>NC_134110.1:34862500-36112500 GCF_040939455.1 Microcebus murinus | reverse complement strand
TGACATAATAATTTTGTGATCTGGATAATTAAATGTTGGCTTCTATTTGTCTCCTATCGATCTATCTGTCTATCAATCATCTGTTTATATATCATCCCTGTCATCTGTCATTCTTCATACATATCTATATTTTAAACACATAACACACATACATACAAACATATAGTCTTTCTTTTGGTTAGGCTTTCATTTTCAAGGTAAAACACTCAGCTGGTGAAAGAGGGATTTAATTAAGAGTGCTTAAGGCATCTAAAAGGAACTGAAGCTTTAGAATGCAAGCAGGTAGAAAGAGTACCTTAAGGATTACCATCTATTATTAAGCATTTTTGTGACATATACAGAAAAATCAACCTGTCACCATGAAGGTACTCTGGAAAGAATAGTAGATCAAAGTGACAGTATTCATTTTCTGACAAGCAGCTAAAGTTTGGAAAGCACATTGGGGTACACATTAATATCTGAATCGGAAAAGGAATCTGTGACTGCACCCTAATTGCTTGCCAAAAGAAGAGTGGGAGAAAATATTATACTGTCATAGTATAAATCAACCACTATTTAGTTAGCACTTACCATACATCAGGCACAAGGTTAAAAACTACATGTTCATTATCTCCTTTGATCTTTCACAACTTTTCTAAGACAGGTATGATTGTTTTAACAAATGAAGAAACTGAATCCCTGAAAGTTTAAGAAAATTAATCCAATGGAGATAGTATTTGAATTCAGATCTGTGTGCTGAAAACCTGTGTTGTTAACTTACTACACCATGCACCTCCTTACTAGCATTTATAGGGTTTCTTCAATGTGCCAGTTACCTTACATTCATGATCTCAGGAATCTTCTCAGTCATAGGGTGTTTGGTGATGAGAACATTGGGGTTCAGTAAAGAAAGGGACTTTTTCTAAAGTCACAGACTCAGTGATTGACAGAGGCCAATTCAACCTCAAGAAGTCTCATTGCAAATCCCCAATTCTTTCTGCCACTCCATGTTACCTACATTTCTAAACAATGCAACTAGTTTAGCCTTGTGAATTCTGTCTGTGTCTTCTTTCCACTCCATAGCTCATTAGATCCAGAAAAAATACATGCGCATGAGGATTATGATTATATCAGTATAAGCTAATACTGTCAACAATGACCCATAATCATTTAAGGACACTATGGCTTTGTCTCCAACCCTAAAAACTATTACTATCATCCCTAGTTTATAGGCAATAATTTCTTAAATGTCTAAAGCATTATGGAATTCAACTATAATAATAAAAATTCAAACTGTTATTTTGCCTTGAAACATCAACTCTAATGCAAAAACAAAAACAACAAAACAAAACACTGGCCATCCAAAGGTCTAAAGGCAGCAGACTAGAAGGCAGGCTGTTCTTTCCCAAAAGCTCCAAATGGCATACATGTAGCAGCATCCAAATGCAACAAGCTCTCATAACCTAGCTCAAAAGCTAGTGCCTATGAATTTGCCAAGACCCACAAAGGTGCTCACCCACAAACAGAAGCACTGATGGTGAGGACAGTGTCAGATTCTTTGTGACAATCTCTTTGCTGTTCTTCCAGGGCCTGGGCTGGGGGTAGGGAGTATAACTGGCTCCTACCAACTGTCCTGGAGACTCTGGCTACACGGTTTCCTGCTTCCCAGTAGAACAGCTCCCCAGCAAATGCATGATGTTTGTGGCAAAATTGAATGAATCAAATGTTACTTTCCCTCAAGGTATCCACTGCAGATAATTTATAAACCTAAACATGTCCCATAACATAACAGGGATAGTTATAGGTTGAATGACATAATATCACTAATGCTGATCATATTAACCTACAAAATGGCAGTTATATGGTTCAATCTAATACATAATGGCACATACATTCAATAGAACTGTATACCACCATTAAAAATGATGTGCAAAATTATGTATAAGCAATATGAAAAACTGCTTTTATTGTCATGTTAACTTAAAAACTGGGCTGAAATATCACAAATAATATATGGTCCCAAATGTGTAAGTAAGGATGTAAAGGAAGAATTGAAAAGAAATGCATCCTTCCAGCTGTCTGTCTTCCTTCCCCTTTTCTCTCTATATCCTCAAGAACAAAAACCCAGAAAAATAAACTTAAAAATATATATATATCTGAATTAAGAACTAGCCCACCTGGCTCTCAGTTTTAGCTGTGCCCTCTACTCACTGAGCTGTCTGGAAGAAGATTCTTTCAGACTTGTCAATTTTTGTGCTCGATTTCCCATCTGTCAACTAAATACAGGGATTCCAGATGACACCTTAGGTAGGGCCCCAAAGCAATATGATTTCATTGAAACAGTCAACATGCTTTGAATACAAGACTCTCTATTTTAGTAAACTATGACTTTATTAGGCACATAAAGACAAGAGAAGGGCTTGTTAAATTTCATAGACTCCATAGAAAATAGAGACTGATGCACCCTTATCTTTCCAACTTAATTTACTAATTAATTCAGGTTTATTTCAGCCTACTTTGTTACTTGATTTTAAAAAAATGTTCTTTAATTAAGTCATTTAAAATTGCTTAGTTTAATTGGGCTCTGGAATCTCAGTGAGGCAAAAAGCCAGCAGATTTTCTTGATGTCAAGCTTATAGAGATAAATTTTTCTGGCACAGAAACTGTTTCTTTTTAACTATTTTTCTTCTTATTTTCTTGAGATTTTGGTGTTGTAAACAGGAATTGAGATAATCAGATATAACCCAAACAGAGTCCAATATCTCTATCAAAAAAGGTGAAACTGAATATCTCACATACTTTAAAATAATATGTTAAGAGTTTAAAGATAATAGTTTTATTTAAATTGTAGAACATAACAGCAACAGAAAAGCTTTGTAGATATGGCCATTTCAAATATTCAACTTGAAATATTTTTTAATATACAATTTTCATGAGAATTTGTATACCTTCCTTTTGAGTCTGTACTTTATGGAATGGAATAGAAATGGGCCAATTTATCTCTTCCTATCTATCTTGGCTATAATGGAAGATATAAAGTCAAACCACATCAATCCTGAAATGCAATGTTGACATTTACCAGCATCAAGATCGATTTTCCCACATTTTAATGAAAATTTAACATCAGTATATAGAGTTTTAAAGAATTTATTATTTTAACCGATATTTAAGTGACATTTTCTAGATAATGAACACTGTGCTGGATGCTTGATATTCGACAGTAGTGGATGAAAGAGATTTTTAAAAATAATTGCAAAAATGATAATCACAAAGTGTGTGTGTGTGTGTGTGTGTGTGTGTGTGATGTTACAGGAATTTCCTCTGGTCCAGAGGAGGAATAAGGCTAACTGGAACACTTCCCTGAAGATGTGACCTTTCAGCTGAGATAAAAGGAGTTAGTATAAATAACTTTGACCTTGTTCTCTCACACAAGGACTAGGAGAAACATAGAATTTTAGAGTTGGAAAGAAATTTAAGGTTCAATCTAACATTCTGATTTTATTCCAGAGGTAGAATAGCATAGTAAGGAGTGCAGTCAAAGCAGCTGGTTTTTATACCCAGTCTCTACTATTTAATCACCATGTAGCAATGGTGATCAAACAGCGATGGTCACAGACCTGTTCCTTTGCTTTCCATCCTGATTTGCCTAGGACTATCCAGTTTTAGCACTGACAGTCCTGCATCCTGCAAAAGCCTTCAATCCTAACCAAAAGGAACACTTGGTAACCTACTAATGGCTAAAAATATCAATCTAAAAATCTAAAAATATCATCTCCCACCATTCTGTGGGTTGTCTGGGATATGTTGGATGGTTCTTGATTGGAGTCTATTGTTTAATTGTGATAAATGGTGGCTTCAGCTTATCAATAATACAGGGCTAGTGCCTACAACATAAAATTGTTGTATAGTGAGTAAAACGATGTAAAGAGTTTAGCACATTGGCTGTTACATACAAAGTATGAAACAAGTTGAGCTGTTGATAATAGTAATATAAAGGCAAAGGAACAGGGAAGTGGTAGCTATACTGAATGGGAAAGTAAATCAGTTTCAGTGTCTATGCAGGTAGCTGGTATTTAATAGATACTCTAATGTATAATCTCAGTTAATCTCCCATTTACTTCCACAGAACAGACACTGTAACTATCTATATTTTATAGATGAGGAAACTGAGGCTTTCAAGATGTAGGCATCTCCCTAAAGTCTCACAATGGTGGGGATAAAATTTAAACCCAGACTTCTGTTTGCAAAGTCTACACTCCTCCCACCTCTCTATCTGCTTTATAAGAAACCAGAGGTCTGCAAAGGATGTACCTTAAGTATTCACCTAGGTACCGGACAGTGCATACATGTGAGGAAATTTCTGGCAGCCAGGAAAAGAACCACCTGAAAGGATTAATGGTAACAGTGCCTGTCACCCACACAGGGCCAGGAACAGTGTACAGAACCACCAACCATGATGGAAAATCTCATGATTCAGGGGCATTGGGTAGAGTACACAGAAGGCTCTTGACTCATTAGTAGGGAGCACCCCAGACAAACCATTGCTTCAATCTTATCTAACAAATATTTAAAACAAGACACTGTTTTCTTTGAACAAAAGAATTAAATTCATTTCAATATCCATTGTGTGTCCCAGGAAAAATATCAGGGATATTTATAGTAATACAAAATATATTGTGTCCAACAAGGTAAACTTCAGAATGTCTGAAATCTAATAGAACCACACTCACTCTCTTGATTCATTTGGTCTCTCACTAACTGGTCTTTTGGATTTCCCCTATCTACTGCCAGCTCTGTGCTTTAGCATCGAATTCTGTCCCATTCAGGGGCTTTATTCAGGGGTTTCCCAGAGCTTGGGTGAAACACTGGGATGAGGAACCTTTGGCCTGAGGATGAGCTGAACAGTAATATCTTGAGATGCAATAATAAAAGCCAGGAACCCTGCAAATCACAATGCCAATTACAGGAGACTGGACAGAAGTGAAAAAGCTAAGTATATGCCAAAGTTAAGGATAAAAGACGATCTACATGAGAGTGGCAGTTCTAATGTGAGACACAGTGTCCCAAGAGATTCTACGAAGTGACCGGCACCCAGCTGCAGTGACAGTTTAGAAGGTTCCTGAGCACACACTGCCGTGTGTCCAAAGCTTAAGGAAACTGACCAGCAGCTGACCAGTCAAAGCCCCTAGCCCTTTGGCCTCATGCCAGCCAATTGCCCCTTAATCTACCTTCTCTTGACTTCCAGTGACCATCCTTCTCAGCCCCTTTGCCATCACCTGACTTTCACTGCTTGTCCTAATTCTGAATTCCACCTACTCCATTGTATCAGCTGCCCTATGCTTATGTCCTTTGTGATCAGATGCTTCCTAGATTGGATTTGTGTTTTCTTATCTCCTTTAAGACTTGTTCTGTCTTTCCCTCTTACAGAGTTGAGGAAAACCCATTCCTATAGACCTTTGCTAATTGATCAACACTTATGTGCACATATGGTAGTAACATTCATTGAGTATCTGGCAGGTGGGAGGGGGTAGGAGGGGCTGGGTATAGTCACACCTAATGGATGCGGTGCATACTGTCTGGGGGATGGACACTCTTGTAACTATGACTCAGGTGGGGAAAAGGCAATATATATAATCTAAACATTTGTACCTCTGGAATACTCTGACATATAAAAAAATTAATCCATTCTTGTATGAGCAGGTTAAAACGTGTCTCCTTTTATTTGATCGCCATTCATGGTTTACCTTGTAATAGGCCAGAGAAGGCAGACTCTGAGAGTCAGTGTTCTCATTCCTTCCCCTCCTCTCAAGCTCTCATCAAATAATTCCTCTGAAGGAGTCTGGCTGAGTAAAAATCTGCTGGATGAGGAGTTAAGAGACTTGAGATCTTGTTAATGCTTTGCCATTAACTCAATTAATGACTTTGAGAAAATTACTTTATTTCTCTGCTTCTCTGCAACCAGGCTAGTGGAACTCTATCAGATCTTCTTAATGGTCTTTGGTTGCTGAACACATTTTTTAAAATAAAATTTAGGAAAGAAAGTACAAAATTGTAAAAGCAAAGAACTAATTTAATAATGGGTACTGGTGGACAGGGGTGGAGAGATCTGGTGGAGTTCCATCCACTGAGACCTTCTGCTTGTGTTCTCTGAGCCACTTCCACAGAATGCCAAAGGTTCAACAGAGCACAATTTGAAAACCACTAGAAAAGATAATACCTTATATCTATTCTGGGTCTAAAGTTGCTTGAGTCTGTGTTTTCTCTTAAATTATGTACTAAAGCCCAATGCTTAAAAAATAAAATAAAAATTCTCAATATCATTTATTTTTATTTCAGCCACCAACAGCAGTACAACTAAACAAATTACTGTCTGGGGCCAGGCGAGGTGGCTCATGCCTGTAATCCTAGCACTCTGGGAGGCCAAGGTGGGTAGATTGCTCGAGGTCAAGGGTTCGAAACCAGCCTGAGCAAGAGTGAGACCCCATCTCTCCTAAAAATAGAGAAAAATTAATTGGCCAACTAAAAATATACAGAAAAAATTAGCTGAGCATGGTGGCACATGCCTGTAGTCCCAGCTACTCGGGAGGCTGAGGCAGGAGGATTGCTTGAGCCCAGGAGTTTGAGGTTGCTGTGAGCTAAGCTGACGCCATAGCAATCTAGCCCAGGCAACAGAGTGAGGCTGTGTCTCAAAAAAAAAAAAAAAAAAAAAGTACTGTCTGGGTTGTAGGTATGGCTAATGGCTATGCCACTCAGTAGCTGCTGAGACTTTGGTCAGGTCATAAAAGCTTTGTGTTTCCATCTGTAGAAGGAGGGTCTTAGGTTAGACTATTTCTAAGGTCCTTTATGGATAGATTCCTCATCCCGGAACCCAAGCCTTTCTAACCAATCCTTCTCTATCTATTAGCAGCTCACTTGGTAATGAGCTTATGAAAGAACAATTTTCCAGGATAAATTACATTGTAATGAGTAGGCGGGAAGTGTGTGGCCCCACAGCCAGAACACATTCAAGTGTGTTTGTAAATATGCAAACTTCACATTTGTCTTTATGAGGTCCCATTTGTCTTTTAGCATTTTGATGAGTAAACCAATGCCAAACCAATTTGGAACTAGCAAAATATGTTATCATGAGATATTTGTTTTCTCAAACGATTGTACTCACCAAGTCTCTCTCTTCCTCTTTCTCCCTCCCTCTCTTTCTTTTGGTCTGCTGTTTCTGAATAATTACCAGAAAGCTGCAAATCAGGGATAATGCAGATTTCAAACCTGATGACATGGAAAGTTGACACACGTGAACCAAGTCAGAGAGGAAAAGGAATAGAGAAGATACAGGGGAAGGGGAAGAAAGATAATGACCAAAAGAAATCAAATTGTGCTTCTTATTCCTCTTCATCAAACTTATAAGCCAAAAATATCCACAGTGCCGGCTCCAGATGGAGAAAGAATGGTCTGTTTGCCATCTGCAGAGACAAAACAGCACAGTGAAACTGCAATTTAAAGGCAAAAGTCATTAGGAACAGAGTTAAATAACGTATGTCAGAATTAAGGGATTTGGTATAAAGCCCTTTGCTAAGACACTTGGGTGCCTCTGTGTGGGTGTGTGGTTCAGACAGTGAAAGTTAAATCCTTTGACAACCAGAAAATAAATGTGGGGTATGTTTAGGGGTAGTAAATAGAAGACTTTAAGTGAAAATCATGCATTTCTGTGGAGGGGTGGAGAATTAACAAACTTGCCCTGAAGCATTTGATGATTTTATGAGGCTAAATATAGACATCTTCCACTGTAGCCTAAGTCTCCACTCAACTCAGAGGATGCATGTGTTGCATAATTAAAGAAGATCAGAGCTAATTCAGAAAGCCAGCTGAGAAAAATCCTGCTGAGCAATTGTTGTTCTTGAGATTCTATAATCAGGGTCATCCTCCAGGGGGACAGAGTGAGAAACAAATGATACTGGGTGATACTTCAGTGCCATCATTTTCATTCCATGTGCAATGTGCTTAGGAAATCACATTGAATTTGCAGTCAGAAAGACCAGACTTTATATCTCTTTTGCTACTATTTATTGCCTAGATTGTTTTGGGTGAGTTTCTTAACAAATTTGGTCTCAGTTATCCTCATGTATAAGATAATGATTGCAAAAACATAGAGAGGGCTTACATGTGCCAGGTACTGTTTTAAGTGCTTCACATACATTAACTCATTTAATTCTTACAACAGCCCTAGGAATAAGGTACTACTATTAGCCTTATTTAACAAATGAAGAAATCGAGTCACAGAGAGATTGGATTTCTTGCTCAAGGTTACACAACTAATGAATGATAGAAATGTGAGTCCTGAGAGTTGAGCTCTAGATTACTTAACCATAGAAAATGGTTATTAAGAGCTTGTTGAGGATATCGGAAGCACTCAACACTGTGGCTCATGTTAGAAACTCAGTAAATGTTATCATTTTAGTTTCCTTCTTAATCAATAATTAGTTTATTTATTTTAAAGGTGCTACTATGTACCCAAGATCATGCCAGATAGTAACAGCTAATATTTTAACTTTGTGTTAACTCATTTCTCATAATTCTCAGCACCTATGACATCCATGCTGATATTGACACAGGAAAGTGGACCCTAAAACTGGGGTCTGCTTGAAGGCCAAGTGGGCTCTTGGCTTCCCACAGGAAAGAATTCAAGGGAGAGCCAAG
The DNA here is from genome assembly GCF_040939455.1 of Microcebus murinus. Classification (NCBI taxonomy): domain Eukaryota; kingdom Metazoa; phylum Chordata; class Mammalia; order Primates; family Cheirogaleidae; genus Microcebus; species Microcebus murinus. The sequence goes on along the minus strand of NC_134110.1, from coordinate 36,103,830 downwards.
AGAGCAAAGCAAAAGCACTTTTATCAAAGTAATAAACAGAAGGAAGTCTTGCTCCATAGGCAGAGCAGCAGCTCTCTCTCAGAACACAGAATGACACCTTGTGAGTTTCTGGGGTCTTATTTTATACCCTCTATTTATTTTTATGTTAAGTGGAGGGAGGATTATTCATAAGATTTCTATGAAAGGGGTGGGAAGTTCCCAGAACTGAGGGTCCCTCTCCATTTTAAACCATATAGAGTAACTTCTGGGAGTTGCCATGGCATTTGTAAACTGTCACCTGCTGGTGGGAGTTGTGTGTGTGTGTGTGTGTGTGTGTTAATACATTATAAGCTGGGTATAATGAGCAGTGAGGGTAACCTGATGTCATTTTTCATGGCCATCTGGGTTCTGGCTGGTTATGGCCAGTTCCTCCACTGCCTCTTGTTTTATCAGGGACCTTGACTTGGGTCTTATGATCCTTTATTGAGCAAGACCTGCTGGTTCCCTATCTCAATATTGTCGGGGGCTTTGGTCTTTCCAATTCTCTTTGCTTGAAACGTTTCTCCCCTACGTATCCACATGGCTCACCTCCATGACATTAAGTTTTCTGAGAGGCTTTTCCCAAACACTGTAGTTAAAATAGCAAACTTCATCTTCTCATCTCCCTTACCTTGCTTTATTTTGCTTTAGAATGTATAAAAATACCTGGCATTATATTATATGTTTTTGTGTCTGTTTTCTTCAAAGTAATGAAGGAATTTCATTAAGGCAGGAATTTTGCCTATCTTGCTAACTTTTGTTCTGTATCACCAGCCCCTGGTATACATGTATATATTGAATAAATGAATGAATGATCTTCATTTTACAGCAGCAGAAATTGAGACATAGAGAATTTCATGAATCCCTTAAGGGATGCAATGATACATAAGATACAGCTCCTGCTCTGAAGGAGCCCACAGTGCGTGGGTCTGATGGCAGAGACTCACAGAATCCTCGTGCATTATGCACGGCTCCATTGACCTAACATGCTGTGACCACCTGGCAGTTACAAGGTACAGTAGTTCTCCTTTATCTGTTGGGAATGTGTTACTAGCCCCTCAGTGGATGCCTGAAACTGCAGAGAGTATCAAACCTGATTACCATCAATAGCAACATGTTTCTATTCCCCAAAATTTAATGCCTTTCCATTTTAACTGAACACTTATCATGTACTGTGGCCATAACTTTTGCAGTTTGAGGTGTAACAGCAAAACTTGCACAAACTTCTTTTTCTTCTTCTTCACAATTTCACAGATAAAAGATTCGTTCTTACCTTAGATCTTAGCAACCTCAGCGTATGATATTTTTTTTCTTTATTAATTACTTTCCAGCTTCTCTTTGGCATATTTGAATTGGTAGCAACACTACTCTTACATTTTGGAACCATTATTAAGTAAATAAGGGTTACTTGAATACTTGGAACCATTATTAAGTAAATAAGGGTTACTTGAATATTAGCCTTGCAGCAGTACCAAGATAGTCAATCTAATAACTGAGATGGCTACTAAGTGACTAATGAGTGGGGAGTATATGCTGGACAGAAGGATGATGGGATGATTCACTTCCCAGATGGGATGGAGTAGGATGATGCAAAACTTCATCATGTCACTCAGAATGGTGTGCAATTTAAAAAGTATGAATTACTTATTTCTGGAATTTTTCATTTAATATTTTTGGACTGGAGTTGAAGTGGGTAACTGCAACCACAGATGAGGGTAGTCTACTGTACCATGGATATCACAGTAAGGACACAGAACAAAGCCTGACAGCTCTGTAACCTAGAAAAATATAGAACATGGAGAAAAGGTAGACATTAATTGAAGATTAAAAGCATATGGTGTGAAATGCCTAAAAAGAAGAACTTTTTTAAAACTGAAAATTACAGAAGAATCAACAGAGAGGGTAGTGTTTGATTTAGGCTTAACATAAAAAGAATCTTCCCTCTTTGAGAAGAAGGGTAGGAGTTACAAGCAGAGAGAATAGACAGAGAAAACGAATTGAAAAATGAAAAGAGGAACAGTAATCTTTTTAGAACTCAGGATCCATGCAAGAAAAGAGTTGTCAAAAAAGAGGGTTGAAACAAGATCCTAGAGGGTCTTGATTAATGTGCTAAAGAATTTGAACTTTTTGGAAAATAATTTCTGTAGAGTTTGGGGAGATTTTTATGGAGGGAAGTGCTATCTTTTACAAAAATACCTGGAAGAATACTGAGAGTGAATGAGAGAGGTGAGAAATGTAAGAGCAGGAAACAATTGCTAGGAACTAGAGGATGAGAACAACTATGGAAGAGGCAGTAAGAAAGAGGATGAGGCGAAAGATATATCAGAATTAGGAGGTTCAATTCCTACACTTTGGTTTTAGAGGTTGAGGGAGAGGAATGAGGCCAAGAATTTAAAATCTGAAAATTTTCTCCATAAGATGGTAACTCCTTTAGATGAAGCTGAAAATATAGAAGGAAGGCAGGCCTTTGGAGTAAGAGAGAAAGGAGGGGTAGTTCTGAACTGAGAGTTGGAGGGGAAAGCAGCTAGTCCATGGAGCAGGGATCAGAGCTTGGTCAAGGAAGCCAAGGTAGAGTGGGAAGGGCATAGTCCACTGCTTGCTAACTTGTTTCTTATGGTATTCCTCCAGTTTTCCAGATCATGGCACATGCAGATAATGCCAATATTTTAATGGCACACCAGGTACGCATATGAAGCTTGCTGTGTCCTAAAAGCCCCCAGCTGCCAGATTCCACTGCACAAAGTTTTGGCCCTGCTCCAGTGCTGATGAGATAGATATTGTGGTCCCTATAAACCATTCATGGTACACATGTGGGCCACAAGACACCAGTTGGGAAGTACTGTCATGCAGGACATAGAATCTAGGGAGTTTTATTTGCAAATAAGCAGGTAGTTCTTAATTCCCTATAAAGTGAATACCATGCTCCCTTTGTACAGATTCCCCATGTGGCTTTGGTGTTTTTTGTTTTATTTATTTTTTTCAATCAGCGTGAGGACTGCAACATAACACTTTTGGGGAAAAGGAAATAGTGAATTTAGAGTGGCAGCCTAGTATGCTATTAAGAAGGCTGGGAATCACTGAGAACATTGCCTGTCCCAAATAGCTGCATGACAGAAACAGTGGTGTCCAGGAGACCTTGGGTCAAATCCCTCCTTATGGGCATGAACTCCTAACAGTCTCTAGGAGAAAGAGAGAGAGAGAGAGAGAGAGAGAGAGAGAGAGAGAGAGAGAGAGAGAAGGAAGAAAGGAGGAAAGAAATAAAGAAAAAGAAGGAAAAATAGTAATCTGTGACTATTGCCAATTGTTCTTAATTAAATCTCACCTGCTAAGCTCTGAATGGCCCTTCTCACAAGACAAGTTAGGCACATTTTAACAAGGGATATAAACATATAATTTAAAAACCATTTTTCTCTCCCAAAACTATATTTATTACCTGTATAATGGGCAAAAAGAGGCCATCTCATTGATCATGCTCCAATGAAGTCATGAACATATGGTTGACTATCAACACAGTTCATAATCTCTATCTTAAGAAGACAATAAAATAAATTAGAATACCTTCCCCCTTTAAAGTCATATCTTTTGGGTGAACCTCAATATGTCCACCCCTGAGTCCCAGTGAGTTCTGTCAGTTTGAGGTCTACAACCAAACGGAGATTATCTATCTGTCTATCTATCTATCTATCTATCTATCTATCTATCTATCTATCTATCTATCTATCAAGTCCCATCTTTTGTGGAAGGCTCAAAGTAGTGCACATAAACCCTGTTTTGCATTATTTTATATAAAGCATATGATATGATAACCCAAATCAAGGAAAAGCATGGCTAAGGAAAGGAAGCCAGCACTAAGTTTTGCAAACTTCTAAAACATTTGAGGAGATAACTGCATTTCTCTGAATTCCAGCATCTTCATCAGATAAAATAATTAGATTAAAGTAATCCACTAGTTTTCAAAAGATGCCTCACTGACATTCTTTAAAGGCTGCCTTGTAATAGATTACAGAGGATGTATGGAGGCAGGATAGAGGATTTATAGGTAATCTGTCCCGACTCCAGCAGACAAACTCTACTTTCCTCTGTATTGTAACAAGAGCTTCCAAGTAAGATTTTATCTGAATAAAAAGACCACCTGCTTTAAAAGTCTTTGGAAATTTTCTCACTCAGCAATAGCTAAGGAGCATGTTATTTTCAATGGCAGTGGCATCCAATATTAGGTTATGTCCCTAAAAGTCTGAGCTGATTTTAACTTGTCAAAGTGTTCTGAATATTGTAACTAAGAAAACTGAGATTCTTTGAGGTTTTCACACAATATCAAAATTACTCTGAAATTTAACCTCTCATTATTTTATGGAATTTCTACTGACTGTCTTTTTTGATGAACACTATAGGTCCAATCTGTAACCTATAAGGAATTATATCTTTTAAGGACATTAAAGCATGCTGCAGGATTTCTTAACAGAGAACATCCTTATACATTATTGATAAAAATCTATAAATATACTTCCCTATAACCCAGTAATTATGCTTTGAGCGTTTAATCCTATGGTTTCCATGATTTGAATTTGTCTCCAAAGTTCATGTATTGGAAACTTAATCTCCAATGCAACAGTGTTGAGAGACGGGGTCTAAGAGGTGATCGGGTCATGAGTTCTCTGCCTTCATGAATAGATTAATGTTGCTCACTCCAGGGTGGGTTAGTTACTGCAAGAGTAGTTTTGTTGTAAAATTGAATTTGTGCCCAACTTGCTCTCACTTTCACTGTCTCTTGCCCTTCTGCCTTCCACCATGAATGACTCAGCACTAAGGTCCTCACAAGATACCAGCACTATGCTCTTGGACTTCACAGCCTCTACCACCACAAACTAAATAAACTTCTTTTCTTTTTAAATTACCTAGTCTGTAGTATTCTGTTATAGCAACATAAAATGAACTGAGACACATATTCTAGAGAAATAAGCACAAAAAGAACAAAAGAATACTCCCGGTGACTTTGTTTGCACTGGAGAAAAAAATTGGAAACAACTTAAATGTCTAACAAAAGGCAATGAATAAAAAAGCAATAGATGTATATGATGGGAAAGAAATTCAAAGAAGTGAATTGTAGTTACTTGTAACAGTATGAAAAGATCCCCAAACATTACTTTTTGAATTTAAAAAAGCAAGTGTCAGAAAGTAAAGACAGAAAGTGGCACAAAGCAAGTAATGTGAACTGAAAAATTGTGTTGTATATTTTCTATGATTATATATGTGGAGTACAGAAAAGACTGGAAAAATTAACCCAAACTCAAAATAATGTTGTCCTTCAAGGAGGATGTGTGGGTTTGGAGTGTAGCAGTGTTTGAAAGAAGGCTGTGTAAAGAGACAGAGATCAATTGGGACTTTAATATTTAACCAAAATGCTGTAGATTGTTTTGAAAAAGGTAAATACTATCTGGACATATATTACTTGCATAAATAAAAAAGCAGTAATATGCCCAGAAAAGTAACTGAAAGCCAATAGTACCAAATTGTGAGTGGTAGTTTATTCTTACAGGTGGAAAAATACATTACTGTTCTCTTATATCCTTTCCTACAGTTTTATGATTTCATGACCCAACATCCAAACATATATGTTTAAAAAACTAAGTTTTCATTAAGGCAGGGCTTTTGGTATATGGTTCTTGATTTCAATCAATTCAGTTTTCACCAATCAGCTTCCAGCAATGCAACCCTGGAGTCACACAGCCATTAGCAGCATCCACATTAGAGCCAAGCCACAAACTAATGTGCCAAGACTGTGAACAGGACTTTGTGAACAAGGGGTTAGACTGGGTGGGCCTTAGAAACTCAATAGACACACAGAGTCCCTTTCCTGTAAAAAGGGAACAACAACAAAAAAGGGAAACAAAATAACAAACAATTAAGTTTTCTCCCCTCTGGCCATACTGGAGAGCAACAAAGGAGGCACAACAGAGAGGTAAAATTGAGCACAGGAAGGAGTATTTTGACAAAAATTGAGCGCAACAGAGAATTACAGGTCATGTCAAAGATTTTGGGAATTTGGGGGTGTCATAGGATGCTGGGAAGGTGCATGCAAAAGCAAGATAGGCCACATCTGTTAGGGGCCACTTGGAAGAAGGTATAAAGCAATAGTGTGCAGACTGAGGTCACCCATAAATTGTCAGAGTCTCCAGTGTACCTCAAGCAGTCTGCACAGGTAGTGCTTAATAGGGGGTTGTGGGGTATTTTCTGCTTGTTAAATTTCTTAAAATAACTTTGTGGCAAAAGGAATTATACTGAATTTCAAGAATTTGCTGGAGGTCTAGGATGGGAAACTATGCCTCCTAACAATATCCCTTAAAGAAAATGGCCCAAGGGGCTTTGAAAATTTGAACCTAGTGTGACAGGATGAATCTATGTGTTCTGGTGTGAAATCAGCCACTCTTCTGGACAGGTTCTAGGACAGAACTTATCACATTATGTCTTAATTATCGGTTTCCCCAATGAGCTTGCCTACTGAGCTATAAACTCGTTGAAGGCCAAGACATGATGTTATTCATCAGGATTTTACAGTATCTGGTATAGAGCTTGACACACAGAATATTTATAATATGGTTTTCACTGATGAATTAATTAGGAGATTCTTAATTGGATTTCCATGTTTACATTGTCCAAAATCCATTCTCCTTCAGAGTTATATGGCTTTTCATAAGGCTTACTTCCTCTTATTGACATACCTGCAAAATGAGGATAATGTGTCAGTCATTTCTTGACATGAATGATTTCAGCTGACATATCCCAGACAGGCTCATCTTACAAACATGAGTTTTGACTGGGCAACATTGGCTGGCTGAGTGGTAATAAGTTAACTGTCTGTGGCTCCAAAGAAGAATTAAAAATTTAGCTCTTTCTTCTGGTTGGATTTTCCAGCTGTTTTCAGATAAGATATCCAACAGCATCAACAACAAAAAGCTTAAAAAGAACTTCCTTACTGCCCTGGCTGCTGAGTCATCAAATGAGTGAGCCAAATATTTTGGCCTACAAGAAGCATAAAGAAAAATTCATCAAATCAGGGCGGGGACTCAGTGCTTAGAAAAAGAAAAACTAGCATAAAGCCAATGAGATAGGGAGAGAGGCAAAGGGTTGTTTTACTGTAGAGTGGTGGTAGAGAGGAGAGACATAGAAACAAAGAAAAAGATGCTCAGACTCCCAAAGAAAAATGGAAAGAGACAAAAGATCAAGCCCATTTCCTAACTTCTGTTTGTCAGTTACCATTCCAGGCACTGTGCCAAGTGTTAGAATAAAGATATGGAAAGATGTGGCCTCTGTTTTGGAAGCACATACAAATGAATGCCAAAGGCGGAAAACTAGAGGACCATGATAGATACTTAAATGAGGGTAGTTAGACTGAGCCCTGGAATGTTGAGAAGGTCAGAGGGCAGGTGTTCTGAGCAAAGGAACATGTATCTAAAGCCACAAGTGTATGAAAGTGTGTGGCGCACTAGGGAATAGCTAAGTCATGTGAGAAGAAACGGTCATGGGAATCACCAGAGCCGAAGCTGAGGCAACCTGTCAATACTTATTGGAGTCCATATTTAGAAGTTTATTTATCTGGGACCAAAAATGACCAATGAAAGTTTTTAACCAAATTATTATGTCTGTGTTTGAGAGAGAGGGAGACATTTTAAGAGGTAGAAATGGACATACAGAGGAAGAGACAGAAACATACATAATTATTTTCTAAGATCAGTTTGATTAGTGGCAAAATCAGCTTGATCAGTGCTCTAATCCCAGACACCTAAACTCCCAGATGCTCACCTAGTGAAATTCTAGAGTCTGTCGTGCCTTATTCTTATTCCCTGGAACACTGGGGCTAGTCACATGCTATTGATGTCTGGTGTCCAGGTAGACCTCCTGAGAGGTGGCATAGAAAGGAGAGGGACCCAGTCAGATTTAAAAAAAAAAAAAAAACTACTGCCTAAACTTATAAATTGGGACCTGGACTCCATGTCTGGCAGATGTCAGCTGCCAGCCTGTTTAGCTGCCCATACTGGCAGCCACATGACAATGTTTTAATGAATTACTGTATTGGGCTGGTCCAATGTAAGAAGGTCTTTTGCTCATTTCTATTTTCTGGAGGCAGACTCAGAGGCGACTACCAGACTTTCTGGTAGCAGAGAAGCATGAGCTATTCTTTGGGGCCATGAAAACTCCAAGTTTCACAAATCTCCCAGGGGAGAGAGCCGGAAGGGTTTGGGAATTCTAACAACATGCAAGTGCTTACTGGGAGCTTCTTGAGTTGGGATGTATCTAGACAAGCTAGGGTCTAAGTTGCAGCTCCCCACTGATTTTATTCACAGTGTTCATGAACCTGAAAACTACCTTAGACTTTCCCAATTCCAAATCTTTGTGCTTAATCTTTCCTTTCTACCTGGACCTCTCCATCTTCAGGCTTGATCTCCTTCTGGTTCTTTCTAACTCCCCTCCCACTTTTTCCCAGCTCTTATCAGTGATAGCCCCAATCCTTACTATAAATCCCTGGTTTCTTGGGATCCCTCTTGGCCTTAGCTCTCTCCTACTCCACTGCATTCTCTCTGCCATCAAATTGTGGGTTTCATCTCCTCTTTCCCATTGCTCCATGTCAGATCTCCATCATCACACATGACTTATCATTATGGCACTATGATATTAATACAGAACATTTAACCTATGACAGGTGCTATTTTAAATGTGTATATCTATTATCTCAATGGGTTAATCACAGCAGCCCTGTGAGGTAGACACAATATCTCCATTTTTCAGATGTGGAAACTGAGACACACAAAATTAATAAGCGGACAGTGGGCCCATGATTCCTAACTCTCTCGCCACATTGGCTCCCTCCCCATGTGAGTAACCTTCCCTTCACCCTGTCTTCTAGGTTGAGATCAGATCATCTTTTCAAAGTAGAGATATGGTCATTTATTCTCTGTTCTGTGGGCTACTGAGCAGGCATGGCAGGGGAAAAACCCCTCCTATCTTTGTCTTAGCAGGCAGAAGCAGACATACACAAAACTAATGGGACTCTAAGTTTTGGTAGAATTCTGAGGGACCAAAGTATCTAGAGATACAGGTACTTTCAAGATACAAACTTTTACAATTAGCAAATTTTGGTATACCGTTTTACACAGGATTTTAGGAAAGAAATTTTAGATAGAGTTTAAGTTCTCACTGAGACATAAGGGCAGCTCTCTTGGGGCAGGTGGGTGATTTCCTAGAGATGGAAGTGTACAGACTTATAGGAAACAGTTCAGGAGTGTAACCACACACTTGGCCTCAGTAAACAGGACTCCTGGGCTCACAGGGCTGGAATCAGTATTCTGACCAAAGAAATATCTTAGTAATGTTCAAGGGCTGTATAGATGCCCATTGCCCCCAAGATATAGGGGTGGAATTATTTTGTTTAAAACAAAGCAAAAATTCTCTGATAAGACCTTTTTATGACTGACATATTGTAAGGCAGTGTTTCTCAAATGATGAGCAGGATGCTGGCATACCTCACAGACAATATCACAGCTGGAGAGTTCACAAAGAAGGCTCAGAGCCAGTCTTAGATGAATTTAGTGTTCACCCATGTTTGGTGGGCAACTGGGCCACGTGGCTTTGAAGCTCTTTCCTAGCCCTTTGTATTTTAAGTAAAGTGACCTAGCAATTCTTTGACTATATATTTGTAGCCAGTCTTTAACAAATGGCTCAAGAATTTAAAATTACATCTAGACATGTTTAATCAGTATATGAGAACATACGTCTTTTCTTCCTTTAAGATTCAAGCCTTCATGCCAATCTGGTCCCAAGGCACTGACTACATTATTGGCTTCAGCTTTGGTTCTTGCTTCCTTTTTCCTTCCTAAAGAGATGAATCAAATGATATATAAATTGCTAGGTAAAGAATTATGCCTGTGTTTTGAAGATTTTAGGCAATGTAATATATATACATATATATATATACATCATGACTATACTATGTTATCTATATTAATAATTTTATTCATTATAATATTTCTGATGTAGAGCTACAAAATGGATGATCTTTCAATTGAATCTTGAATACAAAAACACCCAGCTTATCTTTTGGATGTTACACTGGTTAATTTGAAGAGTAAGAAAAGTAACTGTCAAATTTTCAAAATTTTGTCAATTTGTAACACTTTCAAACCTTAACAAAATTGCTAAAATTTTTGTAAAGCTATTAAACTAAAAAAAAAAAAAATGATAAGCAGTATGATTGGCTTCACTGAGTGAGGAATTTGATAACTACCATACATGTTATTGTCTGACTTACACACATAAAACATACAAATAAAGCATTTATTATTACCTCTATTTTATAGATAGAGGAACCAAATCTCAATGAGATTAAACAACTTGCTCCAAGCCCTTCTACATTACACACTAGGATGTTGTGGTTTTGAACTCAAGCAGAGTTCCTTCTGACCCAAGAATGTATTCTACTAAACCCTGCCAGATTCTTAGCAGATGTGGTGATGAGCCCCTGCTTACTTCTCTACCTGGTGCCACTGAAGAAGCTTGGCCTTTGATCACTTGGGTAGCATTAAATAAATTCAGGCTAAAGTATACCTCTTGTTTAAACAATGTACATAATTTGAAGTACAGGTTTGTGTCCACATGACTTAACACATTTCCTTGTCCCTAGAGATACAAAATAGAATGAAGGACACAAGCTGAGATTCTTGAAAAGCAAAAAAACAACAAAAACAAAAAACTTCAAATTAACCACCAATATAAACTAGAATTTCACGAAGTGTTTTTTTTAAATTTAAAAGCCTGAAGCAACCAAGCTTGTGAAGTTCTGAGTTCAAGAAGATCTGAGTTCTAGCTTGAGCTCCATCATCTGGGACATTTTGTGCAAGTACCTTAAATTCTCTTAGCTTTAGCTCACTTGTGTAAAAACTGGGCTGTTAATATCTAACTTACAAGATTTTGAAACTCAAGTAAGTTAACATTTCATTAAATTGCAGCCTATCTCCAACACCTTTGAATTTGACCATAATTAACTCAGTCACCCTACAATGAACAGCAACTTGTGCTCATGTAGCATTTGCATGTTTCCAAGACAATTTTATTATCTATTACTCTATTGGATGTCACCCTTATACTATATTTCAAGCAAGGGAGTATTATTAGCCCTTTGATTGATGATAAAATTAAGCCCTGAGGACATTTTGAGTTGCTTACTTTTGTCCATTGAGCTAATGATTTACCAAAAGTCCCAACTGTGTGCATTTTTCTCCTGCCCACACCAAAATAGACAAATCAGGTTAAAAATGCACTCTAGAAGTCTTAAGTAATCAGTTTAATTGTTTGCACACTTTGCCAGAGAGGAGCATCAGCCAAAGTTACTTACATTTGCCACCGCATAGGTACAATGGGAACCACTTTCATGTAGCAATGCAAATATCACAAAGGGTCATGAACACTGAAGGGAGACATACATTATAATGATATTTAACAGGAGACAATCGCAGAAGCACATTTGCCCCCTTGTACAAAGCAGTGAATGTCTCCAGTTATACTCAAGGAAATAACACAAATAATTTTAAGTCAATAGTAGCCATACTCATTACCTTAAATGAATTCTTAAAAAAAAAAAATTAAAAAAAACCTGTATAAGGTTTCAACAGGAGAAAAACTTTGCCTGCGATAAGATCAGCCATGTCTCGATCCATGCATTTTTAATTTTCAAAACTTCTGATGAAATGCTCCTTTAGAAGAGTGGCTAATTTAAAGTTTCCTTCTTTCCACAAGTCTCAAAATAAGTTTCTATTTTTCTTTACTTATCTGATTCCTACTCATTCTTCAGAACTCAGTTAAAATAATATTCCCCAATGACATCTTCATACCTCCTCTCCAATATTGGGTTTATTCCCCTTTTTTATTTGTAACACATTAAACAACTTCAATGAAACAATTACCTGGAAACATATATAATGTTTTCCTCTATAGTTATAAATGTAAGTTCCATAAAGGCTAAAATATATACATACAGTTTGTCACTGTTCCCAGTGCCTAGCCTAGTACCTGGCATATCCTCAATGCTAAAAATTAGTTCTCAAATGATTGAGTGAAAGAATGAATAAATATTTGTTCTTATAGAAATATGATATTGGTAGGATTGGTTGGAGAGAGCCAGATGAAAAGGATATAACTTGAAGTCATCTCATATAGATGGTAATTAGTAAGATTCAGGAAGAGGATGGAGTAAGATAATATTATGTCAGGCAGAGAGTATGACGGGACAGATGGGGAAAAAAAACTTGGGCATCTAAACTATCATGGCAAATGAGAAGGAGCCGTCTAGTTGATGTTATCTGAGCTGAGAGCATGCCCCACCCATGAAAAAGTAATTTGAAAATAGATATCAGTGTTTTCTCATAAGACCTCCATATTATCTCAAGTTTGTATAGCAACACGGAGACTGCTTTCTAACAGGAAGATACAGTGCTTCAGACTTACATGATATCTTCAAATAATAACCTGAAAATGACCTTATCTCACCAACTCTCCTGCTATCACTTGACTTGAATCCACCATCATCTCTTCCCTAGATAATCACAAGGACCTCCTTGTCAGACACATGCTTATCCTTTTGCATCCAGATAACAGGATCTCCATCTAATATCACAATGAGCTTTTACAGATGTGGATCAGGTCACATCCCTTCATTGCTAAAACCTTCAGTGGCTTCCCACCTGCTCTCCCAGCCATGGCATTTTAAGCCCTGCCTGATGTGGACACTGGCTACATTAATGTACATTCACACCCAGGCCTGCTGACCTTATTCTATTCCTCAAATAAGCCAAGTCTTTTTCTGTCCTCCAAGGCTGTGAGTATGATATCTCTGGCTGGATGTCTCTTCCCCAAGGTTTTAAAAAGCCTTACTACTTATCATTTAAATTATACTAAGATTATTTACTCAGAAATTTCCCTTTTGCACTCCTCTCCCAATTGGCAACTTCTGTCTATCTTATGAACCCATGAATTAGTCAGATAGGCTGTTATACTGCAAACAATCAAACAAACAAAAAAAAAATTAGCTTATCACTACCAAGGTCTGGTTCTTGCTCGCTCTCATGACCATCACAAGCCGTGGGCTCTGCTCTGTATTTCCTCACTCCAGTAACCAAACTGGCAGATCATTCACCACTTAAGGCAAGAGGATGGAAAATGAAATACTGGCAAATAAAACTTCCACCCAGAAGTGATGCATGTCATTCTGCTCAGGTTTAATTGGTCAAAGTGAGTCACAGCACACATAACATCAAGAGGATAGGAAGGTGCCATCCTCCCAGGGTCCAGAGGGAGGACTAGAAGTATTCTGCAAACAGCACTAATGACTGCTGCAATCTGTTTTGTTCTTCTTAATAGCACCCATTGTTTCCTGACATGTATTCATTTTTAACATGGTAACAGGTCGACAGGTATACAGGACCCAATCTTTCATGTTCACTGCTGTATACTTAGAGCATTAAAAAGTACCTGGAACAGACTAGATGCTCAATACATACTTATTTATTTTTAAAGAGCTATTGAAAATAACAAGAGGGTTCCTACTGAAAAATCAGGCCTGAGGATAGGGAAAATATTGAATGGCATCTTAAGAATCTTTGTAGAGCTGTGATTTAACAAAGTCTTTAACCCCTTATTTATTGAACTTATTCATTCATCCATTCACTCATTACCCAGCAGACGTAACCAAGAACCTGCTGTATGACAGGTACACTGTTTAGTTCTGTGAATAGCATGATGAATAAGACACAGTTTTTGACCTCAAGGCACTAACAGTTGAGATAGGGAGGTGGACAAGTAAGCAAATAAATGCAATACAAGGGGATCACCTCTGATGGAAAAATGACAGATTCTCTCCAAATTACCGAAAAGGTGTCATTCTCCCCCAACCCCACCATGAACTGGATAATAAAAGTACAGATTTAGATCAAGTAAATTGGCCCATCAGTCTGAATATTTCTCTCAGGGCCTTGCTTCTAACAGTGTTGTCCAAATTGTCCATCAAGAGAAAATTGCTACCTTTTACAGACTTGAGCTTATAAACAGTGTCTCCTTGGGGGAGGGGGACAGGCGATGGGGAGAAAGACAACTTCACTTGTATCATGGGAATCAGAGATTTTAGAAATAACCAGCGTCTGCAGCTCATCACTGGCTAAAAATAAGTACTTCCTTGCAGTATGCCAGATGTTCTTCTTCACTGGAACTACTACGTAAGAAATACAGTATGGTCAAGGCAGAAAATAGAAGCAATCAGTGAGAAATACTGCCCTCCCATAGAGTAATCAAGTCTTAACTGGAACCCCAGACCATTCAACTGGTAGGAGTGTAAGAGATTATATATATATAAGCCAATTTTTTTCTTCTTGGTGATAAGAGTGTGAAGACCCAAGAAGGTTCAGAGGTCCGGGACAAGAAGCCACTTAGGGATAGAATAATAAGTCCTCTTTATTTTTGCTCTACTTGAATAAGTTGTAATGTTTTTCTCTTCTTTTAATTAAGAGCAGTCACATTTTCCCTCTAGTTTCTGAAAGAAGCATAGTCAGCAATAAGAGCAGCAACCAAATCCTAAATACTTCATTTCTATGTATATATATGTATAATATACATATATATATAATATACATACATATATAATATGCATACAATTTTTGTTTTTATTTCAGCATATTATGGGAGTACAAATGTATAAGTTACATGGGGGTACAAATATATAAGTTACATGCATTGCCTTACCCCCCATCTCCCCCCACCCCCAAGTCAGAGCTTCAAGAGTGTCTATTGCCCAGATGGTGCGCATAACACTCATCATGTATGTATATACCTGCCCCCTCCTCCCCCTCCCATCTTCCCAACACCTGATAAATGTTATTCCTCTATGTCCACTTAGGTGTTGATCAGTGAAACCAATTTGCTGGTGAGTACATGTGATGCTTATTTTTCCATTCTTGGGATACTTCACTTAGTAGAATGGGTTCCAGCTCTATCCAGGAAAATACAAGAGGTGCTACATCACCATTGTTTCTTATAGCTGAATAGTACTCCATGGTATACATATACCACATTTTATTAATCCAGTCATGTATTGATCGGCACTTGGGTTGTTTCCACAACTTTGCAATTGTGAATTGTGCTGCTATAAACATTTGAGTGCAGATGTCTTTTTTATAGGATGTCTTTTGTTCATTTGGGTAGATCCCCAGTAATGGGATTGCTAGATCTAATGGTAGATCTACTTGTATCTACATATTGCTTTCCACAGAGTTTGCAGTCCCACCAGCAGTTTAGAAGTGTTCCTATCTCTCTGTATCCATGCCAACATTTATTGTTTTGGGACTTTTTTTTTTCTTTTTTTTTTTATTTCGGCATATTATGGGGGTACAGATTTTAAGGTTTCAATAAATGCCCTTTCCTCCCCTCCCCCCACAAGTCTGAGTTTCCAGCATGACCATCCCTCAGATGGTGCACATGTCACTCGTTATGTATGTATATACCCGCTCCCCTCTCTCCTCCCCCCTCCCCAATTCCCTATTACTGTAGTACCTATGTGTCCACTTAGGTGCTACTCGATTAATACCAGTTTGGTGGTGAGTATATGTGGTGCTTGTCTTTTCCATTCTTGGGATACTTCACTTAGTAGTATGGGTTCCAGCTCTAACCAGGAAAATATAAGATGTGCTATATCACCATTGTTTCTTAGAGCTGAATAGTACTCCATGGTATACATATACCACATTTTATTAATCCATTCTTGGATTGATGGGCACTTGGGCTGTTTCCACAGCCTTGCAATTATGAATTGTGCTGCTATAAACATTCGAGTGCAGGTGCCTGTTTTGGAACTTTTTGATAAAGGCCATTCTCACTGGAGATAAGTGATATCTCATTGTGGTTTTTATTTGCATTTGTTAAAGGGACATGTATATACAGCCAGTACTAGGCATTGCTATTAGTAAGAAAATATTGTCAAGTGAAAAAAGACAAAATAAGGAAAGAAAGTAATTCTTGTTCATGTGTAGTTAGAGCCTAATAGAAACTTTAGTATTGAATAAATTATGGAGTTCACCTCAACTTCATGTAGATTAGAAGAAAACCAATACCAAACTATAAAATAAATGTAAGAAAGAGCAAAATATGACTGATTTTTTTCATGATGATTATTTATATTTTTGTTTAATATCTCAAATATCTAATTTTTTGAAAATAGTTTATCAGGCAGTCATAAAAATGTGCCCTTCAGATCTCCTACTACATATAGGGAGCAGAGGTGGTTGATGACCCTAGCTTTTGCATGCACTGTTATCAATATTAATTAATTAGTACAGATCCACCACTGTATCTGTACTAAGGCCAAGTTTAGCCAATGACTGAGCACAACAGAGATACTCATGAAGGCCCACTGGGGTTCCTCCAATGGGTGACTTTGGTTTAAGGACGACTATCAACTAAGATGGACCTTTCTTGGAACTGCATTGTTGTCTGATACTCTTCCTACCCCTCCTTCCCCCTCTCCTTCAAAAGTGTCAGACTGACAATGCAGTCTGAAACCTCTCCCACCTTCTCCAACTCTGTCCTCTATGTCCTTCACATATTTCTTTAATTAAATATAATTGACAAAAATCCTGGGGTGATTGGATTCCCTTAATTTCTATTTTAAATAATCATTTAAGTGAGAGAAAATTCTGAAATTCTCTCAGGAAATAAAAAAATAATTAATTTATTCTATTTAGAATTAAGTAATTCTTATTTTCACAGTGTGTATTAGCTTCTATAACTATTATCCCATCTTGATTTTCAAGAAAAAGAAAACAACAAAAACTCAAAAGTAGATTGACCTGAAATAGGCCCAGTTTTAGGTTTTTTTTTTATTTTTATTTATTTATTTCGACATATTATGGGGGTACAGATTTTAAGGTTTCAATAAATACCCATTTCCCCCTCTCCCCCCACAAGTCTGAGTCTCCATCATGACCATCCCCTAGATGGTGCACATCTCACTCATTATGTATGTATGTACCCACCCCCCTCCCCCCTCCCACCTGCCCAATACCCTACAGTTTTAGGTTTTAACATGTTTATTTTTAATTTATTTTCTGAAAGTTGCACAGCTAATTAAAGGCCTGAATACAGTTGGAGCACAAGCAACTCAGGTGTTGAGCACAAGCAACTAAGACTAGCGCTGTTCCACATACAATGCCACTCTTTGTTGCCTTTATCTAGAAATAGCTAGAATAAGCTAGAATAGCTATTATAGCTAGAATAAGCTATTTCAGTACACTGGACTAAATGCCATGGCCTATATTGAAAGATGTTCTATGATATAGCTTTATGAAATTTATTATTGTATCTACTACAGAGATGCAATTGAAGATAATTGTCCATTAGTTTTCAGTACACATTTTTGTCCAAGTCAGTCACATTTTTCTGAGCATTTTGCTGTTTTTATCAAAAGGATTTATCAAAATTATTTTCTTGTAATGCTGCTAAAAATCTCAGAGCCTTGTATATATATCTTCTCCACTCTTGCAATCACAAATATTGGACATTTATGGAGACTAAGTCTCCATTAAACTCATTCCTGCTTTAATGTCATATTTGTACTCTTGTTTACTCTTTTTTATTCACCTACATTTCAGTTAATCTCACCTATTTTCATTTTCTGGTATTTTGTATAACCTTATAACCTACCCCAATATTTTCAGTAATGAGACAAGTTATAGAAAAAGAAAGGCATCATTTCATAAATATTTATTATAAGTTTCTAAATGTTCATCAAGCACTTGATTACCAGGTGAATTAATTCTTCTTAATTATTTCATAAAGTGTTTTATATTTTAATTAATTTCATTGATATATATTAGATGAACATATTTCTAGGGTATACGTGATAATTTTATATATTCATATAATCAAATCAGGGTAATTGAAATATACATAATTTAAAGTATTTTGCCTAAAAATACTGTGAATCTATGGGATTGGAGAATACTACCTGCTAAAAGATAATTTTATGTTTTATGTGTGCAAAATCTATATGGAATATTTCAGT
This sequence comes from Microcebus murinus, assembly GCF_040939455.1. Classification (NCBI taxonomy): domain Eukaryota; kingdom Metazoa; phylum Chordata; class Mammalia; order Primates; family Cheirogaleidae; genus Microcebus; species Microcebus murinus. The sequence continues at coordinate 36,085,718 of NC_134110.1, read as the reverse complement.
GAATTTCACTGAGACATGGAGACTCTTTTTAGGACATTAATTTCTAGAAGGCTGATGAATAATTATACGCAAAAAGAAATTGTTACTATTAAAGGAACATTTCTAAGCTCTTACATTTTTGTAAATGTTAACCACCCTCTTTATATTGGACTAAACATCTGACTAATATTAATTCTTGAGAACCAATAGTGAGAATGTGTTCATTAACTCAGTTATCACCCACACACTTAAATCACTAGAATTAAAATGGTATCAATTTAGTGTCGACTCTTGCAAATTTGTGCTTGTCATTGGCAAAATTTACCCTGAGTTGGATCTTGTCATTATTTCCACGCTGACTAATTTGAATCATCACTGGAGATAATTAGATTTTGTCCTGATGTATTTGAACGAATAGGTAGCATTAATTATCAGAGTCTATCTGTAACCTGGAGCCCTGCTATGTGTTGAAATAGCATACCTGGTATCTCAGAAACCTCACTATTGAGAATTTCTTTTATTCTTTAATTGTATCTATACTGGATTCACTTTGCATTTGCTTATTCATTAATTTGAAAACTTTATTTCATATGATATTGTGCTAAGAACTTATTTTTTTAATTTAGAAAAATCAGAAGATTGGGACCAAATAATGGTTAAACCATCTAGGATAGGCATGAACAAACAAATAAAAAACAAAGAGAAAAACAATAAGCATTCTCTGGTCACATCTTTATAATCAAGCATAAAGTGGAAGTGGTATATTTTGTTCCAGGGCAGAGGGTGCTAATCAACACCATTCAAGCCCCACTGGCCTTTTTTGTTCTTCTCTGTTAAAATACAGTTCTTGATGGTGACTTTAGACAGAAAAGGACAAAATTACCTCAGTTCTGGAGGTAGGGAAAAGACAGAGAGTGAAATCTCAGCAGGCCACATATAGGATTCATCAACCTGGCATTCGTTATTGAGGTTTCATTCTACAAAGGAGGAGAAAGGGAGTCAGAGAAGGTTTGGTACTACCCTAGTTTGAGAATGTGGTTTTCTCTAGTCGGAGCTCAAGTCTCAGTACCCTCCTTAACCCTTTAGTCCACCCATAAGAAGTGGATGAATGGGTCAAAGGCAAGGAAACTGTAGTGCATTGGTGATAAGAGTTGTGATATTGTCCCTTGAAATGATCTCACCTCCATGCAGCAGGTGAGTGTGAGGGTGCTCTTGCTAGAATCCGCTCCTCTTAGAGAAAGCTTAGGAGTAAACAATCACAATTCTTCCCTGAGGGGAAAATAAAGTAGTCTCATGCCTCAATCTTTCCATCATAGAAATTTGATAGTGATTAATAATAAAGAAATAATAATAATTAATTATTATGAACATAATTGTAAATAATATGGATAATTATTATCATAAATCTTCATTATGAATTATAATACAGTGAGCACAAATGTAGTCTTTACACAATTCTATCATTCGCCATTTAATTAGCTGGGAATATTCTAGTTGCACCATCAAGATGGACACAGAAAATTGTAGAAAAGAGTCAAATCAGCTCTTCAGAAAGGTGTCCAGTCTCCAGGGCTCCTTGCAGCTTTTCAGCAGTAATTCTGTAAACTTTCATTTGGAACCAATTGTTTAGCAGTTAATAAAGAACCTTGATGACTAACCCATTTGAGAAGCTTAGTGACAAGCCCAGCTGCTTAAGAGGGGGAGTTAATAGCTCCCTGGGCTGTTCTAACTTAAAGGTTAATGCATTCAGTATCCAACTTTGAAGTTACAGACATGTAACCAGAATTGTCTCATTTTTAAATTATGGAGAGTCACCAAAAGACAAGGAAAACACTTGAATATTTACTTGGAAAAGATTACTAGAGTTAAAATAAACACATAAAAAAATCACTTTAAAACCTAGAAACAGCATGATAGAAGAGATAGAATGTGAATTCTGGAGAAGACACACCTATTTAAGAATCCCAACTCTATGACACACTAGCTATGTGGCCTTAGGCAAGTCACTTAACCTCCTTTGAGCCTTGATTTCATCACTTATAAAAATTGCAGCTGCCTACTATCTCCACTTCTGTTCAACACAGTGCTGGAAGTCCTGGCTACAGCAATCAGACAGGAAAATGGAATTAAAGGTATCCAAATAGGGGCAGAAGAGATCAAACTTTCACTGTTTCCTGATGATATGATATTATATCTAGAAAACCCCAAAGATTCAACCAAGAAACTCCTGGAACTGATCAATGAATTTAGTAAAGTCTCAGGATACAAAATCAATACACAGAAATCAGAGGCATTCATATACACAAACAACAATCAAATTGAGAACAAAATCAAAGACTCAATTCCCTTCACAATATCAACAAAGAAATTAAAGTACCTAGGAATATACTTAACCAAGGACATAAAAGACCTCTACAGGGAGAACTATGAAACACTGAGGAAGGAAATAGCAGAGGATGTAAACAGAGGGAAATCCATACCATGCTCGTGGATCGGCAGACTCAACTTCATCAAAATGTCTATACTACCCAAACTGATCTACATATTCAATGCAATACCTATTAAAATCCCATCAGCATTCTTCACAGATATAGAAAAAATCATTTTACGCTTCGTATGGAACCAAAGAAGACCCTGAATATCAAAAGCAATTCTAGGCAACAAAAACAAAATGGGAGGCATTAATATGCCAGATATCAAACTATACTACAAAGCTGTAGTAATTAAATCAATATGGTATTGGCACAAAAATAGGAATATTGACCAGTGGAACAGATGTGAGAATCCTGATATAAAACTATCCTCATATAGCCATCTAATCTTTGACAAAGCAGACAAAAACATACGCTGGGGAAAAGAATCCCTCTTCAATAAATGGTGCTGGGAAAACTGGATAGCCACCTGCAGAAGGCTAAAACAGGACCCACACCTTTCACCTCTCACAAAAACCAACTCACGCTGGATAACAGACTTAAACCTAAGGTATGAAACTATTAGAACTCTAGAGGAAAAAGTTGGAAACAGTCTCCTAGACATTGGCCTAGGCAAAGAGTTTATGAAGAAGTCCCCAAAGGCAATCACAGCAGCAACAAAAATAAATAAATGGGACATGATCAAACTACAAAGCTTCTGCACAGCCAAAGAAACAGTCATGAAAGTAAACAGACAACCCACAGAATGGGAGAAAATTTTTGCATCCTATGCATCCGATAAGGGACTGATAACTAGAATATACTTAGAATTCACGAAAATCAGGAAGAAAAAATCAAATAACCCTATTAAAAAGTGGGCAAAGGACTTGAACAGAAACTTTTCTAAAGAAGACAGAAGACTGGCCAACAAACATATGAAAAAATACTCAACATTTCTAATCATCAGGGAAATGCAAATCAAAACCACAATGAGATATCACTTAACTCCAGTGAGAATGGCCTTTAACAAAAAGTCTCCAAACAATAAATGCTGGCGTGGTTGCGGAGAGAGGAACACTCCTACACTGCTGGTGGAACTGCAAACTAGTTCAACATCTGTGGAAAGCAATATGGAGATACCTTAAAGCGATACAAGTGGATCTACCATTTGATCCAGCATTGCCATTACTGGGCATCTACCCAAAAGAACAAAAGTCACTCTATGAAAAAGACACCTGCACTTGAATGTTTATAGCAGCACAATTCATAATCGCAAGGCTGTGGAAATAGCCCAAGTGCCCATCAATCCAAGAATGGATTAATAAAATGTGGTATATGTATACCATGGAGTACTATTCAGCTCTAAGAAACAATGGTGATATAGCACATCTTATATTTTCCTGGTTAGAGCTGGAACCCATACTATTAAGTGACGTTTCCCAAGAATGGGAAAACAAGCACCACATATACTCTCCAGCAAATTGGTATTAACTGAACAGTACCTAAGTGGTCACATAGGTACTACAGTAATAGGGTATTGGGCAGGTGGGAGGGGGCAGGGGGGCAGGTATATACATACATAATGAGTGAGATGTGCACCATCTGGGGGATGGTCATGCTGGAGACTCAGACTTGTGGGGGGAGGGGGGAATGGGCATTTATTAAAACGTTAAAATCTGTACCCCCCATAATATGCTGAAATAAAAAAAATTAGAGATCAAAAAAAAATTGCAATAATAATTATTGCTTTGTGTACTCTGGGGCAGAATGTGGGAGAAAAATCTTGCTCCTCTTCCCTGCACAGGACTGCATATAAACTCTACAGAATATAACGCCTGTGTACTGAATTTCCCCAGACTTTATAGGTATCCAGTCCTTCCAGCTGCAGAGGAGGAAGTTAGCGTGTCATTGCTTCTACCTTTCTCTGTGTTCTCTTTCCAGTCTTTCTTTGAATCTCCTGAAGAAGCAAAAACTCTCTTACAATAGCAACAAAAACATACCATTGAATTTATGCTAATAAAACCATATGAGTTCACTTGTCCACTTACTCTGCAAACAGTCAATCTCAGAAACCCTCTTTTGCAGAAACCCTCTTTTACATATACCCAGTATATGTATATGTAGTTCCCAAGGATTAGAAGTTGTGCTTCCAATAAATACTAGATAATCAAATGAATGCATAAATACCTAAAGCAAAACCCTGAACATACATAACAGAAGCTCAATAAATGTTTATTAAAATGCTAGCAGTAAGATGCAACAATCTTTAAGATCATTTCTAGTACTAAAATTTTATAAAATATAACCTTTGTTCTTAGGAAAACTTCTAGTATAGTGCAGAGTTTCTGAACCTCAGCACTATTGATATTTATGTGAGGAGAGGCGGGGACTGTCCTGAGGCACTGTAGTGTTTTAGAAGTATCTCTGGCCTCCACCCACTAGATGCCAAGGGCAAACAGCCTCTCAAGTTTTGACAATCAAAAATGCCTCCAGATATTGACAAATGTATGCAATATGTATTTCTATTTAAATTATTTTTAAATATTATTGAATATTCATTATTCCTTGAATTATGTTTTTAAGTGCACTTGAAAATTAGAGCTCACTCAAGAAATTCACCCCATGAGTCTCATTTACAAAAGCTCTTGGCCTCAGCTAATCAATTAGAATCCATTCAACATTTATAGCACTGGGAGTCAGGCACATCCTTCAAGTGAAAGGGCAGGGGAGTGGCAAGCTTTCAAGGAAGGTTGTTAAAAGATTTATGATTCTTGGCAGCAACTTGCACAGCAGTCTTGACAACAGGTGCCTTGTATTAGGGCATTGCTCTGCTTTCCAATAGGAGATGGGATTTGTTTTCAGAGATCGATCCAATTACCTTCTTAGCTTCACTTGAAAAGAATGAAGGACTTGTTCCTACAGTTTCTTCAAGACAAGGCTTCATCCATCAGATTATTTTAGTGGGCCCATGGGTGGACAGTTGTAGTTGGAAATCTGGAGGCTTTTTGGATAATTAACAGCAAAAGCTTCCTTAAAGAAGCTGGATACAAAGCTTTCCTATAAAACTTTTGACTCTACCGAAGCTTCATCTACTGTAACTGTGTGGAAGTAAGGTGAGCCCTGGATGGAACTCTCTTAGGTCTCAGAGGAGGGCAGAATTTTATTTATGAGGAACATGGAGAAATATCAGGGCTTAAACCTTATAGTGGTTCCCAATTCTGGACAAAGTTGTTATTTGATATGTGTGTGTGTATGTATGTGAGAGAGAGAAGTTCGAAAGTAGGAAGGAAGGAATTTCCTCTAACCTCTAGTATTTCTCTTTGAAGAAAGACACCAATGTGGCTACTTTCAGACTTCAGGGCAAATACAAACCCTGCAGAAGAGCCAGAGGCTTTGAATCAGGTAGATCTGAATTAAAATCCCATTTCCATTAGAATCTTATTGTTATTGCTTGCTAGCAGTATGACCCAGAGGTAGGTAACCTCTATAACTTATTTCATCATACAAAAAAATGAAGATAATAATAACTACCCAGAGTGGTTGCTTAATCTTAACTCCAGTGCTATGAGGATGCCTATGAGACAATATTCAAAAGGTATTATGGATAGAAGCTTCAAGCTGCTTTCTGGCCTACTAGGAAAATGAACTTGGATCTTTGGCTACTGCATCTTGTTGTTAAACAAACATACAGTGAAACTATCTCCATGGCCCTGGTGAGAGGATATAAATGAATTATTTGTGCTTGACAAAACCTGTGTCTTTCCAATACAATTTTCATATTCTCAGACATTCCCTGGAGTAAATATAGGACTTAGGGATTAAAAAATAATTTGGAAGGAAGGAGATTGAGATTCTTCCTCCATTCCCTTTTAAGGATCAACATGATTTGAATTTCTCTGTTGAATTAAAATGGTCCAAATGTGGTAAATCAGCAAAATAAGAACTTCCTGGTTCCTACTAGAGAATTGGGGCACAGCAGATGTAAGTTGCTCACACATGTTCAACATCAGGGCATAGAATTTCACATCATGCAGGATGGGCTAGAAGCTCCTCTGGACCCTTGCTTGGCACAATGCTTTGGGAGTAATTACTAAATATGCAAGTAATGGAATCAGAAGGAAAGAGGTGAGCTCAGGCATCAACACAGCAGCAGCCCACATGGAGCAGGACCCATGTGACCACAACCAAAGCCACAGAGTTAGTGGACATAGAGGAATTTCTATTTTTCTCCCTGCTTGTGTTTGGAGCAGATCTGGCATTTGGGGGCTGAACAAGGTCCCAGGGTAATTGGAAAATTTAGGATGTAGAGTACACTCAATTTGTGGATACTAGATTTCCTGCTCTAACAAAGAGAAGTGGAAGCTCAAGTTTCTGATAGGAAAAATAAAATAAATCCATTAATAATTACAATCCTAGTAATAAAAATGAATCAACTAGCTGCACAGATATTGGGAATAAAATACCTGGCACTTATATGTGTGAGATAAATTATGGACATTATCACTACTACTGCTGTTATAATTGAATATCCCTGAAAATGATTTGATTATTTATCTCAGTCTTAGAACAAGGCAGAAGTGAAGCAGTGAGACTCAATAGACAGAGAAGACACCATTTATTATAATTAGTAGTTGAAGGTCAAGTACCCCAAGGATGGTAAAATATCATCTCTTTACTGTTGTTTGTTGGCAAAGATTAGAAGAAGCAATAAATAAGGGTGGATGTGTGGATAGCAGCAAATGTTGACTTTAGACTAGGTCTAGATGGAAACCAAGTCCTAACGATAATACCTATCACAGTATTGTGGGCATGATGGAAAAAGCCAGTGCTTTCTCTCATGTGGAATTAGTCACAACCATTTGCTTAATGCAAAACTATTTGAGTATGGCACTATGGAAAATGATAATAAAAATAGTTAATATTTGACTGCCAACCAGGTACTAGGCACCATACTAAGGATTACTGCACTTAAATCATCACAACAATCTCAAGAGAAAGTCACTTTTATTTTCTCTGTTTCAGGTGATGGAATTGAAGACTAAAGAGATTTATAGACATGTCCTATGTTACACATATAGTGAGTGGTTAAGCCAATATTTGGATCCAGGTCACCTGAGTTCATTGCCCAAGCTCTTAACCAAAATATGATGTGGATTCCTGCACATTAAATGTACAGTGTAATTTTTACTAAAATCTCTAGGTTTGTATTTTAATCCAGAAGTCTTGGAATAAGCAATTTAAAACTCCCTAAGTCTCAGTTTTATGTTTTATTCCTGGGAATAAGAGAGCATATAAACATGTCTGTGACCTAAGTCTCAGCTTTCTCTGCTATGAAGGGAGATAACACCTCCTTCTCACTTACCTCCCTTCCTTATTTCCTTCTTGAAACTTTTGTTCTTGCCAAGGTTGAGTCCCTGAACTCAAAGAGCTCACAGTTAATGAGAGAAATAGGCTTATAAACACATGTGATAATATGGAATTGACCTAAAATAAGTGGCCAATTGTCCCTGGGTTGGGAGGAGAGGGGGATTAGTCAATAACATCGCAGCATGCAAAATTGGAACATGAAAATCAGTAGCATTTCTATGTACTAACAACTATCTGAGAAAGGAATCAAGAGAACAATCCCATTTATAATAGCTACAAAAAAATACTTAGGAATAAATTTAATCAATGAGGTGAAAGAGCTATACACTCAAAAGTATAAAAACATTGATGAAAGAAATTGAAGATACAAAGGAAAAGATATTCCATGTTTATGGATTAGAAGAATTACTATTGCTAAAATGTCCATACTACCCAAAGCAGTCTATAGATTCAATGCAATCTCTACCAAAATTCCAATGTCATTTTTAATAGAAAAAGTAATCTTAAAATTCATATGAAACCACAAAAAACAAAAATAACCATAGTTCAATCATGAGCAAAAAGAACAAAGCTGGAGGTATTATACTACTGGATTTCAAACTATAATAAAAGGTATAATAATTAAAACAGCATGGCACTGGCCAAAAAATAGACTTATCAATCAAGGTGACAGAATAGAGACCCCAGAAATAAATATTGCTTTATACATGGTACATACGGTCAATTGACTTTCAAAAAGGTGTCAAGAATACACAATGGGAAAATGATAGTCTATTTAATAACTGGTATTGGGAAAAATGGATATCCACATGAAGAAGAATGAAATTGGACCCTTATTTCACACAATATACAAAAATCAACTAAAATGGATTAAAAACTTAAACAAAAGATCAGAAAATATAAAAGTAGTATAAGAAAATATAGGAACCAAAACTATATGACATTGGTCTGGGCAATTATTTTTTGGATATGACCACAAAAGCACAGGTAACAAAAGCAGAAATTGACAAATGGGATTGCACCAAACTAAAAGCTTTCTGCACTGCAAAGGAAACAATTAATAGTGTTCAAAGGCAGCTGAAAGATTGGGAGAAAATATTTGCTATCCATACATCTAATAAGGGTCTAATAATATATAAGGAACTCAAACAACTCAATGGCAAGAAAACAAAAAGTCCACTTCAAAAATGGTCAAGGGACCTAAATAGACATTTTTCAAATGAAGATATACAAATGGCCAACAGATATATGAAAAAATTCTCAACATTGCTACTTATGTGGAACGTACAAATTAAAACCACAATTAGATGTTATTTCACATGTGTCAGAATGGTTATTAGCAAAAAGATGAAAGATAACAAGTGTTGGAGAGGATATGGAGAAAAGGGAAACCTTGTGGATTGCTAACCGTAATGTCAGTTAGTACATCCATTATAGAAAACTCTATGGAGGTTCCTCAAAAAACTGAAAATAGAATTACCATGTGACTCAGTGATCCTACTTCTGGGTATTTATCCAAAAGATTTGAAATCAGCTTGTTGAAAATATGTCAGAACTCTCATGCTCATTGCAGCCATATTTGCAATAGCCAATTTATAAAATTAATCTAAGTACCCAACAACAGGTGAATGGATAAAGAAAATGTGGTACATACATACACAAAGGAATATTCTTCAGCTTCAAAAAAGAAGAAAATTATATCATTTATGACAACATAGATGGCACTGGAGAACATTATGCTAAATTGAATAAGACAAGCAGAAACACAAATACTGTCTGATGTCACTTATATGTGGAATCTAAAATAATCAAACTCATAGAAATAAGAGACTAAAATAGTGGTTACAGAGTCTGTGGCATGTTGAGAATGAAAAGATGGTGGTCGAAAAGTGCAAAATCTCAGAAAGTAGGAATATGGGAAATTTTTTGGAGATCTATTGCATAGTATAGTAAATATAGCTAATAATAGAGTATTATACATTTCAAAAGTGGTAGGTAAGTAAATTTCAAATGTTCTTACCACATAAAAATGTTATTTGAGGTGATGGATATGTTAACTAGCTTGATTTAAATATTCTATACTGTATTCATAAATCATAAAATCACTTTGTACCTGATAAATGTATATGATTATAAATTGTCATTTTTATAATAATTTTTCTAAATTTAAAAATAAAGAAGAAAGGAACATTTAGACTCATTGACTTTGTTTCTTAATTTTTTTTTATTTCAACATATTATGGGGGTACCAATGTTTAGGTTACGTATATTGCCTTTGCCCCACCCCAGTCAGAGATTCAAGCCTGTCCATCCCCCTGATGGTGTGTACTGCACCCATTAGGTGTGAATATACCTATCCCCTCTTCCCCACTGCCATCTGCCCAACACCCAGTGAATGTTACTACTATATATGTACACTTAAGTGTTGCTCGGTTAATACCAATTTGATGGTGAGTACATGTGATGGTTGTTTTACCATTCTTGTGATACTTCACTTAGTAGAATGGGCTCCAGCTCTATCCAGAAAAATACATTGACCCCAGTTTGTTTGGCTTTGAATTTCATACTCATCTTTCTGATTTTAATACATTTTCTAGTTGCATTCTATCATGGAGGCCATAGGCACTCACTCTAATTCACTCAATGACTACATTAACAATAAAAATAATATAAATAATAATTGTTTCTATTATTTGATTAAAAGTTAGACTTGGTAGGAAGTAAGCAGAAAGAAGTTGCATAGTTTCTTACTTCAACATTTTTAAAACCACGTTATTGAATTGTTTGTTCCTGCCCCTGGATAAAAACTAGGTCAGTCTAATAGCATAGATTTCCAGTTATGTTATTTACTGTACCTCAGAGCTCTCAGCTTTAAGATAAAATTAGCATTGCCTGTTTGGGATAATTCCCAAAGAACTTTTGGGAAAGACACATGAGTTCTGTTTCTGGAGAAGGAATGGATAGAATTTTGATTCTGACTGGTCAACTTTAGGCACTGCCATGCTTACTTTCCATAGGTAATGGGCACGGTGGATATATCAGAGGAAATAAAAGTCATTATTTCTAACCAATAAAGTTTTTGATACCCCACCAGGTCTTCTACTCTGGTGAACAAAGCTGAAACAAGTACCCAAGGACTTCTTTTGCTCTTGCCCCTTAAAAGCTTTCCCTTTCATTCTGACTCTTTCCTGGCCCTACCTGTTCATCTGTGATGGCCCCAGTGCAGTCTCAAGAACATTCTGGTTTTTTTTTTTTTTTTGTATGTATCCTTTTGGGCAATAATATATGAAGGTGGAGTTCTGGGGCTCCCCCAGAAATTAAAACATAATTTCCAATATGTATAAGTCCTTGAGTATTTGTATAAAATTCAATCTATGAGCCAGATGGTAACCACATCATTTGACAGATTACAATAACAACAAAAATTTTCATTTGTTTAGAGAGGTGTCACTGTGGAGTGTCAGTCTCTCCTGTTCAAAATTTGAAGCTTCTATTTGCTTCTGTTAAGAGGGTGTGGTGTTTCCACTCATGTACAACATCAGACCTATCCCTTACACATTAAGCAGCTTAAAGTCATCAGGTCCTTGGGGCACAGCCTTCACCACGATTCCCTGTGCATAAAGTCATGGCTTATAAAACTTGGAAGTCACATTAAACACAATAAAGTCTTAATTTCTTATTTCATAGGTAAAGAAATAAGAATACAAAATAAATTGGTATTATTATTTCTTCAACTTCATCTCTCACCAGTCTTCCCAATCTCAAAATACAGACTCCATCTATGTGAAAGTATTTGTAGCTCTTTATTTTGGCATGCTCTTTCTTACTCTGTGTCTTTGCATATGATATTTTCTCTGTCAGAAATATTTCTCCCTATTCATACCCTCTCTGATCTACCAGGTACCTTAGATTCTTCTTTCAGTTTTACTTCCCATGAGAATCCTTGCATGACACCCTTTTCTATCTGCCTGCATTAGGTGCCTCTCTTAAATATTGCCATTTTTCTAAGACTGTATCTCCACAAAAGCACTTACCACGGTGCCCCGTGAGTGCCTGTTTCCATTTTGGGTTCTCACACTGGACTGTGAGCTCCTTGAGGTCAGTGGGCAGGAGTTTTGTCTTCTTACCTGGTACAAGGCCTGGCCATAGTAGACATTCACTAAATAAATGGAATAATAAATGAAAGATCCAGGAAAAACACTACGGAATCCTGGATCCTTGTTCAGGATGTCTGGACCTTCTTTGTTACTCATCTGCCAAGATAATGGGAGTCTGACAAAGTCAGGATCTAGACCTTGTAAGCAAAGTTTTGTTCACTAAGGGATGAAAAACAATTTTTTTCCTTTTTGGCACAATTTTCTTCATATGAGATGTTCTTGAATTTCAATATAAGAATTAGTTTCAATGTTGTGGGTTGCATTGGACTACTACTAAAGACAGGTAAAGCACGATAGGGAATTTGTATTGACTAAGAGCACTGACTTTCTTTTTAATTTCAGCATATTATTGGGGTACAAATGTTAAGGTTATGTATATCACCCTTGCCCCCCCCCTTCGAGTCAGACTGACTTTCGAGATGAGTCTAAAGAGTTTCTTAGCTTGGGTTCTCTAGAAAACAGAGCTTGAGGTTAAAAAAAAAAAAAGAGTGCTACAGCTTTATTGGAAGTACAATCCCAGATCAGTAAGAGTAAGGCAAACAGGAAATCAGGCAAGCAAGGAAAAGCAAAGTCAAAATGATATATTGCCACACCTGCCACTCTCAGAGAGAACCAGCCCATCGTTTTCCACACAGCCTTTCTTGGCTACCCAATGTGTTTCTTGTATGGCAGAAAGTCATGCTTGGTACAGTCCAAGAGAGCAAGAATTAATTTATCTGCTAAGTTCTTCCCATATTCTTTCTTCTTGCAGTCACACTATGCTCCACAAGTAAATAACTCTCCTGAACCTCCACGCCTTTCTGAAAGCTGCTATGAAGGTAGAAGCCTTGATTTGTAGCATGGTTTTACATCTGAGTCTTGGGGAGGGGAGAGGGGAGCGGAATGCAGCTGGTCTTGGGCCTCAGAGGAAAATACACAGAGCCAGTTGCCAAGTTGTCAACTAAGGCTGAGCAAGACATAGTTTGGGGACACAAATGAAGCTGAAAAAATATCTAAAACGAGTATATTCAAATCAAAAAATCATACAAAAGCCCAGGAACTGGGAAAGAGAGAAAGCATAATTAAAATGATAATAATAATTGTTAAAATATACTGGTGTACAGGGCATATTTGGGGAGTGGTAAAGAGTCCAGATTGTCTAAAGATAAAACCACATTGGGGGTAGTTGTGGAAGTAACACTAGCATCAGAAAATGTAGGGACCTGAAAGTCATGCTAAGGAGCTGGAAGCAAAAACACTACCAAGGTCCTTCCAGGATGTTATAATAATAGGAGCTAGCACTTGTATCGATTTCACATCGTGTGCCATAGAGCCAGGATTTGAGTCCAAGTAGACTGACTCCAAAGGGCATGCCCTTAATCCCTGTCCTAAGCATATATAGCATCTTGAAGCCAGGCCAATCCAAACTAATGACAGGATCAGGTGAGGTGGCCCTTTCAGAGCCTTTGTTGCAACGCTTAATCTATTTACCCAGATGTCAGTGTTTTCTCCAGTGTCTATTGGGAAAAACATTGCAGTTAAAGCTTGCCACCTGTTAATTACTGCACAAAAACAGCAGGGTCCAAAGTCATTATTGTGTGCCTCAGATAATGACAGCCACACAATTGTGAGGCGTGCTATTGGCTCCTTTTCTATGCAAATATGCAGGCCTAGATGCTGAGCAGGTAATGGTGATTTATAATAATAATAAATGCCAGTGGGGCTGTAAGTAATTAAGAGATGTAGGCTGCAGACAACATGCTCTGAGTGAGTCTAGAAACAGACCATGAGAAATGGGGAAGCTTCCATCCAGTCTAAATTACATCTGAAAAACTGACCCGCACATCCATTAAGTTCAGTTTCTTTAATACATAAAAACGAAGGCAGACACTAATATTGGTATGGATAAATTAGTAAATTCCATTCCCACTATGAAAAAAGAAGTTACTTTCCATCCTTGGTTCATCATGCAGGCATAAAATGACCATGACTTGGAACAAGAAATCAAGGTGAATGCAATGCCATAAACCAACAGCTGATAGACAAAATGATCATGGCTTGAGACATCTGCAAACTAAAAATCAAAATTAAAAAAATTTCCAAGTTTCATTTAGTACTTGGCATGTTAGTGATCCAGTAAGACAATGAACCATTCAGGATTTCATGTTCAAATCCAGGCTTGATTGCTGCCAACATTTGAGTTTATGCATTTGAAGTCAAACTTATTGGATGACACCAGACTTTATTTTACTTTCTGACAGATGTGCCCAATATCTGCAACCTTAAATGCATTATAAGAAATCTGTGGGATAAATCTCAAAGTTTCTTTGTAAATTCATAAATTTAAATAATCTTTTTTAGCAAATTAAAAATAAAACATTATTATGCACTTAATATGATCTAGATATGATGAACTTTGCACATAGCATTCCATGTAATCTGATGCACAATATTTTGAACCATATATCATTATTTCCACTGTGTAAATCAGAAAACAGAGGCTCAGATAGGTTAAAAAAATTTTCCTCAATTTAGTAACAATTTTTTTTGTTGTTGTTGTTTTTGAGACAGAGCCAATTAATGTCTTTCTATTTATAGTAGAGACGGGGTCTTGCTCTTGCTCAGGCTGGTCTCGAACTCCTGACCTCAAGCAATCCGCCTGCGTTGGCCTCCCAGAGTGCTAGGATTACAGGCGTGAGCCACCACGCCCGGCCCAGTGTGGAGATTTAAATGCACATCTTCCTAGCCTTGAAACTTACCTTGTTTATACCACGTTATATTCCCTTCATAAGTTCCTTTCCCATGCAGGTAAGTACATAATTTGGAAAATATCAGTATCAGATATTCAGACCTCTCTTGATCGTTCTTCACCTTAATGTATAGCTCTCCTTAAATAATGCTTCCACCAACTACTGTACTCCCATTTTTTTAATTGACAATATTTGATTTACAAAACTATTTTGAAGACAGTACAAAGGGTCTCAATATTCTCCACACTCAGTCATCCCTATTATTAGTATCTTAGATTTTTATAGTATATTCATCAAAATGAGCTAACGTCAATACATGATTGTTAACCAAAGTCTATACTTCACTCAGATTTCCTCAGTTTTCCCCTAATGTCCATTTTCAATTCCAGTATAACATACAGGTTACTAGTTAACATGTATTAGTCAATTGTTGTTAGGCTCATCTTTGTTGTAATAGTACTAGTTTCTCAGAATTTCTTATGTTTGGTGACCTTGACAGCTTTGATGATTACCAGTCATGTATTTCATAGAATGTCCCTCAGTGGGGATATTTTTGTTGTTGTTAACAATAAGATATAATTCTCTTGCCATAAAATTCAACCTTTTAAAGTATATAATTCAGTTATTTTCTAAGATATTCACAAAGTTGTGCAGCCATAGGCACTATCTAAGTATAGAACATTTTCATCACTGCAAAAAGAAACCCTGTGCTGATTAGTAATCATTTCCCATTCCCTCATTCCCCCAGCCCCTGGCAATTGCTAATCTACTTTCTGTTTCTATGGATTTGACTATTCTAGACATTTCATATTTTAAAAAATCATATAGTATGTGGACTTCCGTGTCTGACTTCTTTCACTTGACATAGTATTTTAAAGGTTCACCATGTTGTAGCATGTATCAGTAGTTTATTTCTTTCTATAATTAAATAATATTCTATTGTATAAATATATCATATTTTGCTTATCCAATCTTTTGCTGATTGACATTTGAGTTGTTTGCATTTTTTTAGTTATTATGAACAATGCTGCTAGAACATCCATATACAAATTTTTATGTTAATATATTATTTTAATAACATTGAGTATATATCTAGGAATAGATTTGTTTGGTTATATGTTAATTCTATGTACAATTTTTGAAGAACTAAAGTGTTTTCCAAGTGGTACCTCATTTTTTTAAAGAAACGTATTTGTTTTAATTGAAAGATAAAAATTGTATATATTTGTCATGCAAAAATGTGATGTTTTAAAATATGTATATATTTTGGAATGACTAAATTGAGCTAATTAACATATGTATTACCTCACAGAGTTATCATTTTTTCATGGTGATAACACTTATACTCTACTCCTTTACAAGATTTCAGTTAGGTTAGAAGAATAAGTTCAAAAAGAAGTGTGAGCCAGTGTTTCTAAATTTAGGAATTTCACATTAAAATCAGATTTTGAGACATTTTCTTGGACAAGTGGCAGTTCTGGCCTTTTTTGGGTCTGAATTTCTATGTGACAATTATTAGGAGCAGAGGCCTCTCTAATTATGACGTGTATTCTCCAGTTTCCTTCCATGGTTGACTGTTTGCAAAGTAGCTGCAATTTCCCTCTCTTTGTGTGCATTCCACTTTTTGGCGTGACTATAGCACCTCCCATCAAGAAGTCAGATCAATTTCCCCATTCTTTTTCTCTAAGCTTGTCTTGTGACTTATCTTGGCCAACAAAAATATAGCACAAAGTGATTTTGAATCAGGTCTGTGTCTAGCCTCAAAACGCCTTGTACGCCTCCAGGCAAAGGAACTTGGAAATCCACTCAATCTCCATGTGCCCAGACTTGCCTATTGGAAGACGAGAAAGCACATGGAACAAGCCATTCCGGGTAAGTCGTCAGTGTGTACCAAGCCAATCATTCACCGGTTGCACTCCTGAGAGCGAGCTCTGCCAAATGCAGAACTGTCCAGCTAGACCACCTGAAATTGCTGACCCACAGGATCATAAGCCAATTTAATGGTCATTTTAAATCACTAAGTTTGGGAATAAATTGTTATGGAGTAACAGCTACTCCTATTTATTGTCCCCCCTCACTGAATCCAAGTGTGAAACTCTGTTTATCAGTATACTTACATTATTTCCATAGAGTACAGAATTATTTTTTAGTATTCAAAATCTACCAAAAGTAAGAGAAAATTTGACTGAAAGGAAAATGAAATGTTGATATGTTCAGCCTTCTTCATGCTATTATTTTGCCTGCTTGGCCCCTGGTAGCATGTCGGTTTGTAGCTGTGCTAATGCACACAATTAACATATTGCACATCTATTTTGCTTCATGTTTTTAAGACACATGTCTCTGACCAAGAACATCCATATAGTTTGGGTGTCTGCTCCTGTCTTTCAAATATTTATGGAATTATTGTTTCTTAGTAAGAGGGAAATAAAAATCAATATACTATATCATCCCATTCTTTTGCACAATTTTTTTTCTTTCCCTCTTTCTTTCCTTTTTTACTTTCCTTCTTTCTTTCTAGGGGACAACCACCCTAAGGCTGCTAAGAATACTTCATTTCAAGATATTCTGCAAAAACTGAAGTTGTTTTCTTATCTCTACACTGCAGGCATTGAGCACATCTTTGTTCTTCCAAGAGCTTCATAAAAGTAACCTTCTCTGGTCAGCCAAGAAACTTCAAAAATCATAATTTAAAACAGGTTCAAATTCAATTTCATCCTTGGTAATATAGGTGGCTGGGGAATAATGGAAAGTGGTTTCTGTTGGATTTGTTGATTTTTTTTTTTTTTATTCTGTGTTTGGAGTACTCATTCCTAATAAGGTCAGCCAACTTTCTGGAAAGTTTGTTAAATAATCCCTTCTCCCAAAATGTCCATGAAACCTCAGCCAATGGACTGGCCTGTGATAATAAAAAGATAAGAGGGAAAAAAGAAATGATGAGTCCATTTGGGAGCAATCACTAATTCAATCCCAAATTAAAACATTCAAGAGATAACAATTTAATCCAATTTTAAGATGGCTTTCTAAAAAGAAAAAGAAACATTTTTCTTTTATCGTTAAATATTACTTTAGTCTACATTCTCTACAGCTTGAGATATAGAGATATAGTCCCATTTTAGTTTGGGAAAGTACACATGATGTTCTTTTAACTGGAATGGTATATATACACACACATATATAAATATACACGCCATGATGATTACACACACACACACTATATATATATATATATATATATATATATATATATATATATATATAGTTTTCCAAGGTAAGCTGAAACTTTTAGAAAGAACAGAAACAAGAAAAAGCCTTGAGCTAAGCATAGAAGGAATGCTAAAGGAATAAGTGGGTGCTGGTGTCATGGTCAAGCCCATAGTCCCTGTCAAAGCAGCCATAATCCCTTCTCAGGTTGACTTCAGGAAGGCAGAGGTAGATGAATTTGAAGATGGATTCAATCGCTATTCCTCCTTTGGACAGAAAAGCCATACAACATCATGGGTAAGGTCATGATCCATGAAATCAGGGTACGTGGTCCGGAATGCCTGCTACCTATAAGTGATCTTTGTACTCTGGGCCTCAGTTGCCTTATCTGTAAAATGAAAATAATTATAATAATTTATGACACTTCCAATAGTGAAAATGAAGTTTTAAAAATGCATGTATGAGCTTCTATCACCTAGTATGTAGTAAGCAGTTAGGAAATGTTAGCATTACTTTATCATTATCATTACAATGACATTATATTATAATAAAAGAAATATTATATCCTGAACAACTCAGAATCCTTTGGCACTTTTGGAGACCATGTATTGCCTTAAACATCTCACCACAATGCCATCAGCACATGTCCCAAGCCTCCCTCATTCCCACTCATTTAAGCATAACCCCGGCTACATTCATTATGTATGCAGCATCTGTGAGTGTTTCTGTCTCCAAGCCAGGTGCTTCACATGTGAAACCACTTTAGTCTTGTTACAGACTAAATTGTGCCTCTCTTTCCCCTCCCCAGTTTATGTGTTGAAGCCCTAACTCACCGTGTGACTGTATTTGGAGATAGGGCCTTTAAAAAGGTAATGAAGGTTAAATGAGGTCATTAGGGTGGGCCCTAATCCCATACTACAAGTGTCCTAGTAAGAAGAAGAGAAAGTATTGTGGCAGCTTTTTGCTCCAGTGCTCAGTAGTGAAGGAATAATTACTTGAAACACATAGTGGTTAGAGAGAAGGGGAGAGACCAAAATCTGAAGGAGAAAATGGCCTCCCCAGCTAAGTTCCTTATGGTATTTATTTCCAAGGACACATGCAAAAGATCAGGGCATTTGCTAATTTTTTTAACAACATCCATACAGGTCAGCTGTTTTCAGCTGACTTTTGCACATAGCAAACAAGCAGCTTCGGGCAGGCTTTTTCACCTGTCCCTTCATACACCTTGCTCACATCCTTTCCACCCATCCATTCCTTCTTCTAGGCCCAGCCCCTCTTTTCCCCCTTTTGATTTATTTAAAATTAGAGACAGGGTGTGAGTGGGAGAAAGCGATATAAGCTTCAACCAGTGTCTTTTCATAATGGCGCTGGGAGGTCATCAATTGGCAGATATGTCGTCCTGACTGCTGTTATGGGCAACAATAGCCAAATACACCAGAGGAGTGTTTCCAAGGGTAGGAGAAGCCCCCAGTTGTGTCATCAGAGCTGAGGTCTGTTTCTCTAGTTGTTTCAATTGACCCCATGTGCTCTCAGATGCCGTCATGGTGTTATATATCTGATGTGGCAGGACCCCAGTCAGCGGTGGTTGGAGGGAGAGACGTTTCATTTGTGGAATCCAGGAGCTCATGATGTAGGTGAACTCGTCTGGAAGGGAACCACTTGGGACCTGTAGAAGTTTGAACACAAACGTATCCTTTCCCCCATGTTAACACAATTACAAAGGCCAATCTCTTGGAATTAATGACAGCTGGGGAAAGCCTGGTGGTAGGGGTCCCATCAGGACTATAATAGCATTAAGAGCTCTTAGGTCCTCTAGTAAATACCACTTATTGTTCTTTTAAGTATGGTGAATACAGGAGTGTTCTATGGGCTCTGGGAAGGTTCTATGTGTCCCACTTTAAGTTGGTCCTGGACAAGAGATTTTAAATGTTTTAATGTATCCTGCTTAATGGGCCACTGCTCTATGCAGATGGGCGAATTAGTAGTCCATTGTAAAGGTGTGGGCTGTATTGGATTTACCTGAGCAGTGGCCCCTAATGAAATGGCAAGGTAGTTAGAAGAATATTCCATTGTTCTAGCAAATCTCGTCCCCAGAAAGAAAATGGTAGGGGAAGGATGAGGGGTTGGAATACAGCCTCTTGTTGGTCAGGGCCTGTACATCCTTTGTCTTGGAGAGGCCGAACACTAAGAGGGGATTCCTGAGAAGGCCATCTCATAGGCAATGTTGAAAAGTGTATGTTTCCCAGAGGAAGAATAGAGATCCCCTGTGAGAGGAGGACAAGGAGGAGGAGGCAGCTGCTCCTCTTGTTGAGCCGCAGAAGGTGATGGTCTAGAGAATGGCTCAGGATTCTGGAATTTTATGGCAGGGGATGCTTGCCCTTCCTTGGCAAGGGACTTCCTCCTTCCTAGTCCACAGAAAAATTGTCTCCCATGAAAATGGTCCCGGTACCAAAAAGGTTGGAGACCCCAAGCCACTTATAGCACCCCTAGCAGACACAAGTCCCATGTCAGTGGAGATATAAAAGTGAAATCCTTTTCTTTCTTCCCAATCACTGTCTTCCACTCTGCCTTGTCAAATCTTTCTTTTCCATCTCTTAATTATATCTTAATTATATTTCATAAAATTTTCCATTGCTTTCAGTTAGTAAACATCCACTCCATTCTGAAGCTCTATCTCCCCTTAATTCATGCATTAGGGGATCCTGAGGTGGTCTGGGGAAAGTTGTTTTCTGAACTGACTTCTTCACTCCTCCATCCCTAGAACCTTGGGGAGAAGGACCTGCTCAGATTCTGGGACATGCCTCTTCCTCCATGTTTACTATCTACTCCTCTAGGCATGGAAGAGGAGAAGGGGGAGGAGGAGGAAGAAGAAGAAGAAATACAGCTAGAAAGGCAAGCTTTATCTTAGAGAACTGCCCAGCTGCTTGTGCTAGTCAGCATCTCTGGCTGCTCTTCTTACCTGGTTATCTCACTACAGGTGACCTCTACTTGATGACATGTGCCATTTCCTTAGGGTAGTCTTAACCTTCTCCCAGCTTTCTTCATCACAGAAGACATCCCAGAGAGATGCAGCCCTGTCTCTCTTTACTCATGAACTAATGTGTTTCATACCTTCAGTCTCCTCTCTTAAGTGCAGCTTGGGCAAACCCAGAGATCCTGTCACTTCCTCAGAATTTCCTGTTTCTTTAAATAGAGCAACAAGAACATCTGAGGCTCTCCTTTGCACTTATAAAATGAGTCAGAGAGGGCTACTAATCTTGTCTTCTTCCCAAGCACACTGTAAACTTCTCTCTTCTCTTTGGCAATACTCCAGCAAACTCATTACGTTCAAAAATCTCCAGGAGAGAAAAAGATAGCAGCCTCAGTGTTTGTGTAGATCTTTCAACTCCAGGGGGCATGTGTCAAACACCAGCAAGGACTTTATTTTTTATATATTTTTATTTTTTTAATACATTATACACTATACAAAGGCAGCATCAAAATGGGCCCATAGCTTCTGCAATTTAGAAAGCATCTATCCAGGACACATGATGCCTGCATTCTTGTTTTTTGGCAGGTACCCACAATCACCATGTTACACCTATGGAAAGGAAAAGACTTCTGTCCATAAAAATTGCATTTCAGGAAAGACAAAAACTCTTGACTCTGTCTCTGCCTGCCCCCTCCCCAGTATGCTAACTAGACTGGGATGACTGCCCATTAGGGTGGTGACCACTGGTAGTAGCTTGTTTCCATCTCATAAGCTCATTTGTTGGCAGCATTCTTTAGGATGTGGCATAATTAGCAGCCCTTTTCTTTAACTATAGACTTTTAGTTCACAATTCTCAGGGCAAGAGACAAAGACCAAATCACATCTAATTACATACATATTTATGTCATTTCTCTCAATAAGAGCATGCAATAGGAACCAAAAATACAGATAGGTAAATGGAGGGCCACGGTGATTTAAGCTGACCCAGGTTATGAAACTCATCAGGACATGAGACTAGGTCTGCCTGATGGTAAATCCTGTGCAGAACCCCTAAGTCATAGTTTCATCACACCATGGTATTTGCCCAGCCATGGACGTCTCTATTCTTTATCTTCTTCTCCCCTGGTCTCTGTCTCTTCCATTTTCCCTTCAACTTCCACTTTATTTCCTGACTCTCATCTGTCTTAAGCCATCTTCCAACTCCTGCCCAAATATCAAATATATTCTTAAAAAAAGATTTTCTTAAAAATTTTACCATTCAACATGTTTTCCTTTGTCTATATCTAAGTTACTCTTCAAACTATTCAGGGCTCTTCCCTTCAAGACCATTCTCTGTTTCAGCATGTTCAATTGAGGAGTGAAACAAGTCTCACTTTGGCCAATGTATATCAGTAGAACTGCTATATGTCCAAGTTGTTTGAGCCTTTAAGAGCCAACTCATATTTTAAAACATTTCTCCTTATCCCCAGAGACTGTCAATGTTCCAGAAAGGGATGCTTTATCAGCCTGGGTCTTGGAAGAAAGAAGATGAGGGCCAGAATATGAGAGTCTATTGTCAATGACCCACAATAGACATCCGAGAGAAATAAACCTGTGTTGCTATAAGCCATGAGGCTTTCAGAGTGGTTAATTCCCCCAGCGTAACCTAGTTGTCCTAACTAATGTTCTTCTATCCCTCTATCTTTCCTCCTACTTCTTATTTTATTTGTCTTATCTCCTTTCTTTTTCATTCAACTTCTTCCAAATAAGACTTTCAGATCTTGCCAAGTTGTTTTTCTTACCAAATCCTATAAACTCTCTGACTTCTCTCTCACAATATCCCTTTATTATTTCTCTTACTAATCTTGTCTTATCTATCTGCACTCAATTAGACTCAAAGGAAAACAGAGCAAGAGTGTAGCCAAAAGACTTTCCAAAACATTCTGGTGGATAGGAACCAGGAAAGCACATATTCAAAAGGAGACACAAAAGGGAGAAATTGGACATTATCCTAGTGATCACCAAAGACGTATAATTCAGGACAGGGTAGTAAATATTTCATTTTTAATTGATGCTTTGTAGGCCAAGTACTTTGCTGAGAACTGTGGTTACAGAAATGAATGAAATATACTTTAGACTACAGAAGAGCAGACACTAACAGGGAAAAGAGGTATAATTAGTATTTAACATAAGTACTATAATATATTACACATTATATTTATTAAAGTATTTGCCACACTAACTCTCTTAACCAACACCCTGTGCTGCCTCCAGACCAGGTGCTATGGAAGACTAAAGGAAGCCACAGAAGGCTTGCAGAAGTAATGACTGCCTGATTTCAGAACTGTGGGGCAAATGGAGATTGCATGAAATACTACTTCAGCCTGGGACACTTACCTGGACAAGATGTCCAGTGGCAAGGGAAAGAACTTGATAGTTTTTTATGTTTTCTTTGCAAATCTCTGAAAGGAGAGGGACAAAAGTCTCTGCTCTAGGAAGTTCCTGGAGCAGTCATGATGCCAGCATCTGGAAATGAATAAGATCATTGACTAAGAATGAGAGCAAAATTCTTTGCAATTTTTTTCTTCACTGTCAATAGAGAAATAATAACAGATACACCAACTAGGTCTTTTATGAATTTAAGATCAATTTAAAGTGGTAGCCAGCCTGCAAGGATATGTTGTTTGTATCATACAGTGTTCCAAAAAACAAATTGAAATTGTTGTCAATGTTTAAACAAGTGAGAAATGTTGCATAAAAAAAAAAAAAGTAGACTCTGGCTTCTCTTTTAAAAGTCCGAAATTTCCCTTTATTAGTTGCCCATTTAGATGGATCATACCTCTCCAGCTAACCAATGTCCCACCACATTTTTGGAGGCTACTATTCTTTTCTTACACCTGGCCTGCTTCACTCATTTATTCTAATTTCCTGGTTCTGAATGCATTTAGTATTAAAACCCCTAATAAATATAAACTCATTGATTCTTCAATATATAAAAACAAAACAAAATATAAGCATGCATGTCCCTGTAGTAACACTGCATGAACTAACAACTTCAATTCCATATATGTATGGGATTAGTAAATATTTGGTGACTTGTCATGCCAATATTGTACTGTTTCGATCTTTCTGTTATATGGTGCTATTAACACCGCCTGGAATATGAGTAAGTACAAGTCAATAAAATACCATCTGAATGCTCTTGGATTTCAAAATAACTTTTTAAGTCTCACTGAGTGTAAAGATGGATCACAGTGATATGCCGCTGGGAGAATAATATTCTCTACTTGTGGATGGTCAGATAAAATTTAGAAATTGCTGCTCTGATCACTGAATAAAAATATTATCATCATCCACTTCCCAGCAAATGTACCTTGACTTGTTAATTGCTCGGCCACTGATCATTAATAATTGAAGACTTGAATGCATGCTTACTGTGTAATCCAATTCTAAACGTAACCATTCAGGGTAATATTAACAAGGGCACTCCTCATGGGGAAATACATCAGTGCACTACCCTGCATTAAAAATAAAAGCAAACGTTCCTGTAAGTGGATAGAAGAAACCAGGATTGGATCCAGAGAATATACCAAAATAATTGTAACAGGGAGTATGAAAGGGATGGATACAGGGAAGAAAAATAATTATTGTGGACCTGATATATGCTATACATTTTGTTGGATGTTTCACATTAATCTATCTGCTATGAATGTGTCAATTAAGTATTATTCCTAGTTTATAAACAAAGGACTCAGGCTTAAAAGTGGGTATTAATTAATCAAAGTTATAGAACCAAGTTTCTAGGCCATGTTTTTCTGGGAAAGTTTAACAATGAATACCTAAACAGAGATCTACTCTCCTTGGAAAGGGATAGAGGTGAGAATGTTGGGAATTTTGTGAAAAAGAGGCAGTGGCAGAAAAAGAAATTCATCCTCAGACCATTTTCAAGTGAATATTCTATTTTTTAGGTAGTCACAATGACTTTGATTTGGGTAGTCACAATGACTTTGACTGTAAGAGGCACCACTCCACAAATTTTACACACAATAAATGCTATATGCAAGATAGTTATTTTTTTTCATATAATACATGCATAAGAAATGATAGCTATTGATATCGTTGCCTCAGAATTTTAACAATAAAATTGGCAGTGTCAGGAAGAGTGAATATGATTTGTACTATTGGATACATAATTCAGAGCATTAAAAAATTAACATTGAGATTTAACTATACCATAAGAAAAGTTGAAATATAATGTGATCACTCATTAATAAAGTCACTGGGCACCCTCCCTGAGCCAGAATGAGAAGAAAAATGATCATGATTAATAGAAAATGTGCATAAGAAATGTAAAACTACAGTGCAGGGACCACTTATGAAACCTACAAGGAGTAAAAATTCTTGTCTGAGCATTTGAGGCTGGAGCCAAGCGAATTTTACCAGTTTTAAAGAATGACATAATATTCCATTGTATGTATATGATACATTTTCTTTATTCATTTATCTGGCAATGGTCATTTGGGTTGTTTCTTTATCTTGGCTATTGTGAATAATGCTATAATGAACAAGGGATGCCAATATCTCTTTGAGATCTTCATTTCAATTCTTCTCAATATATACTCATAAGTAAGATTGCTGGATGCTATGGTAATTATATTTTTCGTTTTTTGAGGAAGCTCCATACTGTTTTCCATAGCACCTGCAGCATTATACATTGTCACTATCTGTGTACAATGGTTTCAATTTCTTTACAAGTTCATTGACACTTACCTTTTTAAAATTTTATTTTATTTTTAATTTTTTTATTTCAGGAAATTATGGGAATATAAACATTTTAGTTACATGTTATGACTTTGCCACATCCCAACCATGATTTGAGACATGCCCTTCTCCCCCCACCCACAATGCTCACCACGTCCATTAGTTGTGACTTTTCCCACCTCCAACCCCCCTACCTGCAAAGAATATTACTATTGTGTGAGCACCTTAGTGTTGATCAGTCAATGCCAGTTTGATGACGAGTACACATGGTGCCTATTCTTCCATTCTTGTGATACCTCACTTTGGAGGATAGGCTCAAGGTCTATCCAGGAGAATATAAGAGGTGCTAGATCACCATCATTTCTTATAATTGAGTAGTATTCCATTGTATACATATGCCATATTTTATTAATCCACTCATGGATTGATGGGCACTTGGGTTTTTCCACATCTTTGCAATTGTGAATTGTGCTGCCATAAACATTCGAGTGCAGATGTCTTTGTTATAGAATGAATTTTGTTCCTTTGGGTAGTGGTATTGCTGGATCAAATGGTAGTCCTACTTGGAGGTCTTAGAGATATCTCCAAATTCTTTTCCACAGAGGTTGCACTAATTTGCAGTCCCACCAACAGTATAAGAGTGTTCCTATCTCTCCACATCCTTGCCAGCATTTGTTGTTTGAGGATTTTTTGATATAGGCAAACCTTACTGGAGTTAGGTGACATTTCATTGTGGTTTTGATTTGCATTTCCCTAAAGATTAGAGATGTTGAGCATATTTTTTATATGTTTACTGGCCATTATTCTGTCTTATTTGGAAAAGTTTGTGTTCATGTCCTTTTCCCATTTATTGATGGGGTTGTTTGATTTTTTTCTTGTTAATTTTTTTGAGTTCTAGATAGATTCTTGTTATTAGCACTTTATCAGATGTGTAGAGAGCAAATATTTTCTCCCATTCTGTAGGTTGTCTATTTGCTCTAATAATAGTTTCCTTGGCTGCACAAAAGCTTTTTAATTTGATGAGGTCTCATTTATTTATTTTTGTAGCTGCTGTGATGCTTTGAGGGTCTTCTTCATAAAGACTTTGCCTAGGCCAATGTCTGAAAGAGTCTTCTCTACATTTTCTTCTAGGATTCTTAAGGCTTCATGCCTTAGGTTTAAGTCTATTATCCATCTTGCATTAATTTTTGTGAGAGGTGAGAGGTGGGGATTCAGTTTCAATCCTCTGCATGTAGCTATCCAGTTTTCCCAGCACCATTTATTGAAAAGGGATTCTTTTCCCCAGTGTTTATTTTTGTCCACTTTTTCAAAGATTAGATGACAATATCACATAGTTTCACCTCTGGATTCTCTATCCTGTTCCAAAGGTCTATGTCTCTATTCTTGTGTAAATCCAATGCTGTTTTAGTTACTATAGACTTGTAGTACACCTTGACCTCTGGTAGACAGATATCTCTCAATTTGTTCTTTTTGCTTAAGATTGCCTTGGCTATACAAGGTCTTCTCTGGTTCCATACAAAGCATAGAATTATTTTTTCTAAATATGTAAAGAATGATGCTGGTACTTTGATGGGGATTGCATTAATTCTGTAAATCACTTCAGGTAATATGGACATTTTAATAATATTGATTCTACCAGTCCATGAGCAAGGTAGATTTTTCCATCTGTTTCCATCTTCTACAATTTATTTTCTTGTTGTTTTGTAGTTCAACCCTATATATGTCTCTCACATCTCACATCTTTTGTTAAATATATACCTAGATATTTGATTTTCTTTGAGGCTATTGTAAAAGGTATTTCATTTTTTATTTGAGTTTTGGCTTGACTGTCATTGGCGTATAAGAATCCCTCTGATTTTTGTGTATTAATTTTATATCCTGAAACTTTACTGAATTCACTTATCAATTCCAGGAGTCTCTTGGTTGAATCCTTGGGGTTTTCTAGATATAATATCATATCATCAGCAAAGAGTGAGAGTTTGATCCCTTCTGCCCTCATTAGGATGCCCTTAATTCCCCTTTTTTGTCTAATTGCTCTAGCAAGGACTTCCAGCATTATGTTGAATAGAAGAGGGGGTAGTGAGCATCCTTGTCTGTTTCCAGATCTAAGTGGGAATGGTTTCAATTTTTCCCTTTTCAGAATGATATTGGCTGTGGGTTTATCATATATGGCTTTACTAGTTTTAAGGTATGTTCCTTCTATGCCTATTGTACCAAGAGTTTTTATCATAAAGGTATGCTGGACTTTGTCAAATGCTTTCTCTGCATCAATTGAGAAAATCATATGGTCTTGTTCTTGCTTTTATTTATGAGGTGAATTGCCTTTATAGATTTGCATATGTTGAACCAGGCTTGCATCTCTGGTATAAAGCCCACCTGGTCATAGTGAATTACTTTTTGATATGCTGTTGAATTCAATTTTCTAAAATTTTATTGAGGATTTTTGCATCAATATTCATGAGGGATATTGGTCTGTAGTTTCCTTTTTTGTTGTGTCCTTTCCTGGTTTTGATATCAAGGTGATGTTGGTTTCGTAGAATGAGTTAGGGAGGATACCATCTTCCTCAATGTTGTGGAATAATTTCTAGAATATAGATATGAGTTCTTCTTTGAATGTTTGGTGGAACTCGGAAGTGTAGCCATCTGGTCTGGGACTTTTCCTTTTTGGAAGGTTTTTAATTACTGCTCCAATTTCTGCACTTGAGATTGGTCTATTCAGGAATTCTGTTACCTCCTGGGTGAACTTAGGGAGGTTGTATGAATCCAGGAATTTGTCTCTTTCTTCCTCATTATTTAGTTTTTGGGCATATGGTATTTTATAGTATTCAAAGATAATATTTTGTATTTCCATGGTGTCTGTTGTGAACTCTCCTTTTTCATTTCTAACTGAGTTTATTAGAGTCCTTTCCCTTCAAGTTTTTGTTAATCTGCCAAGAAGGCTGTCAATTTTTTTTAATCTTTTCAAAAAACCAACTTTTGGTTTTATTGATCTTCTGTATAGTTCTTTTTGTCAATTTCATTTAATTCTTTTTTGATCTTACTTATTTTTCTTCTACTACTAGGTTCGGAATTGATTTGCTCTTCCTTTTCCAATTCCTTGAGACTGTTTGTTAGATTATTTATAGTTGAGCTTTCTGCTTTATGGATGTGAGCATAACTTGTGTCCTCGTTATCATTAAGTTTGAAGAATGTTTTGATTTCTCTCTGTATTTCCTCCTTTACCCAACAGATATTCAACAATAGATTGTTTTATTTCCATGATTTTGTGAAGTGGTGTGTATTTCTGTTGGAATTGAACACTAATTTTATACCACTATTATCTGAGAAGATACACAGTATTATTTCTATTTTTTGAATTAGTTGAGGTCTGATCAGTGGCCTAGTATGTGATCAATTTTGGAAAAAGTTCCATGAGCTGATGAGAAGAATGTATATTCGGCTTTAGTTGGGTAGAACACTCCGTAGTGGCCTGTCAAACTCTTTTGTTCTAGAGCTCTGTTTAAGTCCATTATTTCTCTTTTATCTATTTAGAAGATCTGTCTAGTTCATTCAGTGGGGTGTTGAAGTTGCTGGCTATTGTGACATTATTGTTTATTATGCTATTTAGATCATACAGGGTTTGCTTTATGTATCTGGGTGCTCTTGAGTTGGGTGCATAATTATTAAGAATTTTTAAGTCTTCTTGTTGGAACCTCCCTTTCACAATTATATAGTGGAAATCTTTGTCCAGTGAGGGCAGGAATCTTCAGTAAGGGTCCTGTATTGAGTGTCTCCACCTGAGAGGGTGTGGACTGTACTGACTCTCTGTACCTGTAATGGCACGGTCCTTAGTGTGCAGCCCATCTGTGATGATAGGGCCTACAGTGTGGGGTTTGTACTAAGTGTCTGCACCTGTGAGAGCTCCAACCTTCAGGGTGGGTCCTCTACTTATTGTCTGCACCTGTAAGTTCAGGGGCATTCAGTGAGAGTCCTGTACTCAATGTTAGCACATGTGAGGTCAGCAAACTTTAGGATGGGCCCTCTAGTGATTGTCTGCACCTGAGAAGTCAGGGGCCTTCAGTGAGGGTTCTGCATTCTGTGTCTGCACCTTTGAGAGCAGGAGCCAGAAGTGATGGTCCTCCACTGAGTGTCTGCAACTGTGATGGGAGGGGCCTTCAGTGAAAGTCCTGTACTCATTGTCAGCACCTAAGAGGTCAGGGGCCTCAGTGAGGGTTCTCTATTCTGTGTCTATACCTTTGAGGGCAGTGGACTTCAGTGAGGGTCCTGTACTCAGTGTCTTCACCTGTGAAGCAGGGGGCATCAGTGAGGATCCTGTATTCAGTGTCTGCATTTGTGAGGCTTGGGCACTTCATGGTGTGGACTGTATTGAGTGTCTGCACTTGTAAAGGCTGGGACCCAAGGGTGGGGCCTCTACTGATTGTCTACACCTGTGAGGGCAGGGGCATATGTGGTGTTCCTGTACTGAGTATCTACACCTGTGATAGGAGGGTCCTTCAATGGAAGTCCTGTACTCAGTGTCTGCACCTGTGAGGGCAGAGTGTTCATTTTGAGGCCTGTTCTCAGTGTTTGCACATGTGAGTACTGGGCCTTCAGTGAGGGTCCTGTACTGGTTGTCTCTACCTGTCAGGGCAGTTGCCTTCAGAAAGAAGACTGTACTGAGTGTCTGCACCTATCCAGCCTGGGCCTTAAGGGTGGGGCCTTTAGTGATTATCTGCACCTGTGACTTCAGGGGCCTTCAGTGAGGGTCCTGTACTCAGTGTCTGCACTGGTGAGGGTAGGGACCATCAGCGAGGGACTGGTACTCAGGGTCTGCACCTGTGAAGTCAGGGTCTGTAGGGTGTGGCCTGTACAGAGTGTCTGCATCTCTGAGGACAAGACCCTTCAATGTGCAGATGGTATTGACTGCAGCTGTGCGGGCACAGTCCTTAGACTCTGAGCTATACTGATTGTCTGCACTTATGAGTTCAGGGGCCTTCAGTGAGGGTCCTGTACACAGCGTCTGCACCTGTGATGGCAGGGACCTTCAGTGAGGATCCTGTACTCAGTGTCTGCACCTGTGAGGCAGGGTCCTTTCATGAGGGTCCTGTACTCAGTTTTAGTACCTGCCAGTACCTGATCCTTGATACCAACTAGAGAAACCTTGCCCTTGGAGGAGTGGAGTAAGGAAAGTAGCCACTTCCTTGGCCGAGACACCTGGTGGCCCCAAGAAGTGTCCATCCCCCAGTCTGGTGGCTTTTCTTCCCCTCTGGCAGGGCAAACCCTGTCCTTGAAGGAGGGGAGAAAAGAGAGATGTTTTCTGGGCTGGGGTTTGAGACAGTCTCAGCCTTCCCTCCCCCACTCCAACAGGACAGACATAGCCCTTGAAGGCAGGGAGAAAGGAGAAAATGTCACTTTCCCTGTGTGACTGACTTGAATCTGTGGGATTTTGGAACTAAGCAAAAGGGGAAAGATTGTTGACTTGGTTCAGTGAGTTGGTTTTGATCATCTGATAAGATCATAACACAAGGGCTTGCCCTTGGTGCCCAGGCTGCTGCCAGCTTTGGGGCCTGTGGTCTGGGAAGGAAAATCTTGACCAGAGCCCTTAGCAATTGCACCAATTGACATCCCCCATCAGGGGCTGCTTCGCAAGTGTGGCAAAAGAGCCCTGAATAATCCATTAGCAGCTCTCCCCTAGCTGAAGATCAAGCAACCTCTGAAGTATACACTCTTAGGCTCGCAGGTACCTGTTGCTCTTATCACCCCACCTAAAGTGATAACAGGGCTCAAGTAACCCTTGAGAGTGGCATGACATTCCCCCAAAACTGAGGCACTTGTATATCCTATTTGTGGCTTTAAAGCTCAATACAAAGGTATCGATAACCAACTCCTCCACACAAACTACAAGCAACAAAAGAGAGGGTAACCTCATAGCCCAACACAATGTCTTCCACCTCAAACTAGTGGATGGCAGTGGAGACACATGTACAGGAGTGATCCAACTCCTGGGAATCTAAGCAAGGAATCTAGGCTCACTAATCTCCTGTAGCAGGAAGTGAAGATGACAGGTCAGAGATAATCCAACAGGCTAAAACAACTCTAAGACAATACAGGACCAGAGCACATCTGCTCAGCATTGTCAAGGAACATCCCTTTGGGGACTCAGAATTAAGTCCATGAATCAGTCCCAGCACCCCCAGTTCTTGACAAAGTAGCCTGATGAGAAAGAATCAGCAAAAGAACACAAGAAACATGAAATATCAGAGAGAAAAGTCACCTCTAAAAGAAAATATTCCATCTTCATCAATAGATACCAACTTACACGATATGATTAAACTGACAGAGGAAGAATTCTGAATATGGATTGTAAGAAAGCTCAATGGAATTGAAGAGAAAATAGAATCCCAACATAAAGAAACCATAAGAATAATACAAGACATGAATGAAAACTTCTTTAAAGAAATTGAAATACTATGGAAAACCCAAACAGAAATCTTGGCAATGAAGAAGGCATTCAAGGAACGTCAAAACATAGTGGAAAGCCTCAATAATGGAGTAGATAATGCAGAGGAAAGAATCTCAGAGCTTCAAGATAATGCCTATGTTCTAAACAAATCAGATGAAGAAAAAGAACACAGAAACAGGAGACAAGACCAACACATACAAGAAATGTGGGATTATGTAAAGACGCCAAATATAAGAACAATTGGCATTCCAGAGAGAGAAGAAAATACACAAGGGCTGGAAAACTTATTTCATGGAATACTGGAGGAAAATATACCTGGCCTGGCCAGAAATCATGATATCCAGATATCAGATACAAGAAGCACACAGAACTCCTAGGAGACCCAATGTGAAAAGGCAATCACCATGTCACATAGTTATTAGGCTGACCAAAGTTAACACGAAAGAAGCAATTCTTCACACAGTGAGGCAAAAGCAACAAATAAACTAAAAAGTAAAACCTATCAGACTAACTACAGATTTCTCAACTGAAAATTTACAAGCCAGAAAGGACCAGGTGCCTATCCTTAATCTTCTAAAATAGAATAACTATCAACCTAGAATTCTCTACCCAGCAAAATTAAACTTCAACTATGAGGGAGAAATAAAGACTTTCCCAGAAAAACAAACTCTGATGGAGTTTACAAAGACTAGACCAGCCCTACAGGAAGTACTCAGACCTGCATTACACACAGAACAGTGCACAAGACACTCTCCAAAGTAAAACCACTTAAGAGTTAAAGTCTAGAACCTGGTCTCCAAGATGGCTAAAGGAGTAAAACAAAACAATGAAAATTTACCTAACAACATGAATGGAAATCAACCTCAAATATCAATCCTCTCAATAAATGTGAATGGCTTGAATTGTCCTCTCAAGAGACATAGACTGACAGAATGGATAAAGATCCACAAGCCTAGTTTCTCTGTCTTCAAGAAACACATCTTATCCACAAAGATGCTTTCAGGCTCAAGGTCAAGGAATAAAAAACAATCCTCCAGGCAAATGGAAATCAAAAGAAAACAGGAATAGCTATACAGATTTCAGACAACATAACATTCAAAATAGCAAAAGTAGGAAAGGACCTTTTTAAATAATAATAGCCATCCTAACAAGTGTGAGGTGATTGATT
Organism: Microcebus murinus; assembly: GCF_040939455.1. NCBI lineage: Eukaryota > Metazoa > Chordata > Mammalia > Primates > Cheirogaleidae > Microcebus > Microcebus murinus. The sequence continues at coordinate 36,052,553 of NC_134110.1, read as the reverse complement.
ACTCAATATGGTTTTGACTTGCATTTCCCTGATGATAGTGATATAGAGCATCTTTTCATAAAACTTTTGGCCATTTGTATGTCTTCTTTTGAGAAATGTCTATTCAAGTCCTTTGCCCATTTTTAATTTGTTATATGTGGGGTTTTTTTGGGGGGGTTGTTTTGTTTTGCTATTGAGATTTAGGAGTTTCTTATATATTTTGGAAATTAGCTCCTTATATATGGCTTAGAAATATTTTCTCTTATCCCATAGATTGCCTTTTATACCATTCAGCCTTAAAAGAAAAGGAAATCCTATTATCTGCAACAACCTGGATGGACCTAGAAGACATTATGCTGAGTTAGTCAGTCACAGAAGGACAAATACTGCATGACTCCTTTTTTATGAGACATTCAAAATTTTCAAAAGTGTAGAAGTAGACAGTAGAGTGGTGATTCCAGGAAATAGGAAGAGGTGCAAATTTAAAGCCTGGTGAGTAATAGAAAGTGCATAAGCTCAAGAGATAGGCAGATCTGGGTTTTCATCCTAGATTTACTATTTTTTACCTACACAACATAGGCAAATATTACCTTTAGTAACTCTTCCTATAATATCAGGATATCAATCCCCATTGCATAGGTTTCTTGATGCAATTAATAAGACAAATTATGTAAGGTGTCAAACATAGTGGAGAGACCTAATCCATAAATGCTAATGAATTTGCCCAAAAATTATTTATAAGAATGATAATCAGGATGTGTCACACGCATATGTGTAAAATGATTAGGATATTTGGGAAGCTCGGTTTTTGTCAAAAGTCAGTGTTATAAAACTCTATCTTTTACTATTACAATTTAAAGAAATAGAGAATCACCAACCGGTGACAAAGATTATAATTTTTCAGTGGAAATTCTATTATCTGAATAGGGTAAGACTTTCTGTTCACAATGTACCTCTTGTACTCTCTCTCATTTGAACCTTTACCTGTCGTACTTTCTCCAACCACCATCACCTTCCTGCTGTGGTGAGTATCCAGCTATCTACCAAAGATCTTCTCTGTTTCACTTATTTTGCTTATTCTGACTCTGGAATCAGTAATAGGTTAGTCCAGTTGGACTCTTTACCTGTTTCTCGTGTCTCATAGACCAGAAAAGTTTCTACTCTTTTATTTCCAAAGGCAGAAGTGTCAGACAAACTAAGATGGATGTTAGCAGGCCATGGTCTTTCCTGAGAACCCTCATGAAGAACCAAGAAATATTGCCCAATCCTCAAGGAAACCCTACCTCTGCAGGAATCCAAAATCTCATGAGAATTTTCCTGATTTTACAACCAGCAAGCTATGTCCTGAACCCCACATTTCTCTTTGTCCAACTCTATTATCTCTGCCTTCTTTTTATTATGTTAGGGTTCCTGGAATAAACCAGTACAAAACCAGCCATTCCCATTCTCTCACCTCCATCATTAATTTTGTATCTTAGACAAGACATAATATAGAATGTGAATCTCTTCTTTTCTTCTCTCAAGCAGCTCAAGTCCTTCCTTTGAGTCCTCCAGCACACCTTCCCACTATTCTTGTAGTGTAGGCAACAAAACCAATAGCTGCATGGGCATTCATGGCAAGTTTAATTATCACCCTTTTTATAACTGAGGAATAGATCCAGGAAAAGTAAGATGTTGGCACAAAAATCACATGCTAGTAGTAGCAGCATTGAGGTTGTAACTAATACCTTTGGAATTCATGGCTCAGAGAACTTCCCAATATTTCAAACTATCCCTTGTACAAGCCTGTTTATTATATGTTCAGGACAGGGATAGGTGGGCATTGTTAACCACAGGAAAAGAAGAGGTGAGCAAAAATGAGGAGGCCAATGAGCATTTAGAACCTAACCCAAAATGACAGGAAATTGTGGTTAGGGACTTCTTGGCCAGGAGCATGCACAGAAAGTAGGAGCTTATGTCCAAAGGTGACCTTTTCCCCAATAACATATATTGGCATAATAAAACTCACACCCACCAGTGCCATGATAGTTTATGAATGTCATAGCAATGCCTGGAAGTTACTCTATAAGAATAAAATTGGGGACTGCCCTTAGCTCTAAGAACTATCCACCCTTTTCCCAGATAAATAATGAATATTCCCTCCACCATTTAGCATATCAAAGGTGTAGATATAAAAGTAGAAGTGTGGTAAGACACCAGCTGTCTTCTCCACTCACAGAGATAGACCCGTTTCCCCTCAGGAAACATTGTCTCACTTTCTATTCTATCCTGAAAAGCTTGCAACAAAAGCTGCTTGTTAGAGTTGCTTGTGTCTGTCATCACTTCATTGCACCATCCCGGCTTGTGATTGTTCTAAGCCAGGAGCCAAAGAACCAGGGAAACACCCCTCAAGAAAATCAACTCTGACATTATATAAATAAAATATGAAATAATTAAAGGAAAAGGTGTAGAGAAATTTCTGTCCATATTAAAGGAGTTGAAATATGAATTTATAAGATATATGATATTAACTCCTAGAGCATTTATCTTGAGCATGGAATAAAAAAAATAAGAACTAGACCCAACTGGATGCTGAGATATAGCCAGGGTGAAGAATAGGGTAATAACTATGCTGGGAAAAGGTACCCAGGTTTCAATTTTTTATCTGCAAAGGAGAAGGTGAAAACTGCAACCAATGAATGGAAACAGGAACATGTGGGAAATACGAAAAAGGGTGTTAAAAATGATAACTGAAAATAGGTAGAACAGACCTAATGACACCCAGGATAAGTGTCAAGCTAGGGAAGAAGAGGCTGAGATTAATTAACATCCCTGGAGAACATTCACCCTGGTAGAAACAGTAAATAATTTCTGAATGTGTTGATCCATGATTAAAGTATACTTTTCTCCATCCAAAGAGGATTGGCATCTCCCAGTGGAAGTGTTAGCTGAAAAATAATACTACTAATAATAGTGTCTTCACATATGTTGTGGAAAAAATGTTACTTAGAATTCTCTACTTTCTTTCAGAGAATGTTTATTCTCCATTTTGGTGGGTTAACTTCATTATCAAATCTAGAATCCATTCCTGGATTAAGTTAAATATCTATAAACAATGGCAGTTCAATAAACCAAACCTACAAAGGGTTTTATGTATCAGATGATGGAACCTTGAAAATAAACAATCCACAAAGGGTGATTTACTACCAAAACTGGCCTCAAAATACACACATCAATCTTCTATAGCACAATTTTTCTCTTAACCTGAAATAAGAATTATAATACTTTCCACAAAAAATGCAATAAATATTAAACATCGATAAATATATCTGGTCTGAGCACATTGTAACTGCTTAATAAATGCTAGTTCCCTTTCTGCTAAATACTTTCTCTCTCTTTTCAATTTAATTAAATTGGCTCAGGCATCAGTGTCTGAATCCTCCCCTTTATTTGCCTCTTCCACTTTGTTTTTTCTTCTTTTTTGCTCCCTTTACACAGCAATTTTACCTCCACTGAGAGCATGGGAAGTATTTTCAGACTGTATTCCATGGCATTCTATTTGCATTATGAAAATGTATCTTTTTGTTAATTATAGAGTAGTCTGAAATATTTTAGTTGTTTTCAGAAGCTCTGTATATCATTCACTCACAGGCACTATCAGATCTTTTCCAGCAGAATGAAGGTGCATAATTTTACTTTATACAAGCTAAGAATCTTAGAGGACATTCTTTAACCTGGAGTGTCAAAGCCCAGCATGGACTCTTCTGGTGGACTGGAAGCATCATTTGGTACTATACCCCTGAACTACTTCTGCTGGGAAGCTAAACTCTAGGGTAAATGTTTCGCCAGATTACTGTGCCCTACAAATTGCTTCTTGTGTAAGAGGGAGAGTACATGGAGTAAGATTCAGTCCCTTATGCACGTTTATGTGCATGTACATAGATTCAAATTGTGGGGATGGAAGAGGACCTCTTTCTCTAGCAGAATGAGGAGAGAGAGACTCCAACTACTGATTAGACCCTGAGATAATCCAAGAGAAGATTGTTAGTAATAAGGTTTTCTTTTTCATTTTTCCCATGGATTCTGAGAATATTTTGCAAGTTTTTTCAAGGTTTTCTTTAATCTCCCTTTTTTTATATACCCTATAATTGGAGTCCAAATGTCAATAAAGTCTGATACAAAAGATTTAGTATTGGTAGTTGAACTATAAGGGGCTGCTCAGACTTCCTTGCATTGCTCCCCTAATGAGGTCAAAGTGAAAGTAACTGCACTTACAGGAGGGATACAGCAGTTCTGAAATTACAGCATCAAAGAGAACAGGCCCCAGGTAGGACTGAATGCAGGATGGAGAAATAATCTCAGCTCATCTGGTTCCAGGAGAGTGCATGAAGTGTCACCAGTATAATTGAGAAATGTGTCTTCAGGTGAAAGTAGACTTAATATTCAAGTTACATCACCATGAAAAAAAATCACTCTAAGTTAGCTGAACTTGAATTTGAATCATTATCCAACGAAGGCCAACCTTTTTCCTTACTTAATGTGAAAAAATTAGGCTTTGGAACCATCTTTCAGGGTTTTTTTGGCATGTTGTATTTATCCTCAATCTTTCTTTCCTGCAAATAACCTATCTTCAGAGTTTCTAATATTGGACGGAGAAACCTTGCCCTTTCAGGACATTCAAATGATTTCTCACTAAAAAAGAATTCTTCATTTAATGAAAATGACCATTAATACATAATTAAAATGATGATTTTGGTGACCCTTCAGAAGTGCTGAAAAGTATAAACAGATAGAAAGAATTCCAGGAATAAAAAAATTCTCTCTTCTAAGAAACAATTAACTCCATCCACCCCCATACAGCTAGCATTTTATAAAAAGCCAACAACTGTTAAAAAACCAATTATATATGAAATGTAGTTGCAGTGCTGTGTATCAAAGTATCTAGTATATGAAATCAGAAAGTTCTAGTATTGAATTCTAGGTTTTTAATTTACTATACTTGCTTATCTATCTGGTGATAATACCATACACACATATACATGTACTTTGTATACAAATATATATACACATATATACATATATATAACCATGTATTTTTATATGTAGCAGGTGGTTGATAAATACTAATTTTCTTCTTCTTCTTTTTCTCTGTTTGTCCTTACTTTTATATCTTTATCTGTTGATGCCTACCTTGTCTTCCATAAGTCACATGAGGCGTGTTTTTCTCCAAGATTTAGAGAGTGAATGAAAATGGTAAATAAATGGTCAAACATAAATGAAAATTAACTGCACAAAACAATTACAATACTGTGAGTTTTAAGCATATGTAGAATTAAAATATATATAACAATAATGCACAACAGGAAGAAAGTAAACTAATTGAATGGTTCTAAGGTCCTTGCATTGTCAGGGAAGTAGTAAATTATTAATTTATATTATTTCTAATAAGGCACTTGTGTTAAATATCTATCCCTAGTTCATGGAGATGGGTAAAACAAAAATAAATTACTTGACTAATCCTAGATAAATAATAAGTAACTAAGTAAATATATAACTAAATAATCAAATAAATATATAACAGCCATGAAAAGGATTGAAGAAAAACAAACAAAATCAGTTCAGGCCTAATAGAAAGTGATGGATGTGGGCTTCTTCTTTAGAGTCATCAAGAAAGATTTTACAAGAAGATGACGGTTTTTTTCTGAGATATAGTTAGTGAATAGAAGCCATGCCTGAAAGATCTAGTGGTAGAATATTGCACATAGAAATAAAAAGTGAAAAGGAAGAATTAAGCTCAGTAGCTTGGAGAAACAGTAAGAAAGATGGAATGGAGTGGAATTGTCTTCTGCTAAGCACAGAGTGCTGAACCACACAATATATTTACAGCCCTTGGGGCTGTATCAGAGCTCCTTGGGGTATTTCCAGCCCCGATTTATGGAGGAGGAGACTGACATGCCAAGCGATTAGGTGAATTGAGTAACATTAGTGATGATGCTTTCAACAAATGTGTTTTGTATACAACCATTTGAAACTAGTCTCTGCCACTTACGAATGCAATTTGGGAAACTGACTTAAGCCTCACCTTATATATCTGTATAATAATATGGAGATGACAATAGTATAAAATACAAAGGTAAGATGTGCCGAAAACAAAATTAGATAACATAAAGTGCTTAGGAAAATGGTGAGGCACACTAGTAAGGGTTAACTCATAAAATTGTCTCACATACCCCATATGATAAAAAAAGGAGATGGTATTTTATCCCAAATTACGTTTTACTACAGTCTCAGCTCCCGGCACTTCACCTCACTCTTTCCTGAAATACTAGAGAGATGAATGTTAAAGATAAGTGCTTAAGAGAAGCTAGAGCAAAGGGCTCTGGGACATAGCAGAGGGGGGTGATAAATTCAATCTTAGGGTGCCAGGTTTCACCAAAGGATTATCAGAGGGAGGCACGTCTGGACTGAAGCTCAGAGGATGAGAAGCCTTGATTTCTCCCATTTTCTCTCTTAGTCATTTCCTCTCAAAGACTTTTATTTGTGACTCAATTATGTTCTTTCCTGAATAATTGCTAGTATGGTTTCATCTTTGAAGAAATGTAGCTTTGAATCCTCAGTTAATTTTTTTATGGTATCAGCCTAAATAGCAAGCAAAGAAAGGCTCTCTGAAGAAAAGATATTTGAGAATAATGCATTGCAATGGAAATATGCATGCCCTAGTAAACTATGTGCACATTCAGGGAGGTAAAAGAAGGCAAAGATTTTTTAAAGGAAAAAATGAGAAGGATGGCATAATTGTTTTTGATATTTTGGCTACAAAGATCAATAACAAGGGTGATGCCAGTCCAAAGTTGAACAGGCAGTTGCTGGGCAGTTGTCCTTGTAGAAATACTTTTTGTGTAAGCTTGCGATGACCTTTGTGCAAGGTTGTGGATGAGAACTCTCTCTTCATGGCCTTTCTTAGCTCTATTTTTCAGGTTTTTCTTAACATTAGTGACTGTGTTTTGATTCTGACAACTTTCATAATGGTAATGCCTTGTCCCCCTTCGTAACCACTTGAGAGCAGATGGCTTTCTCAGATACAGCTCATATTTCTTCTCATCACTACAAAGTGCCTGGCCCTAGGCTTAAAAGATATATGCAAAAGTCCTTTCCATGTTATTGTTAGATGGTAGGCTTTCAATAAGAAGAGTTGAGATAAAGTACTTAATAAACACCCTCTATATACTTACTAAATGGATGTTGGATGATGGAATGAATACAAAGCTAGAAGGGAAATAACTACATGGATAATATATAGGTGGATAGATAGGTAGATGGATAAAAGATGGATGACTGGATGCAAGATAGGGAAATACCTGTGAATTATTGAGTTTTTCAATAATTTCCATGGATTGCACTAATACTTTCGAGCTGTGCCTGACGTTTTTGAAGTTCTAAAATGTGGCAAAATGCTTACATACTCATTTTTTCTAATATTTCTCCTAAATTCTGTTGAAATGATGGATGCTTATTCTGTTCTCTAACACTTTTGCTCCAATGTAACATCAATTAACTAGGATATCCCATGTTTTGTCATTTTGTTTTGTTTTCAATATTTTCAGTCCCCCATAACTGTCTTTCTTTTTGCCTGTCATAAAAAACAATTCACTGTCCCACTATGAAAATAAACAATCTCCAGACATAAATACAATAATAAAACAGAAAAGAGTCTCTTACAAACAGAAAGTAAAATTGACTGAAAAATCACCTGCCTTGAAGGCAAACTTCAGACACTAAAAGTAGACATTTAAAAGCGAGGTAGCTGTGTTAGGAACATAGCCCAACAGAAAGGGTCCATGATTACAGCAAGATCTGGGTTTAAATTTGGAACTGCCACTTACTAGTTATGGGTTTTAGGTAAAGTTATTCAATGATTTTTAATCGTATTTTGGGGATATCATCTTTGCATCTCATGGTTGAAGAAAAGAATTAAACTAATTTGTGCAAAAGGTTCTATTTAGTGTCAGGTATGAGTTAAGTTCTGAATAGAAAGCAGTTGTTAATATCCTGATTCCATTGTAAAATCCATTTTTAAAAAATAGTCAACTTAAGCCAATATAGATATCTTACAACACTTTATAAGTTATAAGCAATATACACATATATTATTTAATTTTTATGTATTATCTTCATATTACAGTCAAGGAAACTTACCCATTTCACACATATGGGAGTAAAATGAGGAACTTGGTTTCTGGACACAGCATGTCATGATCTTTACTCTACAAAAGTCTTTCTTGTCATCATCTCTCACATTCCTGAATGTGATATCAATAGGAGATACACTCAACGAAATGCAGCAGGGTCCATAGACAGCCTGAACATCTAGATTTCACTCTTATGCAGTTTTAAATTCGCAAATTCCCCCAAAAGAAAAGATGTATGCCCTAGTTCAGGATGGTAGAGGTTTAAGTAGGTAAGGCTTCAGTTACTTCCCATGGGATATGGCAATCTATGATGGTCAGCATGGCAACTCTCTCTGGTGTGTCATTCTTTCTTTAAAGCCTTTCACTGAGGCGCCATATCTTACAGCAACAGTTCTCAAAATTACCAGGGACTGACATCCCCTAAGTTACTTTCAAGCCCCACTCTGAGTTATTTTCTGATCCTCTAGGTTTTACATGGGGCCCCAAGGGCTGTATCAGGTAATTCTGATACAAGTAATCCCATATTTACATTATGAAAACATTTATTTGCACAGTTAAGGTCAAATTTCTTAGCATAGTGCAGAAGTCTTTCTATTACTTAGTCCTTCCCTATCTCTTCAGTCTCAAATCCCATTTCTTCTCACTTTGACAATGATGTTCCACCAATGCAAAACTCTCTGGGGAGCCTTGTAACCTATCATGCTTTTCAACACCCATTTCTTAGCCCAGGATAATTTCTCACCATCTTCTTCCAGTCTTGCCTGAGATACTCTTTCTCTTCTACATGTAACTCTAATTTACCCATCAATACTCAGCTAAGCCATCCCTTCCAGATACATACCTTTGTCAGTAAGCATGCACATTATTTTACAATAGCCTATGGATGTGTTCCTACCCCCACTAGATAACAAGCTCCCTTTGGACAAAGGTTGTGTTTCCTTCATTTCTCATTTGTATCCACCGAGCGTATATTCATATGATAGGTACTCAGTGAATACTTATCAAATTAAATTAGTGATTCTCAGCCTTGGTAACAATTAGAATTACCCAAGTACATTTAAAAAAATGCAAATGCCTGGGCCCCACATCTAAAGGTCATAATTTATTGTTTTCTGTTGATACCTTCACATTGTTCATTTTAAATCTATCCTGGGTGATGCCGTGTGCTGCCAGGGTTAAAAACTATGGAATTAAACATAATTCCTTCATGATTTGGGTTCTTGTGGTCTACGGTCACATTTCTATCCAGATGTCAGTCTTCTGTGCTCCCATAGTTTTATAAGCTCCCTCTTAACACTTAATTACTGCATTGCCATTTGTTTAATATTGTCATATGTTTCTCTTTTCTAGTAGAATTCATTTCTTAAAGATCAAATACTATGCCCCTCCCACTAATAATTGTATGTTCAGTACATAACACAGAAACTACCACACAGCAGAGACCAACAAAAACTGTAGAAATAAATGCAAATTGAACCTCTCAAAAAGATGCAAATATTTTCTTTGTTGACAGTCTACTAAGCAAAAATTCATGGAAAGCTTGTGTGTATAATGAGGAAGATGGAAGAATTTCTTTTATACCCAGCACAAGAATTTCTCATGTTGGATCTCAGCTTAAGAGGACTAAGATTTTATTTTGTTGGATGGTTGGCTTTACTATTAGGCAAATTTAGATATGACTGAGTATCTCTTGGGATTTCCCAGTTAGCTAGGAATCATACTCCATTATACTTCTTAATTCAACAACTACAGCTTCCTCCTACGCCACTGCCATTATCTTCTGGGAAAGCAGGCACATTCTATTAAAATCATGTCCAGATCTGAAGGATCATGAGATACTCCAGCTTTTACCTTTCTGTCATTGTGAATTTGGGCTTTTATGGATCATGAACACTGGGAGAATTCTATGAGATGGGGAAAAGGTAGCACAGGAGTGGCTGTGAACAGAGCTGTAGAAGGGTGCTCAGTTAAATGCAAGGACTGCTAAATATTTGTTAGTGACTACAGTTAAATGCAAGAAGTGTTAAATATTTGTAACAATGAGCATATTTTAGGAACTATAGTTGGAAAGCAAGAATACACAGTTCTTTCTCTTGAAAATTGGACAGACCCATTTAGAAAGGGAGTTAAGGGGTTCCCCTCACACACAGAATTAGATCAAGTGAGGTAGTTATTCATCTAGCCTAGGAGGGGAAATATCCAGATAAAGAGAGAAAACGAGCAATTCAGAGTCTCATCTGACTCTCATTTAAGAGTCAGATGATTAGCAATGTTGAGCATTTTTCATGTTTGTTGGTCATTCATATGTCTTCTTTTGAAAAAATGCCGTTCATGTCCTTTTCCCACTTTTTAATGAGGTTATTTGGTTATTTTCTTGTTGAGTTTTTCAACATCACTAATATCATCAGAGAAATGCAAGTTAAAACCACACTGTGGAGAGTAAGGAATAAGACGACTGACCACAGACATCATCAGCTCCCAGATCATCTCAGAAAGAAGGAAAAGTTTTAGATGAAAAAGGGAAAAAAAAAGGCCGGGCGTGGTGGCTCACGCCTGTAATCCTAGCACTTTGGGAGGCCGAGGCGGGCGGATTGCTCAAGGTCAGGAGTTCGAAACCAGCCTGAGCAAGACCCTGTCTCTACCAAAAATAGAAATAAATTAATTGACCAGCTAAAAATACATGGAAAAAATTAGCCGGGCATGGTGGCGCATGCCTGTAGTCCCAGCTACTCGGGAGGCTGAGGCAGTAGGATCGCTGAGCCCCGGAGATTGAGGTTGCTGTGAGCCAGGCTGATGCCACGGCACTCACTCTAGCCTGGGCAACAAAGTGAGACTCTGTCTCAAAAAAAAAAAAAAAAGGAAAAAAAAATAGATCAGGTCCTACCAGTGAATCCACAGTAAGAAGTTGCAGAGCAGAACAAGAGGGAGCAAGGTATCATCAGAAATCAACCCCCACGAGGCTTGGAGACCAGCAAAAAGGGTAGGTGCAGCAATTTGTTTCTCCCTCCCTCACATCTCTGGCAGTCAGCAGGCTCCCAGGCTGCTGAAAAGGCTTTCTACCCTCATGAGCTCAAGAGCTGCTGCTGCTGCTAGTGAATGGGGAGCTTCTTGAGGACAAAGGACCAGACTGCCAGCCCCAATGGGGTCACTTCTCATCACAACAGACCCAAGCCAAGATGGTAAGCACAATAATGCTTTTCCATTCACCCTATGCCTTTGTCCTTCCCTATCAATCAACATTAATGGTCTGATTGCCCCATTCAAGAGACATAGGCTAGCTGAATGGATGAAAAAATACAATCTACATATCTTCTATCTCCACAAAACACATATAACCCACAAGGGCTCATACAGACTCAAGGTGAAGGAATGGAAAAATATACTCTACACAAGTGGAAACTAAAATAAAGCATATGTAGCCATTCTCATATCAGATAAAATTGACTTTCAATCAGCAATGGTAAAGAAAGAGAAAGACAATAATCATATAATGGCATAGGGAGCAATTCAACAAGAAGCTGCAACATGCCTAAATATTATGTACCTAACACAGGAGTACTCAGATTCATAAAGCAAATTCTACTAGATCTAAGCAAAGAGATAAATGGCAGCATCATAATTGCTGGGGACAGCAACACTCCATTGAGACAGCAGGACAGATCATTGAAGCAGAGATAAAGAAACACTGGACTTAAATGAGAGTTTAGAACAAATGGACCTAATAATCATTTACAGAACTTTTACCAAAAAACTACTGAATATACATTCTTCTCATCAGCACATGGAACATTCTCCATCATTGATCATATCTTAAGCCAAACAACATGTCTCAACAAATTTTAAAATAAAGGAAACTATACCATGTATCTTATCAGATCACATTGGAATAAAATTAGAAATCAATTCCAAGAGAAACACTCAATTATACACAGAGTCATGGAAATTGAACAACCTGCTGCTGAACAATTATTGGGTCAATAATGACATTAGGATGGACCCCAAAGGATTCCTGAAACTGAACAGTAGAGGGGACACAAGCTATCAAAATCTATGGAATTCAGCAAAAGTATTCCTAAAGGGAAAATTCATATCATTAAATGCCTAACTCAAAAACACAGAAAGGTCACAAAACAACAATCTAATGATTTCTAATATTTTCTTTCTCAACAAAATAGAAAAGGAAGAGCAAACCAAACCCAAAGCCAGCAGAAGAAAAGAAATAACTAAGGTCAGAGCAGAACTAAAAAAAAAAAAAAAAAATGGTAAACAAAAATACAAAGGATCAATGAAACAAAATCTTGGTTCTTTGAAAAGATAAACAAAATTGATAGACCTCTTGCTAGATTAACCAGGAATAGAAGAGAAAGGATCCAAATAAGCTCAATCAGAAATGAAAAAAGATATATAACAACTCATATTGCAGAGATACAAAACATCATCCATGAATACTATGAAAATCTCTATGTACATAAACTAGAAAATAGAGGAAATAGAGGAAATAGACAAATTCCTGGAAACACACAAGCTCCAAAGACACCATAAAATAAATAGAACTCCTGAATAGACCAATAATGAGCAGCAAGATTGAAGCAGTAATGAAAATCTTCCAATTAAAAAAAGAAAACTCAGACCAGCAGGATTCACAGCTGAATTTTACCAGACCTACAAAGAGTAGCTGGTACCCGTACCGCAGAAACTGCTGCATAAAATCAAGAAGAAGGGAATTTTCCCCAACTCATTCTACAGAGCCATCATCACTTTGATACCAAAGTCAGGAAGACACATCAAAAAAAGAAAAATGCAGACAAATATCCCTTATAATTATAGATGCAAAAATCCTCCATAAAATACTAGCAAATCAAATTCAATAGCACATCAAAAAAAAAAAAATAATCCACCATGACCAAGTGGGCTTCATCTCAGGATTTAAGGATGGTTCAACATACCTAAATCAATAACTGTGATTCACCACATAACCACAAGCCAAAACAAAAAACATATGAACATTTCAATAGAGGCAAAAAAGCATTTGACAAAATCTCACAACTTTTCATGATAAAAACCCTCAACAAACTAGGCATAGAAGGAACATGTCTCAAAATTATAAAAAGCTATATATGAAAAACTCACATCCAATATCATACTGAATGGAGAAAAGTTGAAAGGACTCCCACTAAGAACTGAAACAAGACAAGTGTGCCCACTGTCACTACTTCTATTCAACATAGTTCTGGAAGTACTAACCAGAGCCATCAGGCAACAGAAAGAAATAAAGTGTATCTATATCTGGAAAGAGGAGGTCAAATTATCACTTTTCACCGATGATACGATTTTATATCTAGAAAACCCCAAAGACCCCACCAAGAGACTCCTGGAATTCATAAATAAAATCAGGAAAGTCTCAGGTTACCAAATCAATCTATACAAATCAATAGCATTTCCATATACCAATAACAATGAAGCTGAGAGTCAAATCAAAGACACAATACCATTCACAATAGCTACAAAGAAAATAAACTACGTAGGAATATACTTAACCAAGGAGCTAAAAGATCTCTACAGAAAGAACTACAAATCACTTAGGAAGGAAATTATGTCATCTGCAATTTCTTTCCCAACTCATTGATCCACATGTGCCCAATAATATTTATGCATCTGTTTTCCCTCTGAGCCCAGATCCCTATAAAATGTGGTGACTTCTCCTACTCTTTCTCAGGGTATAAGCTGGAGGAGACATGTGGAAGATGTTTATGTCCTCCCCAGATATGATTACTAGGGTTTCTCAAGTCTCTATTGAACCAGTTTGGGGATGGGACAGGCATAATAAAGTGATATTTCATTATTTAGGAAGGCGAGATATGATTTCTCCTAAATAATAGACATGACAGGTTGCATGGATGGTACCTGAGACATCTAATACAATTGCTCTTGTGACCTTAACCTGTTTCGATCATTTTCCTATATACCCAGCTCAGTTCCCCTGCTTGGAGTTTTCCTGCCATCTTCTGCTGAAGAAGTGAGCCTGGATGGAGCTACATGTTTGGGTTAGATTATGCCTCACTCTTGCCAAAGGTAACTGGATGAATTGCAGAATTGTGGTCCTTCAGCTGACCCTCACTTTTAATAATTTGAACTCATAAACATCAAAACCAATCTATGTTGGGAAGTGAAGGTCTGAGATCACGTAGAGCAGATGGATTTGCGCTTGTAGTTAACACAGTGTTAACCCAAAGTTGACATTATAAAGAATCAGAAATAAGTGCTTTACCATGGAAGCTGGTCTACAGATGGAAAAATGGAACAAACCTTCAGAAAAAAATGAAAACAATATTCTTTCCCAGAGGAAGAAATACTGAGTAGATGTCTAATGATCCTGTAGTTCCCATAAGCCTGTTTGACTTCTCGTTTCTGAGTTCTGAACGAGTCCCCTGTATCCTTACCCACTCCCCTGAAAGAAGAACAAAGACAAATATCCTACAAATATCTGAGTATTAGGAGATGGCAGGTAGATCCATGGGATATAGAATATGAATAAGATTTTTAAAATGTACTCAATGATCTGTCAAATAGGAGCAATTTAGGATCCAAGTTTTCAGTATGTAGCCCTAGACTTAAAATGCTTCCCTGACCTTAAGATACAGTCTACTTAGAATCTTTAGCAAAGATATTTAGCCTAATTAGTTAGCACATATAACCTACTACAGATTATCCATGACTAACCATCTACCCCCTCTACTATTGCAGATGCCTAATTATATCCAGATATAATGCTGATGGACTTGGGTCAATTAATTATTGCAATTGAAACTAAGTGCAATTAATTAGGTGGCTTGGAGTTGCTTAAAAATAATTCTATTGCATCATTAATAAAAGGATATGAGAAAATCTATTGACAATAAGAAAATAGGCATGAATAAAGATTTAAGTACCTTTGACTCATGTCTGAGTCATAAGTATTACATCAAGGGAGGACCCTTTTGAATCACTGCTATTATCAAAAAATTTAATGAGACCCATTCACATACAGAATTATGATAATAGATCTCAGTTTGGGGAATACATGGATATCCATATTAGTCATGATTTGATTCATCTGCAGAGAGTATAGGCGTCCCGGATGAAGAAAATTACTTACAGCGAGCCAAACATAGATACTTGTTTATTCCTGTCTAGTTTATTTCATCAGCTTTCTCTTCAGTCTGCCTGCTACAGGCCTTCACCAAACCAATGCCACATCCACACAGCAGCCAGAGAAATCTTTACAAAACACAAATCGAACAAAGCCCCTTCTCGGTTTACAATTTTCCAGCCATCACATATCACAGCATGATTCTGAAATTTTCTTGGAGTAAAAATCATCCAGGGAAATTGTGCACACAGGCCCAGGGTCCACATTCAAAGATTTGAATGCAGTACGTATCTCATGCAGCCCCAAAATACAATAATTAATTAGCAGCCCAGGGGATTCCGATGAGGGGGCACAGAGAAATTACGTGGTTTTGTATGCTGCAATGGCTTGTAACATAAAGCCTATAATTCCCTAGCATGGCAAGCAAGGACTACATGATCTATCCCCTCCTGCACCTGGCCTCAACTCACCTCTGTACGACTTAATGTATACTCTCTCCAGCAACATCAAACCTTTCCTGGCTGCCCAGTTCCTCTCAGGCTCTTTCAGCTCTAGGTGCTTTTTCTTCTGGTTTCCTCACTTCCTGGAATACCCTTCTCTCCTCAGGTCTGCCGAGACTGCGTACATGGCTGTACAGGCTGTTGCTAGTAAGAGGATCACTGGCTGAGGGGCCTCAACCAGGGGCTGACATCCAGCCCATCTCAGGGCTGTGGCAGCCTGGAGGCTGCCTTTATCCAGTTGGGTGCTTAGAGCGTATATACAACTGGATACCTTTATCCAGTTGGGTGCTTAGAGAGTATATACATTTGTGGACTTATCTGCTCAAAGGAAATGATTTTTAGAATTCTGAACAAAGGTTTGTGCTAGAGGAAGCACTGTTCCTTTCTTCACCTGGGTACAATTCTATTTACCTTCTGGGACATTGCTGGGTTGCCACTGCTTGCTGGGTCGAACACCTTTCCTCTCTACCCATGCAATACCTCTGATCTTCACTTGTTACATAATACTATAATTACTGTGTCTTTTTTTTAAGGCTGCAGTCACCTCAAATGCCTGGCTCATAGTAGTTATACCATAAATATGGGTTACTGGGAAGTTATATTGAAGGAAATTTTGATGACTATCTAAGCGTCTGAGATTAACAAGAGTAGCTGTTCTGGTTTCCGCTGCCCTTTAATATTCTTTGACACATTTTTTTCATGCCAATCCTGCGCCTAATATTGTACCAAGCCTTGGAGAGACAGAGGTAGATTCTGTTTTATACTTCCCTTAAAATTAGTTTAACTCTTCCCCTGAATCAGTCCTCTGGCTCTCTTGCCATTCATCCCCAGCATCATTCTGTCTCCCTGCTACCAGATCCTAGAAGGCACAACACACTTACTCACCACTGGGCCTTCAGCCACAGTATTCCCTCCTTCATTCATACTCTCCTGTTCACTTTGTCAGTGCTTAATCATCCTTGAAGAACCAGCTGCTGGTATATCTTCCATGATGCTGATTTTCCATTGTAGTCCAAACATCACTTTCTTTGAGCCCTAAGTTTGGAGATGATGCAATGACAAAGGTGTAGGTGTCCACTGTGCAAAGGGAGAGAGTGGGTGAGGAACACCTGGTGCTTCTCACCAAGCCTCACACTCAGACATGGGCTTTCCTTTGCACTAATGGGCCTGCTCACCAAGTCCTATACTGACATGATTTGTCTCTAGTTAAAGGAACCTATTTAAACAAAGAATCATATGGTGGCAACTTCCCCCTACCAACCACCACTTCCTATAACTTCCTGGAACTTACCTTGACCATAGAACAAAAAATTATGTTTAATGTTTGTCTGTTTCTGCAACTACTCTGTGTGTTCCATGAGGTTGGAGACTTTGTCTCACTAATCTCCATGAATTCTCAAGAAAAGTGCCTGGTTCAAAAGAGACACTCAAAAGACATTTATCAAATCAATGATGAAATATTTAAGCCTGGGCTAATTGTAAACAACCAGCCCACTGACTCACACAGTGTGTTATTCACATATCAATTCACTTGTTTTTATTCATTTCTTTTCAATCCATAGGAACCACTTAGTTTCCTCAGCTGTAAAATGAGAGTGATGATGTCTTCTCTGATTATCTCACTAGCAATTTGTGAGGATCAGAAGACATCACATTAAAAAGACACCTTTCAAAGTATAAAATTAAGGAAAAGTACCACAGTGAAATATTGAGACATATAGATATATTTTGCTATTTTTTCCATGAAATGAAATATTTTTTCAGACAAAGTCTCAACTCTATCACCTGGGCTAGAGTGCACTGAGCTAGAGTGAGCATCATCATACCTCACTGCAACCTCAAACTCCGAGGCTCAAGCTATCTTCCTGCCTCAGCCTCCCCAGTAGCTAGGACTACAGGCACATGCCACCATGCCCGGCTAATTTTTTTTTTTTTTTGTAGAGACAAGGTCTTGCTCTAGTTTAAGTTGGTCTCAAACTCCTGGCCTCAAGCAATCTTCCTGCCTTAGCCTCCCAGAGTGATAGGATTACAGGTGCAAGTCACCTTGCCCAGCCATGAAATGGATTTTTTTAAAGCAATTATATCACAAAGTGAGGTATTTCCAAAACCAGAATTCTGTGGTAGCTTAATTTTGGGAACAATGCATTTTAAAAAAAAATTAATGAGGCTTTTTAACTGCAAGAAATTCAGGGCCTTCAATATGGCGATGCCATCATACACATCCAAGAATAGATTATTCAAACTTAATTGACCAGAGAACCTTGTTGATCTGGAGTTAGCTAATTAAACAGTCCCCTCTGCCAAAGAACGTATTTTGGAAAAATATTCAGAAAATTATTTCATTTAGACACACAGTCTTCAATCAATTCAGCACTGAACTCCACCCAGCAAAAGGAGCACCCTTACACCTTTATAAAATGAAAGATTTTCAGAAAACTAATGAAAACCCCAAGAGAGGCAATATAGTATATTAGATTATTTCCCTGAAGCTCCATAAAGCCAAAACATATTTCAAAATAAGTTTATTTTTATAACTACAACTGCATTTTGAACTATGTGAATTGGTGGCAGACTTCACCTTTTGTATTACCTTTGCCCCCTTGCTGTGTTTTTCCACTTTTCTTAACTATAGACCATTTAAAGATTGACTCTTCTCTGCTGAGTGAGGGCCATCTAGGAAGTTATTATAAATCAACTGTGTCGACACTATTCACTTACAAGAATCATTGTCTCCCATCTAGCCAACTTACTCAATGCTTTCCCCAAATACGTACTCATTCCAGTTTCCCTCCTTTTGGTCATGGCATCCCCTCATCATAAATGCTACCTTTTTATGCTTCACTCTTTTTTTCCTCCTTTGCTCATTTCCTCTTACCCCCTCTTTTTTCTTTTCTTCTGTCTTTCCTTCTTTCATCCATCCACCAACCCAGGAGCATTTATCTGACACTGTGTTAGGTCCCGGAGATACGTACACAGCTAAGACTTGTTCTTTACCTTCAAGAATCTTAAATAGACAAATATGTAAAAACTGAAGTCTACGATGCAATGTGATAAACTTAGAGGAATGTACAAGATATAACAGGCACACATACACACATACACACACACACATATTGAACATAAAAATCTCCTAGGGAGGGTTAAACAAGGAGATAAGATCAGGGAAGGCTTTCCATATGAAATACCTAGGAGTCAAATATTGAAGAATAATGTCACCACATAGACAAAGCCAAAGAGGTGTCTAGTCAAGAGGAAAAACACATACAAAGGCACAAATGCAGGAAGCAAAATACATTTTTAAAATAGTACCTAATTATACAAGCTAATATTTTGGGGTACATACACTGTTCCAGGCACTTCCCTAGTGCTTTACTCAGTAACACTTTGAATTATGTTTTATTGTTATGCCCATCACACAGACAAAAATAATCTGAAATCATGGGTCATAAAGCCAGTTAATTGCTGGAGCAAGGACTGAAGCTTAGACATTTTTGTTAAAAAGTCTAGGTGCCCAATCACTATGGTATGGCTGTACTACAGTAGGAGTATCCAGCAGTAGAGTGAGATGAAGCCCAAAAGGAAGGAGCAGCCAGCCCACAGACAGTCCTGTATACCCCTCTATGATGTTTAAACATTCCTGGAGGCTTTCTCTAGCCACCTCAACTCTGCAACACGCTCCTCCTCTGAAGTTCCCTAGTGCTCATTGTTCGTGGGTTGGTCATTTACTTGTACGTTATCTGCTCACATCCCTAGCACTGAACAACTTGGTTGATATAGCTCTCATCTCTCATCTCCTAATTACATGGTGAGATCTCCAGTATCAAACACTTCATCCTCTCCCCATCCCTTCAGTGTTTAACAGAAGGCTCTGCCAATACAGGCATTTAACTGAAAAAAAAATAATGAGCCTGTGAATCAGTTTTTAAAGTAGTAACTCAAAAGCTTTAGCATGTATAGAGCATTTTCACATACATAATTAACTCTGGTAAGAATTAAGTCATGAGGTAGGTACAATCTTAATCCCTATTTTAGACATGAGGAAACTGAAACTGGAGTGGGGTGGTTGGTGACACTCAGTGTTGGAATGGCAAAGGAATGAATAGGAATTGAAGTTTTGGAGGTTCTAAATCCTCTAGTTTCCCACTCCACTTTTCTAATCACTTTAGAAAATGCGTTAACAGAACGAGGACAGTCATCTGCTGGAATGGAGTCTATATTTGATACCCTTAATCCTTACTTCCTTTCTAAAACTACATTACCATCCCGGAAGCTAGCCCATAATCCAGGTTTCATTTGCTGAGGCAAAAAAACAGATCATGAGGCAAAGACAGATAATGTTGGTCGAGTTGCTAAGAAACCCAGAACATTTTTAAATATGCCAAGTCACTGTCCTACGGAGAAACCAATAATATGTCACGTCCCCATAGTAACTCACTATGAACAGGATGTGAGTTGAAAATAGAAGACACTATGAGAATGGTAATCAGTAATAAACCTGAAAACTGCTGAGTAATAAATTATTTGGTAAAGTTAAAATACTCAGTTTGAGTTAGTAAGCAGAGCATGTGTTTTAGAGTCAAAGAGACTTGAGTTAGAATCCCAACCCTCCACTGAAAGTTGTAAGATCCAGGCAAAACAGTAACACACTCTGAACTGCATGTTTCTCATCTCAGAAACACAAGTGTTAAGCATTGTCCTACCTAACTCCCAGGGGTGTTATGAAATGAGAGGCTGCACAGATATAAAATATTTTTGAAGAATTGTTAGCATCCTTGTCATTAAAGGGGCACATTGTCCCACATAATCTGAGACAGTACATAACCACAAGTTTATTTTAATTTAGCTTTGGCTTATTTTATGCAACAGAATTTTCTGTTAGCCATAGATTATCCTTCAGGCATGATGTGACTGTTCTGGTGTTAGACTAATTGGTTGTTTGTTGGAAAGAGTTTTGAAACCCAGATTTCAGCCCATTAGTCCCCTGTTTGTATGACCCTGAGCAAGTCATTTGGCCTCCTAGTCCTCAGTTATTTTAATTTTTAGAATAACAATAACATTAACAAGTACTACCCTTAGACTCCGACAAGGCAGCCCCTGACTGAACCCTGTACCTCAGTGGGCCCAGGGCTTTGCCCTACCTCCTCAAAGTGCTCTCAGTTCCATTCCATTGCTGGGAACCTGCTGAGGACTCCAATACCGGACAAAGGCTTGTATGGATCTCAGTCCCCATTTCTCTCCTTCAGAGCACTGTGTAACCATCTTCCCTGGATGGGGTCAATTTAGTGTCCCAAATTGCTCTGGAATTTGTGTCTATGAGGTTACTGCAGGGCCTGCCTAGCCTGAGTTTCAGCAGTATGGCCTGGTGAGAAGATCATTCCCACTGGCCAGTTTTTCTTTCGTAGAATCAGGCAAGATTAAGCCACCACATTGGTATAAGTATGCTCATTTGGGATGACTCTCATTCATACTGGATACAGGATGCTTTGGGGGCTCTGAGCTAACAACAGCTCATTGTCAGTCTTTGGGCTTGAGCTACATAGATAGACCTGTGCATCAGCTTTCACTCATTTGCATATCAACTGTGATACCATCTTCTATCTACAGCACCTGAGGGTGGCTGAAGTAGCATTAACATTTTTTATCCTGTGCACCTTCTGCCACTGACATCCATGGTGGTCACTGACCCCTCTTGAAAGCTCTGGGTCATGTGAAAGGCAGTCCCCAAGAGGTGGCCATTCCTGTCTCCTGCACAGTCTATGGAGACCATACTCTGTAACATCAATGAGCCCTTCCAACTGGTGCTTCCTTTACCTCTCATTGACATAGTGACAGTGACATTGTGTTCTCCCCAGGGTAGGTCTCAAGTCATGTTGGATGAGAGATAGACATTTCTTGCATGAATTGGACTATTCTCCTTCTGCCCACATTCTTCCATGCTGGTGGCAGTAGAGTGGAGGCAGGAGTATGATCACCATTGAAAGAGATCACATTCTAGGAAGGCAGTGATTACACTCTTAAGGGTTCAAGAGAGGGTACGGTTGGAGGATGTATTGTTCTACCCTTATGCTATACAATGCTGAACAATTAATATCACATGACGAGAAAATAAATTAGCATTCAAATTTTCCTGCCTACTTTGGGTAAGACTTGCCTGTGTGGGCATCATCAACAAAGCACAGTAAAAACATTAGAAAGCCACTGGAACCCAGTATCCATGGGTGGCATAAAGGATGGTGCTGCAACATGAGTAATGTTATGACTAGCAATTGCTTGTAAATGATATTAGACAACTGCAGATGCAGGAGGATCTATATTGTTCCAATACAAAGAGGCTCCAAAGAACCACCACATTATGAGTAATGCTACATTTTTTCTTTCAATGTAAAATATGAAATTTTCCAGGAATTGAGATAATATTTTGACATGTAAAGAACATATTTTACAACAAAGAACATGAAGAGACAACTCCTGTACTTGAACAATAGCAATGGTGCCCAGATACTATGAAAAATCTTTATGTGCAATGATTGGACAATAAACAAATATATAAGTACCTCTTCTCTACCCATTATTCTAAATATTTGTTGATAAAACAGTATGTTTCACATGGACCCACTAGTTTTATAATATATTTTTAATCAAATTGCATGTATAGACAGAGACTCCACCAAAAATATTTACATAGGGCCCTATACATCACACAGTGACTTATACTGACTATCCTTTTGCCACAAGGATAATAAAAATACTATTACTATCACCACCATCACTAGTTACTATTGTTAGTGTATTAATTATTATTATTATATTAATTGTTATTACTAAGAAGTTAAAAAGTCATTCCTGACACATGCATCTCCCCTTACCCCTGAGGAAAAAAACTGACCCTTCCCTCTTTTATGCCACTTTTGCTACTATTCACAGTACCAGGGATTCTACACTATACCTACTTCCTGACACATGTCCATTATAATGAATAAATGAATTAATTTATAAATTATAAATAAGATAAAAATAGCAATATTATTACAGTAATATTATCATTTCTTAGCAGACTCACATTTTAGGACGGGATGAGTCAGAATGCTGAACTGACAAAAAGATACAAAGGTACAGAATTTAATTTAATTTTCAAGTAAAAAGGAAAAATTTTAAAAATATTAAATAGCAGGTGGCTTAAATCAATGATTCTGAGTCTTGTAGACTCTTCACTGCCATTAGAATCAGCTTTGGTGCCCTACAAACATACAGATTTCTGAGCTCCACACCAGTTCTATTGAATCAAAATCTCTGGGCTGGGAGTGAGAGATAGGGGGCTGAGGCCCAAGAATCTGCATGCTTAAAAAGCTGGTCAGTTGGTCCTTTCATACTCTGATGCTTGAGACTCATTTTTGTAGACTAACATTTTCATCACAAGATATACTGTTATTTTTGAATCACATGAATTCTTGGACCTTTAATTAGAAAGGAAATAGGATTCAATACTGGGAGCCCCCATGAGTCATAAATTGGTGTATGTCCTTCCATGATCACATTAGATTTTCTAAGGGCCTTTACCTGCTGCTATGGCATCCTGTTTTTTTGGTATCATAGGACTTCTTACATTTTACTTCTGTTGCATGTAATATTGTTTTTCTTCTTGGCTATAGTGTAAGCTCCATGAGGACCATGGAAATTTTGTTCATCACTGTTTCTAGCTACGAGCACAGTACCTGGCCTTGGTAAATGCATGAACAAATAAATGAGTTAGCATGAATTACTGAATAAGTAAGTGGAATCAACCCAAGCGCCCATCAATTCATGAATGGATTAATAAAATGTAGTATATGTACACCACACAGTACTACTCAGCCATAAAAAGAGATGAATTAATACCTTCTGCAACAATGTGGAAGGAACTGGAAACCATTCTCCTAAGTAAAGTGTCACAGGAATGGAAAAACAAACACCACATGTACTCACTATTAAATTGGACCTAACCGATGAGTATACAAGTGCACAGAGGGAAATAAAAGTGTAAAGAAACCAGCGGGGAAGGTGTAAGAGGGGTGGGGAAGAAACCAACCTAATTGGTACTATGAACACTATTTGGGTGATGGGCAAACCAGGATCTAAGCATTACAAAAAGGATTCATATAACCTAAAGTATTTGTATTCCCCTCATATTCTGAAATATAAATAAATAATAAATAAATAAATAGGAAACAGAAAAAACAATGCTTTCATCTGATGTTAATTTCAACACATTCAATTCAATTTTACCTTTTGTTCAATGAGGATATTTTTCCTGCCAAGTTATGTTTTTCTTCTCCGCTATTTTCTGAGAAAAGTGCTTTCTATAACTGTCTGAATTAATGATGAACCACTTAATGGAAAAAAAGAAAGAAAATGAAAGAAAGAACATGATCAGCAGACAACACACTTTTCTTCCCTGTGTTAACCACTTGTGAGGATTTGGAACCTCAATGTATCTTGAAGAACAGCAAGAATGAGGTCAGTAAACGCCAAATGTGGACCATGCATCTACCTAACAGAAAGATAAACAGATGATTTCACCAATCACCAGGGTGAAAGAAGTGCAAGGGAAGCCTCAGAATCCAGAGCATCCAGCTCTGACCTCATTCAGCCCCAAAAGTAAACCAAATCTGGCCCCTGCTCCTGGTGTCTTCACTGTCAGAGTCAGAGAATGTATTTTTGGCATGTTTGAAGAGAGAGGAAAGGGTGAGCTGGTCTTAGCCCTTAAATCTCTTGGCCAGAAAAACCAGACTTTAACTTGGAGAGGGGAGGTGGAAATTGACCATATTAGTTCATATTTTTTACCTCCACTCATCCCCACTGACTCAATATGTTGGACTCTGGGGCATATGAGGAGGTACAAAAGAATAAGATCATGCTTATTCATTCAGTTTTCTCATTTAATAAATAGGTTTTGAGCACCTACAACAAATCAGGCACTGCCATACACACTGAGGATACAGAAGCAATAAGATGCTCTCTTCATGAACCTTAAAGTCTAAGGTAGAAATTCACATTATTCAAATGTTCACACACATGCCTTTATGCTCACTGACAGTCTTAAGTGTCCTGAGGGAGAACTAGAGAGTGCATAAGAGAATATGGATTGACATTGAAAGTCAATGGTGTGAGGGGGTAGTGTGGTGACATTTAAGTTGACATAAAGGAGTTGGGGTAACAGGGGAAAGAGTGCAGTGGAAATGAATATTCCAGGAAGAGGAACTAACACATGGAAGCTTCCAAGGTGGGAAGAGTTTGGTGAATATAGTAAAATGAGAATATGATAAAATATAATATCTTACATGGGTTCCCCAGAAGGCAGAGCCTGAGGCAAAGGCTTGTATGCTATATTACTTGATTAAGGAGTAGAACTCCAAGGAGCAGGAATGAGAGAAAAGTGGAGTTAGGGAAGGAGAAAGAGATATTAAGAAGAAGAACCAAATTCAAGCTGACCACCACAGGACCATCCTGAGAAAAGCTGCCTCCTGGGACAGTCTTTGGGGGATAGGGAATAAGGACCATGACTTATTCATCATTTTCTGCATTAAGCAAGGTTTGTTCCACAGAGCATTAGCTACCTTGCAATTCTGAAGTGCACAGGAGTTGGTTGCCAAGCTCTATGCAGGGCCCTAGGGCTGGAACTGAGATATGCATGCAACAGGAAAAGCACTATTGGGCTGGTCTGTCTGATGTCCCCAGGAGCCAGGCAGAGCTGACTGCAGCTGTGGGGCAGGAATGGGAGGCAGTGAGGCCTCAGAATCTTAAATACCACTCACTTGGTACATGGCTGAAAGATAAGAGGCAGAAGAACCAGGTTTGAATACTGCCTGCCAGGACTCGCCTGCCAGATGAACAGAGAGACCTTGAGCAAGTTGGTTAAGTACTACAGACCTCAGTTTCCTCATATATATAAAAGGACAGTGGCTAACACTCATTGCCTGTATTGCCTCGCTTGCCATTTGCTATCATAATTCATTACCATATGCCTTCTGGTCAAACTATCCACTGATCCTGTCCTTGGTTGAGTTCCCAGTGACCTGCAATTAATAGTGTGTGTGTGTGTGTGTGTGTGTGTGTGTGTGTGTGTGTGTGTGTGTGTGTGTATTCTGAAGATCTCTTCCCTGTTCTCACCCTGCTTGAAATCTCAGGGTCATCCAACACTTTTCAAGAAAGGCACTCCTCTCTTGCCTTCCACAAGACAATACCCAACTGGTTTCTTTCTTACCTCATGGGTAACTTCCTTCTACCTGGCCCACAGATGTTTCTAACATTCTTTTCCTTAAAAAAAGAACCATGAAATTTTATTACTTTAGTGATCATAAGCATATTTTTATGCGTAGCCTTCACCTATCCTCAAGTTTCAGATCAGGATTTTCACCTGCCACATTCACATTGCCAGATGTTTGGCTAAAAGGCAAAATTAAAATATACAACATGGAATTTCTCATTCCTATATCCCTCTAACTCAGCCTTTCTCAACTGGGTTTCCCCCAAGAGAAGTAAACCCTAATACGAGGTCTGTCTGTAAAGTATCTAGCCATTGTTAATATAACGAAATATAGCGAGAACAGTTTGTGTGACATCGGTATAACCTGGCAGCCAGGGAGAGTAGACTGGGATGCGCATGCGTGAACAATGACTTCACTGTTCTAGTCAGTGGGGCTCTAGGTGCCACTGAGTGAGCACGTGTACTGTGTGGCTGTCACATTCAAATGAATAGAGCAATGAATCTGCATCAAATTTTGAATTAAGCTTGAACATTCCTCCGCAGAAACTATGTGGATGATTCAGTAAGCTTTCAGGCACTATGCAAGGAGAGCAATGCAAATAAAAGCACAGCACAAATGCTCCAAAGGTGGTTGAGAATCTGTTGAAAGTGATCCATGTTCTGGAAGGCCTGAAATAAGCAGAATACCTGAGAATGTTGAACCTGTATGGGTTAGGTTAAGAGACGTTGGGAGAACTGTGTGAGGACCCAAGATGCCTTGAAGGGAACTGAGACATCATTGTCCTATGTACAGTGTTTCTTGTATGTTGTATTGTCTTCAATAAGTGTGTCTATTTTTTCTATTACAGGGCTGGATACTTTCTGGACAGACCTCATATATCTATCTAGAAAGGTACAAGCTATGTACCATCATTGAGAGAATGTAGAATATAGTCACTCAGATCATTTTCTGGATTCTGTAGTTCAGATGAGGAACCCCAGTTTTCTAACCTATTTCTATAGCAGTTTTCACTATTTAAGGAAATTCATCCTTCATATATAAAATAATAATAATTAATCAATTGATAAAATTAATTTCAGTCAGGATAAAGGCCTAATTATGAAAAACAAAGCTCTAAAATAATTATAAGACATATTTAAAAAATTTCTATAGTGATGTGAAGATAGATTTTAAAAAGAAACAGAAACAAAAATCACAAATCATATTATAAAATTTGGATACATTAGACTATATTAATGTTTTAGTCGACATTGCTATAAAAGAATACATGAGACTGAATAGTTTGTAAAGAAGAGATGTTTATTTAGTTCACAATTCTGCAGTCTGGGAAGTTCAAGAGCATAACACTGTATCTGGCTGGCTTCTGATGAAGGCCAGTGCTGGGGTCAAAACATGGCAGAGAAGTGAAAAAGCAAACAGGCATGTGCAAAGAGATCACATGGCAAGAGAAAGAAATTAAGGAAGCTGGACTCTTTTTAACAAACCACTCCCAAGGAAATTAATCCATTTCCTTGAGATGGAAAACTCACTCACTCCTGCAGGAGGACATTAATCTATTCATGAGGGATCCACCCCCATGACCCAAACCCCTTTCACAAGGTCCCACCTCCCAACACTACCACACTGGGAATCAAATTTCAACATGATTTTGGCAGGGACAAACCACATCCAATTCACAGCACTTAGACTAAAAAACTTCTTTCACAAAAGGCCGTATACTGAAAGTAGGACGATAAGACACTGTCTGGGAGACAAAGTTTGTTATGCTTGGTTTGTTTGTTTTCTTTTTTAGCCTGTCTTCTTTGTTAGAATGTGAACCAGTTTTCTAGGGTTGCCATAACAAAGTACTACAGAATGGGTGGCTTTAACAACAAAAATGTATTGGTTTGCCAGGCATGATGGCTCATGACTGTAATCCTAGAACTCTGGGAGGCTGAGGCAGAAGGATCACTTGAGCCCAGGAGTTTGAGGTTGCTGTGAGCTAGGCTGACACCATGGCACTCACTCTAGTCCAGGCAACAAAGCAAGACACTGTCTCAAAAAAAATATTATTGCTGACACCTTTGTCTCACACTTCTAGCCCCTGAAACTATGAGACAATAAATGTGTGAGGCTTGTAAGGGTGGATTTATTCCATGCCTTTCTCCTGGCTTCCTGTAGTTTGGTACAATAATTGGTGTCACCTGGCTTGTCAATGCATAATCCTGATCTCTGTCTTTCTGCTCGCATGGTGTTCTCCCTGTATGCATGTTTCTGTCCAAATTTACTGTTTTCATAAGGAAAACAGTCCTATTGGATTAGAACTTCTTCATTATGATGTCACCTTAACTAATTGCAACTGAAATGGCTCTGTTTCCAAATAAGGTCACATTCTGAGGCATTGTAGATTAGTACTTCAACACATGAATTTTGGGGGCCAAAACTAAACCCATGCCAGAATGTAAGTTCAGTAAGGATACTAACCTTTTCTTTTGATCGCTGCTAAATATCCAAAACATAGACACTGCCTGGAGCATACTAGGTGACCAATATATACTCACTGAATAAATGCATGCATCAATCAACCAATCATATCCACATCTGTAGATCCAAAGATGATACTCTTTATGGTCTATAATAATAATTGTGCCTCATCCTCTTTTTGTCTTATACATTCCAGCTTCTCTAAAGTTTATTCCTAATTAATCTCTCTAAAACTGTTCTCCCATAGCTATTATAATAATGATCCCAATTAATCATTAACTCATAGCTGGTATGATAATCACTAACATAGTGATTAGCTAAATATTAAAAGTGTGTGCTTTTCTCACTAGAATAATTATTGTTAATTATATGTCATCCCAAATGGATATGTTTCTTCTGGAAGGGGAAGGACCACTATTAAGATACCAGTCTATATACCAGCTGCCTTTGAAATGCGTTGTCTGGCTCCCCTCCCCCTCAAGGCTGGAAGAACCTATTCCCTACCTACAGGCCCATCTCTGCGTTGGTCTCTGGTATCACTACTAGCCTAAACAAGTGGGAATTTAAGAAACTTCAATTCGACTAAGACACAAATTACAGTTTAATAAGTGCATGAATAAATTTATGAACTGCCTACAAGAAGAGTCTTAAGAGAGGGACCCAAAACTTTTGTATTTGCCCAATACTAAGGAAAGAAAGGCCAGGTTCAGAATGTAAACTGACCCAAATACCTCCTCCAATTTGGAGATGTAAAAAAAGTGCAGTTTTATTTATTCATTCAAAAGGAAAAAAATGTTTTGGGGCATGTACTATATACCCAGCACTGTGTCTAGCAATGGAAATACAACTGAAAAGAAGACCACATGCTCCCTACCTTTACAGAACTTATAGTCCAGTAGAGAGGAGAACACATTCATGAAACAAGTGATTATACGAAAAAGTAGTTGATTTCAGTTGTAGCCAGTGTGATTATGCATTGTGTTGCTCTAATTCCCATCCTTCCCTGCTTTTCCTCACTTTTCCCTCACTCTTGACATCTAGAATCATACTTGCAAAATAAAGCATCAACACTAATTTTCTACCTCAGGTCCTGTTTCTGGAAAGACCTAAGACTATTGGTAAGAGGAATGAGCAAAGCAGATGTTCAGACAGAATTTGGGAATTGGGTTCCCCACTAATATGAAGGAAAAAGCTCTACTGCTTGCAGCAAGTGACATGCAGTGACACCATGAGTATGTAGGCTTCTATCTGTGAATACTAGGACCAGATTAAGGTTTTGGGAGATTGAGTAGCTGCAATGTTTAATCGATATGAAATCAATAAAATTATAAGAACTGTGGGGTAGTTTTTTTTGGCAGGGGGGCATGAGAGAACTTGCGCGTGCACACACACACAAATAGTCCAGTGCCATTAATTGCCATTTTAAGCATGATCTAAAAGCCAGAAACTTCTATGATAAATTAGAAGAGACTTTCAGCCCTTATAACTAGAGGACAGACTATGCAATAAGACAGATCACAGAGGTAGGAGAACGGCAAAGAGTAAATAAACTGTCACAAGTCTCACATGTCAATATCAGAGCCCTGATAAGAAAGTGGAATCTTGGAGCAGGACTATATGGAATTGTATAAGGTACAGGCATGGAATAGGACTATCTAGGCTAATAAGCCTGAGAATCTTGACCACCTAATCTTCTAAATCCTTTTCATAGCAGGAGAAACTTTTTTTACTCTTTTCTGGTGGACACTTCTTTTTTTTAAACTTGTACTCCTTTAATTACTAACAAAGATAAACATTTTCAATCAATATATATTCCAAAAGATAAAGAAAAAACCTACATTTAATTAAACAAAAGCATTTGAGTATTCATGAAGGGAACTTCTTCTTTTG
Source organism: Microcebus murinus (assembly GCF_040939455.1). Lineage (NCBI taxonomy): Eukaryota > Metazoa > Chordata > Mammalia > Primates > Cheirogaleidae > Microcebus > Microcebus murinus. Next base: position 36,022,180 of record NC_134110.1, on the reverse strand, counting down.
CCTGAGGATCACAGGATTCTCCAGAAATTGGTGCCATGAACTATGATGCTTGACTGCCACCACCTTCATTGCCCGCAGCTTAATAACGAGAATCAAGTCTAGTGAGCCCAAGTAGGGAAGTCTATATTCTAAAGGACTTGCAGAAATTGGAGAAACATATATATGGTAGATGTCAAACCAGGTGAGCAAAATAGAACACTGAATAGGATAGAATTCATTTGCAAGAGAGCACTTACTCAACACTTAGAATTCATTACAAAGACTAGTCCCAGTAGTTTGCTGAGATGGATGGCTCCTTGACGCTTAGACTAGAAGGTGACTTATAGTACAATAAGTGGGAATACCAGAATTTCTTTGGCTTAATGACAAATAAGGTGTCCCTATTGAATTTGATTTTTACATCACACTTGCCTCTCCTCTGGCCTAGAGAGGTCCTCACAATGGGTTACAGTGTCACCATGGCTTCAATCCAGATTTATATTGCTGCCACATCCAGTACTACAAGGAGCCACATATACAGCATCACCTGAAAAAGAGAGACTGCCACATCTACATAATGGCTAGACTGTACCCATGGGAAGCTCTAGTCCAACTTGTCAGAAGAGTGTATCTTCCATTTGCTTGAAAACATACAATGACTTTACCACAGACAGAAGCATCACAAGAATGCTTTTTTTTTTCCAAGTTGTTTTTTTTTCATTATCTCTCATTGCATCCAAGCCATTAACAAGGGTCAGGTCGGAGATCAACTTAAGTGAAGAAATAGAATCTCTGCTCCAAGAGAAAATAGCCTACCTACCAAAACACTTGTAGTACTTGACTAATATGTGTCACAGGGACTAGTCACAGGAAACAATTACAGAATTCACTGACTTGGAGGGTTCATCTATAACTCCAGAATTATACTCTGGGAAGGAATGACTCCTTGAACCCTAGACCAGAGGTGACCTACAGTAAATGTAATGAAGATGTCAAAAATGCCTTGGCATAGTATTGAGAATAAAATAATTTTATAAAAACCAGAATGATCAGGAAAGCGAGAATGTTACAATAGAGCTACTGTATATGACCACGTAACCGCATTCCCCAGAAAGCACAGGGATACTTAAGGAACATAATGTTGAGGGAGTAACTGGCATTTTTAGAAGCCCAACAGAGGCTGTCATCTGTAGACTGGTTATTTGGGGCCCACTTCAAGTTTAGGGTTGACCGTAAGAGAGACACACTCTCCTTGAGCTCCCCTCACATGGGGGCTAGTAACTATAGCAGTACTCAACAAATTCTTCCATGTTTCATATACTTAAGCCAGATACTAGAAATTGTCTTAAAATCTATGGAGCTTAACTTATATGAATTCCAGGCTCTGCATTTTCTTTTTGTAGGTTTATAAACACACACACACACACACACACACACACACAGTCTAACTCATACACACACATTTTAGTATAGTTCTCCCCTATACATTTTTATCTCCAGAATAATTTGACTGAAACAATGCCCCCCAAAATGAACTCATGCCTGCCTACCTGTTTTTGAAATACTTGTTTTTTTCCCCATTAACTCTATATTAGACAGAAGAGGAAAACTATGAGTTCTTTGTTCCATTAAAGGCAAAAGGAAGAGGCCCTTGGAGTTCTTCTTTAGGTTCTCTTCATTGCAGTAGATAAAACTTTCCGAATTGGGGCCAAGTCATTTTAAGCGAGCCACTGCAAAGTGGGACATGTCTATGAAATTGCACTATTTTGAAGATATCCAGGTGCTTTTTTTATTCCCTCAATAAAAACTCTTCCCACTTGTTTTCTATTTATAAAGACCCCCTCCATCCCCTCACCAAATGGTTGCGTTTCAACTCATCTTGACATCCAAAATCCCAGCTGTCTTTAGAAACAGAGCAAAACAGCCTCCTGTAGAATCTGAAACGGCTGCTCACAGAAAACAGAACAGAATTTAGGGCTACTTGTTTGCCAGTGGCCCCAATCGATTAGCAGCTTCTCAGGATACAGTGTGAGTCTCTTATCTGTGTATACCCCATGACCAGCACTGGTCCAGCTAACTACAAAGGAAGCGCTTGAGGAATCTTGAGTTGATTTGCCTTTGTAACTGTGACTTGCTCTGAGCAGGTAAAATCAGCAGCGTGTCATAAATAAGAATGGCTCACTTTATCAATGCTTCCTGTATGTTGACCACTGTTCCAGGGCCTTTACACTCATTCTTCCACTAGGCCCATATAATAACTTACTGTTATCTCCTGTTTCTGGATAAGAAAAGAGAGAGACACTGTGGCTAAATGCCTTGTCCAAGGTTATCAGCTTGTCAGGGCTAGAGCCAGAATTTGAATCCAGGCATCCAGCTCCAGGGCAGCACGAGGTATAGAATGATTCTCTGTACCAGAAACATAGAAATGATCCCTTAGGATCCCAGCAAGTCCATGGACATAGAGCTGTTAGTTTCCAAAATGCATCCCTGGGTTGCAGGAATATTTCTTTACAATCTCTGCATCTGGACTTTCACCCAGATTGCTGACATCTACATCTAATCCCCCTCAACTTTTTCTTTACCTCCCCAGCCTCCCTTATCGTTTTTCACATGCACTCCTATCCAGGCGTGGCAAGTATTTTGTTGAATAGATTCTAGAATTCACCTGTCACCAGCTCTACTCTGACCTTACTGATAAGAAGCTTTGTTGACCTGTCTCAGCACGACAGACACCATTCACTGGTTTTACACTATCTGGCACTTCACCACCTATTTGGCAACATCTTTCTATATCATGGAAAACCTATGAGTCTCAAACTGCCTTCAAAATCCATTCAAGAATATACAAATGAAAAGCCAATCAATGCTCATGTCTTCAGTTAAGATGAAACAAACATAATTTTTCATGAGTTTTCCTCAAGATGTCATAGGGTTGCTTGTTCACTTTGCTATTGCTCAAAATTGTCACATGCTCTTACCATCTTAAAACTTATCTCTCTTGAACCTTAGATGCAAACCGCTGAAATTTGTTTGGGTTATTACTTTTCAGTAACCTCACTTGTTACCTTGATATCTTAGATAGATTTTGTATATTGAGTCATTTCCGAACCACATATCACAGCACTATGTCCATAGAAGGACCTTAAGGAATTTGCTGGAAAACAGTATCATCTTCTGCAGCTCCTCCATTTCTGAAAGTTCTTGGTTGTATGAGTGCATTCCTGGATATTTCCTAACCATGTTGAAGGCTCCAGTCTTCTAAATCTCAGGTGCATCCTTAACTGTGCTCTGTGGTCTGAAATAGCTTCCCAAGACAGACCTAACCCTTGTCCTCAGAGAGCTTGCTGCCATGTGGGGAATCAGTGGTTGCCAGAGCCCACTGTAGTCAGAGGAGAGGTCAACCATCCAGTAAAGATCAACACTACCACTAATAGTAACAACATCATACATGTGTGTAGCCTTCTGAAATGTATAAGTGCTTCTGTGGGCATTGATGCATGTGTCCTGATGCAGGACAGACATAATCTGTCTTACTTTAGAGATGAGAAAACTGAGTCTGGCAGAGGTTGAAAGATGTGTTTTAGGATCACAGGGTTGGTCAGTGGAAGAACCATGACTAGAATCAAAGAGTGAGGACTGCATGACCAGATGGCATTGAATTCACAGGTAGATTAAAGCATGTAGTGTATAGGAGATTATGGTCTCAGTAGCTCACCAGGTTTGTGATATTGACAAAGTCACATTACCCCTTTGACTCTGTTTCTAGGATTGCATTATGTGAACTAGGATAAGCCTATCAGTGCAACTCTTCTCTCTGACCACATAGATTGACTAGGGAAGAACAAGTGATCCAAGCAATGCAACCATAGTAAATTATAGATAATACTGCAAATTGGAACAAACATGCTATCTTTCTTGCTGGACATGAAAATGAAGTCATACAGCTCTAAGAAACTATGGGCAACAATGTTTGAACTACAAGCAAAACCAAACTCACATTGAAACCAACACAGAAGAAGACAGGCCAAGGAGACACGGAGGATGTAGGCCCTGGTGACATATATTTGTGCCTCTGCATCAAACATTAACAAATGACCTTTCAGGTACTCAGGCAGTTAAGTTTCCTCTAGTTTTTATGTCAATTTCAGTGATATTTTATATTATTGCAACTAAAGCTGCCATGAAACTAGTAAAACCAGTATTTAATGGTGAACTTTTGATACTATAAGAAGATAGAAAGGGAAATATCTTAGAATAAAGGGAAAAGGCATAGCAACAAGCTCAATCTCCTGATAAAGTTTCTTCCTTCCCATTTCTGTCTTCAACCCCTGCCCCAGTGTGGACATGAGTGGATCAGTGAGTGGAGACAAAGTGGTAGCAGGTGACAGAGATGGAAGTACTGATAGAGGCTTGGGGCATCATAATATTGAGGGATAAAAGGTCTTTGCAAAAGCCTTTCTCTCTGAGTCAGCATTGGCCTGGATGTTACCTGCCTTTAATGTCATGGGAGATGCCATGTGGACTATAAAATCGCCCAAGATTTAGCTAGCCAAACCAGCTCTGCCTCTTGTGTCTTTTACACTGAATACAAGGGACAGTTTCATAAAAGCTAAATAAATACCCCTGGAGTGCCACTTGGAGTAGTTCATTAAAGAGAAAGGGACAATTTAATAATTAAACATTATTAAAAATCTGTCTTTCCTATTTCTGCAAGGTTAAAAGCAAACCTAATTATGTGCTCCAAGGATTTTGAAAGTACTCCTCCCTGGTCTTTATTGGGTTTTTCTTGTAAATTAAACTTAAGTAATTCACTAAATTAGATGATGTGTTCTGAGTTACACATTATTTTCTCCATGCTAATCTTCTCAGTCTTAGTCCCTTCTCATTTCTCCAGGGGAGATGTCTTTAATGACACTGACACATGTGACTATCTACTATATTCTCAGTCATTACAGTACAAAGTCTCTATTCTCTTCATCTACATAGGCCTGTGCCTAGAAAAGAGCCTGGTTCATTGTAGTTGTTCAATAAATGTTTGATGAAAGTAAATAAAATATAGTTCTGCTAGAGTTAAAGTTCACTGTTCAAATTAAGACTGACAAGTAGAACCTGTATAGACAAATCATTAAAGTGAACTTTTGTGTACTTCATCCTTCTAGTGCCCATCTCTTTTTCTTTGTTAAGTTAATGCATTCATTTATTCAACAAATATTTACATTCATAGCATTTCTTACATGTCAGAGAATGTGATAGGGTCTAAAATTTAAAATCCTTCCTGGAAGGATCTGCTAGGCTACAGAGGATATAGAGATATAAACGAATGTTATAGTGTTTTGTAAACGTCCTAAGAGATGGCATTTATTACTATGATGATTGACCAGCACTTCTGTTCTCATATGTTGTAAGACTGTGATATCTGGCACCAATTCTGGTTTTGCCCACACTTGGCATCCACAATGAGTGCCTACCTCATGGCCTGGCAGGGGGTAAAGTACTTACACACATGACTAAGAGTAACCAGTGTCAATTTTGGTCATTATGTTCCTTCAGATATAGAAAATATGGACTACAAACCCCTTTGAAGACATGGGGAGAGTGCAGGATGTGCACATGTATGCACACACACACACAGATACACACATTTATATTAAAGAATTGGCTCACGTGGTTATTAAGGTTGAAAAATCTTAAGATCTGTAGTCAGCAAGCTGGACACCTAGCAGAGCCAATGATGTAGTTTCAGATAAAAAATAACAGCCTGAGAACCAGGAGAGTTGATGGTGTAAATTATAGGTCAAGTCCAAAGATTGAAGAAGATTCATGTCCCAGCTCAAAGACAATCAGGCAGAAAGAGCAAATTTTCCCTTACTCAGGCTTTTTGTTCTATGCAGTCCTCCAATAGATTGGCTGAGGCCCATCCATGCTAGGGAGGCCAACCTGCTTTCCTCACTCTGCTGAGTCAAATGTTACTATCACCCAGATACCCCTACACAGAAGAGTGTTTAACCAAATATCTGGGCATCCCATGGCCCCCCAAGTTGATACATAAAATAAACCATTACATTTACCTTCCTAATCACTTTTCCAATACAACATATGAGCTTTCAAGGGGGAAAAAAAGCCTATTATTTCCTTTTTCAAAGTTTAGACAACTCAAAACTCTGATGTGTAGCAGTGGTCCCCAACCTTTTTGGCACCAGGAACCAATTTCGTGGAAGACAATTTTTCTATGAACTGGTATGGGAGGGGATGGTTTCGGGATGATTCAAGTGCATTACATTTATTGTGTATGTTGTTTCTATTATTATTACATTGTAGTATATAACGAAATAATCATACAAACCTCTCTGCTAATGATAATCTGCGTTTGCAGCCACTCCCCAGTGCTAGCATCACTGCCTAAGCTCCACCTCAGATCATCAGCATTAGATTCTCATAAGCACTGTGCAGCCTAGATGCATCACCTGCACAGTTTAGGGTTTGCGCTCCTATAAGAATGTAATGCTGCTGCTGACCTGACAAGAGGCGGAGCTCAGGCAATGATGCCAGTGATGGGGAGCGGCTGTAAATGCAGATGATGTTTCCTTGCTCTCTCCCACAGCTCACCTCCTGCTGTGCTGCCCAGTTCCTAACAATTCATGGACCAGTACTGGTCCCCAGCCCAGAGGTTGGGGACCACGAATGTGTGGCATAATTCAGTGGATTTCAATGCTCAGTGGGGTTAACTAGGTCTTCTAGAAGCTGAAGAAGACACAGAACAGTAATTCATTTAGGGAACAGCATTTATTTCATCCACGCATAAATAATTAAGCTCCCTTTCCACTGCTGATGATCTATGGGCAAGAGCCAAGCCATCTCAAGAATTAAACTTTAAATATAGCAAGAGCTTCTGCTGTATAAGATAAACTAAAATGAACTGCCTTATCAGCAGGCATATTTTACAGAAACCAAAGAATCACCTAGAGTATTTACAGAAATACTAAATCAAGGAAAATGGAATTACTGATCCTGATTTGGCCTATAATAATCTGTTAAAATCTGAAGTATTTATCAATTCAATTCTGGGTTCCAGATTTGAGAACATTGACAAACTTAAGCCACACACACAAGACACTTAAATCTTCTCATTTGAGTAACTACTGAAGAATTAGGGATGTTTAACCCAGACAGGGGAGGACTTTGAAAGGAAATACACGTATTCAGCTAGCTGAAGGGCCGTCATTAAGAAATAGCAGCAAGGGGAGTGACACCAATTACTGTGCATCTGTAGAGTGACAGGCCCTGAGCTACATCATCTAATCTTTACTTAAATGCTGTTGGATGGATATTACCATTCCCATTCTTATATGAGGAAACTAAGGCTCAGAGAATCAAAAGCTTGCTCATGTTCACATAGCTTGTAGGTAAAGAGGCAGCATAAAATCATTCAGCTTCTTCTGACTCCACTACTTATGTTTTTTTGTTTGTTTGTTTCTCTCGTGGTTTTTTTCTTGCTTTGCTACCCTTCAAAGCCTCCTTATGCGGATTTTTTAAAATTTCAGCATATTATGGGGTACAAATATTAAGGTTACATGTATTGTCCATACCCCCCTCCACCCTCGAGTCAGAGATGTGCACCGTCTGGGGGATGGTTATGCTTGAAGCTCTGACCATCCCCCAGACAGTGCACGCTTATTTATTTATTTTTTTATCATTACAGAATGACAGTGAATTAGAGTTAAAGCTGGATGAGAATCAATGGAAACATGGTTTAGGTATATAAAGTTGGCTCAATGAAGGGCGAACAGCAGGCATGAGAACTGTACAACAGTAGACGTGGCTTCCTCTTGAAGGAGAGGCGTTGGTCAGAGGTGTTCCAGCAGGGAATAGGTAACCATTAACCACTGTAGTATGGAGTGAGTTTTTACACTGGGAATAGGGATTATATATGCTCACTCAGATCAGCTCCAAATTGGGATTGTATGATTCTAAATCCCATTTCATTTCCTTGCTATTAAAGCAGGAAGGGAAGTATCAAACTGGTAGGCTCTTAGAAGGCAAACAAATGACAACAGTTTGTATTTATATTGCAGGACAATGCCTAGCATACAATTGATGCTACACAATTATTTCTGAATGAATAAGAAAATGGAAATACTGACTCAAGCAATTTAAAAAGCATGAACAAAGGAAGATTGTTTTTTAAATATCTACTAGAAAAGGGAGTGATACTTCTTTATCTAGGTATGTAGCTCTCAGGAGAAAGATGTGGTAAGTATTTTAATGAAATACCAAAATTCTCACTTGGCTTTATCACCTAACATATCATCAATTTTACTCATTTTTTGAGAGTTTCTTACAAGGTAGATTTTTTTTCCTCTTACCTTACACATTCCCAAGAAACCCAGCAATCCAGGGGGAGGGTGGGTATCACATTTTCTGCCAACTATTTATCAAGCTTTTTCTGTGTGCCAGGCACTGAACTAAGTGCTATTCATGTATCGTCCTATTCAATCTCCTTAGTAGTCCTACAGGTATCAGTTATTTTTCATTCTCATTTTACAAATTAGAAAACTGAGGTTTGAGGGTAAGTAATTTCTACAAATGCCAAACAACTAATAACCAGTAGGGCTGGATTTCAAACCAAGGTCTGTGCAATTGCAAAGCCTCTGCATTCTAATGTCAAGAGGTTAATGAGCATTAAGTGTTCCTGGGTCACACCTCACAGGGGCTAAGATCAATTTTATCATGAGATAATCTTTGTGTTGCTCCACATAAAGGACTTTCTTTTCTGTTAATTGTGCAAAACAAGACAATCAGGGAGGGATTTCTTGATTCGGAACTTTTTACCCAAGACAAGGGATTTGGTCTTCCATAAAGTGGTTGTTTTGGTCAGTCTAATAAATCCAATTATTGTAGGTTTGGAGTTTAGGGTATCAAGGATATCTCAGAGAAGGTTAATCAGTAGGTAAAAAGGTGGAGTAGAACTATTTTAAGATTACATTAGAAATACTCTATGATGTCTTCCTACATTTGAGATTGTATCAATCTGGATTCTGGATTGTTGGGGAAAGCTGACCTGGAATACACAGCCATCCAGTGCTTGTGTGACTTTGAACAAATCACTTAACATTTCTGGGCTCAGTTTCCTCATCATCTGCAAAATGACATCTGAAGAATAAATAATCCCTAAAAAAGCCATTCACATGATGGAGACTCAGACTTTTGGGGGGAGGGGGGGAAATGGGCATTTATTGAAACCTTAAAATCTGTACCCCCATAATATGCCAAAAGAAAAAAAAAAAAAAAGAAAAAAAAAAGCCATTCAGCTCCCACCAACTGAAGCTCAGAGTTTGTGGTATATATCTGGAAGCTACAATTTATGATTATTTCTAAGACTCAGAAATTCCACATTTAAAAGCTGCAACATTGTGACTATAGTCAACAATAAGTTATGGAATTTGAATGTTCCTAACACAAAGAAATGATAACTACTTGAGGTGATGGATGCCCCAATTACCCTGATTTGATTATTACACCTAGTATGCCTATATCCAAACATCATGTAACCTATAAATATATACAACTATTATGCATCCATAATAATTAAAAATTTAAAAATAATAATAAAAATAAAAGCCACACCAGACTGTTTAATCCATCAAATAACTGAGCAAGCTAAACACTCATAGATGGTACCTTTTCTCACCCATTTACTGCATGAATGAAAGAAAGAAAGAACCATAGAAAAAAAGGTGCTTTTATTGGTTATTCAGTCCACCTGACTTCTAGATTGATGGAAAGCTAACATATTTACCTGGAATGTTATGACTATTCACATTTTACAGCATGAAAGTAATACTTGCAAAATGCTGTCAGATTGAAGCTGCAGAAGCTAAACCCCATTTTAGAAAACACAGACTGCTCAACATAGAAAAGGGCAGGATGGCCCTGAGGCCTTTAAGGTATGGGATAAAGAATGGATGCTCCGGAGATGAAGGAATGGCATTTACCCCAGCCAATGGAATAATATTCTAAAAATGGAATAATGCTATCTTTAGAATCTCAACGTTTGGACATACTTTGGGATCATCCAAGAAGGCAGTAGCACTACATATTAGTTGTGTATAGGGTTTGGAAATCACAGAGCCTGGGCATAAATCCAAATTCTGTCACTTGTTAGCTAGGTGATCAAGGGCACAGATATGCTGATGAGTTGCTACCCAGTATCTGCAGCTAAGATCTCTCTTTTACCCCAAACCTGGGTATCCTACCTGAATATCTCACAGACAGATTGTATTGAACACAACCAAATGGAATGGATCATTTTTATCTCTTCCCCAAACCGACACCTGGAAAAGATCTATATAAGAGAGGCTTGATGGACTCTTTTCTCCCATCACTCACATTTAACCCTGTTCTGATTATTGTGCTGCTGGGCTGTGATACCAACAGGAAACCACTTCTCTTAATGTAAATGTATAAAGAATGAGCATGTGTGAAGACCAGGATGAAGACAAGGAGGAGGTTTATGCATGGAGCGAGAAGCAATGAAGGAAAGCAATTGAGAAAGCAATGCCACAGAGAGAGAGACGCGAAGAGACTGTGTGCAGCCTGGTAAGTTGTTTGTGTGCATTTAAATTCCAGATCTTGAAAACAGACTCCGGGTGCCTCGAGACATATTTTGTTGCTATTTCTGGCAGCACATTTACAAATTAGAAAATTATAAATGCAAACCTCAACCCTAGAGGGCCAGCACAAATGAGGTAACAGTTCATAATCTCCCAACACTGATTTCCCCATTAGCCTGTGTGAAAACAGAGGTTTGTGGCTTACAGGGGAATGTAAGCTGCAGCAAAAAATCTACCTAAAGCCAAAAGAAGAGGGGAGAGAAAGGCCAATTCCTTTTGAAATCAGGAAAAACTACAGTTCTTGCAAACAGGCAAGATATCTAAAGGGAAGAGAAACTCTCTCACTGTTCCAGGAGCACAAGGTTTGAATAGCAATGATTAGCCTGGAAGGAAAAGTAAATTATTTTCAAAGTTATAAAGGTAGAGAAAAAGTTACTTTTAAACATAAAAATATGCAAAAAGCAAAAATTAATAAAAATTCAATCATGATGAAAAAATTAGATTTTGAAATATATGAATAAGAAATAATATTCTCTTCTAATCTACCCTTTCCAGTAGTAAGGTTTGTGATTGCACTATAAATATTCTTCTACAGCTTGTTTTCTTCACCCAACTGTATACAGAGGATACTTTTCCATGTTGGTACTTCATTATTAGCTCCAGTTCATTATTTCTAATGGTTGTTGAGCATCTTACTATATTATATTTAAGTGCTCCCCTCTCTGACTGGAAGTTTTTTAGATTGTTTCTATGTTTTTGTTGTTGTTGTTAATACTCAAATGACTACAATAAAAATTCTTATTCATATATGTCTTAAAAGAATCATGCTATTGTTTCTGTAATATAAACTTTCATAGTATAAAATTGTACAGGTGGCATTGTAGGAACATAGGTTATATACATTTTTAATTTTGATAAAAATTACAAAATTACCCTATAGAATTACTGTAGCAATTTAAACTTCCAACCACATACAACAGTGTCATTTCCATAGGCCCTTGTTCTACTTCCAGATGTTTTCAATGTCTTAAATTCTAGTCAATCAGATGTGGGAAAACTATTTCTTTATTTCAATTTTTATTTAAAAAATATTAATGAGATGAAGCATAATTTGTTTAAAACAATTTGCATTTTTTGTAGGTTCCATTTGATAATTTGTACCTATTGCCTTTTTAAAAAAAGAAAAAAGTTCTCATTGATTTCTGAGGTATATTTATATTTTAAAATTATTAATTTGGTCCTCAAATATATCTCAAGTGTGTCATAAACATTATTGTGATATATTATCACAAACAGAAGTTTTAAATATTTAAGTAACTATATCACTTCATCTTTATTACATCAGGAGTTTGTATATAGAAAGGCCTTTGCCAATTCTATTAAATATAAACATTATAACTAATTTGTCTTATAATATTCATAGTTTATTTTTAACATATTTATTATAGCAAAATATGCATTACATAAAATCATTTCAAAGTGCAAAATTCAATGGCATTTAGTATATATTCACAATGTTGTACAACCATCACCAGTAATATTTTCATCACTTAGAAAGGAAACCCTATAACCTTCTTTTTTGAGATACAATAAACTACACTTTTTATTTGAAATCAGACATTTCATATTTAGTGACCTAATAGCTTGTCTTTGGAGAAATATGAAAAGGGACTTTTTAAAGAAAGCCAGCCTGAAGGTACCTACCAATAAATGCCAGTTGTCCTTGCATGATAGGAACACATTGGCCAAATGGGGGGATGAGGATAGAAATTGTCACTATCTAGTTGGCCTCCTTCTGGGAATGTGATGGGTGCCAGGTAAAGTTTGTGAAGCTTTTTCATGATTTAAAAACTGTTAATGACCTATGAGTTATGAGACTAGAATCAGGGTACTTTTAACCAAGGAGAAAAAAGCTCAAAGCAATTCTGCACCATGTTCTGCCCCAACAACCCAGGTTGTTGAACATTTAAACATTTCAAGAAATTATTATGAGGACATCCATTAACTGGGTAATCATTATCCTGGTAGAACTATTATTGTAAGCCCCTGCCTTAGCCTCAGCTGACCTTAGTAAGTCCCTCATTGTGCATACAGGAGTGAGCTTTGAAGTATGAGAGGTTATGCTATTGTGAAACTGCAAGAGAAGAGGAGGCATTCAGTTTTCAACAGCAGAAGAGTGTCAGAGCATTAGATAGAGTACTCCACTCACAAATTCAAAATCCCCAAGATGAACAATCATGGTTAGGTTTCAGGAATAGGGATAGAGTGGCTTTTAGATTGTAGACTAGCAATACACCCTGTAACCACTAGTGCCAAACAAGATACTAACAGACAGTGGCAGGTAGACACAATAGCTTGTTAAATGTAGTGCACCGGCAGGGATGTCAAATGCACTTCAGAAACAAAAATGTTCTTTTCTGCTAGACCCATTCTTAGCTCCTGAAGCTATTCTTAGTGATCTAGGTTTTTCAAGATAAGGGGTCAAGTCCCCACGGAAATATGGTAGAATGTGTGGCCGCTTCCCAAAGCTGTGCTGGGGGCAATCATTCACCCTGTAGCATTACACAAACCATCTCTAATTCAGCCAGAGACAAGAGGAACCGCACGAATATATTGCTTAAGAGGGAAGATGGTTAAGAAACCTGTTCCTACATGCCAAAATGCAGATGTGAAATGATGAAGTGGAATCAATAGCAAAAAATGTCCCAAATAGATTCAGAGAAATGCTACTTCTAATTTACTAGGGAATAGGGAACAGCCGATGAGCTTCAGTCAGAAAAGATGGGGACAATAATCCATCCCGTTCACCTAGGAGCGATGCACAGATAGACAGATGGTTTAAGATATTGGGGCATTTCTGGTACCCTCTGAATTGAATGTTCTACTTATGGTGACTGATCTGTGAGTAGGAAACCATAAGAATTATGGTAAGAAATTCATGTGCTCATTCATTCAAAATATGAATAGGCTAAAAAGTCCCATTAAAAAATAAGCCCTCATATCAAGTAATAAATATGTAGATGATAGGTAGATAGATACATACATACATCATACTATATAGAGAGCAAATCTAAAAACAAAATAAAATACTATTTTCCAATAAAAGGAACCAGAATTTCTTGGAGAAATGGCTGATCCTAGGACTGGAGCAAGAAATATATAAGATGAGCCCAGAAGATCACTTCCTTAGGCACTAAAGAAATGATTAAAAACAAAGCCTACATTGATGGGGTATACTAAAGTGGCACAGGATCCACTGAAAGACCTCCCAGTGGCCAAGCGGGGGGGGAATTTTGAGCAATATATAAAGAAAGATGTATTGAATTATAACTCAAAGTATAAAATATTGAGTCACAAATAAGTTGTTGAATAAGTAAATGGGGGAGAAGAGACAAATATCCCATAGAGAAACTTAAATAATTTATGTAAATATTTCACCCTCTAGGAGGGGAAGCAAAATCCCCACTCCCTATGCATGAGCTGCACATACTGACTTCCTTACATAGATGAGTACAATAAAAAAAAAAAATCGTATCTTTACAGTGGGAAAGCTTCATAAACACTACCTCAGCCAGGTAATCAGGGGCAATATCCAGAGTGATAAATTATGGTGATAATATGCACTCTTGATATGATGAAAATTGCACTTTACCTCTGTGGTCTCCCTCCCAAAACCCATAGCTTCGGTCTAACCATAAGAAAAACATCAGACACATCTCAAGATTGCATTGAATCTATAAATCAGAGGGGTAGAATTAATATGTTAGTGATACTTGAAAATCCATGAGCATGGAATATCTCTCCATTTACCCTAGACATTTTGCCTTTCTATGTGAATTTTAGAAACCATTTTCAGTATCTGCAAAATATATTGCTGAGATTTTGATTAGGATTGCATTGAATTTATAAATTAATGTGGAATAATTAACATCTTAGTGATATTAAGTCTTGAAGATACATGAGCATGGAATATCTTTCCATTTATTTAGTCCTTCTTTGAGTTTTTTTTATTTATCAGATGTGTGTAGTTTTCCAAATTATTCTTTTATTCCACAAACATTTATTCAGTGATCACTATGTTCTAGGCACTGAGCTAAGCTCAAGAAATTCAATTGTAAATGAAACAATGTCTTTCTTTCATGCAACCTAGGTCTGCTGGGAGAAGTAGCAAAGAAAGTTGCAGTCACTATGCAGTGTAATAAGGGTTACTGCAGGGAAGGTATGTGGTGCTGTGGAGGAATGAGATAATGCACTGAAACTTCTCTTGGACAGTCAGGGAAAGTTTCTCAGAGGAACTAATCTCTGAATTGAGAGCAAAATGGCAAGTAGAAGTAAGTTTGGTGAAACGAAGGCAGAAGAGTTCTTCAGGTAAAGGCCAATGCCTGTGTAAGAGAAAGTCTGGCATACTTAAGGTTAAGTGCATTTCATTCGGTGTCATTACAGCTCCATGTATGTGTGTGTGCACATGATGTGTGTATGCATGCCTGGATGTTGGTGTGTGCATGAGTGTGCTCGTATGTGTGTGTAGGGAGTGAGTAGTGAGAGATAAGCATGGAGAGGTGCTCAAGGACCAGATCTCAAATGGCCTTGTATTCCATGTTTGTTCCTAGTTCCAAGAAAAAAATGAAGAATTTGTGATTTTTCCACGTTTTTATTTGTATGGACTTTTTTTTTTACAAATGGCAATAAACCAATGTAAAACAGTAGAAGTGATTAATTCTTATAACAGGAAGGGCAGATCAAGAGCTCTAACTGAAATCAAGTTACTACATGTTTATAAAGTTCTACTTATTTCCTCTCATCTTTGTGCTTATCAGTTTCCCTCTTCCTTTGTAGACACAGTTTTTGCATGGTAGAGACTTGGCTACTACAGCTTCACCCTCACAGCTATAAATAGCTATGAGAAAGAGGAGAATGAGGCAGGCAATATCAAAGATTTTATTAGGTTATGTTATATGGCACAATTTCCCTTAAGATAGCAAGATAAACATGTGGGCCACATCTAATTTCATGAGCTCTTTAAAAGCATAAAGTTTTCTCCAGCTGTTAGCAGAAGAGGAATTTAGAGATTCAAAACATGAAACAGATTTGATGTGCTGCTTCTGGCTTGAAGGTAGAGGTCCCCCATGGCAAGAAATGCAAGCAGCATCTAGAGGTAAGAGCAGCTCCCAGATGACAACCAGCAAGGAAATTGGGAACTTAATCCTACACCTGTAAGGAATTGTATTCTGCCAACAAAAATGAGCTTGGAAGTAGATTTTTCCCCAGAGTTTCCAGAGAGAACTCAGACTGGCAAACACCTTGATTTTAGTCTTGTGATACCCTGAGCAAGAATTCAGCCATTCTTTGCCAGACTTCTTACCTAACTGGTAAGCTAATAAATCAGTGGTGTTTTAAACTATCACATTTATGGTAATTTGTTATGCACCAATAGAAAACTAACACAAAGAGCCTTTGCTGTATGAATACTTCTTCTGCCTTAGCTCCAGTTAGCTCTCAGAAAATTGTTCCGATTGGCATATGCCTAAATCTGAACCAGTCACTGCAGCCAAAATAAAGGAGGATTTCCTGATTGCCCAGGTGGGTCATAAGCCCACCTCTTATCCACTCAGTGGAATCAGAGCAGGAAGAACAATTTATAAATAGTAGCTCTCATATGAAACATTGTCAAAAATCTAGAAGAGGCAAAAGATGTGCAGGTGGGTGGTTGCTGTTTATAGAAGATCGAAGGCATGTTATGTTGCAGCAGGAAAGAAGCGCTTTCAGCATCACAATTAAAAAATAAATAAATTTTTATCCCACATGAGGAATGAAGAGAGAATTATATATGGACACAACTAGAGAAGAGGGACCAATGTGGATACTATTGCAATGATCTCACCTGAACATGAGTAGTGTCAATAGGAGGTAACACAACACCTAGCCCAAACGCTGACACAAAGTAGGCACTAAATAATTTGTTGAATAAATAAACTAATGAGTGAATGGATGAGAGAGCATTAACAGAAATGTGAATAGCTTATAGAGGTATTAAAGAGATTGAACCCAAATTGGATCAAAGCACTAAGAAATAGCATTCTTTCAAAATGTGTCTTTAGCTGTGGAAACTACTTCTCTAGAGCCACAGAATCCCAGCCTTCTTCAACAGAGCAAGCGTGTCAGAGTGTGCACATTAGAATGCTCAATGCTTTCATGCATCACTGGGGCACGATTACATAACACCCTGGATGCCTTCAATCTGCCTTCACAGACCTCTTGCTGTTATTTATGAATCACTGCAAGCTGACATAACTTTGCATTTCCTCCTCTGCCATATGTCTCCAGTCCCTCCTCATCACTGTTCATCACCAAGGTAACTCCCCTTGCTTCCTACCCATAAATTTGCATGACTAACGTGCCCTGGCAATCATATGAAGCCCCTTGTCCTCTGATGCCTGCTGTGGCTGCCTTCGCTGAAAGCCCTTGCCTAGGCTGTGACCTTGTTTTGCTCTGGTATTTTCTACTTCATTTACTCTGAAAATGTCCTTAGATGGGCAAAGTTATTTATCTCCATTAACTCTCAGCAATATGGCCTTGTGTTCAGACGTAGACCCTATTAAATAGCCAGAAGTGGAGGTGAGGAGCTGGACCACTGGATCAAGGCACTAATAACTCTAGATAAATCATTTAGTTTCTGGTGCTAAAGATAAATTATTTCTGGCTTGGGTCTTTCTTCTTCTTTTTACCTATCCTGAGGTTGCAGCATCTTAATAGCATCAGTGTTTCATGTGTCCTACCCACAAAACTATAAGGCTTGAAGGCAGGAACCATATTCCACAGATATTAATATTTTGGCCCTTGAAGACACATAAAAAAGACCCAAATATTTGAGGGCCTCTTGTGCACCTGGTCTCATGCCAAGGGCTGGGGATATAATGGTTTGGAAAATAGGCATGACACTATCCTTTATGAAACTTATTATTGAGTGGATAGATGAGTATTAGTCATATAATTAGACAAAGGTAATAATCAGTGGAAGGAATGTTCTTTAATGGTAGTAACATTCATTGGGTGTCAGGCAGGTCAGTGGGGAGGAGGGGATGAGCATATTCACACCTAATGAGTGCAGTGTGCACCATCTGGGAGATGGACACGCTTATAGCACTGACTCAGGTGGAACAAAGGCAATATAGGTAATCTAAACATTTGTACCCCTGTAATATTCTGAAAGAAAATATATACATACATATATATGGCTCACAAAAAAAGAAAGAAAATAAAAGAATGACCTATTGAAAAAATGGCACTGGCCTAACATCTGAAAGATAAGCAGGGGTTAAATAGCTGAAAGAGACAGGGGCGTGAATAATCCGTGTTCTGTCTTTTAAAGCCATTCAAAATAATTTTCTATGTCGTATATATGAAATCCCTCAAATAATATACACATTTTTATATCCATGTTTGCTTGTTTGTTTCCCTTTAACACAATAAAGAGAACATGCTACTTCTAGCCCCTACCCACACCACCTAAATCTTTTTCCTCTGGGTAGTTTCTAATTTGTTTGCTGATGTCCTTATTGAATTTGCTCAATGTCATTTCAGGAATTGAATTAATGAATAGAAAGAAATTAATATTTTTTGGCCACTAATGGACCAAGCACTAAATTAGGCACTTTATATATGTTCATGTTTAATCTTGAAGGGAATGAGTAGCTGTCACCAGCCCTATTTTGCAGATGATTAAACTGAAGAGTCATCAGAATGCATCCAAGACAACACAGCAGTAGCTGGTGGAGTCTTTTTCACCCCAAGATTTTCTTACTCCTGTGCAGAGTACTGCATCTATAGATTTGTCCACCTTCTATCTGTGTAGCCTAAGGCTGTATTAGTATTTTCAGCAGCCATGTCATACTTTTGGCTCATTTTGATTTTGTGGACAAATAAACCAACAGGTCTTCGTATATATGTTCATATGTGTGTTTATATATACACACACACACCAGGACTCCACTACCATTTTGCTACAATTGACTGTTTAGACTCTAATTCTGTGAAACTTCTTGTTTATCCCTATTAGAGTGCACCTTGCTTAGCTTGAAAGATCTTTTCAGTGTGTTAAGAGATTTCAAATATTGATTCCTTTACCCAGCATGTAATTTCTTCTCTCTAGCTTTGGGTCATGTAGAATGCATGGTTTCTGTGTTTTCCTTTAAGCTCTTACTGTTAAAATTGATCCAATATGATTATATCTCATATTTGGAATCTGAAATCCTATATTTTCTAGTCATAAATTCTTAACCTGTTTTCTTGTCTCTCCACCCTTAAGTGGAGACATAATTCACCCCAATTGAATTACCTGAAATTACTCCAAATGTTCAGTGCTCTCTAACATCATTGCTTCTGGACATATAGGCTATTGTGCCCATGTTCTCTTCTTCCTTTGAACTCTTACTGATCAATCAAAAATGATACCTTCAGAGTGACATCAGCAAGATAGTAGAATAGGAGATCCCCTGTTCATATTCCTAAACAGCAACAATAATTTGGCATCCATCCAGAGACGGATTTCCTCTGTGAAGCACTGGGTTCCAGGTAGATACTGCAAAGCCCCAGGTAGAAACCAAGACTGAGGAGAGCTATTTTGAGAAGGCAAGCATATACCCAAGTGTCAAATTTGCCAACTGTGGTCCCAACTATAGACATGGCAATAGCCCCATCTTACTGTGGACTCCAGCTATATCCCACTTTGGCCATGGTCCTGCCACCAGCACCATCCACCAAGAGCCTCAGGAGGATCTGTACCCTCCTATACCTCAGGTACCAGACCCACTAAACTTGGTCCCAGCTGCCTATCCTGAAGGGGCACTGTGACTCAGCTCTAGCCACTCTTATCTACACTCTAGGAGCAACCTTGCTCACCCGGGAACCCAGTGGAAGGCAGTTCAGTTCAACTGGAGATTCTAAACCAGCCCTACAGCCCTTCTCAGGCATGGCTTAGGAACAGGTCAGCCCTCTAAGCAACCTTCCCAGTGACCTGGCAGGAGCCTTCCAAAGGACCTAGCAGGAGGCACATTCATTCACATACCTGATAACAGGCCCACCATTTGAGGACCCAACTGTAGAAACTGAAGTGAAAAATCGTCCCAGTGCTAGCCCTACTAACCAAAGTCTTGGAGGCAGTCCTGTCTTTCCAGTGACAAGCAGTATTCAGGTCCACCTGAGCCCCTGGTGACAGGCCCACCAACTGAGGACCCCAGTATCAACACAATAACAGCCAAGTGACTAGACTCCAATCCCAGTTGAATGTAATCCTGGAGGCAATGCTATCAGCCTGGGGGCCTCAGAGGAGAAGATCTTTACTGTATGTAAACATGTGAAGGATTTGAGTGCTTTCAAATGCATAGAAACCATTATAAGAATACACAGATTATAAAGATCAGGTAAACATGTCAATGCCAAAGGAAACCAATAAAGCTTCAGTTTCCATCCCTGAAGAAATGAAGATTTTCAAATTGTTTGATAAAAACTTCAAAATAATCTTGAAGCTCAAGAGATGCAAGAAGACACAGAGAAACAACAAAATGAAATCAGGTAAACAATGTATGAACAAAATGAGAAGTTTATTAATCAGATAGAAACTATTTTTTAAAATCCTGAAGCTGAAGAATACAAGGCAGAACTGGAAAATGTAATAGAGCACTTCAACAGCAGATTCAATCATGCAGAAGAAAGATCCAAAAAACTCTAAGATAGATCATTTGAAGTTAGCCAGTTTGAGGAACAAAAAGAAAAAGAGTACAAGAAAGCATACAGAACCTATGGGACATTATCAAACAAAAACACACAATGGAAGTCGCAAAAGGAGAAAAAGGGAAAATGGGAATAAATCTTATTTAAGGAAATAATGACTGAAAACTTCCCAACTTCCTAAATCTTAGTAAAGATATGTATTCCTCCAAATTAATGAAGCTCGGGAAGTTCTCAAACAAGATCAACCTAAATATGATTACTTAAGACACATAATCAAATTGTCAAAATTCAAAAATAACAAGAATTTTGAAAGCAAAAAAAGATAGTGATGGTCCCTGCCCTCATTAACAGGAGATCAATGACAATAATATGTGCTTTTGTGATTAGTCCTATCAGAACACATGTTCCTTATTAGCTGTGTGATGGTGGGCAAGTCACCAAAACTCTCTGAGTTTGTTCATCTGTCTTATAGAAAGGAATATCTCCCTGGAAAGGCATTTTAAAACTATTATTAGAAATAATATTTCAAAAGTAGTTGTTTTTCTTTGAGTTTTAGTGGGAGGGCAGGTTCTATTTTTTTCCTCCTAACTGCTTTACAGATGAGCAGTTACTGGATATTTTAGAGAATAATTTTTTGTATCATTGTGATGATGATATCTTCCAACTCCTCTTAAAGTGGCAGAAACTTAAATGCTAAATTTCTTAAAGCATAACAACTTATAACCTCAATTGCAAGAAACTAAGAACATTCAAAAGTAAGTAATCCAAACATTAAAAAAAAAGAAGAAGAAGAAAGCAGATAGAGAAAAGCAACTTGTCACATATAAGGGAATGTACATAAGGCATCAGTGGATTTCTCAGCAGAAACCTTGCAGGTCAGGAGGAAGTGGGATGATATATTCAAAATGTTGAAAGAAACAAACTGTCAGTCAAGAATATTACACTTGGCAAAACTGTCCTTCAGATACGAAGGAGAAATAAAGACAATCCCAGACAAACAAAAGCTGAGGGAGTTCATCACCATTAGATGGGCCCTACAAGAGATGTTAAAGGGATTTTGTTCAAGTTGAAATGAAAGAGCATTAAGTAACATGAAAAAAACATGAAGATATAACACTCCCTGGTAAAGATAAATATATGGTCAAACTAAGAAAATCGTAATACTGTAATGGGGGGCCATAAATCAATTTTAACTCTAACATAAAAGTTAAAAGAAAAAGGTATTGAAAATAACTATAACTAAAAAATTTATGAATGGATACACAATACAAAAGATGTGAAGTATGACATCAATATCATAAAATGTGGGGGCATAAAAGTGGAGAGCTTTTATATATGATTGAAGTTGTTATTAATGTTATATATATATATGATATTTTAAATAAACTTCATGGCATACATAAAGAAATACTACAGTAGACACATAAAACGATAAAGAGAAAGGAATCAAAACACACTACTCCAAATTAACTGGACAAATCACAAAGAAAGATATCAAAAGAAAAATAAAAAACAAAAGAACTATAAAAGGTAAGAAAACAGTTAACAAAATCTCAATAGTAAGTCTTTAGATCTGAATAATTACTTTAAATATAAATAGATTATATTCTCAAATAAAATAACACAGAGTGGCTCAATAGATTTAAAAAAACATGATTCAACAAAAATTAATGCTGACAACAAGAGACTCACTTTAGCTTTAAGGACACACATAGCTGAAAGAGAAGAGATGTAAAAAGAAATTCCACACAAATGGGAACCAAACAGAGTATAAGTGTTTATATTTATATCACAAAATAGACTTTCAATCTCTCACAAGTGTCAAAGAAGGACACTAAATAATGATAAAAGGGTCAATTGGATATGATATGCAATAATATATAATAATTGTAAAGATGTGGAAACAACCCAAGTGCCCATTGATACATGAGTGGATTAATAAAATGTTGTATACGTATACCATGGAATACTACACAACTACAAAAAACAATGATGAACTAGCACCTCTTATATTATCCTGGATAGACCTGGAGCCCATCCTTCAATGTGAGGTATCACAATAATAGAAAAATAAGCATTACATGTACTCACCATCAAATTGGTACTAACTAATCAATACCAAGGGGCTCATGTGATAGTAATATTCATCAGGTGCTGGTCAGGGGGCAGGGAGGTGTGAGGATGGGTAAACTCACAACTAAATGGATGCGGAGCACACTGTGTGGGGGAAGGGCACGCTGTAGCTCTGGCTTGGGCAAGGCAAAGGCAGTATATGTAACCAAAATGTTTGAACCCCCATAATTTTCTGAAATTAAAAAATGATAAAAATATAAAAAAGTCAAAAAGAATTTAAATTTAATTATTTACAAACTATTTCAAATAATTTAAGAGGAAGGAATACTTCCAAACTCATTTTATGAAGCCAGCATTATACTCATACCAAAGTCAGATATGGATACTTTAAAAAAATTACAGGCCAATATCTCTGGTGAACATAGATGCAAAAATCCTCCACAAAATACTAGCAAACCACATTCAACATCGTATTTAAAAAAATCATTCACCATGTTCAAGTGGAATTTATTCCTGGATGCAAGGATGGTTAAACATATGCTAATAAATGAAGGATAAAAATCATATGGTGATTTCAATGGATGCAGAAAAACGTTTAATAAAATTTAATATTTTTTCATGATAAAATTTTTCAATAAATTAGATATAGATTGAATGTGCTTCAACATAATAATGGTCATATATGAAAAGCCCACAGCTAATATCATACTCAAGGATCAAAAGTTGAAAGCTTTTCCTCTAAACACAGGTATAAGAGGAAGATGCCTAATCTCACCACTTCACATTTGACATAGAACTAGAAGTTCTAGTCAGAGCAATTAGGCAAGAAAAGGAAATAAAAACCATCCAAACTGGAACAGAAGAACTTAAATTGTCTGTTTTCAGATGACATGATCTGGAAATCCCTATAGACTCCACCAAAAACCTGTTAGAATAAATAAATTAATTTAATAAAGTTACAGAATACAAAAATAACATTACAAAAATTAGTCATGTTTCTATAAACTAATAATTAACTATCCAGAAAAAAATTAAGAAACCAATCTCATTTGCAATAGCATCAAAAAACAACAAAATATTTAGGGATAAATTTAACCAGGGAGGTAAAAGACCTGTACAATACAAACTATAAAAAAAAATGATGAAAGAAATGGAAGATGACAAAAATAAATGAAAAAATATCCCATGTTCATTAATTGGAAGAATGGCCATTATTATAATATCTATAATTACCCAAAGTTATCTACAGATTCAATGCAATCCCTATCAAAATTTCACAGAGGATGGGCACAATGGCTCACACCTGTAATCCCAGCACGTTAAGAGGCCAAGCTGGGAGTATCACTTGAAACCAGGCTGAGCAAAAGCGTGAGACTCTATCTGTTCAAAAAAATTTTTTTTTAAGTTATCCAGGTGTGTGGCACAAGCCTATAGTCCCAGCTACTTGGGAGACTAAGGCAGGAGGATCACTTGAGCTCAGGAATTGTACGTTGCTGTGAGCTATGATCACACCACTACATTCACCCTGGGCAAAAGAGCAAGATCCTGTCTCAAAAAATTGTTTTCACAGAAATAATGATCTCAAAATTTGTGTGGAATTACAAAAAACCCTCAAATAGCCAAAACAATTTTTGAGTAAGAAGAGCAAACTGGATGCATCACATTTCCTTATTTTAAGCTATACTGCAAAGCTATAGGAATTAAAATATTGTGATACAAGCAGAACAACAGGTATACACCAAAGAAACAGAATATATAGACCATTAATAAACCTACACATATATAGTCAAGTAATTGTTGAAGTTAACTATAGCATAGTTAATTATATCGTATGGTATACTTCAAATTTGCTAAGAGAGTAGATGTTGTGTTCTTGTATCCCTCACCCCAATGGTAAACATGTGAGGTGATGAATATGTTAGTTGGCTTGATTGTGGTAATTATTTCACCATGTATACATGTATCAAATTATCACATTGTATATCTTAAATATATACAATTTTTAATTTGTCAATTATACCTCAAAAAACTGGAAATAAATAAAAATAAGAGAGTAAAAAAAAAACCCAAAACAAAAGAATGATAAGTTCCCCAAACCCCCCACCATCAATCTGAATTAATTCTCCTTACTGTAGGTCTTCTAAGTCCAGAATGTATCCCCATAATGTTACTTTTATACTGTACAGTAATCTGATTTTTTCCTTGAAAACTGAAAACCTTTCCTACCCACAAAATCCAGCCGAACGCATGGCACATTTTAAAAGCTGAATGTCGAATTGAAATGTCTTTAACTGAATCAGGTTTGGTTGCACTGGGCTCCATTGTGCCTTCTGCAAGAGAATAAAGCGAGACATAAGAAATGAATGCCCCACAGACTGCCCTATCTTTGACATTGATCAACAGGTCAAGAAGTGCAATGCTGCTTTTTTTTATTTGCTGTGTGACAATTTCTGGAGAAGTCTGCCCTTCACACTTTCTAAAGTTTTTTCTCAATCCATACTTAGTGCCCCAGGGAATAGAGACACTGCTGCTGGAGCCTGCCACTCCACCAGCACAGAAAGCACCACAGGATGCAACTGTATAATTTCCCAGCCTTGATGAAACACTGATTTGGCTTCCTACGTTGCAAATCACTGACCCTGAAACTGACTGAAGCCCTTGAGTGATATCAGGAAAATAGAAAGTATAAATCTTTAAGAAGACATGATCACTAATTCCTAGACCCTCTGAACACTATGACCATGATAAAATTTAGATTCAACCAAGACAATTTGTGCACCTAAGGTGTCCCAGATTTTTTCCTTTACTCAATCTTGCATCCTATTACAGTCCAATATTATTATGCTCATTTCAGGAGTAAAATTTTAAAAAGTGACTTCCAGGCCAATAACAAGGCACCTAAGGAACAGGTAAAGTTTCCCTGGGGAAGTCTTGCTGTCAACTGTGGGCACCCAGGGGACACAAGGGAATCTTCTTTAGCCTTGCTCACCAGAGCACCCAACTTTTTTCTGTCTACATCCATAACCTGGTTAATGATTTTGTCTCACTGGGATGTGACATATATAGCTATACTTATGGAGCTATTTTTAGCTGTAATTTATTGACCTTATTTGCCAATCACCTTACATACTTTATTTTTGCTTATCTTTATAACTCCTGCAAGCTATACATTATTAGCCCCATTTTCTAGTTGAGGAACCTGAGACATAAAAAGACTGAGTAACTTGTTCTGAAAATATAGCTAAAAAGAGAAGAGTTAGGGGTCAAATCTGGGCTATGCAATCCAGAGACACCGCTTTTAATCACTGTTAAACTCCTTGATTAGCTGAGTTGATGGTTATCCACAAACCTTTTCTTAACCTAGCAGTCAACAGAACCTCTCTCCCCTTTTATAAAGAAGGGAATCTCTGGAGCTATAGTTCTGAGGTTCCCAACCCTGCTCTGTCAGTTACTGTGTGATCTCCAGCAAGTTACTGAATTTTTTTTTTATCTTCCATATGTGTAAAATTTTAATGGTAACACTATCTACTGAAAGCAATGATGGTTAAGTCCTAAATGAGTGCATACAAGTAAAGCATTTAGAAGACTACTCAGTACATACTAAGCACTGACAGGAGTTAATAACATGACTGTCTCCATTAATGGCACAATCTGCTTTCTACTGTGTGGTCTATCTTCCTTATTGTTCTGTGAGGTCCCTAAGAACAGGTACCTTTTTTTATTACTTTTTATATACCCATACACACGAAGGCACAGAGTAGGAATTCAATAAATGTTTGTTGAATGACTGGTGGAATCAAAGATCAGGATTCACCTCTGCACCTCACTCAAACCTGCATTTCCCTACATCCAACCTTTGGCTAACTTTCCCTAAGTTTAGCAATCTAATCAAGTAATTTAAGCTAAGAAATAACTGATAGCAATTAATTGTTAAACTATGACAGGTGTTTCCCACAGTATCTTAATTTCACAAGAGGATTTCATTTTCCATTCTTATTATTAAATACTTACTAGTTTCCAGGTACTCAGAGAAGCACTAAAGAGTTATACAAAGGTAAATAAGCTATGCAATATATGTTCCAGACAATAATGTTTTGCAAGAAAAGAAAGATCTTTGTTAATAACTATACTATAAGGGAAGGAATGGTCATGGAAAGGAGGTAAAAACCATTATTTCTTAAACATACTTTATGTGCCAAGAGTTTTATATATATTATCTTATTTAATGCTTAGAACAATTGTAATTAAGTAGTGCCATTGTCACTGTTAAGATAAGAAAACTTAGGCACCAGGAAATTAAATAAGTTACCGAGAGGAGCACAACAGGTAAGTGACAGAACTGGGGTTTGAATCCGTCAAAGCTGGTAAGTAGCATAAATAAAGTAGAGCAAAACACCATGGGGAAACTACTCAAGTCTTTTACCTACTTGGCCCTATTTCCTCATCTACAATGTGTAGGTGATGTAGATGATTTCAGAAACTTCAGGCCTGAAATGGGACCTTAAAGATTGTCTAATGTAATACTCTTTAATTTAAATACCTTCCTTCTTCCCCAAAGCCTTCCAAGATGTATTCAGGTATTAATTAAGTTAAAAAACAATTACCAAGACTTAATCATCATTTGCATGCACACTTTATACCATCACGCAATATCTCCTTCTCCACCACACTATTCAGAACAGCCCCTCTCTCACTCTACATATGGAGTCATAACTCTCAGCCATCCAGAATCTTATTAAGGACCATTACTCCAAATATAAATATCTCCAGACCATAAAATAAAACAATAGTTTGAAATAGTATTTTCATGAAAGATTCTTTCAATGATCCATCGTAGCACCAAAATTTTACTCTCATCATGAAGTCCTATTTTTTTTCTGCAAAGAACAAAGCATGGCTTTAAAAATTGGGTGTTTGGGCCCTTTTTGGCATATTGTGAGGGGAGGAAAAGTGTTTTGGTGCTAGGAGTGATAGTGATTTTCCTCTGATGATCTAGACATTGTTTGTTTCATCTCTAGTTCATTATTATAAAAATTCATTTCTCCTGGGGAGCATTTTAGGAAAGCAAATCAAAGACAGCAGGTAGCATGTTGAAGAAATATTAAGCCCTGTAAATAAGAAATATATTACAGAATTTTGTTTAAATATAAGAAGTTATTTTTGACTCCTAAAGACATGTAATGACCTTAAAAGAAAAAAATATGGTCAAGTGCCATGTAACATTTCAGTCAAAAATGGATTATATATATGACAGTGGTCTCATAAGGTTATAATAGAGCCAAAAAATTCTTATTGCCTAGTGATGCCATAACCATCATAACATCATGGTGCAATTACTTTATTTTTTTATAAATTTAGTGTAGCCTATTTTTACCATTTTCATAAAGCCTACAGTAGTGTACAGTAGCATCCTAGGCCTTTACATTCCCTCACCACACACTCACTGACTTAGCCAGAGCAACTTCCAGTCCTGCAAGCTCTACTGACCATAGGTGCCATAGACAAGTGTGTCATTTTTTAATCTTTTATACTATATTTTCACTGTATCTTTCTTATGTTTTTATATACAAATACCACTGATTTACAATTGCCTACAGTGTTCAGTATAGTAACATAATATACAGGTTTGAAACCTGATAAGCAAAGATGATAATATAATAACATGGAAATCAAAAATAAAAATATGTAAGTTCTCCACCTTAATAAATTAAATCTGTCATTGTCTCTTATACAATCACTTATTCTGATGCTAAACATGTCTATAATGACCTCCAATGTGACCACTGAGCCTGACTCTGAGTTAACTCATATGATAAATGAGGTTGGAAATAAGACATCTTCTCAAGGTTGTTATAAGAATTAAAAAGTAGAGCTAAAAATCTTTATCAAGCACCTGGTTTATAGCAATTTAATTCTTATTACCATTATGTGGCCTCTCATTAACACACCTTCTGTAAAGAATTATCTCTGCCAAAGACAGTCTTTTTGGATTATGTTTTGATTATATTAGGGGAACTTGCCAGTTTCTTCTCTGGTGGTAACAGAAGTGGGTTTTAGATGCTATTCCCCAAAGCAAAGACTAATCACAGAGAGCAAGAATTCAGTGCACAAAGCCCACTAGCACATCTCCCTAGGTATTTGTCCATATTTCCCAATTTTGGAAGATTGACACTTAATTTAATGAAAGGGAATGTATTACAATTTCCCACTTTTGCTTTCTCAGACAAAATACAATATTATATTTCCTCTTAAAATGCTAGTTACCTACCAACCATAGCAAGTTTAACTGTTGCTTCATTGAGGTTTCCCCTGAAGATACTCCTACATTGTTTTATAGTAAACTTCAGGTATGGTTGGGGAAAACCCACTAAATAATAAACTCCTGAGAAGCAGAGGTACCCTGTCTCTGTCTCTCTCTCTCCCTCCCTCCCTCTTCTCTCCATTGAATCTGCTGTATCAATTGATCATCTTCTTTTTTAAATTTTTTTTTTATTTCAGCATATTACAGGGGTACAAATTTTTAGGTTACATATATTGCCTTTGCCCCACCCGAGTCAGAGCTTCAAGCGTGTCCATCCACAGACAGTGTGCACCACACAGATTAGGTGTGAATATACCCATTCCTTCCTCCCTCCTCCCATCTTCCCAACACCCAATGAATGTTATTACTATATGTGTAAAGATGTGGAAACAACCCAAGTGCCCATCAATACGTGAGTGAATTAATAAAATGTGGTATATGTATACCATGGAGTTCTACTCAGCCACAAAAAACAATGGTGATCTAGCACCTCTCATATTATCCTGCTTAGAGTTGGAACCCATTCTACTAAGTGAAGTATCACAAGAATGGAAAACAAGCACCACATGTACTCACCATCAAATTGGTATTAACTGATCTTCTTTATCAACTGATATCCTGTATCAATTATTGTACACGATCTACCATTAAATAGATATTCAAGCAATGTGTGCTGAGTTGATGTAAAACACATGACACCTATATGCTTCCAGTGTTATCTTCCTAAAGACAAATTTTAAAATCTTAAATTATTTTCCCTATAGAACTCAGAGTGGTATAGACTCTAAAGATAAAACTAAGTGCAAAAGCATTCTACCACTTACTGTGTTATCTAACCCTCTTGAACAAGTCACTTTACTTCTCTGAGCTTTAGTTCCCCATCTTTAAAATAAAGATAATTTCGACAATATCAATAATAGCTCATGCTTATTGAGCACTTATTCTGTGCCAAGATTTGCATGCATTACCTCATTTAATTTTCTCAACAACTCTATGAAGTAGCTATTTTTTCTACTTGTCGTTTTGTAGTTGAGGATAATGAGGTTTAGAGATAATAAACAAGTTTCCCAGTGTCACACACTGTATAATGGGAAAAGGAATAATTGAACCCATCCATTTTCAATCCAGAGCACACATGCTTATCTCATGGGACTATTGTGAGGACTAAGTGGGACACTGCATATAAAATTCATGACTTCAAAAATGCTTAATATATTTTGCTTTTATTATGAGCTCAGACCTAAAATAACATCAACCACACAATATTCTAATCTCCCATTGAATTCTCTATCTCATTCATTAAGCAGTGGCCTTGTTTGCACATTTGCATCAACTGCAACCCGATTGATTAATGTAAGTTGTTTTGTTCTCCTGCTTAACTCCAATTCTCTTAATGCAGCAACAGAAAGAATCTGATTGTGCAGAACGAGGCCAAGCACTTGTGCAACAATATTTTGGTAACTGATACATTACTCTATCATCAGTTACTCAGGAAAAGGGTTAACTGGCTTCAAAGTTAATGCCTCAGGTTGTTCATCCCTCAGTTTCTCACATAATTTAACAATCATAACTTAATAAAAGTTCTTTTGCAAAAAAAAAAAAAAAATCACCGTAGTCAGAAAGTACTATGATTTAGGCACTCTCATGGTTGTTAATGGAACCAGAAATTGGTACAACATTTTGGGAGGGACCTTGTTCCATATGTCTCAAAATCCTTGAAAGAAAATAACCCCAGCTGAATATAAAATGTATTGACAGGTGGATAGCAGGAAGAGTGGTGGAATGAGGACCTCTGAGGTCCTTCTCAATAAAAGCGATGAGAACTCTGGCAAAAATTGCTAAAGTCAGTTTTTTCAATATTCTCAAAACTGTTAATAATCAAAGGTTTACATCAGTCAGATGGAGCATTTATTCATGAAAAAAAATGCTGAATATCAGTAAGATCAGTGAGTTTTATGGCATTTAACCTTGTTCTAATCCTTTCTGTGGAGCCTCCATGGTGAAAATCAACAGTGCACAATCAGCGACCTGGCAACCATTCGGAAGCTCTTATCTTGCAGGTGTAACGGTAAGTGATACTACTACTTCTACTTTGGATAAAATGTTTGGCAGTGCCTGAACAAGTTAAACATAGAATTATCCTATAACCTAGGAATTCCACTCCCACCTATATACCCAAAAGGATGAAAAAGCAGTTGTTCAAACAAAAACTTGTACACAAAGGATTATAGCAACACTATTCTCAATAGCCAAAGGTAGAAACAACCCAAATGTCCAACAACTGGTAATTTTAAAAAATAAGACAAACCAAATGATACTACATATTAAATATTTTATTTATCAGTGACTACAATAACCATCTGGCTCCACTAACATATTTATTAATATTTATATTATATACATATCTGAATATTATGCCAGCAATGTGATTTACTCTCCAAATGATAGAATTGCACCACCGATTGCATATATATGTGGAATATCTATCCAATGGAATAGTATTCAGCTATAAAACAAAATGAAGTACTTATTTACACTGCACCATGAATGAACCTTGAAAATATTATGTAAAAGAAGCCAGACACAAAGTACCACATATTATATGATTCTATTCATATAATATGTCCAGAATAGGCAAATCCATGGAGACAGAAAAGTGATTAGTGGTTTCCCAAGCCTGGGTGGAAGGGGAGTCGAGGCGTTGCTGCTGATGAGCACGTGATTTCTTTAGCCGATGATGAATATCATCATATAAGTGGTGATGACTGCACAACTCTGTGAATAAACTAAAAAACACTGACTTCTACACTTCAAAATTATGAATTTTATGATGTATAATTATATCTCAGATGAAAAATGGATTGATAAAGTTTTTATCAAAGCAGTGTTTATTATTGCACAAAGGGATAAAGAAATTAGTTCAATAAACCATGTTAATATTCTACAATGGAATACTACATAGTCATTTAAATCATGATTTAGAGTAAAACTTAAAAGTTCATAAAATTCTGATATGTTTGTTTATGCTTGCCAAGTAATGCTCCCTTTTAATCTGCTAATCACTAATGAAAATATGTTGTTTTAAACTAGTTCTGAAAAATAACACACGTACATGCACTCAGTGCTCTCACACATGCACATATCCTATAATAATTATGCTATACATAAAAATGTTCAAAGTTGTCACACCTGGAGGGTGAGCTAAGAGTTATACTTTTTTGGTCTCTTTTTTTGGCCACAGTTGCTAAAGTTTTTACAATAAAAGAGGTCAGTTTCATAATAAGAAAAAAATGTTATTTTTAAGCACCTATTTTAAAAGGAACAGGCAAGTAGAGAATAGACATATGGTTCATCTTCTAAAGCAATTGTTGCAAAATATTTTTGGCCATTCACTTGTATTAGTTCTGAACAACAGAACTCGGGAAAATCAGCAAGAAGAAAACTAAACAACCGTATCAAAAAATGGGCAAAGAACATGAAGAGAAGATGTTCAAAAGAAGACAGACTAATGGCCAACAAACATATGAAAAAATGCTCAACATCTCTAATCATCAGGGAAATGCAAATCAAAAACCACAATGAGATATCACTTATCTTCAGCGAGAATGGCCTCTATCAAAAAGTCCCAAAACAAGAAATGTTGGTTTGGATCCAAGAGGTAGAACATTCATACGGTGCTGATGGGACTGCAAAATAGTACAACCTCTGTGGAAAGTAATAGTTTGACCTCTTCTGCCCCCATTTGTATGCCCTTGATTTCCTTCTCTTGTCTGATTTATCTGTCTAGGACTTCCAGCACTATGCTGAAGAGAAGTGGTGACTGTGGGCAACCTTGTCTAATTCCAGTTCTAAGCAGGAATGCTTTCAATTTTTCCCCATTCAATATGATGTTGGCTGTGGGTTTGTCATATATGGCTTTTATCATTTTTAAGTAAATGCCATCTATCCCTATTTTATTAATCATTCTTATAAAAGGGTACTGAATTTTGTCGAATGCTTTTTATGCGTCCATTGAGAGGATCATATGGTCTTTGTTTTTGCTTCTATTTATGTGGTGAATTACATTTATAGATTTGTGTATGTTAAACCATCCCTTTATCTGTGAGATGAAGCCCACTTGGTTGTGATGTAT
This sequence comes from Microcebus murinus, assembly GCF_040939455.1. Classification (NCBI taxonomy): domain Eukaryota; kingdom Metazoa; phylum Chordata; class Mammalia; order Primates; family Cheirogaleidae; genus Microcebus; species Microcebus murinus. The sequence continues at coordinate 35,989,356 of NC_134110.1, read as the reverse complement.
TATTTTTTTGATAAGCAGCTGAATTTGGTTTGCTAGTAGTTTGCTGAGAATTTTTGCATCTATATTCATACAGGATATTTCCTTTCCCAATTTCTTTCATAGGTGTGAAAACTGGAAATGGTTCCAGGATCTCCTTGCCTACCCCTGCTATGTCTCACCTTTAATTTTCTTAAGAAAACCTCTTGCATTTCTAAATATGTCTTAATGTCTATTTCTTGGAGTACCTGTATTCATACTATAAATTAAAAGCAAAGGCAGATAATTTTTTTTTTCCAAAAAGTCAAGGGCTAAGAAATTTTACCTGGAAATCACCATGTATTAAAAAGTTATTTGAAAACCTACTCCAGTAGAAGACTGGAAGAAATAAAGGAACTCATGCCACCTAATTAGTAAGCAGTAGATCTGGGATACGAACCAGGCACAATGTCTCCAGCATTCACATGCTCACACCCTAAACTAGACTGTCTCAGACTATGGTGCGATCAAAGAGGGATAAGCAGTCACAAAGACTTCTACAGAGAAAAATGACTGAAATAAGGAAACAACATAATAGGAGATACATAAACAGTGTAGGATTAGGTCATTCATAGTCTTTACTATATGTATTTGTGTGTATGTTTGTGTAATGATACCAGGTCATTAACATATTTGTGTGTGGCTGCCCTAGTAAATTGCAGGTTCTGGGCAGACAGAATGTCTTATTCACATGATTATTTCTCATAGCATTTTTCACATTGCATTGCACATAATATGCATTCGACATATGAAAAACAATCAAATATCGCATCAATTGACCATAGTGGATATGGCACAATATGTACACCCTCATTTCCATGTATATGCATTTTACTTGTTAACCTTTATCTGTTGTTTTTAAATATTATAAATGAATGATGATGTGATGCAAATGCAAAACAGTTTAATCAGCATAGAGAAGAAAACCAAAGGAAAACTAAAAAATTCCCAGTTTGGGTTATGCAACCTTGCAAAAATTGCTTTGCTTCTCCAGAACTCAGTTTCCCAGGTAAGAAAATGAGAAGACTGTTGAAACATGATTCCCAGTCTTAAGATCCTGTTATTTAAAAAGAGCAAAGTTTATTTTTTTTAATCTTTTAAATTTCAGATAATGAATAAGAGCCCAAGAAAGAGGACTCCCTTTATCAAAAATACAAACCATCATATTATTGGTACACAATGTCAAAAGACAAAACGGTTTTGCATGAGAAACCAACACGCTTTTGCCACTGCTTAATGAAGACACAAGAGTGCTGAGTGCCAGAGGCAGCTATTATAGGTTATTAACTTCTTTCCAGTTAAGGCCACAAATTCTAGTTTGCATTCCTGAATATTCATGAGCAGCTTTCAGCTGAAAAAGAATTTTGCCAGTTGTGACAAGGCCTTCACCAAAACTGTGACATGAGTGTTAAGTGATGAGGAAGTAGAGTTTCCTTTTTCAACAGGAAGGTTGAAGATCTGGCAGGCTTTCCTGTTGGCTCTGTGGGCGAGTGTTTCACTTTCTAACAACCACCTAAAACAAAATCAGTTCAGACTGGCTTCCCTTGGCACTAGGGCTCATCGTGACATGGCTAACAACTTCTGCTTCATATGGCAGTGGGAAGAACACTGAAGGCTGAAGGACCAGGGTACAAATCACAGATCTGCCATTAATTATCATCTCAGCAAACAAGCCACTGAACGTAATAGAGCTTAAATTTCCCAGTATGAAATGAAAACAATGATGCCAACTCAGTGTTGCTTGAGAAAAAGATGATATCTTAACTACGACAGCACTTTGAAAGCTCTAAAAGGCCATCAGATCTAATGGATTTTCACCAATATACAAAGACAGGATTACATTATTACTGATCTCCAGAGTAGATTGTAATAAAAAAATATCATTTATACACATTCAAAAAGTAAGTTAGGTTGGCATGGAAAGTAAAAGGAGGACCACAGCAGACAGTCTGCAAGTGTTGCAGCAGCACAAGTTCCATACCAGGAGGTAAAAATGCAGACAACTCCCAAGTATATAAATGCCATAACATATCACAAGGGTCTCTGCAAATCCTACCATGGTGTCTTGTTAAGGTCACTAAACATTAAGACTCTTCAAAACCATCTTAGGGCACACATGGCATCAGATTCACTTAGAAAATTATAAGAAAAGAGCTTGCCAGCACTATAGCATCAGGCATTTCTTTGCTGCAAAGAGAGAACTATCTCTTTGACCCCCCAGGTGATGATTCAGATGCCAGCTGCAATTTACCATTTAGGGAATATTCTTACCATAAGAAACATTGCCTAATAACATAGTTGACATTCTTATCCTTATTGGATACTAGGGGAACGCAACAAGACAACTAAATGGAGGTCAAATTCTCATGCAGCAGTGGATAGTTTTTTGTTAACCTTTTATCCCAGTTACTTAGGATGACAGTGTTTATTAACGACAGGCTTTGTCCAAGTCCACATCACTTCCTAAATGACTGCCAAGCCTTGTCATGTGTCTTACTCTTTCTTTCATACCCCATCTTCCAAAAGCTGGCAGAATGATTAATCCAAAACAAATTTCATTATGTCAATCCTCTGGTTAGAGCTCTTCAAAGGCAGTTAAACTTTCTGCACACAAGAAGCACTTCCAGAATGGCAGAATAAGGACACCTAAAAATCCACTTCTCCATAATTGCAATAATGACACTAACAAAAAAGATGCTCAAAATCAACTTTTGCGAACTGTAGAAATTAACCAAAGCCTTGCAATAATCCAATGAGCATTTATTCAAACAAACAAAAAAGAAAACCCTGCTGCATCCACACAAGAATAGAGTTTTATTGAACTTTCACTTGCCCCATTTTCATCACTTTTTCTCCAACCCCACAGTAACCTTGAAAACTAACAGACTCACACCATGGGAGTTGTGAAAACCAACAGACAAGTAGCCACTGGAGGAGGCAAAATAGGTTTGGAGCTCCAATAAACAAAATCTCTAGCCTCAGAAAATTGTTACTATCTGACCTATCTGGAAAAGCCTTGGAAAAGCCACATTCACAGGATTTATCTTTATTTGATCTGATCAGAGTTCACCCTGTGGAAAAGGACTTACACTCAGGACATTTCTTGAAAATAATCAAAGGCAGGTCTTTTAACATTACTGCTGCCTGAGGCAGCATTACTATTGGGGCAAATATGAAGCTGGCCAAAAATATCAAAATGAAAATCTGAGAAATGAAATACACATAGGGCCTTTGAAAAGCTCCACTATGGTTCTGACAACTTCCATATGCAGGGCCCTAATCAATCACTCTAGCTGACCTTTAGGCTCTGTACAAGCAGATAGTGTTGTCAACTGCCAGAGCTTAGAAGGTATGAACAAACAAAAACACAGAACCTTTTGTCCAAGGGTATACTTATTGATTTAAGGCTCTTTCCAATCATCAGCTTATCACAAAGCTAACCAAGCAGAGATTTCAGTCATTGTACAAAACAAACAATACAGAATTTACAGAATTAGTCCTGGAAAATTACTAGACAAATAAACAGCAACAGCAAAACAACTACTACAAACAGTAATAATAATAATAAACCCTTGGGAAGTGAGGGAATTTGATTACAAAGGTTGCCATGTGATATTATTTTAAATGTCCAGTTTTCAACAAAAATTAAGTGACGTGGAAAAAAAGAACAAAGTATGGCCCATTCCCAGGATAAAAAGACAGGTAATAGCAGTTGTTCCTGAGGAAGCCCAGGTGTTGAGCTTACTAGAAAAAGGTTTTGAATGTGTTTAAAGAACTAGAGGAAACTATGTCTAAAGAAATAAAGGAAAGTATGAGAACAATGTCTCACCATATAGATTGTGGAATGAGCAAACGTGACTACTGCTCTATTAATAAGAAGATAGACATTATAAAGAAGAACCAAGTAGAAATTCTGTAGCTGAAAAGTAGGCTGACTGAAATTTTTAAAAAATTTATTAGAAGAGTTCAATATTTGAGCTAAAATTAAAAAATATTCGAGCTGCCAGAAGAAATAATAAGTGAACTTGCAATAGATCTATTGAGATTATCAAGTATGAGGAAAAGAAAAGAAGAATGAAGGAAAATAAACAGAGCTTAATGGATCTATGGGAAATCATCAAGTATATGAACATCTCTATAATGAGAGTCCCATAAGTAGAAGAAAGAATGGGGTAGAAAGATTATATTAAAAAATAATGGCTGAAAATGTTTTAAATTTGATGAAAAACATTACACATCCAAGGATCTCAACCAACCACAAGTAGGATCCACACCTCAACACATCAAACAGTCAAGAGATAAAAGCAAAGAGAGATTCTTGAAAGCTTCACGAGAGAAGTGCCTCATCATGTATAAGAGATCTTCAGTAAGATTAATAGTTGATTTCTTATCAGAAATAATGGTGGTAAAAGGCAGTAGGGTGACATATTCACTGTGCTTGAAGAAAAATACTATCAACTAAGAATTTTATGCCCAACAAAATTAGCTTTCAAAAAATAAAGTAAAATTAAGATATTCCAAAATAGGCAAAGTCTCAGAGAACACCTCCCTAGAAGAATTGCTTTATAAGAAGTACTGAAGGTAGTCCTTTAGACTGAAATGAAAGGACACTAGACAGTAGTTCTAATCAGAAGAAGAAATAAAAACACATTGACAAAGGTAACTGCATAGAAGATGGTATACATTTATTTTTATTTTTAACTCTTCTTCTATGTGACTTATAAGTTAGCTGCATAAAGTAATAATTATACAACTGTGTTAATTGACTTAAAATGTATAAAGATGTAATTTGTATGGCAATAATAGCACAAAGGAAAGAGAAAGAAATGGAACTATACAGAGGATGTAAACAGATGGAAATCCATACCATGCTCGTGGATCGGCAGACTCAATATCATCAAAATGTCTATACTACTCAAACTGATCTACAGATTCAATGCAATACCTATTAAAATCCCATCAGCATTCTTCACAGATATAGAAAAAATAATTTTACGCTTCGTATGGAACCAAAGAAGACCTCGAATATCAAGAGCAATTCTAGGCAACAAAAACAAAATGGGAGGCATTAATATGCCAGATATCAAACTATACTACAAAGCTGTAGTAATTAAATCAATATGGCATTGGCACAAAAATAGGAATATTGACCAGTGGAACAGATGTGAGAATCCTGATATAAAACCATCCTCATATAGCCATCTAATCTTTGACAAAGCAGACAAAAACATACGTTGGGGAAAAGAATCCCTTTTCAATAAATGGTGCTGGGAAAACTGCATAGCCACCTGTAGAAGGCTAAAACAGGACCCACACCTTTCACCTCTCACAAAAACCAACTCACGCTGGATAACAGACTTAAACCTAAGATATGAAACTATTAGAATTCTAGAGGAAAAAGTTGGAAACAGTCTCCTAGACATCGGCCTAGGCAAAGAGTTTATGAAGAAGTCCCCAAAGGCAATCACAGCAGCAACAAAAATAAATAAATGGGACATGATGAAACTACAAAGCTTCTGCACAGCCAAAGAAATAGTCATGAAAGTAAACAGACAACCTACAGAATGGGAGAAAATTTTTGCATCCTATGCATCCGATAAGGGACTGATAACTAGAATATACTTAGAACTCACGAAAATCAGGAAGAAAAAATCAAATAACCCCATTAAAAAGTGGGCAAAGGACTTGAACAGAAACTTTTCTAAAGAAGACAGAAGAATGGCCAACAAACATATGAAAAAATGCTCAACATCTCTAATCATCAGGGAAATGCAAATCAAAACCACAATGAGATATCACTTAACCCCAGTGAGAATGGCCTTTATCAAAAAATCTCCAAACAATAAATGCTGGTGTGGTTGCGGAGAGAGAGGAACACTCCTACACTACTGGTGGGACTGCAAACTAGTTCAACCTCTGTGGAAAGCAATATGGAGATACCTTAAAGCGATACAAGTGAATCTACCATTTGATCCAGCAATCCCATTGCTGGGCATGAAATACTGCTGAAATTAAGTTGTTCATCTGAACTAGATTGTTTTAAATTAAAGTATTAATTTCAATCCCTAGGGAAACCACAAAGAAAATAGCTAAATACATGTGCTAAAACAAAAAAAAAGGGGGAATTAAAATGGTACATTAAAGAAAAAAGCTTATTTAACACAAAATAAGGCAGTGATAAACGAATACAAAAGCAAAACAGACACAAGACATAGAAAACAAATAACAAAATAACAGACATAAATCTTGCCATATCAGTAATTACATGTTATGTAAATGAATTACACACTCACATCAAAAAGCAGAGATTGACAGAATGGAAACAAACAAACATGATTCATCTACATGTGCTTACAAAAGACCCCTTTTCGATTCCTAGACACAAGTAAGTTGAAAGTAAAGGGATGGAGAAAGGACGAAACAGGAACAAAAAGAGATCGCAAGTGACTAAAATAACATCAGAAAAGCATATTTCAAGGCAGAAATTGTTACTAGAGACAAAAAAGGACATTTTATAATGATAAAAGTATCAATCTATTAGAAAGATATAACAATTAAATATACATATTCACCAACAATGAAGCTTCAAAATACACGGAGGAAAAAATATCTTGAAAGGTCTATTTTCACTTTCACAATAAATCCTTAAAATTCAAACTTCTGAACCTAGAACATAGACAATTCATGGCACGCCCTTCTATCTTTCAATTGCCAGTCCTCTCTCCCACCACTTTCCTTACCAGTCTGTATTCCATACATGCAAACTACTTTAGATTTCTTCTAACTTTCCAGTTCCCAGTTCCTTCAAGCCTTATGCACATGCTATTTGCCTGGGATGCCCAAATCTCTCTACAAGACATCCTTCAAGTCTTAGTTAAAATGTCACCTCTTAAAATAAGCAACCCCTGACACTTCCAGGAACACCAAAATATATTCTCCTATATGTGCTCATGTTGTTTTCCCTTCTATTGCAAGTCTTATTGAATCATATTTGACCACTCCACTAAACTCTGAATCACTGGAAAACAAAAAACAAGTTACAATATCCTTTGTTAATCCAAAGGCTAGTACAGTATTTAGCACTGGTTATGTTCCCAAAAATAAATGTTTGCTGGATACATGAATAACATATAGTGTTAGTCATATATGTCTTAGTCTACGCAGGCTTCAATAATGAAAGACCAATATGGATGGCTTAAACAACACAAATTTCTTTTCTTCAGTTTTAGAGGCTGAAAGTATAAGATCAGGATGCTAGCATGGTCAGGTCCTGGTGAGGCCTTTCTTCCTGGCTTGTAGACAGCCACCTACTCTCTGTGTGCCCACATGGCCTTTCCTTGGTGCTTGCTGGAGTTTGGGGAGGTGTAGGTATTGAAGTCTTCCTCTTCTAATAAGTCCACCAAATCCTATTAAAATAGGACTCCACCCATATGACCTCATTTAACCTTAATTACCTCCTACAAACCCTATCTCCAATACTGTGATATTGGAGATTAAGACTTCAACATACGAAGACATAATTAGTCTGCAACAATGTATAACAGTATATTCTGTTATATCCATGTATAGCAGTAATCCCTGTGTTAGAATATCATCAGTTCAGCCTGGCCCACTCCATTCTATGTTGTCAGTTTGGAGATGGTGTCTTTGACTTTGCTCTTGAAGCTGAGATCCCAAGGTCAGGAAAATGTGTTGACTTATCATCAAGCAATCCATAAATCAGCATCCATTTCCCCAGTCCTCCTGATTTGCATAAGGAGCCTCTTGTCCCAGACTGACACTAGTGGAAATAGAAATGTACCAATTAAATGATTGTTCTGCTTATCAAAATCCTCATTAGAATATGTTGGGCAGGAAGCAATTTTCTCCTCTCTTATTTTCATGAATATACATTGAAATTAAATACACATTAATCAGATTCTATAACCATCATGAAGGTGGATCTAATTTTTCTTTTTCTTTTAAAGCCTTAGGAGAAAAAAACATGAACAAAGCAATGACAAAGTTGCCAAATATTTATATAATGCTTAATGGTTTAGAAAAAAACATATGTGTACTTTTCCTTGTAAAGCAGGTGTTTTAGCTATCATGACTCCACAGATAAGACTCTGAAATGCTAATTTTCCCTAAGATAATTCAGCTGTTAAGTCACCAGTGAATTTAAGTAATTTCATCCACTAATTTTAGTGTCTGTGTTTCTCCCTTGTCACTAGCTGCCTCAAAAAATAAAAAGCTTAATTTTTATTTTGTTCTGCACTTTACACATTATTTTGACACATATTAACTTAATCTGTCTGCTCACAACAGTCCTGTGAGTGGGGCATGAGGAAATTGAGGATGAGGTTTTCTCAGGGGACTAATACAGGGAGGGCCCCAATTAAAGTTTAATTCTGAGCATCGTTAATCTGTTAACATGGGATTCACAGCACCCAGTGCACACCACTGTTCATCCCTGATGACTAGCAGGACCTCTCCCTTTCCTAACCTGTCCTATGTAATGTCTATTCCTTTCTTAAGTTGCAGCTCCAGTTTCTAGGTCTTTGGGAAACTAAGCCCAACCAGTGGGCTGCTTAAAGAGCTCCTCTCTAGGCTTCTTTTGTCTCTAAGGAATTTCTTAAACAGGATGTGAAGAGCACTGATCATAAAAGTTGACAAATATAGACTATATTTATATTAAAAATTTCTGGTCCTCAAAGGATATCATTGGGAGATGAAAAGGCAAGCCAAGAACTGGGATAAAATGTTATGCATATGACTAGCAAGGGGCTCATATTCAGAATACATTATTTATCTTTTTTTTATTTCAGCATATTATGGGGGTACAAATGTTAAGGTTATGTATATTGCCCTTAACCCCTCCCCCCTCAAGTCAGAGCTTCAAGCATGACCATCCCCCAGAAGGTGCACATCTCACTCATTATGTATGCATATACCCATCCTCTCTTCCCCCCTCCCACCTGCCAGACACCTGATAAATGTTATTCCTATATGTCCACTTCAGTGTTGATCAGTTAATACCAATTTGCTGGTGAATACATGTGGTGCTTGTTTTTCCATTCTTGGGATGCTTCACTTAGTAGAATGGGTTCCAGCTCTATCCAGGAAAATACAAGAGATGCTTTATCATCATTGTTTCTTATAGCTGAGTAGAACTCCATGGTATACATATACCACATTTTATTAATCCAGTCATGTATTGATGGGCACTTGGGTTGTTTCCACAACTTTGCAATTGTGAATTGTGCTGCTATAAACATTGAAGTGCAGGTGTCTTTTTTGTAGAGTGTCATTTGTTCTTTTGGGTAGATGCCCAGTAGTGGGATTGCTGAATCAAATGGTAGATCTACTTGTATCGCTTTAAGAATAATGACCGACAAACATGAAAAAATGTTGAACATCTCTAATCATCAGGGAAATGCAAATCAAAACTGCAATGAGGCCGGGCGCTGTGGCTCACGCCTGTAATCCTAGCTCTTGGGAGGCCGAGGCAGGCGGATTGCTCAAGGTCAGGAGTTCAAAACCAGCCTGAGCAAGAGCGAGACCCCGTCTCTACTATATATAGAAAGAAATTAATTGGCCAACTGATATATATATATAAAAAATTAGCTGGGCATGGTGGCACATGCCTGTAGTCCCAGCTACTCGGGAGGCTGAGGCAGGAGGATCACTCGAGCCCAGGAGTTTGAGGTTGCTGTGAGCTAGGCTGACACCACGGCACTCACTCTAGCCTGGACAACAAAGCGAGACTCTGTCTCAAAAAATAAAAAATAAAAATAATAAAAAAAAAAAAACTGCAATGAGATACCACTTATCTCCAGTGAGAATGGCCTTTATCAAAAAGTCCCAAAACAATAAATTCTGGCGTGGTTGCAGAGAGATAGGAACACTCCTACACTGCTGGTGGGACTGCAAACTAGGTCAACCTCTGTGGAAAGCAATATGGAGATACCTTAAAGCAATACAAGCAGAATACATTATTTAAAGGTTAGTTAATGTGAAAATGTGTTTAATCTCATTCATAATAAAAAAAAAAAGCTGAGATCACAATGAGGTACAATCTCATACTCAATAGAATGACTAAAATTTAGAACTTTTGACATCATGTAGGTAAAAATATAGAACCACTGGAACATCCATAGTTTTCTGTTGGGAATATAATTTTGTTGGAAATACGGTTATAATTACTTTGAAAATTTGCATTATTTGTTATGGTTGAAAACTATAACTTCAATAATATAGAAATGTTACTCTTAGACATATAACCAAACGAAATAAGTACATAACTACACAAAAAGACAGGTAAAGGTCATTCAAATCAGCATTTAAGTAGTATGCAATAGCCAAAAACTGAGAAAAAAAAAGATTCCATCAACAATAGGATAGATAAATTGTTATGTTTGTATATACACTAGAATCCTATACTACAAGGAACATTTTTAAAATTACAGCCACATGCAACAACATAAGTGAATCTCAGTGAATATAATGTTAAGCAAAGGAAGCCAGACACTAAATACACAATGCTGTATAATTCTTTTTGTATAAAATTCAAAAGCAGGCAAAACTAATCTGTGATGTAAGGAGTCAGGATAATTTTTACATTGTGGCAGGATGTGAGAAGACTTCTAAGGTGATAGAATATTTTGATTCTTCACTTTGCTGATACATATACCAGTCACATTTCTTTTGTGATAATTCATCAAGCTGGAGAGTTATGATTTGTGCATTTTTCTTCTATGCTACATTTTAATAAGAAGGCTTTAAGTATTTCACATTGTTTGAGGTTATAGAAATGCAAAGTACAATAAAAAGTAGTTGATACTAGCAGTAATAATTACAGAAGAGAACTGGAAGGGAATCATAGATGTTTTCTAATTTAATGCTCTCATTTTGTCCACCAAAAAATGCAGACTCAGAATGAGTAGCAAGAATTGGGTTTTATTTGACCCTCATATCTGTCCATATCTCAAATACTAAATATTTTCTGACAGATTTATATCATTATTTGTTCCCTGGGAGCTCAAATAAAGTCATCAATTCCATTTAGAAAAAGAATCAGTAGGCAAAGTGTACTTGTAAGGGCATGAACTCCAGCCTCTCTACCCTATTCCGATAGGCAGACATCCATATACTTTCCAGGAAATCCCTTTGCCCTGTTCCTGAGGGTCCTGAGGCTGAGCCAACAGTAGAGACATAACTATGTAGAAAACAACATAGAAACCATGCTGAAAGATTTAATTTATTTAAAAAGTATCAAAACCAAAAGCTATTACTAAGTCAGAGATATAAAAAAGACAGAGCAAATAGAAATATATTGCCAAATGAAAATATATGATTAGAATAAATTTGCTATGAAAAGGATAGAACTCTGGTCATAGATCAAAAAACAAAAGCCAACCATATGCTATATATAAGAAATGCTTCTAAAATAAAGAGAATCAGAAAAGTTGAATGGAAAAGAATGGACAATGAACAAACTACCAGACAAGTGCACACAGAAACAACAGGAGAGCTGTTACATTAATAAAAAGTAATAACATTTAATTCAGACAAAATGCATTCAATTAGATAAAATAGGCTACTTTATTAAAATAAAGGTATTATAAAATAAATAATTATTACATTACTGAATAGGTAAAAGCCTTTAATAAACCAAACTGTATGTCATCTAAATTGATAAAACAAAACCTAATATGAATATAAGGAACAAAGAAGGAAATATAATAGTACTTAAATAGTGTTATTCACTTTCTTCAGTGCATAGTAGGTAAAATAGGCCAATGGTTAAGTGAGGATATAGATGATTTAAGTAACTAAATAAGCAAATTAGAACCATTACTTTATGACCAACTTAATGCCCTGAAAAGAGATTTGTATACTGTTTCCCTCCAAGAATATATGAGACATTTGCAAAAATTCATAATATATTAGGATGCAAGAAAACCTCAATAAATTTCTAAAAGAATAGAGTACAGAAAAGTATCTGATGACAGGGCAATAAAGTTTTAAATCAGTATTTTAAAATTTTAATTAATAAAAAATTCCATCCCATCAAAATAGTTTAAAACTGTATAAAACAATTTTTAAATCAAAAAGAAAATAAAAATGAACATATGACTAGAAATTATAATAATGAAAACATGTAACAGAGCCAGTGGGATTCAGCTGCATCAATAGTTAAAGGGAAATTAATAATTGTATTACTAAGAAAAGAAGAATGTAAATAAATAAAGCAAACATCTGAAGAAGTTAGATAAAGAACAACAAATTAACCCAAGGAAAGAATAAAATAATTAACAAAACAAAATATTAAAAACAATAGGACTGATAAATTTAAAAAACCAAATTCTTTGGTGGGGGGAATGGCAACCAGATAAAACATAACCAAATCTAAAAGAACAAACATAAATATAAAAACAATGACTTCTTATAATATATAGACAGTGAATAAGAAAGAATCATAAAAGATTATGTTGATCAACTAGCAATGAAGATTTAGCCAAGTAAGAAAATAAGTAATTTTCTAGGAAAATATATACTGCCAAACCTTACTTAAGAAACTATAGCACACATGCACAGCTCCATCACTAACGAAGAAATAGAGAAGTTTGTCAAAACAATCCCAACAAAACATTAGATCCTAATTATTCCCAAGTAATTCTGATCACAAAAGAACAGACAACTAAAATATATTTAAAGTAATTAAATTTATTTTATTTTATTTTTTTATTTCAGCATATTATGGGGGCACAAATGTTTAGGTTACATATCTTGCCCTTGTCCCCCACCTCCTGAGTCAGAGCTACAAGCATGTCCATCCCCCAGACAGTGTGCATCACACTCATTATGTATATATCCTCTTCTCCCCCCTCCCATCTGCCTGACACCTGATGAATGTTATTATTATATGTGCAATTACGTGTTGATCAGTTAAAACCAATTTGATGGTGAGTATGTGTGGTGTTTATTTTTCCATTCTTGGGATGCTTCACTTAGTAGAATGGGTTCCAGCTCTATCCAGGAAAATACAAGAGGTGCTATATCACCGTTGTTTCTTGTAGCTGAGTAGAACTCCACGGTATACATATACCACATTTTATTAATCCAGTCATGTATTGATGGGCACTTGGGTTGTTTCCACATCTTTGCAATAGTGAATTGTGCTGCTATAAGTATTTGAGTACAAATCAGAAGATAAAATGAAAAGCAAAAATTACAAAATATTTTTATAAAGTTAATAATGTAAGAAAGATGATAAATATATACTTCCTTAATGAGAGAGAGAGAAAGGTTTTTAAATAAAGCATACTTTGAAGATATTGCAGATTCAGTTCCACATCACCACAATAAAGTGAGTCATGTGCATATAAAAGTTATATTTATACTACAAAATACTATAATCTATTATGTGTGCAATAATTACATCTTTAAAAAAGTAAACACCTTAATTTAAAAATACTTTATTCCTAAAAAATACCAAAAATTATCTGAGCTTTTGGTGAGTTGTAATCTTTTTGTTGGTAGAGGTGCTTGCCTCAATGTTAACGGCTGCTGACTGATCAGGGTGGTGGTTGCTGAAGGCTGGGGTGGCTGCGGCAACTTCTTAAAATAAGACAACAGTGAAGTTTGCTGCATCCGTGTTCATGAAAGGTTTCTCTGTAGCATGCAATGCTGTTTGATAGCATCTTACCCACAGTAAAGTTTTATCAAGATTGAAGTCAAGCCTCTCAAACTCTGCTCCTGCTTTATCAACTAGGTTTATGGAATACTCTAAATCTTTTGTGGCCATTTTAACAATGTTCACAGCATCTTCACTAGGAGTAGATTCCATCTCAAGACATCACTTTTTTTATTCATTCATATAATGCAACTCCTCTTCCATTAAAATCTTATGAGATTGCAGCCATTCAGTCACATCTTCAAGCTCCACTTTTAATTCTAGTTCTCTTGCTGTTTTGACCACATCTGCAGTTACTTCCTCCATTGAAGTCTTAAATTCCTCAAAGTCATCCATGAAGTTTGAAGTCAACTTCTTCTAAACTCCTGTTGATATAGATATTTTGACCTTATCCCATGAATCACACATATTTTTAATGACATCTAGAATGGTGAATTCTTTCCAGAGGTTATTAATTTATTTTTTTCAGATCCATTAAAGGACTATCTATGGCAGCTTTAGCCTTATGAAATATATTTCTTAAATAATAAGACTTAAAAGTCAAAATAACTCCTTGTTTTACAGGCTACAAAATGGATGTTATATTAGTAGTCATTGAAAAAACATTAATCTTATGTGTCCAATTACATTTATTGGATATTGGGCAGGTGGGAGGGGGGGAGGAGGGAGCAGGTATATACATACATAATGAGTGAGATGTGCACCGTCTGGGGGATGGTCACGCTTGAAGCTCAGACTTGGGGGGGGCAAGGGCATTATATGCAACCTTAAAATTTGTACCCCCATAATATGTTGAAATAAAAAAAAACATTAATCTCTTGGTACATCTCCATCACAGTTCATGGGTGACCAGGTGCAGTGTCAATAAACAATAATATTTTGAAAGAAATCTTTTCTGAGCAGTTCTCAACAAGGGGCTTAAAATATTTAATGAATCATACTATAAACAGATGTGTTTTTATCCAGACTTTGTCATTCTATTTGTAACACACAGGTAGAATAGAGTTAAAAACCTCTACACATAAAAATATTCATAAAGTCAAAAACAAAAGACAAACAGGAAAGAAAAATTTTCCAAGGTAATACAATATTTTATCTATACTAAATAAAAAAGAGTACATTAGTAAAATAAAAGACATGGATAGAAATTTCACAGAAAAATAAATTTTTCTTTTAAACTCATGAACACATGCTGTTAGTCATCATTTTAAAAATGCAATTTAAAACATTAATGGGCTATTAATTTATATTTATCTGATTGACAAAGATTATAAAGTTGTTATGGGTGATGGAATTATTAATGAAAAAGTAAATCAGTGTAATCTATTTGAAAGATAATGTGGAAATGACTACTAAAGTTTAAAGTTCCTATCAATCAAGCAATTCCATTTAAAGAGATTTACCCTATAGATATGTGCATTAGGAAGTAAGTAGTAGAGTGTTTATTTCAGTGTTGCTGGTGTTAGCAAAGTCTGAAAACATCCTAGATGTTCACCAGTCCAACAATTTACTGATTCTATTTCCTGAATCAGAGCAGCCATAATCTGTATGTATTGATAGGAAATGTTCTCAAAGTCAGATTTCTAAGAAAAATAATGAAATACAAAACAGTATGCACAGGATGTACATATAAGATATATCAAATGTATGTATGCATCTCTCATAGTTCATAAAGATGCCAGACTCTAGTTTTCCCAGCACCATTTATTGAAGAGACTGTTCTTTCCCCATTATATGTTCTTGACAGTTTTGTCAAAGATAAGTTTGCTATAGATGTGTGGATTTATTTCTGGATTCTCTATTCTGTTCCATTGATCTATGTATCTGTTTTTATGGTAGTACCATGCTGTTTATACAGCTCTTTAGTATAATTTGAAGTCAGGTAATGTAATTTCTCCAGGTTTGTTCATTTTGCTTAGGATGGCTTTGGCTATTCTGGATCTTTTGTGGTTTCATATACATTTAGCATTAGTTTTTCTATTCCTGTGAAAAATTTCATTGATATTTTTATGGAAATTACATTGAATCTATAGATTGCTTTGGGTAGTATCAACATTTTCAGAATATTGATTCTTCCAATCCATGAGGATGGAATATCACTCCATTTGTGTGTGTGTGTGTCCTCTTCAATTTCTTTCATCAATGTTTCTTAGTTTCATTATAAAGATCTTTCACTTTTTTGGTTAACTTTATTCCTAGATATTTTATACTATAAAATATTATAAATTGGGTTATATTCTTATAATGAGATTGCATTCTTATAAATATAATTGTAAATGGGATTACATTCTCAGTTTATAAATGGGATTACATTTTTAGTTTCTTTTTCAGATTGTTTACTGTTAGCATATATAAATGCTATTGATTTTTATACATAGATTTTGTATCCTACAACTTTACTGAATTTGTTTATCAGTTCTAATAGTTTTTTTTGTGACACCTTTAGGTTTCTCTAGATATAAGATCATATTGTAGGTGGGGCACAGTAGCTCATGTCTGTAATACTAGTATTTTGGGAGGCCAAGGTGGGATGAATTCTTGAGGCCAGGAATTCCAGACCAGCCTGAGCAGAAGCAAGACCCCATCTCTACAAAAAACAGAAAAATTAACCAGCACAGTGGCACACACATGTAGTCCCACTTACTCAGGAAGCTTAGGCAGGAGGATCACTTGAGCCTAGAAGTTTAAGGTTGCTGTAAGCTATAACAGTTCCACTGCACTCTAGCCTGGGCCACAGAGGAAGACTTTGTCTCAAAAATAAGAAAAATCATATTTTCTGCAAATAAGGATAATTTAACTTATTCCTTTTCAATTTGGATGCCCTTTCTTTCTTTCTCTAGTCTGATTGTTCTAGCTAGAACTTCCAGTACTATGTTAAATAAGAGTGGTGAAAAGGGGCATCCCTGTCTTGTTCCAGATCTTAGAGGAAAAGCTTTAAGTTTTTCCTATTCAGTATTATGCTAGCTATGGCTCTGTCACATATGTCTTTTACCATGTTGAGGTAAGTTCCTTCTATACCCACTGTTTTGAGAGTTTTTATCATGAAGTGATGCTATTTATCAAATGCCATTTCAGCATCAGTTGAAATGACCATATATGGTTTTTATCCCACATTCAGAGGATATGATGTATCACATTGATTGATTTACATGTGTTGAACCATCCTTGCATCCTGGGGATGAATCCCACTTGATCGTGATAATCTTTTTAATGTGTTGCTGAATTTGGTTGGCTAGTATTTTATTGAGAATTTTTACATCTATGTTCATTAGCAATATTGGCCTACAGTTCTTTTTTTGTTGTGTCTTTGGTTTTGGTATCAGGGTGATGTAGGCCCCACAGAATGTGTTTGAGAGTATTCCCTCCTCCTTAAGTTTTTAGAATAGCTTATGTAGAATTGGTATTCATTCTTTGAATGCTTGATAGAATTCAGCAATGAAACCATCAGGTCCTGTCTGGGCTTTTCTCTGATAGGAGATTTTTATTTTTATTACTGATTCTATCACTAATCTACTTTCTGCCACTATATATTTACTTATTCTGAGCATTTCATATAAATTCAGTCACACAATATGTGACCCTTTGTGTCTGGCTTCTTTCACTTAATGTTTTCAAGGTTCATCCATGTTGTAACGTGTATCAGAACTTCATTCTCTTTGGGGGCTAAATGGTATTTCCTTGTATGGATAGGCCATATTTTATTTATACATTCATCAGTTAAAGGACATTAAGGTTGTATCCACTTTTGGGTTATTATGAATAATACTGCTATAAATATTAATGTAAAATTTTTATGTGGAACTAGGTTTTCAGTCCTTTAGAGGAACTGTCAAACTGTTTTCCAAGTGGCTTTACCATTTTACTTTCTCACCAACCACGTATGAGGGTTCCAATTTACCCACACCCTTGATAATACTTGTCATCATGAGGGTTATTATGAGTATATGAAAGCATGTTTTAACCAGCAAAGGGCTACAAAATATCAATGTTATTATTATTGCTACTATTATAAATAAGGTAATATACTAGGCAAGGTTCTTCATTGTAAAAAGAAAGATATATAAGAAAAAAAAACTATCTCTAGTTAAGGTAAAAACAAAAGTAATTTGTTAAAAATGTCTTGGGCCCACAGAATCAAAAGAAAGAGTGAAGAACATGGCTCAGAAGACAGGCAGAGCTCATGACAGGCTGATAAATGAGAACAAGAGCACAGGGCAGCAAGAGCCCAGACCATGATGCACAAAAGCAGTGTTCAGAGGACCACTGTCACCAACCCTTCCAGGTGAATCTGGTACCCCAGCCCCTGCCACTTTGCTACGTTCTTCATCACTGCTGTTGAAATAAACTTTAAATGTCTCCTACCTCTTATGTTACTTACCCCAGAGTGAAAGTCCTGGAAGGAAACATTCATTTTACCAGTCTTAAGTTGCTTGTCCACTAAGAGCTGGAAGCAGAATTATCTCCTCCCCTTTGTGTTTCCTGGTCAAATCAGAGCCAAAATTCTCATTGCAGATAACATATGTGAAACCACATAATATGGTGCCAGACATACCAGAATACTTCAGTAAATGTATTTCTGTTCCTCCTTCTTTCCCTATAATGAATGTATCTCTTACAGGTGAGGGAGAGTGGTATTCACTAATTACTACTGATGACCCTGTTTTAGCCCCTACTATTCAAAAAGCTTAATGACCTAACAGCACTCCACAACCTTTTTGCCACCAGGGACTGTTTTCATGGAAGACAATTTTCTGGGGGGTAGGGGAATGGTTTGGGGATGATTCAAGCACATTATGTTTATTGTACACTTTATTTCTATTATTATTAAATAGTAATATATAATGAAATAATTATACAACCTGCCATAGGTTGGGAGACCCCTGAGCTAAAATGTTCTTTTATGCACCAGGAGAGCTTAGTTAATCCCCACAGCAGTATCCTTTCCAAACCCCTGTTAGTTTTAGTGTTTCTTAATCCTGCCACACACTGGAATCATCTGTAGAGCTTTTAAAAGTATTATCACCTGGGTCCTATACTGAAAATTCTAATTCACGTGATGTAAGGTGAAATACATCATCAATAGAATTGTTAAAATTCCATCAGGTGATTCCAGCATGTGACCCAGTTTGAGAACCATAGGTCTGGAGAAAATGGTTGCACTTAATCTTTCTACGTTTGCTCTTTTTTGAAGCTCCCACCTCTCAATTAATTTAAATTAGCATTGCAGGTACACCTGCAGCACAAAAAGAACTTTCCAAGAACCTCTAGAGAGGAGTTAACCACATGACAAAGAGGGGAAAACATTGAGACAGAAAAATCATCTCAAAAATCCTTATAGCACTAAACGGACTCCCCCCTTGGAAAGCAGAGAGAGAACAACTTTCTAACTTCCTAATGAACATTGCATTTAACTAGCTGTCAAATATACAAACAGGCTAATTTTTCATTCTAATTATTTTGGGATGTTTTTCCTGGGTAGCATGATTATGTGGCTAGAAATCCTAATTCTGTGTATTCATTAATTGATGCTTAGGATGATAAAGATCCTCCAAGGCTTTAAGTTCACAGAAATAGCTGAGCTCCTTACTAATGGAACATGCCAGTGCATATTTGTGGCTTACAAAATTAGCCCTAAGATATCCAATCTTTTTTTAAAAAAAATTTAATTGATGAATAAATATTGTATAATTTAAGGTGTAAAACACAATGACTTGATATACATGTACATTGTGTAATGTTCTCATAATCAAATTATTTAGCACATTCATCACCATCCATACTGTACATTAGATCCTCAGAATTTGCTGATCTTAAAACTGAAAGTTTGTATCCTCATCATTATCTTTCCATTTCCCTCACACTCTTAGCCCCTGGGAAGCAAAATTCTACTCTTTTTCTATGAGTTCAGCTATTTCAGATTCCACATATAAATGACAAAGATAGTGCTTTCAGTGCCTGGCTTATTTCACTTAGCATAATGTTTTCCAGGTTCATCCATGTAGTTGAAAATGACAGAACTAATTTCTTTTTTGTGACTTAATAATATTCCATTCATTTATTGACAGACACTTAGGTTGTGTCCATCCTGGCTATTCTGAATAATGCAGCAATGAACATGGCAGTGCAGGTATCTATTTGAGATACTGATTTCATTTTCTTTGCATATATATACTCAGAAGTGGGATTGCTAGATGATAAGGTGTTTCCATTTTTATGTTTCTAAGTAATCTCCATACTGTTTTTCATAATGGCTGTACTAATTTACATTCCAAACAATAGTATACAAATTTGGGTTCTCCATACCCAAGTGAACAGTTACCTCTTTTCTTTTTGGTAATAGCCATCCTAACAGATGTGAGGTGATATCTCACCATGGTTTTGATTTGCATTTACCTGATGATTGTGATGTTGAGTACCTTCTCATGTACCTGTTGGCTATTTATATATCTTCCTCAATGAAATGTCTATTCATGTCTTTTGCTCATTTTTCTAATTGGGCTATTTAGTTTTTTGCTGTTTGGTTGTGGGAGTTCCTTATATATTTTGGACATTAATTCTTTATCAGATATCAGAAATATTTTCTCCCATTTCATAGATTGCCTTTTCGTTTTGTTGATTTTTTTCTTTTGCTATGAAGAAACTTCTTAGTTTGATGTAGTCCCCTTTTAATATCTTCACTTTAGTTGCCTCTGTTCTTTGAGTCATATCCAAAAATTATTGCCAAGGTCAATGTCAAGGAACTTTTTCCCTACAATTTTCTTAGAGGACTTTTATTGCCTCAGATCTTACACTTAAGTCTTCTATCCATTTTGAGTTAATTTTTGTGCATGGAGTAAAACAAGAATCCAATTTCATTTTTTGTATGTGGATATTCAGCTTTCCCAACACCATTTATCAAAGAAACGCTCTCTTTCCCATTTTATATTTTTGGCAACTTTGTCAAAGATCAGATGGCCATAAATGGATGGATGAATTTCTAGGCTCTCTATTTTGTTCCATTGTCTATGCATAAGTTTTTTATGTCAGTGACACATTGTTTTAATTACTGCAGCTTTGTAATATGTTTTAAAATTAGGGATCTCCAGCTTTGTTCTTTCTCCTCAAGATTGCTTTGGCTATTCAGGGACTTTTGTGGTTCACTACAAATTGTAGGATTCTTTTTCTTTTTTGGTGAAAAATACTGATGGAATTTTGTTAGAGATTGCAAGATACAAAACTAGCATACAAAAATCAGTTTGCATTTCTATAAACTAGTAATGAACAATTCAAAAAATTAAGAAAACAATCCCATTTGCAAGAGCATCAAAAAGAACAAAATACTTAGTAATAAATTTTAGCAAGGAGATGAAAACTATGACATTGATGAAGGAAATTTAAAATGACACAAGTACATGAAAAGATATTTCATATTTACAGATTAGAAGAATTAATATTTTTAACATGTACATATGATCCAATGTGACCTACAGATTCAATACAATTTCTATAAAAATTCCAATGTCATCTTCTACATAAACAGAAAAAATGATCCTGAGCTATCCAAGTTTGAACAAATTTGTAATTCAACCACCTTTAAGGGGAAAGTGAAAGGAGCTGGCTAGGCTAGGATGAGATCAAATGATTGTGTGAATGGTTTCATACTGTATATTTCAGGTTCCTTGCCAATGAGACAAAAGCAATTCTAGCCAAAAAGGATCAAGGGTCCAATGTCAGGCAAGCAGGGACTGTACCAGTCTAGAGGGTGGAGGCAGAATTAAAATTGGGAAACAGAAGTAATAGTTTGTAGTGGAATAGAAATTGTGGGGTGGTCTTTGTTGTTTTCTGCCTAGAGTTTTTGTTTTGTTTTTCCTTTTGTTTTTTGCTATGTTTATTTGTTTTGTAACAGTGCTGATTCCTTTTAGGCATACCATTTTAGTGGAACAGTCTATCAAATGTCCTACCTTCCTTTGGCCAAAGAGTAGATAAATGACTCCAAAACAAGACTATCTGACATTCTCTCCTGTGAATCTGAAGCACAGAAAAGAGGACAGGAAGTGGCTAGAATGATTCCTATTGCCTATAAGTTCCTGCTTCAGTCATGGGGGCTGACCTGGATTCTCTGGTGGAAGGGGGGAGGAAGGGAAGGGTATATATTTACACGGTGGGTGAGGTGCGCACCACGTGGAGGCTGGGCACGCTTGAAGCTCTGGCATAGCAGGGTGGGGGAATAGGGGCAGGGGCAATATATGTAACCCTAACAATATTTGTACGCCCATAATATGAGGAAATAAAAGGAAAAAAACTTTTTAAAAAGAAGAAAAAAAAACAAAGAAGTATAGCTGTTCAGCTTTCCTTGTGATTCTGTTAAATACCCTGTGTTCGTCCAACAAATTGACATTTTGCTTGAAATATCCAGATTCTGTATCTCTTGCTTGTAAGAACCAAAGGATTCTAAATAATCATTAGCAGTATATGTTAGAATATGCTACAGCGATAGGCGATACCCCGGTATCACTGGCTAATACAGCAGTGTGATTTCTCCTATGCAAAGTCTACATTGGATCCCAGTAACTCTCCAGGGAAGCTCTTTTCCAAGTGGTTCCTCCATCCCTGTTCCCAGTTGCTCTGATCTTGTAACAAAGAGAAATATATTGTTTGATTTCTATAGCTTTCCTACTTATCTTTCAACAACAAAATATAAATCTTTCTTGGTTTTGACCCACTTGTTATGAGACTTAATAAAAACAATACCTTACCACATGTATAATTTTGAACCTTAATTGCAAAATTCACACAATGTACCTCGAGAAATTGTGGTTTATTATAAAGAGACAAGAAGGCCATCATCTCAGGGACACCCAGGATCCCCAGTAACTCTTTCATCTCAGTGTTAGAAGGAACTCATGATTCTTGCTCCTAATCTCTGACTTAAATGTTTCTCCATTGGGCTCTTTGTCTTCATTTTTCTTGTCTACTAACTGGCTTGTTCTCCTCACATTTTCTTATTCAAATTCCAAATTTAAAACTGACTAGCCTAGCAAATCTCTATTGCCCTTCTTCTTTAGATTCCAT
This sequence comes from Microcebus murinus, assembly GCF_040939455.1. Taxonomy (NCBI): domain Eukaryota; kingdom Metazoa; phylum Chordata; class Mammalia; order Primates; family Cheirogaleidae; genus Microcebus; species Microcebus murinus. Next base: position 35,966,612 of record NC_134110.1, on the reverse strand, counting down.
CTCGTAAGTCATCTTGATTGACTGCCCTTTAGTAAAATGCTCAGCCCAGCTCCAATCCTTGGCTGTCCCTCAGCCACAAATTAGCCTGGGACCACCTCCCCTAGTGGAGACCACAAGCAGGACATCCTATGTGAGCTACCCCTGAGGGCCTTCTAGGATTTCAAAGACATAATTTGGGAACCAGCAGGAGAGCTTTGGACAAAAATATAAATTCAAACCCTACCAACTGAGTGACCTAGAGACATCATGTTACTTCTGCAGCCCTCTGATTCTTCCTCCGTAACATGGGTTAGCCAGCAGTGTTCTCACAATTGGGGACAATTTGTAGAGAGTTGAGCATAGAATTTCATGAGTGTCTGGAAAGTGGCTATTATTGTCCTATGTAGTGAGGCAGAATAATCTAATAATTAAAAATAAAACTTTGAAGGCAAAAAGATGAAAATTCCAATTTCACCTTGCCCAATACTAACTCATGAGATCTCTAGCCTTATTGCCTGACCACTCAATCTCTCCATTTACAAAATTATGATAAATATTTCTACTGGATAACTTTGTTTAATCAATTAAATAAGGCAATGTATGCAAATTGCCTGTGTTTTCATAGGCCATTTAATAAACTGTAGCTTAACAAAGAAGATTGGTTGATTTATCCATAGTCACAAAGTGATAAAACTGACTCAAAATTAGAATATCTGATCCTACAGCAAGCACACAATAGGCCTTAAATAAAAGCTAATGAAAATCTATATCTAATGTTGCTGCCTTGATTACATCTGTATTGTCAGTTTATTCTGGCTCAAGTAACACCGCTTAATTCCCCTCAGATGGATAGCACTTCATAGTTTGCAAAATCCTTTCCCATAATATATATCACCACAAGTCTGTGAGAAGATCTAAAAAGGAAGAATACAACCTCATCCATAAAAGGGGATAATAATACTGACCCCCGCCCCAATTGCTCTGAACATCAAAGGATATCATGTCTCTCTAGCACTCATCATAGTGTCTGGCACAGTAGGCACTCAATATGTAATGCATCCATCTCTTCCCTTCTGCCAGTTCTATCCTAAATACACTTCATTCATTCATTTTTGCATTATTTAATTTATTTATTCAGCATGCAATTACTGATGCTCCAGGCTCTATGCTAGGCACTGAAAATACTAAGATAATAAGATATAATATTTTTAGCTCACCCTCTTTTGTATCCATGACACTAATTTATTAATGCTTCTAAGGTTTTCCCCTGGGACTTTCGAATATCTGTCTCCAGTTACTATACCAACTACCTAGTTGGAAAATGCTCCTCCATGCTTCATTCTGTGCCTATCCATTGAGACACTTTGCCTGTTCTGTCACCTTTGACACCCATTAGTGTAGCGATGGAAAGGTTTAAAGTTCCTGCTTAACAGAGGAGACATTAACCTCCATCTAGCAAACAAATAGAGGTTCACTCGTTCACCCAAGTCTGGAAAATAACTTATTCCTCAAGACTGAAAAAGGGATCAGCTTCATTTAGTTGACAAATAGCTTGATTGCCTGCCTCACAAGGATAGAGGACTGGAGAATTTGGAGTAATTCTTTGTAAAGGCAGACTTAAACATCATTTATTGTTCTGCCTTAATCAGCTTGCAAATCAGAATTCTCCAGTCTTCCTCTTCCAATCTTTGTAACAGGAATTATATCCCTTTTAAAGTACAAAATGTTACTGCCCTCAAAGCATATTTACACATAATATATAATTATAATCATTTTGCAACAATCTTTTGGATCATAAAGAATTGACGGTTTTAGCTCTATTTTCAGGTGAATAAACTAAGATGCAGGTATAGTCAATGTCTCCCAAGCTTCCCACCATCAGAGCTCTTTATATTTTAAGATTATGTGCTTTGAAAATTTTTTCAAAAAATTCAGAACACAAAATTACATACACAATATTACTCAAACTATGAAACCAAGTGTGAATGCTCATAGAATAAATAAATCATCTTATTTTGGAGTCCTTTGCTATTACCTAGTGTGAGTTCTTTACATATTTTGGATACTAACCTCTCATCAGATATATGGTTTTCAAATATTTGCTCCATTCCATAGGTTCCTTTTCACTCTGTTTATGGTTTTCTTTGCTGTGCAGAAGATTTTTATTTTTATTTAGCCCCACTTGTCTCTTTTTGCTTTTGTTGCCTATGCTTTTGTTGTCCTATCTATGAAATCATTGCCAAGACCAATGCCATGAATCAGTTCTTCTATGTTTTCTTCTAGAAGTTTTATAGTTTCAGATCTTACATTAAGTCTTAAATACACTTTGTGTCGATATAAGGCTCCGATTCCATTCCTTTGCATGTGTATGTACATTCAGTCTTCCCAGCACCGTATGTTGAAGAAATTATCCTTTCCTCATTGTGTAGTCTTGGCACCCTTATCAAAAATTGTTTGACCATGTATGCTTGGTGTTATTTTGGGGCTCTCTACTCTGTTCCATTAGTCTATCTGTCTCTATGCCAGTACTATATCGTTTTGATTATTGTAGCTTTCTAATGTGCTTTGAAATCAGGAAGTATGATGCCTCCAGCTTTGTTCTTCTTTGTCAAGATTGTTTTGACTACATGGGCTCCTTTGCTCCATAGTAATCTCTCAGGAGAGCAGTTGAAAAGCACAGAGCACTACAGCCTGGGAATTGGACTAGTTTAGGTTTCATATGCTCCATGAATTTCCATTTTCTATTAAGACTGAGAACTTCTTTTGAAGATTGCCACCTATTCAAGCTAAGAAAAAGATAATTTCTCTATACTTGAACATTAAAGGAGGGCAATATCGCCTCCGGTGGAGTTATGTGTAATAACATAAGGAAGAACACTGCAAAGGGCAGCTGGAACTCTGTGAATGGAGGCAAGGACTCCTGGTCAGCCATTTCTCCTTCGGGAAAGCCTCCTTCCAGCACAAACCTAAGGGCTTACAGCTATGATTTTCCAGCACAGGACATATGTCCTCGTGAATAACTGAGGATGCAGACCCTGCTATGACCTTCCTGAGGGTGTCTCCACAAGCTTCAAATGACATTTTACCGCTTCTCTCCCTTCCAGACTATGAGTGTTCATTTTCCCTCTTATGTCTATATAGAAAATGAAAGTTACTATTTCAACCACCTGTCAGCTAAACAAGAAAAAAAGGTATTAATTTTAACTAAAAAGAAAATCCAACAATAAAGATTTCAGTACAAAAAGAATATTATTTGTATCATCAGTGGTGGGTGCCTGTTTAAAAACTCTCACAAAACTGTCACTAATCTGCTGACTCAGCCTCTTTTGGCTGTTGTTGTAGTTGACCTTAGTCCAACGTGTACCCCCCAAATTGTAGCTCAGAAAGAAAACTCATAGTTTGGTGTCCCTGGAAAAGTAAATTAGGTATCTAACTACCAATAAGCCCATTGTCCCCAGAAGTTTGTTTGGATTAGATTTATAGTTGCTATGACACTAGAAGACTGTCCCTCACAATAGCCTGTGGCCACTGATTCATCAGCCAGTTGGAGTATGTGATAAAATCTCAGCTGAAATCACTAGTGAGCAAGGAGAAGGCAGTAAAATCAACTATGCTGGCCAAACTTCAAACATCAAGGAAAGGCTTGGACCTGGTAGTGCCACTTTGAAACATTGGTTGATTTTGCCAGTAGCTGAGGGATGTCAGGGGCCAAGGTTATCCAAACAGCAGTTGCATTAGCAACACACAAAATCAGTGTCTTACCAGAAGAAAAATTATTTCTTGCTCATATTATAGTCTAATGAGTTTGGTGTAGGGAATTTAGGGAAAGTTTCTTCTTTACACAGTAGTTCAGGGGCCCAAGGCTACACCATCTTCTAGGGGCTCAGAGTCCCCTGCAAACAGATGAAAGAATGTAAAGGATTGCATCAGTTTTATGGTCCAGACACAGAAGTGGCATATATGTGCATGCATGTGACTGTATGTGCTCCTCCACCTTCCACATGTCCACATGGCAAGGGAGGAAGCTAGAGACAGTGTAAGAAGCCAAACTCATTTTTATAACCACCCATTCCCGCTCTCCGGTGAAGTCCTGATAGAAGAAGAACTCATTCACTCCCACAGGAAGTCATGAAGGATCTGCCACTATGACACAAACACCTCCCACTAGGCGTCCCTGCCCAACACTGCCACATTGAGGATCACATTACAACAGGATATGGGTGGGGACAAACACCCAAACCATAGCACATGGCGTACTTAAAAATAATAATGTCTGCGAAGCACTCTAGCATACAAAAGAGGTGATGGACCCAGAGACAACCGGCTGAGGTACTCCAGCTGCCCCAGGCCCTACCCAGCAGCCTCAAGGACTGAGAAGTCACTAACTCAACCCTCTGCAACCAGCTGCAGCCCATCTGTTGGAAACATGCCCTGGCTCATAGAATCGTATTTTAAAAGGAAGGTCGCAAACCCAAAACCTCCCTTTTCGATCCCTTTTACAAAGCCCCACAGTGGATAATTTTTATTTCTGGAGAGAAGACAGCATTCCAGGCAAAATTGGAAAAATATCTTTTACATCTGCATTGAAACTTCAATTAATCATTATGCTAAGAGAAAAAAAGTGCACAGGGACTATGCAGCTACTTAATAACTCATGAATATAAATCAAAGACTTTAAATTGCTCCTTAAACAAATATTTGGACATTCATCGTTATCAATAATTATATAGCTTATCTAACACAAAGGAAAATTAAAGGAAGCAGTGTGGGCTTGAGATCCGTTTAACTTTAAGTGGGCTTTTTTCTTTAAAGGACAACCCTGGAAAAGTGGCTGCCCAAATGACTGCATTAGGAGAGTTTTCCAATGACCCTGCTTGGCAAAAGACAGTTTCCTCCATGACCTTCTGAAGTTTCTGAAATTCTATTTGTCACTTATTTGAGTGAAGTCAAGGATATTCTTGTTTAGTAGGACTCAGTAATTGTCATAAATTCAAATTAGCTCTTTTGTGTAGGAGCTAGTTTTTCAGAAATCTGTAAGAGAATGAGATGCATGGTCCACAAACTAAGAGGTACAATTCTAACCTTGATAGAGATTGCAGGTCACCTTCCCTGACCTCATCTACCTGAGGCAAGGAGTATAATTTTAGGTCAAGACCAGAAACACTTATAGCCTTTAGAAGGACAGACCTGGTTGAAAGGGGTAGGTAGAGAGAGATATGAGGGGAATCTTGTGACATAAAAGCCCTTGCTTCTTCTTGGAGAAGCATATTTTAGAATTTCTTGCTCATTGGAGGCTATTTCCTTATTGTACTTTTTCTTTGCTCTTTTTCTGAGGGATCTCATTCTCTCTGACTTTATTATTCACATCAGACTAGTTATTTTTTTTTCTTGGTGCTCAACTACAAATAAGTAGGTATGGAGCATAAGTTCTGTGTCTCCTCATGGATGAGAGAAGGTAAGGAGAGTAAGAGAGCCCAAGGACTGCCATGGGTTTGCATCCCAACACCTTTTCTTTCTTCTCCTCTCTGAATCCAATGTCAGTAGAGTGAGACCAATGATACTTCTCTGTCCAGTCCTCGTATATCAGAATATGACAGCCCATTGGCCAAAGGATATGCTCAACAATGAGCTCCATGCCAATGAAACTGAATGCCAAGGCTTCTGTTGGCACAGCTCCTCTGAAGTTGTTAAACTGTGGGAATGTGAGTTTTGGCCTGCCAGCAACTATTTTGCCACTGCTAGGAAAGAGCTGATAAAAGATCTGTGGATACTAAAACAAAAATATGATGACATTGCTTGGTCCCCTGGATCCAGCCATGCCTGAAGCCAGCAAGAACTACCTCTGTACTTTATATTTATGTGATTCTGAAAACATTCATTTTAAAGAGCATTCAAAAAATACAAATTTCTGGCATTTGGAACAAGTAATAAAATTATCAGTGTCCCTCCTACTAAATATGGCCTCTCATCCAGATCAGGGAAATGAATATTGGCTCATTGAGGCTGGGCCACTAGAGATGAAGACAACACATAATTTGGGGGTCAAAATCCAGCTCCCATGAGAGATCTCTGTATGGAACAGGTCTGGATGTTAACTGTGGTGGTGGTCGCATGAATATACACTTGTGATAAAATTGCTTATAACCAAATACACACACACACACACACACACACACATGCACATAAAACTGGTGAAATCTGAATAAGGTCAATCAATGGGTTGTATGTATATCAATTTCCTGATTGTGATATTTATTGTATTATAGTGAAGCAAGATGCTTCCCTGTGAGGAAAACTATATGAAGACTATATGGGATCTCTCTATATTATTTCTTACAAGGACCTGTAAGAAACATGGAGTGTGAATCTATAATTATCTGAAATTTTTTTAAAAAATATAAGAAACATCTCATAAAGTAGAGTGGATACTTTTCTAGATCTGCTTCATATGTATGTTCTAGAACATCAGAAAAATGAGAATGGCCAACATGAGAAGAGGTACAGAGTGGGAGAAATTTGGCTCTTAACCACATTCATTATGATTAATAATTTAGAAAAATTTATTAAATTTTTATTTATACATTCATAATAATCCTGCTTTAGTTTTCAGTGATTCATAACAAATTGCCACAAACTTACAACAGTCTGTATTTTTAAATCTCACAATTTGTGGGCCAGTAGTCTGGGCACAGCTTAACTGGGTCTTCTACTCAGGGTCCCATGGGGCTGCAATCAATGTGTCAACCAGGCTCTATCTGGGGGCTGAAGTATAGAAAAATCAACTTTTGAGCTAATTCAGGTTATTGGCAGAATTCATTTTCTTGCAGCAATAGAACTTACGGCAGCTTGCTTCCTCAAGGCCACCATGAGAATCCCTCCCTCTAATCTGCTCAAATAAGGTCTTTTATAATGTAGCCTAATCAAGAGAGTTACTATCCCATCATCTTGCCATATTCTGTTGACTAGAAGGAAGCCACCAGTTTTACCTACGCACAAGGAAAGAGGCTTATGCAAGGGTTTGATTTATTGGGGGTCACCCCAATGTGTGTCTGACATGAATCCTTTAGGCAATATTCACTGAAGGAAGCCTTCTTTCAGAAGCTTTCTGTTCTCCTGGGAGGTATCTGAAGTCTTTCCCAAGCCTCTGAAAGGGAAGGTAAAGGAAGTATTCACTAAGCCCAACTTTGTGCCAGTATTTCCCCCCATTGCCTTGTCTAATTCTTATAACACATCTAACTGACACTCGTTGACAGTGTCAATGACTTGCTTCACATTGCCCAGTTACTAAGTGACAGGGCTCTTAAATTCCCCATCTATTTCACAGATATCCACTTTTGAAAATAGGAAACCAAGAATGGAAGGAGGAAAGCAGATGTTTGCTCAGGAATGAAAAGAGGCTTCAGCCTGGAATCCCCTGTGGGCTGGAACTTTCAGAACCCTGAGAGAGGTGGACAAGAATTTATCAATTCATTCAAGGAGCACTAACTGAAAGTGTGTTTTGGCCATGCAGGATACCAACAGGAGCAAGGGAGCCTCATTATCTGATTTCACAGAGCTGTAAGGAATAACTATCAGCCACAAGGTGATCTAGGAAAGAACAAAACAGAAACAAATAAACAAGCACAGAAGAGCAAGAAAACCTTTATTCCAATAACACAGCTTCTTCCCAAAGGAGTAGAAGGCTGACATCCCCAGATAGTTGATTATATTTAGTTATGTTACTATAGCCTTTCACATGTTCATACTTTTGCACATGCTGTTCCCTCTTCTGGTAATGCTTTGCACACCACTTCTAGTTCCAGAACTCTTAGTGACCCTTGAAGAGCCAACTCAGATGCCCACTCCTTCATGAGACCCTCACCCTCACCCCTGCCCCTGGTAGAGCTGGTTGTGTTCAGAGATGCCAGTGCTGCTTCCCCATAATTCCATCATATCATATTATATCATATCATATCATATCACAACATATTTTCCCAATTGCTTATATGTCAGTCTACCCCTACCAAATGGTGATTTGTGAGAGCAAAGGCTATGCCCTGTTCCTTTCAGCATCCCAGGGTCTAATGAGGAGCTTGACTCACAGCTAGTGCTCAATAAATACTTATTAAACAGTTGTTGATTGAAGCTATCTGCAGATCTCAAGAAAGGGAGTGAATAGAGGAAGTTGGTACATGTCACAACACATCACTGCTCCCTCTTCCTTTATCCTGTTTTCAACACAATTTTATTCCTATCTCCAGGGGAGGCTAAATAAGTAGGAGCTTCCTGCAGCCTCTGCCTAGAGCCTTGTGCCAGCCTGCTAAATTTAACTTATTTTCCCTTTCATCCCCTCCCTTCTCTCAGCAGAAGCCAGCCAACAGGACTGGCAACCCCCATAGCAGATACATTTGCACAACTGACTGAAAACAGAGGATAGTAAAAGCTGGATACCCCTCTGGGAAATCAATTCCTGATTTTTCAAGGCTCACCTGATTTCTACCACCTATAAATGCTCCAGTTTCTCGTTCCCTTAGCTGCGATCTTTAGACATCAACTGTAATTCACCTTATAACCTATCACATCCTTTTCTTCCTCTTTCACCAAAATCAAAATTAAAGAACCTCCCCAGTATCTGAGTTTCACCTTTAGATATTAATAATTTAGTATATATTTATCGAGTGATTATTGTGTCCAAAGGGGAATGTTACAGACTATAGGAGCGACCAGAATAAATAATATTTATGGAGACAGGGAACATCATATTTGGAAGGGGCTTTGGGAAATGTCAAAACTGTTCCAGAGAAAGCAACCAAGGTCCCTGAGGAGCAGAATTTTAGATGTGAACTGTGTTTTTTTGCTGCAAAGAAACTTACATTCCTCCTGGGGAGACAAAACATAAATACGGAAAAAATAGGCAATAACATAATAAAGGTCCCAGGATCCTAGAGGCTAGTGAATAATCCAAAAAACAAACGTGGACTTCAATGACCATTCATCACCATCATCAAAATCATCATCACCTTCACTAACAGCTTTGAATTTTACTAAGTCCCAGACATTCTGCTAAGTATTTTACAGATGTAATTTTATTTCATCTTCTCCCTAAATGTAAGAGGAGGTTATGGTTAACTCATCTCAAAGATGAGAAATCTGACATTCTAAAAGGTTAAGTTTTAAGGCTCTGAAGTCAGAATCTGTAGATTTGCATTCTGGTTCTACACCTTACAGTGTGGGCATTTCTTATCTTCTCTAAGCCTCTGATTACGGATCAGTTCAATGAAGAGATAAAAGTGCCTAACTCATTAAGCTGGTCTTAGAATCACATGAGTTAGCACACTAAAAGTGCACGGAGCCTGGCCCCAGTCAGCTATTAGCACTATTGTCATTGTTGCTGTGTTGTTGTCATCACTATTGTTGCACCTTGTTTTTGTTAATGACTGAAGTAGGCTTTGAGCTGTACCTTTAGGAAATAGCAAACCATAATACGGAAGAACATAAAGACAGTGCATTTTGGAAAAGGTTAAAAATGATTAACAATAATAATGTTATGATAAAAACAAACACTTTCATGAGTTCATTTTGTGTCCAGAAAGGTGTGTCTAGAGGTCAGTGATTAGAGCTGAGTGTCTGTAGTAAAAAGGTCACTGTGAAAGATGTCTGAGCAAGGAGGAGGAAAGCCATCACAGAAAGCATCTATGCCTCTTCCTCACCTGAAGGGAGAGAGACTGAGCCCCTGGGCTATCCCAGGATGGCGATGTGAATGTTTTCAAACAGAAGGAAGTTAGGAAGAAAATCCACAGGAATCAAGTCTTAGGAGGGTGTCAGGGGAGAACCAGAGAGGAATGGGCAAAATAGCCCTCAGAGCAATGGGCCCATGGGGAAAGAGTCAGAGCCTGGGAATGTTTTAGACAGTGCTGGATCTCAGTAGAGAAAGCGAATAGGGAAGTTATAAGTTGAAATGGGAAATGTCAGGATGCACTCTGCATATTTGCTGGGTGAGGAATGGTATGCATTTGTGTGGATCATCTAGCCTATTTAAAGGTTTAAAGGAAGACAGAAGAGAAAGAACAAGGGCTCTGATGTCAATATTCATCATTCATTTATTCATTCATTCATTCTTTTATCCACTTATCTTCTTGACATTTAATGATAGGCAGGCCTTAATGGGAAGCAAGAATGACACGATAATCAACAAGATGCCAGGAACTGTTTCGGGCCCTTTAGACAAGTTAATTGTTTTAATCTTTTAAACAACTCCACCATGTTTTATTGTTATTGATGGAGGAAGTGGTAGAAGGGGCACTGATTAGGGCTCAGAGTAGTAAAGTAACTTTCCCAAGATCACACAGCTAATAAGGAACAGTTCAGCCAGGATTTAACTCAGCCTGTCGATTCAAACATCAGAAGAAAAATAAAAGAGAGAGAAAAAGAAAGAATATCCCAGTTTCCATTCTCAAGATCTCCTAGCATCTCATTTCTAAAGTGGCATGGTTAAATTTAGCAGCCGACAATTGCTTCCCAGTCCAGTCTGCATGGCTGACTGCAAGAATTTAGGATGTTTCTCTTTGATTAGGGTCATCAAAGCAGGCTGCTGAGCCACCCTGGCCCAGCACAATGGGGGCTCAATTGGGGAATGAGTCAGCCAGGAAGCCATCGTGAATGTCAAGCACAAACATCCCAGAATAGCTGCTCACTGGGCACGAGGCTTCAGAGGCTGCCCCACAACTGCCAGACTGCGAATTGGAGATGGCAGAGAGCTTGACGAGATGGGTCTGAGCCAAAAATAATCCCTGTCTGCTCCAGAAGGCTCCCGAGGAAGTGAAAGAAATCTTCAGGTAGGAGCAAATTGGGAGCACTGGAACTGGTGGATTCTGTGCAGGTCGGAAGGGCTCCACTCTGTGTGTTACCCATGGCCAAGGCACAGGGCATGTTTGATCTGAGACTGTCTTGGGAATCCTAAGAGGGTTTTTTGAAATGTTTTAATCTGCCAACATAAAGTCCTAGGCAAAAATGGAAATTAGGCTGATCATATTCAGGAAATAGAATGCTCACTAATTATGATAAACAAGGTAGGCCCGAATTAAAGAAAAAAATAAGGTTCAGGCTTTCAGTCACCAAATATTTAAATAGGACTCACAAAGTGTAAGGCAAAGAACTTGACACTGGAGATACAATGATAAACAATGCATCATTAAATACTGGGTTTCCACAAAGTCCAAGCTGTTTAACTAAATATTCAAGGGTTCTCCTTTTGGAAGGATGCAGAATGTATTAGCTAGGCCTTCTTGGTTGTGAAAGGTAAGATAAACATAACTCCAGTTGGATTAAGGGAAACCAAAACATATTTTTGTGCTCATATAATAAAAATCAAGAGTCAAGATTTCTTCAGGCATGGCCTAATCCGGGGACCCTAGAATTCTGGCTCTCTCTGAGGTAACTAGTATCTTGAAAACATTAAAACAGTCCAGAATAGAGCAAAATGAAATAAAAATGTTATTGACACTTACTACACCTTGCACAGACAGGAGTTGCAGATACCATATCAGAAAGCAGCCCTTCATCAAGACTGTCATGATGTCACAAATTAAATCATAGATACTTCTTGGACACCATAGGTCCCAAAGCCATAGATACTGCCAAGATTTTTAATGGGGCAGACTTCGCTCATAGCAGGTGCATGCCTTCAGTTCTAGCTCCAACTTTTATACCACCTATATGACTTACAGCTCATCACTGAACCTCACTGAATTCCAGATCCTTCATCTGTGAAATGTGAAGAAATAACAGCTCTTAGCTCAGAGAGTTGTGAGCATTAAATGAGATAATACTCGTTAAGCACCAGATACCAAGGAAACGATCCATAGATGTTAGCTATTATTATTAATGTTATATTTCAGGGTTCTAGGTTCAAATTCCTGTGCTACTCAATGTCATGACATAGGCAGCTGTAGCAACTTATCTCAGCAGAATTTCCACATGCTGGGCATGGTCACTCTCTCTCTTTCTCTCTCTGGGTTGGAAGACTTTTCTTTCTATTTTATGTTTGTCTTGCAGTTATTGATATTCAGTTTCCTACCCCATGCTCTTAAAGCATCATATACATTTTTCCACACTAGTACCCATGACCTGCAATTATAGTTAATTATTTCCCCACTAAAATTGTGAACACTTCAAGGGCAAGGGCTCAGTCTCATTCATCTTTGTATTTTTAGTATTTCACAAAATGTCTAGCATGTCATTGATGTTTAATATTTTGTAAGCTAACTGAAAAGAAGGACTATTAATTAATCCCTATCTTGTTCTAAACATCACTGGGCAGTGCCAGGAGGCAGAAGTAACATGCAATGGCTTTCTGCAGTGTGCCAAGCACTGTGCACTGCAAGTTATGACTGTCATGTTGTTTATTCTTTTTATCAGTAAGAAATTCATCTGGGTATGTGTATAAGCCAACGAAGACTGGATTATACAAGTGGGGTTTATTTTTATTTCATTTCATAGGTGGGAAATCTCTGGCTTTACTTCTACTCTTTGTTGATGCCATATGGACCTTGCAGCATGCTGTCTTTCTGCTCTACTGTCCTTAGCTTTGTCCCCATGCTTGTAAGATAGCCACTGGCTCCAGACAACACTTCCGCATTCAAAGCAGAAAGATTATGCACCATTCCTTTCTGCCTACCCCTCCTTTTCCCCAGAAAATAAAATGCTGCTCCCAAAGACTCACAGAAGAACTCCACCTATGTCCCACTTGCTTCCCCTAGGACATGGGAGGCTGAGGAAGCATGAATGTTTAATTGGACACATTGCAGCTCTGAATAAATAAGTGAGTTTCTTACCCAGAGAAAAAGTAGAATGGATATTAGGAAAGTTCTTTTTTTTTGGAAAAGAGTCTCGCTTTGTTGCCCAGGCTAGAGTGAGTGCTGTGGCATCAGCCTAGCTCACAGCAACCTCAAACTCCTGGGCTCAAGCCTCCCTCCTGGGCTCAATCCTACTGCCTCAGCCTCCCAAGTAGCTGGGATTACAGGCATGTACCACCATGCCCGGCTGGTTTTTGCTATATATATTAGTTGGCCAATTAATTTCTTTCTATTTATAGGAGAGACGGGGTCTCGCTCTTGCTCAGGCTGATTTCGAACTCCTGACCTCGAGCAATCTGCCCGCCTTGGCCTCCCAGAGTGCTAGGATTACAGGTGTGAGCCACCGCGCCTGGCCATTAGGAAAGTTTTAAGAGGGTCTGCCACACTTCATGAAAACCTAATGGAGTTGGCATTACTGCCCTCATTTCCCAAATGCAGAATCCAAAGCTGAGGAGTAAATCCACATTTACATTTCAAATAGCTGGTCCATGGAAAGCTGTCATTCAGGACTAGGTCTGTCGACTCAAGTGTCCAAGCATTATTTTTCAAAAGAAGACATATGAATAAATGCCCAACATAAGGAATCATCAGGAAAATGAAACTAAAAACTACAATGAGATATCATCTCACCCAAGTAAAAATGGGTTTTATCAAAAAGACAAAAAATAATGGATGCTGGCAAGAATGCAAAGAAACAGAAATGCTTGTACACTGTTGGTGTGCATTAGTACGGCCACTATGGAAAACAGTATGAAAAGTTCTAAAAAAAAATATTTATATAACTACCATATGACCTAGCACCCTCACTACAAGGTATATATCCAAAAAGAAAGAAATCTGTATATTGAAGAGATATCTGCACTCCCCTGTTTATTTTTTCAGTGTTGTTCACAATAACTCCCATGTGAATTGTCCACTGTTCACAATGGAGTGTGCTGTTCCAATAAAGATATGGAATCCACCTGAGTGCCCAATAATAGATAAGTGGATAAAGAAAATACATGATGGAATATTATTCATCTATAAAAAAAGAATGAAATCTTGTCATTTCCAGCAACATGAATAGAACTGGAAGTCATTATGTCAAGTGAAATCAGGCACAAAAAAAAACCAAATACCACATATTCTCATTCATATATGGGGCTTTAAAAAGTTGATCTCATGAAGATAGAGAGTTTATTGGTGGTTACCAGAAACTAAGAAGGGTACCTGGAGGAAGGAGGGGCTGAAGAGAGGTTGATTAATGGGTACAAAAATAAAATTAAATAGAATGAATGCAGTCTAGTGTTCAATAGCATAGTAGGGTGATTATAGTTAACGATTACTTATTGTGTATTTCAAAATGGCTAGAATAAAAGAACTGTAATATTCCCAACATAAAGAAAAGATGAATGTTTGTGGTGATGAATATCCCAATTACCCTGATTTGATCACTATACATTGTATTAATATATCAAAATACCACAGGTACTCCAAAAATATGTACAACTATCATGTATCAATAAATAGTGGATAAGAAACATATATCTAAATATGTTGTTTATATATGTTTAGGACACTCAAGACTTCAGCTTACAATTTTCTTATTTTATAGAAAGAGGTTATTTAGCAAAGGAGGCAAACCCATGACCTTCCTGCCATAGACAACAAATGTGGACCAAATTAGCCACCTACCCCTGTTTTCTGCATGCTTTATAAACCAGTCTTATTGAATCTTTAACAAAATGTCAATCCAGTCTACCTCACTACTAAAAATGTTCAGCCTAAGTTTTAAGAGTTGAAATAAATCACAGTAACATTGTTAAGAATTATGCAAAGCAAATAAACCATCTGGATTGATAAAAGTAAAAGCTTAATCCTGCTCATTTGAAGAAAACTTTGGTTGAGCCCATTCAGCTGGAACCTCCTAAGAGCTTAGAGCACTAAAAATCCTTTGTGGCCTTTCTAATCCATTTTTAATTTTTGAACAAAATTAATAACATAAATACCTTGGAGTTACAAGCTGCCTTTCTTCCTATGGATATGGAAACCTTTCCATATATATGCCCCATATGTCTTTTCCAAAGCAGGGTGAAATTTATGAAGATAAAAATAATTGTATTTATTTTGTAGACAGAGAAATTAAGACAAAGAGATGTACAGTCGCTGGGGAAAGGGCACTTGTCAAGATTAATGTTGCTTTCTCACTTGTAAATTCTCATTAGGCCCATCCCAACCAAAGAAAAAACTCTTGATTTATTTACTCCAGAGCTTCTGGTTCTTAGCAACTTATCTGCTGTTTGTCTGCAAGCAGAATGAACAGGAGGGTTCATACCATTATCCAACAGCCTTGTCATGGCCTCTACATATAAGATTGCCCAGTAGATCTATTACCTCTTTCCCTTCAGCTTAACTCCCTCTCACTTGAACCAAACTGCATGGACCTGATATCCTCCTCAAGATTTTAGCCTCTTGGCCAGGCACGGTGGCTCACACCTGTAATTCTAGCACTCTGGGAGGCCAAGGCGGGCGGATTGCTCAGTCAGGAGTTCGAGACCAGGCTGAGCAAGAGTGAGACCCCGTCTTACTATAAATAGAAAGAAATTAATTGGCCAACTACTATATATAGAAAAAATTAGCCGGGCATGGTGGCACATGCCTGTAGTCCCAGCTACTCGGGAGGCTGAGACAGCAGGATTGCTTGAGCCCAGGAGTTTGAGGTTGCTGTGAGCAAGTCTGACGCCACGGCCCTCACTCTAGCCTGGTAAACAAAGCGAGACCCTGTCTCAAAAAAATAAAAAAAGATTTTAGCCTCTGAAAAGAGTTTCATACTCTGCAAGAAATACTGAGAAGTGTAGAAACGCCCTCCATCAGCCCTTTCCTGTGCAGGCAGAATGTTGACAGAAGCGTATACTTTGTTCAATAGAAGTAGGAAGATTGAGGATAAGGAGAAGAGTTCTTCCCACCCTCCCCATTTGTCATGAAGGTAAAGCTACTCCCCATAGCATAGTGGAAAAAGTAAATGTTTACAGAAATGGCAAGACCAAGTTCAGGTTCTAGTACTGATTGTTGCTCTCTGTGGGAACCCTACCTAGGCTTCTTATAGCCTTTCTTGGTGTCAGTCACCACATCTGTGAAAGGGTGTGTTATAAGACGAGACTTACAGAGAGTATTGTAAAGATGACCTGAGATCATAGGTAGAAAACCTAATAAGTACTTAATCTATTTACCACTATTCCATTAAAAAGTGAGATGTAGCTTCCATCAGCTGCTGGAATTTGTCCTCAGACACTGAGAGAGGGTCAGGCTCCAGGGTGAGGACCTCCAGGTTAGAAGAGCAAAAGTGGGCACTGGTCAAAATAAATCATCCTATAGAAGGATGGAGATTTGGCCCTAGATGGAAACAAGCGATGAAAACAAAGTGAACATAGAAGAAGGAGATAGTCAGGATCCAGATAAAGGGCTGGGAATTAAGTCTATTCTAAACACTCCTGTCTCTTTCTCTCTACATTCCTCCCTGGTCTCCCACCCCTCCCCACCACCTTCCTCCTACTTTCCTAAACACTGCCCCCCCTTCCATTTAAAACAACTTCATCAAGAGTATCTGCTAGTTGGAACAGAACTGGCTCCTGGGGAAATACAAATGACTAAAAACCATTAAGAGCAATTTCAAAATCCATAAGAACTTGGGAAATATGAATTTAAACAACAAGATATCTCAAGGGGGCTTAAAATGGGGTGGGATGTGGCCAGAATGCTTTCTAAACTAATATATCTTTGTTTATTTAAAAGTCCCAAAGCAATAAATGTTGGTGTGGATGTGGAGAGATGAGAACACTCCTACATTGCTGGTGGGACTGCAAACTAGTTCAACCTCTGTGGAAAGCAATATGGAGATACCTTAAAGCGATACAAGTAGATCTACCATTTAATCCAGAAATCCCATAACTGGGCATCTACCCAAAAGAACAAAAGACACTCTATAAAAAAGACACCTGCACTCGAGTGTTTATAGCAGCACAATTCACAATTGCAAAGATGTCTTTGCTTACAATTCTGATGTTGAATATAGACAGCTCTTTGGGTATGTCTCAAGGCATAAATAATTCAAATTTCAGGTTCTCTTTTCTTTAAATACTGAAATAACATGGCATACCAGCAAATGTACCTGTATTTATTTCCCTGAAAATAACAGACCAAAACAAAAGCAAGAATCAGATTTCCAGTGTGGGAGGAAAAATGGTGAAGGGATGAAGGTATGAAGAGGTTTATGCCAGGTCTTTCCCAGTTAATGAGCAGTGAAACTGGATAAAATCGCCCAGGACGCAGCTCCTCTCCTCCCTGATTCCTCCTTAGATGCCAGCTAAAGGCAACATCTTGCAGAGTACTAGTTTGTCTACCTCCTTTCTGACTCCCTTAACACACAGTCAAAAGACTCCAAATGAAAATGTCATTTAGATCAAAATATTAGAGATATATTAAGACATCTGAAATTGCACACAGACCAAAGTATACAAAGTAATATATGTTCTGACTCCCCCTCAGGACTGCCATCAAAATAATATAGAAGCCGTTTCCCACCTCCCACACTAATTCCACCACAATCAAAACACAGTTATATATTTGCCTTTTCCAAATTGGGATCTGTGAGATTTGTGAGCAGAAATGAGTGCACTGTCAACCTCTGGGAGTTTCGGAGAAAGAGGCTTGTATCATTTTAGCAGGATAGATTGGGGATCCCTATAATTTAACCAAACTGGCAAATAGCTAAAGGCCAAAACTTTTTTCTTTGCTTTCTTTATCTGGAAATATGATCTCATTCTGCATACTATGCAAGTCTTCTCTAATTCTGCCAGTCCCCTCCTCCGCACATACAAAAAATTATCTTCTCTACTCCAGACATCCACAGCACCTACTGCTGGTATCATCCAAAGGCCCATTAAACAGCAGGAGATGTTTAAGAATAATGAGAAGGGAGTGTGCATTGCAATCAGAAAAGCTAGATATATGTTCTCAGCTCATTGCTCACAAGTATGAATTTAGCAGTCTTACTGTTTCTGAGATCCAGACAGTAGGCATAACATAGATGCCACTACCTGTGAATGTTTTCATTTGGTGGTTAATTCCAGATGCTGTAATGGGACAAACATATCCATCAACATTTTAGTCAACAAGTCATTTTATGGCCGCTTGAGAAAAGATTATGTTTCCTGGCTGTTGTCTGAAAACGTTTTATGATACCACTTGGTAAGTAAGTAGTAAAACTGGATCAAGTAAGATCAAGGAAGAACTAAAGAATTGAGCCCCACAATGGAAGTGTCCACAGCCACAATAGAGTTGGAGATGGCAGAAACAATGGAGATGAAGGGGACCTGAGTCTGGTGCCAGCTCCACTTTAGACTTTCATGGAGGAAACTTGAAGAAATTGTGTAGGTGGCTGTGGCTTGCACTTGAGCATGGACAGTCAAGAGGAGCTATTCAATAACCCCAGCAATCCTGCACTGAGGAGACTCTCATCCTGCAGACTCCGGACTGGTGAGTGGTATGGGCCAACACAACGAGGTGCCAAAGGGGCTTGCTTTGGCCAAGTTCTCTCACAGTCTAAAGGCTTAAGGGCATGGAGGAAATGGCCAGTGTCTCAGCCCCAGGGATGCCATGTCTGTAACAGTTTTCATTAAATAGTCCACTTTACAAATGAGAGATCCTTGATGACCACAGACATGGTAAAGAGGAAGAATGAACAGGAATATTTTTCATGATATTAAAGTCCTATATGACACTATTAGAAAACAAAGTCACCAAAAAAGCAAAGATGTGGGCTATTTTTGTACTGAAAACCATCACAAATTACCCAAACAATAAAAAACTGTGATAGAGGTTTAGACAAATCTTGGCTGAACTTAAAATAGTGAATCCCAACCCTCTAAACAAGAATATTAAGTTGCATGAGTCAGAAGACATTAGGACATGAACCTGTAAACAGATTTCTATTTGAACAACAATCCAACTTTTCAAGTTTTGAAATGAATTGTGTAGGAGTTCAGGAAACCTCTAAACACTTTTCAGTTGTATAACAAAACACTCCACTGGAAATCAGCTCTTCAGTAATATGGGAAAGGGTTGCTTTCCCCTCCTCAAACTCTAAAATCAATATATTAACATACTAACTACTATGAAAATTACATGTACTTACATATTTTCTTTTCATAAGCTAACTACATGCAAAGTTAAATAATATTTTCTGGAAAACAAGCAACCGCATCAACAAACATTTTTAAATGGTTGGATATTTAATGACATTAAGTAAAACCCTTATGTATTTCTCTTCACAGTAAGGGTGCTCTTATATCCTTATACAAGCGGAAATAATTCTGGAACCAAGTCTCCCTCTCCTCTGACCAGGGTGTGGCTAGGCAATTCCTATAGCCTCTTTCCCTAATTTTTCCTTTGCTATGGTTTGGGTAAGTGAACAGCTATGTTTCTGAGACATGTCTCTCCAATGTGATATGAATGCTTTAAATTAGGTTAGAATCAAGATCTTTTGGCCTGATAGACATTCTGTCCATGTAAAATAGTTCTGCATTCTTTTCTCTCATTAATTCCATATTGATTTCTCAGTTCAATTCTCAGAGGCAATCTTATGTTCCTTTTTGCAGATTGGGGGGGGGGGCCTGAAGGTACTTCAGGATTGAGCATGGGATGGAAGAAACAAAACCAGGCAAGAGCACAGTGCCGCTGACCGTGGTACTGACCACTTTCCACACTAGGATGTGACCGACTCCCGGGAAATTTGGACCAATTAAACAGAAAGTAAAGTCAAGGGGAAAAAAAGCAAAGGAATGAAGAGTATGTGTGTGGGGGGAAAGGTTATGAGAGAGGCCTCTCATAGTCTCTGAGAGACTCACAGATTTCTAGGGAGACATATTTTGGTATAATTTTCACTATGAAGAAACAATGAAAATACCAAAGGTGAAACAACTTTGGTAGAGATTTATATAGTACTCTGTGCTAGCCACTGGGCTAAACATATTATTTTCATCATCTATAAGGTACTTTTTCCCACTTATTACCATTTATTTATGAGGAAACTGAGGGTTAGAGAAATTAAATAATTTTCCATTGGTCATACAGTTAACTGGCAAAGCTAGGACTCAGACCTAAGGTGCCTTATTACAAACATTCTCTCTTACCACATAAAAATTACATCCCCCAATATCCCCAACTAGTGTGAGAGGATACCTTCTACTTTCCTTCAATGATGCTATGCTTTTTTTATTTTTTTTTTATTATTACCTCTGACTAAACTGTGATTTCCTTTATTTATCTTTGTTGTACACAAAATTTTTTGTGCATAAATTATTAAGCAATTGCTTCAAGAAATGAAACCACTAAAAACCAACCACATGCTCTCCTGACCAGTCAAAGGTATTTCATGTGTAACCATCCACTTATCCATCATTCCTGCAGGAGTCAGGTCCAAACAACCCTGTCAAAGTACTTTTATGCTCCACAAGTCTTGGAAGGTTCTCCAAACAAGGTTTTGTGTGCTAAATTGATAATTCTTTATCAACTTCTATAATAGATGGTAAAAGGTAAATCCAGCTCCAAAACACATGGAGCACCGCCCTGCCTGCCCTTTTCTTACATGAAAGCTATCCCATGTGTATTTGATCATATATTCCTTCTGGTTAATGGAAAATTGAGGCCTAATCTTATTAAAAATTCACCAAAATATAAAAGAGATTATGTATAATCCAGGGATGCTCATAGGCATTTGGTTTTATAGTACAGTTAGAAGAGAATGGCCATGATGTCAGGAAATTTTGGATTGAATCCCAGTTCTGCCTGTGTCTTACATCTACCCTTCCCCCTATTCTGGTTGTTCTCTGAGTTTTTCATTGTATACTCCTGAGAAAGAATCTGACCAGCATAGCTAGCTAACTATGATCTCCACTATAGTCATAGAAAAGGAAACATGGTTTAGAATAGTCCCTCTTTTCAAGGAGCAATGTAGGATCAATTTCTTCATCAGGAAATATGGGTGTTGCAGTAATCGTGAAATGTTTTCCCAGTATACAAGTGAATAGGAAAATGTGCACAGTGCAAAGTCCATAAAAAACCAGGCCCAAGATTTTAAGAGTTTTCTCCCAGTGGAGTCACGCAGGACATGCTTCATTTCTCTAGGAACAGGTTGTGATAGCACATGTGAAGTGTTGTCTACAAGGGAAGCTTATTACAGACTCAGCACCCAAGGTTGGTTATTTATTTATTTATTTTTTAGACAGAGTCTCACTTTGTTGTCCAGGCTAGAGTGAGTGCCATGGTGTCAGCCTAGCTCACAGCAACCTCAAACTCCTGGGCTCAAGCAATCTTGCTGCCTCAGCCTTCCAAGTAGTTTGGACTACAGGCATGTGCCACCATGCCAAGATATATATATTAGGTGGCCAATTTCTATATATATTAGGTAGTCAATTAATTTCTTTCTATTTATAGTAGAGGCGGGGTCTCGTTCAGGCTGGTTTCGAACTCCTGACCTCGAGCAATCTGCCCGCCTCGGCCTCCCAGAGTGCTAGGATTACAGGTGTGAGCCACTGCATCCAGCCAGCACCCAAGGTTTTTATTGAGGGATGGTCATGCCTATCATGTATCAAAATTCCCAACACCCAAAAAGAAAGCAGGTGTTCAACATAAACCATACTGTTTGTACAAACTAAATACCCATTCTTACATTTTAGAGAAAGTTTTATATCAATGTAGGAAACTGTTTACCTGTCAAGGTCCAAGATGTCAGCCAAGGGCCAACTCTGTAAGCAGGTCTTTCTAATAATAGCAAGCTCACCTTTTCTGTATATGCCTCCATGCAGGAGAGATGCCAAGAGCACTGGCTGAGAACCAGCATCCCCCAGACAGAGAAGACTTGTCTGGAGAACTTCACAAGCTTTTTGTAAGCAAAAATGCACTGCAGCAGCACTGCCCTTGACCTCCTTGAGTTAGTGGATAATTATGTAGCCCTGGGGATCTGCTTCCACTGATTAAGAAGAGTCCAGCTGCATCACAAGAAGATGTGTTGCAAAAGCTCTGCTTATCAGGGTGGCTATAAAAGGATGAAGCCTCTAGCAAAAACCAATCTAATTACCTGAAAATTGCATCTCATAAAAGTAATATCTGCAAATCCAATCTGGTTTTGTCATTGATTCATATTTGAATTGCAGAACTTTCTGTGGTGAAATAAGACTGTTCTAAAAATTTTAGATCAAAATCCAGTCTTACTACTTACTAGTTAGTTGACTTTAGAGGAGTCATTCTGGGTCTTGGAAGGTTGCTAATTTATTTGGGGAGTGGCTTTGAAGACCACAGAGTTGAAGTCATCATAGCTTTCAGGTCTTGCTGCACTCTTGTCATCACTTCATATGAGTACCCTCTCTTCTGTCATTTTATAATTTGTCCCAGAGCTCTTACTCATTCCTGCTGTGTCCACTGGCAGTTCCACACATAAATGTGCTTTGTAAATGTCTGTGATAAATCTGTACCTAAACTTCTTCATCTGTAAAATGGATATAATAATACCTGCCTTGTTGGCCTTGTTATGTTTTTGTAAAGGTCAAAGAAAAGAAACTGAAGCCTAAAAACACTCATCAGAAGCCTCATGTAAATACCAAGTTTCTTATTAATTCGTATTAATTGTGATTGCTCTTCAGCTGAAAGTAGCTGTTAACATTTTTGTTTTAGGATTTTATGTTTTAATCACATCTTCCATCCCTCCTGGTCTGACACACATATTGGAACAAAAGTGTTAGATTCTTATCTGCTGTGCATGGAATTATGTTGCCCCAGAAATAATTGTGCAAGTCCTAACCCCTGACGCCTATAAATGTGACCTTATTTGGAAATAGGGTCTTTGCAAAGGCAATCAAGCCAAGCTATAGTCATATTGGATTAGGGTGTGTCCCAAATCCAATGACTGGTGTTTTTATAATAGAAGAGAATTGTACACAAGAGACCCAGAGGAGACACACAGAAACAAGGCTATGTGAAAACCGAGGCAGAGACTGGAATGATGCATCTATAACTGAGGAATAGCAAGGATTGCCACCAAATGCCAAAGCTAAGAAAAGGCAAGGAAGGATCTTGCCTAGAGCCTTGAAAGAAAACATAGCCCTTGCAAAATCTTGATTTGGGACTCCTAGCCTCCAGAACTGTGAAAGAACAAATTTCTGTTATATTGAGTCACTCAATTTGTAGTAATTTGTTCCAGCAGCCCTAGGAAACTATTAATAATTCATCATCTCAGCCCCACCAACATTTCACTTAGTGATTTTGGCCAAATCACTTCATCAGGCCTAGGCTTGAATATTGCAGTCTAGAGACAAGATAGAACATGGTCTGGCCTTGAGTCCAGGGGTTATGGATATAGTATATAGAGCTGGAGCCATACCTTAGGAACAGCCAAAAGCAGAACATGCTCTAGATTACCCCCAAAAAATGTGGTTGCAATGTTATACTTTCGGTTTCATCAGTGAGAAACTCAAGGCTGCAGGTAATGAAATTCTTCAGCTCTGTTCATGTAGTAAGTCAGAGTTAGTGGCAGAGCCAGAGGAGAGCTGACCTCCCAGGCCTGGGCTCTCTCCATCCCATGCAGGATGTGACCCACAATATCAAAAAGGTGCAAGGAATGAGGACCTCGAAACAACCTGCTATGTCCTGGGGCAAAGGGGCCCAAGGCAAGGGGCATCGGGTGAGGGCCTTTGTAACAGCAGTAAGCCATCCCCCCATGTCAGTGTCAGAAATAAAGGAGAGAGCCTTTCAGTGGTCTCATTGGTCAGTTCACTGTGGTTTAAGAGCTGACCCTGCTCTCCCATTAATTTTAACACCAACTCGGTTTGAAGGGATTTATGGCCAAGCAGTACAAAGAGTGATTTGAGTTACAGCTTGGCCCAGTCATGTTTGGGAGGCAAGGGCAGAATGTTTTATTTTCCAGACTGCTGACTTTCTTTTTAACTCTCCTTCCCTGAAAACATAAATAAAGGTAAGACATTGAAAAATGACCCTGCATTTCCTGGTAGTTGAACCCTGTTTGGAATTAGAAGAATAAAAGCTGAACAATTTGAGAAAATAACCTGAGAAAGACTGCATAGTATCAAGGAAAGAGCCCTGGCCCAGGGGACTAGGAATCGTGCTCTGCCCCCAACTTGTTGAAGTGTTCTGGAAGCCACTTCCCCAGACTGGGCCCTTGCTTCCTAATCAATAAAACAAAAGCTGTATAGCGTAGTAATCTCTCACAGGGGCTCTGGTACCACAATGTTTCTGAGTTCAAATTCTGACTCTAATGCTTATCAGCTCTGTGATGTTGAGCAAATCACTCAACCTACCCATGCCTCAGTTTCGTCATCTGTAAAATGAGAATAATAATAAAACCTACTCCATGAGGTTGATTTGAAAGTTAAAGAAATTAGCATATGATGTGCTTAGAACTTGTTCCTAGCGTGGTATACGTACTGTGTGTGTGTGTGTGTGTGTGTGTGTGTGTGTGTGTGTGTGATGAAGTGACAGTGAAGTGAGCAAGATTCTTTTCAATGATGTTTTTCCTGCTTCCACACTCAAAGTTGGCTTCAAATTAAAAAGGAAAGGAAAGTGAGAAGGCCAGTGAGACTCAATGTCAGAGATCTCGAGAGAGCTAGATAACTTGAAAGAAAGAGAACTAATTTTGAGTTGAAAGGCCTATGACCTGATCCCAGCTTTGCCAAGGACATACTGGTGTGGTCCTAAGCACATTTTTCCACACCTAATAAAATAAGAAAGGTGGAATGAACAATATTCAAGTTTGCTTCCAGCATTTGAGTTATATGATTTTTAAATTGGGAGCAGACAAACACATTAAGTGCCAAAGTAAGCCAATTAATCTTCCAAGAGTTTAGGGGAACAGGGTGTGGTTTTGATGCTTAAGACCAACCACTCACCCCCTCTTCCACAGGGTTCCGTGCTGAGGGAGCACACACACAGCCATCTAGAGTCAAATGGAAAACCAAGCATTCTGTGTGTGTTGTTGCTGGCTATGTGAATGTCCAGAACTCTGATGCAAGATTATGACAAAAGTTGGATTGGAGAAAGAGCTGTACACCTATGATTGAAGAGGGAATTCTTACTCCTTGTTAACAATCCACATTTTGGTGCCCATGCACTCACACGTGCCTTCAGGAGAGGGAAATAGAATGGGCAGGATCTGCAGAGCCCTGACCTGAAGTTACTTCAGCAGATTGTTAGATAAAGATGGCTGACTAAGGACAGAAGGACAGTAACCTCACCCATTAGTGAAATGCATCCCGATGATTGCTGACTACTCAGATCAACCAGTCCCCCCCCCCCTTCAGAAGAAGAAGCAAATGGGAAAGAGGGTCACAGAATGACCCCAGGTTTCTTCTGACACCCCTTCTCCAAGGGATGGGAAGTTTGGATTCTACTTCCTTGCTCTCCTGTACAGGAACAGTGTGGTTCTTTGCAACAAAATATTCAAATAATTACTTGTAATTTAAGGCAAGTCAACTTGATTGTAGGTTTCATCTGATCACAACAGTTATCTGTTCAGTGATGAGGCTCTGGGCACCAGAGCAGTAGCTTTAGACTTAACCAGATCTGTGTTCTAATTCTAAAGTACACTAAGGATGATGCTCAACCTCTCTGCTCATCTACAAAAAAAGGAGATAATAATGCCTTTTACTTTATATGCATATTGTGAGGATTAAGTGAAATAGTTCTCACTATAAAAAAAACACTTAACACAGTGCCTGGAACATTTAAGTGACAATAAATTATAGTTGTTATTTTTCCAGAAAGTCTCTTAGAGACCTTAAAAATGCATCTGGTTCACTTCCCTCATTCATACAGAAGAATGACTGATGATCTATTTCATTATTTAACCTCTTTAGGAATTTCAAATTATAAATCTAGTATTTTATATCCCTTATAGAAAAACAGTGTTCCTTTTTTACAAAAGAGATGCCTATTGTTTTAATTTAAGGTCTTCTTTTATTCTTGAGTCCAGTGAGGACAAAAAGATTCTCAAGGTTTTGCATGTAAATCTTCATATCTTGAAGGCAGCTACTATGGCCCCTCGAGGCCAGCCCTTCCTTTAGAAACAAAGGTCCAAATGTCTATGTAAAAATGGGCCAATCTCTTGTGATGAAAATTTTAGATGTAGCAAGAGATGGAGCTTACTCTAGAATTCCTAGCTATAGTAATTCCCCTTAGAGATTTATACCAAAAGTAAAAAAAAAAAAAAGAAAAGAAAAGAAAAAGGAAGAAAATAAAATAAAAATATTTTTATACAATACAAAGAATCCCCTATTACCGTATTCCATATTAGTGGAAACTTGGAAATAATTCAAATGCCTAGCAATAATATATCAATGCAACTACATTCTTATTAACAGTCAAGTGAACCGCAACAGGGGCAGCTCTCTAAATTCTTCATAGTGTTTCCACTGATGCCAGCCCAACTCATGTATTTATTCACTCATCCTTTCCATCACCTAGGTATTTATTAAATGCTTACTACATGAGAGGTACTATGCTTGACCTTGGGAATATAATAATAAATAAGACCTTATGATCCCTTCCCTCAAGATCATAGTTTCTAACAAGGTAGCTAGGAAACTAATCAAATAAGGAATTATAAGAAGGCATGACAAGTGCTTTAATCCAGTAAATCATGGCAAATGGGTGGTTATGAGATTTTAACCTTGGCAATTTAGCTTTAGGTTTCATCATTATGCTGTTGGTCACTTTCTTATGGCTAAACAGTGAGGGGGGCGGCAGAGTTCAGCTCTGGGCAACTTGACTCCTCCAGGGTCTTTTTGCTTAATCACTATGCTCAGTACTGCACATGCTTTGTTCAAATGTCTCTGAAACAGCATCTGGAGATGTGTAGTCAGCAACTGGAGCTGAAGCCACACACTTGGTAGTCAGGGGATAGATGTAGCTGAAGATGTGGACTCAGAGTCAACAACAAGGAGAAGCTCCCCCAACAAAAGGAGAAGAGAGTCCAAAGCAGAACTTGGGCACAGCAATATTTAATTGATAGGCAGATGGAATGGGGGAAAATACAATGGGAGAAGAAATAAAAAAGAAAAGGATATATTAGGAAGAAAATTAAGGTGTCATAAAGCCAGGAGAGAGGTGATCTTAATAAAAGATCAAGATTTAGTATCTACAGGAATCACTGGTGACTTTGGAAAAGGAATTTTTGGAAACATAGAAGAAGATAAACCCAGATCAGAGTGGCTTGAGTGGTGATAAAGGAAGGAGTAAATAGACACAGAAAACACAGACAGCTTTTTCAATCGGTTGGGCTGCCCACTTTCCTCATACCCAATGTGATGCTGAGTCCCACAGACTGTGAAGGAGAGAAGAGAAACAGCACAGAGGAGAAGCTGGAGAAGGTCATGAATGGAGGGAGGTTTGCTTATTAACACTTTAAAAGAAAAAGACTTGAATATGTTTAAATGCTAAAGATAGAAGTCATAAAATAAGAAAACTAATGAGACAGACAAGAGAATATATAGTCTTTTTAAAAACGAAGTCCTGAGGAATTCTAGAGGGAAAGTATTTGGGGGATATGGAAGGGTCACATAACGAAGGGTTGTTTTCTCCAGTCATAGGAGAAAATAAAGAAAGGAAAGGTGCAGATATTAGTGGCTAAAGCCTATTGAGGTACAACCACTTTAGAAAGCTGTTTGGAAATTTCTCATGAAGTGAAACATATACCTACCTTCTGCCTAGCAATTGTTCTTCTAGGTACATGCCCAGGAGAAATGAATGAGTCTGATAAATAAAAGAGACTTGTTCAAGAATGTTCGCAATCACATTATTAGTAATAGCCAAACCTGCAAACAATCTAAATGTGTGAGCAGAATGGATAAACTGAAACTGTGGCATATTCATTCCAAGGAATACTACTCAGCAATTAAAAGAGATGAGCCGCCACTCCATGTACCAATATGGGTGAATGTCACAGAGCTTGTATTGAACAAAAGAAATTAGAGACAGAAAAATGCATGCTATATGAGTCCACTTCTAGGAAGTTTAGCAATAGACATAGCTAATCTATGACAAGATCAATCAGAATGGCAGTTGCCTGGAGGAGACTGAGGGCCAAGTGGGAAGACAGAGGAATTGAAAGGGACACAAGGGAACTTTCTGGGTTGATGAAAATATTCTTTACCTTGATATGGGTGATGATTGTGTTGATATATTTTTCAGAATTCATTAGATTAGACTCTCACAATTTGTTCATTATACTATATGCAAATCATACCTCCATAAAAAGTTAGCATATGATATAATTGAAAATCTAATTATAAGTAACTGAACTAATTAAGCTAATCACAATAACCTTACAATGTAGCTAATATTATAGTCTACATTTAACGAGTGAAGGCACTGGGCAAAGAGGAGCAAAGTCTTTTTCAAGGTCGCACTTCCCAGAAGGGACGGAGTGCAGATAATGGGATCTGTGCAGGTTTGGTAGCAGGAAGTTAAAGGCCTTCTCTGATCCCCACTAATCTCTCCTGTAAGAGTAGACTAGCCTATCCCTGGGTGTGAAGGAGAAGACAGGAAGTCAAAGGTTTGAGATGAATGGAGAATATTCACAATGGCTTTATGAAACAAAAGAAGCCCAGTAGGAACAGGCCACATTACATATACCTTCAATTTCTCTCTTAACCTATATAATGATGCCTTTATCATACGGTGGGTATTTATAAAGATCAAATGCACAAAAGTGCTTTACCAACTCTAAAGTACTATATACACATATATTTTACTTTAACTTCTAAAGCATCTCCCCAGTTTTTCTAATGAGTCAAAGAATACATTAATTATTTTTTAAAAAATTAATTATAAAACCTATTTTTAATGGGATCCCTTACAGGTCTTAATTTTTTCTCTCTCTCTAGCCCCATGTTACTACTTCCTTAGAGAAGTCTGTCTAAGCAGCAAAAGTTCAGAGCCCCACAGGGGAGAGATCCCCTGCCCCTCCCTGCTGCTGGGCAGGCCGTACCCTCTGTGATGACCAGTGTGGGCAGAGGAGCCTGCAGAAGAGGCTGCTCCCCTGGCCCAGAGCTCCAGTGCAAGGTGCCAGGAGAAAACAGAGCAGCCTCCTTTCCCATCCTGGGTCCTTGACTTCTGGCATTTCCTGCCACACAGTGAGACCACTGAGAGGACTAAGTAAGACAATCTGGACACACAGCCTTGTGCTGTCCTCACAGAGTGCTGGTGCTTGAGGTGGAGTTCTTGTAGTCAGTGCAACAGGGAGTGAATTAATAGCGTGAAAAATACAACTGTAACAGGGACCCTCACCTCCACGTGCCCTGATCACACTGCGATCTCAACGATCTCACTCTTATGATTGAAAAGAACATAAACCATTCCACAAATCGGCCTTCTTCTCCCTTATTTTGTCTCTCCTTTTCCTAGGTTTGGCTATTTCACACTGTGTTTTTCTAAATCGGTGAACTTAACTACATTTTTTTCTGCCATTTAGTCTTGATGCCTTTCCCTTTCCACACAAATCCCCCTTCAGATAAATAATCCCCACTCAAAGGGGGAGTGAAAAGAAGAGATCCCCTAGATCAGACTTGAAAGAGTCAAGAAAGCAAGAGTCTGTTTCCCTCAAGGTGGTAGGGCCTCTGTCTAGTCTTCAAGGATGCATATTAGTGTCATTCAATAGGCACTAAGGCACCATAGCAGGAGGGCACTGCTTAAGCAGCAGCATGGGAGTGTGGAACATCATGGCCTCCTCCCAGAACTGTGAGCAGCTCCATTTTGCTACAACATGAAATCTGAGATGAGGCTCAGCAGGAGAAGGGGCTGGGGCAGTGGGCACAACTTAAGAGCAGGATAGACCCCCTGCAGAAAAACTTGGTTTTCATCCTGTTGGTTTCATTTGAGATACAGCCACCTAAGAAAACTAATAAACAAAAAGAAAATTTGTGATCAAATCCCATCTCTTGCTAAGTTTTCAGAGAGGAAGAATCACATTTTTTATTTCAAAAATCATACATTCAAACTCTGGGGCCAGGTAGCTACCCCAAATTAGTCAAGTGTATTGGATATGTTTTTTAAAATCACGTGGCCCTTATATGATCTTTTTCATTTTACCACTTTTCTGAGAGACGTGGCTATATAGAAATGGTCCTCTTTGATACAATGAACCATGCATGTGCAGTGACAATATGCAACAGACATTTAGCCTCGGTGCTGGGGAGCAGTAGAACCTGGTGGTGACCCCGCGACACTGAGAGCAAGCGTGCGGGCCGCCACTGCCCATCAGCCAGGTGCTGCCAGGAGGGGATGCAAACAGGATTGCAAGAGCTTCTGACTTTGAAGGAAGAGGGAAATCCATATTTTCATCTGAAGTCTCCCTATTTTTAAAGACTGGCTCACATTTTTAAAACACTCTTCAACCTAGAGAAAATGAGTGTGTTGGTCAAATCCAGCTGTGACCCGCCACTCTGCAGCCTCCGCCCCGCACCCTTTAGCTTTTCGACAGCACACTGTTGGGACTCAATGATATTCACTGGGGGAATGAATGAAGGTCGTTCTCTTCTCTGCTCTAAAATCTGTTTTCTCAGCCCTCTGAGGTACTCCTTCTCTGAGTCAGGGGCTTTATTCTAGAAGATGTGCCATCTATTTGGTGAGAAGACTAGAGTGCACTGGTTTAAAAATGAATCTTCAGAAGAACTCCAAGCTCTGGGTGACCTTGGGGAAAATTTATCTCATTAACACCATCAGAGGGTTTGGTTAGATTCTCGAAATTACATTCTATGGTATCGTCCATGTTTTCCATCTATAGCTCTTTTTCCTTTCCTCCCCTGTCACTAAACCATTCTGTTTCCCCCCCTATCTTTCTGTTCCCTCTGGCTGGCTCTGTCCCATCTTTCATGATCTCTCTGTTTCACAGATCCTATTTCTTTTTGTCTCTATATAGTTCTCCTTGTCTTCCTTTCTATCCCTCAATCTACCTCTATCTCCTTGCATCTTTCTTGGATGCATAAATCTTGGAAAATGATTTATGAATGAGGGCTTGAGGGAGGGAAAAAGTCAAAATCAGGATAGGGCATCTCTGGGTGAAATTCTCAGCAGTTGATGGAAAGTTTTCTGCCAGCCAAATTCAGCTCCGTTAATTGGCTCTATCCATCCAGATTCCCAGACCATATCCTCCTCCTCCAACCTAGCAGGTGATATAAGACCTGGGAGGCCAGGGCTACTGAAAAAGGCACTGTGCCAAGAGCTAATGGCCTATGAAATGAAAACGCTCAGCCCACCTGCTCCATGTGGCCACTTCACAGTGTGGACCTACAGCTGGCCCAGGCCAATGCTGAGGGAAAGCAGGAGGAGACTTGTCCCAGATCTGAGTCAACAGAGAGGACTAGGTGAGTCTGCCAAATGCAAATAGCTCAGGCCAAAATTCTTCCCTCACTAGCGTCATCCAACCCCCTGGATATGCCCACAGTATGAGGTTCAAAAAACCCAAAGGAGTCAGCAGATGTGGGTTTGACTCACAGTTTTGCCACTAATTGACTATGACCTTGGGTAGGTCACTTCTACTTTCTGGGTCACCATGTTTTCATCTACAAAAGAAGGAGCACAAACCCATCATCTATTTCTAGAGTTGCTTCAATTGTAAGGTTCTTGTAAAGGGATTTGGCCTATTTTGTTTCCCTATAATTTTGGTATTTGCTGCCCATCTACCAACATTTATAGTGCTTTTCCATCGGATTAAGAAGCCAAAGGAGAAGGATAAAATAAGAGAGAATCAAGTTATGAGAGAGACATCTATTTTCCCCATTTTTACAAAGAAATCTAAGTAGTTACAAAGGAGACAGAGGCTTTATGCTCCTCCTTCAAACTATGCAGACATCTGATCTGCAGGAGATGTCTAGAGAGCCCTGATTTATCTCAGTACACTGAATGCACCATTCATGGTGCTTTCTCTTCTGCCTCAAACTACTGGCCTGTCTGCAATTCCCTGCTCAGGGAAAGAGCACTACCAGAGTCTTTTTTCAGGGAAGGCTTCTGATTGACCCAAGAAAGAAATAGGACCCAAGAGATCTCATCAAAAGCCTGGTCAATGATCCTTGAGGTAGCCTGGGGCAAATGCCTGAAAGAGAGGCAGAGTAATTAGTGAAACCAATTATACATGTCCCCTCTGGAATTTGTGGTGGAGGCTATTGAAAAGATTGTCCAGCCACAGATGAGAAGAGAATGGAGCAGAGACATAGAAAGCAATGGAATCACCTGGAGAGAGACCATTTAATTCACGAGAAAGACAGAGAATAGTGGTCTCTGTACCCAGGCAGCTCCTGGCAGCACCCCAGGTCAGCAAAATTCCAATCTGTAGGAATGGCCTTTCTTTTCTTGAAGGCGTTCTGAAGAACAGTGCTCCCAGCAACCCAAAGATCCTCACCAGCACACAGGTGGGAAGGACATTCAAGCCACAGGCATTGGCACCAAATGTCTTTCCTTAAAAATGTGAGCATATAAGCACCCAGGGATACCAATGCTATGGCCTCTAGAAACGGACACTAAATCCTACTTTTGGGAAACCTAAAAAACTTTATAGCTTCCCCCAAACCTACAGAATCTTAGATCAACCAATTTAAAGGATACCCTGAATACACATTAACTAGTCCAACTCTCCATTTTACAATGAAGTGGTTTTTCTTTCTAGAATTAAAGAGAATATAAGTTTTTTTAAAAAAACTAGGTTTAAAATCTCTTAAGAAGCAGAGAATTGTTTATCCCCTTTTTCATTAATAACTTCCCCTGGAGCCCTTCTATCACGCTCCCCTCCTTGTGGGGTCAGGGTGCAGTGACATAAAGTGCAGCATGTTTATGCTCTAGAATCTGGTCCAATTTTGTTGCATTGGACATCAGTTGTTTTTGTCCTACTTTGAGCAGCTCATGCTTTCTTTGGCATATTATTTCCCCCACTTTTTCAGTCTTGTGATTCCAATTAAAGTACTCAACCTCCCTGGCGACGAGAAGGGTGGGAGGAACAGAACCTCAGCCCAGCAAAGCATAGGACCCAGTTTACCTGACCACAGTTTTTGGTCCAGCAGCAAGCATGTAACCTGCGCAAAGCTAATCAGAATCGTTCCTTGGGATTGTTTGGTTTGGGGCTGGAAGAAAAGGGTGCTTCCTTTTTAGGTCACAGAACTGAAAGTACTAATATAAGAAATGAGGTTTTCTTGCAGCCATTGTTTCTCCAGGTAGGGATAATTAGAGGGGCAGAGAAAAGCAATGTGTGTGTGTGTGTGTGTGTGTGTGTGTGTGTGTGTGTGTGTGCGCACGCACGCATGCATGTGTGTGAAATTATCTTGTTAAAGATCCTAAAGCATGGGCTAAAACCAGATTCACTGTTAGGTATTGACATATATAGATTTCTTTTCCCTCTGGTAGCTTCATATCTCCCTATAAAAGATAGAACTTTGTCTCTATATGGATATAGGTATTCTGCTTCATATATATATTTATACATATACACACATATGTATATAAAATAGATGTGTGCTCTCCTCTATCTATGTGGTGAGAAAGGACAAATATAGAAAATTGTGGTTGGCAAGATCATCTCAGAAGATTATAAACTAAACCAATAATAAAGACTAATCAACACCAGTGGTCAAATACAAAGCCCAGGTAGAAAGCAGATTCCAAAAAAGCTTATAAGATGATGCATTCGCCAAAAGTGTCCAGAAGAAAGCTGCTTATACACACTGAGTCTTGTTTCTCCAGAAAGATACAGCCTTTGGATAGTGGCACAATGAAATGGTACAATGAAGTATTATAAAAGGCACAAAGAAGAAGGATATCCTGTGAGCAAGACTAGATTGTCACAGGGAGCTGAGTGAAGGGGCCAGGGAAGGTGGAGAAGGGCAAAAGGAAAGCAGGGAATCCTCTCTTCACATTGCTGAGCTTGAGGCTCTGCTTATTGAAAGTGTGGATCACAAGCTTACTGTAGTCAAAGGCTGCAAGTGGGAATAAGGTGAAGACAGACGGAAGGTAGCAGAACACCTGTGAGGCAACTGGGACAATAGTCTTCTGGTAGAGTTCGTTTTGATGCTAACGATTTGAAGCCTTGTAGCATCACTCCTTGTGACTTGAATTTACTGCATGAGTACAGCCCGGGTGATACAAAAAAAATACTAGGCTTCTTATTTATTTAAGCTAGTTTGAATTGAGGTTCTGTCATAGGTAAATAACAAATTTTCAATCCAAGCAACACTGTTTTCTGCATTTGTGACCTTGAATTTTCAGCTACTAATCTGTATTAGGGCAGTAACATAACTGAGAGAGCTATTGTGAAGAATAAATATTGTACACAGACCAGGGCTTGGCACAGAGCTTGCAGGCAGTAGCCATTGGTTCTCTTTTTCTAGTGCTTAGGTCTCTCTCAGCTGAGGGATAGAAAGTAAGCTCCCCCCTGTCTCTTCTTATAAGGATGCTAATCCCATCACGAGGGTTCCACCTTCATGATCTAACTAAGGCTCCACCTCCTGATACCATCGTATTGAGGATCAGGGTTTCAACTGAGACAGAAATACTCAGTCCATATCACATGTGTATACATATACATGCACTGTTACACATTCCAAATTTTTACTATTGTATATAATGTTGATACAAATTTGGGGCAAAGAGCTGTTTGCCATTATTTTCTTTTATATTGTTCGACATTTAGATTTTTTTCCAAATTTGTATAAAGCTACAATATTACAGAGGCAAGTCACATGAAAAACAGTAAAGCTCCCCTCAGTCAAGACAAAGATTACTAGCTCTATTTAAATATGAAGATAAATACATTGCGATGGGTAGGATATTCTATTGGGTTATGTGATGATTATGTTGCCCAAGCACTCAGCTGCTTATTTTCTGGCGATGGTATCCTGATTTTCCTATGAAGAACTATCTCCTCCCAACCCTCAGTTCCTACTTTTGGTAGCCAGGATGGAAATAGGACTTAGGTCCAATTAGTCAGAGCATCACATGCACCTGTCTCAGTTATTGGTTTAGAGATAATCATGTGACCCACACAAAGCCAGTAAGACAAAATGAGACTAGTGCTGGGATTGATGAGAGACAGACTAGACCATCTACTGGGACTACTGGCAATAAAGATGATATGAGTCTGGACCCTGCAAGAATCACAGTGTAAAATCTAAGAATGAAGTTGACACCAGGGCAGGCAGAGTCAACGAATGACAGCAACTGCATCCTAGTGACATTGTTTAAGCTCCTGAATCAAGCCCTGCTTTAAGCCAGAGCCATCTCTGGACTTGTTGGTTAAATGAGCTGATAAATCCTCTTTATTGCTTAAGCCTATATCAATTTTTTGATACTTCTGACCAAACTAGTCCTCACTGAGGACTGGTCGATACTGGTATCCATAAAGGTGAATTAACTCAAGTCAAAAAGCTAGTAATTGGCAGAATAAGTACTAGAAGATAGGTCCCTTTGAGCCCAGTGTTTTTTTCTATAATATACATCTGTCCCAGCTCTAGGACTATCTATTGCCAATTCTTTATATCTATCTGAATGAGGAAAACTCAGTGATCTCAGAGGGAAAATCAGGCATGTCATCAAGCCTATAATAAAACAGAAATAATTGCTATGCTATGAGGACAGGTAGATGACAGGGCTCTTTTCAGTACAGAATTCTTTGCAGTTTAGACTATACCAGGCGTCCTCAAACTATGGCCCACAGGCCACATGCAGGTGTTTTTGCCCATTTGTTTTTTACTTCAAAATAAGATATGTGCAGTGTGAATAGGAATTTGTTCATAGTTTTTTAAAACTATAGTCTGGCCCTCCAGCAGTCTGAGGGACAGGGAACTGGCCCCCTGTTTAAAAAGTTTGAGGACCCCTGGACTATACTCTTGTCTCAGGGTTGTCTTGTCAATCATAGTGTCTGAATTTTTCACTGTGTGTTAAAGCTGCAATACTGGGGACAGCCACAGCCCTGTCACTGCCCTCACTCCCATTAGAGCATTGCTAAGAAGACCTTATCAATGACAACTGCATATTCAGCTAATTCTGCTCCATTTGAACATGTACATTTGAGTTCAAGGATTTCTAGGCTGACCAAGAAAAGATGGGACCATGAGATGGCTGTGTTGCACAGCAAGCTTTATCGGGCTGTTTTAGACAGGTTTGCATGAAAGAGAAGTCCTTCACAGCAGGTGACTTTCAAGAGACAGTTGGCATGGGCCACACCCAGAAGGGGAAGTGAGTAAAGGAATTCCCAAGGGAGAGGGGATTTGGAGAGAGGACATGGGTGTCTAGGTTGGGTTATTTAGCAGCAAGTGGGGAATCTCCAGGTCACAGAGCTATGAAGGTTAACAGTGGTTTAGGGGTCTTTTGTAGCCACAAGTTTGTTTTATTTACAGCTAGAGATGCAGTTTCATAGTGTAGACAAACCAAGGAGACTCTATATGGCTTGAAAATATGCTTATTTGGGCTATAGTTAAAGCAATAGAATGTGTAAGAATTTGAATTTGGCATCAGCAGGCTTTGAGCTAATAGTCCTAGCCTGCTGTGAAGGAGTAAACAATATAGAGACCAAAACACAGGGGATATCTTTAATCCATTTGTATAATAGGCCCTGATTTTCCAGGCATAGGATTCAAGGGCTTTCTCCCTTGTGATAAAGGAGAAAAAATCTTCTTGGAAATGTATATGCCTGCAGGCCAAGGAAGATCAACTCAGAGGTTATATCACATGTTCTGTACTTACCTGCATGACCAAGGGACTGTTTTGAAATATGCAACTTCCTCTTTTAGTGTGAGGATCATGTTTGCTTTTTATTTAATTTTAGTTTAGTCCAGTGCTCTCAAATCTGGGAAGATTACTTTTTAAATGCTAGTGCCCAGACCACACCTTAGATCAATTAGAATCTCTGGTGTGGAGGGTATGGGAGGCAGACATTGGTACTTTTAAACAGTTCCCCAAGTGATTCTAATGTGCTTACAGGATTGAGCCTACCAGTCTGCAGCAAAGCACAATAGAGCATTCTAGAACTTGAAGTCTCAGTCCTGACTGTGAATCCTGACTCTGCCCTATACTTAATAGCTGGTGATGTCAAGCAAGTTTTTTAAATTATCTCGGCCTCAGATT
Organism: Microcebus murinus; assembly: GCF_040939455.1. NCBI lineage: Eukaryota > Metazoa > Chordata > Mammalia > Primates > Cheirogaleidae > Microcebus > Microcebus murinus. The sequence goes on along the minus strand of NC_134110.1, from coordinate 35,929,650 downwards.
ACTTGGCTGGAAGAGAGAAATAAGAATTCCTGAAATACTGCTTGTGCCACCCCTGTGGGAGGTCACTCCTCATTGCCCACCCAGTGTCCTGAGTGTCGTGAGCTGCTCACAGGTTGCACAGGGGTCATGCCCCTGCTTACGTGCATGCCTTTCACAGACGCCCTGCCCAGAGTGATGACCTGTCAGCAGGCTAACTCCAGATTAGCCCTCAAGGCTCACCTCATGCACCACCTTTGCAGAAAGCCTCCCCTGGCAAATACATCAAGGCCGGTTGTGTGATCACCCAGGTACCCCTCTATAGTCCCCTGTGACTGTTGTGATTATAGCATTTGAAACAGTACATGTTGTCATTTGTTTGTCTGGGAGCTCTCTGAAAGACCAGTTAAATCAACACCATAGTATCTTACTTATTTTCTATCTCAATGGAATTGAAGGCACTTTAATGTTGCAATAGAGGTAGCAATGTTCGGGCCATCTTCTGAGTCAGTAGTATATCCTGAAACAGCTACGATACATAGGACCAGTGGGGACCCCTGGCCAGCCCCTCATTCCCTGTCTCTCCTTCTCTACTTCATTTCCCACATCTTCCCAGAGCGGCACATGGCCAAACAGCCCACACTGACTTTGCAAAATCCTCACTGCACTTTCCTCCACTTGAGTGTGCCTGCTCAAGGGAAGGGCTCACCTGTAAACATACCTGAACAGATTTGTGGCCTCCCATTAAGAAAGGCCTGCTGTTTCTTGGCTACTCCAGAATCTCAGCAAATCACCTATTTTATAGGCAATGTCCAACATTTGGACCAATGACGAAACTTTTTTCTATGTTATAGCAAAGAATGGAAGAAGGAAAGGACTGATCATATACTGTTTCTGTCATAGCAATGTCATGCCTACTAGATCTTTTTTAAGTATCAGGGTACAGAGATGGATAAAATTCAGAGCCTGCCCTCAAAAATCTACAGCCGAATGGGCACATGAGTGGTTTGGCAATTTCTATGGTATTAAACTCCTATTGTGGTGTAAATACTCCCGTCATTACCCTGTTTCCAATGTCCAACTCTGTCTCAATCGGTGCTATCAATTCAACCTCAGTTACACTAGAAAAACCTACAAAATCAGTCTCTACATCTGATTTTTGTTTACACCTGCCTTGTGACTAAAAGCAATAAAAGATTGTTTTGGAGCAATAAAAGATTATTTTAGAGCAGTCATAGAAAGACCCTGAACAGAAAATCTAAAACTTTGAGCAGAGGCAGTTTTTGTGATGCTAGTGAAACTTAAGCTTCAGGATTCCTCACTTATTTGTGCTCCTTCTAAACATACATATATTTGCATATTTGATTTTATAGTCAGAATTTTATATGCTTTCCTTTAAAAATAGCACCTTAAAGTGTATATAAAATTTATACTCCAATCCTGCTGGATTTTATCAATTTTTATTTCTTTAATTCTATAGCATAATATAAAGTATTATGCCCAATTCACAGTTCTTTCTTATGGATCACCTATAGATCTTGTTAAAATGCAGACTCTGATTCAGTAGGTGAGGTGTGGAGCCTGAGATTTTGCATTTCCTATAAGCTCCTGGGTAATGTTGATGCTGATCGTCCATGGAATATGGAATATTACAACATAGTCTACAAAGTATCAGCCACTTATTCTAGCAAAGCTTGTCCTTCATTTATGATTACAGCATATGAGGTTATTTAACTACCAGCTTGCTACTGAGCACAGGTAACTACCAGTGTTCCATCATCCAGTGCTAACCACATTCTCACCACCTTTAAACCCAATTTGGTTAGATTCCCAGAAATCCCAGATTCCCTTTTCTGTGAAGATCTGCTGTTTGCAATTTTGCCTGATACTAATTCCTGAATGGGTCAGGTTGCTTGGTTGAAAACAGCAAAGTTTACTTTATCTTGTTAAAGCAGAAATAAATTTATTATAGGGTATGTAGCTTATAAAAGTCTTAGGGTCCAAGCATAGATGCTGTTCTAATAGGAACTAAGCCAAGAGAGATGATATTTCTAATGGAGACCCCCCTATCTCAGCTGCTCACCAATTAGCTTCTATGGTGCTAGAGAACAGAAAGTAAGTCAGCCCTCGGTTCCTGGAAAACCAAACATCTCAACTATCATGTGTGCCAAAAGAGCCAATCTTCCTACATCTGGCTGACACCTCACATGGCTCACTTCCTCTGTCCAAGTGTCAGGCCCTATTTCACCTGTTTGGCAGAACCTAGATCACATGCAGAACCCAGACTGAAAGGGAGTTTGAAAATTAGGTGTTTAACTTTCTAGCCTCTATAGAATAGGGAGGCATGCCAGAAGAGGGTTAGGTGGATAGCTAGTGGGCCAATCTGCAGCAACTGGACCCTCAATAAAAAATATAAATGAATGGACATGGACATAGTCTGACCTTCCTTGCTTACTCATGGTTCCTGATCTCCATAATAATATCAGTGGGGCCAGGTCTCTGACTTACTATATACTGACTGTTTTCTCCTCCACCTGACTAGTCATCTCTATAGTTTATCACCTACTGATTACAGTCCCCTCATCCCCTTAATTCAATTTTCAGGAGAGAGAGAGAGAGATTTTTCAAGGACTAGCCAATAGACTGATTATTTCTAGGTCAAGTGTCCATCTTAGTTCCAATTTCATAAGGATATGGAGGTTAAATTGGTGAAATTATAGCATCTTCAACCTGCCCCTTCTTCTGGAAAGAGGAATTTCTGAAAGAAAGGAAAAAAAGTTAATGTCCAACATTTGGGCCAATGATGAAATAGTTTTCTGTGTTATAGAAAAGAAGGAAAGAAGGAAGGGAACAATCACATACTATGTCTGTCAGAGCAATAGCATGTTTACTAGATATTTTAAAATACTGGGCTGGGGTACAGAGATGAATAAAACTCAAGAGCCCACCCTCAAAAACATACAGCCTATGGGAAGATGAGTGGTCTGGAATGTCCATGGTGTGAATTCTCCTATCATAGAATAAGAAAATTACCCTGGAGACTTTTAACTTCTGAGCTAGGTTTTAAGGGAAGAATAGTGGTTTCAAAGTGGACAAAGGAGAAGTCATTAGATGTAAAAGAGACAGATGTGCAAGGACATAGAAACATGAACTGTTTTTCAAGCTTGTTATGATGAACTGCATCTTTTCTCCCTTCCCTTGGTACCACATGTGTTTGCTAATATTTTTATCTCCAAAAACTTTAAAAGCAAATATTAGCCCTCTTTCCACTGCCTACACCCAAATTATTAAAAAAATAAATTAACTTTCATTACTACATCCATTCTCCTTATTTTTCTACTTCTTCATAAGCTTTCTGACTCTTCTTAGGCATGTTACCTATTTTCAGTAGAAATTTTTCCACTTATAAAAAGGAAACAACTAAATCTACTTCTTCCAGGTTATAGTGAGAAGCAAGTAATAAGATGTCTGTAAGAATAAACAGTGATCCCTAATATTGCTGCATAAATGAAAGTGATTAATATGATGATAGTTTCTCTAGCCCATATTTTTCCAAGGCACAAAAGGTGCCTCTTGACATCCCGTAATTAATCTCTGTGTGCCCTTCAGACAGCAAAGGAAACAATATGAGATGTGGCTCTAGACCAGATGGCTAAGTCTCAGAGAGAGGCCCTGCTTCTGCCTGTGCTGGCTCAGCAAGTCTGTTCCCCAACTTGGCCCAGGTGCCAAGTTCCTTGCATATCAGCCCTTTTCGGAGCTTCATGCACAGTCAGACATTGTACCTGTGACTGCTATAGCTACTCATCAAAGAACGGCCTAAAATGCAGTCTAGGCTAAGCAGGGGGCCAGAATTGTACCTGCTCTTGGCTTCTACTGAGGGTCGAGGACAGTTAAAGCTAAAAAGATCTTAGATTCTCTAATCTTGCCCAAACCTCAGCTTGCCCTTTCTCAGGCAATGGCACCAACACTGATTCAGTTACTCAAGCCAGAAATCTGGCATTCCTCTGTCTTTCCTTACTCATCCACCACTTACCCATAGCAAGCTCTTGCTGGCACTACCCAAAAATTATATTCTAAATACAGTTGCTTATTTCAGACTCCATTGCCATCCCCTGGTACAAGCCAAGCCATTGTCTTGCCTGGGCTATTTCAACACCTCTTAACTAGCTTCTCTGTTGATGCACTTGTAATCAATTCTCCAAAAGATGTTAGAGAGGTCTTCCTAAAATAAAATTAGCTCAGAGCATCCTGCTGCTTAGAATGCTGCAATGACATTCTACTGTAATTAAATTAAAATCTATAATCTTTACCATGGCAGCACCTGCCTCCATCTCTGGTATCTCTCTTGTTGCCTACCCTCCAACCACATTGGTCTCCTTTCTGCTCCTCAAATGGGCCAAGCTTGTTACAATTTCAGGCCTACGCACTTTGCACTTTTCATTGCCCCATCTTTCACAGGTAGGCACTAAGTAAAAGTTTGTGATGGGTAGATGGATAGTTGGTAGGTGGATGGACAGAAAATAAAGTGACTTCTACAACCTCTATGATTTTCTTCCCAGAAATACCACTATCTGTGGACCCAAAGCCTTGGGGAACTTGGATCAATAAAGTCAGAGGATTGGGAAATGCAGTTTTTAATAATGCTGAGAATAAGAGGCAGCCCCTCAACTGGCCTGGTAGTTAGGGGGGAAATATTAAGATCTTCCCAAGCAAAAATCAGAGCCTATCCTGAAGAAGAAAGGTTGTTAGAGCCACGGTAATCCAAGATAGACTCTAGGACTTAGACTCTCTCCCCAAAGAGCACTTCTGATTCCTCTTAAGAAACTATTAGGCTGTAGCCCTGACAATGATAGAACTTCAGGACCTCGAGGAGCCATTATTCATGTCACAGTAAAATAAGTGGAAAACATTGATTGCATTTTTAGTTCTAGAATACAGCTCAAAATGAAGGATCATCTTGAGTTTGGGCTTCTACACTTTGTTATGTCTTTCTCTTAAGTGTAACTTACGTCAAGTTGGGACGTTTAATTGCCTTCTAGCAAAACCTTGGCTTAGGTCAGGGACCACAGAGAGTAGTCCAGGATCACAGTAATCACTGGCTTCTGAGGAGCTAGCTAAGATTTCACAAGATCCCCTACCTGAAAATCCCTCCCACTATCTCCTCCAAGTCCCAGTGGATCCAGGAGATGATGCTAGATCTTCAGGATTGGATATCAGAGGGATTCTTCAAGTGACAAAGCACTAGAGTTCTAACTTACCAAATTAACTGCCCATTTCTTCCTTTGGAAAAGGATATTCATCTTTAACTTCCTAGAGGAGAATGGAAAAACTAAGGGTTCAAAGACAGACTGAGTGGGCTGTGAATTCTAATTCAACCACTGTGCAGAATGAGGGTTTGAAAGAATCAATTTCCCTCTCAGGGACTATGTGTGAGAGAAGGATAATATTGGGACTAGGAGGAAGAAATAAGAGAAACCATATGTAAAGGTCACTGTCCTATAGCATGTACTTTATCAATGTGTCCTTCATCACTGTACCCAGCCCCAGTATCAACTCCTTTCAAAACCCAAAATTAAGCCCAGATCTGTGGTCAGGTAAGAGGCTTAGAGTATTTGAGAGATTGGGGGAGGTAAGAGCTTAGGGGGCTGCTCTGTTTGGTTTTGTTTGGTGTATTTCAATGCAGTTTGGTGATCACTGAGTTTGTGCATAGGGGTTGTCAAGATGGTAACGACCATCACTGGTGACAGTACGCTCCTCCTCATTCTTCTTTGCACCATTGAGCCACTGCTTCATTCGGGCTCCCTCACCCCTTTGCACACAGCCTTTCTTTTTCATATCCAGTTTCTCAAAGGCAAGAACCTCATCCCTTCCCCACCCCTGCAGCATTGGTTTCCAGCCTCTAGACACTGTGCATCCATTCAGTCACTTGGAGGGCACCAGGCGGAGATCCCCCCTGTGAAGGAATTGTTCCTGGGCCTCACTCTGTCTGCTCATCTCCTGCCTCTCCACTCAGGAGTTAGGACACAGCAGGATGTGAAAAAGTAAGCTCAGTGCCAAGCACAATGTTCTCACTGCCACCTGCATGCTCTTGAGCAGGTCAGGCCACTGTGCTGGGGCCTCAGTTTCTTCATCTACGAACATCTGAGAACACATTAGAACAAATCTCCAACAGCCCATGACCTACTGACTCATCCCTTTAACTTACACTCTGTCTTCCCCTCACTGCCTCCCTTTCCCTGTCCCCTGTGACTCCTGCTCTTCCCTGTGATTAGGGCTGGCAGTGACCCGTGGCCCATCCCAGACAAAGTGTTTTGCCAAACTGGATTCTGGAGAGGAGCTCCTGCTGGCTGCCACCGTCCCCCACGGTCCTGGGTGCCAATCAGCAGCAGCAGCAGCATTTGCAGAAGGACATTTTTAGAATGAGCCCTGGGCAGAGGGATAGGATTGCATAATCGTTCTGTTTAATGAAGGAGAGAGGGAGAAGGAAGCAAGGGAGATCTTGGCACAGACGCAGACTGTTAATGAATTGTTGAAGTAAGAACTCTCTGTGTGGAGAGTCGAGCAAGATGCTGAGCCACAGAAATACATGTAGGAGCATTGATGCCCAAGAAAGATGGATTTTTTTTCCATTTTTTTTATTTCAGCATATTATGGGGGTACAGATTTTAAGGTTTCAATAAATGCCCATTTCCCCCCTCCCCCCACAAGTCTGAGTCTCCACCAGGACCATCCCCCAGATGGTGCACTTCTCACTCATTATATATATATATATATATATATATATATATATATATATACCCGCTCCCCTCCCACGTGCCCAATACCCTATTACTGTAGTACCTATGTGTCCACTTAGGTGCTGCTCAGTTAATACCAATTTGCTGGTGAGTATATGTGATGCTTGTTTTTCCATTCTTGGGAAACTTCACTTGACAGTATGGGTTCCAGCTCTAACCAGGAAAATATAAGATGTGCTATATCACCGTTGTTTCTTAAAGCTGAATAGTACTCCATGGTATACATATACCACATTTTATTAATCCATTCTTGGATTGATGGGCATTTGGGCTGTTTCCACAGCCTTGCAATTATGAAGATGGATTATTTTGATTGAATTAACTAGTTGGTTAAGTTAGATAGCTGATCAATTCAGTTAACAGTTTTATGTGTATGTATGTGTGTGCATTTGTGTGTGTGTGTTTTAATCTAACTCATTTATCTACTGAATGGCTGGTTATTTTCCTCAATAACTGAGTAAACAAAGTATACACATTACCTTTAAAGCTCTGTTCAAATGGTATTGACACTCTGGTCCCATCAGCTAAAATTGATATATCACCCCTGAAAACTTCCATAACATTATCTAAGTACCTTTCTCATCATTTATGATTTTCCTCTCGAAATAGAGGCATTTATAACTGGTTTTTCTCTCCTATTGCCCCCAAAATTCCTTGAGGGCAGGATCCACACCCAATTCACATCTGTTCCCCCCACAGTGATGTGGTATAATGCCAAGTACATGGTAAACATTTCATGAATGTTTAAGAATGAATGAGTGAGTGAATGAATGAAAAGCACAGTGTGTATCTCTTTAGAAAATTGCTGAGTACCTATTTTCCTATTCATTTATTCAACAAGTAAATACTGAGAACATATTAGGTATCAACTACTGCTCTGTGTACTGGGAATACAAGCAATGAATAAAAGAGACAAGGCTCCTGCCCCATGGGACTTACATGGTCCATTTTTGTTTCGTTTTGTATTAATTTCAGACTATTAAGGGGTACAAAGCTTTGGTTACATAAATTGCCTGTACATTGCCCAAGTCAGAGCTAAAAGCATGTCCATCCCCCAGACAGTATCCGGTAGGTGCGAATTTACCCATTTCCTCCTCCCCCCACCATCTCCCTAACACCCTATGAATGAATGTTACTTCCCGTATGTGCACATAAGTGTTGATCAATTAATACCAATTAATACCAAGATGTGGTGTTTGTCTTTCCATTCTTGTGATATTTCACTTAGAAGAATGGCTCTAGCTCCATCCAGCATAATATAATAGGTAATTCACCATTTTTTACGGCTGAGTAGTACTCTATGGTATACATATAACCATATTTTATTAATCTACTCATGTATTGATGGGAACTTGGGTTGTTTCCACATTTTTGCAATTATGAATTGTGCTGGTATAAACATTCAAGTACAGATGTCTTTTGTATATATTAACATCAAAATCCCCAAATGGAAAGCTAGTAGGTTTCTGGGAAGACAAGGAGCATATCATGTGGCATCTGTTTACGATTCCAGCAAATGCCACATCTCTCTTCAACTTTATTAAGGACTTGGAAGCAAAGCTTCTCCAAACTGGTTTCATAACCTGTCAGTTTTGTGTATGAGCCACTCAGTTTCAATTCCATTCAACTAATAATGTTCACCATCACCTAGGTGCAGATTCCTAAACTTGGACATCAGTGACAATGGCTACTATTTATTAAAGAACAACCTTCTGTCAGGCTCTGTGTTGGATATTTTCCATGCAGTATTTTATTTCATCTTCATGTCAACCATGAGGAAGGCAGATGACTGCAGTTCCTATAAGTTACATAACTTCTCTATGAACACAACTTATAGGTAAAGGTCTTGGTTCAAAAATGATCTAACTATAAAAACTGAAAAAGAAAAATGCCAGGTCTTACTATGCTGGTTAATGGGAATTTAGAGAATTTCTTCTTTAAATTTGTGTTTTGCAAAAACCAAATCATCCTTAAGGAGCATATATTAATTTAACTTTTTAAAAATAAAAACATTAAAGTGAAGTTTTAGCTATAATGTGGTGATGCTTCTGATGGAGCTTATATACTAGAAAGCAATTTCTGAGGAAAGTTCTGGAAATGTTATGATAGTGCCGTTGATTTTGTGAGTTAGGACCTAGTCATGGGATGTCGATTCTGTGGATGTTGAACAAATACCATCCCCATTTCATTACACTCACACCTTGAAGATTTTCCCCTAGGTCTTCCAAGGACAAGGAAATGCTAGGCCACTGGCTCAGCATAACAGAAAAGATGCAGGAAATATAGTTTAGGAAGAAAGGAAACAAAACTTAAGATTGGACCCTATTCCTGGTGCAATACTCCAGAGAAGCAGTGCAGAGCTTTGGGAAGAGCACAAATCTTGGCATCATAAGCCAAACTGTCTTGGTGCTCAGTTTTCTCATCTGCATAATGGGAATAACAATACCCTATTTCTTATTATTTAAAAAAAAAAAAAAGATGCCTAAAGTGTCTGGCACCACATCTGGCACATTTGGGGTGTTCCTTGTGTATTTTCCTCCATGGTAGTATTGCCACCCCTTTATGAAGAACAAGGATATGCATGTTCTACTTCTCACATCTCCCTCACTCTTTTGTAGAAATTTCTACCTTCTGTAGGAAAAAAAGGAAGTGCTTCCTGGGAGAAAATTACCCAGCACTGCACTGACAACACAAATACTGGTTTCTTATAACAAAAGGGAGGGGACAGCAGCACTTTATCCTCCAAGGCAAAGACACCAGTGCCCTCTGTGTGACATGCCCAGCACTCCATACCTTGCAAAATGGCTTTTGTGAGGCATTTCTGGAAAAAATAAAGTCACTCATTCCTTCGATCCTAAAAGATGGAACTTAACTATGTTTTATAGATTCAAAAGATTTCCATTTCTGCTCTGGCATTTTGCTCATCTCTTTAGAAAATATAAGTGCCTATGAAGAGTTTCAAGTAACAACTTTCAGCCAACCACCCTGTCAATTAAAGTGATGATTTCTAAAACAATTAGGCTCTGCACCAAGTAGAATAAGCCAGGAGCCCAGCAATGGTAGCTACCCTGAGAGCAGCAGTACCACAGAGAGACAATTTCCTTCATCAACAAGAGAACTTTCTCCAAAGACCCAACTTCCTGATATCTTCCATCTACCCATCCTTGGCCATCTTCCTCCTAAATATACATTTCTTTTTGCACTTGATCTAATTAGAAGATTCCCCACTTCCCCAATTTACCCACATATCCTACATTCAAGATGCGAAGGACATTCTTTGCCAAGATGAACTACTCTACCACCAAAATTTTGTACCTACCATCCTTCTTGCACAAACTTGTTCTTTATTTTCCTAGTAAACACCAGCTCACTTTTCAAGATCTATCTCATCCATAACCTCTTCTGTTAAGCCTTCTCCAAACCTTCAGACCAAATTAATTCTTCCCTACCTATGCTAGGCTCTCACAACTGCTTGTTCTCTTATTTGAATTCTCATCCTCATTTTACACTCTTCAGTTTAGAGAAAGTAAAGGCAGATTAAATTATGGGGGTATGAAGGTTATGCTGTGGAAAGCTTTCTCTTCTCTTAAAATATTCTTGTATTTGGAAGAATCAACCTTAAATATTCCTGGACTTTTGCCTTCACTCCTCTCCACAGTGGTGGATTGAGGTAGGGAGTTGGCAGACAATTCCATTAGTCCACATGTCTAAAAAGGCTGGAGTTATCCTATCAGAGGCCATGAACAACAATAACTTCCTCTCTCCTCCCATCTCCACCTGGACCACTGGACAGCAGAGATCTCAGTGTCTCTTCTGAACACTTCAATTTCCACTTGGATGGGATCTTCCAACGCGGAGGCTGGAGGAACGAGCTTAAACTAAGCAACATCCTCCAATGTAACCTTTATCACTAATAAAGGGATGCTGTGTTTCTCCATCTGCTGCCTATTTTGTCTCATTTCCCAATTGGTTAAGAACTCAAGTGGGAAAAGGGAAATGCTATATTTTGCACTACCAGAAAAAACTCTGACAATTGCATAGAGAAATTGGAGCTGCATGGTGCGTGAATTGCCTTACCAGGAGTTTATGTTTTGTTTATCTGCCTAGCATTTATCCCATTATGTTGTATCTACTGGTGATGAAAAGCACAGGAGAAGGGGTGATTAGGAGTACAGATGATGAGCTCAGTTTGGATCAGGATGTGTCTAAGTAAGAAGCTCTACAGCCCATGAGATAGGTCTGTGCTGTGGCTGTAGGAGACATTGGGGCAGGGGTGGTAGTGAAAGCCATGAGCAGTAAATAGCACTCCCCACGCAAGAGGTGACAAAGACCTTTCCTCCAGTTCTGAGAGCATCATAGTTTTAACCTTGAAACTCTGGGATAGCTGTTGCTTTTCTGTGACTTTTCATGGTACTAAGCTTGCCTTCAGAATGCTGAAGGTGGTGAGCCTGCTCCCCTGGCCTCTGGAGGAAGATGCACTTTCCCCACGCTCCTTCTTCGTCTCTTTCTGTGACAGCACCTGATGAGAGTCAAGACCACATCCAGGACATTTCTGCAAACCTCCCCAGCAAGTCAGCAAGTCGCTGATTGATTTTCACGGCTCTTGCAAGCCTGTGCATGCAGCAGCCATCTCCCCACACCGCTCCCCTCTCCCAAGCAGGGACATAGTCAGAGCCCTACGTTCCTACGACAGTGTCAATGTAATGCTTCAGTTTCTCAAAGTTATGTAAGCCTCAATTAGTAACAGTAACCTATCAAAAGGGCAATGGTTTATTAGAAATAAATTATCAGAAAGAGAGAAAAAAAGTTGCAGAACAATGGCAGAGAAATGGAGAAAAGTCAGAACATACAAAAAAGTTGAAAGAATGTAACGGATGGGGAATGACACAGTCAAATCAACCAAGGCTGAATGTCTTCTCTGTGACCCCAGAACCGGACCCTACTCCCACCTACATCCCTTCCCCCTTATTTTGTAGTTTCTTCTTTTTGGGGGAGAAGCCATGATTCTCAGCCCCATCTCTTATTCCCATGGAGGGTGAGATTTCTGCTCCCTCTCCTCCACACAAGAAAAGGAGTAAGTGATTGGTGAGAATCTGAGCTCATCCGCATCTCACTGAGGGTGACTATTTAATAGTTAGAAGTCACTATTTAATACATGGCACAGCCTCCTCTGACTCTCGTTCACTGCCTGAATCATAGATGTGACAAAGGGGTCCCATTAACTTCCACTCTCTTTGAGTAAGCAGATCTGCTCAGATCTTCCTTTGAATGGACACTGAAAGCCTTACATGTCCTGTACTGCTGAGTTTATAATGTAGTGTGGCAATGCTGCATGTAGCCAGCTGGGAGTCACCTGAATTAGAAGGCCAGCCTCCCCCCACAGTAGGCTCCAAGGTCTGGACATGGAGAACGAGTAGATATTCTGGCCTCATGACCACAATCTCCATAACAGTTTACTATGAAGCTTGTAGTATGGAGTTTACTGAGCATTTCTGTTTTCCATGTTAATATTTTTTTTTCCTGATTCAGTTACCATGGGTTTATTCTTGATTGGGTTAAAATCATAGTTCTCAAATTTGAGCCTGCATAAAGATCATTGGGGGGCGAGCGGGCTTGTTAAAAGCTGACTGCTGGGCCCCATCTCCAGGGTTTCTGAATCAGGAAGTTGCAGGTAGAGTCTGAGAAAGTGCATTTCTAACAAATTCCCAGGTGAGGCTGCTACTCCTGGTCCAGGGACCACACGTTGAGAACCATTAGATTAAACACAGGAAGGGCAGAAAGGTGAGCAATAAGTCTGTATAACACTCACCATACTTGTGATTCCTTGTTAAAGGGGATCTTTCCACCACATTCTAGGAGGGCAGTGATCTTGTCTATCTTCTTCACAATTATGTCTCCAGTGATTAGCACAGATTAGGAGCTCAATGATTATGTGTTAATGAATTAGCACATCTGTCCTTACTAATGGGACATCTCTATCACACAGAACACTTGGCCCTGCCATAAGGCAATGAGGTGTTATTACATAGAATGTTATTGTGAGGTGCAGAAGCTACAGATTGAAAAATTTCAGAGCACTCCCTCCTCAGAGGTGCTGTTTTCATGGGCACCAATGCTCCACCAAGACCTACCCTAGGTGGAAACTGGGAGAGAAGGAGAGGGACTAAGGAGATATTTACCTGCTTAACTAGTCACGGAGAAGACTTTAAGCAGTCTTTCCTGCTTCTAGCCCTAGGAGGGAAAACAGTGATCCGTGGTCATTGCTGTGAAAGCGGATGGCAATGATACACCTTATAAATTATCTGCAGGGTTGCTAACAACTAAGAATGTCCTGACTGCTCATTGGCTTGTTCATACATTGGAATGCAGCTCGAGCTGTGATGAAGGAATAAATCTCAGAAATAAATCAAATTTGGTGCAGGAAGCCACATCTATATTTCATGTGCCTGCCTCTGCAGGGATGCCTCACTAATTGCTTTAAAAATATCCATGACATCTTTTGATTCTTCTACTTTTAAGTTTTAATCTTTGTCTTTTTCTTTTTTGCAAAGGACTGTGATACTAAACAAGGAAGGGGAAAAAGATGTTGCAGCAGGTGCATGAAAAAGGCCTTCGTCCCTCCAGGCACTCACAGCTCAGATGGATTGGCTAGTCAGTCTCGCCTAATCCAGAATTATAGCCCCCTCACAACCTTGTGAGAATGAAAGAGCCTATAAATAAATACAGGGCATGCCCACATGTGCACACTTGCTGGGTACACATGTCAATCATTTCACAGCATTGAAATGTGGGTGTTTAGTAATTTAAAATTTTACATATGCATCCCGGAAATGATGGCTCCTGTGAAATACACAAACAAAGCCACGTAGGTAATTAGCATTTTCAGCTGGGGAAGTCTTACTATTGTGTGTGCTCTTGCCTCAGTTAAGTCAGCTGTTAAAAGGGGATAATAACAGAACCTACCCCACAAATATTGCTATGAGAATTAAGGGAGAAAACATGTAAAATATTTAGCCATATAAATAAGGACTCTAAATATGATCTATTATTATTGTTGTTATTGCTATCACTGCCCAGGGGATAGAATAACATTCAAGGCCCACAGCATCAGTGAGATTTGTCAGGGAAATAAGCTTGGATACCTAAGGCTCAGCTCCTGCCTGATGTGCATTTCCTGTTGCAGCTTCCCTTTGCATGTTTATTACTTCTTCCTGAAATGCTTTCTTCCCTTCCCACTCCCCACCTATTCTTTGTCTAAAATAAAATGGTAGGAGTCACCATCGCATTAACCTCACATCACTCTGTGCCTTCCCCATCCAGTGTGGATGCCCCGAGCTCCATCACAGCCCTGACTACTGTCAGAAAAGTTTCCACACTGGATGACCCTTGTCTGTTTATAGGTCTGTCTCTTCCTGTAGACTTGGAGCATCCTCAAGTATGAATCTGGAGTAATTGGATGTCTAACTCAGAACAAAGTAGACATCCAACCAATATGCAGTGAGTAAGGAAATTAACCGGATGCCTGCCACTTGTCTCTTTTGCTAATTTCCTAAAAAGAGATTTAGAGGAAAATGAAACATCAAACAGGTAGAAGTCACATTGACAAAACAGCAATGCATTTTGGTATAAATATGGGTGAGGGCTGTGGATAGAGCGGTAAGTATATGTGGCTTTGAAGTCAGTTCTGGATTCTACGTTTGGCTGTGTCACTTGGGCTGTATGACCTTGGTCATGTTACTTAATTTCTCTAGGCTTGTTTCTCATCCAAAAGATGTAAATAACTCACAGGGTGGTTGAAAAAATAAAATTGGTGTTATGGGCTGAATTGTGGTTCTCTGATAGTCATATGTTGAAGCTCTAACACCCATTTTTAGTGTATTCAGAGACAGGGCTTTTAAGAGGTAATGAAGTTTAGATAAGGTCATAAGGGTGGGATTCCTAATCCAATATGACTAGTGGCCTCGTAAGAAGAGGAAGAGAGATCTGGGCTCTTTCTCCAAGTGCACTCACCTGAGAAAGGCCATGGTACAGGTCACCTGTGTACAGGTCAGAGAAGAGAGGCTTGAACTTTAGCCTTGGACTTCTAGCATGTAGAACTGTGAGAAGATAAATTTCTGTAGTTTCAGCCACCCAGCCTATGGTATTTTTTAATAGCAGCCCAAGCAAACTAATACAATTGGCCGATGCAAAGGATTTCACACATAATAAACACCATATTGCATAAAGTAATGCCCAATGAATGTTAACTTTTCATAGCATTTTAAATTGTGAGTTTGATTTTTTAATGAGACTATATAACACTAGTATTTATAACAGAGTATAGCTGGAAACTAGCGTAAAATATAAAATATTATTTATTTGGCTCAGAATAAAAATTTATGTACTTTTTTGAGCAAGATCAGCATGTACAACTGATGCATGATGCTCATATCAGTGCATAAGGCTGCATAAAAAGCTATTGATCAATCACTGAAAATATCCTTCTTCTACTGGTGATAAATGCTCCCATCACTAACATTTTAAGCATGCTAGTTGAGCAATGGACCCAACTAAGGTTTGCTTTCCTTTTGCTTTCCCTACCATTGGCCACTGTCTGGAGAAAGAGTGTCCTAGGCAGCTAAAGCACAAGTCCTTGCCCTCTCATTGAATTCTCCCAAGGAACTTTAAAATGCGATGCCTGGGTCTCACCCCCAGGAATGCTGATGTAATTGATTTGAGCTGCATCTGGACATTGAGAGTTTCTAAAACCGTCTGCATTCAGCCTAGTCTGATAACCACTGCGCAAGGGTTGGCAAGGCCAATTGTCTATTTTTCCTATTAGTGATCAGCCTGGCCAATGACAACCATTGGAAAATGGAGGCTTTTGCTCTTGGTTTAGAGGTCTAAGTAAGAAGCCGAATATTCTATCAGTGTGGCATTCTCAATGTACCATCTTTGTAAACTTAAGTTACTAAAGTTCTCTGAGTTGCAGCTTCTTCATCTGTCAGTCAAGGATAACAGTGTTGCTGTCACTAATAGGAATAGCGCAATTAACACACATCAGGCTCAAGCTATGTCCCAGGCACTAAGCGCTATACACATTTTTTTGGTTTTTGTTATATATATATATATATATATATACTTTTTTTTTTTTTTTAGATAGAATCTTGTTCTGTTGCCTGGGCTAAAGTGTAGTGGTGTCATCATAATTCACTGGAGCCTCCAGCTCCTGGGCTCAAGTAATCCTCTTGCCTCAGCCTCCTGAGAATAGCTGTGACTACAGTCATGCACCACTGCACTTGGCTAACTGTTTTATGTTTTGTAGAGACAGGTTCTCACTATTGCCTAGGCTGGTCTCGAACTCCTGGACTCAAGCAATCCTCCTGCCTTGGCCTCCCAAAGTGCTAGGGTTACAGGTATGAGCCACCATGCCCAGCCTCACACATTTTATTTCATTTGGTCCTTACAACAACCCTAAGAGGAAGGTATTATTGTTATCCCCATTTTCCAGGTAAGGAAGCTAAGTCACAGCCACAGCAAGGACTCACAGTCTAAGCCGTATCACAGCAGGTAAGTGCTAGAGATGGCACTAGAACATAGATGGCCTGGTGCTCAAATCTCCATTCTTAACCCTGGGCTCTATGGCTCTGGGCTGTTAGAAAAGCTGCAGGAAATGATATCTCTTAAGTGCTGAGCATAGGGCCAGGAACACAGGAGACCTTGAACACTTACCAGTTCCCTTCCCACTCTGTAGAGCTCATTCAGGTAAGGCAATGCCAAGGTCCTACCCTTGGCCCGGGCTCAATGTCCAAGCTGGATTCTTGAATGCATCAGAGCCTGACACAAACTAGAACAGGACCATCAGCAACAGAGCAACACAAAAGATGGTGACTACTCCAACCTGGCACTGGCACCACCTTAACCAAGAGCTCTCTCCTGTCCAGGCATCAGGCCAGGCCCCAGCCATTGGCAGCCAAGGTCACGCAAGCCTGGCAGTGTCCACATCTGCCAGTGCTGCTAAGGCTGCCAGCAAGAGCCAAAAGGACCCAGACACGTCTACGCATCCTCACGCTGCTCTCCTTTCTCACACAGAGACAAATGCATGGACCCTGCAGCAACAGGAAGAAAGCATTGACTGTAAGAATAGCTAAGATAAGAAAGAAACACAGAGAATTGTGTCCATGTTATAAGAACATTGTTATAGGAACAAACACCGCATGCATATGGATTAGAACAGGCAGGGAACAGGGATAAAAGGGAGCTGACTTACTAGGGTGGCAGGTTGTCAGAAAAGGTTTTCATTTTTGTTAATGTGGCCCTAATGTTGTTTGTATAATAAATGGTAAAATAGTCATGATTTCTAGTTATAAAAGAGCCATCAAGAGAATATCAAGATAACAAAATCTCTTTTCATGGGCTGCAATTGTATCAGAAATCAGAGACAGAGTGGAAAGTGGTAGAAACACAGCTACGCAAACCCAAAAACACAGATACATTTCATTCTCCCATCCCTTTTACTCCAGTCCTACTATTATTGTAGAAAATTTAGAAAGAACATATGTCATGGTTGAATTTTTCACAATACATATCTATATATATCTATATATACATATATACATCTATAAATGTATATATTGCTATTTACATATATAGACATATATAGACAGAGATACACATATATCTCTATATAACTATGTATATGTAGATATATACACATATATATGCTTATAAAATTAAGATAATGCTATATACAGTTTTATAATCTTTTTCACTTAATACTATGTCATGATTATTTCCAGACGACATCAAATATCCATATACAAGCAATTTTAATGGCAGCATAAAATTGTATGTATTGAAACTATTTACCCTATTTTGAGACCTTAAGGCAATCCTAATTTTTCACTATAATTATTAACACCAAAATGGATAACTGATTTTTCCCCTTAGAAGAAGTGCTTGGATATATGATTTCTGGGTTAAACCATATGGTTTTAGTATATATCACAAACCTTCTCTCTCCAAATATATGAATTTATATATCCACCAACAATGTATGACACAGACTGAGAATTAACTTTTTTTTCATTTGTTGCATGAAGATTTTTCTATGAATTGAATTTTAATTGCCTCTGAGTTTGACCATTCCCTATTTGTCATTTGTATTTCTTTTGTTAATCATCTGCTTATGCTCTGATTACATCATGGAAGTTTAATGGGTCAATATATAACATCCACTATCCCCTGCCTAAATTTGGAATCAATTGCATTGAACAGGAATGAGGTATTTGGAGGTCAATATGTGAGCTTCATTAGTGGAAAAAGGCTGTTTAGAGTACATGGCATAGCAGTGGAGGCAAGTGGGTTTGCTAAGACTTTACCCCTGAAGAAAAGAGATTTATTCACCGAGTCCTCTCCTAGCTGAACAACTGCAAGCCACTCTGCACAGGACCAGGGCCTTCATGCTAAGATAACCGCCTGGCCAGAAGAGGAAAATGCAATTTCACTGGTAGTGAGCAGAACCCAAAGGCACTGAGCTGAGTTCATGACTGAGTATTATGCACCTGCTCCTGGAAAGCAGGTATGTCATGAATGGATAGAGTGGGCAGGAGTGCTTGGCTGAGGAAGAACCTTCTCATGAAAACATGGGAGGTGAGAAAAACTAGGTTTCCCAGTGATTAACACAGTGGATTGGCACTCAGCTTCATTTTGGCTTGTCTTCCTGAGTTGCAGAGTCTAGACATCTAAAAACTACATTGTCCAGACTCCTTTACAGCTAGGGCCCAGGCTGCAATTTCGGTTAGATGCACTTGTCTGTTATTTGGAAGGCGGAAATGGAGTGGAGGCCATTTCTGCCACTGCTTCTCTTTCTGTGGACTCCATTCTGGACTGATTTTTTTCTGGTGTCTTCTTAACTGTGCCAGGGTGGCACAGGTCTCAAGCCAGTATCTGTGCAGACAATTTCCCAATTTACCAGATGCCTTCTTGGCCATTCTGGTCTCCTATTTATGGCAGAGCAAGTGGTTCTAGAGCCAGAAGCTGGAGCAGCAGCTTCCCACGTCAGTGGAAGCCTTTTGGATCAAAAAAGAGACAGTTGCTGCTAAGGTGACTGAGCTCACTAAGGTGGTCCTAAAGAGCTCAACCAAGAGGCAGCTTCTGACCACCATTGCCATGAACGGTGCAGGGGACGCATGCATGACATGAAGCATGAGTACAACCAGAACTTCAATCGCTGGCTTGGTAAGAAGTGTCTCAAGGGAGGTGGCTCCGGGGACCAGCACACTGATCTCTTCAAGCGTTACCAGGAGTGTGTTCAGAAAGCAATAAAGGAGGAAGAGATTCCTCCTTTATTCATGGGCATGGCAAAGAAAACCCAGAAAACTCTCCTTGACCTTGACAGTCACCTTGAAAATGGATTTCTCAAATCAGGAAATTGAGGACTCTGGATTTTGTCAGCTAAGGCTGTGAAGATAGTCATCAGGTTTGGTACAGAATTTAGGAAAGAGGAGTTTTATTTCCTCCTTTTCTACTCTCACTTTTAAAAGGTAAAGAACTCTTTGCTTTGAGATGATTTCTCACTTGCTCTGGCATCTTTAAGGAACTCAGTGTGCTAAAACTGAATAATTTCTAGGGGTTATGGTTGCAATATTTAGTCTGGGATCAGCGTTAAATATACCTTGCATGTAGATAGTGATAAACTAGTCAAGATGATCAAGGTTGCCTGACCTTTTGACTTTTACAAAGTCCATTTTTTGCAAAGGACACTGTATACACTGTACTGGGGTCATTGTTCATGAAAGCAATTGGTTAGAATGTTTTTTCTCTCAAGGAACTAATGCTTTGAAAATGATCTGGCCACAATAGTTTCAATGAATGGTTCAGAGCACAGTTTCATTTTTATATATTTATATTTTATATATTTTTTATTTATTTATTTTACTTTCAGCTTTTTTTATTTCAAAAATATATGGAGGTACAAATGTTTTTGGTTACTTGGATCACTTTTGTAATGCTCACATCAGGATTAAAAGTGTGCCTGTCACCCATATAGTGTCCATTTTACCTGTTAGGTAGGTTTTTGCCCATCCCCTTCTTTAACCTTCTCCTGGCTTGATTTCCTTTGAAATTACTTCCCTCTATGCACATGTGTTCCCATCAGTTAGTTCCAGTTTAATGGTGAGTACATGTGGTATTTGTTTTCCCATTCTTTAGATATTTCACCTAGGATAATGGTCTCCAGTCCCATCTAAATTATTGCAAAAGGCATTAAGTCACCCTTCTTCATGTCTGAATAGTATTTGATGGTATACATATACCACATTTTTTTAATCCACTCATGAATTGATGGACATTTTGGTTGATTCCATATCTTCACAATTGTGAATTATGCTGCAATAAACATTCAAATGCAAATTTCTTTTTGATAAAATGATTTATTTTCCTTTGGGTAAATATCTGGTAGTGGGATTGCTGGATCAAATGGTAGGTAGACTTTTAATTCTTTGAGGAATATCCATACTGTTTTCCATAGATGTTGTACTAATTTGCAGTCCCACCAACAGTGCATCCTTTTCTCTCTACATCCACACCAACATCTATTTGTTTTGGACTTGAGATATCTCATTGTGGTTTTGATTTGCATTTCGCTGATGATTAGTGACATTCAGCATTTTTTCATATGTTTATTGGCCATTTGTCTATCTTCTTTTGAGAAGCTTCTGTTCATGTCTTTTGCCCCACACTTTTAATGGGGTTGTTTGATTTTTTTTCTTGCTGATTTGCTTGAGTTTTAGTGGGCTTTATCTCAGGGATGCAAGGATGGTTCGACATATGGAAATCAATTAATGTGATTCACCACATAAACAGAAGCAAAAACAAAAATCATCATCTCAATAGATGCAAATATGATCATCTCAATAGATGCAGAAAAAACATTCAATAAAATTCAGCACTCTTCTATGTTATATTTATATTTATATTTTTACATATAGTAACTAACAGTTAAGATGACTGGTGGCCTGGATTAGCAAAGAGGAAGACAGCTTTTAACAGACAGTTCCCTGCCTTAACAACACATGTCAGATTAAGATGTGAAAGCTTCAAGAATGTTACAGTGAACACCATTTTGGAGCTCACAGTGTAGATCAGAAATTAAGATTCTTGGAGTAGCTATGAAGGAAAAATCTAAATTGCAAGCATTTCCTGTTGCCAGCTTTTAACCCAAACCAATAAATTAAGTCAACCTGCATACCCCAAAAATGCCAAAATACTGCATCTGGTTAAATATCGGCTTTGGGAGAAGGTGTTTGCTTTATTTGCCTTGTTTTCAGGCCCTGCCCAGTAATATCTATAATGATGAAGATGAAATAAATTTTTAACAGTTAGTTTCTAAAAAAAAAAAGACAGTTTCCTCAGCTTCTCTAATGAGTCTGAAAGGTATTTAATAAATTATAGTTGATTTATTTCTACTTAAATCTGCATTTACAGAGATTCTACTGATCTCTACAAAACTGAATACTAACTTTTGTAATATCAACATTGGTTATTACTAATAATTTAAAACAATTACAATAATATTAGGACCACTACAAAATTGTCACTATGTGATAAATATTATGCACTATATATTCTTTCATGCACTTCTCACAAGAACACTATGAGATTAATACTTTTATTATTCCTATAGCTGAGATATAGAGAGATTAAGTTGGATGCTCAAGGTCTGATAGGTAGTGAGGAGCAGAGACAGAACTAGAATTCGGATCTGTACATACCTACGGTCTATGTGACCCATTACTGTATCTTGTTCATTTTTCTATCATGTTGACTTTTTCTAGTTAATATATAAACATGCCCAGATTTCTTTTAAAATAGATTTTGCTTTTTACAAATATTTGGAAAGCCCTTTCCCCCACCAAATGCATGCTATTGTTCAAGCCAAACCTCTGTCACTCTACACAAGCCAGGTGTCAGCCCAAACAGACAACAGTCCCCAAGTCTCTTACCAAATCTTCTGAAAAAGAAAGAAGAAAGAAGGAGGAAAAGAAAAACAGAGTAATAGAAGAAAGTATAGAGAGAATTCAACACACCTGCTGTGCTAGAAAGTCTCTTACAGCTTAGCACCATTTGTACCACCCTCTGAGTTTGCCCCTATTTCACAGGACTGGATGCCTGGGAGCTACATTTCCAAGAACTCTTTGCCACCAGGGTTATGCTTTAAATTTTGCCATAGAGGCTGGTAAGGATCAGAGGCAGAAGCCCTATTACTGCTTCCCTGCATTGACTGGATATATTCATGGATTTCAGAAGATGAGATATTTTACAGAAACTCCAGGCTTTCTCCTTCAAATCACTTGCTTTGGTGCTGCAAGCAAATACAATCATTGGTGGCAGTTTCCTGCAATTCCCAGATTATTTGACAACTAGCAATAAAACTGAATATCAGCAGCTTTTCCTGATCCTTCCTCCTCTAGTACTTTTAATCATTTCATATGCCATGAATTTCCTTTATTAATCCATGTTATATTTGAAATCCCTAGAGAAGTCCCTGTTTTCATGATGGACAAGAACAGGGTTATCTTCTCAGCTTTACCACTGGAGAGGATTTGCCCTTGAGCTTGTCGTTTTCTTCCCTTGGGCCTCAGTTTCCTCGCTTA
Organism: Microcebus murinus; assembly: GCF_040939455.1. Lineage (NCBI taxonomy): Eukaryota > Metazoa > Chordata > Mammalia > Primates > Cheirogaleidae > Microcebus > Microcebus murinus. The sequence continues at coordinate 35,907,242 of NC_134110.1, read as the reverse complement.
TCAGATGAGGGAGTTGAACTCATCTGAGTTTAGACGAATCTAAATTTCTTTTCAGCTCTCACATGCTGTCAGTCTATAAAAAAAAATTCACACTAGAAAAGTATCTTCTGCTCCCCACTCCCCAAGGCCAAAGGGGTTTTATTTATCTGGCAACAGCCAGTTCCACGGTAAGGAACGATTTTTGCTGGTGGAATTGTATTGAGAACCACGAAAAGAAGTGAATGTCAGATATACTCAAAGGTGCCAGTTCATCCAGATTCCATTTCCCCCAGAAATTGACTTAATGTCCAAAACCATTTCAGTTAATGGCTACATGTCTATTGCTTGCTCCCCAGTGAAAGCAAATAACTTCCCCTGGACTTGTTCTTAACTGACACCTGAAAGGTCTGCACAGGTCTAGGCAGAAGATCTGAATAACTGTAGAAAACCATGCATTGCTCATAACTTACTTTCCTTGTGGGGCAGAATGCAGCATGCAGGAAGAAACATGGCACTGTGGCTTCCCTGGACTAGATTCGAATCCTGCTGTCTTAGTCAGGTGAATTATACTACAGACATTTATTTCTTATAGTTTCTGAGGGTGGGAAGTCCAAGATTAAGGTATAGGCAGATTTGGTTTCTGGTAAAAGTCTACTTCCCAGCTTATAGATGGTCACCTTCTTACATGGTAGAAAGAGAGTTCTCAGTCCTCTCTCCCTCTTCTTGTAAGAATACTAATCCCATCATGAGGGCCCCATCTTAACAACTTCATCTAAACCTAACTACCTCTGAAAGGCCCCACCCTAAACTCCATCACAATGGGAGTTTGGGTATCAACATATGAATCTGAGAGGGGACACAAATATTCAGCCCATGACGCCTGCTTTCTATCTTCCTAACTGTGCCCCAGTTTACATGTCACTTCTTCAAGGAGTCTTTCCTGAACAACACCTTCATTCTCCTCTCCTTATGTCACTCCCTACAACATGACTAGCTACTGGGTGACAGTGTTTACATAGCTCCCTCAATAGAATGTAAGCTCTATGAAGAAAAGAACACATGGATCTCATCAGGGTGTAGCCCAGAACCCAATACAATAGTTCACAGAGGAGTTAACTGAATCTGAGATAAAGAAATGAAGCAATCCATGAATCTGGGTCTTTGAGTAATTTAATTAACCTCTCTGAGCCTTAATATGAATAATAACCACCTTATTCTGCTGTGATGAAGCTTATATGCAGTAATGCGCATGGAAGGTTGAATTAGTCATGTGAAGGGACAAATTTTGCTGTTGCAGAGGAAAGGTTTGTGCTTTGAAGATAGATTTATTTTTAATCCCAGATGCTCACTGGCTAGCAGTGTGAGGTCAGCGAGGTCACCTAATGTCTCTGAGGCACTGCTTATTTTTTTCTGTAAAATGGTAATATTAGTGCTTAATTCACAGCACCACTGTCAGGATTCAGTGAAATACCTAGGACAGTGCCTGGCCCATAGCGGTGCTCCATGAACATCTGTTCCTGCAACAGAGACAGAGTCAAGCCAAGCAGGTGTGCAGGCAGCTGTCTGGGAAGGGAGCACCCAGGCTTCCTGTCGGGCTCGGAAGGTGCAGGCCACCCCTCAGCTCCCTGCACCAATGGAAACACCCACCGGCATCCCAGCTGCCCCTACTTGCTGGTGATGTTGTAGCTTCACCAGGAAAACAAAAACAAGGCAGGAGTGGCCTCACTGCCTCCATCAATCTGCTCTGTCAGTCAGAGCAACGCGGCACTCCCAGGACCAGCACGGTGACTCATGTGTCAGCACCAGCGACGGGACTAAACCTGGCAGTAATAAAAAAAGTGATGAGCTCTCACCCCTGCAGCGAGGGGTGTTTAGAAACAAAACTCCTACGTGTCTCCCTGAGGTGCAGACGCTGCTCTTTTCTCAGTTACTTGACAAAGAGAAAAGCTGTCACGCAGAGAAAGAAAGGAAGGTGCTGGGACGTCAAGATTTCCTCATCTGACCTCAAAGATCCCCTCAATCTTGAAATCATCTGAATCCAGTAGCTCTGTGCCAAGTAGTGTAAGGGGCCCATTGCGTGCCCTTTCTGACTCCAGCTTTCTTTGCCCCTCCTCCACAATAGGAACCCACCTGCTCAAGGAACTAGGGTCCAGCGACTGCCCAAATGCTGAACTCAGAGTGGTGCTTCTCTTGGAAACACTCTAACATCAGTATTGCCCCCAATTCACAGGTCAAGGTGTAAGAGCTTAGAGATGGGAAGAGACGTGCCAGGGTTCACAGAGCCATTAAGTGGTGCAGTCAGGTTTGAACCAAGCACTGACAGTTACACATTCTTGTAACCATCATGCTAAACTCTTACCTGTTGTATTTGACCTAGTCATGCACCCCATGTCCTAGAATCATTCGTTCAGTTTTTGAGCATTGTTCAAAGCATAGAACTGGAGTTGTGCTGCTTGGATTCACGTTCTGATTCTGCTATTTGCCAGCCATGCAAACCTAGGTGAGCTTCTTAAGCTCTCTAAGCTTCATTTTCCTCACCTCAAAAACTCAACTTCACCAAGATAAAAATGCAAATTAAATAAGATAATGTTCATAAATTAACACAGCACCTGTCATATAGTAAGTACTAAGTGCCATTATGTCACTGTATTATTATGTCATCAATATTCAGTCTTCCTCTTTTTCCAAATTCCAATCAACTTACCTTTCCAAGTTTTTTTCCCTCTCTACTGTCCAAGTGCAGAGACTAAGTTTGGAATTGCTCCGTTCAAATGCAGTTTCCTTCTGGAATGAAAGAATCACCCTTCACCCCTGGAAGCCACACAGTAGATTAGAACATTATAGAGTTTGTGTCTGGGCAGAGCTGGTTTTGATTCTGACTCTGCCATTCCTCAGGGAAGTGGCCTTTAGCCTTTCTGAAATACACTTGCTGAACTTGTAAAATTTGCTTTGTTAACAGATATTTATTATAGTCGAGCAAGATATTAAATACACAATGCTGAACAAGATATAGACTCTGTCCTCCAAAAATTAACAGTCTGATAGAAAATAATGCCTCTTCTGAATGTTGGTTGAGAGGATTAGAGAACATGTATACAGAGTGCCTCTCCCAGAGCAGGCTTTCAAAGCAGAGTAGCTACACTTTTTATTGTTTAAATCACCCATGCTCACAGAGCCAGGGTCATCCTGGAATTAGTTTACTGTGAGACTATGCTATTCTCTGAACTAACCGCTATATCATTTGTCACATTATATTTAATTATTTGTACAGCAATGATTATTTTTTTAATGCTTAGTTTATGCCAGAGACTATTCTAAACAACTTGCATAAATTAACACACACTCTTTCTCTCTATTTCTTTTTTTTAATACACTTTTTTGTTTATTTCGGCATATTATGGGGGTACAGATTTTAAGGTCTCAAGAAATGCCCTTTTCCCTGCTCCTCCCACAAGTCTGAGTCTCCAGCATGACCATCCCCAAGATGGTGCACATCTCACTCATTATGTATGTATATACCCGACCCCCTTCCCCCTCCCACCTGCCCAATAACCAATTACTGTAGTACCTATGTGTCCACTTAGGTGCTGCTCAGTTAATACCAGTTTGCTGGTGAGTATATGTGGTGCTTGTTTTTCCATTCTTAGGATACTTCACTTAGTAGGATGGGTTCCAGCTCTAACCAGGAAAATATAAGATGTGCTATATCACCATTGTTTCTTAGAACTGAATAGTACTCCATGGTATACATATACCACATTTTATTAATCCATTCTTTGATTGATGGGCACTTGGGCTGTTTCCACAGCCTTGCAATTATGAATTGTGCTGCTATAAACATTCGAGTGCTGGTGTCTTTTTTGTAGAGTGTCATTGGATCATTTGGGTAGATGCCCAGCAATGGGATTGCTGGATCAAATGGTAGATTCACTTGTATCGCTTTAAGATATCTCCATATTGCTTTCCACAGAGGTTGAACTAGTTTGCAGTCCCACCAGCAGTGTAGGAGTGTTCCACTCTCTCCGCATAGATGCCAGCATTTGTTATTTGGAGACTTTTTGATAAAGGCCATTGTCACTGGAGTTAAGTGATATCTCATTGTGGTTTTGATTTGCATTTCACTGATGATTAGAGATGTTGAGCATTTTTTCATATGTTTGTTGGCCATTCTTCTGTCTTCTTTAGAAAAGTTTCTGTTCAAGTTTTTTTTTTTTCTTTTTTTTTTTTTTTATTTTGGCATATTATGGGGGTACAGATTTTAAGGTTTCAATAAATGCCCATTCCCCCCCTCCCCCCAAAAGTCTGAGTCTCCATCATGACCATCCCCCAGATGGTGCACATCTCACTCACTATGTATGTATATACCCGCCCCCCTCCCCCCTCCCACCTGCCCAATACCCTATTACTGTAGCACCTATGTGTCTACTTAGGTGCTACTCAGTTAATACCAGTTTGCTGGAGAATATATCTGGTGCTTGTTTTTCCATTCTTGGGATACTTCACTTAGTAGTATGGGTTCCAGCTCTAACCAGGAAAATATAAGGTGTGCTATATCACCATTGTTTCTTAGAGCTGAATAGTACTCCATGGTGTACATATACCACATTTTATTAATCCATTCTTTGATTGATGGGCACTTGGGCTGTTTCCACAGCCTTGCAATTATGAATTGTGCTGCTATAAACATTCGAGTGCAGGTGTCTTTTTTGTAGAGTGTCACTGGATCATTTGGGTAGATGCCCAGCAATGGGATTGCTGGATCAAATGGTAGATTCACTTGGATCGCTTTAAGGTATCTCCATATTGCTTTCCACAGAGGTTGAACTAGTTTGCAGTCCCACCAGCAGTGTAGGAGTGTTCCTCTCTCTCCGCAACCACGCCAGCATTTATTGTTTGGAGATTTTTTGATAAAGGCCATTCTCACTGGGGTTAAGTGATATCTCATTGTGGTTTTGATTTGCATTTCCCTGATGATTAGAGATGTTGAGCATTTCTTCATATGTTTGTTGGCCATTCTTCTGTCTTCTTTAGAAAAATTTCTGTTCAAGTCCTTTGCCCACTTTTTAATGGGGTTATTTGATTTTTTCTTCCTAATTTTCGTGAGTTCTAAGTATATTCTAGCTATCAGTCCCTTATCGGATGCATAGGATGCAAAAATTTTCTCCCATTCTGTAGGCTGTCTGTTTACTTTCATGACTATTTCTTTGGCTGTGCAGAAGCTTTGTAGTTTGATCATGTCCCATTTATTTATTTTTGTTGCTGCTGTGATTGCCTTTGGGGACTTCTTCATAAACTCTTTGCCCAGGCCGATGTCTAGGAGAGTGTTTCCAACTTTTTCCTCTAGAGTTCTAATAGTTTCATATCTTAGGTTTAAGTCTGTTATCCAGCGTGAGTTGGTTTTTGTGAGAGGTGAAAGGTGTGGGTCCTGTTTTAGCCTTCTACAGGTGGCTATCCAGTTTTCCCAGCACCATTTATTGAAGAGGGATTCTTTTCCCCAGCGTATGTTTTTGTCTGCTTTGTCAAAGATGAGATGGCTATATGAGGATGGTTTTATATCAGGATTCTCACATCTGTTCCACTGGTCAATATTCCTGTTTTTGTGCCAATACCATATTGTTTTAATTACTACAGCTTTGTAGTATAGTTTGATATCTGGCATATTAATGCCTCCCATTTTGTTTTTGTTGCCTAGAATTGCTCTTGATATTCGGGGTCTTCTTTGGTTCCATACGAAGCGTAACATTATGGAACCAAATAATGTTCAAGTTTTTTGTCCACTTTTTAATAAGGTTATTTGATTTTTTTCTTGCTGATTTTCATTTGTTCTAAGTATATTCTAGTTATCAGCTCTTTATCGGATGTGTAGGATGCAAAAATTTTCTCCCATTCTGTAGGTTGTCTGTTTACTTTCGTGACTGTTTCTTTGGCTGTGCAGAAGCTTTTTAGTTTGATCATGTCCCATTTATTTATTTTTGTTGCTGCTGTGATTGCCTTTGGGGACTACTTCATAAACTCTTTGCCTAGGCCGATGTCTAGGAGAGTGTTTCCAACTTTTTCCTCTAAAATTCTGATAGTTTCATACCTTAGGTTTAAGTCTGTTATCCAGTGTGAGTTGATTTTTGTGAGAGATGAAAGATGTGGGTCCTACTTTAGCCTTCTACAAGTGGCTATCCAGTTTTCCCAGCACCATTTATTGAAAAGGGATTCTTTTCTCCAGCGCATATTTTTGTCTGCTTTGTCAAAGATTAGATGGCTATATGAGGATGGTTTTAAATCAAGATTCTCAGCTCTGTTGCACTGGTCAATATTCCTATTTTTGTGCCAATACCAGATTGTTTTCATTACTACAGCTTTGTAGTAAAGTTTGATATCTGGCATATTAATACCTCCCATTTTGTTTTTGTTGCCTAGAATTACTTTTGATATTCAGGGTCTTCTTTGGTTCCATACAAAGCGTAAAATTATTTTTTTTATATCTGTGAAGAATGCTGGTGGGATTTTAATAGGTATTGCATTGAATCTGTAGATCAGTTTGGGTAGTATAGACATTTTAATGATGTTGAGTCTGCTGATCCATGAGCATGGAATGGATTTCCGTCTGTTTACATCCTCTGCTATTTCCTTCTTCAGTGTTTCATAGTTCTCCCTGTAGAGGTCTTTTACCTCCTTTATTAAGTATATTCCTAGGTACTTTAATTTCTTTGTTGCTATTGTGAAGGGAATTGAGTCTTTGATTTGGTTCTCAATTTGATTGTTGTTTGTGTATATGAATGCCTCTGATTTCTGTGTATTGATTTTGTATCCTGAGACTTTACTAAATTCATTGATCAGTTCCAGGAGTTTCTTGGTTGAGTCTTTGGGGCTTTCTAAATATAATATTATATCATCAGCAAACAGTGAAAGTTTGATCTCTTCTGCCCCTATTTGGATACCTTTAATTCCACTTTCCTGTCTGATTGCTGTAGCCAGGACTTCCAGCACTATGTTGACTAGAGATAGTGGGCAGCCTTGTCTGGTTCCCGTTCTAAGTGGGAATGCTTTCAATTTTTCCCCATTCAGTATGATGTTGGCTATGGGTCAGTCATATATGGCTTGTATCATTTTTAGGTATGTCCCTTCTATGCCTATTTTATTAAATGTTCATATCATGAAAGGGTGTTGAATTTTGTCAAAAGCTTTTTCTGCATCTATTGAAAAAATCATGTGGTCCTTGTTTTTGCTTCTGTTTATGTGGTGAATTGCATTTATAGATTTATGTATGTTGAACCATCTCTGCATCCCTAGGATGAAGCCTACTTGGTCGTGATGGATTATTTTTTTGAAAAGCGTCTGGATTCGGTTAGCTAAGATTTTGTTGAAAATTTTTGCATCTATATTCATTAGGGATATTGGTCTGTAGTTTTCTTTTTTTGTTGCATCCTTTCCTGGTTTTGGTATCAGAGTAATATTCGCTTCATAAAAGGTGTCAGGGAGGTTTCCGTTCTTCTCGATGTTATGGAATAGTTTCTGCAAGATAGGTACTAGTTCTTCTTTGAACGTGTGGTAAAATTCGGGTGTGAAACCATCTGGACCTGGACTTTTCTTTTTAGGGAGATTTTTAATTGCTGTTTCTATTTCAGCTGTTGAGATTGGTCTGTTCAGGGAATCTATTTCTTCCTGGTTGAGCCTAGGGAGGCTGTGTGTTTCTAGAAATTTGTCCATTTCCTCCACATTTTCCAGTTTGTGTGCATAAAGATTTTTGTAGTATTCATAAATTATATCTTGTAACTCTTTGGGATCAGTTGTGATTATCTCCTTTTTTGTTCCTGATGGAGCTTATTAGAGATTTCTCCTTTCTACTTTTTGTTAGCTTAGCCAGTGGTGTGTCAATTTTGTTTATTTTTTCAAAGAACCAACTTTTTGTTTTATTAATCTCCTGAATAGCTTCCCTGTTTTCAATTTCGTTTAGTTCTGATTTGATCTTGTTGATTTCACTTCTTTTGCTGGGTTTGGGACTGGTCTGTTCTTCTTTTTCCAGCTCTTTGAGTCATTTCATTAGATTGTCCATTTGTGTTCTTTTTGACTTTTGGTTATAGGCATTTATGGAGATAAACTTTCCTCACAGAACTGCTTTAGCTGTGTCCCAGAGGAGTTGATAACTTGTCTCTCCATTGTCATTTTCTTCATAGAATTTTTTTATTTCCATCTTGATTTCTTCATTTACAAAGTAATCATTTAGTAGGAGGTTGTTTAATTTCCACGTTTTTGCGTAGAAATGTGAGTTTCTGTTAGGGTTGATTTCTACTTTTATTCCACTGTGATCTGAGAAGATACATGGTATGGTTTCTATTTTTTTAAATTTCTTGAGATTTACTTTGTGTCCTAGGATATAGTCAATCTTAGAGAATGTCCCATGAGCTGATGAGAAGAACATATATTCAGTGGATTTTGGGTAGAATGTCCTGTAAATGTCAGTCAGACCCAATTGTTCTAGAGTTTTGTTTAAGTCCATTATTTCTTTATTAATTTTCTGTTTGGAGGATCTGTCTTGTGCCGTCAGTGGGGTGTTGAAATCTCCGGTGATTATGGAGTTGCTATTAATCCATTTGCTTAGCTCCAGTAAGGTTTGCTTTATGAAACTGGGTGCACCTTAGTTGGGTGCATATATATTTAAAATTATAATCACTTCTTGTTGAACTGTGCCCTTCACCATTATATAATGACCCTCTTTGTCTTTCACTACTTTTGTTGGTTTAAAAACTAAATCGTCTGAAATTAGGACTGCCACGCCAGCCTTCTTTTGGCTTCCACTTGCTTGGAATACTGATCTCCACCCTTTTACTTTTAATCTATATGCATCCTTGCAGGTTAGATGTGTTTCCTGAAGACAGCATATACTTGGCCTGTATTTTCTTATCCATTCAGCCAGCCTATGTCTCTTGAGTGGAGAGTTTAAGCCATTCACATTTATTCAGAGAACTGAAAGGTAAGGTAGATTAATTACTGTTTATTCTGTTGGGTTAGACGTTGTTGCTTTGATTTCTCTCTTCAGCCATTGTAATATCTGTCCTTTAATCTTTGGGTTTTGGTTGTTTTTATATTCGTGAGTTTTTATTATGGTGTTCCATGCGTAACACTGTTTTCAGTACTCCTTGTAGGGCTGGTCTTGTCTTGTTGAATTCTCTGAGACTTTGCTTATCTGAGAATGTCTTTATTTCTCCTCCATATACGAAACTTAGTTTTGCAGGGAATAAGGTTCTAGGCTGGGCATTGTTTTGTTGCAGAAGAGTGAGAATGGGGCCCCAGTCTCTCCTTGCTTGTAAAGGCTCATTAGAGAAGTCTGATGTTATTCGAATTGGCTTTCCCTTGTATGTTACTTGCTTCTTTTGTCTTACAGCTTTTAAAAGGGCCTTGTCAGTTGATATTTTGGTCAGTCTGATGACTGCATGTTGTGATGTCTTCCTGTTTGCATTGAATCTCCCAGGGGTCCTCTGAGTTTCTTGAACTTGTATATCAAGATTTTCAGCAAGGCCTGGGAAATTTTTCTCTATTATATCTTCAAATAGTTTGTCCAACCCTTGAGTGTTGTCTTTTTCCCCTTCTGGTAACCCTATGACCCTCACATTAGGTTTCTTCACATAATCCCACATCTCCTGTAGGCTTTGCTCTTTTCTCTTGTTTCTCTGATCTATCTCTGTGACTGATTTATTTAATTGGAGGGTGTTATCTTCAATCTCTGAGATTCTTTCTTCTGTTTTATCTACTCTGTTCTTGAGACTTTCCACTGTATTTTGTAGTTCCCTGAACTGATTCTTCATTTCCAGGAGTTCGGTTAAACTTTCCTTCATTGTGTTGATTATTTTAGTGAACATTTTTTCCAGATCCTGGAGGCTTTTTGTGGTTTCTTTGTGTTGGTTAATGAGTTGTTCTTGCAGGTCATTGAATTTTCTGATGATCCACATTCGAAATTCCTCTTCTGTCATTTTGGTTGCGTGATTTTGGTTGGTGTCTGTTTCTAGGGGGCTGGTGCTCCTCTTTGGGGGTGTGTTTTCCATTTGATTCTTCATATTTCCAGAGTTCCTTCGCTGATTTCTTCCCATGTCAATCAGTTGTTGTTTCTTTCCTTTAGGTTTTCGTTTGGGTATTCACACACCTTGTTTAGTTTCTGAGCTGGTGGGTGGTGTCTATGTGTGAGATTCGACCACTCTCTGTATAATGAGTCAGTAGGTGTCGTGAAAAGGGTGTGCAGGATGCCCTCCCTGTCAGTAAGTGGCGCTTGCTTGGAGGAACAGGCTACGCTGTTGTTTTTGTGTCCTGTTATCAGCTCTTTTTCCTGTAGAGAGGCACTCTAGTGCCTCAGGTGGTGGGTGGGGCCCGGGGACTTCCAGGTGTGTCCTTTTCTCCCCCTCAGTGAGGGCTGGTCTAGGAGAGAGTCTGGGCTAAGCTGGGTTGGGTAAGCCTGCCTTTAGGCACCACCAATGTTGTTATCAGGGGTCAAAGTTCTGTTCTCTGCTTCCAGGCAAAGCTGTCAGGGAGGGGCTGGAATGGCCCCGCTCAGCCAGAAAGTCTGCGTGTGGGGGTGGGGCTGTCTGAGACCCACAGTCCGGAGCGGGCCTGGCTTCTTTCCACCGTCCCCAACTCCACGGCTACTCCTGGGCCTCTGCCAGCAGGCCAGACCACACGCCACCAGACCTCCCTTGCCTGTGATGTCGGTCAGGAGGTTCCCTTTGCAGGAATGCCATCTGGGCTGGGCGCACGGCCTCCCTTTGGGGTAGGGTTGCCCTCTAGGACACTGATCTGCCCCTGAAGGCACACACACCTCAGTAGGCTGTTCACATATATCCCTTCTGTGCCCCAAGCAATGCGAGACCTCAGTGCACGGGATCTGGTCTGCAGGTCTGACCTCTGGGCCCCAGAATTCAAACTATATCCCCACCAGGGAGAGGAGTGCCAGTTCCAATTCACCCACAGGGAGCCCAAGCTGGGTCTATGTCTCTCAGCCTCAGGGTCTGCCCCATTCTCCTGGGATCGCTGTGCCAGCAGCACACGGGAGGGCTGGCGGGTAGAAAGTTCACAGTCTGAGTTCCCCTTAGTCAGCTCTAGGGTCCCAAAAGGGAAGGTCCCATTCCCTGGAGGTGCCTCCGGCTGGTGGCTATATTGTCTCTCTGGTCAGCCGCTGGTAGGGTCGGCGGAGGGGAGAATGAGGCAATATGGCGCCTGCCTCGCAGCTGGGGTCTGTGCACACGGAGGCGCCCCGAGGGAGTTGGGAGCCTGGTGCCGCATCTGTTACTGGCTTACCGCTCACTGGCAGTGGCCGTCTCTGGGCTGGTGTCCGCAGGTTTCTCCACCCACTGGGGAGCCCACCAGCAGTCCCAGATGCAGGGGAGGGGAAACGGCTCAGCCACCTACCCTTCCCGCTGGTCTCCGGGCTGCTCCAGCGGTCCCAGCTTCCAGTTCTCCTCCGCGGCCTCCTCCTGTGGAGTCTCCCGTGGTCTCAGGTACCCCTCCTTCCGACCCTCGTCTGATGTAGGTTCGTCTTCTTGCTTCTTTCTTCTAATTTCTGCTTGAATCTGTCTTTTCTGCAGAGACACTCTGTCTGGTGGTGTTTCTCGTCAGCCATCTTGATTCAATCCCTCTCTATTTCTCTCTCAAGGAAATAGGCATTTGGAAATTTTATTGCCAAATAGCTTCAGTAGCATAGGCTTTTTAAAGTAATTTTCTTTTTTTCTTTAAACTTTTTTTATTATGGTAAAAAACACATAACATTAAGTTAAACTGTTAACCATTTTTAAGTGTACAGTTCAATAGTATGAAGTATATTATTATTGTGCAACAGATCTGTGGCATTTTTCATCTTGTAAACTGAAACTCTATTTATACCCATTAAACACTGATTTCCCCTCCTCCTTCCCAGCCCTTGACAATCACCTTGCTACTTTCTGTTTCTATCATTTTGACCACTCTAGATACTTGATGAGTAGACTCACCCTGCATTTGTCCTTTTGTTACTGGTTTATTTTACTTAACACAATGTCCCTGAGTTTCCTCTCTGTTGCAGCATATGCCAGCATTTCCTTCTTTTTATTTTTTTCATATCGAACTGCTTTATTACATCTTAAATAACAGTATAGTTTAATATAGTATCTAGCTTGCATCCAGCTTTCTTACAGTACACTGACTTTAAAATTAAACATAAAAGGTGAAAAGGGTAAAGGGTGCAGAGGACTCTACAGAGCTGTTTGATGGAAATAGAAAGAAGGGGTTTCATTTTTATTCCCTTTGCAAGATCCAGACCTACCACATGGTCACAGGTCAGAAAATATGCCCTTCCTCTCGATCAATTTCTCATGGCCTGTCTCTCCCAGAGAACAGCCTTAAAATGAAAACCAGGAAAACCTGAATATGATCAAAATGATCTGCCTCAGATGCAAAAGTCTAAGCACTGAGTCCTACATACACTCTGGAACATTTCTACAGCATGAGATTCTAAGAGTAAACCCACCCAACATGGCAAACAATCAAATTTCTTACAATATAACTTAGAAAGTCCAAGATCATTATTTTCAAAACATTGATTTGTGCATTGTTTCATACACAAATAACTAACTGACAGGACAGGAATTTCTCTTGAAAACAAAGGTTCCTGATAGTTGGAGGTGGGGTAGGGTGGGGTAGTGTTATGCTATTATAAACTTCCCTCCAACATCACAAGGAAACCCAAGGTGAGATTAAAAACTAAAAATTGAAAAAGTTGAGAGGATGCATTTCCTGAAGGTGGGTGCTAGAGCTGAGTTTACTATTCAGAAAAGGTGAAGAATTCTTTGCTCACACATTTAAGACCATCAACAGCATGTGTTTAGTTACTTTATATCTTAACATATTCTTTTCTATGCCATGTTTGTGTTCAACAATTATCTGTGACACTAGACAAAAAAACAAAAAAAACAAAAAAACCAGAGATAAAATTGACATCATTGACAATGTCCAAAAGGCTACCCTACACTCTGTAGTTCTGTTTAACTGTTGAACATAAAGGAATATATTTTAAAAAGGAAATATGAATACTTCCAAATATCTGCTCCAAACACGTTTTGAAATTTAGAAACAATTACAAAATAAAGTCCTCAACTTGTTTTGCATGAATGTTACAAAACAGGATCACTGGTTTAGCTAGTGAAAAGTTATGTAGTAGGGCTCACAATTACACCCAAGTTTATCTTTTGGTTAACATTTTTTTTTTTTTTTGAGACAGAGTCTCACTTTGTTGCCCAGGCTAGAGTGAGTGCCATGGCGGCAGCCTAGCTCACAGCAACCTCACACTCCTGGGCTCAAGCGATCCTACTGCCTCAGCCTCCTGAGTAGCTGGGACTACAGGCATGCGCCACCATGCCCGGCTAATTTTTTCTGTATGTATTAGTTGGCCAATTAATTTCCTTTCTATTTATAGTAGAGACGGGGTCTCGCTCTTGTTCAGGCTGGTTTTGAACTCCTGACCTCGAGCAATCCGCCCGCCTCGGCCTCCCAGAGTGCTAGGATTACAGGCGTGAGCCACCGTGCCCGGCCAACATTTTTATTATAGGATTTCCTTTTAAAATTCATTCAGGATACAAAAAGAAAACAAAAGACAATGGACCCAGAAGGAATGCATGATTTGTTGTAGTTTACAGCATAGTTTAAGACCCATCTCTTAATAGGAATTGTGTACTTGGTTTCAGCAATAGGTTTTTCCTTTTTTTTAAAGAATACATAGTATTCCATTGTATGTATAAAGCACATTCTTTTATCTATTCACCCATAGATGAGCATTTAGATTGTTTCCACATCTTAGCTATTGAACTCACTTATTCTTTAGGACCATTTTACAAATGGGGAAATTGAGGTACTGAAGGAGAAGTCACTTGTCCAAGGTTATGCATCAGTGACAGAGACAGGCAATCTGGCCTCAGAGCCTATGACCTTAAGTGCTTTGCTATAATGTATCAAATAATATAAAAAATAATATTTACTGAGGGCTTTCTCTCACAAGACCCTGCTCTAAGCACTTTACTTGTCATGATTCATTAATTTTCTACCACCAAGACTGTGAGATACTTGAGGTCAAGATGTACCCTCTTATCTAGCACAGTGCTTGGCACATTGTGTTCAATACACACATATGGGATGCATGAATGACTAAATGGATAAATAATTCACTAGATTATGAAGGAAGTCTGGGAGCATCCAGAAAAGAGTGACTAATTCTGCCTACAGAGATGGGGTAAAACTTTAAAAGGACATATTATTTGCAATGGGCTCTGAAGAATGAATAGGAGCTCACTGATCAGAGATGAAGGGAGGGATATTCCAGGCAGAATGAAAAACATGAACAAAGTTGTCTGCAAAAAACACTGTGGGTCACTTTGTCAACCATACTCAGTGTTCCTTTCTAGCTTGTGGCATCATTCTCACAGCCCCTGGACAAGGAAATCATATCACTACATGAATCTGGCCCCTGTGAGCAAAAGTGACTGGAATCCACAGATGTATGCCTAACCCAAAGGGCTGAATGCACCAATTGGTGCAGCTTGAAAATCTTAACTAGGAGACTGTGAAATTGAGTCAGAAGGTGGTAAATGCTTGAACTAACAGGTCATATAGACTTGGCACTAGGCAGTTACCCAATGGCATACTAATGAGTTAGCAGAGAAAGATACACAAAAAAGAGAAGCAGGAGAATGAAAATTGCAACTCTCTGCTCTCATGAGGACATGGTGGTAGATTAATTGTTCTCTGATCCTCTAAGCTCATCCCTGAAATAGGTCATGGGCTCTCATTGCCCTCCATTTTGACGGGTGGGGATATTCACCATTATACTAATGAGGACAACCTGCCCTTCATTTTAAAAGGGGACAGGATGAATGTCAAATCTCAGGATTTAAAAAAAAATAATCACTTCTCACACACTATAAAGTTCCCCTCCACAGCATCCCTGACAGGTGCACATCCAGCCTTTACTTAGATGCCTCTAAAAACGAAGAGCTCACCATGTCTTGAGTTACCTTATATACCCATTACAGAGCTCAGATGGCTAGAAGGGCCTTCCTGGTATAGAGCTGCAACTGCCTCCCTGAAAATCATGGGGCAGACCTGTTTCCTCTTCTATATTGGTATATTCCTTCAGCTCTCTGAAGACTTCCAACCGGTTCCCTTACATCTCTTTAACCCCCCTCCTTGACCAGCTCCTCTGCAGAAACATATCTACTCTTTTCAGCCTCCTTTTTCAACTCAGTTTATTTTTCTCCAGGAAAGAAAATAGACTTTGGAGAATTAACTTCGGATTGCTAATTAGCATCCCTAGCGTTGCATAAAGAGCACAGTTTATCCTTTTGTCTAAGGTAAATTAGTAACCTTTAATCCTTTTATATTTTACATCTTTTGCCTGCACCTTCTTAATTAAATAGCTACAACTGCAATCCTGGTTGTCAAAGAAACCTGTGTTTGCCTGGGCCTTGTCCAGGAGGTAAGAATAGCCTAGAAGGGGGTTCCCAGGGAGTTGGGATATTAGAAGACAAGGTGGGGTTTCCCACTAGGCCATTGTGCTGAAATGGAGAAAAAAGGATGCTGAGAATGGCTTAAGTCACAAGGTAGGAAGGTGGGAATGGACAGTGACTCAAACCATGGGACAAGAATGACTGATGACCAGAGTGGTCACAAAAGCAGACCAGGAATTGTGATAGTTGTACTTGTTTGAGCCCATCTGGCATCACTTCCATCTTCATCTGATAACTTCCTCACCCTCGCCCAAGTGACCAGGTGACCCAAGTTGACCAGCTAGAAATGGGCTTGGTGTGCCAAACAAGATTGCTGAGATTTAATTAGGACCATTGAAAAAAATTAACAATAAGTACTCCACCTTTCCTCAGGAATGATGGGTTAAAATGACCACATAATCTAAAACCAATTGTTAGTGACTCATCTTTCCTGCCATGTAAAGAAAGTAGGAAGCCAACACAGAAGAAATTTTAACCAGGATATTATGGGTAAGACAAATCTGTGATGCTTTCATTTGAGCCCCTGGATTCAACCATTCCTGAACCCATCACCCTTAGACATTCTAGTTACAGACAGCTACAAATTCCAATTTTACCCAAGCCCACTCGCCATCAACAGTCCTGACTAATCCATGAATTGAGATAAATATCAGAGTTTGAGAGATCCAGGAGCTATGTCCACACACAACTGATATGTAGCTAGTACAGAATTGGGGGCACACAGCCAAGGTCAAGGTGGTTCCTTGAAGATTTTACCTGGGGTTTCAAAGTTTGAGTTTTACAATTACCCAGTGAAAATTGTTGAGTAACCTTTCAGAAATAAACACTTTTAAGCCAAAGAAAAGAAACCTAGCCAAGCTTCAGGCACTCTTGGAAAGATAAGCAGTATCTTACCTCAGTAATTCAAACACCAAGTTGATACAGCAGCCATATTTCTTGGGTCAATATAATGAAGCAAAGTCTTCTATAAAACAGCTGCTCCCAGTGTTCTACTGAGGCCTAGGAACATCATTTCACCCCTCTCTGCAGAAATCCACTTACTTATTTAACAAACATTCTTTATTGGCTTCTGTGTTCCAAGCACTGTGCATGGCATTGGGGAAAATGACCATTAGCTAGTCCAGCACAACAACTATCCTAAACCCCCAGTCTAGCTGGAGACATGATTTAACAAGCCATTACAATGTTACTGTGTCTTCCTTTTTTGCCACCAGCCAAAGAAAGTTCTCTGCTTTTCAGGACACATGTGATTAGATCAGGACAACCCAGACAATCTCCTCTTTTGAAAATCAAATCTGTTGGGATTTTAATTATATCTGAAATATCCCTTCACAGCAGTACCTAGAGTAGTGTTTCACTGGATAACCAAGGGATGGGAATCTTGGGAGCCTCTTTAAAATTCTGCTTACCACAGCAAGGCCCCTAATCCAGAATGTGGGGATCATGGAATGCTACCTGGAGGAAGCAGCATGTAAGCTGAGTTATAAAGAAGTAGTAGGAGTTAGCCAAGAAGAAAATGATAGAGAGAGCAAAGTTCTCAGCACAGGGTCAAGGGAGATATAAACATATAGGAAAATGAGGAAAAAAAATCAGAATGGCTGGAGTGAAGACTAAAAGGTAAAAGTGCATTGAAAGATGAGGCTGGAAGAAGAAGCAAAGACTAACTAGCAAACCCTGTTCCACCTCCCAAATTTCATTTAAGTGCATCTGGTTGAATAAACCTATGTTAGCTGCATGCCTGTCTGAAATTGAAGGTTTCAGCTTTTTAGCCTGTGCAGGAGAGGAAGGTCTCCAAGAAGGAGGCTGGGTACTGTAAATAAAAGGAACTCAGTAATATGTTCTCTCCTCCTTTCATTTTTTTGTGTTCTCATTTCTCTTGAATCTTAATTCACAAATTCATTCATTCAGAATACACTGATTGAGAGCCTTTTCTGCCTGGAGCTGTTATGCACAAAAAGTACCATGATAAATAGATTTGACTTATGCATCTGAGGAGCTCAGGGTCCAGAAAGAGAAACTGATATGTCATGTCAACAGATAAATCACAGAGCACACAAGTAACAGGATAATAGAGGTCGTGAGGTTTGGGAAGCATTCTTCCATAATTTAAAACCCAACTCTGCCACTTGGTCCTTGGGCCAGTTACCGGGTCTCCTGGTCCCTAAACGGCAGTCATGAGAGTATTTCCCTCAAAGCTGCCATGGGCACAATGAAGCGTTTAGCCCGGGTACTGGCACAGGGTCCAGGCTTTAGTGGTATTATTCACAGGACCACAGGATTTACTAAACATTTATGTATAAAGATGCATTATGTGTGAGAAACCACAAAATTATTTTTTAAAGATTCTGTGTTCTACAGAAATACCTTTCTCAATATCCCTATCATCTCTTCCACCAGCCCCTATGTAAATGTTCCCTTCTTTAATGTCTGTTCTGAGTCTCTACCACTTGCACATATTGGTGCTAATTTTTAAAAAAGTCTTTTAAGAAATTAAGAGTTTCTTGAACTTTATTTAAAGGAAACTCTTCAAATATGGGAAGACAGCTGTCACGGGACATCTTCGCCACGTTCATCCTTCCATCCCTTCTTTCTCCATTCTTCCTTCTCATTTCTTTTTTACATTCTGGCTCTTGTTCCATCGTTTTCTTCTTAGTTATAATTGCTATCATTGATTAAGAGCTGGTTACACGTGCTATGCACTTTACAAAGATAATGTCAATTTTTTATAACAACCAGCTAAAGGGATATTATAATCTTTTTGTTGTGGTTCTTGTTAGTTTATTGTTTACTGATCATGAGAAGGAGGCTAAGGGAGGTGGAGCTATAACCCGAGGGTCACACAGCTATTGAAGGGCACAGCTGGAATTATACACTGACTCCTAAGTCATGTTTTTAACAACACCTTTTTTTCTGTCTCCTAATGCTATATATTTCACAACAAGGTGGTAATCTTAATCTAAATGGTTTAGATCACTTCCCACAGCTCACATGGCCAGAAATTACTTTTTTTTTAAATAAAAATTATTGCTCTGTCACTTCACCCAGGCTGGAGTGCAGTGGCTCAATCATAGCTCACTGTAAACTCAAACTTCTAGACTCAAGCAATTCTCCTGCATCAGCCTTCCAAGTAGCTGGTACTGTAAGAGTTACACCATCATGCCAGCTAATTTTTTTTTAAGTTTTTGCAGAGTTGGGGTCTTACTATGTTTGTTGCCCAGGCTGGTCTCAAACTTCTGGCCTTAAGCAATCTTCCTGCCTTGGCCTCCCAAAGTGCTAGGATTATGGGCATGAGTCACAGAGCCCAGCTCTAATATTACTTTTAGTTATAAAAAATCAATCAAGGCATAATTTTACCAAGAAAGTTCACAAAACTTCCTGACATAGAAGCGGATCATTCCGCACCCAGCCCGGTCTCAGAACAGACCCACCTGCCTTGGCTAACAGAGGTCAAAGTGATGAGGGGCAGTGAAGTTCTATGAAGCACTCTTTTCGGAGCTGAGCTATAGTCCCAGTTCCTGTAAAGAGGAAGCATCCCTCCTTGCTCATCACCTGTTGCATCTAGCTCTTGCACATTTATAGGACACACAGATGCAATGACACCACCTGTGTGCCAGGCACGGTGCTTGGCAAGTTCCCAGAAGCCATTTTGTAACAATGAAAAATGAGTCCTTTGATCCCATTTTGAAATCAACACACTGAGACTTCAACAGGTCAAGGGCCTTCCCTTGGACTGTAAGAGTACACCGCCATGCCAGCTAATTTTTATTATTATTATTTTTTGTAGAGACAGAGTCTTTAATTTTTTGTAGAGACAGAGTCTTACTCTGGCCTTAAGCAGTCTTCCTGCCTTGAAAGCAGCCACACAGCTCTTGCAAAGCCACACACAGAAGTATATGCATGTATTTGAGCAGCAGCTCACTCACGCAGAGATACTAGCTTATTTTTCCCTGAATCCACAGAGTCTATCGAGTATACAGCAGGTGCTCAATACATGTGCATTGATAATGAAATCAGGCACACTTCTCTAAAGACACCCTTACAATTTCCTTAAGGCAGAGTCAAAAAGAACAAATGAGTTTCACTTATAACCTTCCCAAAAGATTACCATGTCTGTTATTTATTCTCCCTGCAGCATAACATTGTATCCAAAAGAGAGGAGCCATTCATCACGTGGGCCAGTTCAGTTACTAAGCAGCAGGCTTAGTTATTTGGTTCAGTATGTATTTCAATTCCAGAGATTTATGGGATGCAGTCATAAGTTCACACAGCAGAAAAGGTGATACCTATTAAACTACTCTGTGACTGAGGAAGCAGGGGGCAGTCAAAGCAGAGCATTTGACAGAACTCACTCCTGAAACCCAAAGCCCTGTCTATATGCCCTCATAGTCCCTACAATAGACCAGGAGTAAGAACCGGGTTGAGCCTGGTTGAATGAGACCCAGGGATAGGTATATGGGGTTTCACTTCTTTTAGAAACAATCCTTATCTAGAGAGCAGATCCTCAAACTTTCCACCCAGCAGAATTGACTTCAAACTCCAGCTCTGCTAAATAACCTCAGGCAAGCCATCGATCCATCTAAGCCTCAATTTGTTCATCTGTAAAATGGTATATATAATAATTCCTTTTATATAGTGTTATGATGAAGATTAAATGAGATGACATATTTAAAACACTCAGCCTGTTTTCATTCAGTAAGTATCTGTTCATCATCTCCAATGGGCTTCAGTACTGTCTTAGGCAGCTGGAGATGTCATCACAAAATACCATGGACTGGGTGGCTTAAACAGCAAACATTTATGTTCTTACAGTTCTTAGGGATGGGAAGTCCAGAATTAAGGTGCCTGCCAGTGCAGTTCCTGATGAGGACTCTTTGGCTTGCAGACAGTCACCTTCTCGCTGTGTCCTCACATTGTGAAGAGAGAGATTTCTGGTATCTCTTCCTCTTCTTATAAGCGCACCGACCCTATCAGATTACAGCCCCACCCTTATGGCCTCATTTACCCTTTTAATTATCTCCTTATAGTCTCTATGTCCAAATACAGTCACATTGGAGGTTAGGGCTTCAACACATGAATTTAGAGGGAAACATAATTCATTCTATAGAAGATACTCTTTGGAACAGTTGAGAATTAGAAGGAACTAGTCTGGAATTAGAAGGAACCAGTTTGCAGGCTTGACAAGCAGCTGGCAGTAGAAACACCCTTCCTTGTCCACTTGGCAAACTCCTACTCAGTCTCCAACACTCAGCTCTAGCATCACCTCCTTCAGGAAGAGTTCTTTAACCTCTCAGCTCAAAAGTAAGTGTCTCCTCCTCTGAGGTCCCACTGGATTTCTTTTATAAACATATATAAATTGAATTATGTCTCATACTGTATCATATAACTAGTGCAACTATTTGGGGTTTTTTAATTTGTTTTGTATGTAGTTTTATTGTTTGTTTGTTTCTTAGTTTGTTTTGAGACAGAGTCTACCTCTGTTACCCAGGCTGGTCTTGAACTCCAGGCCTCAAGCAATCGTCTTGCCTGGGCCTCTCAAAGTGCTGGGATTACAAGTGTGAGCCACCATGCCCTGACTATGCCACAATTTGTTTACTTATTTGTCTCCTCCATAAGAGTGTGAGCTACTTGAGGGACAAGGAATGTATTTTATTCATCTCTGTGTAAACTGGGGCTATGATAGGGGTTCGATAAATAGTGGATGGATGAATGGATGGATGGATG
This sequence comes from Microcebus murinus, assembly GCF_040939455.1. Taxonomy (NCBI): domain Eukaryota; kingdom Metazoa; phylum Chordata; class Mammalia; order Primates; family Cheirogaleidae; genus Microcebus; species Microcebus murinus. The sequence goes on along the minus strand of NC_134110.1, from coordinate 35,886,033 downwards.
TCCCAACAAAAAGACCAAACACACATACAAAAGAATATGAGGTTTGAGTGTCTTAAGAGAGGTATCAAGGAGCAAGGGTAAGGTCCTAATTTCTGGGGTGATGCTGGCAAGAGTCTGGCAAGCCATAGCACTAGAAGACTGAGGTATAAAGTGCACCAGTGGAGGGAAAAAGCAAAACAAAGGGCAACCTCAGGAACAAGGCAGATGACTAGGATACAATGGAGCCTATACTATGCCTGGCCAAATATCAGGGGATCTAGGGGCTGAACGGTGGATGCAGGAGGCCTCAAGCTAGTTAAAATATCCCATGATTTAAGGCAGCGTTGGTCCTAGGAACTAGAGCTGGAGGTTTCAAGTTCTCAGCCACTGGAGAGAGTCACTAGGCAACTCTGCTAGCCCCTGTTCTGAGTGCTGGGTTAGAAAAGACAGAGTTATGCACATTGGCCATGGGCTGTTTTGACCTCTGATATGTGCGGAAGGGCTAAGTGAGCCTTGATCTCCTTGAGGCTAAAGACATTCCCCTGTCTGCCTGTCCTCAGAGAGCCAGCCAATGCTTGTGTAGGACTTAAAGCTTCTAGGCTGGACTAACTAGGCAGCAACAGACAATTGGGTCTGAGATGGCTCTTTCTGTGAGAAACAGAAAAAAAGGTAAGTTGGAGACTGTACATAAATGTGGAACAACAAAACTGGAGCAAATGAAACAAAACAGCTACCATTTACTGAGAGCCTGCTGCATCCTTGGGATTATGGTAATTGCTTCCCATATACTCTCTCATGTAACTGAATTCTCAAAGCAATCCTATGAGATGGGTAATGTTATATTCAGTTGACATTTTCAGAAACAGTCTCAGAGAGGTTAAGTGGCTTTCCAAGGCCATGAGGCTAGCAATTAGGGAAATTCAGGAAAGATCCTGTTCTTTACATTAGTTCACATTCTCTCTTTGATACTGTCATAGGCTAAGTAACGGCACCCAAAATATCCACATCATTATCCCCCAAACTTGAAAATGGTACTTCATATGGCAAAGGGGACTTAAAGATAAGATTGAGTTAAAGATTTTGAGATGAGGACATTATCCCACATTATCCAAAATGTAATAAACCCAAAATGTAATCACAAGGGCCCTACATGGCAAGAAGGTCAAAGGCAGGAGTGGGAGATGTGATGATAGAAGCAAGAGGCTGGCGTGATTTGAGGAAAGGGTCATGAGACAAGGAATGAGGGCAGCCTTCTGCAGCCAGAAAAGGAAAGGAAACAGATTATTCTCTAGAGCTTCCAGAAAGAACCATCCCTGCCGGCATCTTAACTTTAGCCCAGCGAGGCTAATATTTGTACTCTGGCCTCAGCAAATTTCTGTTGCTTTAATTCACCCAGTTTATCGTAAATTTTTATAGCAGCCATAAGAAACTAATACAAATAACAACATTTAAAAATTGAAAGACAAGTGCTAAAACATGTTTGAGATAATACTATCTAAAGAAAACTTTTTATAAAGAAAGAAATGTGTCAACTAATTTAATAATGGAAGATGCTGTCAAGTAGATGACCTCCAACTTCGGTTGAAAAATAAAGTGCATGCTTTCTACCTCCCTCTCCTCCTACATTTGCTATGTTCATTTCAATCAAGATACTCTTCCCAGTGAATTTGCACATATTCTCATAAACCATCTCATCTCACTACTGCAAGATATCATGATCAAATATTCAAGCATGGCACAAGAAATGAAATCTAACCACCATTCTGGTTTAGATGGTGGCTGGCCAAAAAAATTCTAAGACCATTTACTTTGTAGCCACTTAGCATGGGTGGGATGCCTAGGAAAGAACCTCTCAGAATCTTGTTCCTATTTCAGTCTCACCAACAACACTGTGAATTTGGCAGAACAAGGATTATTGCTGGCCACATTTTTCAGATGGGGAAAATAAGGCTCAGAAAATTTAGTGGTTTGCTTAATGTTAGGGAGAAAGTATTTAAATTCTAGGTTGTGTGTTAGTTTGTTGGGCTACTATAGCAAAATACCACAGATTGTTTGGCTTAAATGGCAAAAATTTATGTTTTCACCATTCTGGAGGCTAAAAGTCCAAGATCAAGGTGCTGGCAGGTTTGGTTTCTTCTGAGTCCTCTGTCCTTGGTCATCTTCTTCCTGTACATTCACATGGTGTTCCCTTTGTATATCTGTGCTCTAATTTCCTCTTCTTATAAGTACATCAGTCATATTGGTTTAGCGCCTACCCTAATAACTTCATTTTAGCTTAATTAACTCTTTAAGACCCTATCTTCAAATACAGCCACATCCTGAGTTACTAAGGGTTAAGGCTTCCACATATCAATTTGGGGTGGGGGACACAATTCAGCCCATGACAACCTTTTGGATTCTAGACCTATGTTCCCTTCTGTCTGTATACATCTCACAGAATGGCACAGTTATTTCTCTGAAAATAACACCAGCTAAAATATGCCTTCCCAGTGTTATCATCCCAGAGCTCTGCTTTTCTTCTGGGGGGAAACGCTATGACCCATTTGTACAGTTCAGCTTCAAGAGGAGACATGGGAGAAGAGTTTGGTCTATCATGACCAAGGACTCCTAACCAAGATCAAGAATCTCTTACATAACCAATGGCACAGGAAGAGCCCTCTTCTGAAGCAGTGAAACACCTCTGTTTTCCGACAAACAATTCAAACTCTGAAAGCAGGAATTCTGCAGTAAAATCTAAAGGGACCTATTTCGGTGCCTTCCCAGTTGGAGCTTGCTCTCTGCCTCTCTGGCAGGTGACCTTTAAGCAAATATGATGCAGCTGGATCAGGGAGCTCCCTCAGCATAGGGACAGTGAATGATGGGGCTATGACACCAGCCATCCCTCATGGGCCAGCACAGACCCCGGCACGGCTGAAGGATGAACACACATCCCTTTATGAATGTGACCCTGGCTTGTCAAGCAATTTTTCAGTTTGATTGCCTTTTCAATTAAGTCTTATTCTGAACAATATTTGAAATTGATACCTGTGGTCCCTGTAAATGAAACACTAAATGGCTTTGACAGATTCAGATATTTCCTACACAGAAAAAAAAAAAAAGAAGGGAGGAAAAACAGCATTCATATGTTGGATGCCATAACCATTACACTTTAGGCAAAGACATTTTACAGTTCTTCTCACATCTTCCCCGCACCTGTAGTCCACAATATATATACTGACACATATACACCTTTTGTGAACTTAAAGTTTGATTTCTGATAGTGCCAAACAATTATTTTTCTTTCTTGAAAAATTCGTCCAAGTCCTTATATTGAGAAAATAGCCATAGTAGACCAGCCAATCCCAAAGACAATGTCCAAACTTTTATTAGAAGGAAAAAAGAGAGAGGGAGAGAGAGAGAGAGAGAGAGAGAGAGAGAGAGAGAGAGAAGAATGGAAGCAACTTATGTGTCATGAAAGGAAAAATCCAGACCTCTGGAATAGGGACTGGCCCAAACTGGGAAGGACATCCGGGCCCCATTAAACAGCCTGAGATGTCTAGTTCTAGTCAGGCCTTCAAAAAGAGGCAGATGCCAGGGCTTGCAGATGGTACCATACGCCAGAGGCAGGGAAGACTACATCCCAAAGTTCAGTATTGCCATATGCACACCGTGTTTGTGAACAGAAAGACTTGCTTCAACAGATGGTTGGACGGAGGCAGATGATACATTTTCTGCCCCTGCTGGGTTCCGCTGAAGAACTCAAGCAACTTAGGGTTGCAGATGGTGCCCAACCACAAAGCACATGGCAAGCAGACAAAGGCAAAAGGAGCAGGATGATGAGCAATGAGTTAGCCAAACAGCACAAGTAAGGGAGGAACAAAAAGTGACTTTAGGGCCAACATGTCCCCAACACTTCCTGTCAATCACAGATGACATATTGATAACAGAAATGATTTAACAAGTAAGATTATAAAAAAGATTTGAGATCACTTTCAGGTAAATTAGCAAGGTGACATTCTGGGTCCTATAAAGTGGCAAGGTTGATAATGATGATGGTGGTGATAGTGGTGGTGGTACTGAAAGTAATGATGATGGTGATTGTGCCAGTAGTAGTAGCAATGATGGTCATGGTGATAGAGTGATAACCATCATTTGTCAAATGCTTACTATGACCCAGGCATTATACTAGACCTATTATATTGTTTAATCTTCACAATAATTCTATGAAATAGGTATTAATATTGTAAGCCCCATTTTACAGATGAGACAACAGACGCAGAAAGATTATGTAGTTTTCCCAAGAGCAGACAGATAGTAAGTGGAAAGAGAGAGAATTTAAACTCAAGACTATCTAACTGCAAAACCAGTGCTCTTAACCACTATGCTTGAAGTCAAGTAACCCTCAGAAGCCCTTCCTCTGTCCACTTCAATGTATTTCTCACTCATCTGGGGCATTACAAACAATGTAGCACCTTCTGTTTCTCTAAGCTCACAATAGTTTTCAACACATCATCCCCTATTCCTGTAGTTTCCAATCCTTCAAATAAGAGAACTCATTTTGTAACACCAAAATATTTTGCTGATCCTTATATGATTGTACTTATTTGTTAGTACCATTGACCAAGACAATACATGAAAAAGAGCTGTTCTATAATAACAGTACACAATTTAAACTCAATTTGAATAATTGCAACAGCATCTACCTATATTTTGACAGTGGTCAATCATGTACTTAAGTCAGAAACATTACTTATTCAGGTCACAATTGAAACTCCATGCATATGGGAATTGACTGGCAATGCAGGGTGAGAAGGATGCCACTGGACATCATTTTGCTAGTTCCTTGGGATGTTTCTGTGAAGAATGTGAAAGCAGATGGTGCTGACCCATTAGAGAACACCAGTGGGTAGACACTTGACTGGCTTAGCAACATTCAAAGTCCTGGAATCATCTTCTCCCTTCTCACCCTTGGGGTTTTAAGGGGTGTCCTAATATTCAACAAATGTTTGGCCGAAATGACCAGGAATCGGGCTTTTCATCCCAGCTCATTTATTAACAAACTGTGTGTACTGTCCATGGTCCAGGCACTAACCTTTCTAGGAGCTCAGGTTTTTCACCTTAAAATGAGAGCCTTGAGCTGGACCTCTATGGGTCCTTTCAAAGCACAATGTCTGATGCTATTTAAGGCTTCACCCCAAGTATATTTCCCCAACCCCATTTCTCATAACTCTGCTATTTATCATCAAAAATAACCAGTATGTTAAAGTGCAACAAAAAACTTCAAAATGAAATTTTTCAAAATGTAATGTTCTACCAGAGAACTTGTCAGAAATACCACTGCCTTGTTGAATCAGTAGAACAGTTCATCATTTCCTTCCAAAAACCAATCTGAACATGAAAGAGCAATTTATTCTTTCGAAACAGTAGTTTTAACTGCTTTTAGGTCCTGGCCTAATTTGCTTCTTCAGCTGTAAGAAAGCATCTTCAAGTGGTTTCAAATATGCAGGTTTTGCCCAGAACACCCCCACCCCTGTGCACTGGACCATCTTCTAGGGGATGAAAGGTTTCCCGTCACACAGAGGCCCACGCAAGGATCTGCCTCTTGCAAAATTTAACAAGTTTTGCAGCTTTTCATTCTTCCTCATCAAAACCCTCAAATAATCGAAATCCATTCTGTAATCCATCCTCAACACATTTCTATTCTGAGCTGGGTGAGCAGTGCTGTTCAAAGGTGGTCCACAATGGGTTAGGGACAGAAACTGAGACTAAATATTCAGAAACATTTAAAGCAATTTGATATAGTCACAATATCCTAGTGTGTGATCATTTCTCTAGTAATTCTTTTTTCTTGTATTGTACAAAAGTATTGCCCCACAGAACATGGAAACTTAAAAAAAAATCTAGTCCTTCACAATAAATACTTCGAAAAGCATTGAGTAGAGAATACGCTTGCACCATTTTAATAGAATTGAACACTTATAATGCTCAATCCACTCACTCAACATATATTTATTGGAGGGCTTTTAGGATGATTGGAACACTGAGTCAGACTACATGAGTTCAAATCCTGCCTCTCACACTTATGAGCTAGGCAAACTTGAACAAATTCCTTAACTAGTCTCAGGTTCAACTTCTATATCTATAAAATGGGTACATTAACAGGACTTATCTCATACAGCTGCTATGGAGATTTGATGAGATAAAGTACATAAGTGAGGCTTAGTGCTTGGGACATGGTAAGCACCCAATCATTGGTGCTGAGGAGGAAGAGCTGAGCATTCTGTCAGAGGCTAGAGTTTGGCAATCGAATAAACTATAGTCACTAACCTCTGGAGGCAGACAATGCAGGCAAATAAATGCTATGAGTGGGGAGAGGGCTGGGGCAGCAGTAAGTGCATGCATGGAGGAGGGAAGGAGCGAGAGAAGAGAAGAGCAACTCTACCTAAAGTGTGCAGAGTGTGCTTTATAGAAAATGTCCCACCTAGGGATGGGAAAGTTAAGGATAGTCTTCCAGGAAGACAAGGAGGATAGGAATTCCAGGCAGGGGGAACTCCATGTTTAAAAATACAGAGGTAAACACAATTCACAATTGCAAAGATGTGGTAACAACCCAAGTGCCCATCAATCTATGAGTGGATTAATAAAATGTGGTATATATACAAACTATGGAGTACTACTCAGCCATAAAAAAATGGTGAATTAATACCTCCTGTATTAACCCGGATGGAGCTGGAGCCCATTCTTCTAAGTGAAGTATCACAAGAATGGAAAAACGGGCACAACATGTACCCCCCATTAAATTGAAACGAATCGATTAACACCTATGTGCACATACGGAAAGACCATTCATAGGAAATCAAGCAGGTTGTCGGGGAGGAAGGGACGAATGAGGCTGGATGTCACAAGCACCAAGCTGGGGGTTTAGACTTTGCCTTGAAGTCAATGAGAAGCCATGAAAGGGTGAAGAGGGAATAAAAGGAATGAAGACTCTGCTAATTTGAAGGGTGGACCAGAAGCGGGAGAGACGGGGGTCAGGGAGCCGACTCACAACCACTGTTTGATATGGAGTCATCATTCTTTTTAGGTCCAATTTATAGATTAGGAAACAAAAGTTCAGAGAAAACAATGACCTACCCAGAGACCCAAAGACTTCACAGGTGCCACATCTACCTGACTCCAAATCCCATGTCCACCATTGCTTAGCCCACATAGGCTGTTCACTGCTCTATATGTTCTTAATGACAATCCTATCTGCATAAAGTAGATTCAGAACTAGTGATTTAATCTTCAATTCACTCTCAGCACAAAGAGCTAAAAATATCAAAAAGGAGAAAAGACAGGTGATGCATTTGCAGTCACTAGAGAGTGTGTGTTCATGAGCCTGTGTGTGTCTATGTTGCTTTGTGTTTGAACATTAGCTACACCCCCAAAACATCCTGGCAAAGGCAATGGCACCTGGGTGCACATATACCGACATATGCGCAGAAGAGACTCGGAGAGCTCAGAGACATGCCTGAGAATAGAGGTGGCTGAGTTGTTTGTTTTTCCATGTAAAAAGTTATTTTAAGAGTCATGAAAGTCCAGGGTTCACAGAAAAAGCTGAGCAGAGGTGCAGATGTGGAAAAGGGTGAGAAGGAGACAGGCGAGGGTACACTCTAATGAGGAGAAGGTGAGTAGGGTCATTGCCAATCCTTGGAGGCAACAGAAAAGTGCTGAAAGCTGAGCCCCATCAGGGCTATGACTTTCTAAGCTCAACTCTGGTCCTGATTCACTGTATGACCTTGGTAATGTGCCTTCACTTCTGTGGGAGACAGTGACCTTTACAGGTGAGTTAAGGAGTTGGGGTAGGATTCATGGTCAACTGACAAGCTGTCTGGTCATGGCTACAGAACCAGTAGAGGGATAAAAAGAAGGCTGAGGTTATCTGGGAAGACTTCCTGAATGCAGTAGCATTTGTGGGCTGGAAGGACTCAGCTATGCAGAATCAAGAAACGATGCTCTACGTGGGGATGACTGCACAAGGAAAATCAAGAAGAGTGAAGAGCTACGCCCTATAGAAACAAAGGGAATATGCTGGGAAAGATGCAGGAAACAAGGGGACTAGACAGGGTGGAACCAGATGACAGGCAACATCAAAAAGGGTGGGCAGAGACATGTGGATTCAAAGAGAAGCAGCACCCTGTTGCTCAACTCCAGGACCAGCATCTGCATTGCAGTCTGTGAATGCCATGTGCATGTAATACAAGAGAATGTGGAACCACTCTCCGTAGTTCTGCAACAGAGGCCTGAATAGAATAGACTGCAGGGTCCCTGTGGGAGGCTGAGCTCCTGCTATGCCCAGCACTGTGATCCAGGCCCCTGTTCCAGAACCTGAAAGAGTTCAGGGCACCTGTTCCTGCTGTTTCCATGGAGAACATTACCCCCCATCCCCCCCACCCCCCATCCCCCCTCCCCCACTCCTTCCGCCTGGTGAACTCTCCTGCCTTCCTCCTCTGCTCTTAGGTCTAGCTTGTCTTCCTCCAGAAAGCTTTACCTGCCCCCCAGGCTGGGTTTATTCAGTGAATCATTTCATACACTTTTGTTGTGCCCCTGCAGAGAGCCAGGTACTGCGCTGAGCACACAGGAGGTCCCCCTCCTAGGGGCCCCTCAGCACTATGAGCTCCCCTCCATCGTAGCAGTTAGCACACCATGCTGTAGTGGCATATTTACTGCACTGTCTCTTCCACTGGACTAAGTTCTTAAGACCATGGACTCAGTTTTACTAAACCGTGCCTCTCTAGAATAGTGCTTGGCACATCGTGGGTGCTCATTAAATGTTAGCCAAAGGGATTAATGAATGAAGGAGTGGATGAATAAATGCATAACTGATGAGCCTATAGTCTACCAAAGGACATAGATGACACACTGATACTGGCATGGATGGAGTGGGGGAGGCGGGGTATGAGCACATACACTGTCGCCTCAGTCCCTAGATTCCAGATTGGAACGTCTGCGATGCGGAGAGGGGCCCTTTCGACGTCCTTCAAATTACTCCAGAGAAGCACATGAGCCGTGTCTCGGTATAATGCAGTCCTCAGTCTATGGCGCGTAACAAAGGGCAGCTGTATGCAGTAGAGAAGGATTGTGTTTGTAAATCTGAGCCTTAAAAAACAAGCATGTCTCTGTTCACACAGAACAGAAAAAGCGGTGCCTTATGGATGAGGAAGACTGAACTAGCCCCAAGTTCTTGCTCTGTCATTTATTACTTGTGTAATCTGAAAAATTACCTTATCTCTCTGAGGTTCAACTTCCCTTATTTGCAAACGGAGAACAGTGGAAGCCAGCAAAGAAGCATGGTGCATAGATTAAATGAATATCATGTATGAGAGGGCTCGGCTTGGTGTGTGGCTCGCAGTGAGTCCTCAATTGATGGTGGCTTCCGTGGTGATGAGGAAAATTACGATGGGAGGAGGGAGATAAGAAGGAGAGGGAGGGGCAGGGTTGGAGGAGGAGGAGGAGGAAGAGGAGGACAACGGGAGCTGCGGAGTTGTGTGGACTGAAGAAAATTCTATCCGTGTACCACGAGTATGCCTGGCACGTAAAAGCGTATGAACACCTGGTAGTCGTCTTTCCCTGCCTTCCTCCTTGCACAGGTTACAAGGCATCACTTCTGAGGCTGAGGTCCCCAGAGCAGAGAAACAAACCTGCCCAAGGGTTCTGCCCAGAGGTTCTTAGGGCTCAGAAAGTTCTGCGGGAGGGGCGAGGGCGCCACCTACCGCGCGGCAGAGGCATTTCCCTGACTCCTGAAAGCCGTTTCTGAACAGGTCTTGCTTTATCTCCTTCATCAAACCGTTCTGACTTGCCCGTCTTTATCTGAGGGCGGCGGAGCTGACAACAGCCACAAGCCAGGGGTGGCGTCAGTCCTTGTAGACAGGAAGATGCCACGCAAAACATCACTTCGGAAATTCTCTGCCATTTCCGTCTCTCACTCTCTCGCCTTCCTCCCTAAAACATAACCCAGGCTGACAGATGTTGAGCAAATTCCTTTATCTCAGCAGAATCCCACTTTCCAGATAATATGCAAAAGAGGAGGGTGAGAGAAAGGACAGAAGCCATACCCAAAGGGATGCCTGAGCAGTGTCTCAGTCCCATGTCTGTTTACTAACCCATAGCCACCCTAATCCACAAACACTGCTGTCCTGAGGGGTTTCTGGGAGGGGGGGTCTCTCTTCCAGAAAGAAGTCGCCTCTCTCCCTTCCCCTGTTGTTTTCTGTTGGCATCCTACTCATCTCTGCAGCCCTCACTGGCGTCCCTTGCTGTAAGATGGTGCTCAATGTCTTAATGCAGCCCGCAGGGCCCTCTGAGCCTGAGGCCCCCATCCTCACTCCTCCGTTGACTCAGTCCCATTCATTCTGAGGGATGCATTGTTGATGTCACATCGGCTGCAAAGCCTTCCTTAGACCACCCCCTGGCAGCTTTACCACCCCTGCTCTGCACCACACTCACCTTCTTGGAATTGTTTATGCATATTTCTCTTCTATTAGACTATGAGCTGTGTGTCACAGAAACTCTGTATCATTCCTTCTCTGCCACAAAACACAGAAGCTCTTCAATTAATATTTGTTGAAAGAATAGGAGAATTAATCAATTAATTAAATGACCAGTCAAATCAATGAGTGAGTGGAATGCCTGTCCTAATCATGTTTCTGGCACTTACTTTGCATGATTTTTTGGCCAGAACAGTATCTTTATATCGCTTGCCTCAATTTTTATCTGTGAAATTAAAGTACTGACTTTTATTCCCAAAGACATAGCCGCAAAAAAAAAAAAAAAGTGAAGTTTCTTCCTTTAAGAACTTATATTCTGGAGTTATCAGGATGGATTACAAGTAATTATAATACAGAATAATTTTGGAAGCACAGAGTAGGAGCTTCCAGACCACTCTAGAATAAGGAATATGAATAAGGAATAAGTATAGAATAGAATTAGGAATAAGTGAACATATGGAATGACAAATAGTGAATGAATACAGGGCAAGACAACAGAGCAGGGCAAGAGGTCTGGTGAGTGTCAACTTGGGGCGGGCTGCTATGTCATAGAGGTCAGTCAAAAATGTCCCCCATAGGGAAGTGAGAGTACAATAATGCCATTAATTGGGAGAAAGGCCTCCAAGACAGGCACAGCAAGTGCCAAGTACTAAACCAGCTCAGGTGATGGTGCCCAAGCAGACCCTTGCCTTCTGGCACCCTTTTTCTTGCATTCACTTCCCCAAGAGAGGACACCTGAAGCTCTTTCCAGATGTACATACTGCATCTGATAGCAACTTTTGCCCTGAGTCTCTGATTTCTTCCTATATGGCTGCCTGGGCTGAAGGTCACTCAGATAACTGTAGGTCTCCTTTGCCTCTTCTCACCTGACCTAGCAGCCTGGTCAGCAACGTACCTGCCTCTTTCCTTCTGATCTCCATAGCCTTCCCATCTATAGTCCCTGGAGACAATGATCTTTGAAGGACAATGATCCTAGGGCATTGGGAGCCAATAATAGAGAGATATCAAATTTCCATTTTATAAAAATAAAAAAATTACTTTGGCTGCAGGATGAAGAAGAGATGGGAGGAGCAAGCTGAGCACAGGAGAACCAGTTAGAAGGCTGTTGCATCAGCCCAGGAAGCAGTGACAGTGGCCTAAATTCAACTAACAGTAGCAGGAATAGAAAGATACTAGGGCCATAGAATTGATGGGACTTGGTAACTGATTAAACATGGGCCCATGTGGAAAATGGGGGCTCAACAGTGGTTTCTGGCTATCACTTTTGCGACCTGACCATGGATGCTGCTCACTGAGATGGGGAAGTGGAGCAGAAGCAGGGTAGAGAAAGAGGACATTTTTACTGCATCCTTGACTGTCTTGGGATACGTTAAAGAGCAATCAGCAGGGATATAAAGGAATCTATTTTTTACATTGTTGAAAAGCTAAAACTTACAAGTATAAATAATTAGGGAACATTTTGAAATAGAACATAATTCGTTGCAAAATGATATATTTGGGACTGACAAGAAGTCCAAAGGATGCAGGGAGACCTGAGGTCATGGGGCAGGATTAGTAAGGGTGAAAGATGGGACCATGATTGCCTTTTGAAGATTTAGATGAGCAGAGAAAAGCCAAGGATGAGGGAATGGTAGCCAGGTTCACCACCTAAACAAAGCCGCAGCTGCGGGAGTGAGGAAGATGTGTTTGGAAAACAGTAACTCAAAGGAACACAGAAAAATTGTGCATAGCTGTAGTCGAGGGTGTACTGAAATTGGTGACCAAAAATTCTGGGAATATCAGCTGCACAAGATGGGCACCAGTGGCTTTCTTGTGGAATTTAGTGGAAAGAGTGTGGCTTTAGAGTAAGAAGCTTATATTCACATCCTGGGACCATTACTAATGGGCTTTATGGTGTCAAGCAAGTGGATTAACCTCTGTGAGTCTCAAATCTCACCTGTGAAAATGAGAAAAGCAATACTTACCTTGCAATATCCTGAGGAATAAATGAGATGGTACAGAGTAAACACTCCATATATGTTCATTCCTTCCTGCCACTCCTTTTGAGTCCATGCTCATCTAACTTACCCAAATGAAATATCTGAACAGGGTCCTCTGATATCAGGGGAGCTCAGCTCAATGTTAGATGACAAAGAAAGCTTCTTCAAGCTCAGGGTTGTAAAAAGAAACCACTGTGCACTGATCTGCATATCAGGCGAGTTGTGATCTTAAACCTGAATATGCTGAATAAATTGCAAATAACTTGCAGATTCCAATGCCACCTGAGCTGGCCTGTCCTCATGAGTTGATGGAACTATACCCTGAGACAGTAAGTAGTAGCAGGGCATGACCTGGTCCAGGTTCACATCCATTTCTGTTGCTGTGCCTGTCACCCTCCCTCCCTGTGCCCATGTTCAGGTGTCAGCTCTGACTTCAATGGCCTCAGATTCAGGCCTGAAAGTTACAAGATTTCTGCAATTGAAAAAATAAATTATATTCTATTGCTCTTGTTCATAATCTGTGATGTTTAAGTGAAATAGCTTATTTTTACTGACATATTCTTTTTTTCTCCTTTTTAAAAAATTTATGAATGTATTCATTTAATTTGTTGCCTTTTATACCCATATCTATTCATATTTCCCTGACCACCTTCCCAATGTGCAACTATTCTAAAATTCTTTAAACACATCCTTTTGCATATATATGTATTTCATTCATGGTTTAAGTGATAACACACTCAGACATTTTTGTTGTTGTTGTTGTTGTTCTCTCTCCTTGACTTCCTTCCCTCTGCTGTGAGCATTTCCATGATAGGTCCATGCCATATTCTTCTTGGTGTCTTCAGAGTTTAGAACAGTCTCCACATGGTGATTCTCCAAAAAAATAGCAGACGCATATGAGTCCCAGTTGAACCAAATTCTCCAATGTTCCAGAGGCTTAAAGATTACACACATGAAAGGTTTATAATGCTATTTAAAGTATCTGAATCTACCATTTGATCCAGCAATCCCATTGCTAGGCATCTACCCAAAAGATCCAATGACACTCTACAAAAAAGACACCTGCACTCGAATGTTTATAGCAGCACAATTCATAATTGCAAGGCTGTGGAAACAGCCCAAGTGTCCATCAATCCAAGAATGGATTAATAAAATGTGGTATATGTATACCATGGAGTACTATTCAGCTCTAAGAAACAACGGTGATATAGCACATCTTATATTTTCCTGGTTAGAGCTGGAACCCATACTACTAAGTGAAGTATCCCAAGAATGGAAAAACAAGCACCACATATACTCACCAGCAAACTGGTATTAGCTGAGTAGCACCTAAGTGGACACATAGGTACTACAGTAACAGGGTAATGGGGAGGGGGGAGGGGAGAGGGGGACGGGCATATACATACATAATGAGTAACATGTGTACCATCTGAGGGATGGTCATGCTGGAGAATCAGACTTGTGGGGGGAGGGGGGAAAGGGCATTTATTGAAACCTTAAAATCTGTATCCCCATAATATGCTGAAATAAAATAAATAAATAAATAAAGTATCTGAATTATGTCTTCCACCATTTGTGAATGCATTAGCCAAGCTCGGTACAAACTGACTGTTAAGAACCAATCAGAGTTCTGGGAATAAGGCAAGGGCTTCAGCACAGTGTGGTGATTGTGATTCTTATTACAAACAGTGCCACTTGATTCTTTTGTCCCAGGTTTTGTGCCACATTGGGATACCTATGATTTCACAGAAAGTACTCTAGAGACATAAGACCCATGATTAAATCACTGACAAGATCTTATTATCTTGGACGGTTTTCTTAACTTTTTAAGGTGGCTAGACTTTAAAAGGGGGGAGAGACAGTATTTAGTAGAAGAATTTGCATGGAACAGAACTGGAACTATGAAGTATAAAGTCATCAGGAATAGAGACAGCTCTAGGGATTTGCTACTTTTTTCAACTCTCTCTCTCGAGGGCCACCCTGTGAATTAGTGTGTAGGAATGGGAGGATGTCTATGGGCCTGATATTCTGCCAGTACACACATAGGGCTGTTAAATATTGAAAAACATCCAGACTAGTTGATAAATAGCCTCCAGGCCACTCCAGGCTCCTAGCCCCAACGCCTGTCTTTCCCCTAGGATCTTCATAGACATTCAGACCTTCTACAAAGCAGCTGAAGTGACACCAGACAGCACAAAGGCTTCAGGACCTGCTCAGGGACCAGTCTTTGGCCTCTGCTCTAGTTCGTAATATCCTTGCTGGACTGGCTGTTAGCTATTTTGGACAGGCTTGTGTCTGTGTGTGTGTGTGTGTGTGTGTGTGTGTGTGTGAGAGAGAGAGAGAGAGAGAGAGAGAGAGAGAGAGAGAGAGAGAGAGAAAGTAGGTATGTGTGTACCTCCCTGCCTATCTCTCCCTTTCCCTCTGCTTCTTTCTGCACAGGATTCCATCCTCCTCTTTCTAACATAAGCTTCTTGGGCTTACCTTAGTTACTCTTCACTTGTAACCTCAGCCTGCACAGGACTGTCATGACCTCACCATCTTGTCTCCACATTCTGACCCACACATTTCAGCTCCTATTTCTAACTGCTAGTTTCAAATCCCTAGTGGCAGAAACCACATTGTCCCAGTTAGCTTTCCCATTCAAAGGCACATCACTGACTCATGTCTACCTTGATTTGGCCACCAAGATATCAGGGTAGGGGAAGGACAATGGTTCAGGTTCCCTTGGAAGACTATGGGTAAGGCAGTGATCTACACAGAACAGATAGTTTTTGTAGGAATTAATTTTGAATGCTTGTAGAAATTCATTTTAAAGGGCCTGCAACATCATCAAGAATCAATAAATCTTTTCTGAATCTGACTCTGCGAGAAGCTAGAAGTTAGTCAAAGACCAATCCCACCACCTACTGAATGTGACATTAAGCTTAGCGGATTCTCTGGGCTTCTGTATCTTATATAGAAAAGTGAAGAGGATTAGTATTTCTACTTTATGGGACTGTAGTGGGACTGAAATACATGTCTTATGTGTGGTTGTGAAGACTAAGGCCTTTGGAGTCCATTGGACCTGTTCCAACACACATTAGCCAGAGCACTGGTGACAGATAACCCAATACTTTATGTCAAACACTCCCTGAAAATTGGAGCTGGAGTCATTGGAAAACTAAGGCAATTCATAGGATGAGGCAGGAGAGGGATCCTGAGCTGGTGAAGCCTACAAAGCTTTCTTTCTGGAACAATACTATAAAATGGAGATTCCCCTCTCATGTCACATTCCTGTAGGAAGCATCTGATGGCTCAGCCTGGCTACTCTCTACTATAGACTGAACGTTGGTGCGCCTTCCCACCAATTCCTTTGTCTAAACCTAACCCCAAATGTGATGGTATTTGAATATGGGGCCTTTGGGAGGTGATTGGGTCATGGGGGTAGAGCCCTCATCAATAGGATATTTTTCCCTTATCAAAGAGGCCCCAGAGAGCTCCTTTGCCCCCTCTACCATGTGAGGACACAGAGAAAAGACAGTTGTCTATTAACCCGGAAGTGGGCCCTCACTAGACTCCAAATCTGCCTGTGTCTTGATCTTAGACTTCCAGTCTCCAGAACTATGAGAAATAAATGTCTGTTGTTTATAAGCCACCCAGTCTATGGCATTGTGTTATCACAGTCCAAATGGATTAAGATACTCTCTTTTCCTAAACCCATCAACTATGGCCTAGAGACAGTTGGGTTGGAGGAGAGGAGGGATAACCTCAGCATGATAAGTGGAGCAATAGCTATGGGTAAACATCAAATGATATGAAGCACTTAGTTTGCTGTCAGGCACATACGAGGCACTCAATGTAGTATTACTATGTGCTTTGCAAAACATAAGAAAGCTTATTATTTTCCTCGATGCCTACTAGGTTGCTGACATTGTGCTACATTCTACATGGAAGAGAGGAGTATAAAAAATGGCCCTGCCTTCAGGGATCTTACAGTCTAGATGAGAAAAATGGCAATACATAATCAAGGGCTTGATCTTATGATACAGAGTACAAATGTAAAAAGACAAAGTCGAACACCTTAAAAGAGGCAAGGGTGGTGGTAAATGAAAGAAAATTCCAAGAGACAAATAGAAGTGTTGTAAGAAAAATAATTTGGAAAAAATTGATTTTGAGGCTAGACTGGAAAGTGATTTTCTATTCCATTTCCTGAGCAGTCTCATACTCCTAACAAAAATAGACTTATTTATAACATCATTGATTGCCTTGTGTATAGAGCTAAGAATATAAAATAGGAGGGGGGTAGATTCCATTTTGAAAAATGCAGAAATAATAAGAAAAATATACTCATCATTCCTCCACTGCTCCCTCTGGATCTTTTCTGTTCTCTCTGACTCCCCGCCTTGCCAAGCAATTTCGTTTGATCCCTATGAATGCAGCAATTTGCATGATTTGAGTTTGGCTTTGTTTGCGTATTACTGAGAAATGTCCTATACCTCTATACCTCCACCATCAATTACTGTGAACAATATTGTGAGGATTTAGTCAAAAATAAATTTAAGAAAAATGTATCACATGCACATGTGCACACACATATGCACGTACACAGGATTAAACTATAGTATTAATATTAGGAGGTAAATTAACATTCCCACCAATTTAACTCAAGCTCTTTGTAAAACATCTCTTAATATGATAGATGAAAGGGTTGCATTCTGCTTATGCACCAGCCCATGGGTTTTAGCTGGGGCTCTGCCTCTCAACTCCATTTTATGTTCTTTCTTGCACAGGCATTTCAATATTGCCGCATTCTGATTTCCTGCAGTGAGAGGTGATTTTATAACGAATAGTCCTGCAGTGGAGCAAGACCAAGGATAGCTTGGACATGACACCTTCAAAGGAAGTAGCTGTTCTACAGCTTAGAGACTAGAAGTGTGTGTGTGTGTGTGTGTGTGTGTGTTACACTGAGGCTTATTAAAACTATTCCTTCAAACAGCTAGATGATCCAAGAAGAATAATTCTAATCTTGTCTTTTACTTATTCTACACAAAAATAAGAATAACCAATATTTTTCAGGCTGTGTTCTAGGCATTTTTTTAAATTTCAGCATATTATGGGGGTACAAATGTTTAGGCTACATATATTGTTCTTTTCCCCCTTCCCTCCCAGAGTCAGAGCTTCAAGCGTGTCCATCCCCCAGACTGTGCGCATCGCACTCATTATATGTGTATATGCCAATCCCCTCCTCCCCACTCCCATCTGCCCGATGCTCGATAAATGTTATTCCTATATGTCCACTTTGGTGTTGATCAGTGAACTAAATGACAAAGGAGACAAAAGTTATCAAAATTTGTGGGACACAGCTAAAGCAGTCCTGAGAGGAAAGTTTATTTCCATAAATGCATATATACAAGAGTCGAAAAGATCACAAATAGACAACCTAATGAATCGACTTAAAGAGCTGGAAAAAGAAGAACAGACCAACCCCAAACCCAGCTGAAGAAGTGAAATCATTAAGATAAAATCAGAACTAAATGAAATTGACAACAGGGAAACTATATAGAGGATTAATAAAACAAAAAGTTTGTTCTTTGAAAAAAATGAAAAGTGACATGCCTTTGGCTAGACTAACCAAAAGCAGAAAAGAGAAATCTCTAACAGCTCCATCAGGAACAATAAAGGAGAAATTACAACTGATGCCACAGAGATACAAGATATAATTTATGAATACTACAAAAACCTTTATGCACACAAACTGGAAAATGTGGAGGAAATGGACAAATTCTTAGAAACACACAGCCTCCCTAGGCTCAATCAGGAAGAAATAGAATTCCTGTTCTAGGCATTTTTATACTGAGTGTTAATAGTTATTTATGAGTATTAACCATTAAACCCTCAAAGCAACTCAATAAGGTACATAGGATAATTATCACCATTTTAGAAAAGAGAAAACTAAGGCATGGAGACTTAAAAAAATTGCCCAGATAAGAGAACTGGTAGTATCCTTGGGAAACAGGATTTGAAAGCAGGTAACTTGACTTCAGAGTCATACTTCCTTATTATACTGGCAAAGAGCATTTTGAGGAACCTCCTACACATACACCAGAATCCAGATTATTTTGAAAAAGTTAATTTAAAATACAATCACAAATAAAAATACTCAATTTCAGATCCCTGGCTCCAGATGACACAAATGACTATACAAATCAACTTGATCTGGAATTGTAACTCTACCCTATTTTTGCCTCACTTTATGACAGTGAACCTCCACCCCCATTCCCACCAATGAACACCTACCGTGCTGTAAAGATAGGAGAGTTGTCATCCCATTACACTCTGCAGAAGTGACCTCATTTAGGGTATTACAGCCTTTGTAGGTGCCATGGTTGTTATTATTAATTATTATTATATCTTTATGAAGTGTTCATTATATTATAGAATCTATTCTAAGCACTTCATATGCATTGTATTATTTCAACCACATCATAACTCCATATGGGCTACTACTATCCCCATATTTTCAGAGTTTAAGGATGAAATGAAATCTTGCATATAAAGCCCACTGCTTATTTTACTTAGTATAATGTCCACCCATGTGGTCCCAAATGACAAGATAGCCTTCTCTTTTAATGCCATGTAGTATTCCATCATGTATATATACCACATTTTGTTTATCCATTGATCTATTGATGGACATTTAGGTTGCTTCCATATCTTGGCTATTGTGAAAAATGCTGCAATGAACATGAGAGTACAGATGCCTCAATTATTATTTGTCAATTAAAAAAATAGTTTTTAAAAGCCCATTGCTCAGCACTTGATTCATAGTAAGTTCTCAAAAATGTCAGCTGTCGTCATCATCACCATCATTATCATTTATTACTATTATACTTTTTGCTATAGCTTTAGCATAGCTCATAGGGGATGCAGTACAGATTAGAACTTGGATCTGTGTGCCTCCAAAACCTATGTCTTCATCATCCCCATAAAGTCTCTGTCCAGAAATCAGCAACCAAGATGGTGAGGGAGCTATTAGCCAGCACATCTGAAGAATAGTTAACAGACAGGGTGTGTCCAGGGGATGTAGGTAAGACTCCGGGAAGGGGAAATAACATTCTGTATGTTCTCTTTTGCAAAGACTCCAGAGAGGTGGATGTTTAACTCTACTTGTGGAGACTTGTCACATTCCATCCTGACCAACAATGGAACAGGATCTTCTTGCACGATAGTCTGTGCTCCTGTCCCTGAGAACACTAAAGCAGAAGATATGCAACCATCTATCAGAGACTATGGAAAGAATTTCTATGAGGTGGTGTCATGGAAGAGTCAACTTCAACTGTCCCTTACAAATGAAATTTTATGACTCAAAAGAACCTTCACAGCCTAGAAAACACCCATTCCTTTTCCCACCCCAGACACCAAGTTGCCAGCCTTTTCTTCTGTTTACCTTCCATTCTACCCCTTTCAAATCTCAGGACCTCAAACTTATCTGATAAATTAATGGTATTAATATATCTAGTTTTCAGTGGATCACTATGTTACTCTTTCTAGTGAAATATTGTTTAAAAAAACCAGAAATCTTAATTAGACAAATAAAATTTTTATTAAAGAAAATTAGAAAATATAAAAAAAAGAAAAAAGATAATTCTTAAAGAAGATTAGAAAATCTAAGAAAGAGAAACAAGATTATTCACCATATTCCCTATTAATATGTTGATGCATATTTTTCCAGAGTCTTTTTAACTTTTGCAATTTAAAAGACAAATTTTGAAAACACAGACATGGCTCTAAATATAGAAATATTCTGTACAGTGGCAAGCTGGAAATGATACATATTTTCATTGTAATACTCCAAATATTGAGCACTTAACTATGTGCCAAACATTGTATAAGTTACTAGCAATACATCACCAAACAAGTCAAGATCCCTTCTCCCAAGACTCACACAATCTAAGGAAAGAAATAAGCACACAAATATACTGTAATAAAAATATGCATGTGATAAGAGTTGTTGTAGCATTAAGCACATAGAGGCTCATTCAGGTTGCTAAAAATACTAATGGTCATAATCACATGTAGGATAATCATAATCATAGTAACGAACAGCATTCAAAAATTTTACATTTTATTTTAGCTGGTTTCAACCTTAAAACAACCTTGGGAGTTGGCAAGCATTTTTATTTTAATCTCCACTTTAAAAGAAAACAAAGAAATATAATAGAAAGACTGTGAGCTTTAGAGCCAACCAGACTTCCATTCAACTCTAGATTCTGACTAGCCATGTGGCCCTAAGCTGCCACTTAATCATATTTAACTACTTTTCAGGATTGCTTTCAGGTTTAGAAGTAACCTGTAACATACTTGACACAGGGAAGCTGCTCTCTAAAATGAAGCTTTCAGTACTGACCAAAGCTCAGAAAAAGTCAGTGATTTGCCCAAGGCCACACAAGCAGTGAACAAAGTGAGAACTCTGACTCTGAAGCACAGTCTCTGATTCTAATCCTGTCTTCCAACCTTCGTGCCAATTATAGAACTTAGGTCATCAGCTATTATCAGTGATAGACACTGCCAAAAATAGAGCAGGTGCTGCAGAAATATCTCTATGTATCTACAGATGTGCATTTTACATATTTTTCTTTGTTTTTATTTAGTTTTGTTTTTCTCCTTAAGTGAGCACACAAAAAGAAAAGGTTAGCTAAAAGTTGTCTGACATTTTTCCCACTAAAATTCTGCTGTTCGAATCTTCAGTTCACAGTCCCTGATGTCAGTACAAGAGACTGCAATTAGAGGGCCTCATTATACCTGTGGGAGAAACCCATCCTAAAACTACAAAGCCTGCAAAGTAACTCTGCTCATAGGATCTGGGCCATTTACCTTCTAGGCAATGACTCTACTGTCCTGTGGATTGGGCTGAAAAGCACACCTGAGACTTCTCAAGACACCAGTGTAGCATCCGTTTCACTTTGGTGGGCAATGAGTCCCTTCTACAGAAGATGTTCACCTTCCTTATTCCTTTTAAAAAACAAAACAGGGCTGATGGAGAAAACAAAGAGCCGTGGAGAAAAGAAAATCCCAGTCATCCAAGCAACTGCCTGCAGCCCATGAGTCAGCAAGATAACACTGTTGTGTAACGTGAAGGCATAATGCTGAAATGAGCCACACCATCTGAGAACTACCACAGAGCCTGGATCTTCAAGGGAGTATTCTTTTACCAAAAATAAAAAGAAGAAAGAAAAATTTAAATGTAATCTACAATCAGAAATACATTTTACAATTGCAACCTAACACACACATGGATAAATACATACAACAAAACTTTCATGAAATAATTTCTATCCTTATCACATATGATGTATTTTAATATTGCCTATTCTGACCCATTCTCTTTTTTGCCTCGTCCTAGTGAATTAATTTCTCAGCATGCTAATGGATCACAACATGCAGTTTGGTGAGAAGAAAAGCTGCTTTAAAGAATATATCCTGCAATTACCGGATGCAATGCCCATGCAAATTCTGATTCATGCTAGTATGGGGTACTCTTTAAGAATGTCAAAGCCATTCAAAAAACTTAAGTTTATAGATAAATAATGAAACAATAATAATATATTCACCTGCCAATGTGAACACATACTATATACTGTGCTTGTGATGCAAATCTCAATCTATATGCTGTTTAATCCTTATAACAAGCCCTTTAGATGATTCTATTATCACCTCCCTTTTACAGATGAAGACACCTCCACCGAAGGTCAGCTACTTCTAGCAAAGGGTCATTTGGAGCTCAGTCATTTGCTCCATTAATCATTGTCTAGTCCATTTAATCACCTAATCTATTTGGAGCTCAATCATTTACAGTAGAGAGGACATTGGGGACCAAGGCTTTTGCTACCTTTGCTTTTCCCTTTAGATGTCATTTAATCCTGATGCATGAGCCCTTTTTGATCTTTCCCCTGCTTTCTGCAACAGGAAGTTCATTGGTGTATAGACCCAGAGTTGGTCCTAGATGACAATGTAATGATCCCACAAATCATCCTTGAAACTCTATCTTCCTGCAACTCTCTCCCCTAGCTTCAGCATGTTGGCTTTCATATATTAGGATAAAACACTATAGCAGCTCCAAGCATCATAATGTCATTTGACAGCATCCAAAGCAGAAAGAGAGAAAATGGAGGAAAAGGACTGTCTCTTTACTATTTTTAGGTGGGAAACTTTTTTCCTTAAAGACCTCGAAATGCTTCCCTTTATATTTCATTGGTCAGATCCCCATCATGAGCTCAGCTCAGACCAATCACTGCTATCTGTGGTGCATATCCTAAGATGAGCATTTTGCCATATGTACAAACTGTTAATTATATTGGTAAAGAAAAGGATTGTGACTGTTGGGTAAGCAACTAACAGTGTCTGCTACATTGGCTTTTTAGGATCTGGATCATGGTCACCTTTCCAGCCATATCTCTTCCTACCCCCTCCCAAAATTGAACTCCAACTTTACTGATTTACTTTTTGTGTGTGTGTGTAGGTCTTTCAGTGTCCCATGACTTGACTTAAATATTTTACTCTTGTTCTTCTCAGTCTTCCCTTCACCTGGAACATTTCTTACCTCGTCTCCATCCTCTTATGCCTTGTCAATCCCTACACTTCCTTAAGGTCTTGCATTACTCTTTCAGTAAACCATATTTGAATAAGGTCTGAGTTAGGTGCCTCTCATACCTACTCTCTACTTGCCTGAAACTTACTGAGTTCAGAGGCTATGTCTGTCATTACCTTTCTTGTACCCTCAGTCCCTAGCTCAGTCTCTATCAAGGTATCCTCAAGGGTCTTTGATAAGTATTTATTGAATAAATGAGTAAAAGTCACATTTATTAAGTAGAAAAGGCATTGTATTTTGATATCACCTATTTTGAGTATACATCAGAGACTTTATCACATTTTTATAAACCACACAACAAAACCGCAGATGTATTTATCCCAACTTTACTCAATAGGAAAATGAGACTCAAGGGATCAAGTAACACGTTCAAGGCCATAGCCGGGGAATGACAGAGACAGGATTCAAAGCTCATCTGACTCTAGAACTCTACCACACTGTTATCCAGTAAGAGCTGTGTCAACTCAAAGTCCTCCTCTAGCCCTAGTTGGTGATATGAACTAGAGTATGAGTTGACAAACATTTTTTGTAAAGGGCTAGATAGTAAATATTTCAGGCTTTGAGGGATACACAGTCTGTGTTACAACTAATCTACTCTGTTGTTGTAGCTTGAAAGTAGCCATGGACAATACATAAACAAACGAGCATGTATGTGTTCCAATAAAACTTGATTTGCAAAAACAAATGACAAGCCAAATTTGGTTCACAGGCCATAATGTGTAACCCCTTGACCTAGAGCAATTCGGTTCCCCTTACTTAGCTTTGGATTCTTCATCCATAAACTATGTAGTTTGGATTTGATGCACACTAAGGTGACTTTGTACTCTGAAACTTAATTATTAATTGTTCCGAAACCAAGAAAACATTCTGTTATGCTCATCTTACTAGTGATAGGAAAGCTACAACATAAAGTTTTATTCAATGAAAATATAAACACAGAAAACACTATATGTTCAGAAAAAAACATTTAAAGAAATGTACAATGAGTAAAATGAAAAGTTGAGCATATATAAACTAAAGAGCAAAGAAAGGAATTTTAGCTCTATATTATTATATGAGAATTATTTGCTGTATCATTTCTACTGTATATATTAAATATCTAATACTTCCTTGAAATACAATCTTCTTATTTTTAGCCTCTACTACCTCTTAAAATGTTTCATAATTCCTCTTTAGACATTTTAAACTTTGATTCTTGCTTTTAGAAGTGTATAACTAACATGTAGAAATAGTTGTGACTAGAGTTATTCATTATAAACCTTTAGAGAACAATAAATATTTATTCTTATAGCATAGTGCTGTTATGAGTATTTAATAAGATTATGTACCTGGCCAAAACCTAACCAAAAGGAGGTGTTTCATCCATCATGATTGTTGTCATGGTTATCAGTATTATTATAATGACCCTCACCTATAATGATGTCAGAAGCAATGTCTTATCCATTAGAGCCAAGATCCTCAAGTGGGGGCAATTTTGTCCCCGAGGGGACATTCAGTGATATCCAGGGATATTTTAATACAATCAAGGGCTGCTTTTCTGCTTTTAACATCCAGTGGTTAGAGACAGGGGATGCTTCTAAACATTCTCCAATTCACAGACTAGCTCCTCACAACAAATAATTATCCAGCGTGAATGTCAATAGTGTTAAGGTAGAGAAACACTACATTAGACCCAGCAGCCCCTATATCTAGCACAGTTCTGAACATAGAGTAGGTCGTCAATAAATGTTTGTGACTGAATGAATGCATAAGTGAATGAGTGGATGAATAAAAATAATCACCATCATAATAAGATTTTGCTTCTGCTTTATACTTTGCTAAGGAAAACTGGGTCTATTGACTCCATCATAATTGATATATAGAGCAGATTATAAGTTTCATGCCAGCTGTGACCCTGTATGTATTGTTCAAGGTTGAACCTCCAATGCATGGCATTGTGATGCCATGTAACAGATGTTCAGTATATAGAGGCTGAATAAAAGACTCACCAAAGAATAATTGGAGATATTTCCTTTTGCTTATTGCACTGAATTCATTCATTCAACCATCATCATCATTATTATTATTATTACTGACTGCTGCTATATACTGCCTCTGTCCTTGGCACAAAAATGATGGAGATTTCCTTCTCACCCTCCACCCATCCCACCCCCCAAGAGTAGGTTTGTATGTTTACATAAAATTTCATGTAATTCTCAATTTTTTCACAAGCAGGGGCAAGGGAAAAACTGTGCAGCTAACCCTGGCAGCAAAGCACAGCCCGAGTTGTTCAACGCTGACAGGTTGCAGGCATTTTTATGGGGTAGAAATAATACATAGGGATAATTATGCTGAAGGAGCTGAGGCAGAAAATGCAGAAATAGCTGCTGAACATGGAAGCGCACAATAACTGGAGAATTCCACTGAGCTCCAGGCAGCAAAGGAGACTGCAGTTCCCCAGGGGAAGAAGTGAATTCTGTTAGTTGATGGAAGAGGTAGTTATTTGCAGAAGGTTTTTTGTTTTATTTTCTGTTTTTGGTTTTGTTTTAAGCCATTGCCTTAAAGGAAGAAAAGGAAACATTTAGAGAATCTCCAATTCTAAAATCTCCCATGTGTAAGAATCTGCCCTTCTCAGGAAATATGAACCCTGGCTTTGTTAACCCTTAGATGCCCATATATATACAGGAATCATAAACACCCAAAAGTTGATATAAGATTAATTTTCAGATCTCTATTTTTCTCTGGACATCCGTTATCAGATTCATGACCCCCCCCCAAAAAAAACCCAGTTAGTAAGCATTTATTCACTTCTCTAGAACACTTGAACTACATGAATTAATGTTTTTGATTAGTTAATATGTGCCAAGTACTATGCTTAAGAATCATATGCATGTGTTCTCCTTTAATAGGAAAAATAACCCTATGAGTCACTATTATTGTCCCAATTTTCTAGGTGAGGAAGCTAAGGCTTAGAGAGGTTATCAGACTCTATAAAATTGAGTTAAAAAATAATAATACCCCCATTATCAGGTTATCATGAGGATTAAATATAAAGAGTTTGGCAGAGTGAATGACACATATAAAGCAAGCAGTAAGTGGTAACTAAAATTGCAGAGCCCCAGTACTTAATTTCTTACTACTATATTTTACCGATAAAGAAACCAAAGCCCAAAGAGGGTTGGTGACTTTCTCAAGGCTACAAGGCCAGATGATGACAATTCAGGGATTAGCTCTCAAGTCTCCTACCTAATAATTCAGGGTGATATTTGCTATACCTCATCTCATCCAACATCAGGGAGAAACCCCTTCTGCCTCACCCTGACAAGAGCTATGCGGAAGTAAGCAAATCCAAAGGCAGGAGGAAAAGGTGGCCCTCAATACAAACATCACTACAGATCTTTGTGAACCCTTTCAAATGGCATTAAGCAGCCATACCCCCTCCATTTTTTTTGGTTTTTTTTATTATTTTATTTTTTTATTATTTTTTTATTTATTTATTTTTATATTTTTTATCCAGTTTTTTTTAACTTGTTCACCAGATGTTGATCTGAGTGAAATGATAAAAGAGAAAGAAGATTAGTGAAGGAGACACTGAATTGGAGTTCTGTCCCTTTATCAGAAAAATCCCGACTATATCACTGCCTAAATCGTTTTGTTGTTGTTGTCAGAATAGCACGAAAGGATAGAGCAGTACAGGTTCCGAAATTAGACAAATGCTAGCTCTGACCTGAGCAAGCCCTGTGACCTTGAGCAAGTGTTCTAGCTTCTCTGACACTCAGGGCACTCAAGTGTAAAATGAGGTGAAATACCTACTTGCCAGTGTTGCCAGAAGAGTTAGATGATTTCATAGGACACTTTGAAGTCTATAATGAAGTACAGGCTCTAAAATTCAACAAACATGAGTTTGAACCCTGTCACTATCATTTATTAGTTTTGTAACTGAGCAAGATACTTTACCTCTGTAAACCTCACAATACTCATCTCTAAAATAGGAATAATAATAATATTTACATTGTAGAGTTGTGATTAAGTATGCTGATAGGCATGTAAAAAAGTTGGTAATTTGCCTGGAAAAAATGTGGGTGTTTAATAAATGCTAACTAATAAGTATAATAAATTATTTTCTTCCATTACTTTTTACTGAGTAGAGACTAGTACTGACTACCTCTGAATTGGTCTGTGCATTCACTCCTCAAACACACACTGAATGACCACTACATACCAGGTTTTGTGCAAGATTTTACACACTACCTTCAAAAGACCAGAACTAATACTCAAAAGGAAAAATACCCACAGAATTTAGGGAGACATAAAAAGTGTCTTAAATTTATGAAGAATTATTATATTAAAAGTATTTAGCTTTCCTCTTGACATCTACAGAGAACAAAATGAGGCCTGGAGGACAGGGGGCAAGACGGCTGACAAGAGGCAATTGGTGCACCTCCTCTTAAGACAGCAATCAGAATATTCATCAAATATCCATATTTCAAATAGGTCATCAGAGAAAGGACACTTAAAGATAACATAAAAATGATGGGGAGACACTAAGGGTGACGGTAGAAGCCAGACTTCTTGCACAGGGCTCCTGAGAGCCTCCAGTGGTCCGAAGACCCAGATTCAGGGAAGGGGTGAGCAAGAGACTTTTGGAGCTCTCTACTCCCACCTTGGATCTTTGCAGTTCTGGCTACAGAGGAACTCCACAATCCACAACGGTCTCAAGAGTAGCATGGGGAGCTACTGGGGGATCACACAGAGACATTGTTTGAGCTCCACAGGCTTCCAACCCCCAAGCACTTTCACACAGAGCAAACAAGGGAGCCCTTTTCCCAGGGCTCTAAGCCTTGCTCGGAGGATGCTTCTGACTCCCTACCAGGCCAGGGAGGAAGACAGGACCTCAGGCAATCTTCTGTGCCCCAGTGCTATGTTTCACCACCACAGCTGTGGACCACTGCAGGATCCAGGGGTGTTCAGAACACCCACCAGCTTTCCCTAGAGCTGCTGGCCTTGCTGTTCCCACAGAGCAGGGCATATCCCACCTACCCCATGGCCAGACCACAGTGGAATGATAATTACCCTGCTTGAGTGTTCCATGGGCAGCCCAAGATCAGCCTGCCTCTCCCTGTCATAGTCAGAGCTTGAACTCAGTGGTTCTGAGGTCAGGTCTATGGGCCTGATTCCATACTCACAGTACTCAATCATGTTGTTTGGGGGCATGGAGCAAGATTTGTGAACTGATCTCGAGTGGGTAGGGAGCCCACACAAGCAAAACTGAGAGTGTGGTGTGGGTCTATACTGTAGTGCAGGTGTGGAGCACCTCTCCCCCACAGGAATTGGTGAGGAAGATGTACTTTCTGTCCTGGGCAGGGAGGCTGGCAACCTCTGGTGGCATTGCTGCCTGGGCATGGTTGCCTTTTGACTAGGTGACCTTGAGTGGTCCCTAGACCCAGACGCCTGGGAAGGAGCAGATAGAGGGAGAATCCACTAGGCAAGAGGAGTGGGAGTGGAGTGAAACCCACTCCTGCCACTTGGACTGTGAATTCCAGACAGTCCCTCCCCCACGACCAGGTTCTTTGGCATGATGGGGGCACCTATAACTCTGCCTGGTGGCATTCCTCAGCAGCCCAGGAGCAGACCCCAAAAGAGCCTGGATGCAGGCTCCCACAACTCATCCCCACCAACCCTCACCCCCTCATCTGCCTCAGCAGTGGCAGAGTACAAGAAGTGGTCCCCTGGGAGCTCACCCATTGCCTGGTACATCCAAATGTACCCATTGCCTGGTACATCCAAATGCTTCTCCTTATTGACTAGGGCTGGACATAGGTCCTATGAGCACCTCTGGGGCAGAATCTCTCCTGCAAACACCATCTATCAGCAGGGAAGTCAACTTGTACAACCCATTACGTCATTTACTGACTCAATCATACAGGGATTGGCTGACTCTTCACTACTGACCTGAAGACTAAACTGGACACCCCAATATAATTCACAGTGTTAGAAGTACACAGAGTTGGAAAAAGAGATCATATTTCAGAGATCTTCAACTCCCCTTCTCAACAGGAATTAAGAAACCTGCCCACATGCACAGTATGCCACTACTACAGGCTACAAATAACTAGCATTTGAGAAGACCACCACATTAAGGCTGTCATTCAGAACCTAGGCTCCTTGAAAATACCCACAAGCAAATCTATACCCAACAAATCCTACAATCACACCCTTTAGAGGGAAAAAGTCTTATCCAAAGAAAATAAAACTCAAAAATAAGAAGTGACAATCTCTCCACATGAGAAGAAATCAGCACAAGAACTCCAGCAGTATGAAAAAACAGTGTAACAGCTACCCCAAAGGATCACATCAGCTCTCTAGCAATGGATCAAAACCAAAATGAAAATACTGAAATGACAAATAAAGAACTGAAATATGGATTATAAGGAAGCTCAATGAGATCCAAGAAAAATGGAAAGCCAACTCAAAGAAACCAGAAAAATAATTAAGGACATAAATTTAAAAATTACTAAAGAGATAGAAATATTAAACAAAAACAGAACTCTGAAAATGAAAAATTTATTTAAGGAAATGCAAACCACAGTGGAAAGCTTTAAGGATAGACTAGACCAAGCAGAAGAAAGAATTTCAGAGCATGAAGACAAGTATTTCAAATTAAGCCAGTCAAAAATAAAGAAAAAAGAATCAAAAGAAATAAGCAATGTCTTTGAGAACTATGGGATTATGTAAAATTCCCAGATATAAGAATCATAGATATCCCTGAAGGAGAAGAAGAAAAATCAAAATACCTGGAAAATATATTTGAAGGAATAATAAAGGAAAACTTCCCTGATCTTGCTAGAGATTTAGACATCGAGATATAAGAAGCTGAATGAATACCTGGGAGATTCATTGCAGGAAGGACATTACTAAGGCACATAGTCATCAGATTGGCCAAAGTCAATATCAAGGAGGAACTCCTATGAGCATTGAGATTAAAACATCAAGTAACTTACAATGGAAAAGCATCACAGTAAGAGCAGACTTCTCAAAGGAAACCTTAGAAGCCAGAATAGATTAGAACTGTCAGCCAAGAATTTTGTATCCTCAAAAACTAAACTTCATAAAAGAAGGAAAAATAAAATCTTTTCCAGACAAGCAAATGGTAAGGGAATTTGTCACAACTAGACCTACAAGAAATACTTAAAGGAGTTCTAAATATTGAAAAGTAAGGTTGATACTCATCACTATAAAAACACTCAAAAGTGAAAATTCACAGCTCTTATAAAACAGTAACACAAGGTTGAAAACAAAGCAACTAGGTAACAATTAACATGATGACTGGAACAATATCTCATATATCAACATTAACATTGAATGTAAATGGTTTCAATGTTACCCTTGAACATATAGATTGGTTGACTGGATTAAAAAACACAACCCAAATATCTGCTGTCTTCAAAACACCCATTTAATTCATAAAGATTCTCATACACTCAAGGTAAATGATAGGAAAAACTGTTCCAAGCAAATGGAAACCAAGGGTGAGCAGGAGTAGCTATTCTCATATCAGATAAATAGACTTGAATAAAATCAACAATAGTGAAAAAAAGATGAAGATTATTATTATATAATGATAAAAGGATCAATTCAAAAAGAAGTTATTATTAATAACAATCCTAAATACATATGTACCTAACACCAGAGTTCCCAGATTCATAAAACAAATACAACTAGACTGAAGAAATGAAATAAACAACAACATCATAATAGTCAGAGACTTCAACCCTCCACTGACAAAACTAGACAGATTATTGAGGCAGAAAATCAACAAAGAAACATTGGACTTAAATGGGACTGTAGAACAAATAGACCCCCAGATATCTACAGAACATTCTATCTCAAACCTACAAAATATTCATTCTTCTCATCAGCACATGGAAGATTTTCTAAGATAGATCATATTCTAGGCCACAAAACAAATCTCAGCAAATTTTTAAAGAATTGAAATCATATCTTCTCATACCACAATGGAATACAATTAGAAATCAATTCCAAGAGCAACTAGTAAAGATATACAAGTACATGTAAATTAAACAACCTGTTCCTGAATGACCTTGAGGTCAACAATGAAATCAAGATGGAAATAAATAATTTTTCAAAATGAATGATAATAGTGACACAAACTACCAAAATCTTTGGGATACAGAAAAAGCAGTGCTAAGAGGGAAGTGTATAACACTAAATGGCTACATCAGAAAGACAGAAAGATCACAAATTATCAACTAACATCACATATCACTCCTCAAGGAACTAGAAAAACAAGAACAAACCAAACCTGAAGCAAGAAGGTAAGAAATAACAAAGATCAGAGCAAAGGTAAATAAAATGAAAACCAAAAAAAGAAAACTGCAAAGGAGCAATGAAACCAAAAAATTGTTTCTCTGAAAAGATAAACAAAATTGACTGACTACTAGCTAGATTAACCAAGAAAATAAGAGACAAGATTCCAATAAGCTCAATCAGAAATGAAAAAGGAGATATTACAACTGATTCCACAGAAATACAAAAGACAAAAAATACTTCTATTTCTTACACCTAATTAACAATGGGAGAGTTCATCTTGAAAGGTAGTGAGCTTCCTATTATTGGATATAATACAATTTTATTGTCTTCCATTCACTGCCACATGGACATACTGATTTTTTTAAATATACCATGCCATTTCACATCTTTGTGACTTTGTGCATGCTATTCTTTGTTTCTGGAATGATCTTCCCCAACCATGTTCACATGGTCATCTCCTACTCAAGGTTTGAAGTTCTCAAGATCCTTCCCCATAGTTATCCTATTCTTTGTGGTCCTAAAGGAAGTTGTACACCCTCTATGAGAGCATTTCCCGTGTTTAAATGTTTATAATCTATGCCATTCTCATTTGACTGTTTGGGGGATTAAAAGAATTGGGTCTGTATCAATTTTGTGTTCTATAGCGCCTAACACTCTACCCAAACATATGATCCTCAATCAATAAGTGCTGAGTGATAATCAGTAAATTGCTATATCCTGAGAACATCAGAGAGGAAAGGTTCTAAATCACATTAGATCACTTCTATTATAGATATGGTCTGTAACAGTTAGCAGGATAGGCTAACCCTATGCTGAGAAATACAAAGCCCAAAAATCTCAAATGTTAACTTATTAAAGTTTATTTCTCACTCATCCAAAGTTATAGGTAGCTTGAGAAAATCTCAGAGGCATCTGTGTTCCATGCTGTGACTCAGTGAACAAGGTTGCCCCATGCCATGACTCAAGGGTAGAGGCAGCTTCATGTTGTAATTCCATCATCCAAAATCAAGGCCTCCAATATCTCCATGACAACAAAAGAACAATTAGAAAATCTCAAAAGTCCTTTTTCCTGCCTCAGACAGAATTGACAACTCCTTGTCCATTCACATTTTCTGGACAGGAAAGTATTATGCAATACTTCATAAGCCCAGCAAAAAGGAATAAGAAATAGGATTTGTTGAATTCATTTGTAAGTATCATCTTTACCATATGGTCATTGAAAGTCAGTGTGAAATTTTTTTTGAATGCTATTAATGTTTGTCACCCTACGAAAACAACAAGCCATTTAAAATATGCACTAAATTTTATGCAAATTTCAGTAGTATATCCCTATGCCTAAATATTATGTAGCAATATTTAAAATACTTTAAATTACATTAGAAAAAAAAGACTTACAAAATATCAGTGCCTGACTGTGTTCATACTATTCCTTGTATTTGGAAAGATCTTCTCCAAAAATAGTATTAAATATAAAATAATAGTTACATCATGTCATCAATTTTGCTAAAATGTAATATATATGCACATAGACATAAAAAAGACTAAAATAGGCATCATTTAGTTAAGTCTGGTTATCTCCAGGTAGTAGTACATATATTTTCATTTTCTTCCCTGTGATTTTTTATATTTCCTATTTTTTTACAGGAAAGAATTATTACTTTTGCTATCGGAGGAAAAAAAGGAGTTTTCCCTCCTAATTTACCCAAATGACGTACCTGCTGAGCCAAGAAACTATTAAATCACTCAAGAATGGAATTCGCTTTAGTGCTTTGTGTTCTGGATACTCCTGGGGATTTGTGAAATCCACTCAAGGAGAGCAGGACTTTTGCTTTCTCCTAAAATGATATATTTTGAAATAACACAATGCAGATTTTAGACTTCACATGTGATAAATGCCAACCCTAAATTTAAGGAGAAAAATCACCAGGTTGTGAAAACTTTGCAAGCACAGGCTATGCCAGGTGTTGGGTCCTGGGGTCGGGGACCCAGCACAGACAGTAACAGCAGGAGAGGGCGTCGGACCCATCCAGGAAGGCACATTGAGAGCCCTGCAAAGCATCAGGATCTCGGGTACATTTTGAGACAAGGATAAAGAATACACGAGAAGGTTAGGAAGGGAGATGAGTAAGAGAGACTAGGGGAGAATTGCAAGTGAGAATGAGTAATAGAACGTGAGTGAAGTGGATGAAGGAGAGGGAAGAAAGGAGGGAAGGGACCAACAAGGAGGTGAAAGGGAGTATGGGTTTTTGAAGACAACTACACCTGAATTTAGATCTTGTTCCGCCATGTTATTACCTGTGACCTTGATTTACATACTTAAGCTCCCTGATCTTTCTTTTTTAAATTTCTTTACTTGTTTTTAATCCACAACTATGCATAAACATAGTTTTAAAAGTCTAATAGTTTCATGCAGCTAACAGCAGTGTAGTTCCCAGCCTCTCTCCCCCTTATTCCATCCCCTGAAAGAAATAACTTGCAATCCTTTTTGGGGCTGCCTGGGGCATTTACCACCTTAGTTCTAAAGGAGAGGCCACATTGAAAGTTCTTGACCCTGCTGCTTGGCACATTATCTACAGACCTCCTACCAGGGAAAGTGAGAATTTCCCTGCCTTTTATATCCACCTTCTTATCCCCTCCCCACCCCCAAGACACTCACTCCACCTATACTATCCACATCTTCACTTTCAGTTAAATCAGTGCTCCATGTTGATGCTGTAATACTGATATAAATATTATTCACTTCTGAGGCACACAACACAGTTATATTTCCATGGTTGTTCAATTTTTTTGTTTTCTCTTATTTTTCATATGCTTAGTTTTTATGTACTAAAGTCTAATATTCAGGTCTTAGCACTGGCAAAAGTATATTCATCTTTGAACAGCTCCAAGACATTAAATGATCTAGAGGTTTCTTTTTCCCTTGGAACCATCTCTGTGAGGGCCCTCTAGACTTCATGGTCCAACCTACAGAAACTGCTTTCTGGGCTTGCTGTGTAGCAGTAATCCTGGGATAAACCTCCATCACCAACCTGCACATTCTCCTTACATCTGTTCATGTTGAATCCTGCTGGCTCAACAACCTATGATTTTAAAGCTTGGATTATATCCTCATTTGTGGGGAGCTCATTCTCCAGGCATATCCTGAGAAAGGCTGCATACAAAGTAAGTTTCAAACCTTGAATGTCTAAAAATGGCTTTTTTCTATTCTTTCACTTAACTGGTAGTTTTACTGGTAAACAAACAAACAAAAAAAAACTAAATTGAAAATATTATCCCCTTGCCTACTACCTCCTGGTACTGAGGATGAAAACTCTGACAGGCTTCCAACTTCTGAGTCTTTATATGAAAACTGTTTTGGAGATTTGGGGCAGCAGGGTGTTGTTTAGTAAGTTGGTTGTCTCGTTAATCTTTGAAAGCTTCTAGGTTCTTTTTATATTCCAGATTCCCTTTAATCTAGAAATATTTCTTCATCATTTCTGAGAAATGTATTAATTTTTAATAAACCTCTCTCCTCCATTCCTTTCATTTCCTATTCTAACATTTCTATCATTCAGATTTGGGACTTTCTGGCTTGTTTTCTTATCTTTCCTAATTTCATATAATTTTCCTTTTAGTCTATTTTCTGGAAGATTTCTTCCACTTTATTTTACAACCTGATTATTTCAGATTTCATATTTTAATTTCTAGGAGTACTTTCTTCTCTTTTTAAAAACATGTTCTTATTTCATGGACATTTTATATATGCCTATTGCTTGATGGTATTAATTATAGTTTTTTCTTTTCTTTTTGAATTTCTTACACTCCCAGAATTGGCTCTGTTTCCTCCAAGTTTTACTTTTCCATTAGTGTCTCTTTTTAAGTCCAAGCTTTCTTCAAAGCTGGTGGTCCTTGACTGTTCATTTGCTTTAAGAGTGTGGCATTAAAGTTCACTGGGCAGAGCCTGTCAGGCGGTGGCCTGGGTTTTTCATTTGGAGACCCTCAACTGTTTCTTTTAATATCTTCAGGTTGCTTTGGAGGAGACACAGTTTCCCCAGAGATAAATTTTCTAATCTCCTTCCTAAAATAAATAAGCCTAGAGGTCATCATTCACAGTACTGAGTGGGGACTGGACTGAGGTCTCACAGTTCAGGAAGAAAACTTTTGCATAATTCTTCACTGACTTCAGACCAGCATTTTGGGACTCAACCAAGGCTGATATTCCAGAGTTAAATCCCTCTAGTCAAAAACCTCCAGAGAGTTTATCACCAATAATTTTTTAATAGGAAGACAGGGAAACCCTAACAGTCCAAAGCCTTCTTTGAAAAATAAAAAATAATAAAAAAAAAAACCTTTTAACCAATCTTCCATTTTTCAGTCAGTCTATCTGTGGCTTACACTTCCTGAGTCTTTCCAGCCAGCGTTCAACTGCACAAATTCACTGTCTCTTGGCTTCCTCCTTTATAAGCATTTAGTGTTCAACCTTCCCTGATAAGATTCCACATATACCACTCACGCATGACCTTTCCAGCTCCCAGATTTGCGTTGGCATCCCTGTGTTGTCCCTGTTGATGTTCTCCTGGTGTCTCGGGAGTCAGACCTTCTCTATCCTGTCATTTGTGTGGCTGCCATGACAATGTTTCCTCCACCAAGTTTGG
Organism: Microcebus murinus; assembly: GCF_040939455.1. Taxonomy (NCBI): domain Eukaryota; kingdom Metazoa; phylum Chordata; class Mammalia; order Primates; family Cheirogaleidae; genus Microcebus; species Microcebus murinus. Next base: position 35,849,999 of record NC_134110.1, on the reverse strand, counting down.
ACAGCTTATCCCTTTGATTCTATTTGCAAGATGAACACAAGAATATTGATCTCAATCAATTATTTTTTGGTTACTATATTTTTTCAGCCTTAAAATTTCTATTTGGTTCTTCCTTTTTACTTATGTTTGATTGACAAATAAAAGTTTTATATATTTATCATATACAACATATTTGGATACATGTATACATTGCGATATGATAAAATCAAGCTAAGTTACCACAACCATTACCACACATACTTATCTTTTTTTGTGGTGAGAACACTTAAAATCTACCCTCTTGGCAATTTTCAAGTGTACAGTACATTGTTGTTAACTGCAGTCACCATGTTACACAACAGATCTTTTGAATTTATTTCTCCTAACAGAAATTGTGTGCCCTTTGACCAACATTTCCTTAATCCCACCCCCATCCCCAGCCTATGGTAACCACCATTCTAGTCTTTGCTTCTAGGATCACAATCACTTTTTAAATGAAATTTATGAAGATTAAGACAAATAATATTATGGAATGTTTTCAAAATTCAGTCAAGGATACCACCTCACACTACTTCTTTATTTTTTTCCAATATTTTCTTTAGATTTTCTATAAATTGATTTGTAATTTTTACCCAAATAAAACAAAATTATTTTAAAGAGAATTATTTTAAAGAAAACTTTACTTGACAGTCATTAATAGAAAATTAGTACATAACTATTAAACTAAAGAACATTTGGCTAGCTAGTAACCTCAAATCTTCTCCCCCTATCCTCACTTGTATATGTATCAAATTTAGGAAACAATGTGCTATTGTCCCTACTACATTTTAATTGCATAATAAATGGGAGGCATGAAGGAAATGAATATTATGTTTTTTCAAGAATGTTACATTTAATTCTCACAATCCTATGAAACAGGTTTAATCTCCTAGTTTTACAGATAAGAAAACTCAGGCCCAGAGAGGTGATGGAATTTGGCTAAAATCACATTACCATAGCCAGAAAGTGGTGGAAATGGAACTTAAACTTCCGATTCCAAAGGTTCAGAGCTGTGGACACGGAATAGAAAAGTCTGTGCAGAGGGCACACTTCTGTGCAAGGTGGAGAGAGCCACAGCGGCAAGAGGATGAACTCAGATTCACTAGAGCCTTCTCCCAGAAAAAGGCTAATTCTATTTTTATCCACCATCTTAGAATCTACCAAGAGAAGGGTCTCACAGTTCATTTGCTACAGTTCCGAAATGCAGGTGCAAAAATAGAAACTCAGAGAGGTCATGTGACTTGCCCGAGGTCACACAGAAAGTTAGCACCTTAGCAAGAACAAGAATCTCTGTTTCTTGGCTCCAAATTGACTGTTTGGTTTTTGTTTGTTTGTATTTTCCCATTAAATTTCACTATGTTAAATACTAGCTGAAATTTAATTACTTGGTCCTTGTCCAGGCTGCCACCATTCATCTGTGTGGCCTTGGAAACAGCCCCTTGGACAAAGGACCAATCTCTCTGGGCCCAGCACAGGAATAATAAAACCTGCTCTAACTTCCTCACGTTTGTTGAAAGTACATTTATATGATAAACCAGAAAGTGCTTCTAAAAGCTGAAGGAGAAAAATAGATGATGGTGATAGGTAGATAGATACAGTCAGAGATATGAGAGAGAGGGGAGCTATGGTCTCTATGTTTGTGTCCCCACAAAATTCATGTTTTGAAAACACAATCAGCAATGTTATGATATTAGCAGGTGGAGACTTTGGAAGGTAAATGGCCTCAGTTCCCATATAAAAGCCATCCCAAAGAGCTGCCTTGCCTCTTCCACCTTGTGAGGACACAGCAAGAAGGTGCCATTACAAGAAGCAGGCCCTGACCACACTTCAAACTTGCCAGTGCCTTGACCTTGGACTTCCCAGCCTCCAGAATTGTAAGAAATAAATTTCTGTTGTTTATAAACCATCTAGTTTATGGCATTTGCTTACAGCAGCCCCAAGCGATTAAGATAGAAGAGAAGGGGAGAGAAAGGAAGAGAGGGAGAGAAGAAAGGTGGGTTATTTCACCATAAATATACCTTTTTCTTTGTTTGTTTCCCAGAGATAGCTAATGCCAGTCTGGTTGGGATGGTGTCAATACCTGAAATGACCTGATTACCAGCACCATGACTTGGATATGCTGTAAGCCAAACAGGTCACTATTGCTGAATTCCACTCAAAGTAGTGACATGCTGTTAAATTAAAAGACTTCTTCATTGTTATAAACTCAGATTCCCATAACTTCCTGCCTCCTGCCACCCTGTACTATTCAGCTGATCCACATCTTTTAGTGCTGGAATAAAGGGCTAAGTGTGTGAACTTCACTTCGAGTGCGTGGTTGTCCCACACAAGTTTCCTGGGGGTCGTGGTTAATGGTCACCTTTCTAAGAAAGTCCTTCACTCTTTGTAAACCACCTGCTTCTCACTGGGACTTGCAGAAGCTCAGCAACAGTCTTTTCCACTGCATGAGGATCAGAACACAGACTTATATACTTCCGCACTTTGGTTCCTCTTGGACATAATCTTGCCAAATACTTAGGGATGTATAACTTTTATTAGTCATCCTTTATTTATTTTTTCCTTTCTAAATTCTAGTCCAAAATATTGTTCCATTAATTCTCTCTAATTGAATTTTCATGAATATGCTTCATATGACTTGTCTTATTCTTGGTGAAATAATCTTCCACACATTTCTTTAGCAATGTAGTTTAACAATATCTTAGCAACATAATAGTGACATAAACACAGTCTATTTTAAGCAGTATTAAAATGCCATATATAATTTATTCAAAGAATATTATTTTATGAGCCAATAAATATTCTTAGGCCCCTTATGCCACAGATCTGAAAGTTAAAAAGATTAAAATTGAGTTTCTAACTTAGAACCCTCCAAAAAGCAAGACTGAGACAAGATTTAGGAATGAAAGTAGTTGAAGGTAATATCTGTAAAAGATTAAAGAGGAGAAGACAGGGAAGAATTGGGCAGGGAGAACCTAAGATTTATGATGTAGGCCTGATAAAGTCTCAGCTGACTCAAGGCTTTCAGAAGAGAGATCGCCCTCTAGAGGAGCCCCAGTACTACTGCTCTGCTCAGTCATCAGCTGGGGCCCCCTGAGGAGCATGTAGTCTTGGCACCAAAGCTGAGGCAGATCCTCCTGGTGTTGATAGCTGGTGAGCAGCGAAGTGCCAGAGAGAATACAAAGGTACCTGTGTGTTAAAAGTATACACTTTGTAATATAGTTAATTAAACTGGATTTTTAAAAACAATGAATTGTGTTCTTAACAAGTACTCTCTTATAGTACCCCAATATGGAAACTTCGTAAGTCCTATCCACTGTAGTCAGCCTCAGGGTTACCTGGGAAACATGCTAACCTCAAATCACTGAAGAGAAAAAAAAATACGTGACGTGGTTTTTACTGGATCAAGGTTTTCCAACCAAATCCTTACCTGAGGCTTGATCTCCAAAGAGTTGGTCACTTTCAAGATAAGGACCCAGGACCAGATAACAGGTGGCATCCTGAGAAGAATTAAAGTTTCTTCCCTGGCTAGAACACTGTACTGAGCCTGTTTCCCTGGGGACTTTCACAATGTGCACCTTATCATATTTACCTTTTTTCCTGATCAAAGAGTATGTAATGGGTCCAATGGTTGCCCCCAAAAGATATGTTCTTGCCCCAGAATCTGTGAGTGTGAACTCATTTGGAAAAAGAGCCATTGCAGATGTGATTAAGGATCTTGAGATCAAATCATTCTGGATTACCTGATTGGCCCTAAATCCAATGTCACATGTCCTTATAAGAGTTAGAAAAGAAGAAGACACAGAGGAGGAGACAGTCATATGAAGACAGAAGCAAGATCAGAGTTATGCTGTCACAAGCTAAGGAACGTCTGGAATCACTAGAAGACAAAAGAAGCAACGAAGGATTCTCTCCTGGAGCCTTCAGAGGGAGGGTGGTCCGCTAGCACCTTGCTTTTGGACTTCTGGCCCCCAGAACTCTGAGAGAATAGATTTCAGTAGTTTTAAGCCACACGGTCTATGGTAATTTGTTATGGCACCCACAAGGAACTAACGCAGTTCTGGCATAAAACAAGTTCAGAAATAAAGTCTTGTACCTGAGTTAGAAAATTGGACCCTGTCAGCCCCTCTTACAAGCCCCTAAAGCCTCTTCCCTCTGAGTCTGGCACCTGGCATTTGACAGGGAGCATCTGTGCCCTGGTCCTGGGAATGGACAGTCACTCTGAGTCAAAGCACCAGACTCTGGCTTCTATCTGTGTGAAGTCTAGAAACTAAGTGGTAGGGAACATCTGCTACCTCTTTGCCTGGGAAATAAGGGTCCCTTGGCATGCAGGAGGCACAAAGGAAGATTAATATCATGTAGGTCTCTAAAGCTCTCAGAGAAGGAACAATAAAGGTTCACCAGTCTGGCTTTCGAACAAGCAGTCAAATGGACAGTTATATTAGGGGAAGCTATGCTTTTTCTCTGGAATGATAGAAAAATAAATCCCTTAGCAAGAGCCCCAGGAAAGCTTATTACTTTCATAAAATATTTTTCTTTCCTTTTCAATGCTTGGTGAAGATTAAAAACAGAAGACAAATTGCACTCCATTGCTTGTTTTTATGTGTGTGAACCAAAAAATTTTGTAAAGATTCAATTAAAGAAAATCAATAAAGTTTCTAGAAGAATTGTGTGTTCTGCAGTTCCCCAGTATAGAATCATAATTTCTGAGCTACCTCTTTACAGATGGCTTGCAGAATTACTAATTAAAGAAATTGGCTAAAATGGGACCATATTTCCCTGAAATGGTTCTGAATCATCAAGTCTGGGGGCTGGAGAAGGGACACTAGAGATCATTCTGTCAGCTCCCAGCTCAAACACTAAACCAGAAAAATCCTTATCCATTATTCTCCATAAGCCTCCAGAAAATAAAAGGATTTTCATTCTCCCTTGATAGTGCAGCCAGTCAGTGAGTCATGGAGTCAATACTCATTGAACATTTATTTAGCACCCAGTTTGATATTAATTGAAAAGAATACACTCATTCTTGGCACAACTTGGGCAAGCAGGACAGATGAGGCATTCTAAGATTTCAGCCTAGTAGGTTCTCAGGTTTTGATCCTTGTTGTTCCCATCTTTTATAGTTTTATTAGACTCTATTCCTTCACCAGCAAAATGAAGATAAAATACGGCTTATTTCACTTGATCAATGAGAGGATTATAAGAAAGAACATGGGCTTTGAAAGCAGACAGCCTTGACCAAGATTTACTCTTTTATTATCTTTGTGATATTGTCAAGTCTCTCAATACTTCTCAGTTCAGTTTCCTCATCTAGAAAATCAATGAGCAAAAAAAACACAAAGGGCTGTTGTGAAAATCAGAGAAAATGTACACAATATGTTGGGCACATGTCTAATAAATGAGTTACTGCTATTACTGAAAGCAATTTCATTAACTGTGATGCTTTGTATAAATTTTGGGAATCCCTTGCTCCATCCAAAGCCTCTGTTGATCCCATGTAATTGGCATATTGAACCGTTTCACCTTGGTTGAGTGTGGACATGAAAGATCTTTCTTTTTCTCTGATTGCTGCTTCTTCCCCTATCCTCAGCTCACACCACCAGTACAGCATCTTTAAGCCTATAGCTGCTGGTCTCCTTTTGCCTGGCTACTCCAGCCTGAGGCGGGCAGCTCCAGCCTGGTTAGGATGCAGCAGAAATGCACGTCTTTGGAGGCCAAACAATGAAAGTGTAGGGTTGCTACAACTTTCAACCTGCCCAGGTAGACTCAGCCTGGATCAATAGGTCCAGTGCCTAAGCATACATCCAACTAGGGCACACTCTTCCTTTTTTGCCAGTGCTTTTGCTTCTACAAGGATTCACCAGAGCCCTGTATCACTTGGATTTGGGCAGGGCAGTGAAATAGAAACATTCCAATCCCTTCTTCCCTGACAGCATAGAGGCAAAACTCATTAGACTTTCAACACTGTCCTATTGAATATGCTGAAGACTCCTTCCTCTTATCACCATCTTTATTTACAGAGTGGGAAGATGATGGGTGTTGCAGGGACAATGACTAACTAGTATGGCCAGTCCAGCTGAGCTACCTCTTAACAAGCCTAAAATAGATATCTGATCCCCATGTCTATTGGCTCCTTAGTGCTATTCTCTTTTCCTATTTTTCTTTTTTCTCAGATTTGGATCTTAGCTGCCAATTCACTCAGCATCCTGCAATACTTAACTCACTCTTCAGGCTCTCAAGAGATGTCAGATTGTTGAATGACATAAACACTGTGGCAATACTGACATTCTGCTTTGGAAATGGAAGAGGAATAGATGTGAAGGGGAACTGATCTAAGGGTTGTTATATCTACATTCTTAGTTTTTATGAGACTAGAATTATACAGCAGTTTTTTCCCAAGCTAAACAATACACTCAGAGATAACATATATTTAGCTCCAAGTCCACAAAGACACTCAGATTCTTTCCTATTATCTGCTCTGTCTTCGGTCAGATTGCACAAATTTGGCTTGAGAAGCCAGTTATTACCAGTCAATAGACCACATGCTTTACTAAATATCAGCTCATTTTTTCTTCACAACCATTCTGCGAAGTGGTCATTATTATTTTCCCTTCCTATGGATAAGAAAACAGAGACTCTGAGAAATTAGAAAGCTAAGGGATCACAAACCTATTGTGTGAAACAGATTTTCTGATTCTATCTTCTATGTTCCTTCTACCTGACAATAATATGACTGCCTTACACCTCCAGATTATTTTCAAAACATGCTTTCTTGAGACAACCAAGTAACAGGCAAGAGTATAAGAGTGGCCTTGGGAGAGTCTTACAGCTAATACAGACTCTACCACCTATCAGCTCAGGCATGAGAAGCCATTGAGCTCTCTGAATCTGTGTTTTTTCATTTAAATAAGAATTGGAGGGATGCTTGTGTTGAAATTTGCAAATATTAAATAAAATACCACCTATGAAAAGTGCTGTGTAAACAGCAAAGCACTTTTTGAGAGTTAGCTACTATTTTCATCTTCTCTGCAATGTCTCATTAGTTTTTTCACCTTGCTCTCTCCTCCATGCTATATCTCTTTTTAAAGCTCTTACTTCTCTCCCTCATCCTGGCCTGTAACTGCTTGTACATCTGTGCCTGTAACTAAACTGTAAGCTTCTTGAGGGCAGACTTGACATTTGCTTTTTCTCTTTATTCACATAGTGCTCAGAGTGCCATCACAAACAGAGTACACTTGCAACAAATGTTTGATTAAAGGACAAATGCTTCTCGCATACATTGCGTTTGGAACAATAAATTGCAAACCCATTCTGGAAAACAGTATAGCAATATCTATTGGTGTTAAATATAAGTGTACCTAGTAACAAAGCAATTCCAGTTCTAAGTATATATGCAACAGAAATGCCTATATACGTCAGCAAAACATATGCTCTGGCAGCACTATTTATAATAGCCAAAAACTAAACATGAGTCAAATATCCATCTATAGTTAAATAGATAAATAAAATGCAGTATACTTATGTAATAGAATATTATACAGCAGTGAGAATAAGTTAACTATAAATACATGCAACAACATGGATAAATCTCACAAACATAATGTTGAGCAAAAGAAACCAGACACAAAAGAGCACATACTGCACTATTCCATTTATATAAAGCTTATAAGCAGGTAAAATAAATCCATGCTGTTAGAAGCCAGGATCGTAGTTATTCTTTGGTGGGAGTTATAACTCAGAGGGTGCCCAGTGGAGCTTTGGAGTGCTGGTCATGTTCTGTTTCTTCACCTAGGTACAATTTACATAGGTCTATTCAATTTGTGAAAATTTTTCAAATTTTGTACTTTTCTATATGCATGATTTATATCAATCAACAAAAATGTTTAAGAAAGAATAAACAGATAGATAAATGAAAAAGAAAAATACAATGGAAAATAGTTCAAGTAAGTTTGGGTAAAGGTGAGGAATTTGAAAAGATCCACTATGTTAAACATGAGGCCTTCTATAACTGACCATTTTCCACTTCTCTAGTCTCATTTCCACAGTCTCTCCCATAAACCGTTTCTAGCTATACGTAATTATTCAGAGTGTACTGAACAGGCAATTTCATTGCATTCAATGCAAGTTCATTGCAAATTCCCCAATTGTCTTGCATTCCCTGACCCCTTAGCACATGACATTGAATCCATCCAAAATAGTCCTGCCAAGAGATTAGATCCAACCCATGATTTTAACCTATTTCTTTCCTTTTAGACCATGTGGATTCACTTTTCCATTTATGAGTCAATTAAGGACCAAAATAACCCCAACTACCTAATACATAAATTTAAGGAGCTGTATAATTTTTAGCTAAAGATATGTTACAAGAATATTAAGCATAAAGCAAAGATGTGTACCCACCCAGGGGTCAATATGAACATCATTTATTCCCTAAAGTGCAGCATTAAAAGAAATGCAGGTGCCAGGGTTCTGATGGTAGGATAATATATGCACTTATGTCCCCTGACACCAATATCCTCAACCAGCATATTTATCAATATTCTTTGTGTCATTTCTGCAACCTGGATAGCTGTCATACAAAGTGACCCCTGACCAATAATTCTTTGATAACTGAAACATATGTTATCATTTTCTTTCATTTGCTAGCAAGCGAGGAAGGTGTAGTCAATCAGACAGCAGAGAAAGACTTATATTGGCAGCTACCATCTGCGGAGTTGATTGATTTATTAATGTGGACTTGTAAGATTACAATGGCAATCAAATGATCAGACAGGTCTAGGAAAATACTATATTTTCGTGTGTGTTTACTTGTTCTGTCTTTTACCAACCATTCTCACCTTGTTTTATTGGATGTAGAGCTATGGCCATGTCTCTAGATGCAAATATCAACTTATTAGGACCTGAAGGAGAAAGACAAAGCTCTTCAGGGAGTTTTTGGCAGAGTTTGCATATTCATGTGAGTGTGCTAAGTAGTACAGACAAATGCTTTTCTCTTAACTCCCAAGTTCTTGTCTTTTGCTCTCTAATCAGATTCCTAGCTATTATTCAAGTTTCCCTTATGTGAGACAGGTTTCCCAGACCACCTCAGGGAGTTCTAGGGGCTCTAGATTGGTGCTACTATGACACTAGTACTTTGTACCTAATTAGGTTAAAGCCTGTTAGCCCTGATTTTTAGACACCTGCCAACATGTCTTTCTGCCCTCACAAATGTCTCCATCTCTCACAGATGGAGCATGGTTATCACAGAACACCTGTTACATAGCACATGCCCTAGAAATTCCAAAATTATCTGTTGAATTATCCTCCTTGCTGAAGGGAAATTCTCATTGAGAAAAATCAAAAGCCTTAGCAAAGTCAAAATATACTGTGTTTCAATTTTTCTATCACTCTGTCACAGAAGGAAAACAGGCTCGTTTGATGCTATTGATTCTTCACAAAGCCCTGCTGTTTTTTACCCAAAACCCTGTGCTCTTATGGCTGCTTAAGAATTGATTTCTGGTGAGGTATTCGTTTTTTGTTTGTTTGTTTCACAGTATGACACACTGATGGATCCATATCACACCTCTTGCACCTTTCTCTGCTTTCATGAGAATGGACTTTAAATTGCTCCTTTCACATACTTTGATCACCTCTCCCTGAGCTTCATGAATCATTTACAATCATTGCTAGTGGTTGTAATGTCCCTATTCAACCCTGGGTAAACTCAACCTTACCAATTAAAATGCATTCCACTTACTTAAAATGTAACCAAGATTTCCCCAATCACTTCAGCATAGTGGTTAAAAACAGGGTTTTCTTAACACTAATAAAATAGTATATTTCTGCTTCCTCCTCACAAACTATTATGAGACTTCCGTCTGATTGAAATTCCTCCCCACATAATATTCCAGGAGGTCACTGAGGATGTCACAGAGTTTGCAAATAAATCCTCTGGGATCCACCATGTCCCTCCTCTCCTGCTCCCCAGCTTTGATGTGTCCTGTTGTTGCTGGCCATGAAACCATCATGAAGCTGCCTTTTGTCACTGTGGTTCTGTTAGCACCTACTAAAGAGTGACATCTGCTACCACTTCTTTATTTGAGATAGAGGCTAGTTCAGCTAGCTCCCCAATCCCTCTGCACAGCTCTCAGTCATAGCAGCACTGCCACATGGACTCAGCATCTTACCGTGCTTTCGCGAAAACAGCTCTTTCAGTCCTCTCTCCCTTAGATCAGGCAAGAGTGTACTAGTTCGGCCATGAACAAGCTGAGTGGCAGACGCTAGGTGCTACTGAGAATGACCCTAAATTCCTATGCAAACTATTTTTTTCTAGACAAAATTATTTGTCCAAAATCTTTGCTCAGAATGATGTCTTCCCCAAGAGATTCCTAGTCCATCATGACAATAGAGTGCTTGTGGGTATGTTCACATGGCCCTTAGACATACCCAAACATATCTACATCATAGGGCAACATATTGGGACCGAGCTAAGACCCTCTTTAAATTAAATAATAGAAAGAAAACTAGCAGCTATACCTCTACATTGTGTTTTCCTATTTCCCCATCCTGTATGTTGCCCTGTCCATAGAGTATACAAGACGTTTAACATTTTTCTGTTTCTGAGACTTTTGTTACCTACTCAGTTCAATTAAATTCAAGAAGAACTTATTGAGCACCTCAAATATGCCAGGTATTTGCCAGTCCTAGAGATGCAGAGATAAATAAAACAGAAAGCCTCTACTCAAATAAGTTTTTACCATGCAGTTGATGAATTTTATGACATTAAATATAGGTGCCTTGGAAGTACAAAGAGAAAGAATTTTGTGAGTTCAGGGATCAGAAAAGACTCCCTGAAGGAGAAAATGCTAAAGTTGAGTGCTGAAAGGCAAAGAGGCCTCGCTCGCTGGTGGTTCAGGATGGAGAATGCTGAGGCCAGAGACAATCACAAGGTAAGATCCCAAAGTTTGCAGCCCAGGCTGTTTTTGGGGAGCTCCAAGTACTTGGGTATTCTGGGATCACAAGGTGAAGGATTAGGGAAGGGTGGTGGTAGGAGGATATACCTATTTGTGGCTGCTAAGGCTTATGACTATAGCTTTATATTTAGCTTCTTCCCCATCTCCAGACCAAGAGGGTTTGCATCTTCTCTATGGAGTTTGCCAGAAGAAAATGTAGCAATCCTAACCAACTGTTACTTAGAGAAAAGAAGGTGTACCTCTTTCGATTAGTAAAACATTCGTAACAAAGAAAAACTAAATGTTCACCAAAAATAACTTGTGCTGTGGTTTCCTCAGCCATCGATGACCCACCTTCACCTTGCATTACCATTTCAACTCAGTCACACAGCCTCAGGCTAATTGCAAGGGAAATGTGAAAATATGGTCATCCTGTGTGCTCTAGAAGGAAATGAAACAGTTTTGGCTGAATACATGGCATAGTCTCAGACACACTAAGGAAGAAAGAAAAACTATAGTTGACCACTGCCTTTGTAGTGGCTTTGATCACTGGTACACAGGAACATAGAGAAAACATGGAGTTATCTCCCAATCATATATTTGTATAGAACAAGAGGTCATTTAAAGGCAGGATGGACATATCTTCTTGGTCATCGAGAATGGCAGATGAAAAGTTTTTTATACATCTGGGCCTGAATATATATGTATGAGAAAGCTAAACATTTAAAAAAGGCTTTGTAAGCTACTAAAGAGAACCAGAGAATGGAGTATGCAGCTTTCCAAGCAATAAAAGTCTGAGATTTACCAATAAATACTGCAGTCTGAGAAATAGCTCTTAACATTTTCCCTTCTGAGTCTATACTTTTAAGGCTGCTAGCAATTTTTTCCATATAACAAGATGTCACATTCATAAGAACACTCAGCAACACCTGTCTCCAAAGACTATTCCTCATTGGCCACAGTTGCAACAGAATCGAATTAAATTTGAGAGAAAAAATTTACCTTTTTATCATCCAGGAGCAAATATCTGCCTAATGACACAGCCCATGTAACATTTACACATAGATCTAAAATGTTAGCATCTTGGGAGAAATGATAGAAAATGAGGAAGGTCATTTTGGCTCATTACATCAGGTTCTTGCAAAGCTTCACAGACTTTTGAGCTTATTCTACATTTTTTATGTTTATCATTTCAGTGTCTAGCTGTATGTGTGGGTTTTTTTTTAAGACCCACAAAAACATCACAAAACTTCTTTTTACGAAGATGTAGATGTTAATGGTAATATAAAGCAAGAGAATAGTTTGTGGAAAGGCATTATATCTCGAGAAATACCTTTGCAATGCTGGTTTGAGAGTGGTATTAAAACTCATCTTACAGCAGTTGTAATTTTGTGTAGAAAGTTTGGAGTTTTCAAACTTCTTTTGCTTTCTGCCCTCCTTTTCCTACCCTTTGGATAATTATAATCATTAACATTTTGACAAGAAGCATAATGCAAATTATTTTCTTATAATGGCATAGGGATCAAATAAGGTAATAAATACATAATCATTTTTGAAGTAATAAAATGTTGTATTTGTTGTTATCACTTGGTATTGTCCAGGCAAAGGTTACTGTCTCTCCCTTGTCCTGTGTGCATTCTTCCATGACAGTTTTATCCTCTTAGACTGTTATTATTTATCATATAGTCAGAGTATATGTGATACGTATGAGTTAGCTTAAGGATAAACTGAATGTATTAGCTCTCAATATGGAAAGTCCATGAAAGTTGACTTCAAGCAAAGCTAAATTTGGGTACTCAAATTATATGGTCTTTCTCTCTCTCTCTCTCTCTCTCTCTCTCTCTCTCTCCCTCTTCCTCCATCTATCCCCTTCCCTCCCTTCTTCCCTCCCTTTCTCCCTTCTTCTCTCTCTCCCTCTCCATCTTTAGTTATGCTTCCTCTAAGAGCTTTGGAGGCTTTCTCTTTCTGGTGGAAAAGAAAGTCCATCAAGTCTAGGCTTAAAAAGTTTTCTAGCTTTTCATTTCAGAAGGAGAGGCCCATGCTCAACCACACATCCTTTTGGTCCCCCCGTAAGAACTCTAATTGGTCCTCCTGGATGAATCACTATATCCAAGGGGAATGTGTGCAATGTAGTGATTACCTAGCCTTAGTCATAGGCCTATCCACTCCTGCAACAGAGGAGTTAGACTCCCAAATTGGAAGCCCCACGGAATTACATAGACTGAAAAAGGGGTTATTTTCAAAAAGAAAGAATGATAGACACAAAATGGCAGATATTATATCTGTACTCCCATCCCACTGTGATCTCCTGAGGATAAGCAAATTGGACTCTTAGCTTAGTAGTGAGCACATAGTAGATGCACACAAAAGTATTAGTGGAGTAAAACAATGCTCCATATCACCTTTGACTAAATCCAAATTATTTAATGGTGCTGCTAATTGACAAGACAGGTTTATAAAGCATGAAATATTTGCTGTTACATATTAGCTACTGAACCTAGATATTGATATAACCTGAAAACAATCTCACAACCTTTCAATTATCTTAGTAGTAGTATAGAGTAAATTTAGTAAGAAACTTGAAAGTGTGCCATTTGTGTTGAGTTCCAATGGAAGAAGAAGTGGGTGAGAAAATCCTATTAGATCTCAGCAGGTTTTCTCTTTGGTCTCCAAACCTATAGTTCTGCTTCAAGTGTGCAAATGACATCTTCAAGTTAAATTTATTTGAGGTAAATTCACTTAAAGAGAAAAACAGAGAAACTTCAGGAGGTTCACTTTTAAATAGATATGAACAAATTTGAAAAAGGGGGATGGATGAGGGAATTGGCTCCAACAAGCAAATTGGACCCTCTAGTGGAGAGCATCTGTGATTACACATGTTCAAGACTAAAAATAGCCAACTGTTGGTTGACCGAGCATAGTTCATTTCTTTCAACTCACCAGACATGTATCAAGTACCTAGATAAGTAGAACAATAAGATAAAAAGATTATGTCTAGAACATTTATTGTAAAATAAATAATGGTGAGAAATGTGGCTGTAGGATAAAGAACGTTAACTCTTGATACTTTCAGTATATCATTCAGATGATCCTTCCACCATACTGGCCTCATAGTTCTCTGAAATCCTCACCTCCAATGACTTTGTCCCCAATTCTATCTCAGTTACCCAATCCTACCAGTTTATCCTGGACCTCATCACTACCCATAATGACAACTCTAGTCATGTCATGTCTCCCACGCTCTGACAACCACCTTCTACCTTTCACTCACTTTCTCAGTACTCTCACTCCAAAAATCTCCACTTCACTGTCCTTCCACTGACCTTCAACCCTGATGCTTTCTCTCCTTCCCAAACCATCTTAAATTCCATGTCCAATTAGCATAGACCCTTGATTTCCTTGATTCCACTGTCACTCCTTTATTTCATTTTTCTCAATAGATAGACAACAACCTAGTTAAATCAACTCTCCACCCATCCATGCTTGCCCTTGAGCAGGTAAGCATGCCTAGATATAAACACCAAACCATTGTGACTAATATCAATTTAAATTTACTTCTAGGAACTCAGGAGGGCCCTGAAAACTGCTCAGCAATTGTCTTACACTTCCCTAGCCTATGCACTCTGCCACATTCTGAAATCGCTATTGTAACTTTTCCTCTCTCATCAAATGTTTGACATTGCCCCTCCTAAATTCATTTCAGTGGATAACCTTGCTTTCTATGTTGAAAAAATGGGAGTAATGAGATGAGAATCCCCATACCCTCCCACCCATCTACATCTCCTCCTTGTCTGTGACCACAGATGGACTTTCTATGCTCCTTTCTAAAGACAATTCTTCCTCCTTTCACATTCTAGATCCCATCCCTCTTTCCTCCTCAACAGCACTGCTCCAACTATTCTCTCTCCTACAATTTCTTCCTCTATTTTAGGCTACTTCCATCAGCACACATACATGATGTCTATCCCATGTTTACTTTAAAAAATTAAATAAACCTCCTCTATATCCTACATCCCGTGATAGCTAATATTTTATTTAGTTGTTTTCTTTTGTAGTAAGGCCTCATTTTCTCTTCTTATAGTTCCTCCTTAATCCATTCCCATTAAGTTTTCACATTCACTCCCCCTCAAAAGTGTTCTTTTAAAGATTACACAAAAACACCTACCTTACTAAAATCCAGTGGTCAGTTCTCAGTCCTCTTTTTACCTGACCCATCAGCTAAATGAACCAACTTTTGACACAGTTGGTTCACTCCTTCCTTCTTGACCTTGATACCTGTTTATGCATTTGACTTCCAGGACTTCCACACTGCTGCATTTCTGCCTGCATTGGTGAATGTTTCCTCTCAGTCTTCTTTGCTTATTGCTCCCCAACTTCTTCTGACTGGAGTGTCCTTGCATTTGGACCATGGTCCTTTTGTCTCCTCTCTATATATTCACTCCCATGCCAATCCCATCCTGTCTCATGGCTTTAAATGCCAACTGTATGCCCATAACTCACAAGTTTATGTGTCCAGTCTAAACTTCTGAACACTAGACTTGTATTTCCAACTTAAAATCTGCACTGATTTGTCTAATAGACTTCTCCAACTCAACATGTCTAAAACTCGATTTCTAATCTTTCCCACTCACCCAAAAAATGTTTTCTTCCCTCCATAGCTTTCTTTATCTCAATCAATAGCAACTTCATCATTTCAGTTTCTCAGACCAATAACATTGAAGTTGCCCATGACTTCTTCCTTTTGCCCTTCTATGACATCCATTGTCGGTAAGCCTTATTAACTCTGCTTTCAAAACATATCTAACATCTTATCATTTCTAACCAACTTCACCACTACCATCCTGTCTGCACCACCATCATCATATACCTAGATGCCTATGATAGCTCCCTAACTCAACTCCCTTCTTCTGCATGTGATGTCCTACAGTCTGCCCTCAACACAGGATACAGAGGGATCCTTTTATATATTAAGTCACATTAAATCTCTCCTCTGCTCAAAACCCTCTTCTGGATCCCAATTTTAGAACTCCTTGTAATTCTTTGCAATAGCATTCTACAAGGTCCTACCTGATCTGGGCCACTTCCTTGATCTTGTTTCCTGCTACTCTCTTTTTTGTTCTTTCTATTACAGCCACCACAACCTCTTTGCTCTTCTTTAAATATACCAGACCTGCTCCCACCTTGGGCCTTTGTAGCAGCTGCTCCCTCTACCTGGATTATTCTCCCCCAGACAAGTGCATGGCTCAGTCCCTTACCTCCTGCATGTCTTTATTCCATTACCACCCTCATAATGAGGCTTACGCTGGCCACTCTCTTTAAAATGACACCTATCCCCTTCAAATTCCCTTACCATGCTCTACATTTTATTTTTTTCTGTAGCACTATTGCCTTACATTTTGTAAAATTCACTTATGTTTATTATTTATTTTATTTCCCTCTCACTGGAATATAAGCTCTAAAAGAAAAATAATTCTAGTATGTTTTGTTTGCTGATGTATCCCAAGAACTTAAAGCTCTGCCTAGCATATATTAGGCATTTAATAATAATTTTCTGATTGCAAGACTTTTGCATGCATTGCATTGTTGAATACAAGAATGAACTCACAGGTGCAGAAATAAATACACATAGAAATGTGTGTGTAATGGGAACAGCAATGAAGTAGGAGCCTGTGGAGAAAAATATCCAGGGAGAAATGCCTGGGAGTAGAGAAACCAAAAGACTTTTAAGAACAAAGGTATATAAGATAAAATGTTCTATTGTTTGCATCATTGCACTACAGCCCTTTCTCTGGTGTGTTTTTAAAACTTCCACAAATTCTTTAACCCTTCTTTCATTGAGAGGTGGAAGTCTATGTTTTCTCTTCTTGGATAAGTACTCCAGTCAGTACAGTTCAGCAGGAGTGAGGCTATGGGTCTTTTGAGGCTGAATAGAAAAGATCCTGCAGCTTCTGACCCTGTTTCTCTTGGATGCTTGCTCTGGAGACACTCCCTCTTGGGATCCAGGCTCCATGCTGTGAGAAGCGCAAACCGCACTGAGAGGCCATGTGTAGGTGTCCAGTTGACAGTCCCAGCTGGGCACACGCCTTTGAGTCACACATGTGAGTGAAGACGCCCCCAGATGATTCAGCCTTCTGCAGATTGAGTCACCCTCTTTTGAGGTGCCAGATATTAGGGAGTAGAGACAGCATGGCCACCGTGCATTTGTTTGAATTCTTGACCAAAAAAATAAGTGAGCATCATAAAATGATTGTTATTTTATGTCACTAAGTTCCAGGAAGTTTGTTAACGCAGCAATAATAACTGGAACAGTCTCCATCCTCCAGTCACACAAATGACCTCAGAGACTCGGTTGTACATTTGTGGAAATCTGAATCAGCATCGGGTAGACAGTAAAGAACAAGGACAGAACATGAAGCTCTGATTTAGAGACCAACAGTTCTCCAAGAACAAAAACTCAGAGGCAGAAATGACCAAGAAGAAAGTCTCTAGAAATTAGCAGAATGTTTGGGGGAAGCAGAGAACTGACCACAGACTGTAAGATGAAGGACTTAGATAACCTTTGGCGGGTGACTTAAACTGAGTTTCAGGAGGAAAGCAGAAGACTTGTGCGTATTAATGCTGATTATATTTTAAATATCAGCTAGGATCTAAAGTGTAGGATGTCAGCTATGGGCATCACTATCCTAGAATTTGTATCTATCGGTGGTCCTTGTGTCTTAAACTCAAAACCTGAGATTGTTCCCCACCTCCTCTCTCCTCCAACCCACATTCAATACTGGGAGGCAGAAGAACAGAAGCAGTTAAGTTAGCAGCACTGGCCCCAGCTCTCCCACTTTGATTCCCAGCAATTCCATCTCCTAGCTGAGAATTCTTGGGCAATTTGTTTAACTTCTCCAAAACTCTGTTTCAGTATCTGTAAGTGGAAATTATAATAGTAGCTATCTCATGGGGTTATTCCAAGGATTATATGAGTTAACATGAGGAAAGCACTTTAAACAGTAGCTAAAACACAACAATTCCTCAACACATTCTAGCTATTCATTCGGTCAGTGAACACACTCTGCTAACCTCACTGCTTAACTATCTTTTATGTGTGTTCCCACCACTCCATCTTCTTATTTCCTTCCTTCTTGTCCTCTCCCAACCCGCCCTCCACAGTGACTCCAGCATTCATTATCCACCTACATAACATGTCACTACCCAAGTTAAAAACAACCAATGACTTCTGGTTGCCTTAGAGTGCCACAAAGGACTTCCCAGCGTTACGGCCCCAGGATCACCATCCTTCCTGTCTACCACTTTGATGCCGGTGTCTCGCTTCCTGTAACTGCACTGACTTTTTCCCCACAAATTTGTTTTCTTCTCCAGTGATGCTCCTTGCCCTCGCTTTCCCCACTCTCTAATGTGGTCCTTTATGAGAGCATGTTCTTGGCAAGGCACACTGAAATCTTAACGAGAACCTGCTGGCAAAATTCTCAGAATTTTTTCTGCTTCATGCTAAAGCAAAAGAGGAGGAGAGTTGGGAAGGGATGGGAGGGAGCCCATATCAGGGAAGTTGCTTTTAATACATTCCAGGTTTTTTTTTTTTTTAATAATTCCAGGTTCTTCTCTGAAAGCAGTGCAGGTTAAACAATCCCCTGACTACCGCAGAGCTATACTGGCCACGCTCTCCGTTTTACTTCCCAGCATTTGACCAGGAAAAAAAATGCCTGTTCACAGCTTAATAACTTCACCTGTACCTTTAATTCTCTGGAGTGTAGGGGATAGGAAAGAAGGGAAAAGCAGTTCAACAAAAGGAATCATGATAATAAAGAAAGTGACATGATTATAATTATTGGTGCATTTGTTTGTCTCTCCTGCCCCAACTTCCTTGACACCCCCCAGATAGCACACACACACACACACACACACACACACACACTCATCTGTGCTATATCATCATCCCCCTGTTGCACTATGTATTTTTGTGGTGTTGTTTGCTGTCTGTCCTCTCCTCCTCATATTATAAAATGAAACCCCCCAAGACTTAGTTTTTCATTCGCTGTTATTAATATATATCTAGTACACAGTATAGTAGCAGCACATAGAAGGTTCTCAACAAATATTTGATAAATGAATGAATGAACGATGGATGGATGGATAGATAGGTGAGTGAATGGTGGAAAGAACTCACTAAACATATAATCAGTAGTTTTGCTACCTCTTAACTTCACAGCATTAAGTAATGTTTTCAACCTCTCTGGGTCTCAATGTTCTCATCTGTAAAAATAAAAAGGCACAACAAGGATTTTAGAAGGGAAAGAGTCACAGAAGAAAGAATTCGCTTCCTTTAAGGACCAGGTACATACCCTCCATCATCTCCATGGGGGCTTTACCTGTTTCTCCAACAACACTGACACTCTCCCTCTTGAGTCCCTTGATACTTCCTACATCTCTTTCCTACAGTTGGTCACTGAGGTTTAAGAATGTGCTATGGAGAAGAACAGAATTTAAAAACTGATTGAGTGGAGACAGCCCTAGAAAATGAACGGAGGCCAGAGGAGAAAGCTGGAGAAGAATTCTAACAAAAATAAGAAAATTCACAGGGCAAAAAGAAAACAGAGAAGTCCATAAGGAGAAAAAAAGATGATAAATGTGCCCCAAGCTCCATGAAATAAGAAAACTATCAGTATGGAATTGGCAGATGCTTTTAGAGCAAGGATGGTAAATGCTGAGGGCAACGGATAGCTCCATAGACATTAGATCCCCCTGGGAAGGGCCACAGGGATGTCATTTAAACAGGAGGAGGACTGCCCATTCATCAGTGAGTCACCTCTGTCCCAGCAGAAATGTCTGCATTTACAAGGTGAACAAACTCCATGGGATACTGGGGGCGGGTCTCACGACTTAGCATGGTGCAGAAAATGAGCCCGATGCATGTTCATCAATGCCATGATTGAAGAGGAACAGTGCCACCCAGTGTTCTTAAGATTGCATCTGTCCAACTTT
Organism: Microcebus murinus; assembly: GCF_040939455.1. Taxonomy (NCBI): domain Eukaryota; kingdom Metazoa; phylum Chordata; class Mammalia; order Primates; family Cheirogaleidae; genus Microcebus; species Microcebus murinus. The sequence goes on along the minus strand of NC_134110.1, from coordinate 35,830,065 downwards.
TATCATTCTTCCTGACTAAAGGAATTTGAGAATTTCTTTCAGCTAAAACATACTTTGAACTAAAGTACTTCCGGTTGATTCATTGCCAAATGTAAATGATGCAGTCATTCATTTTATGCTTTGAAAGGGGGAGGATAGATAATGGAAAGAGAGAAAGGTGATGATGGGTGTCCCAATTATGTACCAGGATACAGGCCTGCAGAAACGGCAGGAGGAGGCGATCAACAGAGAGTTGGTCTCAAAGGCTTCTAATTTTGTAGAGGACTATCATTCAACTGGGCAAGAACAAACTGAAGGTGTACACTAAGCTACTAATGGTGCCAAAGCACAGAGGGCACAGCGGAAGATATGTGACAAGCCCCACAATAGCAGTGAATGTCAAGGTCGGTGGGAACAGAGGAGGGTACAGTTAATTTGACAAATATAATAGAAAGATTAAGATGCTGGAACACAGGGTCCTAATCCCAGCTACTATTTTCTCACTGTGGGTCCTAAGAAAAGTTACCTCAAATCTCTCTGAGTCTCAGCTTCCTCTGTGAAAATGGGAATGGTAATAATGACTGTACCACACTGCAAGAAAGATTAAATAATTGAATGTATTTGAAAGAGCCTAACACAATGCCCAGAACCTACAAATATTCACTAAATGCAGTTTCCTGTTATAGAAGAAACTTCAGGAAAGATTTCACTGGAAAAGCAACTTTTGAGCTAAACTCCAAAGAAATAGAACTCCCACTTTTTTGGCTAAAGAACTGTTACCCTCCTTAATTAAGGGACTAGCTCAAGATAGGTGCACATGGAGCCGTGAGGACTCCTGCAGCTGTCCCTCCAGCCAGATTAAGTGACCCATTCCAAGGGATCAGTGGGGACAGCTGTAATAGGCAGGTCACCCAGACATCCCAGAGGATGTACAAGGTTATCACCAGGTGGAGGAAGACTAAAAATGGAGCAAACTCCCAATTCCCAAACACCCTCTCCTGCAGAGGTGCAGTTGGAGATTGAAGTCTTCCATCTGGGGCTGCTTCCATGCAGACGCGTAAGTTGTGGCTGAAACCTGCAGGACAGGGAGATATTTGTTAAGGACAACAAGCAAGGTTATTCTTGTACTGTAGGATGGTAATCTTCTGCTTTTCTGCTAATGGATTCAGAAGGCTTTGTTGATTAGGCTTATTCTAGTCTGAAAATACTGATTCTCAGAAATGCCAATGTTTTCCTAGTTGGTGAGCAACCTATATTTAAATGTTTCTCAGCTCTAACACTGGAATTCACAGATTCCTCCAAGTCCCGATCAACAATCACAGCAACACTTCAGGTGAGAGGAAATAGCTATCTATTGTGAAAATGAAAAGGCTCCTTTCTCCACACACAGCTAAGTGGAATAAAACGTCGTTATGCCTCGCTTACAGCACCACCTAACGTTCTGAAGCAAGTCCTTTCCTATGCAGGAGATATCTTTACTTTAGGCGTCTTACAAATTCGATGCTCTTTCACCTTCACTTTGGCAACCAAGAAAAATAGAGACCAGTACCATGCAAGGCACCAGAATATGCCAAAGAAGTGAAAGTGACACACTCAACCCCAGAGGTATTTTTTATTCTAGTTAGGAGGGCAAGAAGAGACATCAGAGCAGAGGAATAAATGTGTAAATGTGTCAAAATTAAACATAATTCAATATGAAAATAACTGAGCATCTACTTAAAGGCCTGCGATTGCTAGGTGCTGGGGATACTGTAGTGCCAAAGACAGCACGATTTTTGCCTTCAAAGAGCTAACTTCCAAACAGACAATTAAAGTACAGAGTAACTAAGTATGTGATCAGGTTGTAAAGAAGGTCCAAAGAGTGCTAATGGGAGATTTTTGTTAAGTATGAATTGGAGAACTCAAACTCAGAAATGGACAGGACCTGCATTGAAGTGTTGCTGGACCTGAAGATTAAGACAGGAGCTGAAATTAAGAATCACTTCAGAAGGCCTGGTGAGCTGTAGGCTTTGGTTGGTTGCTTCCCCGGCACCCAAACCATTTCCCAAACAACTGCACACAGATTTTTCTTTGAAGAACTACTTTCCCCCCACTTTTTCAGCAAAATAGTTTGGACAGAAGTGACCCCACCTTCAGCTCTAGGGGTGGGACTCAACAGACCTACGCAATCAGCATGTGACCTTTTGGTCAATGACACTGGTTTTCAGAAGAGCATGTGACTCAGTTCAAACCAGTAAGGTAGGAGGAGACATTTGTTTGCGTTTAAGAGAAGAAAAAGTGTCTCTTTGCCATGGGAGCCAGAAGAAAAGACATTGCTCTGGACAGCTGTGTGTTCTAGAACTGTTGCAGCTAATGCTTGCTACTGTAAGCTAAATGGTTAATAGTACAAGGTGACATGAGGATGTGAAAACAACACATAGAGAATGGCAGAGTCTAGACACCTGCCCTGATGACATCAGGAACCTCTGGATCCAAGTGTGCCTGAAGCTCAATGTCTGACCTTTTCCATTTTATAAGTCAATACACTACCTTGATGTATTAAACTAGTTTTATATTTTTCAACCTATAAAAGTAATGTTTGTTGAAGCATGAGAAATAATAAAAGGCAAATAAAAATAATATAACACATATAAGAGAAAGCTAACCAGCTTCTTCCATATTCCTTCCCTTCCCACCCTCTAAAATATCCAATATTAACAGATGGTTGTTGTTAGGGGCTGAATTGTGTCCACCCAACATTCATATGTTGAAGTTCTAACCTCTAGTACCTCAGAATGTGATTGGATTTGAAGATAGGGCTTTTAAAGAAATAATTAGGTTAAAATGAGGTCATTAGGGTGGACCCTAATCCAATATGACTAGTATCCTTACCAGAAGAGGAGATTAGGACAGATTAGGACACAGACACCAAGGGAGGAACATGTGAGGACACAGGTAGAAGACAGCCATCACAAGCCAAGGAGAGAGGCCTCAGAACACCAGCCCTGCACACACCCAATCTTGGATTTCCAGCCTCCAGAACTGTGAGAAAATAAATTTGTGTTGTTTAAACCACTGCTATAGACTGAAAATTTGTGTCTTCCCCAATGCATATGCTGAACCTCATCTCCAATATGATGGTATTTGGAGGTGGGGCCTTAGAGAGGTAATTAGGTTTAGATGAGGTCCTGAGGGTGAGGCCATCAGCATGGGATTAGTGACCTTAAAAGAGCCTAGAGCTCGCTCTCCTGCTCATGCTCTGGCTCTCTTCTCTCTCTTTCTCTTCGCCTGTCTCCCCCCACTCCCATGTGAGAATATAGCTTCAAGACAGCTGTCTGTAAACCAGGAAACAGACCCTCACCCTCACCAAGAATTTGACCATGAAACCCACTGATCTGAGATTTCTGGCCTCCATATTGTGAGAAATAAATTTCAGGATTTTTTAAATTTAATTTATTTTTTAATTTCAGAATATTACAGGGATACAAACACTTTGGTTACACAAATTGCCTTTGCACTGCTTGAGTCAGAGCTACAAGCGTGCCCAACCCCCAGACAGTGCTTAAGCCATGAAGTTTGTGGTGCTTTGTTGTGGCAGCCCTAGAAAACTAATACAGATGTATATCTTTCCACGCATGTCTCCTTGCTTTTACATATACCTACAACATATCTACACATAATCAATGATCTATGTTTGTTGTTATCAAAATGAAATCATACTATACTAGTTATTCTGCAATCTTCTCTTGTCACAAAAAGTGTGGATATATATTGCTAAAAACCAGTTGAAATCAATCTAATTACATCTATTTTCTAATTTCTTAATGAATGTACATAAATATAATTTTACATAAATATAATCATATACATGCTTAGGACTGGGGGGATATAATTTGTTTTTTATTGTTTAGGATTGGGGGTTTGTTTTGTTTTGAGGAGGGTTTTTTTGGTATTATTTTCTTTTCCCTTTGTTTTTCCTAGGGCTTGTCTCACCTCCTCCCTCACACCCAACATATGGCAAATTAACAACCTCAAATATGTTCTTGCGGCCATATTTTTCTCTGGGTCATATAATCTTTTTACTCTCTAATTTTTTTCATCCCAACCTAACTTTGAGATCCCTGAGAGGCAGATGGCTATAACACAAAGGCGTGGCTTCATCCGAGCCAAATGGTTTACGATAAATGGTAGATGGATGTCAACATTCCAGGCTCAGTGGTTGCACTAAAAGCCTTGGATACAGGCATTGCCCATGGGTAGAGCAGAGGAAAGAAACATGACTGACACCTGTGGTCTTTGAGATGACTGCATTTGTGAGCACTCAGGAGACACCTACTGGAGACTCAAGATGAGTTGGAAAAGTGAAATTGGACTCCCTATAGTAGTTGGTGAGCCTTACTGAAATGATTTTGTTCTTCCTAATTTTACCCTTCCTGCCCTACCATTGCATTTAAATGATAACATAGGAGCTAGGCAACTAGGATAGCAATTCTTATAAATAGCTCAGGCGCATTAATAGCAATCACCAGACATTGTTTCTGTTTATGTAAATGTGGTTTATCTCTTTTGGTAGCAAAATTACAGAACAACTTTTTGTGCCCTTTTAAATCAGTAAAGTATAAGAACAAGACAAGCAGATCCCATTTATCTTCTCTTTTAAGGGTAGAGTTATTGAACCAGTTCTGCTTCACTTTGCTTAAGGGGATCTTTCTTCAGCAGAGCAAAGACAAAATGGATCAGAGAGACAGACTCCAGATCCAGCAAAGAAGCATTGTGCAGGAAACAGTGGAATTCCACACAGGATGGTACCACGGATGAACCTTTTGGAAAACAACTCTGGGGTTGCTGAGCTCACAATTTCATGCCACATATCAGCATGTCATCAGCATGTGTGCCCTGCCAAAGTGTTTTATTTTCTAGAGCCTCTGATTTCACCTCTTTCTCTGGCTGTTAGACATATGCTCAAGACTCAGATATGCTACAAATATTAGATATTTAAGAAATGGGTCAGCCAGGCCTGGTGGCTCATGCCTTTAATCCCAGAACTTTGGGAGGCTGAAGCAAGAGGATTACTTGAGGATGGGAGTTTGAGACCAGTCTGGGCAACATAGCAAGATCCTGTCTCTACCAAAACAAAAGAAAAAAGAAAAATTAACTGGGCATGGTGGCACACACCTGTAGTCCTCCTAGCTAGTGGGGAGGCTGAGGCAGGAGAATAGCCTGAGCTCAGGAGTTCAAGGTTACAGTGAGCTGTGATTACACCACCGCCCTCCAGCCTGAACGACAAAGTGAGATCCTGTCTCAAAAAAAAGGATTATTTTACAAATCTATGGGAAAAAAACAAACTCTTCAAAAGAGAGTATAAGCAAAGAATATGAACAGACTCTGCATGTGGACTATAAACAGATTTTTAAAAATTAAGGTTCAGCCTCACAAGGAAGCAACACATGCAAATCAAAACTATAAATATTTGTGACCAATCAAAAAGCAAAATAAAAGATATAGTATTGTTAAAGATGTAGGGAAACTGGATTGTCACATAATGTTGATGGAAGTATAAATTACCACAAGCTTTCTGAAAGTCAATTTGACAATTAATCCACAAACAACATAAAAATGTGATAACTTTTGATCCCCAGCTCTATCTCTATGAACAAAAATTATGATATATGATGATTTTATTGTCTTAGAAAGCTGTTCACAATACATGAGGTTTTAAAAAAATATATGTAGAGGAATCTTATGACCACAGAATTCTGGAAGACTATAAATTTTAACAATATTTATTTCTGGGCTGCAGAGTTATAGATGGTTTCATTTTCTTTTTTTTGTTGTTGTTGTTTATATTTTTTCTATAATGAGTATGTATATATTCCTTTTTTGTTTAAATTTTTGAAAGGTTAACGGGAGTACCTTTACAAAGACAGCAACGGGGGTACCATTCTGTTAAACGACATGCACACATGCAAAGAGGAGACAAATAGACTCTAATCAGTGGCTCTCCCATATGCCTTACTGTATTTCCAAACTTTCTATAGGAAATGTATCTAGCATTAGTGATTGTTAATAACCAGGAAGCCTGGGAGTCAAACCAGATGCAAACACAGCAGAGGCCCCGCCAGATTCTCCGCAGTGGTCTCTCCCCTGGCTCACCACCCTTCTTCCTCCCAGTCCACAACCCTTGCGACCATATCCAAGGGCCTGAATGTTTGTGTTCGTCCAAAATGTATACGTTGAAATCCTAACCCCCTAGTGTGATGGTATTAGGAAGTGGCCCCCTGGGGAGGTGATTGCATCATGAGGGTAGAGGAATTAGTGCCCTAATAAGAGGGACCCCAGAGAGCTCTTTTGCCCTTTTTATGCCACTTGAGGATCCAATGAGAGACCAGTATTCTGGCACCCTGATCTGTGACTTCTGGGCTCCAGAACTGTCTAAAATAAATTACAGTTGTTTAGAAGCCACCCAGTCTGCGGCACTTAGTTATGCCATCCCAGATTGATCATGCTAGGGCTTTAGCCTCTATTAGCTCTGAATCCTGCCTCTACTTTATGTGTGACCTCTGCTCTGACCTCTACACTATCCCTGCAGCTCACCCCTTCTCCAACCACTAGCACTTGACTCTGATTCAAAACATTGAATACAAGCAATACATTTCGTTAAAAAAGATTTTGATATAAAACCATGAGCATTCACCAATCACCTACTAGATGTCTGAAACTGTGATAAAACAAGTCAGATCACGTCACTCTTCCATCCCAACATCTGCACCAGCCTCCAATCTCACTCATCATCAACTTCAGTTATCATAGTGGCCTACCAGGCCTTGTGCCATCTGGCCCATGGCCATCCTCTGACCGCGTCTCTTCCTATTCCTCCTGTTATTCTCTCCATCCAGCCGCCCAGTCTCCCGGCCACTCCAGAGCATGCATGGACACTCCTGCCTTAAGTGTTTCCTGTTGCTATTTCCTCTGGCCTGGAATTCTTCCATAGGTATTCACTTGGATCACACCCTTACACCCAAATCTTTGTTGAAAGATACCCTTCTTAGGGAGGTTTTCCCTCATCCCCCAAATTAAAATTGAAATCATGCATGATCCCAGGACCTCCCTATCCCTTTCCTGCTTCTCCATAGCACTTCCTATCATCTAAATACGTTTTCACTAATTCGTTTTTTATCTGTCTTCCCCCTAGGATGTAAGCTCCCCAAGGACAGAAATTTGTTTTCCCTGTGTATCCCCAGCCCCTTGAATAATGTCTGCAATGTACTAGTTCTGAATAGATATGTATGAAATGAAGAAATGAACATGAATGATGATTCACAGACAATATCGTTAATTTTCATAACCATTATGGGAGGCAGACATTCAGAACTCCAGTTTACAAAGAAGCAAACAGAATCTCCAATTAAGAGTGTGAAAATGTTACTCAGCAAGAAAACAGTAAACTGGATTTCAAATCCACAATTATTAGTCTTCAGAGCCAATCTTCTCTCCACTAGGACTGCCTTAGAACTGCCCTAATGGAACATGCTTTCACTATGGCAAGGTGTGGAAAGATTCAGATCATTCTAGTGCCTATTGTATCTATTAAAAACCTGCTAGTCCCCTTGACAACTGTATTTTAGACTTAAGAATCTTGAATCAGTAAGGTAATAGATTAAAAACCTATTCCATTTGTATTCATCTTGCCAGAGTCCCAGGATTCTTGCTCTAGATGTTCTTTTTGGCTGTTCTATGCCCTTGGCCTGGACAAAGCACTTAGCTTTGGAGTTAGACATACCTGGACACTAGTCCCAGCACTGGCAAGCATTATCTGTGTGGCCTGAAGCCATTGGCCTCACTCCTCTGAGCTTCAAGGTTCTTATCTGTAAAAGAAGGTTAATATTTCCAACCTCAAGGGGTTCTTGCAAGAATTAACTGAAAGAATGTATGTAAAGTGCCTAGCATAGTGCTCAGCACTTAGTAAATGTGCAATAAAAGATCCTTATCTTTCCCCAGGTGGGACAGCCAGGAATAGTAGTGGCTTCCTTGGGCCCATGATCCAGGGGCTAGTATCTCCTGTCCCCTCATAGGCGAAAAATGTGATGAGGACAGTATTCTTATGCACGAGACCAAGGCCATTTCTGGTGCTTCCATTTATGCCTCTGTAGCAGATTCTTGACAAATTACAGCTATTCGTATCTTGTTAGAAGAGGTGAATTGCAAAAATTTTATACTTTCTCTACTCTTTGCTTCAATCTCATGCTAAGATAATTTGGTTATTACAAAGTGTGTGTGTGTTATACACATTTATGGCACACTCACTGGGTGTGATTATTTGTTTAATATGTCCTGGTGCTTTACATATATTACTCACTTAAGTGGGCAGTGACATACCCATTTTACAGATGGAGATATTACGTGATGTTTTATTTATTTTTTGTAATAGCACTTAGCATTTGAAATTATCATATTCACTTATTTGCTTACATATATATATTATTTTTCTCACCTAGACTATCAGCTGCTTGAAGGTAGAGACCATGTCCATTTGCCTTGATCCCTGCATCTCCAGCTACTAGAGCAGTGTCTAGAACAGTCAGTGTTCAGCGAGTATTTTTCAGAGAAAAAATGTAGGAGAATACATTTTTCTGAAAAGATTTGACCATCCTGAATCAGAGGGAACCATCCGTTAGTCCCAAGTAATATGCTTTTTTGAAAAATTATTTGATTACTTGGCATATGTTAAAAATCCTGAACATGTTTTTCTGGAAAATTACTTAACTATTTAAGATCCTAACTTGTACTATAAGCAATTGATACCACTTCTGGATGAGGGGACACCTTCTTCCCACCAATACAAGCCCTACCGTCAAGCCTTCCTTTAGAGAACAGAAAGAAACATTTTTAAAACCATCCCTGAAATCTCAACCACATGCTCAGCAGATTATTTTTATTCTTGAACTAAATTCTTGGAGGTTTCTGTTGTTAAATCATGGTCAAATTTCATTTGTGTTGTTTATAGTGCAATAATACTATAACAAGATCTACAAATATATATAGACAGTCTAAAACATCTTTGTCCATGGTTTGGAGAGATATTGTCAAAGGTGTCCTTTGAGATAATCTTTAAAGTAAAAATGCTGTGGGGTTGTACTCTTATTATTGTGGTTTTCTTTCTTATTAATCACACAGGTGAAAACATATTGATGACAAAGATGTCCTTAGGCCTTTGTACTTTTACAAAGATGCTCCCACTGAGTTCAGAAACTTTTAGTGAATCATTGTAAGACATTTTGTTGCTTAACTTTTGCAGTACACCAGGGCAATAAAGGATTTTCAACATCTTTTTAAAATTCTAACCAGCTCATATAAAATATGCAGGCTGCATTTTAAAGAACACACAAAAAAATCTCTAAAATGTGCAGAAAAACTAAAGAAGAAAAAGACAGTAAAATTCAGGGAGAGATAAAAATTGCTAAAGGCTCCCTCTATTTCCTATAAAGTTTTTTTAAAAATAAATTTTATTGCGTATGCTTGAGGTTTACAACATGATGTTACAGGACACATATAGATAGTAAAATGGTTACAGTAGTGAAGCAGAATAATGTATCTATCATTTCACATACTTCCTTTTTTGTGTGTAACATGAGCCTCTAAAATCTACTTCTTTAACAAAAATCCCTGGCTGGACAAGGTGGCTCAGGCCTGTAATCCTAGCACTCTGGGAGGCCGAGGCGGACAGATTGCTCAAGGTCAGGAGTTCGAAACCAGCCTGAGCAAGAGTGAGACCCCATCTCTACTCTAAGTAGAAAGAAATTAATTGGCCAACTAATATATATAGAAAAAATTAGCCAGGCATGGTGGCACATGCCTGTAGTCCCAGCTACTCAGGAGGCTGAGGCAGAAAGATTGCTTGAGCCCAGGAGTTTGAGATTGCTGTGAGCTAGGCTAACGTCACGGCACTCACTCTAGCCTGGGCAACAAAGCAAGATTCCGTCTCAAAAAAAAAAAAAAAAAAACCTGATATAGAGAGTTCTATAAAGTTTTAATCAGACCCAATTTTTTTTTTTTTTTTTGAGCCTGGAATGGGAAGAGGATAATTACCTTATATTTTTGGAGGCTATGGTGATCAAAAATTCTGACAATACTGACTCACTGCAAGGCACAGGAAAGGCCTAGCTGCAGCTGGTAGGGTCGAAGTGTGTCCAGTTCCAGTTTCAGTGATAAAGGAATTAAGTGCTTGATGAACACACTAAATATCTGCATATGAGAGCTCATGGTCATTCCAGCTCTAGGAATGCAGACATGGAGTTCTTGTTTTTTTTTTCCTGTCTTCACTGGTATTTCTGAAGAAAAATATTCTCTCATCGATACAGCAGGAGAAGATTTCAGAGGACATGTGATCCATATCATTTTTTTCAACCAACGGAGTTCTGAAGCAAAGAAGGGTTTTCTCAAGTTCAATAACCAGAATGGACCGACTAGATGGCAAGAAGTCCGTTTTACTTTTAATTGTTAAAACAATAAAATACATTAGCAAATTATAAACGAAATTAAAAAGTCAAATTCTACCATCCTAGTCAGTAGACTTGTTTTACACATGCAGGCATAAAGATTTTTGAAGCTGAGATGAGAAGGATGGATGGCCTCCAGAAACTCTTATTTTCAATAGAATTGATGTGACTTGATTGTGAAACTGGATGTGGGGCCAGAAGACAGAGATCGAAAACTCCCAGGAATCTGACATGGGTGACTGGGTACACACTATCAGGACAAGGAAGACAATGGGATCTCACTTTGACAACGTACTTCTTAGAGAGGACTCAGCCACGTGACTTTGGCTTCCCCAATCAGATGTCCCAGTACAAGATGTCTATTCAAAACTGAACGACAGGGGGCAGCCAACCCATGGAATTCATTTTCCTAGAGAGGTTTGAGCGTGAAGTAGCAGAGGTTCAAACACACAGAGGCTAGCATCCTGTGCAAGTGTCCAGGCATGACATTAATGGGTTCTGCTATGTAAGCTTTGCATTGTGGTTTGGGCACTGATCCTGAATAAACAGCTTCCAAGCCTGATTCTTTTGTTTTCTTGGGAGTTCCTAAGTTATTTGTTAGTTTAATATATTTATTTTCCCTTCAAACCTGCTAGAAGGATGTGGTACTCGGTTTCCAAATACAGCCCCTCTATGAGCCTTACCATCCAGTATCCACAACCTTGTGCTGGCCCCTCCTATTGCATCTGGGCTGGCCCAGTGGCTCACTCACACAGAACGTGGTGAACTGACCTTGTGTGACTTCCAAGACTAAATCATAAGAATTCTTGTAGCTTCTGCCTGTGCAGCTTGGGACGATGGCTCTTGGGAGCTCCTGTTTGGAACCCAATCATCACACTGTCAGAAACTTAAGCCACCATTCTACTCTCTACTTTTAGGAGTTCTAATTTTTTAGATTCCACATTTAAGTGAAATCACACGGTATTTGTCTTTTTGCAGCTGGCTTGTTTCACTGATCATAATGTCCTCTAGGTTCATCCATGTTGTTGCAAATGACAGATTGTTCGTTTTTTTTAAAGGCTGAATAGTATTTCATTGGGTATATATACCACATTTTTAAATTCATTCACCCATTGATGAAAACTTAGATTGTTTCCATATCTTGGCTGTCAAGAATAATGCTGCAGTGAACATGAGAGTGCAGACATCTCTTTGACAAACTGATTTCACTTCCTTTGGGTGTATGCCCAGAAGCGGGATTGCTGGATCATATGGTGGTTCTATCTTTAAGTTTTTTAGGAACCTCCATACGGTTTTCCAAAATGGCTATACCAATTTATAATATCACCAATAGTGTATAACGGTTCTCTTTTCAACACTTGTTATCTTTCATCTTTTCCATACCAGAGGCTGGGGTAGGGTGGGGTGAACAAGGAAAGAAGGAAAGTCAGTAGGAGAGGGTGGGAGCCTAATTTTGGTGGGTATCTTGTTCCAAGTTACCACTACTTCCTGTCATAGAGATATTAATATAAGGAATTTGTTTTTTTCCTGGAAAAATGAGTTCAAAGTTTCAATTATATAAGAAGAATAAATTCTGGTGTTTTATTGCACAGCATGGTGACTATAGTTAATAATAACATATAAAGTACCTAGGAATATACTTAACCAAGGAGGTAAATGACCTCTACAGGGAGAGCTGTGAAACACTAGGAAGGAAATAGCAGAGGATGTAAACAGATGGAAATCCATACCATGTTCGTGGGTCGGCAGACTCAACATCGTTAAAATGTCTATAATACCCAAACTGATCTACAGATTCAAAACCTATTAAAATCCCAACATCATTCTTCACAGATATGGAAAAAAATAATTTTATGCTTCATTTGAAACCAGAGAAGACCCCGCATATCAAAAGCAATTCTAGGCAATAAAAACAAAACGGAAGGTATTAATATGCCAGATATCAAACTATACTACAAAGCTGTAGTAATAAAATCAATTTGGTATTGGCACAAAAATAGGAATATGGACCAGTGGAACAGATCTGAGAACCCTGATATAAAACCATCCTCATATAGCCATCGAATCTTTGACAAAGCAGACAAAAACATACACTGTGGAAAAGAATCCCTTTTCAATAAATGGTGCTGGGAAAACTGCATAGCCACTTGTAGAAGACTGAAGCAGGACCCACACCTTTCACCTCTCATAAAAATCAACTCATGCTGGGTAACAGACTTAAATCTAAGGTATGAAACTATTAGAATTCTAGAGGAAAATGTTGAAAACACTCTCCTAGACATTGGCCTAGGCAAAGAATTTATGAAGACTCCAAAGGCAATCACAGCAGCAACAAAAATAAATAAATGGGATGTGATCAAACTAAAAAGCTTCTCCACAGCCAAAGAAATAGTCATGAAAGTAAACAGACAACCTACAGAATGGGAGAAAATTTTTGCATCCTACACATCTGATAAGGGGCTGATAACTAGAATCTACTTAGAACTCATGAAAATCAGCAAGAAAAAAATCAAACAACCCTAACAAAAAGTGGGCAAAGGACATGAACAGAAACTTTTCTAAAGAAGACAGAATAATGGTTAACAAACATATGAAAAGATGCTCAACATCTCTAATCATCAGGGAAATGAAAATCAAAACTACAATGGGATATCACTTATTTCCAGTAAGAATGGCCCTTATCAAAACGTCCCAAAACAATAGATGTTGGCGTGGATACAGAGAGATAGGAACACTCTTACACTGCTGATGGAACTGCAAACTAGTTCAACCTCTATGGAAAGCAATATGGACATACCTAAAAGCGATATAAGTGGATCTATCATTTGATCCAGCATTGCCATTACTGGGCATCTACACAAAAGAACAAAAGTCACTCTATGAAAAAGACACCTGCTCTCGAATGTTTATAGCAGCACAATTCATAATTTCAAGGCTGTAGAAACAACCCAAGTGCCCATCAATCCAAAAGGATTAATAAAATGAGGTATATGTATACCTCAGTACTATTCAGCTCTAAGAAACAACAGTGATATAGCACATCTTGTATTTTCCTGGATAGAGCTGGAACCCATACTACTAAGTGAAGTATCCCAAGAATGGAAAAACAAGCACCACATATACTCACCAGCAAACTGGTATTAACTGAGCAGCACCTAAGTGGACCTATAGGAACTACATTAATTGGGTATTGGGTGGGTAGGAGGGGGAAGGGGGCGGGTATATACATACATAATGAGTGAGATGTGCACCGTCTGGGGGATGGTCATGCTTGAAGCTCAGACTTGTGGGGGGAGGGGGGACAAGGGCATTATTTGAAATCTTAAAATTGGTACCCCCATAATATGCTGAAATAAAAATAAATAAATAAATAAAAATAATTAAAAACAGAATAATATATTGTGTATTTCAAAATAGCAAACAGGATTTTAAATGTCCTCACCGCTAGAAACGATAAATATTCTTAGATATGCTAATTAGCCTGATCTGATCTCCATAGTATATACAATTATCAAAACATCACATTGTATCCCCCCAAAATATTCAATTATTACTTGCCAATTAAAAATAAAACTAAAAAAAGAAAGAAGAAACTTAAGCCACCAAAGAGGTTATGTGTAGTGTAAGGACAAATGCAATTTTAAAATAACTAATTCTTTCTGTTGAAAATAAGAGATTTCTCTTCCATTCTTCCTTTCATAGCATTTACTTTAGAAAACTTGTAATTTTAAGTACTTTCTCCTCTTTTGAAATGTCTGTAAATTCTTTTGAAGACTAGATATGCCTTTTTTAGCATTATGACCTAAAAATGCCTTTCTTGAAAGCCTGGGAGCCATCTCTTTGAAATGTAACACTACAAGGAGTGACAGCACCCCTATCCCCCAATTTCTGTGAGGGGGCAGGAACCTAATTTTGGTGAGCCTAATTTACTCTAAGTTACCACTATCTCATGTCATAAAGATATTAATATAAGGAATTTGTTTTTTCTTGGAAAAAGCCAAGTAGCCAACATAAATGGTCACCCCAATTACCAGGTAGTCAGGATGAACTCTGACAGATGGTGTTGTCAAGCCCTCTTACTTGACAACCAGTTATTGTTTATCTTTTTTTTATTACTTCATATTATGGGGGTACAGATTTTATTAGGGTTACACATCTTGCCCCTGTCTCCCTCCCCCACCCCGCTATGCCAGAGCTTCTAGCGTGTCCAGACTCCAGGTGGTACGCACCGCACCCACCGTGTAAGTACACACCCTTCCTTCCTCCCTCCTTCCCCCTGCCCACTTCCTGATTACAGATTTTTTTTTCAGACATTTTGGTTACAATGTATATTTTTACCTCTCCCTAAAAAGTGATAAGGGTGATTCCCCCCCCCCACAATGCTCACCACTTCCTTAAGATGTGGGTCTACCCCACCCCCAAAATCCCTGTTGAACACTACCATTCTTTGAGCACCATAGTTTTAGTCAGTCAGTACCAATTTGATGGCGAGTAGATGTGTAGCCCGTTTTCCAGATCTTGTGTCATCTCGCTTTGTATTACAGGCTTAAGCTTAATCCAGGATAGCATAAACGGTGCTAGCTCACTGTCGTTTCTTAGGATTGAGTAATATTCCATTGTGAACATATACCACATTTTAGTTATCCACTCATGGTCTGCACTGCCAAGTTATTGTTTATGTTGAAGACATGTATGCAAGGGGTGATATCTGCTTGGCTGTATATAATAAGGTGAGGTTTCTTTCTGTCTTTGCAATCTCTTAGTGCATTGCCTGTGACACACGTCACATCCTGGTTTCATGTTTATTTAATAATAAAACTTTTCTTTCTCTACTACCTTTGCAAACAGGTTTTCTGGATTGGGAGAAAAACTGTTTTAAATTGTTTTTCCCCAACAGTAGGTGCCCTGGTTGTCAGGCACAGCCAAGGTCCCAGATGACAGCAGCACCGATTGCTGACCATGGGATGAACCATCCTGGACATCCCAGCCACAATCTGACCACAGTCACATGAGACACTCCAAGCCAGAACTACCCAGCATAGCCCCGTCAACCATGGAACAATTAGACATAACAAATTATTGTTCAAAGCCACTACATTTCGGGGTAGTTTATTATACAGCAAGAAATAACCATAACAAATAACTTTGACTCCTGCAACTAAGAACTCTGATACATATAACCTCTCCTCTCTTTCTAGGTGGAAAGTGTCCTGGGAGATGGGGGTTCTTTCCATCTCTGAAGACCCTATTTAAATTGGTATTATTTTTTGCACAGAGTAGTTGCTAATATATTTTCCTGCTTCAATCTCTTTTTGGACAGATTGGGGTTTAAACAAAAACAACAAATTGGATGTAATACATGTCAGTCGAACAAAATTGAATATTTTTATCTAACAACTGCTTCTAAAAAGCATTTGCTTCTGTTTGTTTACACACTCTGCAAATAATTTCCCTACAGTTTAAAGCCAATACACAGGGAATTATGTCTTGGGAGTATCAAGATGGTTCTATTTTCTCAAAATTATTTCCAAGCTCTGATCTTGGTTCCTTGGGCATTTTGCTCTTATGTATGCTTCAGGTGACATCATTTGGGGTTTCTGTGCCTACCTTTTTCCTATTTTAATGGTATAATTAAGAGTTCCCTCTGTTGGCCATAGGGAACTCTTTCACAAGCATCCACAGAATATTGTAAAGACTGAAACCAAATGAGTAAGCACACACAAAAAAATGCTATCTGGAGAGACCCACTGTTCCATTTCTCTGGAGCCTAAGCCTGTGTATGTAACAATTATTGGATTATGTTCCTGGAGGCGCATGCTATCTCCTGTGATTTGACTTGCCCATTCCCCTGACAGATGACTAATTTGAAGGTTTGAAGACAAAAGCAATCCAGACACATTCTTCAGGCTTTTTTCAGGATCGGCAAATGCCTTTTAGTTGCAATTTAAATTGAACTTTGGAAACTTACAGATGCTTTCCTTGGTTGATTTGGAGCCTTTTTGATTTGATTAGACCTCAACAGAGATGCTCAGAAAACATGGACTCACAGCATCAATTTTCTGCCCTTCTCCCCACCCATTTTTAAAAACCTCACAAGGCAGGATTCAGCAGACCAGCCACTTACAGAGAAAGGATTGTTATAAGAAGATGTAGTAAGTGAAAACCAGACTGCAAAGTCTGTTCCAGGCAACCACCCCCTGTCTGGCTTACTGAAATCTCTGTTCTCCATGGAGCCTGGGATAATGACCTAATAACAGGGAGTAAGAAGTACTTGAGCAATTTGGAAAAGGAAGGTGAGAAAATGAGGTCAAGGAAAATTCCTTCAGTCTCAGCAACCTCATCTGAAACAAAGACAAAATAGTTGGTATGCACCTCCTAGGGTTGCTGGAAAGCCTAAAAATGATAAGAATGTAGGCAATACCCTGAGCCCTGTGTCTGCCTCCTTGTAAAGTGCTGAGTCAATGTCACCTTTGAGTATCATCATGTCCAGGGTAACAGTTGGGAGCAATGCATTCTACTTTGGGCACTATGCTTTAAGAAGGACACTGCAAAACATAGCACTGCAAGAGGAGAAGGAGGAAAAGGGGGAGGAGAAAGAAAAAGAGGAAAAAGTGGTGCAGGGGAAGGAAAAGCAAGAGAAGGATAGAAGAAGATAGAGGAGGGAGAGGAAAAGAAAAGAGAGGAAGATGGCCAGAATTAAATCAAGCTAAATGGGAATGTCAGTAGGAAATGAGAGATCATGCCTAGAGAATAGAAAACACAGAGATCATGAGCCTAAAATAGCTCATGGTTAAGGGAACAGATTTGTTCATTCAACAATTACATATTTAATGCTTTCCTTGTGCCCAGTATGCTGCAAAGTGCTGGGGATGCGAATGTGGCCCCTGCCCTCATGGAACTTAGAGGACAGCAGAGGAGATGGGTAATCTAAAAGGTCACTGATGCGCAGTTCGGGTGGCTGTCTTGAAGCAGAGCTCTAAATAGCTTTTGGTGGGTAAGGTGGATGTGGGGGTTGTCCGGAAATGCTTCCACCTGCCACTTACTAGGACTAGGATACTGCGAAATTACTTAACACTGTAAGTCTCAGATGAACATCTGTCAAATGGAAATAGCAGTAGCTGCTTCACAGGGGTGTTATGAAGAATCAATACAACCATCCTTGTAAGGCATTTTTTCCAGTGCCTGCCACACGTCAGAGCTTCATATTCTAAATCTGTTATTTTCACTTGGCGGGGAGAGGAGACAGAGTACTCCAGATCTCTCCAGAGCCGTCCTTTCCCAAATGTTCACCTGTCCCCTAGAAGATGGATATTGGGAACATGCAGTCTCTTCACCCATTTGCTCAGCATTTGTCCAGTGCTTTCAGCCCTCACAGAGTTTACAGTATAGCAGAGGAAACGAAGAAGTAAACAGATGACTGTCATTGGGAGAGATGTGTGATTATTATGAGAATATATGATTACATATAATTTTTATGAATCAGAGAGTTGAGTTTCTTCCTAATAAAGTAAGTAGAACGGCACCCGTATGAATATACAATTCACTTTATATTTATTATACTGGCTGTGCTTTAGGTTCACCTGGAAGGCTTTTTAAAAAGCAAATGTCCAATCCTCAGCCCAGACCATTCGAATCCAAATATTGGATCATGGTATGACATAAAAGCTACCCCACTGTTCAAAACAGAAAGGCCATCCAGGTGAGTACAATGTGCATGCAAGGTTAAGAGCGATTTGTCTAGAATCACTGCCTTCCTCTCAGATGGTTGCCTCCTTAGCAGCCACCCACACTTTCCGCTTTCCTCTTTTCTCTTCTCACCCCCTGCGTGTTCTCAGCCTCCTGTGGCTTCAGAAATCTTTCCTTTGTCTCCAGACACACATGCCCACTGTGCGATGTTCCATTCGGTGAAAGGCAGAGCCAATTCCACCCTCTGCACTCATCATCTCCCTCCTCAGGCCTCACCTCGCTGACGGGGGCTGCCATCCTTCACACCCTCTCCACACATAGACCGACAGCAGGGCAGGTGCGCTTCTCCCCGTGGCCTTTCCCTCTGGCCCCTCCTCTCCGTCCTCTCTCTCCTGCCTTCATTCATGTAGGCCACCATCATTTCACCACATTTTCTCCAACTGCCTTCCAACGAGTATCCATCTGCTGCACTGCCCAAATGCAAATCTGAACATGACGCCTCACTGGCAAAAACCCTTTCTTGCCTCCCCATGGTTTTGGGAGTCAAATTCAGGCTCCTAGAATGACTTTCACAGCATAGCACAGCCTGAGCATGGCCTCATCTTCTGCCACTCTCTCTCCCTGGCCAGGAACTCCAGCCTAGCTAAGACTCTTACACATCTCTTGCTTCCTTGCCTTTGCACATGCTCATCTCTCTACCTGGAATATCTTTTCCATATTTGTCACAGGGCAATTACTTTGTGTCCTTTAATGCTTCCCTAGAACCCTCTCCCTGGCAGGCATGCCTCTTTCACAAGCCAGCAGCCAGGAGCCAGTCTCACTCCTCTGTGTTCAGGAACCCTGTGCTCACCTCTGCCACTGTCTTTATCCTACTGTGTTGAAATGTGCCCAGCCCACTTACTCCATTGGGGATGCTATTATTCATACAAAACACCACAACTACGTGGCTTACAAACAACAGAAATTTATTTCTCAGCTCTAGAAGCTGGGAAGTCCAAGATCAAGACACTGGCAGATTCACTGTTTGGTGAGGGCCTGCTTTCTGGTTCATGGACAGTCCTCTCATTGCGTTCTCACGTGGCAGAAGGGATGAAGAATCTCTCTGCGGTCTCTAAGGGCATGAATCCCATTTATGAGGGCTCTACCCTCATGACCTAATCACCCCCTGTGTCAGTCTCTTTTGTGCTGCTATAAAGAAAATACCTTAGGCTGGGTAATTTATAAAGAAAAGAGGTTTATTTGGCTCACAGTTTTGTGGACGGTACAAGAAGTGTCACACCAGCATCTGCTTCTGGTGAGGGCATGGGGGGGGGGTTCCAATCCAGGTGGAAGGTGAAGGGGAGCAGGTGTGTCAGCTGTAACAGCAGATCAGCTGGGCAGGAGCCTTAGATTCCTTACATTTCCCAAGGATGGCAGAACACCAATCCCACCAGGGAATATGAATGGAAATGAGGAACCAGAAATCAAGGACTAGGCACAAGTCCACATGAGTTGATGGGCTACTTTAGACTCTCTCCTTCTATTAATTCTAATCCCTTTGTTAAAGTGGCCTCCCTATAATCAGCAAAGTGGCAGGAAATGCTTGAAAGACTATAGACTGCCACAGATGCTGGTGTATTAGTTTGCAAGGGCTGCCATAATCAAGTGCCACAGGTTGGATGACTTAACAGAAATTTATAATGTCATAGTTCTGGAGACTAGAAGTTCAAGATCAACATGTCAGCATGTTTGGTGTCTTCGAAGGCCTCTCTCCTGAGCTTAACAATGGGTACCTTCTCACTGTGTACACGTGGTTCTCCCTCTGTATATATCTGAGTCATAATATCCTCTTCTTATAAGGATAGCAGCCATATTGGATTAGGGCCCATCCCAATGACCTCATTTTAATTGAATTACTTCTTTAAAGGCCCTATATGCAAACACAATCATAGTTTGAAGTACTGGGGCTTTAATATAGGAATTTTGTGAGGACACAATTCAGCCTATAACAGCTGGTAACCAAAATCCCTCCCAAAAGCCATGGAGCCCAAATTTTACTTTATTCATACTGACAAGAAACTACACCAGGGAAATGGGGCTAGAGGGGTGTTAGAGCCAAGAATTTCTAGGATCCTGGGTTCAGAATAACCCCTTTTATCTATAACCAAAGTCTATCCCCTCATGGATTCATTCTTCATCCACTGCAAACATCTGCCCAAATTCCTCCCTGACTTTCTTCCAAAGTGGATATTGTTAGATTACAGTTTCTCCATTATAAATTATTATTTACTTTATTTTTAAGAGATTTTCTTGCTTTAATATTATTAATATGAGGTGAAGGCCTTATAACCAGAACAACCTGAGTAGCAGGTCCCCAAACACTGGCTCCTGTCCATCTCTTGGTCCCATCTCCCACTTTCTACTTGGCTTTCTCTGCTCTTGTCTCCCTAGCCCTTGGCTGTCACTCAAATGCACAAGCAACTTCCCCTCAACACAGTCTATGAACTTACAATTCCCTGTGTATCCATACTCTTACCCTTGATTACCATAGAATTCATTCCTTAACACATTCAGTTCTTAGCTCAAATGTCACCTTCTCTAAGAGAAGCCTGACCTCTCTATTTGACTAGAACACCACCACCCTTCATCAGTACTTTACTGAATTTCTCTTCTGCACGAGGCTGAGGCCAAGGAGAGGATAATTCACAGAAGCATAAAGTATGACCTCAGCCCTGTTCAGAGGATCTTACAGGCAAGTGCAGACATAGTGTTAGAATAGTATGATGACATATATAACACTATACTGACAATAATAAATACTAATAACAGTCAACATTTATTTAGTACTTCATGGTGCACTAGCTGCAGGCATGAGGACTAGTGCATACCTTAGACTAGATAGGAGAAAACAGCAAAAATATGGAAAATTATAACCAATTCCCAGTTACCAAAGATATCATCTGACAATCATTCATCATCTCCCCCACTGGTAGCATATAAGAAGAAAAAGTAATGAGTGCTTAAAATAAGATGCATTGACAGACCCCCTTCCAGGGCCTGTCCTGCCTGGAAATGTTTCAGGGACAGCTATGTGTTGGGAACAGGTATTTACATAGCCTAATATTTACATCTCCTGGGGCTAGGGACCCCATGTTAATTTTCTGTCATATGGGTCTCCGACACATCCCGATAAATCAAGTGTGATGGTTAATTTTATGTGTCAACTTGACTGGGCTACAGGGTGCCCAGACATTTGGACAAACATTATTCTGGGTATGTCTGTGAGGGTGTGTTTGGATGGGATTAACATTTGACTCAGGAGACTGAGTAAAGTAGGTCGCCCTCCCCAATGTGAGTGGGTCCCATGCAATCAGCTGAAGACCTGAATAGAACTAAAAGGCAGATTAAGTAGGAACTCCTCCTGTCTGACTGCTTTTGCTGGGACTCTGATCTTCTCCTGCCCTCGGACTGAAATTTACACCATCGGCTCTCCTGGGTCTCCAGCTTGCTCACTCAATTACGGGATTTTGTCTGGCTTCTATAGCTTCTGTGATCTATTCCCCAGAGGAATAGGGGTGGCTGATGCAGGTGACTCCATGAGACCACACAGGGACAAAAGCAACCTCTACTGAGGGCACAGTAAAACATGGCCAGCCACTTCATGAGATGACACTATAACCTACTAAGTGCCAGGAACTATTCCTCCATATTTAATACCCACAAAATCTCTGAGACAGAGCCTCTAGACACATTTTACAGTGGAGGATATCAGTCAGGACTTGTCCAAGGTCTCATGGCTCTGGGGCCAGAGCGTTGGGGCAAAAGGAAGAGTATACCTGGGGTCATGGGCAGGGCAGGGGTGGATTATGAGCTATCTAGGTATCATCTTTCAGTTCTAACCTCCTTTATTTCTCTGCTGCTTTGAGTTGTTAAATTCCTTGTTCCATAGAAGACAATCTTTGGTCTTTGCCCATCCAATATTTGACCTCTTCGCAGATGAGGAAGAATCCACCTTCCACTCTGGAATCTGAAATGCCAAAAATTTGCTTTTCCACCTTCCCCTGTACCAAGATGGCCCTCCCCACTCTGGAATCTGAAATAATAGTTTTCCCTGAGCATGAAGGTTTTGCCAGCAGGTCCATGGAATTTCTAAATGCCATTTTCATCATCAGAGTATTACACTCGATATTGCTTCTGAACAAGAATCTCATTTTACCATGAAAGAAGAAAAGTAAGATATTTAAGTCCATGAGATTCATTAATCTTGTCATATACCTTGTCACCTGAGGACTTCCAGAACAGTGGGAGGCTTTTAGAAAACTCCGTTATGATGTCAGTTGGACTACCTGGCTATAACTAAGTGGCAGTTATGCATACAAAACGTGATATATGGCTATGAGCCAGATAATAATACATAGGCAGTTTCTTCTATAGCCAAAGTACATTGTACTACATTTCCACAACTCTGGACTTTAATGGTTTAGGAAATTTAGTGTCCAAAAGAACAATGCTTCCTCTAGGGCACATAACACTATTTTCTCTAGATAGAAAGCTGAGCTGCCACCTGCCTATTCAGGCTTCTCCACTAGTGGAATAGGGGGAAATGAGAGTTAAAGTGTTGGCTGGGGTGATTAATTCTTACAAGCTAAGAGAGGCTGGATTGCTTACCCCACAATGGACAAGGGAGGCTATGGCTAAAACCCAGGAGATGTGTGATACCTCTTAGTACTATTGCCTTGTCTAGTGGTAAAAGTTGGTGGAAGATAAAACAACCCCATGCAGGCAGAACACAGAGAACTCCTCAGGAGTGAAAATTTGGGTCACTTAACCAGATAGAGAACCTCAAATAGTTGACAAGCTGGCTGAGGTCAAACACAATAGGAAATAGGTAGTAGAGAAGCCATAGATTCAAAAATACCAACTGTGGACCTAGAAACAGTTACAGTAATTAGTACTCAGCATCTATTGGCACTTATTTTTCCTTGTCTTTCATGTAGACAAATATATTGACTAATTTTCTTCTTTCTTCTCTATCCTATGTTTTAGAAGATATAGGAATGATAATTAACTTCAGTATTCATTTCCATAGAAATTGCCATGGGATCATGACTGAATAAGAGTGGAAAACTCTCAGACATCTCAAACCTAGAGTTGGATTTAGCAACTACAATGACTTTGTGCTGACTTCTTCATGGGAGGAAATGAAAATATTTTCAATTTTATGAGGAATATTTGCATCATACTAGGTGACACTTCTGTTGATTGGTTTATTTTGTGGGTTTTTTTGTTGTTGTTGTTGACAATAGAATGTGGGGGAAACCAAGTGGACATGTTGATGCTAAGCAGCCAAATGGGGGGCACTTGTCATGATTTTGAGTGCCCAGCATCTAACCCCTGTTAAGGCAAAAGCCATCTCCCACTATAATCTTAAAATGTCATTGATTTGTTTTCCCACTACTCTTGCAGCTAGGTACTTGACCTCAACCTTACCTACCAGGTGTACCCACCCTAAACTTTTAACAGGAAGGTAATGATGAAAATGAAAAAAAAAAAAAAAAGCAGGGATCTCACTGAATCTCTGCTTGTGATAGAAAGCAGCCACAACAACAGTGGGCACCCCGAGTAGCCAGAGGCGATTGCAGCAATGTCCAAAGTCAGTGAGCAGTGCTAGTGACAACGGTGTTGTCATGTCATGTTGCAGCCCAGTGAGGATTCACAAAGTCAGTTTCACATAACTTGACTACAGCCACTGAGCTGAAACCTCAGGATTTCCTGACTACTCCGTGAGTTACCCAGTTATCTTTTACTGAATTCTTTTCTTGGCTTAAATCAATCAGACTTGGTTTCTGTTGATTGAAATTTAGAACTCCGATGAATAGATAGCATTCCTTCAATGAATATTAACTGACCCCTCACCATATGCTGGACATTGCACTAGGTGCTATTAGATAAATATAACAGATACAATAGAGAGCAAATGCGTATGTAGTGGCTGCACAAATGGAACTTACAGTCTAGGATGGAGCTATTAATCAAATAATAATAAAAATGCATTTGATATTAATTCTGTTGTCTTTTCTACATTTATAGTTCCTTGAAGTCTATGACATTACTTTCTCCTGATACTAAAGGGAAAGTATTTAGATTGGAAAGAAAGAGGCAAAATGTTATTATGAATAGGAATAAGGTGAATTAGACCTAAGTCGTATTTTCTTATTTATATTTTTCTGCATTTTTCATATTCCATGCAAATGGCATAGATGGCTTTTAAAACCATATCTTTTCTATTAGACATATTGTATCTTATTCTCCAGCTAGAATCATTGGAACCTGCAACGATTTTTAGATAATGCAATCACAAACTGATTTCTACTAGCCTGAATCACTATAAATGCAGTTGAAAACTGTAGTTGCTTTATGTGAGATCACACTAAATTTATTAACATAATATGTCTTAATAAGATTTAGAAGATATGCTTTCATTTCTTGTTAGCGCAGTTATAAAACAAGTGATGCAGGTCACACTATGTTAAGAACAACTTTGTTAAATAATAGAATCATAAATAACCATGGAAAAAACTGCTCTTAGAAGATTTGTAGTTAAATTAGGCAATTTTAGAACTGACTTATTAAATGTCTAAATGCTGGCATCTGCCTAGTTACATAAACTGTATTAATTTACCTCCATGGTGAATGAACAGTCATATCAACAGAAATCGATGACATTTTTCCCTGCTTCTCTTTCTCCACAGCTCATTCTTCACGCTGTGTTTGTTTATCTGAGTCATCTAAATGTCCCTTATGTTCAGGCTTCTGCATCTTACCAAGCTTGCCTTTTGTGGTACCATTTAAAACTGTACAAACTTCACACTGTGGTTTTGGACAATTAGTTTAAAATTAAGTTTAATAGCAAAATGGGGGATTTCATTTGCCATATTTTCTGAATCCTTTGGGTTTGAACTAATCCCTTCTCCCTTCTTTGGGAAATTAAATTCCTTTTCTTTTGTTACTAAACCTCCATTCCTATAACTTTCTTTCCTCCCTACCATTTTTCTTCTTGATTTATTTATAAGCTACTCAGTTAATAGTGTTCTCTCTACTGTTCATTTAATCACCAAACTCAAGAATGTATCTCTTTCTTTATTGGAGACTTCTGTAAGTTAGTGAGATTTCTATCTCCTTAGAAAAGCAAGTCTCAATCCTCTGTGGTTGACACTTGGATGGAAAAACTTCACATGGAAGTGAAGCTTTGGACCTGGAAGCTTCCACCTTTGTCCCCCTGACGTTCGCCTTCCTTTCTGATAGACTCCCATTCATCACTTTTTGTTCCAATCATTCAAAAGCTTGCAGTATTCAGGGTACTGTAAAAGGGGTGTGAATGTGTGTGTGTGTGTGTGTGTGTGTTACTCAGCTCTAAGCTTTAATACATAATCCTTTATCTTCCCACAATATCTCAATTTCTTCATCTGTAACAAGTGAATAAATAACTATCTCATAGAGTGATTATGAGGAATAAATGAGATATTGTATTAGAGCCCATTTTGAGAATTACTAGCCACACTCAGTAATCACCTTAACTGTGCCCTGTCCACTGGGTTTGTACTCCATCTGCAGTAAGCTAACTGCATTGATGGCCCCAGTTAATGACCTCCCTGAATCTGCCACCTTTGCCCTTTGACACCTTTGGCAAATAACTTTGTCATTTTCTCCACTCTGATGATGGGCTCTGTCACACAATTTATTTTGGCCATTGGTCCTTGGTTTTTCAAGTCAAGGCTTGAAAAAGTGCTTATACATTATCACTTTCTCTCTTGGAACCCTGTCACTGTTATACAAACAAGCCCAAGCTAGCCTGGTGGAGGATGGGAAAACATGTGTATCAGGTCCAAGTTGTCCCAAACAAGGCCATCCTAAACTAGCCAGTTGCCAGACAACAGACCAGTTCATGCAGATGCATGGATGTTTCTAGCCAAATTTAGTCAAGCCCGGCCCAGATCAGTAGAACTATCCAGTTGATATATAAACTCACGAGAAATAATAATGGTTGGTTTTTTAAGCTTCTGAATTTTGGGGTTATTATGTAGTCACATCAATTTTCCTAGCTTTGAAAATTATCTATTATTATTACATATTATGTATAGTGTAAATAGATCTATAATTTAGAGGAGATCAACCATTTCTGCTGCCTTTAGTCTCACTACCTACACACATAACAACTTTTATATTTAATGCTGCATTATAGCCTTTTTGAACCAATTGGAAATCCAAATTTACATTAAAGTTCAATGACACGTGGTCTTATTTTTTAACTGAAGAAAATGATGAGGTTCATAAATTTGGAAGGGAGAGCTTTATTTCTTGTAAAGTGCTGAAGGCTGTGCATGACCATTCTGACAGGCTGGGAAGCACAGACCCGGCCAGAAGCCAGAAACCCATGTTTCAACTATAGGAGGAATCACGAATATTTATGAAAGGATAAAATGCACATGTGCAATTGAGCTTTACACCCCTTTATAGGGTCCATGTTCAGAAAATAGTGGCCCTCTGATATCAAAAGGTGAAGCAAGGACATGAAAACCACCTCTGTATACTCCATAGACTGGTTAACACCACTCCATGGTTGGTGGTCTCTTATCAGGAAAGAATGCCAGTTAGTTGTAGTGCCAAAACTGCAAATAGTGGGCAGTAGATCACAAGATTGGTTTCTGTTTATCCTTTAAGGAAAAAAGCCTGATGGCCTTTAGCAAGGGAGGGGATAAATAATGAGGTGTGTCTGACCAACCATCATATCATGGCTGGGAAACTCAGTTTTAAGGTTTCTCTGGGGTTACTCTGGCTTAGAAGAGATCTGTTGAGTCAGTGGGGGTGGGGTACAGGGGAACTTAGGATTTTATTTTAGTTCACACACTAATGAAAATAATTGTTGGGACAATTGCTTGGATCCAGGCACAGTTAAGGCAGACAGTGACTACTACAGTACTAGTGTGTAGAAACTTCTATCTTTCCTCCTATAGCTGGCAAGTTTCAGCTAACATCATATGTTAGGTACATCCTTATTCCAGAAACATTTAAATGAGAATAAATGTCTATGTTGGAAATGAGCAAATCTAGTGTTTTAATTTTACAGCTTAACTCTGAGCTCTGAGCATCTCTTGCTTTTATATTAGATACCTCCATAGGAAGATATGTTTACTGTCTCTGATGCTCCCAGTACTCCAATATTACCTTAGTGCATGTTTCTGAGTATAGCAAGGCAGTTTGATTCATGCATTTGCCAAAAACATTGGGAATTCCTTTCGCTGTGTTAGGTCTAATTCTTCTTCTTCTAAAACAAATACTGTAGTTGAAAGTCCAGGACGCAAAGAAATCTATGGACCGCTTCATAATAATGCCCCCCGATTCTCTAATAAATAACAATGTTACACAACAGACAGAATTACCCATACTGGTTTAAGCCACTTGTTTGTGAATTTTTTTTTTTTTTTCGTATTTCCAAGTAGGTATAGCGCCCCTCTTCCCCATTTCATTGAATATAAGTGGGATTTGGTATAAATAGGATTTGGTGGAACTAGGTTTCTGCTTTAAAGGCATAAAATATTCTGGATTTATTTTTAACCACTCCCCTCATCCCCTGTCCAGCTTGGCCCCACCTATTCAAGATTAAAGGTAAATATGATTAGCAGTGATAATATTTAGGCATAACTCTATTAACTTATTTGAGGCAAATTTAATAAGCAGGTACTCCCCTGCTCACTTACTAGCTACATTAAAGAACAAGATAGAACAATTTATGGATAAAGATTTCTCATGCAAACTTGATGAGTATTGAATGTCCGACTGGATACAATATTTTAAGATTTATTTTTCTAAGATGAACATTGATATAAATAGAACTTGTTTGAAACAATAGCCATAGTTTGAACACAATAGTCAATGGTCACAATTTCTTATTTATATCTTTCTCCCAAGTGAGAGGAAAACAAACAATTATATGGTGATTTTAATTCAACTTCCAGCCTATAAAAGAATCAATACAAAGCCTACTGGCATTTTTAAAGGAATTAGAAACAGATGGAAAACATGATTCTTCCTTTGGAGGGCTTGATAATTCTTTCTTCACAACAAATTGGAAAAAAGACAATAATTGCCTCTAAATCCACATAGTCTAAATATGCATCTCCTGTTTGCCCTCTAATTTCCTCTTCAGTTGACTCTGCATACTGTCTGTAGTTAAGAACTTGGGTTTGGGGTCAGATGGACCTGAGTTCATATTTTAGGGCCATGACTTACCCATGAGACTTTGAGGAACCTATTTAATCTCTCTAAGCTTGACTTCCCTCATATTAAAACAAAGAGAATGCTCATATTCATCTACTCAAGAGTTTTTATGAGGATTATGTTGCAAAATGCATATAAGGTAACTAGCATGGTACTTGGCACACAGATCTTGACAAATTATATTTTCCATGATTATTTTTATATACTAGTGATTAGTTAGCTATAGTTACAGTGATAACTAGTAATAGTGATTAGGGAGTGCATAACTAACGACTCCCAAAGTTAGTGACTTAAAATAACAACTCCTTTAGCTCATGCTCTTGTGTGTTGACAATTTGGGCTGATCTCAGCCAGGTGGTGCCTCTGCTGGTTTTGATGAGGTTCTCTTTTGGTTCTCTGTTTAGCTGGTTGGTTAGCAGGGCCTGGCTGGCTGTTTCATGGTGGCCTCATCTGGGATGGTTGGGTTGGGTGGGGCCTCTCTCTTCCGACAGGGAGACTAAGCTTCTTCACCCTTTCTATGTCTCTGTTCACATCACATTTGTCATTGTCCCATTGGCCAAAGCAAGTTGCGAGATCAGCCCAGATTCAGGATGGAGAAAGATTTACCCCTTTTGGGGAGGAGCTCCAACATCAACTGTAAGAGTATCGATATAGCTAGGCAAAGAAACCTTCAGGCCATTTTTCTGATCTATCACAAAGAGCCTATTCCTATATTTGGATTTACCTTGTTTGTGCTTCTAGTCTTTGTGCCTTTTATGTTTATATTTTTCCCTCTCTCTCTTCTTCCCTCCCTTCCTCTCTTCCTCTCTGTTTCCATTTTCCACTCTTCCTCATATATTTACTAAGCACTTAATATGTTCCATGTGTAGGGGATACAGCAATTTATAAGATTTGATCCAGCTGTCATAAAAGTCTTATAAACAATCTCATTGCCTAGAATGCCACTATATTTAAAAGAGCTTTTTTCCTTCTCTTTTTAGTAGCTCTGCTACACCCTGCATTCAATGCTAAAGCTAGCTAGCATTTTAGTAAAAAACAATGAAAGCTAATGCTTTCCTCTAATTGTTTAAAATGATAGTGTTTCTAAGGAAGGGTTTCCAGCTGTTTTGTCTGATTTAATAAAGAACCCTTAACCTTATTATCTCAAGATTTTGCTCCCAATCCATTTGTAATTAATTCTCTTTATAAAACAGATATGACTGAGACATTTGGCTCATGGGGTGACCAGAACTGTCTGCCTAGCACGGTGTCCTAGATGGCACAGAAAGGGTTGGGTAATGACCTTCTGGATTAGTGGCTGTTAAAAGGGTAAAATAAGGCACAATAAAAATTTTATAGCATTTATTTGAGCAAACAACAATTTATGAATAGGGCAGCTCCAAATCAGAAGTAGTTCATGATGCCACTGAGGGAATGCAAAGGTGAAGTTTCTATAGGATGCACACAGAAGTAAAGCAAAGAAAATATTTGATTGGTTACAATTATACAGTTGCCTTATTTGGTTTATCTCACTGGCAAGTTCCTAGTTATATAAGTTTGTTGGTGATCCCTGATTGCTTGAACTTGAGTTCTATTTTTCTTTAATGTAGGCATTTACGAGAAAGAACTGAAGTTGAGTTTTGCTTCTGTTTGCAAATCAAGCAAGGCTGAGGTCACTTATGGGGCTTAATTGGTTCTGTCTGCTCAGGGATTCTCCAGACCTGTTCTCCATCTTAATTTACTTTAATGAGACTAATCTTCATTTGTTGTCATGAGTGTTTCCAATTCATTTGGCTAGCACATGAGTGAGAAAATTACTCTGGAATTCAGAGTGCAGTGGTGTCAAAATGCAGGAGCCTAACTGGCAACAAAAATGGTCTAATGAGGTTGGTGAGGCTCTCAATCAAAGGCTTCCTCTGCTCCAACTCTTCCCAAGGGCCATGGAGCTCAATCTTGGCTGCACTAGAAATACCTGAGGCAACTTTTAAATTACTAGGCTGATGCCCAGACCATGCTGTAGACCAACTACATCAGACTCTTGGGAGTGGGATCCAGCCAGGCATTGCTATTTTTTAAAGTTCCTCTGGTGATGCCAAAGTTCAGTCAAGATTGAGAACCACCTTTTTGAGAAGACTAACAGAACATTGCAACATGAGGGAGTGTTTCTTCATTTTGAATTGAAGAAAATTAAGTCCAGAGAGGTAAAAGATTATTAAAAGACCTGGTAAGGTGTTGCATCTTTGATTTGATTTTCGGCTTGGCTATTATTGGTGTATATGAATGCCACTGATTTGTGTACATTAATTTTGTATCCTGAGACTTACTGAATTCATTTATCAATTCCAGGTGTCTCTTGGCTGAATCCTTGGGATTTTCTAGATATAATAGCATATCGTCAGCAAAGAGTGAGAGTTTGACCTCTTCTGCCTCCATTTGGACACCCTTAATTCCTCACTGGGTGCCAGTCAGGGATGGTGGGGGTAAACCCACCACTAATGGAAGCTGAATGCACTGTTTGGGGATATGGGGGAGGGATATGCTTGTAGCCCTGGCTTGGGTGGGGCAAACAGCATTACTTGTAACCAGAATGTTTGTACTCCCATAGTATGCTGAATGCAAAAAACAGAACAGGTAAGAGGGAGGGCAGGCTTCAAACTAAGGTTTTTTAAGTTTCAAGTCTTTGCTTTGTAATGCCACATATGAACGGGAAAGCCCCAAGTCACAATTAAGCAATGGAAAAAATGAAATGGAATAAAATAAAATAAAAAAGGCATATTATTGATATATTTTATAAGGAATACTAAGCAATGAGAACATCAAGTTGCATCATTATGACCTTTGGGAATATACTTTTGAGAGAATTAAATAGCCTTATTTCCTATAAACTGTAAATTTGCTGGCAATTACCTTTGAAGCACTAAAATGCATGCTATTTAAAAGTGAATTATCTCAGTGCAGGATTTAGAAATTGGAACAAATACTGGACTAAACTACAAGCAGAACTATTTGGGGCAATTTCAGCTAAAAGCTAATGCTCTAATAGGATGTCAACAATGACCTTTCTAATATTATTTTGATCTTTTAATTATTTTTTGAGAAGGAATAAAATACCAAAGAGACAAAGAACTTCTAATTTTAATGGCATATATTCTGAAAATGTATCACTAAACAATAGAGAAAGTATTCTCCTATTTAAGTGCTACTAAATGTTTTCCTTGATTTGAACTCAACATTGGTTTTTGAGGAGCATAAATACAAACAGGTACTATTATTAATGATTAATGTACAGGTCATTAGGCAACAAATGTTCCAGGCTTGACCAGCCTGTAGGTATAAATGAGGACACGTTAATGTCCAAGTTACCTCTGTTCTTCACCCTACATGCTCATGCAGAGCCTCAGAAGCCCTTCTTAGAATCTGCCCCAATTATTTCTGGAAGTCCCTGATACCTGCCACACACCATTAGAGACACTGGTCTCCTTCAAAGATAGGATGGAAGTTTGCAAATTAACTCTAGGATCTTAAAAGGTACCTTAAAACCAACTTAGAGGTCTAGGAAGGTCTTTTTGGAGTTAATGATACTTGAAAGTAATTTTTCTTAAAAAAACCAGATACAAAGGCTGTGGCAATCACACTAATTCACTGTGCATTATCATCTATCTGTGCAAAGCCCTTGTTAATTTTTTCTTCATTTTCCTGTTTCCATTCCCTTTCTCCTCCCCTCTTTATTTACTATTGTAAAAATCTATATTTTATAAGTTTTTAAAAACATTTACACCAGTAGTGCTATGCTATAAATCAATACTTAATTATTTTATATTTTTAAGATCAAACTATGTTGTTGATATGCATCCATAGTATTATGAATCCACCACATTTTACAAGTGACAAACACCTGGGTTGCCTCTAACTCCCCATTACCATGAACAATGCTTTGATGAACCCCTTCATCCATGTTTCTTACAGACTCTTGTGAGAAATATTCTAGTGTATACATCCAGGAGGATCATCACTAGGTCACAGGGCATACTTAGTTACACTAAACACTCACAAGGAGTTTGTAAGGATGGACAGAAATTAGTGAGAATAAGGCGTGTAGGAAAGACCATTCCAGCAGGGCAAACAGCATGGGCATAAGAATGAAAGAGTGCCACAGCAGGGTGAGCTCTGGGGATTGTAAGTTCATTAGGGCCAGGGAAAGTGGAGCATGGGGCATGGTGTGGGGGAACTGGAGAGGTCTCTCTCTCTCTCTCACTATATATATATATATGTGTGTGTGTGTATTATATATATAATTTTATATATAATATATAATTATATTATATTATATATAATAATTATATATTATTATTTTTGGAGACAGGGTCTGTCTCTGTCACCCAGGCAGGAGTTGCAGTGGTGCAATCACAGCTCACTGCAGCCTTGAGTTCCTGAACCCAAGCAATTGTCCTGCCTCAGTCTCCCAAGTAGCTAGACCTACAGGTCTGTGTCACCATGCCCAGCTAATTTTTTCTTTTTCTTTTCTTTTTTTTGTAGAGATGGCGGTAATGCTATGTTGCCCAGGCTGGTTTTGAACTCTTGGCCTCAAGTGATCCTCCTGCCTTGACCTCCCAAAGTGCTGGGATTATAGGTGTGAGCCTCTGCACCCAGTCAAAACCAAATCTTGATAGGCCTCTTGTGCAAAGCTAAGAGGTTTGAATTGTAGACTGAACGCTTCACTGAGCCATTGACAAGTGTTAAGGAGGTGAGAAGTAACATCAGATTTGCATGTTATTATAGAAAGGGCACTCTGTCTGCCCTGTACCCTGACAAAAGCACAACCCTAAATGCTGAGCTTAAACACTAAGGTAGCTCAAATGTCAAACAAAGCAGTGCATCCTTTCTTGAAGAGGCATCTAGTAGTTTATCTTCATTTCTACTACACACAGTGTGCAAGGACAAGGGCTGGGCAGTGTGTGGACTGACAGAGATGGCTAAATCCAGTTTTTACCAATCGAAATTGGGCTTCAAAAGAGAAGCACTGGCACAGAGGGGAAGGACAGTGGATGACTGTTTGTAAGAAGGGACAGAAGAAGTGGTTCAAAAGAGGCTAATGCTCCTAGACCAAGTATCAAATACTGTGGCAGAATCTTTGCTCTCAGGAGTGGGGCCTGGGGGAGAACACACAGGCAGAACTCTGTATGGTAAAATTGCTACCTAAATTCTATGTGTATAAACTAGGTAAACAAACATTATGACACCATTATTCCTGACTTTCAGCTGTCCTTCCTCAGAATCTTTGGCTGCTGATTTTATTTCTGGCAACAATACAAAACCAAAAGACCAAGGGGATTACAAAAAATCATTATGGGCCAGACTATTTCAGGGCCTTTGGGATCTGCATCTTTTTGACTAATGTAAGCAGAGATGTCTGTCTTTTGGAATTGTATCTTTCCTTGGCTTCTGGGGCACTGTGCCCTCTGGATCTCCTCTCTCTCTGTGCCTTTGCTGGCTCCACATCCTCCCTCACAGGGCTCTGTGACACCTGGCTTCAGCTTCTGTCCCTGGGCCAAAGGGACAGATTTGGGAGATTCCCAAATCTCCCACCCTTAGATCGCTCAGCCCACCTTCAGTCTGGTATGCCCGACTGCCTTCAGATCTATTCATTCCAATGTCTCCCCTGGATGCCATCTCAAGCTCAATGTGGCAAAGAGAAACTCACATCCTTTCTTCACACCCCCTCCCTAAAACAGAATTCTTTCCCAACTTGTCTACTGCTCTCCAGCAGCATTGCTTTCCTTGTTCCAACCTTGGAGTTACATAACTAACAGATGCCTCTCAATTGCTCCCAAGTCAGCAGCCAACAAATCCCAGGGCTGCTTTCTCTGCAGTAAGATTCAGCTCTCTCCTTTTCCACAGCCATCACCAAGACTAAACACCTAACACACTCTTCTGTATCAGTATCAAGGCCTCCCAATTGGCTTCTTACCTCCACATTTTCTCTACCATGCTGTTCTTACTGCAGAGCCTTGCTTCTGCTAATGTAATGCTACTGTCCTGATTAAAACAACAACATAGAAAGGTTTCTTAAAACATTTCAAGCTTGAATGTAAAATTGTTTATAAACTAGTTCTACTTTACCTGTTTTGTTTTCACACTCTTGAATAATATATTTTATATATTTATAACATACTGTAGCCCCTTTCTGTATGCCAGGCACAGATATATAAATATGAATAGAATATGTTTTTGCCATATAGTCTGTCGAAGAATACAAGTACTTGTGATCGTTTAATTAGGATTCACGCTGTAGTAGAGGCAAATCAAGACATAGTGAAAGTGCTGGGGAGAAAACTGGAAGCAGGAAAAATTTTATAGATGATAAAAATATGCAACAGTGCATTGAAGCATAAGAAAATGTTTGCCAAGTACTTGGTAGTTTGGCCTTTACTGTAAGCAAGGGACGGTCTCTTTTATATCTATGGTACATACTCTCCTCTTACCAGCTTCTGTGACTCACTCTAAATTGTGTCCCACCCTCTTCCCAGCCTCTTTAAGGACTCCCCAGGTCATTGCTAATTCAAATTCTGCTTTCTTCCAAGTCCACCTTAAGATTCATTTCCCTCAAGCCCTTCCTGGCTCTGATCTTCTCTTATCTTCTCTTTTCAGTACTGCATGACATTATTTCTTAATCACAATGTTGGCACTACTCTTTAGGACAAAGGCTCTCAAATTTCAATATGTATTTAAATCATCCACACATATGATTTAGTAAGTTTAGCTCACAACCTAGGAATCTGCTTTTTAACAGGAACCCCAAGTGATTCCAGCAGAAAAGGCTCTTGAACCACTTTGAGAAACAAGGGGTTAGACCTCTGCGGCTGGCTTTTATTTCTCTATATGCGCTTTCTTCAGCCCAGCGGAGCATATGTGCGTTGCTCAATGCTCAGCTCCAAGTGCTCAGCTTGGTGCCCATTAGATACTTCAATTATTAATGATGCTCAGAGCGTCAAGAAAAGAGGCTCAGCCACGTGGACAACACCTCCCTCTCCAGCGGAGACTAACTCCTGAGGGGCAAGATCACTCTGAAAGTCACCAGAAGAGCAAGAGGAAATTACATTTTCTGTCCTCTCAAAAATGCGCAGCCATCACCTCAAATAACCCCCGTGTGTCTCAAAAAAATCACGCTTCCAGAGAACGCAGAACGCACCGACGGGTCCTCCGTGCGCACACAGCTGTCACCCTCACAATTATAAACGGATGCGCTCCAAGTAGGGATTTAGGAAAACGCATGCCACGCAAATCACCAGGATTTCAAAATAAAAAGGACCCCGAAATGCCACGTCTGCGTGCCTGCCCCCTGCAGGCCACCCCTGCACCCGCCCCTCGGTGTGGGCTCTGGGGCAGAGGTCGGCGGTCCGGCGGGGGCGGGGCCAAGACGTCGGCGGCGTGTTGACGTCACGGGCGTGGGCCGCCCAGCGCGTCGTCCGGCGCGCAGCGGGGCCGGTGGTGGCAGCTGTGGCTGGCTTCGTTGCGTGAGCCGCGGGGACCACGTCCGCTCCCTCCGCCCTTCGCCCTTCGCCTCATCCCGGCCTCCGCGGCACGACGCCGGCCGTCATGGTGCTGTCGGCGCGCCCTGCGCGGCCCCGCTGAGCCTCGGTGCGGCGGCGAGCGCGGCTTGGGGTCACCATGCCTACCCGTGAGTGGCCGGCCGGGCGCCGGGCCGGGCGGGGGGCGTTGGGAGGCGGCAGCCCGCCAGACCCGCTCTGGCTGGGTCGTCCGGCCGGGGTGGCGGGGGAAGCCGGGCTGGGCTGAGCAGAGCCAGAAAATACTTGGGGGCAGCCGAGTTAGTTTCGTTTTGGCTTAGCCTTCCGGGGGTGGCGTGATCCCGTTGCACAGATGAGGAAACTGAGGCCCGAGCGTTAAGGGAGCCGCTGGGACGCACTGCTGAGTAGTTAGCAGGGCTGGTGGTAACCTAGACCCGTGGGACTTCAAAGTTCAAGCTTTTTACCCAGCCCGCCACACAGTTCAGTGGAACTTTATGGAAGTGCTGAAAATAACCGTGTGGTCCGGTCGTCACTGCCTTCTCATCTCAGGCCAGGCCGTCCCTGTGCTCCCCAACCTCCAAAGTCCCCAGCAGCCTTGACTCTCGCCATCAGCGACACGTCCGTCCGGGGTGGTTGAAGTAGGTGCTGTCTTGGGAATTTGTTAGGCATAGGTGCCTTCAAATGTGGCTCTTGGACCACCTGCTTCAGATTTGCCTGGGCAGATGATTCAAAATGCCGGTTTCAGGCTCCTCCCTAGCCGGGTTGAATGTACAAGATTCCGGAGCTTGGGCCCCAATCTGCCTGTCTAGTTACTGTATTAGGGGTTAACGAGGGACCCTAAAGTTTGAAAATCGCTGGGTATTGGAGGCTTTTAGACATACGCGGTACAATACTACGAATGACCTATTTTAAAATGACCCAAATAATTGCAATGTGACTTTAAACCCAGTGGCCCATATGGATTTGAGCAAACTGGGGAAGCTCCTGATCTTCGATAGAGAGGAAGCATGCAGGTGACTGATGAGATTCTTTTCAAGTAGGGCTTTTTTTTGGTGTTATGTTCCCTATCATAGAATCTTTAAACACTTGTGAATATGATTATTTCTTAGAATTTGTAACTAACTCCTTCTGATTGTCCTTATTTTTGTAGACATGTGGGACACTGAATTTCCAGGTCAGCCTCAAATGCATGTTTGTCTCGTGGTGGGAAAAGAGAAGTTATTTCCTGAGATTAGAAAGATTTATGTAATTCTGTGACAAACGTTTAGATAATCTTCATGTAGAAATTTGACTCTTCATACCTATGTGGGTACTGTGGATGTTTTCTTCTTTACACCATACTGTGTGTCCTTAAAGCATGTTCTTGCACTTTGTAGCCAGTAAATATGTCTGCAGTTTATTTCCATTTTATTCCTTTAGGCTGGAGAAATATCATTTACCACCATCTTCGTTATCATTATTGTCACTTTATTCTAAATTTATATTCATGTTATTAGTGAATGAGGTTAGCACTGTGTTAATCTTTTACTTTCTGAGAAAGCAAAGGGGAAGAGGTAAACACCTATTCTTGAAAGTTGAGGCTTCAAGGGGAATTTGTTGGTAAAATGCCAAAATTAGCATCCTATGAAATTAAACAAATTTTAAGTTATGTTATAGGGTTATATACAGTCTTAGAGACTGGTTTCTTTTCAAATGCTTGATTTACTCTGCAAAATGATTTTAGGACAAGCCGTGGTACAGTTTGTATAGTTAGGAATGCAAATTTCACTCCCTGACCAGACAAGTGACGTATTGTTTTATCTGTCATTGTTAATATTTGTTATGGTACATTTTTTTATGACTGGATAAAAGTATACTATTGATTGGGAGACGATTGTGAAGTGAGTAATGTTCCTATTTGCCTTTTCTCTCCTTTGATAGTCATGGCTGCCAAAATTGCCAGGATAGTGCAGGGGATAGTAGTGCTTCTTAGAAATTCTGTTTGTAGAATAAATTTCCAACACAGAGGTTGCAAAATTGTGACTTTCTTTAGAAATGCTTTTAGAAAGAGAATCCTGTTCAAATAAAGTGAGATGTTTTGTTTTGTTTGTTTTTGTTTTTGTTTAATGTTAAATGGTTGAGAGGCTCAGCCAGTTAATCCTTAAGCGTTTTAGTTAACTGTAAAATCAAAGGATTGAAGGCGATCAATATTGTCTCTCAGAATCTAAAATTCTGAAAGCAATCCTTGCCCTAAGTTCTAGAGTTACTTTTCTATTGCTATTTTGTTGCTTATTTAGAATACTGGTACTCAGCCATTGAAACTGTTGATAAGTAGAATCCAGCTGAGTATGGTATGCCACTGCTAAGTAATTGTATATCTCATGAATATTAAAGGCCGTTTCATTAGAGTTTTTTGAGATCCATAGCCTCTTTTTGAGAAAACAACTACCTGGAAGGATGCCTGACAGGAAGCTGTTAGGACTCAGTAACAATTCTGTGGTCATGTCACTCTGTATTCAGCCTGTAGTTTGAAATAGTCTGTAGGCACAGATTTCATGACTGTGTTGCTGAATGATCTTTTCAAACCTACACACCTATAATTTGACACATCATTTTTTTAAAAGCCTTTATTTCATTCTCCAAAGGACTGTTAAGAAGCATTTTGATTTTAAAGATTTTCAAACTCTGAATCAGAATTTGGGTTGGAAGGAATGTTAAACTTCTTAGTCATTTTATTTGCATGTCAGGAGGCTGAGCTTCCTGTGAGTTTCAGTGGAGTAGAATCAGGACTTGAACATAGATCTTGTCACTGTTTAGTCCACAGCTGAACTTTGAAGTGTTGCCCCAGTTCTTGGGCTCCTAGCTTGGAGGAATCGTGAGCCTTGTTCTGTGTCACAGAGAGAGATGACAGACACTCAGCAAGAATAAGTGAAAAATTTATTGTAAGGAATATTTAAGGGTGCAAAGTGAAAGTGCATTTCCTAAGGGGAAATGGATCTATTTCCACAAGGGAAGACACTGCCTACTTCTATGTTTTTATTTTTATATGTTTTATATTTAGGTAAAACTTAATTGTAATTAGGACTGAATTCCTTTCTATGTTTGGATATGACTTAAAGGTTATGTTATATATACTGTGGGGAAAGTTCCATTTCCATTCTCTGAATGGTAGTCCATGGTCCAATTACCCTATTCTTTAAGACTGAAATAACTGTTCCCTCTTTTTATTTTTCTGTAACCATTTCCTCTTTATTGTTTTGCTATAAATGTTTTCTCCTTTTTGTTTTTCTGATTTCTATTACCTCTCACTTGTTTTCTGTCCCTAACAATCTAGCCCCTATGATCAGTAATCACAAAGAGCATAGATGACATTTATTTTTCTCTAACATTAAGTTTATAGTAGTTTAGCCATTTTTTTTTCTTTTTTACTTTTAGTTAGTTACATCAGGACAAACATAAGCTCTGTCAAAATGTAAATAATTCTGTGAGCTTACAAAAAAGTTTCACATATGCCTTTGCTTCTATCTTATCCCAGGAACCTGTGGGAAGGAGGCTGTGGATTCTGGTGTTAGCAGTTGATTATATAGGCACAGACTTTTCAGTAAACTCCTTATATAGAAGGGGCTTCTTGGTTCACAGTTTGCCTCAAAACAGATCCAGTAAAATGTGCTCTTTTATTGTGTATATAAAAGTTATATTTGCTAGAGAAAATCAAAGCTCTCAACCATTGTTTGCTATTAAACTATGCTTTCAGTAGTCATGTGTGGTTAATGCCTTCTTTTCTCATTTAGATAATGACATTGCTCTCTGTGCAGATTTGTTAGGCCATTGTAATGTGGTCACTCAGTGTGTTTTTGTTTTTCCTTTGATGAGGTTAATTTAACTTATTTTTCAATTCATTCTTATGAAGGAAGTGCAGAATGAATTGTGAAGCAAAGGGTGGGTGCCCATTGAAATGCTTTCCTTTTAGAGACATGTTACATGCAAACTTGACCTACACATTCATATTAATGGCTTGTTAGCCTTTTGTGTTCATTCATATTCATTCATTCATATTTGCATTGTTTCTCTGCCCTCTTCCCTATCCTCCTTTTCCTCCTCTCTGAACTCCTCTGTCCTCCCTCAGTCTCTCTTCCTCCCTCTGCCCACCACCTGTGTATCCTCCCAGAGTTGTAGCTGAAAAATTTTCTTTCTCACAGTGACCTTTGGCTTGACATTGCTTTGGTTGCTGTCCAGATCTCATCTTTCAACCTATCCCCATCTGTGGAGACATAGGGCTGCATTAAAGATTATGTATGTCATAGGAGAAGGTTGGGAACCAGAATTTGAAGAGTTTTATATGGCATGCAGTGAAGCAGTTAACTTGCCTGAAAGTGTGTTCAAGCTGTCACAATCAGTTATAGTGGCTGTCTATTTCACAAGCATACTAGCATTTTCCAACTTATTTGATTACTTCATGAAGATTTATAGTTTCCTGGCCGGGCGCAGTGGCTCACACCTGTAATCCTATAACACTCTGGGAGGCCGAGGAGGGTGGATTGCTCGAGATCAGAAGTTCGAAACCAGCCTGAGCAAGAGCGAGACCCTGTCTCTACTATAAATAGAAAGAAATTAATTGGCCAACTAATATATATAGAAAAAATTAGCCGGGCATGGCAGCGTATGCCTGTAGTCCCAGCTACTAGGGAGGCTGAGGCAGAAGGATTGCTTGAGCCCAGGAGTTTGAGGTTGCTGTGAGCTAGGCTGACGCCACAGCACTCACTCTAGCCTGGGCAACAAAGTGAGACTCTGTCTCAAAAAAAAAAAAAAAGATTTATAGTTTCCTATTAGTAACAGGAATTAATTATTGAACGCTGATTGTGTGCCAGGCAGTATACTTTGTGCTTTGTATGAGTTATCTTATTTACAACTCTCCCATTTTGAGGGAAGCCTTATTTGGGCTGTATTGAGGTTCATTAAAGTTAAGTAACATGCCTGATGACAGTAAGTGGTAGAGCTGGCATTGGAACTAGATGGATCTGACTTAAAATTCCCAGTTCTTTTTTCACGCTACACTGCACTGGGCCAGGCAGGAGCTCAGTCAGATCTTACCAGTTTCTTTTAACACTGTCCCTTTCGCTTAGCCCTGTTATGCCCATCTGGTTACATAATAGGTGCTTGGTAAATGTTTAATAAATGAAATATTGAATCTTTTCTAAAAAAATATTTTATCGGTAGATAATATTTGCATGCATTTATAGGGTGCATGTGATATTTTGTTACATGCATAGAATGTGTAAGGTTCAAATCAGGATATTTAGGATATATGTTACATTGAGTATTTATCGTTTCTATGTGTTGAGAACATTTTAAGTCCTCTCTTCTAGCTATTTTGAAAATTACAGAGGCCAGGCACAGTGGCTCACACCTGTAATCCTACCACTCTGGGAGGCCAAGGCGGGTGGATCGCTCAAGGTCAGGAGTTCGAAACCAACCTGAGAAAGAGTGAGACCCCGTCTCTACTAAAAATAGAAACAAATTAATTGGCCAACTAAAAATATATATAGAAAAAATGAGCCGAGCATGGTGGAGCATGCCTGTAGTCCCAGCTACTCGGGAGGCTGAGGCAGGAGGATCCCTTGAGCCTAGGAGTTTGAGGTTGTTGTGAGCTAGGCTGATGTCATGGCACTCTATCCCAGGCAACAGAATGAGACTTTGTCTCAAAAAAAAAAAAAGAAAAAAGAAAAATTACAGTACCTTGTTTTAAACTATAGTCACCTTATTCTGCTATCGAACATTAGAACTTATTCCTTCTATCTAACTGTATGTTTGTACCATTAACCAATCTCTTTTCATCATCTCCCTCCCCCATACACCCCCAGTCTAGAATGGCTGAATCTTAACTGGAGTCAGAGAAGTTATTCTTTGAATACTATCATTTGAACTGATTTCTTTTTCATAAAAACATTGTTATGCAAGTTTTATATTAATGGTTTATGATTAGGTTCTTTGTAGGCTTGTCTTTATCATTTTTGAGGTTACATAATAGGTGTAACCTATTAGTCCAAATTTGAAAGCAAAACACTACCAATCCTGTGTAGTTATAATATGTTTTAGTCTGTCAGATTGCCACAAGACTTTTTAACAATAACATGCAAAGGCAATGAGGTACAGTAGAAAAGGCAGAAGTTTAAATTGCTACAGCTTTTTTGGAAAGTAATTGACAGTATTATCAAATGATCTAATAATTCTTATACCCATTGACCCAGTTATTTAACTTTTGGGAATCTATCTTTAAGAAATAATTAGGCCGGGCGCTGTGGCTCACGCCTGTAATCCTAGCTCTTGGGAGGCCGAGGCGGGCGGATTGCTCAAGGTCAGGAGTTCAAAACCAGCCTGAGCAAGAGCGAGACCCCGTCTCTACTATAAATAGAAAGAAAAAAAAAAAAAAAGAAATAATTAAAAACAGACTGTACCAGGATTTCTGTATCAAGGTATCTATAACAGTAATATTTATAAAATAGTGAAAACCCATAAACTTTAATATCTAATAATGGAGAAGCAGTACAAATTAATTATAGAACATCCTTACAACAAATTAAAAATGATACTTGTGAAGGTGCTGGGATTGTGATTATTTTTATTTTCTTCTTTATAATTTGTGTTTTCCTTCTATAGTTAGCATTCTATAATCAGAAAAAAGATACTTAAGGTGTTTTTATGGCTATAACTAAATTTTATAATTTTTTCAAAAACCTGAAATAAAACATTAAAATATTGCACTGAACTGGTTCTTCCTTTAGCCTGTCAAAAAGAACTTTGAGTAACTGATTAATTCGTTTGGACTATTTATATTGGCTTAGGAAAACAGTGCATTTGCTTTCTGACTGCTAGCACATAAGATTCTGTGAATGTGAATAAGATTCTTTGATTGGTATGTTGTTCTGGAATAGGAAGTAAAATGATAGGGATTTTTTCTTATCACTTGTATTTTTTTTCAGGAGGAGGAAATAATTTCTGCCTAATTATTAAGTGGCAGTTTTAATCATGAAAACCTGAAAGGTTGAAATGAATCTTTATGTGGGGGTTTAATTTACTGTGAGCTTGTAGTTTTCTTTGGGAGGGGGGTGATCATGCTATGTAGAGTTGAATACAATTATAGGGAAGTGTGAACACAAAATGAATGTTGGCAGTTCCTCTTATGATTAATATGTCAAACCTGTCAAAATTCTCTCTTGTCTCTTTGCCAGGTTTATTCAGTTCTTGAAATGAGCCAGCTCTCAAGTATATTCTAAAGCAAACAGAAGATAATATGATTTTTCCTCCTGCCATGTAGAGTATCATACTCTTTTGCATATTTATTTATTGCTCTCTACTTTTAGGTGTTATTAGATAATATTCTAATTCTTATTAAGGAAGGAATCACTAGTCAGATTTTTTTTTTTCATTGTCCCTCTGAGTCAAGAGTTTGATGTATTTGAAAATAAGGCATAATCTTTTTCTCTACAGCCTTCAAGAGGAGTTCTGTCCTCCTAAATGCCATTATTTTTGTTTTTATTTTTACATGGTGAGTTGTTCAGCTGTACCTTTTTATTACCTGAACTCCAGGGTATTTTTGCTTGCAGTAGTTTTCTGGATAGTGCTAAGTGTTCTCCACATCCCTGCTATTTAATTGGCATTTTTGAACAGCTGTCTTGGCAGTTTGCTACCAAGTTCTCTGTACTGTGATTGCAGTTAACTTTAAGTGGATTTCACTCCTGCTCAGCAGAAAAAATGAAATGTAAGGTGTCCAAGTTTGCTATTGTTAATTCCTAGGAGCTTATAAACTTTACAAAAGATACTGATTGTGCCAGGCTAAAAGAATGGTCCGTGTATGACATATGACTTATTTTTACTAGCTGTTTAACCCACTAAATGGAAGATGATAATATTTCCTCGGGAGATTTAGATGCAATAGAATTGATGTAATTGTGTTTTAGATGTAGAAATGCTTTATGAACATATTATTAGAATCAGCATGTTATCAGTACAAGATACTTGCTTCCTGCATTATCATCCCATCATCTGCTGTAGCTGTGTCCAAAAGGGAACCTGCAGAGGAGAGGACACTCCAGGCAAGTAGATAACAGCTAAGATTCTGGATCTGTGTCTCTGTGGCTTCTTTTGTTCTCTTGGGCTGTACTGTGTGAATTTCAGAGGTCCAGTTTCTTCTTCATTTCTTAACCAAGATTAAAAACAGACTTAAGTGATTTGTCATGACACCTTTTCCCTTGGTTCTGTCTTGGTTTTTTGCTTGGTCTTCCAAGGATGAGGGTTTCTGCCCCAGGTCATTTTTATTTATAATACCTTTGCAAAAGCTCCTTCTCCCAAAACAGGGTTTCCTTGTTGGTTATTGAGGATTCCATGTG
This sequence comes from Microcebus murinus, assembly GCF_040939455.1. Lineage (NCBI taxonomy): Eukaryota > Metazoa > Chordata > Mammalia > Primates > Cheirogaleidae > Microcebus > Microcebus murinus. The sequence goes on along the minus strand of NC_134110.1, from coordinate 35,785,797 downwards.
GTTCTTGTCCCACATTGGAGGGTGGCATGAGGGAACTTTGAGCTTCCTTTAGAGCCAAAGTTTTCAAAATGTCTTTCATGGAAGTATAATGAGGACTATTGTATGGGAAGGATGCAGAAGAGACTGAGCAGGTGGCCCTCTCTATCTGATCAGCCTCAACTGGAGTAGCTCTATTTTTATATCTTTTATTTGTGAGATTCTGCATTTGATTTCAGTAGAGAAATAATGTTGGCTACTTTTTAAAAGTTTGAAGGTTATAGTAATAGTTTTCAACATTAGAGTATGCCTTCTGACAAGAAAGAACATAAGGTGTTTTAGAATCAAAAGTTCAGAAACCTAGAGGCAAAAATCAAAGCCATTTAGCTGATTGTGTCTCACCTTTTTGCTATCATGATCTCCAGGATTGGAGAGTTTATAATCTCTTCTTGTAGTCATTTTGGTCATAGGCATTGTCAACATGCTCTTGGAATCACAAATTTTCTCTTTAAACTTTTCTTGTTTTCCTGTTGGATTTCTCTTAGGGATTCATTCTTTTAGCAAATATTTTATTGTCTATATTTGCAAGGTACTACTAGGTGGAGAATTCAGAGGTGAATAAAGCATTTCCTCACTTCAAAAAGTTTATCTCATTTATAGAAGGGTATGAACAACTGTAACAACAGAGAAGACAATGGCAAGGGCCTTGATAACGGTGCTGTGCAGTTCAGGGGAGAGACTGCATCCCTGATTGGAAGAGGAGGGCAAGGGGAACATGAGTGGAAGATAGCTTCATAAGCCTGAGTGCCTTAGATGATACCACAGAGTTAGTGATTATGGGAGAAATGCTAGTTTGTGGAAAATGTTTGAGGTGAGTCATACAGGTGGGAAATAACCAGCAGGCAGTTGAAGTGAGACATTAGTGCTGGGGAAGGGGAAAACACTAAGTCTGTGTGTGTGTGTTTGGTAATTTTGTCTTTTATTCAACACATTTATTGAACACCTACTATGTGGCATTTATTATGCTAAACACTGTGGATACAGTAGTATCCTCATACTGGACATGTGGACATTGTCCCTAATCTCATGGAGCTTAGTCTCATGGGGCAAGAAAGGTTCGGGCACATAATTTCACTGACTAGACAGGGAGCTTTATGAGGGCCCACATCTGTTTCCTTTACTACTGTATATATAATTTTGGTATATAGTATCTGGACCATGGTACACATTCAGTGTATATTTGTAGAGTGAATCAAAATAATGTTAATGGGTATTACTAAAAAAGAAACACAGGTTGCTATGGAAGAATGTAAGTAAGATTGGAGGGAGAGTGGAGAGAAGCTAGAGTTTATTAAAGTACAGTAGTCTGAGTGGTGGGCTTTGGACTTGGGTGGTGGTGGGGAATAGACTGCAGTTGTCAAATATGAACACTTTAAAGGAAGTACAATTGATAGAGTTAATTGGATGAAAGGTTAGAGGGTGAAAGAGGAGTCGGGATTCACTTTCAGGTTTGGCCTTTATCATTTGGGTGAATGGCTCTGATTTGATACCAGGACTTTTTTTTGAGACAGAGTCTCACTCTGTTGCCCCTGCTAGAGCACTGTGGCTTCAGCCTAGCTCACAGCAATCTCCAACTCCTGGGCTCAAGCAATCCTTCTGCTCAGCCTCCCGAATAGCTGGGACTACAGGCATGCGCCACCATGCCTGGCTAATTTTTTCTATATATTTTTAGTTGTCTGGCTAATTTCTTTCTATTTAGTAGAGACAGGGTCTCACTCTTGCTCAGGCTAGTTTCGAACTCCTGACCTTGAATGATCTGCCTGCTTCATCCTCCCAGAGTGCTAGGATTACAGGCATGAGCCACCACGCCAGGCCTGATACAGGGACTTTTTGAAGGAGGAAGAGTCTGAGGGAATTGAGATGGAAGGCAAGTCCATTTTAGAATATGGTGAGTGTGTGGTGCCTTAAGGGTGTTCAGAGTACATTTGTAGGAGGTAATAGTGATGAAATTATTAAAGGAAAGGTTGTGAAGAAGCTGAGGGCAAATTCTTGAGGAATGTGTTCATAAGGATGGAATGAGGCACAAGAACCAAAGAAGCAGCAGGAGGGGCATTTTTAACACAAATACCACTGCAACAAATGTTTGCAAGATAAGAGCTGTGCAAGACACAAATGACAGTCCATTTATTTATAGTAGCATTTGAATATCCCAATATAACAAGAAAAAAAAATGGGATGGTCTCCTACAGTTTGATCTGATGCTGTGACAATAATTTGTGAAGTGTTAGGGAAAAATTTTTTAAAGCTTTAGGACTTAAAGACAATCATTGTGTCTTAGCCATGGTAGTTCTATCCTATACTTCTGGCCTTAAATGTCTTGTCACTGCTTCCTAGTTGGGGGAAAAGAGATTGTCACATTATAATTGGGTGAGAGAATGTAAACTGTTAATTGTGCAGTTTGCAAGTAGAAATTAGGGCAGCTCCACATACGTAAGCTAAAAAAAAATCATGTAGTACTAAACTATTAGTAATTTATCATCCTATTGCTGTCTTGAGAATTTTTATAATGCTTATTTGTGAAAGAAATGAATGATTTGCTGGGAGCAGATTCAATGCTTATGTAAAGTTGCTGGGGAACTGCTTTATTTCAAACAAGGTACTGAGGGGCATTTAGAGACTTGAGCTGTCACCTGAGAGCATCAGTTAGCTCTTGGAATTTTGGGTAAGATTTTCTGCCTTTCCACATCTGATACTGCTCTCTTTTCCTTCTCATCCATTCCTTTCTGGGCATTTACTTGGTATAACACAGTAAACATACTCTATTCTCTCCTTTTAGCTTTTGGGAGTATTGCAATTCTTTTCTGTTGAGCCTGCCTTGAATAGGATAAGTAACATGCTGATTAAGGGTTGAAAAATTTTAAAGTGCATCATACAGGGGTTCCGAGAACATTAGAGAAGGTTAAGTATAACTGTAGTTTGGCTGCTGTGCTTTTGCCAAAATGACAGTTGATTCAACCATTTTTAATATTTTTACCTGAAATTGCATGATAATTCAACCTTGTTAAACTCTGAGTATTTGCATAGAGGTGAGATAATTTTTATTGATACTTTTAATTTTTAAGAGTAAAGGAAGTTTATTTTTATAGTTGTAGTAATTAAATAAGTACTATAAATGTATATAGATTTCCATGTTCTTTCTTTGTGTATGGTGCTACAGAAATTTGTTTTTTTTTTTCCTATGCATCAGTAGTATTTTAATTTGAAGTAATTCAGTCATTTAGTAATATCTTGAATTCTTATGGTAGCATCAGATTTGAGCTTATGACTCAGAAATATTGAATAGAAAAGATTTCATTGTCATCTTAGAGGCATATGATTAACATAAAAATCAGTACTTCCTCTATACTGTGACCACAGTGTATGTTTGTGATAAATTAAAAGAATACATAAGAAAGTCTTAGTCTCTTGACTTTGTGTTACTAAAATCTCTGTATAGAGTGAATACAGAATGTTTAGAGTTTCTGTGTTTTAGTTGGAAGTTTGGGAAGAGTATATCAGGCTTGAACCTTGAAGATTTAAAATAGTAATTAATTTTTTTATTAAATGTTTACTTATTAATAGCTATACCTGCTTAGCAAATCTATCTTATATTTTGCTATCTTCAAACTTTGGATAGAAAAATTATCTAAAGTGTATGTTTTATTTAGATACATAATTAGAGTGCTACTTTTCAGTTACTGTGTAATCAGAAAATTTAATCATCTCAATTCAAATGAAAACCTTTAACATATGGCATAGATGCTGTGGGTGTTGTGGAATCCATAAGAAGAATCAATGCTGTTGGTATATTAAATGTATTTTGTCTAAAAATAATTTTGAAAGTTACAAACACTCCCACAGATTTAACACTTTTGTTGCTGTATGACTAATGAGGAAATAAAAATATGTTAAAGTTTAAATAGTTGGGGAATTTTAAAGGTGGTTCAAATTTTGCTTGAAATAACTCATTTCCTACTTGTAAAAATATTTAGAGGACTTTTAATTAAAATAACCCAAATCAATGTAGTTAACTGAAAAAGATCCTAGTCATTGCCTCCGATAGATTCTTTATGTTCATAATGGTGACAAATGAGTATCTTTTGATTTAAGAGCTTATTTTCCTAAGCTATAGTGCCTTAGTTTATTTAAGCAGACACTGGATTTGTCAGTGCTTTTTTAGGCTTAGCTTAAAAACTGCAGAAAACCCCACCCCATCTTTTTTCTTTTTTCTTTTCTTTTCTTTTATTTTTTTGAGACAGAGTCTCGCTTGTTGCCCAGGCTAGAGTGAGTGCTGTGGCTTCAGCTTAGCTCACAGCAACCTCAAACTCCTGGGTTCAAGCAATCCTGCTGCCTCAGCCTCCTGAGTAGCTGGGGCTGCAGGTATGTGCCACCATGCCCGGCTAATTTTTCCTATATATATTAGTTGGCCAATTAATTTCTTTCAATTTTTTAGTAGAGACGGGGTCTCGCTCTTGCTCAGGCTGGTTTCGAACTCCTGACCTCGAGTAATCCGCCTGCCTCAGCCTCTCAGAGTACTAGGATTACAGGCTTGAGCCACCCGCCCAGCCCTATCGTCTTTTTCATATTCAGGTTTTCATTGTGGACAATAGGGTAATGGTTTTAAACTGTGACGTTAGTGTTACTAATGCATATTAAGGTCACAATAAGTATACAGAAAGAAGGAATTGATTGTTTTTTAAAAACTAGCTTTATTGAGATATAATGTGCATACCATGAAATTTACCTGCTTTAAATGGATGGAGAGATTTGATTTTTATGTTAAACAGAAAACCCAAAGAATTACCTGGACAGTTATTTACAAATATGAATTCTCAAATGTCCCACCTTTCCTCCCACAGCCCTCAGATTTCCATTCAGTTGGACTTACACTTTGGGAAATATTAGATGTGCTAAAATTAAAGATTCCAAAATCCAAGTTCCTTTTAACCTGTTAATTGTAAAGAAGATGTTTTTATTTCCGGAGTTTAAAATTTACTACATATATACATTCTCTCTCACTCTCTCCCCCTCTCTCGCTCCCCTACCCTCTCCCTCCCCCCCCTCTCCCCTTCCCTCTCTCTCTCCCTCTCTTCTCCCTCTCTCTCCCCCACTCTCTGTCTCCTCCCTCTCTCAACCCCCTCTCACCTCTTCTCCCCCTCCTCTCCCTCTCTCTTTCTCTCTCTCCCCCTCTCCTTTTAAATTTAAAAACCTGAAAGCAGCCAGTATCACATCACTATAGTTGCAAGTGTTTTGATATATGGAGGGGAAATTAAATGAACTTTTCTTCTCCATGCTCCAAGTTAGTGTAAAGCAAAGGATTCCTAATTTTACAAATAAAAATGGGCCTTAGCTTCAAAACCGAAAAAGGGTGAATTTGCTGCTATAATTTTGTGAAAGTTTATGTAGAAGTACTTCCGTTATTTTCCTTGTAGTTTTGGGACACTTGGCCCAGAGTATTTTGTCATTGTAAGCAGAACACCTCTACAGTGCACATTATACTTTAAGACATCCTAGACCCTACACAGCAATGGCCATTTGACTGAGTTTATAAAGTGAAGGAGTTCTTTCCTCATTTTCCCAAGAGTTACATGAGCATAAATGGTTAGATTAAGAGCTCCTTGGAGCTCTTGCTTATGATCTGTTATGCTGGGAGTTTATGAGTAACTTCTTGTGGAGGCACTCTAACATGTAACTAAAGCTTCTCATTTTTTCTTTCATACATGTTCTTGTATTCTTAGGGACATTTTTGAGCTCTGAGTAACCTATACAAGAAGATAATTTGTAGAAGTGGTGAGTTTTGTAATATGACAGATTCTCAGACAGGGTGTCACTTCTGTGTACTCTACCATGTGACTTAATTTTTGTATCTTTGGAGAACAGTGAAAATAGTTGTATAATTTTTTGGCACCTACAAAATATTTTGAAGTGTTGCTTTAGTCTCCAAATTAGACAGTTCAGATTATGTTTTTTAAAAATGATTTATCTCAGGAAAACAGTATATTATATAAAATGTTGAAAGTACAGGCTCTTAACGGGATCCACATTTCCGGTTATATGATCTTAGACAAATTATTTTATCTTTCTGATTCCCTATTTGTAAAGTGTAAATGTCAGTATTTATCTCATAGAGTCATTCTGAAGATTAAATAAGATAAAATCTAGCATATAGTAAATACTCAAACATTTGTTGAATACATCCTGAAAGAATCAGACTGAGAGACCAGTGGCAGATAGGAGCAGGAAGTTCATGGGGTAGATTAAGTCCTGTAGCCGTGTGGTTAAGTCTTTTGGTTTTCCATTGTATTTTGCACTGTGTCCATGAAACCAAATTTTGTGCTTTTGTGGAACCCTTGCATTTAGTATTTGATGTTTTATTAGTTTTCCAGGGGCTGCCTTAACAAAGTACCACAAACTGGGTGGTTTAAACAACAGACATTTTTTGTCTCAAAATTCTGGTGGGTAGAAGACTGAAATCAAGGCGTTGGCAAGGTTGGTTCCTTGTGTGAGTGCTGTGGAGGAAGGGTCTGTTCCAGGCCTCTCCGTGGCTTATAGATGGCCAACAACCTGCAGTTCTCCTTGTATGTGTGTCTGTCTCTAAATTTTCCCTTTTTATAAGGATACCAGCCATATTGGATTAGGACCTACCCTAACGACTTCATCCTAATATGATTACTTCTACAAAGACCCCATCTCCAAATATGGTAACATTCTGAGGCACTGAGAGTTAGGATGTCAGCAAATGAATTTTGGGGAGATACAATTCAACCATAACAGATGTATTTGAGACATGAAAGTGAAACAGATTTTTACCTACAACATTTCCATTTTTTAAATTGTGCTTGTTTATTATACTTTGTTGTAAACTGATAGTATAGTTAGTTTTACCGAAACCAACCATTTATTTACCTAGGCTTAAGTGAAGTGTATCTAGCACTTGGAAAAACTTTGGTAGAAATGAGTAGAAATTCTTTATTACCTTGTCTCAGTTCTTTTGTATACTGCCATTGGGATGGGGAAGGAATGTTTGGATTTGAGTTACTAAAAATATCAAGGGATGAGTTAAATTCTCTGGAGGCTGATTTAAAGTCTTTTTGCTATTTGAATGATTTCAGGAATGGGACATATCTACTGAATATAGAATTTACTGGTCTATGTGTTATATGAAATCTTACATGTATTAGTTTCCTAGCGCTGCCATAAAAAGGGTACCACAAAATTGGGTGGCTTAAGACAGAGTATTTTTCTTTCATAGTTCTGGAGTCCAGAAATCTGAAGTCAAGGTTTGGGCAGGACCATGTTTCCCCTGAAGGTTTTAGGGAAGAATCTTTCCTTGCCTCTTCTAGTTTCTGGTATTTGCTGCAATTCTTGGAGTTCCTTGGATGTGGCACCATAATTCCAACCTCTTCCTTTGTCTTCACGTGGCTTTCTTTCTTGTGCATCTCCATATCTTTCTTTTTCCTCATAAGAATGCCAGTCATTGGATTTAGAGCCTCCCCATATTCTGTATGACCTCATCTTAGTCTGACTACATCTGCACAGACCCCTTTTCCAAATAAACTCACAATGGCAGGTTGAGTATTCCCTAATTTGAATATCTGAAATGCTCCGAAATTGAAAACTTTTTGAGCTCCTTTTTGAGTGCTCAAAGAAAATGCTCACTGGAACAATTTGTATTTCAGATTTTTTGATTAGGGATGTTCAACCAGTATTATGCAAATATTCCAAAATTGAAAAAATCTATAATCTGAAACACTTCTGGTCCCAGGCATTTTTGATAAAGTATATTCCACCTGTACTGAGGTTAGGACTTCAACATATCTTTTGGGGGAGCACAGTTCAACCCATAACACTTGTCCATTGCTTTTAAAGATCAGCTTTACTTTTAATTTCTCTTTTTAATCCTCCAATTATTCCTGAATAGTAAATGGACAACTTTGTTACCATATATTAACGTACTTGGTCCTGTCAACTCAGAATTCTTTTACTTTTCTGATTGTTAACCTATTCTTGGTTTTCAAGGTACATAATTATGCTTCATTTTTTGACTCTTTCTGTTCCAGCAGTTTGTTGGAAATTATGAAGTTCTTTTTGTTTCTTTACCAACTTGCTGTTATATGTTGTATTTGACATTGTTGAACTATTTTATCACTTAGAATAGATTTCACCTCCAGAAGGTTTTTATAATTGGAGTGCATATGAGCTCACTACAGTATGCATATTATCTATACCACTTTATATTAAGGCAGGGGTATTTTACACAGAATGGTATAAGCAAATGCATTGGAACAAAAGAGTTTGGGGCTTGATTTGAGAACTGTGAGTATTCACAGGTTTTGCTGTGAAAAGTGTTATGTTTTATTGGGAAGTAAGGCTGAAGAGGTAGAGATTGTACCTGGGTTCATCTCTAAAACTAGCCTATCAATGAAGCATAAATAGATTGGGGTGATCTTTATTTTGGCAAAGTATTACTGACTTCACTTTTTAAAATGCGTGTATGCATTTATATAAAGGTAAAGATAAAATAAGCAATTAATCATGTATACTTTTTAAAATAAGTGATTTGGGCTTTTGTGGATATACTTTGAAGGAGCTATCTTATAAGTTGTCTAATTATGGATACTATATTAATTACATTTTCTATTTTATTCTCAATATATGTATGACATATAATAAAATGTTTTATACTCATTCCTTCTAGTGTGTTCTTTTTGCCCAATATAAACTTCACAGCATTTTCAAAGGCATCTGAGTAAATGTCAGGAATTTTTTGTTTTCTTTCTCTAACAAATTGGAAATGCCACATTCATATGGCTTCTCAGGAAGAATAAAAAGTTATTATGAGTCTGTGCATGAACTTTAAATATTCATCTGGTTTTAGTATAAAGTGTTTTGTTTATCAGGAAGTTCAAGTAGACTTTCTTGTCACCTGCATGGCAAGTTAATTCAGAAGGGAAGTATCAAAGCACAAAAATGAGAAAAAAATGGGAACCAACATTAGTTAACTAAGTCACAACCCCCTTCTTCGTTTTATTTTCCGGTGTGCAATGAGAAGAACTGCTTCTTACCCCAACATCAGTCTCTTTGGCTTTTGTTAGGAGGCATTGTCTTTTGGCTTACAAAGAACTGGTAATGGTACTAAGTGAAGATGAATGAAATAGATTTTGAAATTGGCATTGGTAGATTTAGTTTCTTCTTTTTTTAAGTAATTAAAATGTCAAAGCCTGCAGCACAAAGACTAGCATTTTTGACATTTAACTTTTGTTCTAAGTTCCTAATATTTTACTGTAATTGGTGTATCTTGCTAAGAGTTGCTGTTCAGATACCTCTTTTTAGGTCATAAAAAGAATGCTTATTAGATTGTTTTTCATGAGAACTAAGGACCAGTATAGAGATTATTTGTTATCCAAGTATGATTATTAGCCTTTTATTCCATAGGAATAATTTCCACATACCCCTGCAATAATTTTATGTACTCTGAATAACATTAATAAATAAACTAATTAAAACAATTTAAATAGAAACCTGAAAATCTGATTATATTTTTAAAAATTTATACTATATTAAGTATATTAAATGCTTTTAGGTAAAGTTGTCTAAAACCATGTTTTAATAGAAAGATCTCCATTCCTTTCTTTGTTGTAGATTCTGCATTTTCCTTTACAGCTGTTAATATAATTATCTTAAATTTTTTCACCAAGTAATATTTTAATCTTTTGACACAGTCAGTTGACTACTTTTATAATTACTTTGTTTCCATCATGCTACTGCTATACTGAGACATTTTGAGTTGTTCACATTTCCTACAAGATTAAGTCCAAACTTAACATCCATGTGCGTATACAAGATCGCCTAAAATTTTGAAAAGAGAGAGAAGTATATATTAGTATTGGCATTTGTACTATTGTGAAAATTACAAGGGGGGTTTGGCCTAGGTCTAGTTACTCATCTCACAAAGAACCAATTATTGAGACAAGAGTGATTGCCAGTTTTTACTAGGACAGGCATCTTGTTGGGAGAATGGGAAAAGCTGCCTCAAATCTGTCTCTCATGGGCTTTTAAAGGAGGGGCCACATGCCTTCGGCAGGTCTGGTATGACTAACAAGGGGCCCTGTGCATTGGGGCAGGATGTGGGGAATGGTGAATCTTGGTGTCAGGAAGTCTGCCCAGAGGCCTTCAGAATCTTAGTTCCTGTCACCTTGTATATAATAATGTCTGACACGGGGATGGATAAGAAAGAAACATGGGAAGTCTGAGTACAGGGCTATTAGTTGCACCCAGGGCTATTTATTAGTTGATCTGAGAGACTGGCTTCTGCAAATTCAGATAGCAAATCCAGTAGTGATAGCAAATCCACCAGTTGGGCCTAAAGGCTGGCCCAACCACTGGGGGCTTGGGTCCTCTTCCATGGGACACCTCTTTATTCTGGTATGGTGGACCCAAGGTTTTACTCCTGACAATATCAATGAGGTGTGAGTTGTTAGAGGCACTTCACAGGGTCCCTTCCACTTCTCTTGCTTCCGATTAAGATGGGGACCTGAAAGAGGCAAATTCATGCATAGTGGTTAGTATCTGACCCACTCATTTGACATATTGCTTTGCTTTCCTTACCTTACTCATGGTTATATTACCATACTTACCTCAGGGTGCTAGGAAGGGTCTCTCATAAACTATTTCATAGGGGCTTAGCTTAAGCCTGTTTCTAGGAGATACCCTTATCCAGAGCAGGGCAAGTAACAACACTCTATCCCACTTTAAATGGGTTTCCTGCATCAATTCCAGGATACATACAATTTCCATTCTATTAATGTAGGGCTTTGCTTACTTGCTGGCTTACTGCCGATATAAAGGAGGGTCCATTATCACTCTGTATGGAGGAAGGGAGCCCTTCCATCAGAAGAATTCTGGTAAGTTCAGACACTCTTTCTGTTTGGATAGGATAAGCCTCTACTCAGCCTGTAAAGGTATCTATTAATACAAGTTTAAGCATCTGAGAGAAATCAATTTTCCAATCATTGAAAGGGTGGGTTCCCACATGTTGGGATCCTTGTGCAACAGGTTGCTTTTATGTCTTTGGATTGTTTGGAGCATATAAATAGTTTGTTGCAATAGGGTCCTCTTAAATGAGGTCTCATCAAATCCATTCAGGCACCGTGCCCATAATGTGTGCATTCAGGTAGGTGACATAAGAGTGTGGCTGAGCCCACAGTGCCTTCTACAGTGGGTGGGGAGCTGGGGACAAGGGAGTGGGTTCATAAGATCCAACCTGGCTAATCTCTCCTCAGTTTTATCACATGGCCTCTTTTTTATGCAATTGCATGAAAGATTGTACATACGGGATCTTGTCCCATTTATCTGACCTTTAACAAAATAATTCCAGTTGTAAAATAATATATATAATATTAATAATTTGAGGTCCCATTCAACGACTTAGCATGTAGACCTAAAGTTACAATTTGCATATCCTTGTTTATAGAAGGTCAGCAAGGAATTCCCTTATGAATGATCTGTGGGGCCAGTCCTTGTAGATGCCTGATGCCTTTTCCCTTTCTGTGAAGATCTGGCTAAAACATAACTTGCATGACTCAGCCTCCAGGCTTGACCTCCTTTTATGTATAAGGATTTGGGGAGGTGGTCCTGAGATTTTTATTTTCCTTTATACATATAAAAAGTTGAATAAGAATAAGCCCTGCCCTTGTGAAACTACATGGAAACAAAGAATAGTTACAGATGGAATATTATAAAACTTTGAAAGCCTTGTAAATTCCCAACCTTTTAGAACTTCCTGTTTATCATTTTCCAAACATCATTGACAGTAATTTTGCAACCATAATCTTGTCAACGAAAAAAGAAGCCAAACTCTACAAAATAATTTAAAGAGGTTTATTCTGAGCCAAATTTGAGGACCATGACCTCGAGTCATGCCCAAGAAGCCTTGAGCAAGAGGACTTGCTATGGTTCAGTTACCCTTTGGTTTTATACATTTCAGGGAGACCAGAATTATAGGTAAAGTCATAATACATGGAGGGCATACATTGGTTTGGCCCAAAAAGATGAACATCTCAAAGCGGAGGCTTACAGGTTTAAAGCCTGGTGGGTTTAAAGACTCTCTGATATGTAATTGGTTAGAGAAATTTAGTTTTGTCTAATGGCTTCCAATATTTTAAGATAAGGAAGCCTGTTTATCAGAGACAAGCCACTGGACTATACCCAGATTCAAGTAATATTTTTTATGTAAATCGAGGACCTGCAGATTTGTCTTGCTTAGCCTTAGGCCTGTTAATGAGTTAAAAAGATAGTTATAAGAAGGAGTTACAAAGGATAGTTATAAGAAGTTATAAGAAGACACATGATGAGGGGTGTCTAACTTTCCTTCTCATGGCCATCAACTCAGCTTTAAGGTTTTTCTGGGGTTCCCTTGGCCAAGAGAGGGTCCATTCAGTCAGCTGAGGGAGAGCTTAAGATTTTATCTTAGTTCACAATCTTAAAATTGTCTATTGACAATGACCACTAGAATTTTTTGAGTTTTATCTTTCTAGCTTTAGAACTTTTTGAGGACGTATCTTGTATTCCAGGCACCTTACATATAGTGGGTACCTCATAGACCTATTTTGATTGATCGACTAGTCATGAAATAGTTAAAATGTTCTTTGAATGTCTAACTTGGAAGAATTCCTCGAATGTGGAACTTCTGTTACTATATCTATTATTAGAATAAGACCAGTGCCCAATTCTTGATCCTGTTAGAAGAAATCTCTGCTTTTATCATATGTTCAACATCAAGTGCCAAGTGAAGGGTGGGGTTTCTGCAGACATTATACATTTTTTTAGATATTTATTTTAGTAAAATTTTCCTTTTGTTATTATCTTGGTCTAATCAATTATTTTATCCTTTAACATTTACTCAAAATTATAAAATAATTATCTTAAATTTTATCTTGCTAAAAGCTGATTAAAATAGTAATAAAAATAAACTAGTAGATCCTTGTAAAAGACATTTCATTTTATCTGTTCTTTTTAATAAGAAGCTATAATCTTGTAAACTATATGATCAGGCTCTTGTTTTTCACATCAGATATATGGTCTATCTAATAGTAATTTTCAATGTGGGTTTTCTGAAATTGCCACTGTTTTGATTTCTTTTTAGTCAAAATATTTAGTCCTTCTCGAAATTTTAAATTACATTAATATAAAATCATGTTTTCATCTTTACTTGCATTTTAAAATGCTCTTAGTTTCTTTTTCTGCTTTTCCTTATTCCTGAAGCATTTTTTAAAGTCCCTATATCTTTCATCTGTGTAATTGGTTTCTTTGTAAAAGTACAGTACTTTAAAAATTCTCCTTTGTTTTCTCTAACTTTGTTTTTTATAGCTTCCTGTTTATTCAGATGTCTTCTCTTTCACTTCCTCCTCTGTGGATCCTCCCTTAAATGTTTTCTTTCCCCAGAATTCTTTAACTTTCCTATTCTTTGGTGATGATTTCAGCTACTCTAGTTGCTTTTGCTATCACTTATATGCTTTTGGTTCTTAAATTTATATTTCTAGTCTAGATCAATTTGCCTACTATAGTATATCCCACTTTCAGGTTTACCTTAAATTTTACATGTGCAAAATAGAATTCATTTTCTCTCTTTGATACCTTTCTTTCACCCCAGAGTGTATTCTCTGTGTATCTTGTTGGTCAGGGACACCACTACTCAAACCAGTTGTGCAAACTATTCTGCCTCCTTGTTATTTATTTATTTATTGATTGATTGATTGATTGAGACAGAGTCTGGCTCTGTTGCCCTGGCTGGAGTAGTCTCATCATCATAGCTCACTGCAACCTCAAACTCCTGGGCTCAAGCAATCCTCCTGCCTCCAGCCTCCCAAGTAGCTGTGACAACAGGCACACACCACCATGCCCTGCTAATTATTTTGTAGAGACAGTGTCTCACTATGTTGCTCAGGCTGGTCTTGAACTCTTGGGCTTAAATGTTACTCCTGCCTAGGCCTCTCAAAGTGCTAGGATTACAGATGTGAGCTACTGTTCCCACCCTTCCTTATTTTTGACTCCTCCCTCTTTGTACCTTGTATACTTGCCTGTTTTCATGTCTGCTTCCTGCAAGTTTGTCCAGCAGTTTATCTCATGTTGCAGAATTTTATGGTTATTTACAAATTAAAACCACTTTCTTGTTAACACAAGAGCCTTAACATACATGGCTCTTTTGCCTGGGAATGATAATCCTCTCCTCTTTATCTTGAGAAATAAAAATCCTAAGCCCCTCAGCTAACTGAACAGACCCCCCTCTTGGCCAAAGAGAACCCAGAGAAACCTTAAGACTGAGTTCCTGGCCAAGATGGTGATCGGAGGTCAGACATGCCCATTATATCCCCTTCCTCACTGACTGCTATTAGCCTTTCTTCCAGCCTTTTGAAAAGACTTGCTTCATCCCTGATTTTAGTCAACTGACTAACGCACTACCACTGACCAGCATTCCTTCCTGATAAGGGGCCACCCACCAGTGGTTCTGCCCAGTCTGAGAAGGAAGTGAAATGAGGGTTTTGGTGTCCTCTGCTTCACCTTTGGACATTAGAGGGTTGAAAACTTCACCCTCAGATCATGCTAGTGCAGCCATTGTTCAAACATGGATCCCATGTTGTAGCATGAAGCTCAAATGCATATATGTATGTTTCTTTTTTCATGAATATTCATGACTCATATAGCATATTAGATATGTATATTTGGCCACCCTGCTCAGCATAAATTCCTGTTCCCATTGCATTTCTCTTGAAGTACATGTTCTCAGCCTCTGTGCAAGGCTATGCCTCCCAGTCTGTCAGAATGGCCACCTTGCAGGCTGGATCCTTCTATGAGAAATAAAACTCTCCTTTCCAAATTTAAACCTTGTCATTCTTTAGTTGACAGCCTAATTCCTACTTTTGCTTCAAGACTTAATTTAGTTATTACTTCTTGTGGAAAAGGTGTCCCACTAGCTGTCATCCCATAGCAACCTGTTCTATCATAGTTGTTCTCATAGTTATAATTCTTGTGTGATTATTTCTCACACCAGATTATGAACTACTAAAGGCCAGGGACTGTGATTTGTATTTGTAGTCCCTACATACAGTTAATACTTGGGGGCATGGTAGGCTTTACTAAATCTTTGTGTTTGTTGTTGTTTTTTTCAGACGGGATCTTGCTTTCTTGTCCAAGCTGGAGTACAGTGGCTCAATCATAGCTCACTGTAGCCACGAAATCCTTGGCTCAAGCGATCCTCTTGTCTCAGCCTCCTAAGTAGCTGGTACTACAATACAGGCACATGCCACCATGCCCTGCTAATTTTTATTTAGTTAGTTACTTTATTTTTTTGTGGAGGTGAGGTTTTGCTATATTGTCCAGGCTAGTCTTGAACTCCTGGTTCTAAGCTGTCCTCCTGCCTTGGTTCCTTAGACCCTTTAAAATAATAAATGAGATTGGATATGAAGTGTTTTTCTCAATCAGATATATTTCTGAAGCACACAGGTTTGTCAATTTACAGAGGATAGTAGTCTCACCTTAGTCCCCTCTGAGTTTAAAACCAATACAAATATAAAAATATAAATATGGAAATGTAAACGTCAGTCTGATACAATTCAAAATCTCAGTTTTATTACAAGTAAAGCTGCATTAGAGAATGCATCTTGACCTGTCCGTTGTCAGTCTTCCTACTACTTTCCCTCTAAATCTAGACTTTCCAATGGTATATGTAAGGGACATCCCAGCTTGGCAGAGCTCTTAACCATGTGCTAGGTACTGTGTAGATAGGGGTTGCAGGTACAGATTTGGAGCTTATGTTTTAGGGCATACTCAGTTCTTTTTCCAGACTCATCAGTAAAATAAGTCATCCTTCCTCTCTTATACTATAGCAGAAGTCTTCTCTAGGGAAGATAGGAACAGAAGTATAGAATAGTTCCTTCAAAGGTATAATCATTTTTCTAGCCATTGCATATAAAATAAATCCTGAGGACTATGATACTTTTAAAGATACAATGGTATGAAATATAGAGAAGCATATCAGAGCAGTCTTAGGAAAAGGGAAAATTTCAAGAGTCTGGTCAGTTTTAGAAAAAAATGAAAAATCTGACCATGATAATTTCTGTTTTCCTTAATTCTACTTGAAATACTTGGCTTAGGACTTTAAAAACCATTTAATACTTTATCTTCATTTATTTCTGGTATGGGTCTGCCAAGTATTCATTTATACAGGTTGCTTAGAAAATCTCCCCAGAGAGGTGTGGTGGCAGCACTTGAAAGTAATGGGTACGTTCTAGAGATCTCAGCCACAAGTACCAGTGTATTGTTGCCAGTGATAGGTCTTTATCACATCAGCATCTTCTATGAAATATTTTTTGAATACCTTAGCATTTATAATTTCTTTCACTCATTTGGTCTCCTATATAGTGCTTTATATGATTCAGTTTTTGTAATATATGAGATGATCTTATGGGTATAGCCTGTCTTATAACTTTTTATTTATTGTATAATTTAGATAAGGGTAATCTCCTAAATTGGGTGGGGTGGGTTGTGCCTATAATCCCAGCACTTTAGGAGGCCACTTGAGGTTATGAGTTTGAGACCAGCCTTGTTAACAGCCCAGCTCCTTTCATTGCCTGCTGCTCAAGAGGAAGCCAATACACTGAAACATCAGGGGTTACAGCAGAGAAAGAGTTTAACTTCACAGGTGTCATGGGAGGAGATGGAAGGAAATTGTCAAATCCATTTCCCTGAGAATTTGGGAGAATGGGTTTTTAAAGGTAGTTTGGCAGGTAAAGAACTAGGCAGTTGGATCTGCTGATTGGCTGGGTTCAGGGTAGAATCACAGGGGTGTAGACATTATCTGGTGCTAAGTCAGTTCCTGGGTGGGGGTTGCAAGAGCAATTGAGTCAGTTCCTTGGTACTGGCCAATGGTCTGGAATCTCACAAAGTAGCCTTAGGTTTCACAAGGGTGATGTTATCTGTGTATGTACACATACACACACACACTCATACCTTTACAGAGTTCAGGCCCCTACAACAGTTCCCACCTTGTGGCCCTTTATTAATTTTATAAAAGGATGGTTTCAGCCTGGGCAACATAGCGAGACCATGTCTCTATGAAAAATGAAAGAAAAGGTTAGTCATGTGCGATGATGCTTGCCTGTAGTCCTGGCTGCTTGAAGGCTGAGGCAGGAGGATCCCTTGAGCCCAGGAGTTTAGGGCTGCTAATGTGCTATGATCATGCCACTGTACTCTAGATAGGATATAGCTAGAGCTAGACCTTGTCTCAGAAAACAAATTAAAAAAAAAAAAAAAGGATAGTCTCCTAAATACCTAACGTATACAATAAGAAAAAGTCATACACTTAATTCTTCATATTGTTATACAGGGGGAGTGGTTCTCTAGAGCAGTGGCTCCATTTTTACAAATAGAAATTCTGGCATCTTGTCTCAGAGATTGATTCAGAACGTCTGGGGCCAGGGAGTATTCACTTTTCAAAATATGTCAAGAGATTCTTCAGAAGGCTCTTGGTCACCATTTGAGAAAAATTGTACTGTGGAAACATGATAGGATTTATTCTGAGGTGACCTTTTGCCATAAGAGAATAAATACAGATGGAGTAGACTTTTATGAATGTTGGTTTTGTTAGGCAATTAGAAGTGGTGGTGGTAATTGTTCTTAGAGATGTGTTAATGGTAAGAATTTGGTAGACAAATCAGTATAAGTAGGTTTATATAAATCTACCTAGACACCGAGGATGAATTCTGTCATTTTGCCATTATTATGGTTTTGTTTACATCTGTTTTTAGTAAAGGAATTACTTCATTTTCTGTCACATTGATTTCTTACAATCTTGATATATTTTAAAGGTCTTGATGTCAGATACTAGTTTTATAAATATTTGCACATTTCACAATGCCAATCTTAGTACCTTGAATGTAGTAGACAGTTTATAAAACATTTTAATTATAAATGTTCAGTTAATGAGCTTTTTATAAAATTATTGCATTATTTGATATACGGCATTATGGTTATAATTATTATATATGAGAAAAATTAATTAGGGTTTTTTGTTTTCTTGTTCTTTTTTCTCCCCCTCTATAATCTTCCATCTTTCTTTTTTTCCTTTCTCTTATCTGCCCTGACTAGATTGTTGCTTTTTCTCATTTTGTAGCTGTAACTGAAAATACAACTACTTTATTTGATGCCTTTATACATGCTCCAGTACTCAAGAGAATTATTAGGATAATCCTAGGGTCCTGGTTTGCTTGGGATGGTCAAAGTTTATGCCACTGGTCCTGGCATAATTGAAAATAGCACCCTCAGTCACCCTCAAGATATTAAATTATATAAGTACCTTTAAACTTTGAAACCATCTAAAGGAGTGATTTGCAAATTGAGTTTGTGCCTTCACTTGTTCATTGGACCCCATCAGGGGCTCCACAATCCTATTTTTCATTATATTAATATTATTAGCTCTTTCTGTGTTTGATTCCTAATTGTAATCATTTTATAGGCTCCTAATTTTGAGTGTCATCTATCAAGTAGTACTAATAACATCTTTATTTTTGATAAGAAGTTTTGAGTTTTATATGTGAAATTTTTAATTTAATAGTATTTTTGACTATAGACGATTTTGACTATCTCAAAAAATGTTTGCCTTTCAAAATGGTTTTGAAATGAGTGACAATTCCTGGGCCATTAGCTTATGTCCAAGCAATGATACAAAAAACAAACAAATAAAAAAAACCAGTTTTCAAAAAGACATTTAACAATGTTCCATAAAAATTTGTTCAGGTTTTTTAAGAGTCCTTTACAGGAGATAGTCAACTTATAAGCAGGCTATATGAAGAGAAAGTTGTGAAATCAGTTTCTTTTGTCCTGTTTCAAATTAAAGGAAACTGTTACCAAAAACACTGATCTCAAGTTTTTATTTATTTTTAAAGAACATCTTTTCTTTTTAAAGTAAAATACTCCTAAACTTTTTGTCTAGTTTTGTTATTTTCAATATTTACCAAGATTTGATCTGATAAATAGAAACTAAGTGCCTATAGAAAGCTCCAAAGATATTGATTGGTTGAAATATATTTTAGAAGTGGAAACCATCCCTATAATGACATGACTTTGCCAATTGTTTCCCTAACTGAACATTAAATAGGGTTTTTTGTTGTTCTTGTTTTTGCCAGCTGGTGTTTTTGTTAGATTGTGTTTTAGTAGGATTCTTAAAACATATTAGTACTTAGGACTATTATGTGCACTTTCAGTTCTGTTATAAATTCTGCATAGTCTGATTTGCCTTTTGCCTTTCCTCTGTTTTTTTCCCTCTTAATCAAGATCCCTAACATTTATCTTAGACCACTACACAATTACCTCCCTCCTCCAAAATATATTAATTGTGGATGGTTTGCACTGAAGAAGAAAGTCACTGCTTAACATACTTTTTTAAAAAAATAATTGAAACCATTGAACATTTGATCCTTTTTGTAATTCTAACAGTACTACTGACATTATTATAGAGGGCATTAGTCAATATTTTATATATTAAAAAAGGAAATCACATACTATAATATTTCAGTTTTTAGTTCTATATCATCTGATTGCTTACCTCCAGAGATTGAGGGACAGGAGTAGTCTTCTTGCCCAGACTCTGCCTTCTGAGCACATTTGAAAATGATCTGTGACATGCAGGGTCCAGGGATATGGCCTTAGAAATAGAGATGAACCATGCAGTGTTCTGTGGGGGTGAGGCAAAGGTATGAGTACTTTTCTTTCCCGGTTGCAGCTCTGGTTTCCATATCACCCACTGGATCATTTTTTTACTTGTTTTGCAAGCTAAGCCATCATCAGATGAAATGAATGGTCAATTATATTTTGATTTTAATATTTTAGCTTTCTTTCCAAATGATGATTCTAGAAGCTTTTCAATAAAATCTCTCAGAATGATATTTTCTAAAAGCCAGGATTATTCAGTATTTTATTGCCTTTGTCCTTGGGTAACTGCTGAGTGCTATTTAGTTTTTTCTGATACATATGATAGTATACAGTAAAGTTAAATCTAGGTGTAAGTCTATAAATTGACTACCATGAAGTAGTATAATGTAATTAATTAATTCTTTTTAAAATTAAAAATTGTAATAGTGGAAAAAATCAGATATAGAGTAGACCAATCACTAGTTGTCTAATAGAAAAAGGTGCTCTTTTTTTCTACAGGCAGTATTCCAAAATAGTTTGAAAAAGTATACTAGAGTTTTATCTGTATTATGCCTATTGTAGAGCAAAGTATTGCAATGCAAGGGGAAAACCATCTTTTAAAACAGAATTGGAGCTTTAATTCTCTTTATTGCTCTGTTGTCTTTCTCTTTTCCAGAAGGTTTGTGTGCCTGGGAATAAAAAACAAGTGGTGAAATTGAGAATGAAAGGAGAGAAGGTATAGAATTACATGTGGAAAGAATCATGTAATAAAATACTCCTCTAATGGATTAAAAGTTCCTTTTAAAAGGAACACTTTCCTGAAGATAAGACTATTTTGTTCCCTTTCCTTTGACCACATAACTAATTAACCACCAAACTCTTTTTTTGTGCTCCCCACATTCCTTTCAAAGCTCTGGGTCACTGGAATATGTGTTTTGGTTTTTCCAAGTGCCATCCTCCATAGTGGTGCTTGCATTGTTCCATTTGATTCTGTTTGTCTTTCACATTCCCACTTTATTCCTGTAGTTCAGTCCTGCTCATTCTTTAGGGGAGCCCTCCACATTCTAGCTCAAGCCCCATATCCTTAGTAAAACTCTCCTCACTTGAGCTGGAAGTGTTTGTTTTCCCTCTTTTCTGAATCTCTGTGGCCCTGGTGGCCACGTGGTCCATTTGACATTGGATATCTCTTGTCCAAAAATGTCCCAATCTTGTTTTAAAACTTAATTTTTAAGCGTTTGTGTTTTCAAGTATGTAGATAGTTACCTTTTAAATTCCTTGTAGAATAAGCTTAGTACAGTGTCCTGAACGCCAAATAATACCCATATTATAGGCTTTATATGTGTTGTATAGAAAGTGTTTTGGTACTTGGAAAGGGTGTGTGTGAGTGAGACTGTAATATTATCAGATCTTTCTGATTAAATGAAGTAAACGTCTTTTTCTGACATTAACTGAATGAACAACTTTTAATTTTAACCTTGAAGGGAATATATGTGAGGCAGACTCTTTTAAGTGCTTCTGGATACCACTAGAGTTTTTGCTGTGATGCATTTTTTTAAATCTTCTAATAGAAAATCTGTCTCTTTTCACCATGATTGCTGGTGGCCTCTGGTAGACTTCGAAATAAAACATGAATTGTTAAAAGTGATTCAGTTGACATTGTTATCTGTTGGAAAAATCATATTGTTCTGACATTTATTTGGTGTTTTGTGGTAAATAGTATACTTCATTATAATTTGATTTGATTTTTATAGCACATAAGAGCAGATATTAAACCATTTCGTTTTTTAATAGAGATGGGGTCTCACTTTGTTCCCCAGGCTGAAGTGCATTGGCATGATCATAGCTCACTGTAGGCTCTAATTCATGGGCTACAGGTGTGAGCCACCACCCCCAGCTAACCTCATTTTATACATCAGTGAATTTTGTGTCCTCATTTATATAGTGGAAAACATTTTTGTAAATGTCTGCTTTATGCCAGATATGCACAATAATGAGTAAGATATATGGGCTTTGCATTTGAGGGACTCATATTCTAACGTGTGTGTATGTATATATGTGTGTGTGTATAACATTTATATATATATACACACACATACATACATATATATATATGTGGTATAATAAATTGTTACAGGTACTGTGACAGAAATATATAGTGAGGGCATAAGAGACCAAATAGCCAAATGTCATAGCCACTGACATTTAAAAGTATGAAATTTAGTGGGCCCTAAATATGTTAGTGAATTTCTAGCATGTTACATATAAGAATTAAATGGGATAATATAATTGCTGTATAGAAGGTGCTATTACTTCTGCTTCTAATACTGTTATTTTCTACTTGATCATGAAACAAACCTAATTCAAAGTCATACAGGCAGTTTCCATACTAGAATCGTAGTAAGCATTCTTCAGCACTAGTGACAGTGTTATAAACTTAGCATTTTTGTTTCAGAGGATAGCTTTACCCCAAGTACTCAGTGGCATGGTGGCATTTAGTTTAATATTGAAGACATTAATCTTTTCAGTTAATTTAAATTATCATTTAGTAATATAATCAGTCGAATGTGAACGTTGCTTATTCTAAAAGGGGTCTTTTTTTAATTACCCAAATCCCCAAACTTTGCCTAGGAAAACAAATGTTAGCACAAACTAGAGGTACTCAGTGATGGACCAGCGACTTATAATATTGGTCCCCAGTATGCAGAATTCTAGCACCTTTGTATGCCTGCATACATGATACATGCCATCAGTTTAGCTTTGAAGTTCTCCATGTAGAGCTCAAGTTCTTCTATGAATGCCTCTTTGAGCCTATGTGGGTTGGAAATTAACGTCTCACCATCAAAGGAGAAGGATGTTTCCTAGAGATGGATTCACCTCACTCCTGTGTAAGGACTAAGAGACACTGGTGAATCCACATGAGAGTGATGTTAGGGAGCTAAGAAGAGATTTTCTTGGGGTATTGGGTAGAAAAAAACCCAAATAAACTGCTATTTCTCCTATACTTTCTCAGCACAGAACGCTTCTGTGATCAAATAAATGTGTGTGGGATTTTCCCCACACACCAAGCAAGCAATTCTCCAGGTGGGTGTCCTCTAATTTAATTCAGTTCTAACACTATCTACCTGGAGATAGTATCAGCCCGCCACTTCTGATGCTGACTGAAAACCCCAGGTTGTTTTATCTGTGCTTCTCAAGACCACTGATAAATTGGTATTCCCACCACACCCTCCTGCAGTTCAACTAATTTGCTAGAGTGGCTCAAAGAACTTAGGGAACTGACAACTTCCAGGGAGGGGAAGGGGCTGATAGTTAAGTTGGTTATCAGAAGTCAATGATTTAATCAACCATGCCTACATAAGGAAGCCTCCATAAAACCCCAAAAGCACTGGGTTTGGATGGGCTTCCAGCTAGCTCAACGTGTGGAGGTTCCTGAAGGGTGACTCGCAGGAGAGAGCAATCAGATATTCGCCCTTCTTCCATACCTGGCCCCATGCATCTCTTCCACCTGGCTATGGATCAGTATCCTTCCCTAATATGCTTTATGATAAACCAGCACAATTGGGAAACAAAGTGTTTCCCTAAGTTCTGTGAGCCTCTCTAGCAAATTAGTTGAACCCCAGGAGGGGGTGGTGTTTCTTTTAGTAGTTTCATAATTTCAGGTCTTAGATTTAAGTCTTTAATTCATTTTGATTTGATTTGTGTATATCATGTTTGTTCTGCGTATGGAGATCCAGTTTCCCCAGCACTATTTATGGAAGAGACTGTCCATTCCCCACTGTATGTTCCTGGCACCTTTGTTGAAGATAATTCTCTGTAGATGTGTGGATTTATTTCTGGGTTCTCTGTTCTGTTCCATTGGTCTATGTGTCTGTTTTTATGCCAATACCATGCTGTGGTTACTACAGCTCTGTAGTATAATTTGAAGTTGAGTACTGTGATTCCTCCAGTTTGTTCTTTTTGCTCAGGATGGCTTTGGCTATTCTGGGTCTTTTGTGGTTCCATATAGACTTTAGAATTTTTTTTTTTCTATTTCTGTGAAGAATATCATTGGTATTTTAATGGAGATTGCATTGAATCTGTAGATTGCTTTGGGTAGTGTGAATATTTTAAGAATATTGATTGTTCTAGTCCATGAGCATGGAATATCTTTCCTTTTTTTTTGTATTCTCTTCCATTTCTTTCATCAATATGTTATAGTTTTTATTATAGAGATCTTTTACTTCTTTGGCTAAGTTTATTCCTAGATATTTTATTTTATTTGTAGTTATTGTAAATGGGATTACTTTTGTGGCTTTTTCATATTGTTTACTGTTGGCGTATAGAAATGCTATTGATTTTTGTATGTTGATTTTGTATCCTGTAACTTTACTGAGTTTATCAGTTCTAGTAGTTCTTTTGTGCTGTCTTTATGTTTCTCTAGATATAAGATCATATCATCTACAAACAAAGATAATTTGACTTCTTTCTTTCCAATTTGGATTCCCTTTATTTACTTATCTTGTTTGATTCCTCTAGCTAGAACTCCCAGTACTATGTTGAATAACAGTGGTGAGAGTGGGCATCCTTATTCCAGGTATTTTTTATATTATTAATTTAGTACCCCTAAACATGAGAGTTACGTAGTGGGATTTTCCTGTTCACTTACTAAGGCTCAGAGAGCCTTATGGAACAGATTGCCCCAAGCTTGTCTGTACCCTACTATGATAATCAGCTTGGCACTTTTGTTTGGTCATAATTTTTCTCTGTGCCTGAGTTCTATTTTCCCATAGTTATCCTACTTAAGCCTTCCTGTTTCACATTTTCCCTTGTGTATCATAATCAGGGTTCTGAATTCTACATTCTGTAGAAGGAGAATAATGGATAACTTTCTCCTTTATGTGGTAGAATTAAATTTAAATGAATTCTTACTGCTTAGACTTGCCAGTTGTTTGAGGCTTTCTGTGATATGCTCATTCTTTTTTTCTTTTGGAAAAGAGGAAGTTGGGAAGAGGTCAAAAATAGGATGGTATTAGAGCCCAAGTGAGTTAGTTGAAAGGGGTCAGAACTAGGATGAAGAGGGGTTAAAGGAATGCTTTAAGGAAAAAAAATGTTTAAGTAGGCTTACTTTCTTATTTTAACTGTATGAAAATATACTTTATTAAACTAGCAATACAAATACTTTAATAGTATCTTATTTAAGCTAATTGGCCTTGCTAGCAGAATTTGATATGTATATTATCAAGTTCTTGATGGCTTTATATTTGATGCCAATGACAAGTTAGATAAGTTGCAGTACTTTAGTGTCCTCTGGTAATTAATTAGAAGTAAAGTGAACTAGGTATTCCTGAACAGTAGGTAAAGGGATCTAGAGACAGAAAGATCCACTAGAAAATACTCTCACCAACATGAAGGACTATGTTCAGGTACCTGCAGCTGAACTCGAAAAGCCTTATGAATATACTTCAACAAGGGAGTCGACCACATTTCTATACTTAAGTAGGTGCAGTGATTTTATTTTACTTGTGATATTCATGTATACAGTACTCTCTTATTTAAAATATATAGAGTAATATCTTTTGTGATTATTATTGCCAGTCATTTCAACCTTTTATCGTCTTCAATATAATTTTATAGAGACCTGAGTAAATTGAAAATTGTGTGTCTGCTTTATAGTGGGTAGCTTTTCATTTATAATAAATGGTCAAGAAGGTGTTTTTGTTTTGTTTTGGGCCTTCCTGAAAAACCCACTATGATCGTTTTATTTCCCTATATGGCAGTGTAGTCCTCATCTGTTAGGCACACACATTCCTGCAATCATGTTCTTTGGTCATGATTTGTAGAAAGCTAAAATGTTTAAAGTAATTAGATATTGTCTGGTACTTTTCTGGTTCCAAACGAAGTGTAGAATTATTTTTTCTAAATCTGCGAAAGATGATGTATTTTGATGGGGATTGCATTGAATCTATAAATCACTTTGGGTAGTATGGACATTTTAACAATGTTGATTCTGCCAATCCATGAGTATGATATGTTTTTAACAACATCTGCAATTTCTTTTTTCAGTGATTTCTCTTTCTCTTTTCAGAGATCTTTTACCTCCTTGGTTAAATATATTCCTAGGTATTTTATTTTCTTTGTTGCTTTTGCGAAAGGTATTGAGTCTTGGATTTGATTCTCAGCTTGACTGTTGTTTGTGTATAGGAATGCTGTTGATTTTTGTACATTGATTTTGTAGCCTGAGACTTTACTGAATTTATTTATCAATTCCAGGAGTCTCTTGGCAGAATCTTTGGGGTTTCCTAGATAAAAGATTATATCGGCAGCAAAGAGTGATAGTTTGACCTCCTCTTTCCTCATTTGGATACCCTTAATTTCCTTCTCTTACCTGATTGCTCTGGCTAGGACTTCCAGCAGTATGTTGGTACTTGAATTTAGTGTGACAGTTCCCTCTAAAGTTAGGAGATCTGCATTGTAATCACAGCTCCTCACATCCTTACCAGTTGTGTGATATTGGGCAAAAATCAGCCTCTCTATGCTTGTTTCCTCGTTATCCAGTGGAGGTGATAATAAGAACCGTGCAGTTGCTATAGGAGTGAATGGATAATGTTATGAAGTCCTTAGTAGATTGCTGTGCATGTCATGCTCAGAAAATTGCATTTACCCCTACTAATACTGATACTTTCATTGAAAGCTTTTTGTGAACTGTGTGTGAAATGTATTATGATTTTTAAATGAGTAGTTTACAGCAAAGGTTTTTGCATTGTTGGGAATACTGTCTTAAGGGCCGTTGATCACATTCTGCTTACCCTTCTCTTACTACATTTCTAATAATAGCTACCATTCTATTGTGTTCTTACTTAATAAGAACTTTATATATGATTTTATTTATTATTCACAATAATTATGATGAAAGCATTATTACAGCTATTTTTACTGATGAGGACACCATAGGTGTAGTAACACAGATAATCTGCCTGCCCAGCTGGACAGTAGAAGACCTTGGATTGCATTCACATTTGTCTGACTCCAAAGCTCTCCTCCTCTTTACCTTGGAGCAACCTGTTTGGCATTTTGCTGCTTGCTTATGTCTCCCTCAGTAGACCTAAGCTTCCTGAAAGTGAGAAGTGGATACTATTTGTGTTCCAATTTCTCATTTATTTTTCAGGCTCCTTTAAACTAAAAGCAATATATAGTATATAGTATCAGAAAGTGTCAGTGTAAATGAAACTTAATAGCTTATTAAGAACCTTCTCTTATTAAAAATAACAAAATTTCCCATTCTGACAAAGCATTAGGACTTGTTTTTCAACCCTACTGGCTGTCTTCACCGTGATAACAATTTGAATTTACTATATTTGGCCTTGTATTAGTGTTAGCAACGTATTCACTGTAATCTTCTTTTCAGGTTCTAAGCTGCTTTCATCATCGCAATATCGTACCTGGCTCTGTTCCTGTGTGATAACCATTTAATACATATTTGTTTTTCATTTATTTCTGTTACTAATAATATTTATCTGAAGTATTTTTAGGTTATTCTAATTGCTTGGAATTCATCAGTAAGCAAAATAGTCATTCCCACCTCCATCTGAACTTATGTCCTGGTGAGAGGAGAGAGATGAACACCAATAAGTACCATAGGAAAAGTATTTAATATGTTCGGTGATAAGTACTATGGGAAAAAGAAAGTAGAGCAGGGTAAGGGTTGGTTAGAGAGGTTCATGTGAAGAATTAAAGGAGGTGACAGAGTTAGTGTGGCAGATCTTTGAGCTCGTTCCAGTCCAGGGGAACAGAGAACAAAGATCCAAAGGAGGTTGCCTAGCTCATTGGGATTAGCAGGGAGACCATGGGGCTGGCGTGGAGTGGATTGGAACAGGAGGGCGGGGATGTACAGGGAGTCATAAGAGATGAGATCAGAAAGGAGCTAAAGGGGGTTCAGACTATATTATTGCTTTATAGGATGAATTTGGTTGAGGGGTGTGTGTATCACATAGAAATTCTTAGAAGCTGCATGTCTGTGAAGGGGATAAGAAATTTAACTTTCTCTTTTCTTAGTCACACATTGAATTTGTATTCTTTTTTCTATTTGTGGCAGTTTGAACTTTTTCTCTTATTTTAAATAGTTCATTAATATTCAGAAACTTGAATTTCTAGGTCAGTTTATAATATTAATACTCTCTATACTTTTCTTTTTTTTTAAAACAGGAGTATGTTGCTGCTGTTCTGCTTTGCGTCCTCGATATAAACGCCTGGTGGACAACATATTCCCTGAAGATCCAAAAGTAATTTGATCTACATCTACTGATCCTTCTCTTTGCTGACCCATTCTGCCCCCCTGCTGACCTCCCTAAGGTTTCCCTAATTTCATTTCTCTACTTTTACCCTTACCTCTCACCATGAATACTATTTATATACTTCTCTTTTTTTCTTTTTCTTTTTCTTTTTTTTCTTTTTTTTTTTGCTTTTAAATATCCCATGCTTGCTTTTCTGGTTTCCAGATCCTTTTATAGATTAGGCACAAATCTGGAATGATGGACAGTTGATGTCCTTTTTTAGTGCTTAATCTAAGTAACACTCATTAAAAATTTATGAACCAGTGCCAGATTATTTATACTAAATGCTCAGGATACAACTGTGAACACAGACATGGTTTTCTGCTCTCATCAAGCACATAGATAAGTAAATTGGTAATTACAATATTGTGTGAAAAAAATGTTATGATAGAGAAATGAAGTATAGACTGCTTCTGGCGTGGCTAGGAGTGATATCTAATTTAGTTGAAGAAAAGAAATGCCTGGAGGGAATAAAATTTAAGCTAAGAGCCAAAAAATAAATGGAGATTATTGAGCCCAGAGTTTTTAGAAGACTTGAGAGGGAAAGGAAGATTGTTCCAGGCAGAGGTTTTTTTTCTTTTTACTTAAATACTGTTTAATTTTTTAATAAAAATTATTTGTGAAGATTACTAGTTTCAAAGCAAGTGGGTTTCAGTGATTTTGTGACATTGCCTTAAACTTTATAAGACTCCTTTAGTCTTGTGTTAAGTGGATATGAACAAAAAATGTTACATGGGTTTTGACTTTCCGAATTTGCTGTATTTTAAAATGTAAACCAACTGTAGAAATCTTTTGGTTATCTTAATATTAACTTAATGTTGATGTATCTCATTTTGAATCACTTCTATTTAACACATTGACTGCCACACTAGAACAAAAAGATTTTTTCTTGGGGCCATGGTATTTTATTATGAAAACAGAATAAAAACTTCAAAAACAGAATGACCTTTCTAATTTAATTAAAAACAAAATTTATTGACTTCTATTCATTTAATCCATATTTTTAGAATTAATTTTTCAATATTGATTGTAACAATAAGAACATTAACAAGTGAGATTTTCATGAACCAACTCCAGGGTTTTGCCCAGGTTTTCCTTCACGAGGCCTCGGGCTCAAAACCAGCCTGAGTTAAGTACAACTCACATGGCAGTTAATGTGTTAAACATTCAGCTATATAGAGGAGATTAATCAATTAAATATTATTGGCTGCCAGATATTCTGGATAATTTGTGGCATATTAAAAACCCTAAGTAGGGTACCTGTCTTTAAGGACCTTTCCATCCATTGACTGACATAAAGCAAAGACATACTATTAAGTCATAGTGCATAAATCAAGAAGTAAAATGTGAAGTAAATCAGGTACCTCTAAAGCAGGGAGATGTCACTGTGAGTTGGCAATGTCTGGGAAGCATTCTTAGAGGAAATGAGATTTGCTGACCTTTGAAGGATGTATACCATCTGGAGAGGTAGAAAAAAATTAATCTCTTCATTACAAGTGAAGGGAAAGAGAAAAAGCTTGGGAAAGCAAGAGCTACATTAGAGTTCTAGAGCAAGTTAATCCATTAGACTTCAAATGAAGGTTCACGTAGTCTAATTTTAGAGTGTGTAATGGGTGGTAATAATGTTGACCATGATTTGAAACTTTGGATGTATCAGTCAATAGATTGAATAGTTAAATTATGATATTCCTGAGACATATGGTTACTGAAGGTAGTGTGGAGGCCAGATTATGGAAGAATGTGAATAACAGGCAAGGCATCTACTTTACCTACTTAAATTTGTAGAGAGCAAGGATGCATTGACCACTTGGTCATGGGAGTGACAACAGATAAATTAGAGAATGGTTACAGAAAGAATCTTTATTTTTGCTAAGGATTTAGATAAGATTTATTAAAACAGCAATCTGTAAAATAAGATTTAAAAAAAGAAAAGATTTACATGAAACTGGCATACATATAGTAACTATTATTCAATTTGCCATACTTCTCATTTTTAACTTATTAAAACAAATGAATCTTGTGATTCATTTGTTTCAGACAGTAGGTGCTCAAATACAGATAAATACATGGATCAGACAGTAGGTGCTCAAATACAGATACATACATGTCAGGAGGGAAAAAAACAGTATCTTATAGATAGTTACTAGCCATATGATCTTGGGCAAGTCCCTCAGTTTCTCATTGTGCAATGGAAATAATAAATAGTACCTATCTCATAAGCTTCTCACAAGGACTCAATGAGTTAATAATACAAGCCTTTGCTCACTGTTGCTTTCCTACTGTCTATTACAGTGCCAGGCCCATAGTTGGATTAGGGATTTTCATCTGGTTAAGTATCTATAAATATTCCAAAACCCCAAAAATCCAAAATCAAAACACTTCTGTTCCCAAACATTTCAGATAAGGGATACTCAACCTGTATCTTGTTTGTAGTGGTTTCACAGATCGATAGAACTCACATTTCAAGTTGTATACTTTGTATAGATGCAGTTTATTATATGTAAATTACTCCTCAATGAAATTCATAAGAGATTAAAAAAAGTAGATGAGACATATTTAAATGATGATGTAGAAGAACTGATAGAAAGAAGCAGGAATGAGAAAGGCTAACTGAAAGAGGCAGATCCTGGGACTGTGTGCAAAAGGCAGCTAGAGCAGAGGCAAAGCAGTTCCTCCTAGACAGGAAAACTGGGCTTACTTTGCTAGGGCAGGGTTTCTCAACTTAGGTTCTGTTGACATTTTGGTCCAGATAATTCTTTACAATGGGAGTCTATCCTGTGCATTGTGGGATGTTTAGCAATATGCCTGGCCTCTGCCTAATAGATCCCATTACCTGCTATGAGCCCTCCCCCAGTTCCACCCCCAGCTGTGACAACCCAAAATTTCAGACATTGCCCTATGGGGCTTAGTTAGCTTAGTTACCTTAGTTGAGATCTACTAGCCTAGAGGGCACTGAGAAAGCATGGGTGTTTTTGTCCTTAAATTCTAATCTGATGGCTTCTACCTTCTATGACAAGGAAAAGAACTCATGTGCCGTCAGAGAGGGAAGAGAGGTGGTAAAGTAGCAAGTTTGAGGAAAATACAATAGGTACAAAATACGAGAGAGTGACTCCACTAGGGAAACAGAAGAATAGAGAAAATTGAAGTTTGAAACACATATCTATAAAATTTTTAGTTGTAGATTCACTATCTTAACATAGTTTTTCTTTCTCTCTTTCCATCTCTTCCAACATTCCTAAGCAGCATTTAGTTACTTGGACTACATATGGCTAAATTTAGGGTGGCAGTTGACTTGTGATTGTATGAGAGTGGGAAGAATCATTAGACCTGTTGCACATCATCTTTTAGAGAACAGAGACAAATGACAGTTTTATAATCCCATGTCAGGGTTCTGTTGTTGCTTTTGAATACATTGAATAAGCATAGATTGATTGAGTTCTGAATATTTTCTCATTCTTAATTACAACATAACTTTGTAATGATATCAGCAAATTCTGAATCATTAAAACATTTGTTCACCGTTGTATATCTAAAGGAATAAAGTATGCTTAATAGTATAACATTTAATATTTTTTAATCAAAACAAATTTTTTAAAAATCTTTTCATTAAAATACATCTTATTCTGTATATATTGCAGATAATTGAGCTATTTTTCTATAATGGAAGGTATGAGAGTCTAATTCATTATTTGTGAAGCTACATGCAAATGCTTTGCCTAAATAGGGTGTTTTTTGTAAGTTTTTGAAAGTTCTGTGTATCCATAATGGTGAATATTAGCATGAGGGAGGTTATATACAGAAAGGTTCTATATAAATATGGTTATAATTTATACAAAATTATAATTTATAATTTCCAATCCAAAAAGGGAAAATATGAAGCAGGCAATATTTCAAAATACAAAAATGTAAGCATATGGATAACCTATTTATCTTGTTGTTCTTTTTAGGATGGCCTTGTGAAAGCTGATATGGAGAAATTGACATTTTATGCAGTATCTGCTCCAGAGAAACTGGATCGCATTGGTTCTTACCTGGCAGAAAGGTTGAGCAGGGATGTTGTCAGGCATCGTTCTGGGTAAGGAAATTAATTGCTGCCAGTAATGTATCTTTGGGAAATTCTTTCTAGGCTAAATCATCCTATAAATTATTTTGTCATCTAGTCAGGCAGAGATAATATATGGGGGATAAAACATTATAATATTATACAGAGAAATATGGAATACCCATATAGATACTATATCTTTTATTTATTTTCTGGTGGTCAGGTTTTATAAATAGACTCATGTTAGTTAACAGAGTTACCTTTAGCTTAAGCAGCCATTAATTTTTGAGTCTTCTCTAATGGGAAATAGTAGAAACTAACTCTGTTAGTCTGTCAGTGCAATACTGTATTTTAAAAATCAGTCTCTAAATTGAAAACAAACGGAATGATTTTGGTAACCAAGTGATTTTTTTTCACACAGCTTCAGTTTTACCTTTTAGAGGAGTCATAAGAGAGAAGCATGTTAGGCTTAGCTAGTAAGGTTCAGAAGATGGAAGTACACTGACTTGGAACTATGCTAGCTATATTCCTACCTGTAAATAAAGGTCTACCATCTTAATCCATTCTCTAAGATTAAACAGCAGTAACTTTGCAATTTGGATTATACATACTTTCTCATATTGTCATTTTATGATACTAGTTTCTTAGAATATTCCAGTCCCCAAGTGATATATTGGCTTTCTCTACCTCTACTTAGAACATTTTAGTGAGTCATGGCACAGATGGTTTTATAGTTGATTTATTGATGGTAAGTTATCTAAAGACTGAATTTTAATTTTTAGTATAAGAATTAAAGCCTGATGAACTGTAAAGTAAAATTTATGAGATATTTCCATGTAATATTCTGTTGTTGCTGATAGTATTTTGTCTACTCATATTTACAAATATAAGTAGGTTGTTTTGGAGATGTAAGCACATTGCTTTAATAACTATTTTGGGTCAGATACAAATAAATATTGTTAAAAGTCTGGAAAACAGAAAATGCCCATATTTGCAAAGCAAAATACAAAGGTAATATTAAAGAAACTCTGAGAGAATTGTTTTAAGGAGAAAATGGAGTAGTGCAGTGTAGTTTTTGTATACTTCAACATAAAGATTATTTTATAATTTACTAAGATCATTAGTGCTGTTACTAAATTTGCCTTTCTTTGTGTTCTTAAATATACTTATTTAAGTTATTTCAATGGAAAGTACTTGGGAGGATTAAAAGAAGTAGAATGCTTTGACTTTCTTTTTCTTTTATACTTAGGTACGTTTTAATTGCTATGGAGGCATTGGACCAACTTCTTATGGCTTGCCATTCCCAAAGCATCAAGCCATTTGTAGAAAGTTTTCTTCATATGGTGGCAAAGCTGCTGGAATCAGGGGAACCAAAGCTTCAAGTTCTTGGAACAAATTCTGTGAGTAAGAACTATTCTCTTACTAATATTAAGTTTAATTAGCATATCTATTAGGTTATTAAGTATGAAATGTCTGATTTCCTTAAGCACTAAAATTTGAGTTGATATCTCTGCCATTTCACTGACACTTTTTGATTTATTTTTATCGTGAAGGTACATCTTCAGTCTTCCAAACACTTTGGTCCCTGGTGCCTAAAAGGTTGGGGACTGCTGCAGTGTTTAAGGCATTGAACCCTATATCAATACTGTATGTTCCCATTCAGATTTTTATCAACAGCTGACAGAATCATATATCACATATACTGTTTATAGATAATTATTTTCTTGTATAGAGAGAGGAAGTATAGGAAATGCTGATAGCATGAATTCAGAGTCCAACTGCCCTAGTTTGAATTCTGCCTGCACCCCTATCTAGCTTCTATTTTGGGCAAGTTATTTAACCTCTCCTTGCCTCTATTTTTCATTTGTGAAATGAGAATAATAATAGTAACAATCTTATAGGATTGTTGTGTGACATGAGTTAATATATATGAAGCTCTTAGAACACTGTTAGTTAATATTGGTAGTATAGTGCTTTTTTTAAAAAAAGTGAGAGTATATAAATAAAATCCTCATTCAAAAATCCTTAATATGATTTTGTTTAAGAGGGAAAATATTGGATATTTCCAAATGCAATTAGGTGATAGTGATGAGCTTAGTTTCAGACAAAGGAAGCTATTAGGCTTCTCCTATTTCCTTTACAATTATTAGATGAGGAAAAGGTCTAGGAGAAATGGTTTAATAGCTGAGTGGAAGAGTGTTAGTGTACTTTCCCAGAAGTTTCTTTACTTGCAGCCAGAAATACCATTAGGATTACTTTCATGAGTCATTTGGGCAAAAGACCAAATTCCCCAGTTATCTGCTTTGATTTGAGTGAATTGTGTTAAATGAAATGCCATGTTATCTTGACCAACATTACTTATCTAGTATTCCTTGATGACCTAATTTTAATTTATTGGTGGTGCTGAATGTCCTATATTGTCAAACATGACTGTACGGATTTAATATTTTTATATTTATTAATGGTCTTTGTAGATTTTAATTTGTTGACATTTGCCTCTTCCTGCTGATGCCAACTCAGTATGACACTAATAGATACTATTTAGGTTTTCCTTTGTTTCAGAAATTGTGCTAGAAAACTCTTAAGTTTTGCCTGTTTTATATTCTAAACTGTTTCAAATACAGAACACTATTGATCATAATATAATATACCTGTATACACACTGATTCAAAAGAGAAAAATGTTAGATATCAATAAATTATTATATATAATATATATTATATATATATTTGTTATAAATAATATGTAATGGTAATATATGTTAATAATATGCAACATTGGTTCAGGTTTTTTTTAAAGAAATAATACTGTATGTGCTAGGTATTTGACATATATTTTGTCATATGATTCTCACAAAAACCCTTCAAGCTGGGAATATTATTCCCATTTTCTACATGATGAATTGCAGCTAAATAACTTGTCCAAAGACACAGTGAAGTAATGCTGTATATAACATGGGGATTCAATCCTAGGTCTGTCTTTCCCCCAAACTTGTGTTCTTTGCAATGTAAATACTTGTCATTATTGTGGATTAAGACTTACGGAAAGCATAGATTACTTTCTTTACTTTCCTCCTCTTGTTTTCTAAAAGTTTATTATTAAAAAGTTTCTTTTGTGTTTATGTGGTATTTGATATTCCACTTGCTTCTTATTTGGATGTAGTTAATGTAACAACTAATGAAAATTAAGTGTGTTTGTTCCACATTTTAAAGAAGGTGATATATATATTGCTTATATTGTTATTTTTATTTTTTAGTTTGTTAAATTTGCAAATATTGAAGAAGATACACCATCCTATCACAGACGTTATGACTTTTTTGTATCTCGATTCAGTGCCATGTGTCACTCCTGTCATAGTGATCCAGAAATACGAACAGAGTATGTATTATTTTACTTTATGATTTATGGGTGAATACCATGTGCACATATTACGTAATGATTACCAAAGGAAATAAGAATATGGCTGCAATATAATTTTCCTTTGCTGTTAGAAGTTATAGACTGAAATAGCAAAATGAGAGTGGCTTCTTTACTTACTCACCAAAATTCAGTCTTTAGCAGACCCTACAGTGTCACTTCATGTTCCCCCTGCCTGTCTCAGAGCCTGTCCTGCTTTCTTTCGGCTTTCACTCTAATCCAGGCATGTGGGTCTCCTTGTTGTTTCTTGAACACTTTAGGCACATCTCTTCAGGTCCTCTGGACACACTAGTCTCTCTGCCTAGAACAGTTCCCTAGGTGCTCACGTGGCTTGTTACCTCAGTTCATTCAGATATCACCTTTTCATATGAGTCCTCCCCTCGCCACCCTTTATTTATTAAATATCGGCCCTCCCATCCCACCTGCAGTTATCCTTTACCTTCTTACATATCTCTTGTGTTTCTCACTCCTCTGTGGAATAGAAATTCCAGGAGGGCGAGTGCTGTGCTTCAAGGACTGCTGTGTCGCTAGCACTTTGGAGAGTGCCTGGCACATAGTAGGCTCTCAATAAGTATTTTTTGAATGAATAAATAGATAAATTGGATGAATGAATGAATGTGTTCCAATCATTCAGTGTGAGGTTGTCATAACAACTGTTTTGGGTATTTTTAAACATTTCTTGTATATGTATCCTAGTAAAAATCTGGAATTAAATACTTTATTTGCAAACACAATCTATAGGTTGATAGCTATATAGAAATGAGAAATTTTAAAATTAAGAATTAAAGTCAAAATGACCTTGGTAAATATAGAAAGTAGTTTGTTGCTATTATACACCTAAAAAAGCAAGAAATCAACCTGAATTTAGGCAGTTATGGGCAGTTGATAATCAAGATTTTCCATGTTTTGTAGTTTTTACTTTTCTTTTAAAATAAATAAAGGAATATGCAGAAATATAACTAGCTTTTAGTTGGAGCATGCAAGCTACAGTGTTAATTTACATGAAATGAACACAAGTGTAAAAGTTACTTTAGCTTAGAGAAGGAAAGCTGAGAGGCGATTAATAGTTGTTTTCAGATAAAAGATACGGTTTCTTTCTGTGATGCTGTTGATATAATTTTTCCTTGGTTAAATATTATAGTCCATTTAGAGTCCTGTTATTATTCCTTTATTATGAAAAATAAAGCCTTAGAGGTAGAGATACTATAATAATTAATTTCCTGTTGTCCCAGTTACTACTAAAATTCTTTTTTTCTCTCCCTAAAGGACATTTAAAAATATTTTATAAAAACTGTTCTCTCTCTTCAAAGACTGATATTAAGTTAATGAGGCAAGAATATATAAAAATTAGTTAAAATGGCAGGTTTTCCCCAAGATTTCAGCAGTTTTGCTTTCTTTTAAAATATAGAAGATATCCAGAATGTATTAATAGTATGCTTTTCTTTAGATAGACATTTCTCAAATTATGGTTAAGGTAAATTTCACATATAAATCAACGTATGTGAAAAATACTTCTAATACTCATAATGTTTATGAAAGATACATTTAAGAAATTCAAAATTAACATAAGGTATCTTATTTTTAGGTATTTATCGCCCCCTAGTGAAATATCGTCTTAAACATATTTCCACCTGTTTTTCATTAATGTTTACAAAAAGAAATTTGAAATTTTCTTTTTTTTTTTTGAGACAGAGTCTCGCTTTGTTGCCCAGGCTAGAGTGAGTGCCATGGCGTCAGCCTAGCTCACAGCAACCTCAAACTCCTGGGCTCAAGCAATCCTACTACCTCAGCCTCCCGAGTAGCTGGGACTACAGGCCTGCGCCACCATGCCTGGCTAATTTTTTCTATATATATTAGTTGGCCAATTAATTTCTTCCTATTTATAGTAGAGACAGGGGTCTCGCTCTTGCTCAGGCTGGTTTCGAACTCCTGACCTCAAGCAATCCTCCCACCTAGGCCTCCCAGAGTGCTAGGATTACAGGCATGAGGTACTGTGCCGGAAATTTTCTTTATATAAATGAAAAGGCTTATTATAGCATTTTTTCATAATTCTAGGTCTGTCTAATATTTTATGATTTTTTTTGAGACAGGATCTTGCTCTGTCACCCAGGCTACAGTGCAGTGGTATCATCACAGCTCACATGACCTCAAACTCCTGGCCTAAAGCAATATTTCTACCTCAGCCTCTTGAGTAGCTGGGACTACAGGCACACGCCATCATGCCCGGCTAACTTTTCAGTTTTTTGTAGACATGGGGGTCTTTCTGTGCTGCTCAGACTGGTCTCGAACTCCTGGCTGCAAACGATCCTCCTACCTTGAATTACAGGCATGAGGCCAACATGCCCAGCCCCCAATATTATATGCTATTTAAAGTTCCATAATGCCAACATTTCATTTGAATCACTGTAAAACAAACGAGTAAACAAAAGTGTTATAAAATACTTAAAGGTTTCAATTTTTTTTTTCTTTTTTGCTTTGCCTTAAATAAAAGCCCCTTTGATTTTCTTCAGGTGGATTTATATTCACTTTTAGATTCTAACTTAGCAACTAACTTATTAGCAATCCTTTTATTTTTCACAGTACTCTGGCAAATAGACTTAGTATGTGGGCAGTAGGAGATGGGGCTGGTAACTATTTGGATTTTCTTAAAATATTTGCCTTGTAGAACTTGTTCCCAGTTGTAAAATCATACATCAGTCTTAAGCTCTAACTCTGAAGAACCTTAGGCTGTGGTGGAAATCATCATCATCATCATCATCATCATGGTTAACAACAGCAGGAGCAGCTAATACTGAGTGCTTACTGTGTGCCAATCATTTGTTTAAGCATTTTACATGAATTAACTCATTTAAGTCTTTATAACACTTTTATTCCACAGGTATGACAGTTCTATTTTACTGATGGGGAAACTGTAAAATTCCTTTAGGGGTCATGCCTAGAATGTGCTGGTTAGGCCAGATACTAGGTCTGGATTGGATACCAGCTGTATAGCTGTAGTAGCTATTGGTAGTCGCTGCCATCGTGCTCCCACCACCTCACCATAAGGAGGGCACCACCCTCTGCTGCTGCTACCGCATTTAGGCTACTGTATCACAAGGCATGATACATGTGTCAACATGTTTGTTCATATGTTCTGTGCCACCTCGTGCTTGGCCTTCTCTTCACCCAAAGAGTAGCGGCAGATATATAAAGCAGGAATGTTAGGGAATGAATTCATTCTTTTATAGGAAGGTTAGGCTTGCCCACTGTGATAGCTGCACAAGAGTCTCTCAAGACTTCTTTATGTTTTAGAAAGCAGCATGTGTAGACACAGCTTTGAAACAGGGAGCCTTTGTCTTTATATCTTCCAATTCATTTTTCTCACCTGTTTAGTGTCATATTGTTTACACCTCCCATTCTCTATCTGCTACTCCTGAATATCTGCATTATTTCCCCATGGGTTTGTAAAGCAGTATCATTCCCTTTCCCATATCTTTGATTCTTTATACTTATTTACAGTTTTTGTCAGACAATGGTAAACTGAATAAACCTAATTGGTAAAGAGGAAGGGAGTAACAATCATATTGGGCCAGAAGGAAGATGTTTTGAGACAAATGGGCCACCGGGTTAGCTCTGCTTGAGACTGTTCTTTAATAGCTTTTGTGAGCTGTTGTCTAGTTACTTGTCTTCTCATTGTTTAACTTACAGATTTTTCTTTTCCTTTTTTTTTTTTTAAAGAAGAATGAGGAAGAACTTAAGAAAGTTGGGGACTATGAGTTGGGATGGAAGAATAGGGCAGCATTCTCTTTATTGATAAATTTTAAATCATGTGATCACATTATATGCTAATGTATATATGTCTGTAGATGCCTGTGTATGTATATGGCTGAGGTTATCCATTTTGATCTTGTCTTGCCTTTAAAAGAACCAGCTTAGTCTTCTGTGTAGTTGAACTTAAAGGAGGCGAGTGGCTCTCAGGGGAGGAACAGGGAGAGAAGTCTGAAGACACATGGAGAGTGTTCAGGAACAGTGAAATCCTGTTTCAGTTCAGCTTCTGAGATGTCTAGGCAGAAAATGCAGAGCATCTAGTTCATATTAGTTTGAATTATTATCACCATCACCATCATCTTAGTAAATCTGTGCTTTTGATTTTTTTGTTGAAAAATAATACATGGACTAGGCAATTCTATATTTTACAGTCCTTTTAAACTATATAAATGCTGATTTTGAAAAGATGTTACTCAGATAATCCTGTTTTGGACATATCTCGGTGTCTGTCTGAAATTTTTGAGATTTAATTTCTTAGACTAGTGTGTTATTGTAAGATGTTTTATTTTATTATAAAGATAGCAGTATTTACTTCACATCCATTCTCTTAGCTAGGCAAACAGACTTGTTTAAATAAAATATTTTAATAGCTCAATTTCTTTTTTTATAGAATCCGAATTGCTGGAATCAGGGGTATCCAAGGTGTGGTTCGCAAAACAGTTAATGATGAACTTCGGGCTACCATTTGGGAACCTCAACATATGGATAAAATTGTTCCATCCCTCCTGTTTAACATGCAAAAGATAGAAGAAGTTGACAGGTATTGAATAAGATGTTAGGGTTTAGCCTGTGTTATTTTTGTATATTTGTATGTGTGCTTGCTAGGGTAAGAAAGTTTTGTCTTTAATACTGTGTAAATAGTAGTTTCGTAAAGTTGAGTGAGTTCAAAAATATATATATTTCTGGAAAAATTGTTTGTAGTGAAACATTAGTAAACCATAGATTCATGGTTACGTATGAATAATATTCATACGCTTAAGCGTTTATTTTCTTTCAGAATAAGTTTGCACTTTACTTGCTGTTTATTACTGAGCATCCAAATTGCTATTTTAATTAACACTATTTAAAGTTGTAAGTGTGAGAAATAAAAATTATAGCTCAATTTCTGTTATTCTTCAGAGATCCAGCATGCTTTTTCACAGGGAGTTAGAACTAGACAAAGTAATAATAATAATAGCTATTCACTGTATTGAAGATTAGACCCTTTATTTCTGATTCAGTCCCTCCCCCCCAATTTTGTTGCCATACACAGAGATAATGTGTGAGTAAGCTTCAGAAGCAGGATTCTCCAGTTGGGTTTATTATCCTTACCTTCTTGTTTCTTGCAGTTTGAAGAGGAAAATTTGAATCAAATTTGAAAGGGATTTAATTCTGGTTATAAGATTTAAATTTTATTTATAATTTTCATGATTATATGTGCAATATCAAAATAAAAGTGGTCTAGAAATGAGATGTGACTGATAACTTCTATGGTAGCACTGATATGTTCATTTAAATTCACAATAATTACAAAAAGGATTTATGCTTAATGCCTTAGATGTGACTGCCTCCAGCTTTGGAAACTTTTCCAAAAGTGTGAAACTTGATATATTTTAGCACCGTTTATATTTTTTCTACTCTTGGCACTGTAACTGAGATGAAAGTTTCCCTATCTGAAATATTTACTATTTAGAAGGTCACTAGCTAATTGGGAACCCATTTGTCCCATAGTATGGCTCTTATGGTCCAGGGTCAGCATAAGTAAAATATAGGAAATAGATCATTTATTGTCAAGTCTTAAGAAGCTATATTATCTCATGGTGTAATCCCAGTTCCACAGATATGCTTTTTTAAATTATTATTTCACATGAATGTGTGAGCCTAAAATAATGTTTTAAGATGTGAACAAAACACATCTTGTACTGTGAACTGAAGATACCAACATATATAGGTATTTGAATTAGCTTTTAAAATTTATTTCTTCTTTACAGGTAGGGTCCTAGTTTTCCACTTTATTGTATTTTTGCCCACTTGTAGTTAAACTGGAGATACCTAAAGGTGGTCTCTGGGCACTGCATTCTTATTAAGATTTTGCTGTAAATATAGAGAAATTATATGAAAGTGAACAAATAGCAAGCTGGTATCTTATGTAAAAGATGTTCTTAGAAACAAGTTGAAACAGCTGAATTTAGTGCTCTCTGTTTGAAAGATTATATGATTAGCTTTGGAGGTAGTAAATTCATGAAGTTAGAATTAAGCTTTAAAGTTATTTGGGAATAAAAAATATTATTTTAACATTCCTGAGAGGTAAAGTATATTCTTCAGAACTAATATTAGAATTCTTATATTAGTTTTTCTTTATTGCTCTTTCTTTTTCAGTCGCATAGGCCCTCCTTCTTCTCCTTCCGCAGCTGACAAAGAAGAGAATCCTGCTGTGCTGGCTGAGAACTGTTTCAGAGAACTGCTAGGGCGAGCTACTTTTGGAAATATGAATAATGCTGTTAGACCAGTTTTTGCGTAAGTCATTGGTGTTTTCCTGGTTATTTGTAACTTTGCTATGTAAGTTCTGTGTTAATTTACTTACAGAGGAT
The DNA here is from genome assembly GCF_040939455.1 of Microcebus murinus. NCBI lineage: Eukaryota > Metazoa > Chordata > Mammalia > Primates > Cheirogaleidae > Microcebus > Microcebus murinus. Next base: position 35,743,951 of record NC_134110.1, on the reverse strand, counting down.
AAATACTTGTGTGAGTGTATTATTAATAGAAGCAGTGTGGAAGTAGTACAGAATTGAGTCAGACGTCATACATTTGAGTGCTGGTTCAACCACGGAACTAGTTTTTTCCCTTTAAATTAAAATGAAGTGTGATAATGTGCTTAATATCATGTGCAACATTTAGCCTTGAAATGCGTACGTGCAGTGAAATATTAAACTGAGTGTCCAGTATGATGTATATTTTTATACTAACTTCTGTGTCAGTTCCTCCTATTCCCTGGCTTCTGTTTCTTGCCTGTCTTTTTGCCATGGCTGAACTGTCTTAGATCACATTCACTTCTCTGAGTAAATTTCATCTTTTACTTCAGACCAAGAATATTAAATATCTCATTGGGGCGTATATGCTGTTCATCAGACAAAATGCCTTTATGAACTTTGAATTTCTCTATATAGACTTTCTTTCTCAAGCCTTGTCAAGCTTTTGTGTTTCTAACTTATTCACCAGCTATGACTACAGTATAATATTCTGTGTAATTTCTAGACATTTTTGCTAGTCTTTCTTTTGTTAACATTCACTTTGCCCTTTTCTCTTTCTGACTGTAATGATGACTTTGTAGCACATATAAAATATTCTAATGGTAACATCCAGAATTCTTTATTTAGGACAGATGTTCTTGGCCTAAGGGTTCAAGGTGGAGCTTTAGTTACAGAATCTGTAAACCACAAAATTATATTAAAAATCAGAGAATCATTAGATTTTCAAAGGGATTTGTAATCCTCCCTCCCCCCCCAAAAAAAAAATATTGAGGTCTACTTTTTAGAGACTCTTTGAGCTTATGGAAATGCTACTAAAAAATAATCAGAATGATGTCAAATATACTAAAGGCAGATTTATTTTTTAATGTCCAGACATGCTGACTTAACATCAGAATTCTAATTTTTATCTTAATACTCTTATTAACTGACAGATACTCTATAAGGCCTTAAAAATCTAGAGAGCTAGCTAGTGCGGAGGAAAGAAGTTACCAAATAAACTGTATTTGAGTGGCTTGAAGTGGGTTGTATTCTTTTCTACAAAGAACTTAATGCACTTTATTTAGTTAATTAAAAGTTAATTAAATATTATATAATTATATATTAGCTATTTATTATAGTTAGTTAATTAAATATCAAATGCCCTCTGCAGATGAGGTACCAGGTATTTGGGGAATATATGTATGAATAACAAACTTGATGGGTGATTCACATGCATGATATTTATAATATATGGATTATGAGAAGAGGCCAAAAAGTGCTCTAGCAGTTCAAAACAAAGAATGCATGTCTAATTTGAGAATTTAGGAGCAGTATCTTTTGAGATAGATGAAGATAGGTATCAAAAACTGCTCTGGGAATTTTATTTGTAAATAATGCTTTTGTTCAACATTGAAGTAGGTTTTAAATTTCAGTTGTTACTTGATCTCGTAAAGAAAATAAATGATTCAAAAGAAATTTTGAATATCACACTTTTAATTAATAGTGAGCACAAGACAATGGTAATATTCGCCGGAGTGCTAGATACAGTTAAGTTGTTAGTATGAGATAACAGGAAGAAAGTTTATACTGTAAAGATCTCAAAATTTTATATATTTGTAGGTAAATAATGGACATCTTAGCTCAAATGGCCAGAATTGCCCTTTGATAAAGTTAATAAGATAAAGCTATATAGGATGGATTTGAGCCAGGGCCAGTATGTTAGGAGATAGTATAATAAAATTCTCAACAGAAAAGTATAAGAACTGTAATTGGTATCACACCTGAAGAGGTAAATGAAGTTTAGTTTTCTGTCTCTTAAGAGCAGAGTGAATTTTGAATTTTCTAGAAGAGTAGCAGTTCTTTTTAATTTCAGGGAGTTTTACAACTTCTTTTAATGCTTACCAATTTACTTCAGGAGGTTTTAAAATTCTTTTCTACTTAATTCTCCCTTAATTTAGTTTAAACCTACAGTTTTCCCTATTTATCTTTCTTTGGAAAAAAATTATTACTTTTTTGTATAATCTTAGCTACTGAAAAATATCTCGTGCTCACTGTTGATAAAAAATGTAACATTCAAAATTTCTACTTAATCATTTCTCTACTAGATCAAGTTAATAGTTGAAATAAAAAATCTACTTCAATGTTGAACTAAAGCGTTCTTTGCAAATAAAATTTCCAGAGTAGTTTATTTCCCATTTTAAGAGTCACTTTGTATAGTCATTCATTAACTAGAAATGAATCACTTTTGTTTTGGAACTCACTAATACCAGAAGATTTTTATGAGGTACTGATTTTTAAAAGTATCCCACACAGTTACTATCTTTACTTTGAATAAAAAAAGAGATATAGTACAATGTATTATATCATTGTATATAGTACAATATAGTAATAAAAATTTCTTTGTATATTATCATATTAGTGTATCAATGTTATTATATACTTTTTCATGTACTATAAAGTTTAATAATAAAGAAGAAAATTGTTAATGTGAAGGTAAATGTAATTTTCATGATATATTTTCTATGTAAGATACTTTTTCATTTTCTCTTATTAAATAACATCTGACTATTAAGGACCTGCCTATTTTATGTTTTGCAAACTATGGTTGTGATTTTTGTTAACTGGAATATGTTCAGTTCAAGATTTCAGCTTTTGAGAAACTTAATAGAGTTAAAATGCAACAAATAGAGGTGTATCATAGTAGGATTATGGTCACTCTTGCTATGGAAAATCCTTTTGTATATTGAAAACTACAAAATTTAGTCTAATTTTTTAGCATAAACATCACATCAGTGTTTGTAAGTACTGGGGAAAATTTTGAGGGAGTGGGATAGAAGAGAAAAAGAGGAATAAAGAAAGATTGAATTAGAGTTCACATTGTACATTGTCCGACACTGTGTGTGTTGATTTCACTTACTTTATCTCATGTAATCCTTTCAGTATAGTTACCCTGTAAGGGAAGGTATTATCACTCATATTTTACAAGTTCTTTGCCTTGATTGATTCTATTTATTTTTTGTCTGTCTGTCTGTCTGTCTGTCTATCTATCTATCTATCTATCTATCTATCTATCTATCTATCTATCTATCTATTTATTGAGACAGAGTCTTGCTTTGTTGCCCAGGCTACAGTGAGTGCCATGGCATCATCCTAGCTCACAGCAACCTCAAACTCCTGGGCTCAAGCAATCCTGCTGCCTGCCTATCTATCTGTCTGTCTGTCTGTCTGTCTGTCTGTCTGTCTGTCTATCTATCTATCTATCTATCTATCTATCTATCTATCTATCTATCTATCTATTGAGACAGAGTCTTGCTTTGTTGCCCAGGCTACAGTGAGTGCCGTGGCATCATCCTAGCTCACAGCAACCTCAAACTCCTGGGCTCAAGCAATCCTGCTGCCTCAGCCTCCCGAGTAGCTGGGACTACAGGCATGTGCCACCATGCCTGGCTAATTTTTTCTATATATATTAGTTGGCCAATTAATTTCTTTCTATTTGTAGTAGAGATGGGATCTCGCTTTTGCTCAGGCTGGTTTCAAACTCCTGACCTCGAGCAATCTGCCCACCTCGGCCTCCCAGAGTGTTAGGATTACAGGTGTGAGCCACACCTGTAATCAGGTGTGGCCTGCCTTGATTGATTCTGTACCTCTGAAGATTGCATGAGAAAATTCTTAGCTCTAAGTTATTTCTCAACATTTAAAAATCCTGTTGAAATAAACTTTGACATTTGGAAACAACACTAGACATCTGGATGTCAAATGTATGATAAAAGATAAAAGCCCTTCATGTTTCTTAAACTTCTCCACAAAAGTTGGTAGAAGAGAGTAAACTCATGTGTTTGACCACTAGTTGTCAGGAACTAGTCTGAAGTAAGACACTGGACATTTCTTTGAAGACTAATGTTTTATTTTATAAATTACTAGAAATTTTATATACCATTATATACTATCTTCATGATTTTTATATAAATAGGAAAAAGAAGTATCTTTCCCCCCTCTAAAGTCTGAGTAAAATTCCAGCCAAAGGAATAGTAAGGAGAAATTTTTAGACCTCATTTGGCCCCTTAGTCCTACTGTGCTTAAATGTCCCTCTAGTATACACATTGTGGAATTAAAATAATTTTTATTCAAACTAAGTATATGTTATCATCAGTTCATTTTCAAAATGCTTATGTGTGAGTTTCCTCAAGACATGGGGAAAATTTTATTATTTTTTAAATTTTTGAACAACTCAGCCAATTGAATTTGTGGCTCTACTTTTTCTTCCTTGTGCCTCATTGAGCCCTCAATATGAAACACTCAACCTTTTTTAGAAACATATATTATGAGTAATAAATTGTGTATATAAATCTTGAACAGTGGTTCTCAGAAGTTAGTATGCTAACTTCCCAGACTCTTTACCAATTAGAGGACTTAAGTCTGCACAGATTTTGGTATACTTGGGGGTTGGGCAGGGAGGTAGGGGTTCCTGGAACCAATCCCCCCAAAATACCAAGAGATGACTGTCGTCTAATAATTTATTGTTGTCGTATGACAGAGTTTGGCAATTGGGGAAAATGTGTGTTGTATTTCTAGAAATTAAAACCTTGGTTTTCTTTTAGATAATATTCTCACTGTTAAGCTTTTTCCATTGTTGAGAGTTCTAGAGGAAGAAAGTGTAATAAAAATAGCAAATTCTTAAAATAATTTTTAATTATTATTTGCAGGCATTTAGATCATCACAAACTGTGGGATCCCAATGAATTTGCAGTTCACTGCTTTAAAATTATAATGTATTCCATTCAGGTAAGGTTCATTAACTATTTATCACATTTATATAAGTAATTTTGGTTCTATATAGATTAGAACATCATCATAAAGATACAGAAAATGTAGGATATAAAATATATTCTTTTTTTTTTTTTTTTTGAGACAGAGTCTTGCTTTGTTGCCCAGGTTAGAGTGAGTGCCGTGGCATCAGACTAGCTCACAGCAACTTCAAACTCCTGGTCTCAAGCAATCCTGTCTCAGCCTCCCAAGTGGCTGGGACTACAGGCATGTGCCACCATGTCTAGCTAATTTTTTTTATGTATATTAGTTGGCCAGTTAATTTCTTTCTATTTATAGTAGAGACGGGGTCTCGCTCTTGTTCAGGCTAGTTTTGAACTCCTGACCTTGAGCAATCCGCCCGCCTCAGCCTCCCTTAATTTAGCTATTTTTGTCTCATTTTCATTTACCACTTATTTTCTTATTTGCCAAGATGAAAAGATAGCTAATAAATAGAACTAAATAATTTTATGATGGTGCTCTTTATTGTGCATTTATTTAGTGCACGTATTATATATTTCCGTGATGAACTGGTACTGGAATTCACATTTACTATAGCAGCATATAGCTGATAATAACAGCTCATGTTTATTGAATATTTACCAATGGGCATTAAGTAAAACACTTACCTACTGCAGAGGACCACCTTGGTTTATCTTACAACCTCAACAGACCCAATTCAACAGGGATATCAGGTCTTTTTTATACCATTTACATTTTTAATGCCCTAAAAAGTCATCATTACTTTAGAGAAGATAAAAATTGTAAGTAGCACGGATTTTAATATAGGTCATGTCAGGATACGTATTCTGGGTATGCTGTTTACTGATTGAATGAACTTGGAAAAATTATTTAGTCTCTCTGAGCTCTGGTTTCTTCATCTCTGTAAAGAAGATTTTAATGTATACATTAAGTGATTTATATATTAAAATAGCAGCTACCGTTTTTTCAAGTGCTGACTGTGCCTCGTGACTGTGCTAAAAACTTTAAATGCCATATGTCATTTAATCCTCATTACCCTATGAAGTGGATATTGGTATAATCTCTATTTTCCAAGTCAGAAAACCTACCTTTCCTGAAGTCAGGTAATTCACTCAAAGACACACAGAAAGTGAAATCAGGGTTCATATTCTGATCAATTTTATTACAAAACTCGTGGTCTACATTAGACATTAAGTTAAAGTTGATATCACATGCCTAGCATAAAGTAGGTCTTTAATAAATGATAGTTACTATAAAGCTGGTGTAGATACAGAAGAACAATTTTTTAAAGTTTAATTTTAATTTAGTAAGTGAGAAGTAGATCTGGTAATCTGTGGACATAATCTAAGGCTGTTCTGGTCTTTTCCAGTCTTGTATTTCTCCTTCATTCACCCTCCATTCAGATTTAGTTGCTAGATGAAATCATTCTTTGCAAGAAATAAATTAATAAAGTTAATTACAAAGTTGAAAAAACTTAGGAATCAATAAATATTTGCTGATTAAATGTTCATGAAACTATTTCTGGTCCACAGCATTGCTTAAGAAAGTTTTAATTATAATGTATGTTTTATGAAGTCTATTAATCAAGAATTAAATAGTAGTATACACCAAAACAGGAATTTCTGTTTAATTATACTGTCCTGGTATAATTAAAACTTATGATAGGCCGGGCGCGGTGGCTCACGCCTGTAATCCTAGCTCTTTGGGAGGCCAAGGCGGGCCGGATTGCTCAAGGTCAGGAGTTCAAAACCAGCCTGAGCAAGAGCGAGACCCCGTCTCTACTATAAAAATAGAAAGAAACTAATTGGCCAACTGATATATATATAAAAAATTAGCCGGGCATGGTGGCGCATGCCTGTAGTCCCAGCTACTTGGGAGGCTGAGACAGAAGGATCGCTCGAGCCCAGGAGTTTGAGGTTGCTGTGAGCTAGGCTGACGCCACGGCACTCACACTAGCCTGGGCAACAAAGCGAGACTCTGTCTCAAAAAAAAAACAAAAAAAAAACTTATGATAGATTTGATTGTTTTAATTGCCATTTACTATAAAATTAATATAGGTATCATTTTTAGGTAATATTTCAATCTCTCTCCATAAAATAAACTAGCCTTGACCAGAATCTATATATGTAAGGGCACATAGATGCAATTTCAAATATAGTAGGGCATTTGTGGTGAAGTGAAAATATTTTGTCTAAAGCTTATCTTTTGTGCAAAATTGATTTGTTGATGGTAAAGTGATTAAAAGCTGTGCTCTGAGATCAGAGTAGAATCATTTTTATGTCATTCCTTAGAGTTTCTGCATGGCCTTGGGCAAGTGACTAAAACCTGTTATATTTGCACTGTGAAGGGCACAAAGTAATTGAGTGGAACCCACCTCCTAGAACTGTTTGTGCATATAATCCATATAAAGTGCTTAGAAGAGTGCCTGCATCTGATTACTTCTGAATGAAATGCCTTTTGTAATCATCGTTGTTATGTTCAATGATATAGTCATATATTACCACAGGAGTCACCAATTGAATAGCTGTAATAAATACTAATATTTATTGAGCACTTTTCACATGATAGACACAATTTTGGTGCTCTATACAAATTAACTCATTTAATTGCTATAGCAATCCTATGAAATAACTTGTTATTGTGTAAATATTGGAGATGAGGGAAACAGGGATTGAGTAACTCTCTCTTAGGCTGTGAGCTATTTTAGCTATGAAATTATGGAGCCAGAATTTGAACATGGGTAAATTTGACTCCAAGGCTTACATACCACTATGTTATGTTGCTTTTTAACCACTTCTATACGTTGCTCACCAGCCACGAAACCTTGCCCACAGCCAGCACTCACAGTCCGCACGACAGTCTGTGCTGTGCATTGACGACAAATCCGTTTTGCTCTTGTGTGATGAGGAAAGCTTTAAAGCACTGAAAGCTTGTTTTACTTTACAGGCAGCTTTACTTGTAATGTAAATGAGAATAGGTAACATATACATATATGCTTTTATTACGTTATTTTTAAATGTTCACAATTTTTGATAAATGAAAAATTAGAAAAGTCATATCACGGCTGTCGGCTAAAGTTGACACTAGGCTCTGCGCGTTCATCTGTGGCTGTTGACTAGAGTTGACGCACGTACCGAAGTGGTTAAAGCTGTTCATCCATTAATGTTGCCCTAAACTTCAGTGTAAGGGTAGATTTTATAATAAGTAAATAAAACCTCAATAAACCTGACTTAACATATAGTGTAAAGTATAACATCTTTGTAGTTTCATTTCTTTCACTCCATATTATTTTTTTTATACATGATATTATTCTTGAATTTTTCCTTATAGGTAGAGTGAACACATGCCTTGGTTTACTTAGGATAACTATATTTTAAATGTAATTATTAACAACCCTGATTTACTCTCTTAAGTATCCCAATTTGGACAATAAATCAAATGGATACCTTACATATAAAGCAGACTCTAATAGTTGCATAAAGTTCACATATCAAAAGCATGCCTCCTGGACAAGAAGTTCAGTTTTAGATTGTGTTGTGTGTGCCTGTCTGTGTAACATTCTTATATTTTAACATAGCTTTAGATAAGACAAAGTAAAGATGAAAATAGAGGCCAAGCGTGGTGGCTCACACCTATAATCCTAGCACTCTGGGAGGCTGAGGCGGGCGGATTGCTCAAGGTCAGGAGTTCAAAACCAGCCTGAGCAAGAATGAGACCCTGTCTCTACTATAAATAGAAAGAAATTAATTGGCCAACTAATATATATAGAAAAAATTAGCCGGGCGTGGTGGCGCATGCCTGTAGTCCCAGCTACTCGGGAGGCTGAAGCAGCAGGATTGCTTGAGCCCAGGAGTTTGAGGTTGCTGTGAGCTAGGCTGATATCACAGCACTCACTGTCGCCTGGACAACAAAGCGAGACTCTGTCTCAAAAAAAAAAAAAAAAAGATGAAAATGGAAATTTAGTTTTTACCTTAGGTATTATATTATAAAAGTAGATATGTTACGACGGAAATGCTAGAAATAACCTGAAGATGAAATCTCTTAGGTTGATAGAGATGGAGGGGAAAAGTTTTGCTTGGGGCAGAGTAGTCATTATATACAGGACACAGCTGCTGCTTATAAAACCACCCGTTCCACAGGAGAGAATGATAACTAGCCTGAAAACAGGACAGTGGAGACTCACTGAAGGAAAACAAACTTGGTGCAGAGCAGTAGACCCACTCATGACTCATGGGTATAGGTGTAGGTTTTAAAAAAATAAAACCTTGCTACTATGTTAAAAAAAAATTCTATTCACTGGAGTTAAACATTTTTTTTTAGCTGTGCTTTATTTGCTATTGTTTTAGGTCATAATATCATTCACTGTGATTGATGAAATTTTTTATATGTGATAAAATTGCCTTTATAAATTCCAAATCTTCTGATATATCCTTGATTTAGATTTTTGTCAGGTACACATCGATAAGATTTTCATTTTGAAAGTGACTCTTGATTAGACGAGAGTTTTGTCTGTTTAACATTGTTAGGTGTCCATAATAAATAGTATTTATCTACTTTAGGTAAGGAAGAACTGCAAATGTCATAATCTGTTATTTTTAGCAACATTTTGTCCTATTATTAAATTATAAGAATGTATACATGTTCTTTGTGAAATTACAGAGATGTTTAAAAAGAATGAAAATTTCTCAGAGTTGACCAGTGTTAATAGTTAGTTATATATAATTCTAGTCTTATTTACTTTTTACAAACTAGATTGAATTTTATTGAACATAGTATTTTGCAATTTGCTTTATTTCACTCAGGGTACCATAAATATTTTCTAGTGTCCTTGTTTATCCCTCAAAGGAGTGGTTTTCAACGGCTACATATTATCTCATGACATGCGTACCAGTCCCCTATAAGCGGTCATTTAAGCATCGCATGTTTTTTTATTCTTATGAATTCTTCCAGGATGCATGTATTTGTTCATACACATTTGTACTAATTTGTTTCCTTTAGGCTCAGTATTCTCACCATGTGATCCAGGAGATTCTAGGGCACCTTGATGCTCGTAAAAATGATTCTCCACGGGTTCGAGCAGGTATTATTCAGGTTCTGTTAGAGGCTGTCGCCATTGCTGCTAAAGGTTCCATAGGTGAGTGCCAGGAAAAAAATAAAAATGCTTTAATCTGTTTCAGAGTGTTTTTTCAGTAGGTATAACAGTGTATGAAACACTCCTTTAAGAGTATTTCTATACATTTTTAATTGTGCTCTAATTTCTCTTGAAATTTGAGTTCATGTAATTATTTTCAGGCCTCTTTGATACACAGTTAAGCATTTTCCTTCAAATCAAGTTCTCCTTCCTTTCCTTTCTTCTAATAAAGGTTTTTGATTATTAATTATATACTGAACATTGGGAGAATATAGATATAAGAAACTGGTAGTTTACTTTCAGTTAGATGACTCCACCTCATGCTGTAATACAGGTTAGGCTTTGACCACATATCATAAAGAAACTAGGATTCAGAGAAGGAAGGGAAAATGCATTAGCATGAGCAAAATATTATGTGGCTTATTTTGGCTAGAATGTGTGGTGTTAGTTTAGAAGTTAGAACTGTAGAACATAGTTCTACAGTTGACTGACAGTCTTTAAAGATTTACAGTAATTGTTATAAGAGATGGGCTACAGGATAATTCACGTGGCAGCAAAATGTAGGACACATGAGAAATCACAAGCTGTTGTCACTGTTGTAGGCATGAGGAAAAGAACTTGCCCTTAAACAGCAATAGTAGGAATGGCAATGTTAAGTCAATAGGATTGTAGGGATAACAAGAAGGCACAGGTCACAGATGATGACATTTCACCTTATATGTGATTAGAAAAAGGAAAGGGTACCTAATAGAGATATAGATGTTAGGAGGAAAATCTGATCATGGTTTCTAATGAAATGTAGTCATCCCTCCATGTCTTCAGGGAAGTGGTTCCATGACCCCTGTGGATACCAAACTCCAGGGATACTCAAGTCCTTTATATAAAATGATGTAGTATTTGCAATTAACCTATATACAATCCCCCATATACTTTAAATCATCTCTGGATTATTTGTAATACCTAATACAATGTAATACTATGTAAATAGTGGTTACATTGTGTTTTTTTTAATTTGTATTATTTTTTATTTTGTTTTTTTTTTTTTTTTCCCAAATGTTTTTGATCTGCAGTTTTGATCTTCAATCCCCTGGTATGAAACCCACAGATATGGAGGGATGACTCTATTCTAATATTCTTTCAGTGTCAGATAAAGGTGGGCATTTTAGGTATGAACTTTCCATTATTATTTATGTTGTAACTTATCTTCACCTGATCTTAGCCAAAAGGCTGAGAAACAATTGTAACTTACCTCAAAGAGATGTAAGCAGGTTACTTAATTGGCAAGCTATTTAATTTGAAATATGAAATGAAACATGATACATTGGATCATCACACTCATTAATGCCTACTACATGTTAGGAACTATGCGCTAGGCTCTGTAAATTCAGGGAAGCGTTTGAACATGGCTGCTTGTCCTAGAAAAGCTTGTAATAAAGAGAAGTCAGAAATGAAACCTACTAAGGAAAATATAGTGTGATAGAAGCAGTGATAGAAACGTGCAGGCAATTTATACAACAAAAAAGAGACTGAAAATTTAGTTAACCTGAATCTGATAAATTGGGTAGTTGCTGCCTCATAGTTGAGGCAAATTCTTCTTTCTTCATTCTCAAATGATGCAAAATAAATCTTCATGCTACCATCATAATTTTAGGAATTCTTACCCAGTAGATTAAATTTTGTCTCAGTATATGTTATTTTGAACAGACAAGAAAGCTTCTGGTAATTCTTACATGCATATATACATTTTGTGGTAGATGCCCAGTAAATGTTTGTTGACATAATAAGGATACTTTCTTATTTAAATATTTCTCATTTACTTATTTTTAAAAATGAACTGGTTAGTTAATAATTATTATAGATTTTTTGACAGTTTAGAAAACAACCAGAACATGTTTGTTGAGAAAAATGAGAATTGATTTTGAGTTTGCAATGCTAGAGAAGTGTATCTGCTCACATAAGTAATTCTTTACAGGGCCCACAGTGCTGGAAGTTTTTAATACCCTTTTGAAGCACCTGCGTCTCAGTGTTGAATTTGAAGCAAATTATTTACAGGGGGGATCTGTAGGCAGTGGCAACTTAAGCACAAGTTCCAAAGACAATGATGAGAAGATTGTGCAGAACGCTATCATCCAAACAATAGGTGAGTACATTTCTCTTTTCAAAACTATCATGTAAAACAGTGGTTTAAAAAGGTCTCTTCTCAAAGATGAATGATAGCTCAGACTTCTGAAAAACCTTTACTTTTAGAAAATAAACAAGCATAATAATGGGACAGCAAACACTGTATACCCTTTACCCAGATTCATCTAGTGTTAACATTTTATTCCATTTACTTTTTCATTTGCACATGATCTTCCTCCCTCTCTCTCCATCTTTCTCCCTTCTCTCTTTCTTTCTTTCTCTTTCCCCTATATGTGTGCATATGTATGTGGAAAAATATACGTACACATACACACATATACATTTTTTTCTAAACCATATAGTAAGTTGCATACATCATGGCCTTTTATCAGTAAATACTTCAATGTATTTTCCCAAAGAATAAAGATTTTTTTTATGTAACCAGAGTAAAGTTATCAACATCAGTAAATTTGACATCATTACAGTATTTTAATCAGTTTTCTATATTTCAGTTTTATCAGTTGATCCAATAATGTCCTTTTTAGCATTTTTTTCTTGGGTCCAACATCCAGTATAAGATCATATATTTCATTTAGTTGTAATATTTCTTTAGTTCCATTAGTCTGGAACATTTCCATTATGACATGAGCATTTCTTTTTTTTTTTCCCCTATAGCTAGCAACTTTTTTTACATATACTATTCTTAAGGCATACTTTATAACACAGTAGGTGTCAAAGTATGTTTAACATATGATTTCTTCAGGATCCCTCCTATTTCTGAATTCCAAATGGAGGAACTGAAAGTGTGATGTAAGACTGGCAATCCATATTCTGTCTCTGGCAAGCTTTTCTTAAGAATAAAATCTTCCTCTCCTTTAAAAAAAATAAAATAAAATAGAAAATTCCTCATTTAGTTTTGTCTGGTGATTCCTCATGGTTAAATTCAGATTATACTCTCCTGGCTGAAACTACATACATGACATGTTCCTCTCAAGTAGCACATCCAGAGGTATACAATGTGTGCTTATTCCTTGTTGGTTACATTAATTTTGATCACTCAATCATGTCATTGTCCTATTCCTCCATTGTATAATTTCAGTTTTTTCCATTATAAGTAATAGGCATTCTCTGAGAAGACACTTTTACATCATGCAGATATTCTGCTTTTCATTCAAACTTCCTCTTAAATTGAGCATCCATTCATATTCTTGCCTAAACCAGTCTTAACTATGATGGCTGTAGAGTGATGGTTTTTTAAACTGTAGCACGCCTCCACAGCTACTAGTTGGCACTCAGTGTTCTATTGTAAGCAAGATCCCATTTTTTTACCTTTGTTTGTATGTAGGAATGCATATGTTTATTTATTTATTATTGGTATAAACTTACAGATTTATATTTGTATGGTTTATAATTCATTGCTGTATTATTTTGGTGCTCAAATTGTCCCAGATTTCACCAGTGGGAACCCCTTCAACATATCTACCCCCACTGTTTTTTTTTTGTTGTTAGCACTGCCTTACTTAGGTAAGCTGTTCTAGACTAATTTTTTACTTTCTGCTCCAATCCTGGAATCAGTCATTTTTCCAAGGAACTGTGGTTCTTTTTAGTGGGGAATGGAATTACTGACTAAGATCTTGATGCTGATATCTTGGGTTTTAATAATGCATGCTTTTTTTTTCCTTTTCTTTCTTTCCTTCCTCCCTCTCTTTCTCCTTTCCTTTCTTCCTTCCTCCCCACCTTTAAAAAAATTTTTTTTCCTTTTTAATACAGTGGTCAAAGTACAAATGGCAAAGAGCTTCCTTAAAAAGTCATGAGAATTTACTTTTTTGGAAATGAAGTAATCTAACTATATATAAATACAAATTAAAGCAAGCAAACTGTTCTTCTACTTTAACCTTTTTCTCCCAATGTTTTCTTTAGAATAGCAGAACATAATTTATTATAGCTACATGATTGCTATGATAGTTTTCCAACTGGATTGTATCTCTACAGTAGTACCTGGTTTCTAATCTACCAATAGTTTCTAGAGTCATATGTAAGTTTATTCTGGAATTTGGCTTATGCCTTTTATCTGGGCAATTTCTCCACTTGCTGGCTACTTATTTATAATAATCCATGGGGATATTTAATACAGATTTATCTTTGTCATCTTGTGTCTAAAGTTTTACAAATATGCATTATCCATTATGTATCCCCAGCAATACCTGTTTGCTAGACATGTACACACATGAGTTCCTGTGCTAGGGCTTCGTGACGCATGTGGCTCTCACCTTGTGGAAGCGTTTGATTGATCTACTGAGAGCAGTACCTCTGTTTCATCTAGTTGCAGTCTCATCACATGCATAGAAATTGTCCTCATGAGTGGAAAGACTGAGGAGTGTCTTATTCAACACACTATGTAGCACATAGTAGGTGCTTGAGATTTTGGGATTGACTAAAAAAACAAAAGGTAGTAAACTCCAACATTACCATGGAATCACAAAAAAGCATAGACATTCTAGTTATTGCTTAAAACAATTAGTATTAATATGTAGTGAACCTAGCTTCTATGGTGACTTTTACATTTATTTGGATTATTTTTGGATTTTCTGTGATACTCTAAGATGATAAATCAGCTAATCTTCTTTTCACAGAATTGATTTAAATTGCTTTAGTGACTCCTAATTAATTCAGTGTTACTGTTTCACTCTATAATATTTAATTTATTGTTTCTCAAGTGTTTTATTATAAAATGTAAATACAGCAGACTCAAGCAATATTTCTGTGATATAACACATTCAGAATAACATGTGAGAATTAAAACATGAAAGGAAAGAAATGCATTGTGGCACAGTGAGTAAGATTTCTTTTTTAAAGTCGCATTTCTGGTTTCCTTAATATTTTCCTTTTAAATTTCTCAGTATTCTGGTAGTTATCAGATCATGTTGGTATTCCTGTCGATAGGCCATGGCACAGGGCTATTGTAGCTTTTGCACTTTTAAGTTAGGAAGCTGTTGGTGGAGTTTTTCTTTCTTCTAAAATAATCAAGAGGCCAGGCGGGGTGGCTCACGCCTGTAATCCTAGCACTCTGGGAGGTTGAGGCGGGCAGATTGCTCAAGGTCAGGAGTTTGAAACCAGCCTGAGCAACAGCGAGACCCTCTCTCTACTATTAATAGAAAGAAATTAATTGGCCAACTATAGAAAAAATTAGCTGGGCATGGTGGCGCATGCCTGTAATCCTAGCTACTCAGGAGGCTGAGGCAGTAGGATTGCTTGAGCCCAGGAGATTGAGGTTGCTGTGAGTGAGGCTGACGCCACGGCACTCACTCTAGCCTGGGCAACAAAGCTAGACTGTGTCTCAAAAAAATAATAATAATAAAATAAAATAATCAAGAGCATAGCTCCCTGTTGTGTTTTTTCTTCTGGACTCATTAGCATTTCTGTTCAGTAGTTCAAATACAAACAATGGGTATAGAGAATGAAATGCTTTTGAAGACTCTATCCTTACAGTTGATGATGTTGGAGACTCCAGCCCTGTTTTACATTTTAAAAAATCAAAGCAATTATAAAGCATAAATGAGTTGCATTTGTTTCCTACTATTATTATTTTTAGGTTGTTAGCAACTTATTGTTTCCAATTAACACCAGATATGGTAGACTCAGTTGACCATATTCTTGGAAGACTAAAATAAAAGTTTTTCCTTAGGGCAGTGGTTCTTTAACCTCACTGCACTGTTGAATTTACCTTAGGATCTTAAAAATATTCTGATGCCTGGTCTCCCACCCCAGATATGACTTAATTACCGTGGGACTCAACATGTGCATCAGCATTTTAAAAGCTCCCCCCAGGTCATTCTAAAATGCAGCAAAGTTTGGGAACCACTGGCTTAGAGTAAACTATTTCACACTTTTGAAAAGCAAGAGGGATGACCATAAATTAATGATACAGGCGGTGTTGAATACAGGGAAGTATGATGGTACTTGTTACCTCTTTAAACTGTTAGCCACACTCTGTGTATAGGTGGATAGTCTTCTGTTAAGTGCTGTGGTAAACAGAAGTGCATGTTGCATTATGTGCTTATGGTAATGACTGACTTGTTTGGAACAGAAAATCAGTGTTCAGTTTTGTGCAATGATGAGAAACATATCTAATTGGATACTTGGAAAGCTAAAACTAGCTTATATGGAGGAAGTATAGAGTAATAATAGCATTGGCTTTGGAAATAAGTAACCCTTACCCCAGGCCTTAATAAGAGCTATGTAATTTTTTGTAAGCATCTTAACCTCTCTTATCCTCAATTCCACACGAGAAGACTGATGCAAATAATAGTACCAAGACTCATAAGGTTATTGTGAGGATCCAAATATAAAATAGTTTCTTATTCCGTAAATATGTGCTCTATAAGTGTTAACTAGAGTAATACACTTTATGCAGGTGGAGTATAGTTAAGGTAATGAGATTTTTGATTGCTAAACTGTGACTGTGGGAAATGACTTCTACCTCTAGGTCCAATTAAAATGCTGAATAGAACAGTTTGAATTTGTATAAGATTATTAACTCGAATAATAGAAGGTGAAGGGTTAAATTGAAAAACCAATTTATTCTTAAAGAGCTATTAAAAATTCAGAAGGTTTCTATAACAATTACATTGAATTATAAGAAAGGAACAAATTTGAAACCTGTTCTGATTTAATATCTGTTCTGATCTTTTAAAGATATGAGAAAGCTTAAAGCTTGAGTAAATGATAATTAAAGGTTATAAATTATTTATGACCAGGAAGTAAACTATCAAAAGCTACAGCAGATAAATTTAAAATATCCTCAAAACCCAAGAATACATGAGAAAAATGACAAGCAAATAAGTTATTTTTTTACATCAGTTGAATTATGTATGTTGAATTAACTCACAGGGTTAAACTGTAAACCTAGCCATTATAATGACATTTTAAATATTTGGCCAATCCTGGGATGCCAGAATAGTAACTGAATCATTGACTTCTTTACCAAAGTGTCATTTACTTAGTGACTTCCTTATTTGAGTAAGAATTTAGGCTCACGATATACGAACAAGAGTTTGATCATAACTACTACCAAAAATTTGTTTTCCGTTTTTTTAAAACTCTAGTTAAATCAATGCTGGCTTGCTTCTGTTAACTATGTGCAAAAGACTTTTAGATATTTGTTATTTTATTTAACTATTAACCCATTATACATGCCTTATATTGAACATAACTAAATGATTTTGGGCAAATGAAATTATAATATCTTTAGTGTTATATGTAGCTTAAAGATTGTCATTGTTTTACCATATATTGAGAACTTTGGTTAAAAATGTTTGTACTATATGGAAAAAAATAAACTTTTTCAATTTGTAAAATTTTATCTTAATATTTTTATAGGATTTTTTGGAAGTAACCTGCCAGATTATCAGAGGTCGGAAATCATGATGTTCATTATGGGTAAAGTACCTGTTTTTGGAACATCTACCCATATTTTGGATATCAGTCAACTAGGGTATGTTCTCAGACTATAAATTTGAACTTAATCATGGGTTAAATTTTATCTTAAACAAATGTAGAAAATGTTAGTTTTGGGGTTTTTTAATCATTAGTAATAAAAAGTCCTATGGAAGTTAGTTAGTATTTTTATGATACTAGATTGCTAAGCAATTGAATCAACAGTTGTATGCCTTTAAAATAATTTTTCAGCTTATCATAAATTCTCAAATATTCTCATATACTGACCAGGTGGCAGGTTTGTGTATATGCATACACATTTAGAGTAAACCTTCAAGTTTCCCATACAAATTTTAAAAATTAATGTGTGTCAGGAGTGTTGACTTACTCCTAGAATTCTAGAACTGAGAGTGATTTTAAAAATCATGTATTCTGGCCCCCTTATTTCATACATTTGGATTGATTTTATAACATATCATAGCTTTTCGTGAGTCTTTGTTTTGTTAATTTGATAGTGTCTTATTTGATTTATGTTTTTTGATCATTAACACTTTTCCATTTTTTAATACTTTTTAAAATTATCTGTTCTTGTTTATTGATGTATATTAAAGAGATACTATATTCATCAACTATGTTTGTAGTAAGAATTTTCTCCTTTTTATAATGCCTTTTAATTTGTGGTGTTTAGTACATCTGTTTTCTTTGACAGCCAATAACTTTACTTATTTTTGTTTGAATTTGATTTTTTTACCTATAAATATTTTAATTCATATGAAATTTACTTTAGCATATAAAGCGAGCCATGACTTAAACTATTAAGGTAATAAAATCTATTTAGTCTATCCAAATAGAGTTTTGAAATCAGTAAACAGTAACATAAGTAAATGAAGTAATATAAATGTTAATTAGGGCTAGGTGTGGTGGCCTGGAATCCCAGCACTTTGGGATCTCATGGGCCTCGGAGTTCAAGGTTGCAGTGAGCTATGATTGTGCCACTGCACTCCAGCCTGGGTGACAGAGTATGACCCTATCTCTTTAAAAAATATGTAAATTAGTGTAATAATAACAGCATTTTGTGTGTTTTAGGGATTTGGGAACCAGGCGGATTCAGATAATGTTGCTGAGATCTTTACTTATGGTAAGGTATTTAAAACAGATTAACACATTTAACCTTAAATTATTGAAAAGATTAAAGGGATAGCTTCATATTATCAGCTTCCTTTGCTTATTTAGTAAGATACTATTTATGATTGATTTTTTATTATGCTCTTAAATTTTTTATTGTATATTTTTTTTACTGTTTATTCTTCATGTCTCCTAGCATTTTGTTTGATCCTCATAATGATGAAACATACAGAGGGTAGAAACTATTGCCATTTTACAGGTGAAGATACCTGGGCTCAGAGACTTTGGGTGGAAGGAGTAGAGGAGGTTCACTAGGTCACTGAGTTAAAGAATAGAACTTGAAATCCAAAGTTCTTTTCAACATATTACACTATTTCTTTTACATAGTGACTAAATAATGGCTTCTTGTTGGGAAAATAATCCATAAAAATGAAAATTTGTCATTTTAAATTTGGGGTGGCTATAAATAGCTCAAAAGGAAAAGCATACCCCAAATGAGAGATCTTTTGGTTATTTTATAGTAATTGTATTCATCTTTGATTGAACTACTCCTAGCATAAAGCCAAGAACAAAGTAAGGGCTAGTTGTTTGGAATGTATGCCATTTCCAAATCAATGTTTTTCAAATTTATTTTGGAAATCTTTGTTATACATGATCCCATTTCTTTTAAAGAACTGTCTCATACCTAGGATAAGTACGGGAATATCTTCTGTGGTTTTATTTTTAATTCTGTTCATAGTGCTTGTCATACAGAAGTTTTAAATTCTAATATAGCTAGACTTGTCAGTCCTTTCCTATATGTTTTGTGCTTTTTTATCTACTCTGATAATATAAACTCATTTGTTTATATTTTCTTATAAGAGTTTTAAAATTTGGCTTTCCACATTTAGAACTTGAATTTGAAGTTTATTTTGTGTATGTAGTGTGAGTTATGAATATATTTTTAATTTTCCTAGATGGGTAGACACTTGTCCTACCAATTTTCCCACAAACTTATAAAATCACCTCCATCCTCCTATAAGTGCCCAAATATAAATGTTAAATGTTCCATATATGCTTATAATCCTGAAAATATGTTGAAATGACCTACCTGAAATTTTATTTGGTCCTGAGCCTTTATTGATGTTTAACAAAATTCCTAAATAAATTACTGTGCCTCTCACCCTGATTATGCTACATAGTCAACTGAATGAGTATCTGTGTGGTATGCTTAAAAAGTTTAATAACATTTAAGTATATTCTCTTTAAAATCTTTAAATTTAGAAGACAATGATATACTCATAAATGTCAAATCAAGTAACTAATAAAGTACAACTTTCCAAAAAGAAAATGTATTCCTATTAACCAACTGACTAATTTAAAATGGAAGAATAATTTATAGATTTAAATTAAAAATTTGCAGGTCTTACCTGTACTATTTGCCACCTAACTTCCTTGTATCTATTTTGTACTGACTGCCTATTCCTTATAATCTTAACCTGTCTGAGCTTCAGTCTTCTCTTATCAAATGGGGATACCCTAATGCCTACCTCAGGGATGTGGGGAACAAAGTTAATATGTACGTAGTACTTAGAATTTTTAACTAGCACATGGGAAATATGTGCTGTTATTTTATTTTCCCTATGTACGAAGGTTTTATAAATTTCAGTAAAATCTTTCATCACCCTACACATTTACTTTATGTCTTTTCTTCAAGCTTCTGTCCATAACTTTGTTTCCCTAATTTTAGGATTCTTAAAAAACAATGTGAGAATTTACCAAAGAAGGATTCATGACAAAGCTTGGTTGGTTTTTTTCCTACTGATAATTAGGTAACCTCTGGATACAAAGCAAAGACAATTGTTACTGCGCTACCAGGGTCTTTTCTGGATCCTTTGTTATCACCGTCTCTCATGGAAGACTCTGAACTGAGACAGTTAGTCTTGGAAGTAATGCACAATCTCATGGATCGCCATGACAATAGGGCAAAGCTCCGAGGGATCAGGTAATATGCCATTTTGAAAAGGCCTTAATATTAATGTTTTTAAATTTCTAAATTAGTGTAGTTAAGTATTGTGTTTTTTTAAAGTCTAGCAGTTTTAGGTTTTGTAAATCCAGACTTTTACTTAAGTAATATTGAGACCATTTAATTCTTTGTATATTTTAAGATTGCAAATGTTTAGAGGTCATTTAATATACTCGTCAGAGATTTCATCTACTAGTAATAACTAGTTACATGGATTTTTTTTTTTTTTTTGAGACAGAGTCTCGCTTTGTTGTCCAGGCTAGAGTGAGTGCCGTGGCGTCAGCCTAGCTCACAGCAACCTCAAACTCCTGGGCTCCAGTGATCCTTCTGCCTCAGCCTCCCGAGTAGCTGGGACTACAGGCATGCGCCACTATGCCCGGCTAATTTTTTATATATATATCAGTTGGCCAATTAATTTCTTTCTATTTATAGTAGAGACGGGGTCTCGCTCTTGCTCAGGCTGGTTTTGAACTCCTGACCTTGAGCAATCTGCCCGCCTCGGCCTCCCAAGAGCTAGGATTACAGGCGTGAGCCACAGCGCCCGGCCACATGGATTTTATTTTTGTTTTTCTTTAAACTTAGGAATGGCATTAAGAGTCAAAATTACTGTATACAATTCCCCTTAAACTTGGTAATTCAATGGTATTATGTATAGGCTTATTAAATATGCTCATTGAATTGAGTGTTAAATAGTTCAAACTCCTAACCATAAATATAATATTCCATGTAGGATGATATTGTAACTAAATGTGCTATTCATTAAAACTCATGAATTGATTGTCTCTAGAATAATACCAGATGTGGCTGACCTAAAGATAAAAAGAGAAAAAATTTGTAGACAAGATACAAGTTTCATGAAAAAGGTAAGATCATCTAAAAAATAAATGTATGATATAAGTTATAGCTATGTAAATTATTAGGTGGTTTTTTTAATTGATCTATGACCTTGAAATAAAGTCAAGGCCTTTGTAAGAGAGGAATTGCTCAATAATAGGTTATTCTGTTTTCAAAATCACTAGATGATGCCAAACAACTTTGTGAAGTCATTACACCTATTTACACTACATTGTTACAGTATATATAAAAAATTTTAATTTTGTCTAATATAGTAGATATGTTGTCGGTAATTTTTAAAAATAAACTGGAATTAAGGAACCTGAAGCCTAAACTCCTACATATGTAAGCATTGTCTTAATGTTTACCAGTGATGTTTAGGAACCATAGTAGTCAAGAGTGTTCTTAGAGTTTGAGAGGGCCCACTACATAAGACCATTTTTCCCCAACCCAAGTTTAGAAGCCATTGAGAGACAGAGAAACTCTGGATTTGGAAAAGTGGAAAGCAAAATAATAGCTTCAGAAATAAAGGAATCTGATAGGAGAGCATAGCTCTATATCTGTAGCCAAAAAAGGCTTGCTAACACTTTGCCACAGATTTAAACAGACTTAACCAGTAAGTCACTGTCTCAGTTGGAGAACTAGAGGCCTCCTTACTGCAATGGGGCCTTAGTGCCGTTAGAGAACAGAGCAGAATGCATGGTTATTACAGACAGGCTGGCAACAGAAGAGTCTGTGCTGTTCTTGCAGGGTTCCTTCTCCTAAATTGATCAATCAGAAGAACCTGCTGAGAAACAGGCCTGCATTATTAAGCTAAAGTGCCTCTATGTGTGAATGGGTGGTCCCCCATTGTGCTGAAGCCTGGCTGCACATTACAATCACCTGGAGAGCCTTGTACTTTAAACCCTGATGCTTGGACTTTACTCCTGACCAATGAAATCATATTATGGGAGGGAGGACAGTGGTGAGAAGGTGGGAGGGCAGGGGCTTGGTGGTCATTCCAGTTGCCCAATAATTCTAGCTGACAGAGTTGAGAATGTACCAAGTTAGTGACTCCATGGTAATGGGAAATGGGAACCACCCTCTTATTTCTGTTAGCTGTCACTTGTTGCTTCTATACCCAGAAATGCTTTAGGTAGGAAAGGCTTTATTGTCCTTTATTAACCTACTTAGGTCAGTCTGATTTGGGAAAACCCTCTGTGCAATCCCTAGTAAGTTTCTGTACCCTCTTCCCTAAATATAAGCTTTAGACTAGCATTTAGCGACTGCATGCCAAAATATAACAGAACTGTAAATGCTCTTTTCTGAACAGCTCCTAACCTGTGGTGCAGGGATTGTTTCCAAGACAAGAAAGCCTAAGTACATTTCCCTTCAGCAAAATATTTCTTACCATTACTGAGACTGTTTTTGCAAAAATATCTCCTAGAATTGTGCCATCTCTTTTACTTTTTTATTAAATTAATCTATAATTTGCTTTTGTATTTTCAAATTATTACTAAAAAACACTTTCATTGTTTAAACTTCAACTATATCTTACTTGCTATTTTTATTTAAGGTTTGTCTTCAACTCTAACATTAGTTTATATTTGTAATTAGCATATTTGTTGATGTAAATAATTGGAATTTGATCATCTGATCATCAGCTCAAATTTCACTTCCATGTTAAGTTGTATAATAAGATAGTTACTTTGTAGAAGGTTATATATATATGTGAAGTCTGCCTTTATTACAATTTAGACATACATGTCTTTTTTCCTTTTGTTTCTTCTTAGAATGGGCAACAGCTATATAGGCACATATATTTGGGCTGTAAAGAGGAAGACAATGTTCAGAAAAACTATGAGCTACTTTATACTTCTCTTGCTCTTATAACTATTGAACTGGCCAATGAAGAAGTGGTTATTGATCTCATTCGATTGGCTATTGCTTTACAGGTATGCTTTCATAACCTTACACAGAAGAAAATATTTTTTAGGAAGCAGACACAATGATGTTAAAGTGTTATTGCCTTTATCCAAGGATGTGAATTTTAAAGGAAGGTGTCTGGTTGTAAATCAGAAATATTCAAGACTATGATCATGTTCATTTATTCTTTCTGTGGATATTGAATGCGCATTGACTGTGTGCTAAATATCCTTCAAGGCCATGGTGATACTGTGATGAAAAAGACAAACACAGTCACTGCACTCATAACTTCCAGTCTAGTGGCGAAGAAAGTCATTAAATAATAATTACATGTATAGTTGTTTAATTGAGTTGTGTGTTATAAAATAGAAAAGTTGTCAATGGCAATATATATATGTATGTATATATTAATATATGAGAACAGGAAAGGATTTCCTAAGGAAGAGACATTTAAGTTGAAATATTTAACTCTGGTAAATGGGCATTTATTCTCCTTTCAGAATTCTTATATAAAATAACTTATGATAGGGTAACATTTTTGTTAGCATTGCTAACTCTCTGCAGTTTCCCAGTATAATCATAGAGAAAATGCTAATGGAACATAAAAACTTGATCTGTCGGATATGTCTGTTTCTCATTAAAGGACAGTGCGATAATCAATGAGGATAATTTGCCAATGTTCCATCGTTGTGGAATCATGGCACTGGTTGCAGCATACCTCAACTTTGTAAGTCAGATGATAGCTGTCCCTGCATTTTGCCAGCATGTTAGCAAGGTAATGTATTTAGAAAAGTCCTTAAGCTTGAATTTTGTACAAAAATGGCTAATTTTCTTCTAGTGATGGTTATTGTTAACTTTAATGATTATGTATCACATTAAGATAATTCTATAAAAATACACAGCCACTGAATTGAAACTACAGCTAAAATTATAGCTAGTGTTTTTTATGTTATATTTTCTTAGATGTCTATTGTTTTATTAGAATTTTTTAATGTAGTGGTTGAATATAATATATGGTTTTCTTCTAGAATATGTCATGTGATTTATTCTATAATTTTTTCCTTTGAGCCATTATGAATCTTAATATCTAAATTTTCTTAAATTATGCTATTTTTGTTCACATTAATCTACTTGAGGCAGATCTCAAAATTTGAATATGTTCTATGCTTTTCAAGTATATTTAGCTTTTTCCATCAATAACTCTTAAATAGTTACTTATATGATTTAAGAAACATTTTAGAGCCCCTAATTTACCTGGCAGAAGAAGTCTACTTTTAAAGATATCTGTAAGAGAGAACCTCATTTTTATTAAATTAGAAGTGCATCTTTTAGTCCTTAACTAAAGTATAGGTTTTTAGTGCATTCTAAGAAATAAAACTCATTTATTCATTAAACAACTATTTGAATGAATATTTGATGCCAACCAGTAGAGTTATAAATATCATAAAAGCAGGGTACCCCCTTTAAGTTGATCACAGTTCAGTAGATGATCCAGACCTCACAAGTGGGTTGAGATCTTGTGCACGGGCTACAAAAGATAGTACAGAAAATGGATGATGGTGATTAGTAAGGGGATTTCTGAAATAGTGCATTTGAGAAAATACATGTTCTTACTTCTTCATAGCAGGTTTAATCAAATATAATGTATCATTTTTTAATTTATATATTTTTATGATTTTATCTGCTATATTTAAAATAATAAATGTGAAAATAAAATAAACTTTGCATTTGAGCTCTAACTTTAGCTTAAATTAAAAACTAAAGTAATGGTATTTATTATAAATGTTTAAAAGGTTTTTTTTTTAAGTTTTCAGAATTTTCATAGGAAGGTCTTGAGAGGTGAGGTTTTTGATTTTTGTTTTCTTTTGTTTTTGGATATTTTTCAGGTTATTGAAATTCGAACTATGGAAGCCCCTTATTTTCTACCAGAGCATATTTTCAGAGATAAGTGCATGTATGTTAATTCTTTATATGTTAGAAGGGGAACTAACTTGAGAAACCAATCAGTAATAATTATAAAGGAGTAAACAATTATAATAATTTTCTGGTGTTTTGTACTAATTATTGTTTTGTGTTTTTGTCATTTAATTCCTTTAACTTTTTCCCTTGCTGTAAAACTTCTCACACATTATAAATGTTGACTTATAGACACAAGGAGAAAAAAATTTTAAAAAGAAAAAAAGATGTATTCTATTTTTTTAAATATGGGATATGTCTCTTAAATATAGCATTTTTTATGTTCTCAGATATAAATGAACTCCTTTAAGAGAAAACAATATCCTCTTAAAGACTTTCAATGATATGTAACAGTACTCATAAAATTACAGGACAAAGTTGTATTAAGAAAAATTGATGTTATACCTTACATTCTTCCTTGCTCTCCAAAGAAAAAAATATGTATATGAAGAGTATTTATTCAAATGTTTGAGCTCAAAAAAGTTTATATGAGAAGCATCTATGTAAGAAAATAACAAGCAGTTTGAAAAGCAAATCTTATTTGGTTAGGCAAGTACTTCCTAATACAAAGCTGGCTAATGCGGTTTTCATTAACAATCAGTAAGCTACATTTTTATTTTCATTTTTAATCAGCATAAAAAATCCTAAATTTAGTGCTCTTCATCATTTAATGTGTAAACATCAAGAGTGATTTAAGGCCAAATTTACTATTGGAACATACCTGGAGGAGAATCACAGCAGAATGTGGGACCACCTACCTACTTGGTGTTTTTAAAGAGCTCAAATTAGTCACCTAAAATATACTGATTTTTCTGTTTTTAACTACAGTTTAAGTTGTGTGTATATTTAGAATGTTGAGGCTTTTGCTCTAGAATGCTTTGCATATTAACTTATTTTTAATTTAAGTAATACTGAATGATTGTTGTTTTGATCAACTTGACAGGCTTCCAAAATCTTTAGAGAAGCATGAAAAAAATTTGTACTTTCTGACCAACAAAATTGCAGAGTCACTAGGTGGAAGCGGATATAGTGTTGAGAGATTGTCAGTGCCATACGTACCACAAGTGACAGGTAAGAGGAGAATACTAGTAATACTTCTATTACCCAATTACCAATGAAAATTAATTCTGATGTATATAGTTACTATAGCACAGCCTTTGTCAAAGACTTAAAAGTGTTTATACTCCTATTTTTAAATTTTGCTCTTAAAAACCTATAGTAAATCTCTGAAGACATAATAGATTTTACCATAAGCAAATTAAGTCCTTTAGTGTTTATTATTATTATACTTAATATTATATTAATATATCATTTTACTTAATATTATACTTTAAACAGAGAAGGCATGTGAGCTCTTTTCTCATTAAACAAGATTATATTTAACTTGTGGAAATTGCTGAAAATTGTTTAGTGATGTGTGATGATTAAGCTTAATGAATTAGCAAACATTTGTCATTTGAAAGAGTACAAACTGGTTGCTATATAAGGAAACCTGAAAACTTTTTAAGTTAGGGATATTTTTTTCCTCTGTGAACTATATATTTCCTCCTATTTTTCTGTTGCTCAAAATAATTCTGTTGTGTTTGAAGACAAAACTGCATGGTAACACATCCAATTTTTACTTTGAAAACTAAAACCAAAGAATTTCTGTCTTATACTCTCGTTTTCATTGAATGGTTATATACATATGAAATTTGGTAGAAGAACTAGTTCTTCCTTTGGGGATACTCTGCTCTACAAGAGGACCATTTGATTTCACTTAGTTTTCTGGAGTGGTCACTAAGAAATAGCACAATCTTTGTAAATATATATCTTTTTTATAATGTGAATCAAAAATATATACAGTTATTACAGTGAGAGTTGTTCATAACAGTATAGGATGTCAGTGAAGGCTTTTGCATTTTACTTTTATACTATCAAAGATTCCATTCTTCAGGAATTCCTTGAGGAAATAAACATGCTAAGACTAAAACGCTGGTAGAACTTTGTAATGTAAAAGGTTTTTTTTAGAGGAAATTTACAATATTTCACTTTTATAATTTGGATTTAGCTCTCTTTTCTTCAGGCAAAAAACCTCATAAACCCAGGCACAAGTACAAAGGTAAATCCAACTGTCAGTTTGGCCTGCCCTTTCCCTCACTTGTCTTCTAGGAAAATAGCTTAATGTAATGAGCCTTTTAGAGAATGGAGCCAGTGGCCTGTATATGTTATATAGTTACAAGTTTAGTTATTACTTTGCTCTGTCTTCCTTATAGCCATAGTTTATTTTACCCTTTTGTTAGTTCCCTTTACCTTTTTCCTTTTAACAATTTTTTAATGAAAGCTCTGGTATTTTTTTTTTAAACAGGTAGTTTGTTGTTCCCCAATTCCTCTCCTAATAAAGATGTATTCTCTCTATAATGCCTCTGTCATTGATTGGAAGAATTCTGAATATTTGAGTGTATACTTAATTATGTAACTGCATAGAAATCTCTAATTAGAATAAGATTGTTCTGATTTATAAAGACTTTGATGGTTTGGAACCAGTCTGTGGCACATATATCCTACCTTAATGCAGAAGCAGTGAGAAGAAACAGTGATATTTAATCACCGTTTAAATCAGTTGGTTATTAAATTTTCTCTTGTTATATAACCATAGGTCTTCGTTTTAAAAATTACAGAGATTTAAGAACAATTGTCAAATAAAGCAAAATATATTTAGTTTGTTGTGTATCATGCAATATCCATCAT
Source organism: Microcebus murinus (assembly GCF_040939455.1). Classification (NCBI taxonomy): domain Eukaryota; kingdom Metazoa; phylum Chordata; class Mammalia; order Primates; family Cheirogaleidae; genus Microcebus; species Microcebus murinus. The sequence goes on along the minus strand of NC_134110.1, from coordinate 35,715,929 downwards.
CATCACAATATAGCTCCCATTTAGCACTGTGTGCTAGGCACTCTGATAAGCACATTGTGTTCATTTTCTTACTTAATCCTTATAATAGTTTGGTGAGGGAGGTAGTGTTATCTTTGTTTACAATTGAGATAGCGAGGCTGAAATTAAATAAAATGATTTGATGATACCACCAGAATTAACTGCCTCTTCAATTAGGTGCCTAATGAATTACTTGATTTTGCTAACTATTTTTGAGGGGCTCAAAGATTGTTCAGGCATCTGGAATGATCCAGATTGATTTTTTTCATTTATTTCACAAACCATTACTGAATGCCTGCTATATATCAGGCACTGTTAATGACTTTTGGAGGGTAGAAAAATGTTAAGATGCATTCCCTATGCTCAAGGATTAAAATCTAGTGGGGAAGACAGATGAACGATGAAATAATGATCTGCCTAAAGTTTATTGAACTACTGGTGTCTAACATAATAATAAGTGCTCAGTAAATGTTAGCTGATTATTGCATTTTACTTTTATCTCCAGTCAAGCTAGAATTTGAGTAAATAGTGTATATCTAGGCATGTGCTAAATGCTATTCTATGGGGTGGGGGGAGTTACAGTAATATTCCTCAGCTGGACCATTCAGAGGTACCAGTAGCTTCAGTAAACTCACACAGTTATTGAAGTATTTAATGAGTACCTTCTGCATGCTAGCTCCTGTGCAGAGGCAAGGATGAACAAGACAGGTAGGATACCTGCTTTCACAAAGCTTACAGTCTCTCAGCTGAGTTCTTTATCTCAACCACAAAACACAGATAATTTAAACGTCTCTTCTTTCAGTTCTCCCAAGAAGACATTTTACCAGTATTATTCAGATGCGTAGGAAAGAAGTTAATTTTATTATTTATTTGTCTCTAACAAGACAAATAACTAGGCACTTGTAATATACCTTAAATGCTATGATCAGGAAAGTTTGGGTCCTCTAATAGCACCTAGGAGAGTATTTGATCCAGGTTTGATGGGCCAAGGATGTTTTCCAGAGGGAAAAAGCTCTTAGGCTGAGCCCTGAAGCAACTGGTAGACAAGTGCACTGTTTCATACAGAAGTTAACAGCATGTGTGAAGGAACGAGGCAAGCCAGAACATGATTTCTTCTGGGAATTAATACAAAGTTAGTCTATCTGGAGTGAAGGTAGACTTGTGGGAATGGTGTTAGGAATTATAAAGCAGGGTGAAGTAGTTTAAACTTTATTCTGAAAGTAACGTGGAGGCACTGAATGATTTTAATCAGGGAATAACATTAGAGTTGCATTTTAGAAATATTACTCTGGTTTTAGTTTAGCAAACTGGAGATGGGGTGACCTTTTAGAAGGTTCTTTAGAAATCCCAGGAGAGATGACAGTGAAATACTAAAGAGGTATTAGTGAAAACACAGGGAAGTAGATAGATTCCATAAAAATTTACAAGAGGGAATCTATAGACAGTTATTGATATGGGGAGACAAGGAGAAGGCCGGGGACTTTGTCTAGGTTTCTGACTTGGGCACCTGAGAGGTTGGTGCAAAACTTAGAGGAAGAGCAGAGTTTACTTGCCACTTCATTTGTTTGTTTTTGGTTTTTAGGAGGGATGGGTGATATGACTGGGTTTAAGTGAAGAAGGAAAGAAATATATATTTCAGCTGAAAGTATAAGTAATTTTACATCTGGGATGACAAAAAGATGGAGTATTTATTAACAAAAATGAATAGTAAAGAATGGCTAGTTTTAGAGATCAGTCTGTTATTGAATATCTGACCATGAACCATCCAAGTAAAGTGCCCTGTAGGCAGTTAGGAGTCAGAGCTGGGTATTATATGAGAGTTGAGAGATTGTCGTGAGAATTTGGAAATGAGTGATATGGGGGATTTTGCTAAAGCCTCAGGGAGAGTGACTTCTCAAAATGAAGATGTGAGGAGAAAGAAGATAGAATTGCTTTAAAGAATTCTCTTTTTCTTAGGGAGGGTATGTTGGGAAGGAGTTTAGAGCCTAAAAGCCAAAAGTCTCAATTAGAATGTAAAAGGAGAGTAAGGTAGTGCTTGTCATGTGGCTGCTAGGAGGTTGGTAGTGAAAGGCAGGTAGAGGGAAGAAGCTTCAGAAAGGGGAAAAAGGTAACTTGTCACAGATTACTGAAGCTTCAAGGACATTGAAAACTATTAAGGCCTTTCTTTGAATTTTCCTAGAAGGTGATTATTGATAGCCTATGAGACAACAGTTTTGAAAATGAGCTGAAAAGGAATAGCAGAATACATATATTTAATTTTTCATTGTGCTGCTTGTTCTGTTTTTGCTGTTTTTCTTGAGGCTAAATGGAGGCACTAGTATAACTCAGTCTTTGAAACACATGCTGACAAAGGACAGAGAGTATGTCCTTTTGTACTAAATTCATAAATTAGTACGAATAAGTTCATTTATTAATATAAATCCAGCCATTTGCACATCTCCAAACCAACCATTTGTGCCATTGAAAACCATCTGCAGTAGGTGAAGCAGTATACTTGATTTTCCTCTAAGCCAGGAAACAAAAACTTGCATTTATGTTGGCTTGGAGTCAGAAGTTTGTTATAACTTGGCTCTGCCATAGCTGCGTGGCCTTGAGCATGCCCCTTAATCTTTCAGTGGCCCCTTGTCCTCCCACAGAAAGCAAGGGCCATAGCTCCTAAGCCATTTAGCTCAGATGAAATATATGCATCAAAGTACTTTAAAAACTAAAAAATCCTATATGAATATAAAAATGATATTTATGTCAGCATCTTAATCTTCTAATTAGCTTTTGAATCGTGTTGATTTGTCCTGTTGATTAAAAGCATTTATAACACACTGATGCCTTAATCTGATTTATCAAAACTTCCATTGTTTTCTACCCAATTCCTTATCAAAATATTTTCACATATATATGCTACTTCTCCTTTCTGGAGGGGGTAGTAGTAGAGGTTCTATTTTTAAATTTGTTCAAGAAATAAAGATATTCTTTTGTATTACTCTGACTTTTTTATTCCATGGTAAAATGAGTTTTGGTTTGTTTTTGTTTCATAAATATGCATTAGCACTCTATATAATTTTTTTGTATAGGACCAAAAAATATCTATATGAGTAGTATCTGCATCATACCATGACATTTTGAATTTTGTGTATGGATAAATCACCTTTGTGTCCCGGTTAGCTTTTTAACTGAATCTAGGTGGTATAGTAACCCCAGATACATTTATGTTTATTATATACAATTAAGTCAGTTCCTGTATCTTATTTTCTATAGATAGCTGTATAAAATTTATGTTGGTAGTCAGTTAATGTAACTCTGTGCCATACTTTTGTTCAGACTGTTTTCTCTATTTTTGGCCATCTGAATGCAGTTCCATATGTTATATACAGATATATCAGGTGGCAGCAAAATATCACTGAAGGAATATAGACATAGCTCTAATGCCGGCCTTAATTTAGACGTATTGCTTCTAAAATTCAGGTCTTTGTGCATAGTTAAAAACAAAAAGAAAAAATGATGATTACCATTGTGAACAGCAGACATACGAAGCAGAGAGGTACAAGGGATGGGAAATGGAAAGGGCAAGGTTAGTTGTCTGGAACTAACTCAACCCAACTTGAAGAAGAGAAGCAAGGGTATCCCCAAGGGGTGCATCTGAGGCATCTGAGATGGTGATGAACCACCAGAACAGTGTAACCCACAGAGGAAAAGCAGATCAGGAACAGCCCTAGATGGCCTGTGGGAACAGGGATGTTATCTTCTGGAAGTTCTATTTTAGAAACTTTAATTTGGTGTAGATGTACAAGATGTCTGACTATAGTCATACCTGGGCTTTTTTGCAGTCACTTAAGCAAGTGTTTATGTAGGTCAGAAGAAGAAAAAGCTCTGAGACTGTAGTGGTAGAAATTCCCATTGAATTTTATTTTCTTTCCTTTTAAAATTTCTAATTACTTTTCTTAAATCTCTGCCCACTATATTTCCTTTTTGTTCTCAGTGATTTCTCTACTTAGTTCTTCATTCTTTCCCATTTCACTAAAGTAAGATTACAGTAGACACAAAATGGGATTAGATAGTGTTGCCAGATGATACTAGGCTAAGATTCTAGACTTGAACTGATCAATACAGAACTTCCCAAAGTTTTTCTCATCATTGCACATATAAAACATGTATGGCACATAGTGACAAATGGAAGATGCTGCTCATACTGCAGGCTCAGATTGCCCCAGGCCTTGCCTAGCTACTTGAAGAGCTAAAGAGAACAATACTCAGACACACCTGTAATGCTCCCCCAAACAGTGTGTCATGGCCCAATTGCAGGACGGGGGATGAACACAGAAAGACAGACAAAAAAACACACAGACACAAAAGACAGTAAGACTGCGGCGCGTAAAAAGCACCAGTCGTTTTATTTTTATACTGTTCAATTTGGCAAGCGTCCCGCAGCTGTTTTCTCAGGACATGACTGCCAGATGTCAGCAGGAGCTGTTCCTCTAGACATAGCACAAGAGATGCCCTTTAATGTCTGATACCGTTTGCGGATAACAAGACGCCTGGCTTGGTTGCATAGCATGAGAGAGGAAGATGTTTGCATTCTATCCTTTACCGTCTGGTACCGTGTGCAGATAACAGACAACCTTGGCTCGCATGTGAAACCACAGGTCCTTGACCGTTTGCCCTGAGGAACAGTTCTCTCTGCTGGTCAACAAGTCACACCTTGCCAATTCCGGGAATAAGCAATGTGCTCCCATTCTGCTGACTTTGGGTCTTGGCCAATCTGACCCAGGGACGTCTCCTTCACAGTAGGGAAACTCAGGTCTAATCAGTGGGCTGCATTTGTTTAAAAATTATAATTGGGACTGAAAATGATTTATTTTAGAAACAACTATGACATTATAGAAGGGAGAAGCATGTTAGAAAGACCAGTTTGAAAGCAGTCCTATAAGTTTAGGTAAGAAAAGATGAAAGTTTTGAATGATGGCACTCTTAATATAAACAAGGCAGTGTGGACATAAATAGGGCTTATCAGAGATGTTGGATTTGGATTTAGAACATGTCAAATAAAATTGGCTGGGTGCGGTGGCCTGGGCCTGTAATCCTAGCACGCTGGGAGGCTGAGAAGGGAGAAGTGCTTGAGCTCAGGAGTTCAGGACCAGCCTGAAACCCCATCTCTACTAAAAATAGAAAAATTAGCCAGGTGTGGTAGTATGCACCTGTAGACCTAGCTACTTAGAGGGCTGAGTGCAGGAGATCACTTGAGCCCAGGAATTCGAGGCTGCAGTGAGCGATAATGATGCCACTGCACTCTAGCCAGGGCAACAGAGTGAGACTGTGTTTACAAAATAATAATACTAATTTGATTAATAGGGAACTGGAAATGTTGAACTGGAGCTCAGAAGAGAAAATGAGGTGATAGAATCCTGCTCCTGGTCAGTGACACAAGTGTTTTTAGAGTGCCTGCATGTTGCCAGTTGCAGCCCCAGTAGTACTTGGGAAATCTCTGGGAGATTTGGAAGATCAGGGATGGGAGTAGAACAGGGGCCAGCTTGGCATCATTGTCACTCCTTCTAAATTTTATTCTGCATCACAGAGGAAAAAATCAGGAACTGTGTTTTCCAGAATCCTTTCCTTCATGTGGTTCTGAGTTAGAGACTTAAAATGAAAAGCACTCACACAAAATTTTGAAAATAGAAGAAGAGAAACTATTATCCTTCAAAGACTGGTATAGGCATCCAAATGGGCAGACACCAAACTTGAAGCTTCTCAGAGCTTCTTGTCCATGACCCATTTCCGTGCTGCAGGAGACTGTCTTATGGCTCGCCACCTTTAACTCACTCAGCTCACCAAAGTTTGAATAAGCCTGTAATTCTATGTATTGGAATACATAAAGTGTCTTCCTTTTTCCTGATGTAACCATGTTTATTAGATGTTCTCATAGCACCCTATACTTTCTCCATCTATACTTTATTATTTGCATAGTTTTTGTTTGTTTGTTTGTTTTCTGTTACACTATGAGCTTCATGAGGGTACGGACTATGTATTCAGCAACTGTCCTTAAACCTAACATGGTCTCTTAATAGATTTGTTGAATATTAAATGCTAGAGTAGAAAAGTGGAAGTAGAAAAGAATATGTGGAAGGACATTTTAATCAACAAATTTAGATTTCTATGAAGTGGTTAAGCAGAAAATGGGCTAGGAATAGCTATTGAATGTAGTGATTTGGCGGACAATAGAGTTTTATGAGAAAACGCTATTACAAGAGTGGTTGTAATTGCAGGGCTTCAGAAGAGTTGGTAGTGAAATATCGGAGCCATTGGTTCAGACTATGCAAACAAGTTTGCAAAAAAGGCAGAAAAGTAGATTAGTTAGATCATGGAGATAAAGAGAAAGTTTTTCTGGACAGGTGATCAAATTATAAAGCAGAAGAACAAAAGCCATTGGAGATGAGTGACTGGAAAGATTGTGGAGAAGATTATTAAAGCAGCAAATTATTTCAATACACAAAATTTAATACACTGTGAACACTTTTAGACATTAGTTCCCAAACTACCATCCTAGAACCAGAGTTAATTAATAGCTTTCCCTGATTATGGAAGTATTATAGATATAAGGGCAATATTATAAGCTTTCAGTTAGGCTGTTTATATCCAATTTAGATTATGTATTTCCTCCTTTTAGTGTTATGTTGACTTTTTTTTTATTCAACTATTAGGTAGTGGTCATTGATGTTGATATTTTAAATGCCCCTTTTAGAAAAGTAAGAAACTGATAACTTTATTTCAATTTACCCCATCAATTTTATTTTTCAGTCTGCTTCACGAGATGTAAAAATACGAGAACACACTGCTTTATATATTTAGAGCAAAAATGACAAACTGTCTTAATTTTCAGAATTATTTTGAAATCTGAAGTAAATAGAGTCTATAAATGAAAATCAACATAACATTTCTAACAAATAATGGGGGAAACAATTTTTATTTCAGATGAAGATCGACTTTCTAGAAGAAAAAGTATTGTGGACACCGTCTCCATTCAGGTGGATATTTTATCCAACAGCGTTCCTTCTGATGATGTGGTAAGTTGCTGAAAGTTTGTGGTAGAGTACTGTCTTGAGATAGATACCATTTAAAAGAAGGTTTTGCCTTGCACACTTTAAAACAGGAGAAAATACAGCTCTAAATCGTCCTTAAATCAAGTAAATTGTTAGTAGAAATTAATCTGATTTAGCCTTGCGTTTATTTATAATCTATTTTACTGAACTCATTTCAGCTGTTTATAAAGGTACTGAAAACATCATGTGTTATGATACTGTCAGATTCACACTGTAATTCAGTGTACTCAAAGGAACTGTGAAACATAACCAAGATTTTTTTTTGTAAGAAATGTTACACAAGAGACCTGTCATGTCTCACAGGCCCTCTAGATCCTGTTTATTTTTAAAAATTTATGAAACACAAATTATAGGAATAATGGAATTATACACCCACCTATGAAATCAAATGTTCACAAATTTCAAAACATCATCTCTGAAAAATGTTTTTATCATTTTGAATAGTAAATATAATGAATTGGATGTAGCTTATGCCATATCGGTGAACTATATACTCTTTAAAGACATGGTGTATTTGAAACATCATAGATTTAATGCTGTCCTCCTGGTTCAATAGAGCACAAGAGTGTACCCTCCTGAATAATAGGGAGAAAAAGCAGCCAGTATTCTCTAGGACTTATTCCACACAAATCACCAAAGAATTTTTTGATAATCAACTAAAACTGCCAAAATGCCAGCATGTCAAGTCAACCCCTACCTCCTAGTTTATCTATTATTGCCTTCCTAGGTATTATTTCTCACTGGTACAATATAAATAAGTAAAAGAATACGTGCATGAATAAAGGGAAAAGAAGTTGTCTGGATTTATGCTTTATCAGCCTTCTTTCTTCTCCCACCTTCCAATTTGTCTTCAGGTATTAAAACTATTTGGTGGCCAGGGTATAGCCAACTTACTTACTTACTTTCTTTATCAAGAAATTAGCAGAGCATCAAGAGTAGTTGAAGAGGCAGTTAGTGCTCATTTGGAAACTTAAGGCATTAAGTCTGGTTTAAAATGTCTTACCAATTTAAGTCTTACTAAAAACCATCTTTCTTCAATTCACCTCTTCAAAGCCATTTTAATTTATATACTTCTTAATAGTAAGGAGAGTATTTTGCTAGTTATGTCTTTTAATGATTATGAATTTGCTGTTACCTTTTAAAGGAAGAAATTCATCCCCAGCCTTAGTTTATAGACTTAATTTTGTCAAGAGTACAGTGTATGTTTTTGACTGGTATTTTTCCATTCTCCTTTTGTTAGCTGGTTTTATCTCTTTGAATATATATATATATATATATATATATATATATATATATCACTTGAAACTACTGCAAAGAATCAGTCTATTTTGATAAAATGACCTGCAAAAACAATTGCATAAAGACTTAATGTAAGAGAAAGATTCTTGACACAAATTTTACATCAAAAGCCTATTAATATATTGATTAACTTTTTAAAGTCCTATTGTTTTCTGTTTACTATAAGTTCTAACTTAAATATGCATAACACTGAACATCTGAAAAGTTAAGTACAGTTTAGTGTCACATTTACTTGAGCACATTTGAGTTTCAAACTCATTTACCATTGTGGAATCTGCTTTTGCATGTTAGAAATATTTGTTCAAGTACCAGAATAACATTACCTACTAGGCTAAACTAATTAATTTCATAGCATGAACAAGAGGTACTCATCAGTTAATGGTGAAAAGCAAAATATCAAACTATTTGCTTACAATTGATCAGATAAGAAAAATTGCTCATAAAAATTACTTTTATTTTATCAAAATTATTTGAAATTTTACATACATAATCCCAGTTTGTCCACAGATATATTTGCTTTAAAGCTTGTAACTTAACAAAAAGAGAAGACAGTCAAAAGGTTGTTTAGATAGAGACCGTAACAAATTTCTATTTTCCCTAGATAGACTCAAATTGTTACTATAATCTATTGAAGTACCTGGTCCACTTGTGGTATGTCAGTTCTTACATTCACAATTCATACCTTAGCCTACCAAGAATCATTTGGTAAACTTTTTCTAAAAATGGCTGTATATAAAAAGAGATGTACATATACATGTACAGTTGACCCTTGAACAACACAGGACTTAGGAGCACTGCCCACCCACTCCCGTGCATAGTCAAAAATCTACATATAACTTTTGACTCCCACAAAACTTTACTAATAGCCTACTGTTGACCAGAAGCCTTACCAATAGCATAGTCAACTAACATACATTTTGTATGCTATAAGTATTGCATACTTTCTTCTCACAATAAAGTAAGCTTAGATAAGAGAAAATGTTATTAAGAAAATCATAAAGAAAATATATTTCCTGTTAAGTGGAAGTGGATCATCATAAAGGTCTTCATTCTTGTCATCTTCACACTGAGAAGGCTGAGGAAAAGGAGAAAGAGGGAGGGTTGTTCTTGCTGTCTCAGGGGTGGCAGCAAAGGAAGAAAATCTGCATAAAAATGTATCTATGCAGTTCAAACCCGTGTTGTTCAAGGGTCAACTGCATATGTACATATGCACATATACACATGTATATACACATACTCCATATAAAAAGATACCTAAATTAAATCAAGGTATTTAAGAAGATAAATGGCTTAAATAGAATAGAGGTATTCCTGCCTCCTGAGATAACATTATCACCTTGACTAATAGAATAAAACATTATAGGCGTGATTCTTTGATTTCTTATATAAGCATAATAGATATGAGTAGAACCTGAAATCAACACATGATTCTCCTCTCTGAAAGGTATAGTAAGTGCTTAATTATTTAGGGATATGGATAGGATGGTATATATATTAAATTTGGAGCACCTGTTAAATTTCTTTATGCAAAATTAAGTCACTAATTGGCTGCAAAGGATTGTTTATTCTGGAACAAATAAAAGACCTTTGTTTCATGCATATCTACTCCTACCTTTTTCCTAAATACAACTAGAGAAACCTGTATGTGTGTTAACGTCCAGTCTGTATTAGTCACAACCTGCTGTGCTAGATGCTGTCCAATTACTGAGGTATCAGTGGACGCGACATAACAACTACTCTGATTAGAAAAGATGAATAGCAGATTTTATGCAGGTCTAAGAGTGTTCTGTAGTCTAAGTTAGAGTCATAAATTATGCTTTAATCAAAAGTCACAGATAGTAAAAGGAATGTTGAAAGTCTTTTAGGATGGTGTCTTTGCACCATTTCTCTATAATGCCTCATGACTAAGTTTTCCTCTAGAACTAGAACAGACTATAGTTTGGTAAACACCAAATATAGTAGGTAGCTTGTATTTAGCAGCTGCGTTATATAAATATGAATCATTAAATGCTAGTATAAAGCAATTGGTCTTTTTATAAAAAGATTCACAAAAGGGAAGAGTAGGAAATAAGATTGGGGCCAAATTTTAGAAGGTTTTATCACCAGGCTGAGGGCTTTATATGTAATTTGGTAGGAGATTGGGAAACACTGAAATTCAGGCAGTGTCATTATCAAAGTTATGCTTTCATAAAAGGAATCTCTGGAGTGTGACAAGGCTAAATTGCAAAGAAACTGGAGGTGGAGGCCAGTTAGGAGATCCTTGTAATAGTCCACAAGTGATGTAATGAGGCTCTAAACTACAGCAGCGAGGCTGGAGGGAGGGCAAGAGTATACTAGTCAGGAATAGAATGGATAGGACCAGCAGATGACTTGCAGGGAATTTGAGAAAGGAGGTTAAAAAACAGCAACAACAAAAAACAACTAGAGAAACCTGTATGTGTGTTAACGTCCATTCTATATTAGTCACAACCTGCTGTGCTAGATGCTGTCCAATTACTGAAGTATCAGTGGACACGACATAACAACTACTGTGATTAGAAAGACAGGCAGAATGATTGATTAGATAAAGACAGGCAGAATGATTTGGAGGTTCTTGATGCTAGGAAACTATCATTATTATCTGAATTAAAATAAGAATAAACAGAGAAAAGTAAGTAGGGTAAGGCACTTTAGCTTTTTATTTACCCAAGATTGAACAGATAATAAATAAAAATTGTATGTAACAAGAATGTTGGCTTTGTAACTTCTCTTGTGTTCTTTCTCCTGTACTGTAGTTCTTTCCCAAAAGTCTAAAGCTCTTAGCCAATTCTAAGAACAACAGCAGGTTCTTTTTTTCATTGAAGTGCTAGATTGCTTCTAGGTACAAATAATTGACCAGCCAGAGCCTAATCTTGTATATCTGCTCCAAATATCTAGAACAAAGGAACTGAAGATCCCCAAGTTTAATCTGACTTCAACTAGAAATATGAACCCTCAGTAGAAAAACTGAGGTAGTGGAACTCTTGCTGCTTGACTTCCAGCTAAAGCCTTTGTATTACAGAGAAGCTAAGGTGCAAAGCATGAAGTCTTTTGCTTTCGTTAGTCTTGCTGCTTTAGGCTTAGCAAAAGAAGCTCATGAGCTAAAATTAGGGATGACCAGAGTTCCAGGCAAGTACTCATATATTGTTTCTTAATTTGTATTCAGAGATACTATAGTAACTGGATATATTATTTCTTCTGGAAATATGCTGATGCCACAAAAACTATTATTGACTTTTTTTAAAAATCATAAACCAGTTGATTTCATACCTTTTACATATTTCAAAGCAAGAGAGAGATTTGAGAGCCTCAAGTTATAGGGTATTTTCAGAGACTAAAAATTAATGGTTGACATTAGAAGATCCAGAATATGCTTATTTTAAGATGTTAATGAACTACACTCATTGGACACTGCAAAGTAATGATTCTTACTTTTAAACCATTTAAAATCTTAGTTTATTTTTGATTTGTAAACTGTATGTGATGCCAAAATTATAGAGGCTGTAAGTACTTCTTATTTATCACATGGCTAAAATGTATTTGTATATAATTTCAGCCTTGACTGTCTCAAAGCATTATTTACTTATGATGCCTTCATAGTTCAGTCAGTGGGACTCAAATCTTATTACACATCATATGACTAAGGACTGAGTTCTAATTCAAGGATGGTTTTGTTGCCTAGGGGATGCTAATTTTGCCAGTTTAACACTAAGCTATAGGCTTATTTTGGGAAACCACTGTAAGTAGGCATTGTTAGAATGAATGAAAAAAGTAGAGGTTTGATATTGTGAAATATAATCACAACTCAAGCCAACATAAAACAGAAAACAAATTTGTAAAAGTTCTTAGATGACTTATAACTAGGTGAAGGTATTATTTATATTGACTTTCCTAACTCTTTTTTTTTTTTTTTACTTTAAATTACTTTTCTCTAGGTTAGTAACACTGAAGAAATCACCTTTGAAGCATTGAAGAAAGCAATTGGTGAGATACTTTGCACTTCTTAGCACTCCCAACTCGCCTTTATATGCCAGAATAAGTAGAGGCAGCGTGGCAAAAAAACAAATCAAATAAAATAAAAAACCCTGTTTGTTTCTATATAAATATCATTTATTTAGCTATATTATTTAGGCTTTTAAAATTGTCATCTTATCATAGTCATATTCTTAAATAGACACAGTTATATTAGTGTTATCAAAAAAACACATATTTACTATCTTACAGACTTTGGTCAGAACATATTAAGACAAAAAAAATCCCTTTTTAAATTGTGATAAATAACTGGAAAAGGTTAAGACAACATGGTTCCAAATGACCCCATTTGTATTTTAATTATTCTACTCAATATAAAGATTCAGTTTAGCAAATATTTTATTTAGTACCACAAAGTGCAAAGGCATAGTTATTCATAAAAGAATCATCCTTCAGGAAGGACCTTAAAGTAGTTTCATTATAGGAAGTTACCCATTGTCTTTGCTTTTTTTTTGGTAAGAGAGACAAAGATACTCTTAAAGAGGGTCTTGTGCTGTCCAGTTTTAATCCTTATATTTTCAGCTTATTATATGTGTGCTTTCTAGCCTTAAGACATTTCAAGGATGTGATGCCTTTTGATTTTTTTCATTATAAAAGTATCCCTGTAAATTTCCCTTAGTTTTGGTTGACAGATCATTGACTCTTACGATCATTAACAGGATTCTATAAGATTCTGTCTTCCTTCTAATAAGTGTTTTTAAACATTTATATAGATACCAATGGCATGGAAGAGCAAGAAAAGGAAAAGAGGCGTCTTGTGATAGAGAAATTTCAGAAAGCACCTTTTGAAGAAATAGCAGCACAGTGTGAATCCAAAGTAAGTGAACAAATGGTAAAGATGGGTCGGGGAGGACTATGGTTTTATGGAAACTCTTGCTTGGTAATTGATTTTAGTAGGCAACTAATCAGTTGGCTTGAGTTGCCAAGCTAAGCTCTAGACAACTCAACAGAAGGAAATGTAATAGAGACTGGAAACTCTGAAGGCATAGCTGTGAAACCTAAATAATTTCTTTATGTTATATAAGCTGATAGAAATGGCAGATACCCATATTAATGATTGTTGTTGCTTTGATACTTTTTTTTGCAGTGATTTTGCTGCAGGTATTTTGTGTGTTTATCACTTTGATTTTAGCAGTGAGACAAGGAAAGGAAAAAATGAGGAGCCTTACATTAAATTCCAATGAGACAGATCAAGCCACAGCATTAAAGCATTCTGTACTTAATAGTTCATCAGCTTTATAATTACACTTATGCTTTGTCCTTTAAATAACATTTGTATGTTTACATATGGGTATTTAGAAAATAATTCTTTATTAACATTTTTTTCCTTGTTTGCAGGCAAATTTGCTTCATGATAGACTTGCTCAAATATTGGAACTCACCATACGGTAAGAGTTTTGTTACTACAACAGCAGTAACACAACGGAAACAAAATTGAAACTATTAGACTACTGTAAATTTGTGGCTGATCATGTTTAAGTAATTGTTCTTTTCATTTAGGATAAACACAAGATCACATAGGTGACCCTTTGTCTTAGTAGTCATTCTGTTTACTAGGTGGAGTCTGATACCATGTTTTGTACAGTTGTCTTCTAGCTTTTCTAGATCATTTATCTTTCCTAATGGTCATATAAGGACATGTGGGTAATTTGGAAGTCCCACATTCTAACGTTAAGTTTAACCAGAAAATTACTTGTATTTATTGAACTGTTATGACCTACAAAAACTACATTTCAGCCTCTTAGTTCTTTTTATGATAGTAGTGAGTCTACCTATGCAGATGGCTCATTTGAATTCTTAAACATTCCTTTAGCTTTCCTACATCATATCCATTTGAGTCCTGTTATGAATTATTATGCTTCAAAACACAGGGTGTCTAACATACTTTGATTATCACGTGTCTGTTATTAAGTAATGCAGCACATGAAAGAGGGAGAGGCACATTCTAGGTTCCACTTAAAGAAAGACCTGCATAGTATTATATTGACTTCATTGTGGACATCGCCCTAGGGAAAGGTGGTCCAGTAGAGGAGCCACAGATATATATGCCTCTGGAATTTTTGTCTGCATCAGTTGTATCTTTTATATCTTTAAATTGATTCATTCTGTTTTGCCTCAACCCCTAGATCTTATAAATGGAGGAGACAGGAAAATGCTCTAGTCTACTTGCTTTTTATTTCAGCCTTTTTTCTGCTTTCATACACAAGGCACATTTTTATCAGTATCACATCTTATTATAGGCACTTCCCTCTTTAAATTAAGAATCACTCATTTACAAAATTTCAGGACAGAGAATCAGACTAAAATATGCAATGTGCTAGACCTGGGATTCAGAGAAAATTGCTGGGTATGGGCATTTACTTAGTTGTAATACTAAATGTTTACTGTGTACTTGATCTTATACTGTAGGGTTTATATCTGTTATTTCTGCTAATCCTCATCATAGCCCTGAAAAGTAGGTAGATGCAATTTTTTTCATTTTCCAGGTGAAGACACCAAGGCTTAGAGAAGTAAAGTAACTTGCTGAAGGTCAGACAGCTAGTGAGTGGCAAAATCAAAATTCAAATCCATAAACCACGTTTTTAAAAGGATTGTTGCCAGGGATCACCAATGCTATATATTTAGTCACACTAACATAACTATGTAGATTTAATATTTTAGGATAAATACTATAACTAATTCTGTCTTTTTGGTACTGTAACTACTACTCATACTTAGCATTTATTGAACACTTACTGCTAATATTAACATTTATTGAACATTTATGTTGTTCTAGACACTGTGCTAAGTACATTATTTAATATCTGCAATAGACCTAAAAAAATGCAGTGACTATTCTCATTTTACAAGTATGTAGCTTTCCCAAGGTCACCTAGTTAGGAAGTAGCAGTCCTGGGTTAGTTTACATGATACAGTGAAGCTGAGCAGACTTCACAGTGTGCCTGCAGAGTTTTTAGTTCCTGTCTGATAATGTTTCTTATTGTTAATTTGCTTTACCCAACCATCAGACAGAGAAAGCGTTTGTATTCAGCAAAAAGAAACAAAACAAACAATATTATACTTTAGTCCCCACTGTTCTTTCATTTACTGTGATCTGAGTATGGTAAAAAAAATATTATAAGAAATGCAAAGAAGCAATAAAACAGAGTGAGAATAAATAGCTTCACAGATGACCCCGTTATTAGAAATGGTACACTAGTCCCTTAAAACAATATGTACACAGAGACATATACGTACACATGTGCAAGGATTTAAAGGAAAAGATATATATGTTAATTAGTTTAGGAGAAAATATGTGAGGGTGCCTATTTATTATCACTATAGTTTCCTATTTCTTTGCATTATTATAATTGAAATTTTTAACCTTTCTCTCATAAAAGTATTAACGCATAACCGACAAGAAAATGAAAATTCAGAAAGGAATATAGAAGATTTGAACAGTTTCAACATATTTAAATAGCCTTTAGAGAATACAGTACTAAACTGCAGAATATAGATTCTTTTCAAGTATACATACGACATTCACAAAAATAGACTAATGTAGGGCTATACAACAAGTATAAGCAAATGTCATGAGACTGATAACATGTTGAATATGTTCTTTGGCTATACAAGAAATTATAATTATTAATATATCTAGAAAAATTTCAAATATTGGGAAATTAAAAGACATATAAATAACCCATAGATCAGAGACGCATTAACAGGAGGAATTAGAAAACATTTTATACTGAAAGCACACATCAGAATTTTATGGGATGCAGTAAGCAGTTCTCAGGAAGAAATTTATATCTTTATATGCTTATGTTTACAAAGAAGAAAGATCTAAAAGCAGTGAACTAATAACTTCTGTAAGACATTAGAGAACGAAGAACAACATAAAGCCCAATTAAGTAGATAGAAGAAATAATGAAGAGCAAAAATCAATGAAATAGAAACCAAACAATGGAAAAAATAACAAAGCAAAAAGTTTATTTTTTAAAAAGTTGATAAAATTGATAAGCCTCTAGTAAAAGTAATCAAGGAAAAAAAAGAGAACACTGATTACCAATATCATAAATGAAAGAGGGACCTCTCTACAGGTAATAAAGGAATATCATAAACAATTTTATGCTAGTAAATTTGACAACAGCCTTGTAGCTGACCAGCAACTACACAGTGCTGATTTCTGCAATTAAAGAGTCTTAACTTTGACGTTTTCAGACAGTAGATAGAATGCTCTGTAAAATGAACAGCTTTTAAATACACCTATTAACAATGCCTTGTTCTTCTTTCGCAGTCCTCCTCCCAGTCCATCGGGAACACTGACCATTACTTCTGGGCATGCCCAATACCAATCTGTCCCAGTCTATGAGATGAAGTTTCCAGATCTTTGTGTGTACTGAGTGGCTCATGGAGACCTCAGCATCGGATTTGAAACTCTTAAAATTAAGGCCAAGCTGAGCTTTCAGGATTTACTTAATGCATATTAACATACTTCTTGAAAATTATGATGGAACCTACCTTTAAACCAAATGCTTGGCATATCATATTAGAAGTTTTGGAGCTATATATATTTTAGAGTACTTTTGAAGATAGATTTATGCCATGTTAATTTGCTTTGAGGTTCCTATTGGCTTTTAAAGTTGAATATATATTGATCTTATTCCCTTGTTAAACAGTATATTTTAAACTTTTCACAAATGTAATTTTTTTTTTTTTTAAAGTAAGCCTTCAGAGAATTGAAAATGTTTCAAGTGTCTACTGTATTTCTTAAACATCAACACAACTGCTTAGAAATAGCATTGCTTTTGGTTTTGGTTCTCTGCAAAAGCAGATATGTTCAAATATATTCCTAATCCTGGGCCTGCAAAACTATTCTATGGCTTTGTGTCCCCATGCATTGGATAAGTTGTGATAGGTGTCCCTCTGTTCATTTACTATAATAACATGTGATAGGCATTCCTCATCTTGTTCACAGTAATAAGACATCTATTGAATAGCATTCCTACAATATGATCCTAAAAATTGCCATACCTGAAAGCATCTAGTTCTTGTAATAATGTGTTTCCTACCGAGAGTTTGATCATTCTGCTTGAGAGGCATAGAGCTTACTCTTGGAGAACCGAACTGTGCAATATTTTTTACATCATAAGATGTATTAGTTTACAGGCTGTGCTTTGAAATTATAGTAGTATTTTGCTGTGGCTCCATGAATTAAATGAGATATATATTTAGTATAGGGGAAAAAAGACATTTAAAATAGCTACTAGTTCACCTGTGAGGAATCCGTACATTTTGATTTCTATTGAGAGCACATTAATTTACATTTTTATATTGTGCAGTTTTAGATCCTCATAGTCAAAAAAATTCCCCAGATAGACTTTTTTAATTTGTAAGATTTGAACCATAACTTTTATGTATCTCTGTTATGAATTAGTTATATTACATTTGAAAAGAGTGGCCTATGTTTTAGCAATCAAGTGTGCTAAGGTTTGTCAATTTAAGCTGCTTTTGATTTCATTTACCAAGCTCACAGGTTCACTCTACACATGTACTTACAGGCTTACAAAGTTATGTACATTTTAGTGAATTCCATCACATGGTAAAATGAATAACTCTCTTTATTGACTCTTAGAAAATTATCTTAGGACATTTTTATAAAATCACCTGTTTATAATTATACATTTTCAAATTCAATTTCTTTTTACATAAAACTGTATACATATCAAAAATTGTGGCTCAAAAAACAATTGAGTTTTCAGCTTCTGGTTTGTTTTTTTTGTTTGTTTGTTTTGCTTTTTTAAAATTGCAGTCAAGAATGGTATGTTTTAACTTTGCATTTGTGGTTATTTGGGCATCCTTAGTAGAAACAAAAAAGTAAGGAAATAAGAACAAAACACGCATACCCAAAGACTTTTGAATATTTAAACCAAAGTGTAACATCTTGAAAAAGTATCTAATCATTTAAACCTATAAAATGATACCAGAACATACTGGGCTGTTTATTAAACGTAGATAAGAAAGACCTTGTTTTCAGAGTGACAGTGGAGTCACCACTGTAGGACTAAATGGCCCCATTGCACTGGTTCCAGCTGTCACTGGAACTTTGCCTCTTGATCAGGTAAAACGCTTCACCAGTTAATAAGCCAAGTTTTATGTTTGTTTTTTTTTTAATTTCCCTTTTATCCTTCTGTATTTTTAAAGAAGGCTATTAATTTTTTGTGCATTTTTAAAAATCTAAGCAGGGGGACATGCAAAAACAATCATCATCCACTTGGATGTCATTTTATAGATTAACACTGTGTGCTTTTGTATGGAAAAATATAATTTAATAGTATAAGAAAAGAAGATATATATTCATTTGCACTCATGTGAAACACAAACTTTGCTCTACAAAATTTCGTGTTTTTCAGTGATTTAAAACTGCATGTATTGCATGTAAAGGAAAACTATTGCACTTAATGTTTATCACACCTTTCTCTTGGTCCTTGTAAACCTTTGATTTGGGTTTTGTGGGGGTTTTGTTGTTTTTGTTTTAAATCACAGTAGACTTCTGTATATCCTGGATCACTGAACCGGTCTTGTTGACAAAGATTCCCAAGAAATGGATCTTTTGTCTGGCTAACCCGTCCATGTCGAAAGAGGGTCCTTTCTGTAGGACCTAGTTCTGCATACTGTGTTGTAGCCAGTTCAAATACTGAAAGTTTAGGATTTGTTGAAGGTCACTGTACTGCTATATTTTTGTAGATACAGAAAACTCTTAATAAATTGTTAATCTTGCACTTTTTGCTATATACAGTTATTCATATCATTCTTTTTTTCTTGACATTGAACAGTTAACATTTAAATTTTCCTTCTATACTTGTGTTGTCTGTGACTGCCCATATAGAGTTTTATCGTCATTGAAGTTTACCTGAATACACATGTGCGCACACACACACATACTTCCTTAATACTTCTGAACTCATTATCTTTTAAAATATTACACTTTACCAGCAATTAACTCCCCCTACCCAAAATGTTTCTCTTCTTCCTGTCTGAAAATGGAACTATTTGTCTTATTCATGCTGATATATGTATTAAATGTAATGAAGTAATTTTTTTCAAATGTAAAAATTCACTGTGCAATTCATATGTAAGCAATAAAACAAAAATTGAATTACTTGTGTATAAGTACATTTTTATAATAGCTATTACATGTATTTAATTAAACTTATTCAATATTTGCTTTAGTTAAAATGAAGAGCTTTAGTAAAAAAAAAAAAGTGGCCACGTGGATTCAGTCCCATATGTTGGACATACTAGAATGAAAACTGCTAGTCATGACAAGAAACAGCTAAGGTACAGCTCATGGTGTGTGCTTGTGAAAGCACAGTTGCCATCTCTGTATCAGTCTTAATGATTATATTTTCAGCCTTACCTCCGGGCTCTATAAATTACATAAAGTATCTCAGTACCCTATGCCACCCTGGTTTGTTTTATCTACCATGTGTATAGCTGGACATGATATCCTGATGGGGTTCAGGAACCTCATTAGTGTAGCAAAAGGAGCTTGGGCTCTGGTTCAAATTGAACCCCACCACTTCCTGTCTGGGTGGCTTTAGGCAAGTGACTGAACTTTGAGCCACAAAGTCCTCATCTGTGAAAAGAAATGTCGTAGTTCTGCTGTCTGGGGTTAGCTGTGAGAAGCAAGTGAACCACTTAGAAGATTATTAATAAATGTTTATTATTAATGATAATCCTCCTTGAGTTCATGATACAGGAACCTGGGCAGGGTTCTCGACTTTGTAGTCTTAGGCTAGTCATTCCTCATCTGTGAACCTGTTTCCATGGGTACAAAATGAGTACTCTATGATATGCTATCTCATAAGCTTTCTTTCCAATTCCAACTTGCTGTCATCCTATTACCTGTTCTCTCATCTGATAAATTATTGATCCCAAGTACTAAGTTCAAAAAAAAAGCAAAGACAAGGGGGACATCAAACTCTGTCTCTTAGTGTTGCCTTTTACTTTGCAGACTATTTGGAAGGCATTTTCTTAGCCTCGGTTTCCTTAAAGCATAACCCGAGACAAGGCTTATGTGCAGGTATTACTTTGGGAAGTGATCCAACATGGAAGGAGAAAAGGCCAATTAAGAGGATTTATTTTTTAATTGGCCATCACTGGAGGTTCCTAGAGACCCATCCTACTAGATATTCTAGGGAGTCTCATGAAATAATTTCAGAACTGTCCACCCAGGGGATGAAAATAGGGAAAGCATTTATCCTTTGGCTTCTGTTCATGGTTAGGGGTTACCCTGTGGCATTAACAACTTGCCCCCATTTTGGGACTGTGTGCTTGAGTGCTGAGCTGTTTCCCAAGGTGTCCAGTGACTCATTCTCAGAGAAGTCCTTTGTCAGAACACTGAAGTAAATTCAGCAGGGCAGAAGGCTGGTGTTGTCATTCCACCTGCCTGAGGCATTTGGAGCCTGTGTGGAACTAGTTATCACAGCGGGGTCTAGAGAGAGAGGTGGGGATTAGAGGATGTGAAGTCAGGCAAAAGATGTCCAAGATAGCCCCATGTCATCTGGTATTTAAGAGCAAGATGAAATCTAGGAGCATCTGATTTATAGTTTCACATTTCCCCCATCTTAGTGGTTTTGGCTGTAATACATCCTGCACCATTCCTTTTGCTGCCCTCTTGCTTTTCTTAATCCCACCTTGTGTGAAAAGGTTACAGCTTTCTACTTGTAGAATTCCTTATTGAAGAAACTGAAGCGCTGAAGGGATCTTAGAGCCAGGTTCATTCAACGCTTATATTTTATAGATGAGAAACACAGGATTGAAGCTGGTGCAGTTAGCATTTATTCACTAGCTGTTTCCAGACTATGTATTAAACATTTGATTATGACATCAACTTTAGCATATGTGAAAATTAGGAATACTATTCCATGCTTCTAATAATAAAATGTAAAAATAAGTTCAAATGTAATTATAAATCTCCTAAATGAATAAAGAAAGTGAACATTAGGGATACAGGACCTCCAACTCAATCCACAGTAGCCTCCTTTTTAAAATTAGAGCTTTATTGAGATATAACTCACATAGCATAAAGTTCACCCATCTAAATTGTACAATTCAGTGGCTTTTAAGTATATTCACAAAGCATCGATAATCACTAATTCCAGAACACTTAAATCATCCCCAAAGAAACCACATACCCACTAGCAGTCACTCCTGATTCCCACCCCACCCCACCCCGCACCCTCCCCAAGCCCCACGCCCTGGCAAGTGTTGGTTGGCTTTCTATATGTATAGATTTGCTTATTCTGAACATTTCCTATAAATGCAGTCCTACAATATATGGTCTTTTGTGTCTGGCTTAATTGACTTAGCATAATGTTTTCAAGCTTTATTTTATGGCATTATCAAAACTTTTTTACCTTTCATAGCCAAGAAATATTCCATTGTGTGGATATGCCACATTTTATTTATCCATTCATGCGTTAATGAACATGTTTGTTTTCACTTTTGTCTGTTATAACTAATGCTGTGATGAATATTGATGTACAAGTTTGTTGTGTGGACATATGTTTTTGTTTTTCTTGCATATATACTTAAGAGTGGAAATGCTGGGTTATGTAGTAGCTCTGTATTTAACTTTTTGAGGAACTGCCAAAGTCTTTTCCAAAGTGAATGCACCATTTCCCACCAGCAGTGTATGAGGTTTCCGTTTTCTGCATACCCTTGCCAACTTTTTGTCTGTCTTTTTTATTATAGTCATCCTAGTCATCGTGAAGATTGTTGATTTGATTTGCGTTTCCCTGGTAACTAATGACGCTGAGCATCTTTCCATGTGCTTACTGGCCATTAGTATATCTTCCTTGGAGACATATCTGTTCTAAATCTTTTACCCATTTTAATGGGATGATTTGTCTTTTTATTGTTTTATAGTTACCTCTTAATTGAAATAGGCAGCACTAAGCCTCTTGTCTCTAGTCTGTGCTCTATACCATTTATTTTTTATTTTGCTGCCAGATTGATCTTTTTGAAGTGTAGGAAATACTGCTTCAAATGCTTCTCAGACTTTCCCATTAGTATTTTTTACAAAATAAAACTCAAACTTCTTAGCCCATCATTGTGGGATTTCCATCATCTAATGCTAGCCTTTCTGCTTCCGGAGGAAGTGACTCTAAACATGAGTCCCATTTGGGATGTGTTGAATTTAAGGTGCCTGTGGGGCATCCAAGTAACATTAGTGAAAAGTTGAATATTCAGGCCAAAAATTCAGAGACTGGATATTAATTCGGAAGTCAAAGGCATATTAATGATAATTGAAACTGAAAATGAATGGGTGTGTCCCAGGGAAGAGGGAGTGTGTGACTTGCAAAGAGCTCCTGGCCCCAAACAGATACCTAGGAACACAAAAGTTAGAAAGAGGGCCTGTGAAAGGGACCAACAAAAAAGATACCAGGAAGTAGGAGGAGCTACTTGATGTATTTCCCCACTCTGTTTTTCAAACTATTTTCTAAGACATGGATTTGAAACCTGAAAATGTACTAGAAAGCATGTGAACTAAAAGTGGAAGAAAAATCTTTATTTCTCTCCACCCCTTATTGGTTTATACTATGGGAGGAGGGATTGCTATCAGAATTCTGTAACCTCTGGGAAAGTACTGTCTTTAAATTCCCTTCCAGCTCTAGCTTTTTATGATTCAGTCCACAATGTAGTTGTGATGTAAGGAGTATTTTTACTGAGTCATAACATGTCAGAACTGGAAGATTCCTTAGAAGTCATCAGGTCTAACCCCACTCACTCTGGCCCGCCTGGAGCAGAATGGGGCCATCCCCTATGCTCTGCAACCAGCAAGATGGGCCCTAGGGAAGGGAAGTGAAATGCGCAGTGGTGATTCAGGAAGGAAAAACTAAGCAGGATAGAAATCTGTGCTGGTTCCAAGACACGCAGCTGGGAATGGGGAGACAGCACAGGACTTTTAAGTTTAGATTCAGTTAAGCGCTGTCGGAGTCATCTCTTAAAATACATGGTCGTTACTTCTGCTTAAAAATCTTTAATGGTTCTTTACTGTATGGGGGTGGGAGAGAAACCTAATCTTGGCTCCTTAGCCAAGATGCTCAAGGTCCTTCAGAACCTGAACCTCCCCTACAGTGTGTTAAGCATAAACTCAGAATTGTTTTTTCAGGAAAATATGAGAGTACAAACATTTTGGTTGCATTTTATATCTTTGCTTCTCCCTAGGAAGGATTAGAGGTTTGCTCTTCCCCTCCACAGTGCTCACCGCATCCCTCAGTTGTGAGTCTACCCCCCACCCAAGCTCCTGATCCCTGGTGAACACCACCACCCTTTGAGCACCATAGTATTTATCAGTCAGTACCTATTTGATGGCAAGTACATGTGGAGCCCATTCTTCCGATCTTGTGTCGCCTCACTTTGGATAATGGGAGAGTTTTCTTTATAAGATGGTACTATTATCTGGTATCTAGAATGCGTGAATCCTGCCTTTCCTTGCCCAGTCACCCAACCAGAGTGAAACTCTTGAGAAGCTATTAACAAGAAACAGAAGTATAGTCCCCTCTAGTCTGTGAAGTAACAATATACCAGCATTACTACTCTTGCTCTTTGGGCCATTATGAAGTAAAACATGAGTGCTGCCATACCATGACAATCAATCTGAAAGCTGAGATGGTTACTAAGTGACTAATGAGCAGGTAGTGTCTACGGAGTGGATACAGTGGACAAAAGAGCGATCCATGTCTTGGGTGGGGCAGAGTGGGATGGCAGAAGATTTCATCATGCTACTGAGAACACATGATTTGGAAGTTATAAATTGTTTATTTCTGGAATATTCCATTTAATATTTTTCAGACTGTAATTGGCCATGGGTAACTAAAGCCACAGAGAGCAAAATATGGATAAGGAGGACTACTGTAAATAGAAGTCAAACTACCACTTCATTGCAAGCTGTATGATTATTTGATATCCCTCTGAAAGACTGTCATAAAGGCTATCTATGCCACATACCACTCTCCCTGGTAGGACTCTGCAGGAATATGAGCCTACTGCATGGTCAGCAACTGAGCAGCTGCATGGTCAGCACCTGAGCAGCTGGACATTGCTGGTGAAATGTAGACCCAGGGAGATAGAGCCAAGAGAGTTTGTTGATGCATTGGATTGGGAAGATAGAAGGAAAAGTCAAGGTTGCTGCCTAAATTTGGGGCAAGAGCAAGTTTGGTGACTGGCTGTGTTATTGTCTAGGCAGGAAGAGTGAGGAAAGAGCAAGATCACAGTGGGAGAGGATACATGAGGCTGGGAATCAAGGGGTTTGTCCTGGCCAAGTTAACTTTCAGATGCCTAAAGACTATCAAGTGAAGATTCAAGTGACTATTTGGATATATGAAATTGGAGTCATAGAAATGGCCTGAGTTTGAGCTATAAACATGGCGGTCATCAGTGGGCTGTAGGAAGAGAGAGACGAAGAGAATGATGACAAAGACTCTCCTTGACCAAATTTTAGTCAGGCTCCTCTGAACCCTCTTCTCAACTAGCCTCAGCCTTGGCCTGCGAGAACTGTAACTCCCAGCAGAGACAATTTTGTCCACCACAGACATTGAGAGGCTTGAACAAACACTAGCATAGTTTCTAACACCTCTGGCTATATCCTTGGGATGGTGACTCCAGCCCTCTTATGCTCAATGATGACAAAAGATTACTCTTTGTTTCAGCCAAAACCTGAGTTTAGGCCTCTGACCTCACTTTTCTTAGAGCATTTACTTTAGCAAGATTGCAACTATAAATCCTTTCCTTTCCTCTTCGAGATGTAAATCTTCTACCACCCAGAAATGTCTCCTTCAGTACCTGGGAGCCATCTCTTTAGCAGGCAAATGTTTACCCAGGGACCTAGCTCTCCTGTGTCCCGGTTCCTGTGAGAGGGAGAGAGCCTAATTTAGGTGGATGCCTTGCTCCAATGTGTGAAGCTACCTCCTGTCCTACAGATATGAGATGTTTATTTTTCCTCCAGATATGCACCAAATAACAAACCCAGGTGGCCTAATCACATAAACTAATCCCCCTTAACAACCTTTAGTACATTTCCTTTAGTACATCCCACACAACAAACTATCCTAAAGAGAAATTAAGAAAACAATCCCATTTACATTAACAACAAAAATTAAAATACTTAGGAATTAACTAAAAAGGTAAAAGACCTATATAATGAAAATTATAAGATGTTGATGAAGTAGGCTAAAAAAGACACAAGGAAGTGGAAAGACACTTTTCATGGATTAGAAGAATTAATATTGTTAAAATGTCCATACCATCCAAAGTTATCTACAGATTCAGTGCCATCCCAATGGCATTTTTACAGAAATAGAAAAAAAAACAATCCTAAAATTTATATGGAAGCACAAAGGCCCCAGATAGCCAAAACAATCTAGAGCTAGAAGAACAAAGATAAATGTGTCACATTTCCTGACTTCAAATTATATTACAAAGCCATAGTAATCAAAACAGTATGGTCTAGCATAAAAACAGACACAGAGACCAGTGGAACAGAATAGAGAGCCCAGAAATGAATGCACACATTAACGGTCAGCTAGGAGTACACAATGGGGAAAGGACAGTCTCTTCAATAAATGGTATTTGGAAAACTGGATATCCACATGCAAAAAAAAAAAAAATATGAAATTGGACTCCTATCCAATGTGTTGGATTCATCAAAAGATATTCACTACATGATTTCCATAGAAGGATATCAGCTATTGCTTTGGCACCATGACTTTTTGATTTCTTAAGGTGTTGCCAACTTCAGAATATTTTCATTGCATGAAGAAGTCAGCAAACACAGAATTCTTTAGAAGCTCTGCTTTCTGATCTGTCAGAAAGCAGGGGCAGGCAGAAACTCAATATAATCTCACCACAGGATACATGATGTATGGGGCTTGAGACCCCAAAACATGATGTTAACCAAAGGGTTTGTATCTCCATCAAATATGTAGGGGGGTTCTGGTAGCATATTGCTTTTTGCCTGGTGTACTGCAAAATCTCAGTAACTATTGGGTAGGTGGATGGATAAATGGAATTCAAGTTTTTTACAATCACCATAATATTAAATAGCAAGAGTCGGAGTGGGCATTTGCATTTCCTGAACTTCCAGCCAATGAGATAAACTCAATTTTTTAAAAATCAAGGCTAGGACCCAGGACAAGGTGATCAGTGATGCCTCGTGCTGGTGGCTGTGGCACATGTCCACTCTCTTAACAACCAGGAGGCCACGTGTATTTTTAGGGCACAAACCTAAAGAGCTGTCATCTCAGTCATTGGCATGAATCATTGGTGGGTTATTTATAACCCATAGGTGATCCCATAAGACTGATTAAATAAACATACTTCTATTTTTTTTTTCCATAAAAGCAAAAGTATCTTTCATTGATTAGAGAGTTGAGATTTTTTTGTTCATTTTCTCTGTCCTCTCATCTTCATAATCCACTCAAGTATCTACTACATGATGCTCATGTATCAGTATCTCAATCTAATGTTTTGAAAAAGAAAACAAGCAAATCACGCTGATTGGAATATTTATTGAGCTTCCATGGTACACTACAGGAAGTACTGAAGTACCCGTGGTCTGCCTTCTTTAAAACCACACTGGCACTGAGCTGACCCACAGGTGACAGTGCACATGGACGAGGGTCTCCTGCCTCTATTTCCTCCAAGCCTCTGCTAAGGGCTCCAGCCAACAGAGGAGGCTGAGGGCCAAGGAGACTAAGGTGGAGCAGGAGCCAAACTACCAGGTGAGCTTGTACTGGGCATCCTAGCATTGGCCTTGGGATTCTATCTTCCACGGAGGGGCCTGATCCCTAAGGGACCAAGTGACTTCTGCAGAAATCTTCTGTCTCTTCTGTGGCCCTCCGTGTGGGGCGGGGCCTCCTCACTGTTCTCCTCGGAGCTGGAGCCCAGGGAAGGGGCTGAGGACTCTGGGCTCAGGCTGTTCTCGCAGGCCGCCGGTCCCCCGGGGCACTCTTTTCCAGCTGGGGACTTGAGGCTTTCATTAAAGGAGGCGGAGGCCATGCACTCAGCTGCCGTCCGGTCACAGGCACAGAGCAGCTTCTGGCACAGGCTCTGCCCCCCACCTTTGAGGGCAAGAGCAGAGTAGCAGACGTAAGGCCTCACAGGATGGCTGCCCCTGTGGCCCTGCCCCTTCCAGCCCATCTTCCGCACACCCCTCTTGGCACCCGTCGTACACTCTGATTGCCACTAATATCTCAACTGTCTCCTGCTGCTAATGATCCCTCTGCAGGGAATGTTATCAATTTTCTCTTCTCACCTTTCTCCTCCTGGTTACCTCTCCCTTGTCTGTCCAGACCAACTTGGCCTCCCCTCCTCTAGAAAGCTCCCCGAGCCCCCAGATTAAACGAGTGTTTTCCCTGCAGGCTCCCATTGGATCCCACCCCAGGGTTCTTTCTGTCACCACAGGTTACATGTTAATTAGTCCATATGGTCATTGTCTATGTTTCCATTGTTCCTCTTACTGGACAGACAACCTTATGGCAGAGCCCACGTGGCCGAGCACCCAACTCAATCCTGGACAAATATTTCCAAGTTAGCACTCAGGAAACACATGGACTGATCTGTTACTTCTTCCTTCTCTGGGCCTGTATTTCCCCATTAATCAAATGGAAGTTCTTGTACATCTTATTTGAATATTGCCAGAATAAAATACAGGATTGCCAGTTAAATCTGAATTTCAGATGGTATGTCTGAAAGTATGTCATTTAGGACATATTTATAGTTATTCATTGTTTAAGATTCAGATTTAACTGGGCATCATGTACTTTTACTTGCCAAATCTGGCAAACCTAGCTTATTTTTTTTTAATGTATGAGTTGCATGCAGGGGTAGGAGTGTGATTCAAATAGAATAATGTGTTTAAAGGTGCTAGACATAGGTTGGCTTTCTGCAAATATTACCCTTGTTATTTGTAGTTTTCAATGAAGCTAAAGGTCTGGGTGTTTTTTGGCTTGGGGTGGGGGCGGTTTCATCTAATCCTACTTTGAAGTGTTCATCAGCCAGATTTTTTTTTCTCATCATGCACCACACAGACCCACCCTCCAAACCTCCCACACTGGCCTCCACGTCAGCCCCAGACATGCCGGCTATGTTTCAGCAGCAGGAAGCAGGAAGAGAATGGGAGAGATGCACAGAGGTGCAATAGCAAGTTGGTGACAGCCAGTGGCCCTGTGCCCTGGGGCAGCTACGTCCTTTCTGATCCCTGTGCTTGGGATCAGGACAACACAGATCAGCCTCTGAGATGCCCTCATTTCTCACTAAGCAGCACCTGGCCTCAGGAACAGGACCCTGGGCTCACAGCTCACGGAGGGATCAGAAATGGTTCACCGAAGCTCCGCAGGAGTTCAAGCTACAGATGCAGTGTTCTCAGATTCAGTGATATTGGGGGAATGGAGAACCAGCCTTCAGCCAAGCAGGTGAGACCTTGAACCATGATCATGTCATATGACAACAATAATATTCTGATCTTGCCACTCGTGGGCTCTAAGCCCTCCCCTGGCTCCCCATCCCCTGGAGGACAAAATGAAAATGCTTCAGTCTTGCACACAGGTCCTTTGGGTTCATGATCTGGTACCTCCTTGTCTCCCAACCTACACCACAACCAGACCCTCACTGCCACTTTCCAGCAGTACAGAGCCGTGTGTTGTTCCTAAACTGCCAGACATGCCCCAAACCCCATCATTTATCTCTTTTCCCTTTGCCTGGAACATCAGGTCATCTGTGAACCTGTTAACCACTTGCCAGATCTCACTTCATACTTCTTCTGACTTCTCCCAAATTCTCCCGCTCTTACTGCCCTACTGCAGACTCAAAACCCCTTTGCCCACGCTCCCAAGGAACCTGTACTACTTGTTGGCACATACTACGTGAGATTAGAATAGTGGCTTGCCTGTCTCCCTTCCTTCCAGGCTGTGAGCAATGTGAAGCAAGAATCATGCAGGGTTATTGTTTTCCTGGGTTCCAATGAAGGTTTGTTAGATAGGTGGATAATTGAATAAATGAATGAATACATGAGGGAGGGAGGAAGTGACATGTAAGCACACAGCTCCCAGGATGTGGCAGCCACATGTGATCGTCCACAGCCAGTTGATAAGGAGGTGCATGCTCTGTGTAGAGGAAGGAGGAGGGTGCGGGTCCAGCCAGTGGCTTCCTCGGGCAAAAATGAGGATGAGAACAAGCCCTTGCAGAGCACTTGTGAAATTCTAGGGGAAGCATTTCCTTTTAAACTGCAAAGCATAAAGGGAAGTGCATCCACTGATGTGAATGAGGAAATGGAGCTAGAGAATGCAGAGAAAGGAGAGAGATCTAAAGCAAGTCTCTGTGTGCTGTCAGGGCGGATGCTCGTGGCTTTGCCAGTTTTCAGACTGGTCCCCGCCTGAGGCCCTGAGCGGCCAACAGAGGAGCCACCGGCTTCTACACTGGAGGGGGGCGTGTTGGGGCTATTGCAGGGGTAGCTGTAGGCCACCTTGCTCTTCAGCCAGAGCCACTCCCATTTTTTAGGGGATCTCACTTGGGAAAAGGGTTCTGTTTCTTAAAAAAAGAAAGTACTTTGAAACCCACTGGTATAGTGAAGCGCCTTTAGGTCTGAGGCTATGTGGTTTACAGTCCAAATCCCAGTTCTGCCACTTATTTCTAGCTGTGTGATCTGGGGCCTCGGTTGTCCCCTCTGTAAGGTGGGAAGAATAACAGTGCGACCTGATGGGATTGTTGTGAGGACGAACTGTGTTAACACACACCGAGAGCCGAGAACAGCACACAGTAGGTGCTCAATGAGCATGGGTTACTTACATTATTTCCAGCCCGCTCTTAACTAGCTTTTGTGACTTCGGGCAACTCAGCCTCTAGTTCGAGAGGTGTAGTGCCATGTGCCTCAACGTTGAGAAGAGCATTAAACCACATTATGGATGAAGAAGTGCCTGGGAAAGGATCTATCAGCCCGAGCTATGCGATGATGCTGACCTGAAGGAAATAATCACCCACTGTGCAGACTGACAGCACTTACACTTGGGTGTGCGATCCACACACACCACCGGCGACTGAGGAAGCTTCCCGAGCAGGCAGCCCAGCCTTCTCACCTGCTCCAGGCAGCAGCGATGGGACAGACAGCACCTAAAACCAAGGAAAACCCTTTACTGTGCAGCGCTCTCAGCTGCCCAGGAACGCCCTCAGGGCCTGGTTTCTTCCACACTCCCTGCAGTAGTGAGAGAAGCCAGTGCCTCCTTTCCCGTGCACATAGAGCTGGCTCATGCACACGTCAAGGGCCATTGTGTATCGTTGTTCAGGTTGTGTACTGCACAAAGACGCCCCATCCAGGGCAGTGTCAATCACACTGTATGCATCTTATTATTTTTAAAAAAAATTTTTTTGTATCTTTATTGTGACTATTGATAGCAAAGCTGGATGATTTGCATATTTATTGCAACTATTTCCCAACAGATGGAGAGAAAGAGTCTTGAGTAAGGGGCACCTTTTTAAAACTTACACAAAAGCACCATATGGGCAGTGACCCCACCCCTTCCAACCTCTCACATAGAACAGTGAATTCCACAACCACAGGGCACTCTCATTTGTCCCCAGCCTTAAAAGAAAGTGGAGTAACTGTCCTGAGCATAAAGGACTGTATGTAGAAAGTGTCCAGCATCGAGCAGGACCTCAGTAATATATGAGAATGAGCCAATGTCTTGCTTTTCGGACCTGCCCCTCTGGCCTAATACAGCCCCCGTGGGGTCCCCTCGGCCAGATGGACATCCTTAGGAAACGTGCGATGGCTCCAGCCCATAGGATGCTGCAGTGGCTCCCTAAATCCTACCTTTTCAACTCTTCCCTGTCCTTCAGGGAGTCCCACTCTGTGCTGGAGACTACAGCCGAGTAGGGATCAGTCATAGATTTTGTGGCTTTCCAACAGCACTTGTCCTGGGCCAAGTGTCAGCTTTACCTGCCTTCCCACTTTGCCAGCAATCAGAGGAGCCATCCAGCTCTCAGGCTCACATTGGCATAAGGCAAGGAGATCACTGACATGATAGCTAAAATCTAAAGTCAGTGAGTGAATTGGAAATAATACATGACCAAAATACTCTTAAAAATCACTTTAGTTGCCCATAATGTACAGTACACATGGTTTTAAATATATATCCTTGTAGAAAATGGTATCACTTTGACTAAACCTTCCTTAGTCAAGGGTTTTCTTCCTATGGCTTTCAGTTTTTCAGTTTCTTCCTACAGCTCTCAGGTAAGCCATATCATAACTTACTTACCTGACCAAATTTTGTGTTTTTGTAAAATATGGTTGGTTGTCAGAAAACACCTTCAAAATCATTTCCACTTTCTTTCTAAGGGGTTCAACAGAACACAGAGAATGCTGTTGGCTAGATTCCTATCTTTTGCCGTATCTCACTGAGTGCTATGGACTCAGAAATCTTGACAGTGGGGAAATGATTCTCTGTCCTGGAGAGCGGAGGGCATATGGTGCAACCTCAGAAGGCAAACATGCTCATGAGTCATGGTGTGACATAACCTTTGCAAGAGTAAAAACTGCCTTAGGGTCAGCTGGTAGGAGGTAAGAGGAGGGTCATCTGTGCAGCAGAGCCTAAATTTCCTTCCTGGAAAGGCCAGGGGAGGCCAGATAAGGGGAGCCGGATGACTGGGAGGCAGCTGGCAGGAGAGAGAAAGTGGGTGGGTGAGAAATGCAGCCCCCCAGGCATAATCTGACCTGCAACTGACATGCTCCATGTTCCTGACATTTACTGCGTCCTTTCTATTAGCTACAACATGCTTTGCCTTTTTCTTTTTTTAAATTCATCTAAAGTTGTTGGTTTTGCTTTGGCAACCATACCATCCAGCAAGGTCAAACGACTTTGGCACGCAGACCTCTCCACTGGCCCCAGACCGATGCGACCCTCATGTGCAGCCACCCTATAAACCTCATCAACTCAGATGGAGTCCTAAATAGCTTATTCTGTTTCCACTACTGCATTTATTATTACATTGGTTAGTATTTTTGTTTAATAGTCCATCTCATTCACTATTTGAGCTCCTGTTAGTCATAAGCAGTTTGTTTTGTTCTGCTTTGTTCAGTTTAATCATTTTTGTATTTTCCACCACGTAGCCTAGTGCCTGGTAGAAAGCAAAAGTGCCTGCAGTGTGGTTTAAATGCACATATAAAATGAATAAATAAATTAATGAATGCATGAGGTCAGTGAAAATTCTTCCAAGAGTGGTAGATACAAAATTTAGCAGTTATACTTCAAAGTTGTTGAGAAGCTAATTTCAAAGTGGCCTTCTGCAGGGCAAACCAAGTGGAAACTCCAATTCTATGTGTTGATCTTTGCAGAAGGGCCCTTTTAGGGCAGATGGGTGGTACTTGTGGAAATGCGGAAAGGGCTCTAAACCCCTAAGTCAAAAGATCTGGATCTGTGTGGCTCTGCCTGTTCCTAGATGAATGATCTCAGGACAAGTCAGCTGTTCATCAGGAAAATGGGCCTGTCATGCGAAAGAGCCACCCTGAGTGAGATAACGCACGCACCGAGCTCTTGGTGAAGTCTAAAGCGCCTGCCGACTTAGAAGGGGGTCAGTATTTCTCACTGGTGCACGCGGCACCAGCACCACCACCCACCGCCTCCGCCCATCCTTACCTGTCCAGGGCGTCCCTCGGCTGGCCTCTTCCTTCCTGCCCACAGTAACAACCGTAAGATTCAAATTCCTCTGGGCACCGGGACGTCAGACAAAAGAGCATCTCTCCAAGCTGCGGCATCACCTGCGTGCTGTCCCCACGTCCCAGGTGCAGGAAGGTGAATCTGTCACAGGCTGGTTAGGAAGAGGGGCTCTCAGGAGAGCACGCACCGTCAGGACAGCCTTCACCGTCAGGACCCGGAAGGCCATGTGAGCTTCCGGGTTGTATGAGGACAACTCGGGGCCGTGCGAGGAAACCCATACCTTGCCCTACACCTTGGACGGCCATCCTTCTGGAAAAGCCGCATTCTGGCTCATCCCCTGTCTGGGACACATTGTCTTTCCAGGAGCAAGTCTTTTCTTGCCAGGCTTCTAATGCTCTACCAGACTCCTTATTAAATCTCCCTAAGGGATGGGGACTTTTCAGGACCAAAGATGCTCTTTGGGCCACATTTTGCCTGGCACCCTGGGGGAGTCCTGGTCATCCTCTTAGGCTTTCTGCTGCATCAGGTTAGCACACCTGGCAGGGCTTGCCTTTCAGAGCCCTTGGGTTTCATTCTCTGCTCCCTCTCACTCCCTCTCTCTCCCCTTCCACCCTGCCCCACTTCCTCATAGCTCTGTGTTGGGCACCACAGAGGCCATGCCCAGATACTACCAAAGTCCTCTGTGTACAGCTGGCCGTGGCTCCTTGCAGGTGCAGGCCCTTTGGTAAGGCATCATCAGAGCGGGGAGAGACAAAGGGGGAGGGTTATTAAAACCCAAGTGCTTCAGTCATTCCAGTAAACCATGGTGTGGCGATGCCAAACTCTCTCCTCTGGGCCAGTGAAAGAGCACATGGTCAGGGGCTTGGAGACCTGGTTTCTCTCCCAGACTCAGCTACACAGCAGCTTGGTGGCTTCAGGCAGATCACGTCCCCTCTGAGCCTCCATGTGCTCACCCACTAAGGGAGATGAGACCTTCTAGTCACACCAACATGAGAAGTTCACATGAAAGGGTGGCCTAAGGTGCTTTGTCAACAAGCTACCCAAAGGACCCCAGGGACAGAGAGGACAGATGCCTCTCTGGCTTCCTGCTCTGTGTACCTTTGCCCGTCGTCTCCTCAGGACCATTCTCAACGGATGACACCGCCAGCCCCACAGATTTAACACCAGCAGGGACAAGGGTTACACTTTCAGCTGCGGCAACAATCTCTGCAGATCCTGAAAATACAAAACTTCATGGTTCAGATTTTTGAAAAGTGGCTCAAGGAGAGATTTACGAATGGACACATGGTCAAGCCCAAATGCACACAGATACCTCAGAATGCCAAAGCACAAGGAGAGTGTTCCTCCACCTGGGCTTGCAGACATCAAGGTGGATTCTCAGGGATCCGTGGATTCTACATGAGAATTTCTAAATTTTCTATGATAACCCTAACACTGACAGGAGCCTGTGCTAGACCACCTGGGTGGCATCTCATGCATGAAAACTGTCCTGGCCTGCCAGGCCTGTGTTTGCTATATGTTGCTGCCCAGGGAAGGTCTGTCATGGCACTCACAGCAAGCAAAGAGGTAAAGAGAATGGTGGAGAAATCACACCAACTTGTGGTATATGACAATGTAAGCAAGTGAAACTCTTCCTCAAAGCCCTCTGTTTCCTTGATCAAAGGCTGCAACAGTTTCTCATATTCAGAATTAGGTACAAGGTCCTTCCTGCAGCCTGCAAGGCTTGCCCACAGCGTGCCCTGCCTCCCTCTCATCTCTTACCATCTTTCTGGATCTCCCTTTGCTCTGGTGTGTCAGTCCCACCTGCCCTCATTGTTGGAGGCAGACAGGCCAAATCTCCAGCCCAGTCTGGTCCAGGTCAAGGGAACCCCAGCAGGCTCAGCCCCACCAACCTGCTGACCCAGGCTTAGTCCCCATTATCTCCAGAGTGCTCGCTAAGTCTAGCATCTTGGTACCCGCTGAATTGCAGCCTTGCCCCAGAACCGCCATATTGGTTTGCTTCATGCATCTGGTCTTGTTCAACACTCTAGTTCCTACGGGGCTAAAGCCCTGTTGTAACCCCAGTCTCCTAGATTTAGCATCCTGCTCAGTTCTCCAATGCCACAAATAGAAACCAGTTAACTAGTTTCTTTCTAGCATGTTCCTGACTGCTAGAAACTCACCAAGTCAGAAAGAGTTAGAGTTGAAGAGATATGAGTTTGAATTTTAACTTAGCAACATACCTGACTGATGTATAACATTGGGCAAATCACTTAGCCTCTCTAAACTTTAATTTCTCGTTTATAAAATTATATTAATAATACTTCTTTTGGTATTTGAATAATCCTTCCAGCTAAGTGCCTAGCAATTAAGAAATAGTCAATAGTAGCTGTTAGAACTGCTCAGTAATGGGCAAAAATCCATACCTCTGATCTAGGCTTAGGACTCTGCAGGCGGGGAGCTCTCTGCAAGCAGAAGTTAAAAAAACCAGAGTGCAGTGTGTTCTCCCTGCTGAGTCTGAGTGGCCAGTAGCCCTCACCTCCTGAGGAAGAACTTTCTGGATTTTCAGTGCTAGTCAAATTTAAGATCCCCCTCACTCCCTCTGGATGAGGACATTTGCCATTAATCACCCTTCCTAGACCAGCTGCAGCCCCATTTGGGGAATAAATTCCTCTGATTCTTGGCCCTGTTGTCTCCTATGCTGAGAGGGTCACGGTGCCTCTCAGAGCAAAGTCGGCCCAAATCACAACAACCTTAGCTCTGACATCAGTTACACACCTCTGTGGATTCACTTAAGATCTGGGAATTCTGTTTGGATTTGACCAACAAGTCCCAGAACGGGGAGTTGGCCTGGTTTGGGTACTAAAACACCACTTTCAATTTTCATCATAGGGTAGAAAAAAAGATACGGTTTTTATAATAAAATTGATAGAGGTTTTTGTTTGTTGGTCTGCTTCTTTTAAAATAATAGTGCCCCAGAATTGGCAACCAGAATACATGTATGAAAGTAAATTGGTTCAATTTTTCTCAAGGCCAATTTGGCAACGTCCTAAAAACTCTAAAATGATTATGCCCTTTATCTAGTAATTTCAACTTTTAGGCTTTTATCCCAACAAACTGATCAGAAGTCGATGGGAATGAAGAAAGCACATATCTATTATTTATAATAACAAAATATTAGAAATAATTGGCTAAATAAATTATGTTTTGATATAAGGAATTATTATATATCCACTAAAAATCATTATCCAGAAAAGTATCTAATGTTAGGGGAAGAGCATCAGTTTGTATTAATGATACAACTCAGACCACAAAGCCAGGGCTAAGAAGTGTTTTCAAATTCATTTTTTTATATTTATGGATGTGCTTAGGGATGATGTGCTTAGAAGAAATAGCTTCAAATATTAATAGTGCCTCTCTTTATATTGTGGAATTACAAGTAACTTAAATAGAAAACTAAATGTAGTTTTCTGCATTTTTCTAAACTCATCTTTTTACCAGATAAATTTCCATTTCTTCCTGCAAATGGCTCTACCTTTTAACTTCATTTGTGTACTTTTTTGTTGAGGGGGGGATGGAAAAGTCAATTGGCGTCAATGATTTCTTCCATTTTGGGTTTGGCCCCCTCATGTGAAACTCACATGACACATAATTTCATAAACATATTGGGGACAGTGATATATGTATGCATAGATGGGCAGGAGGAGCCGAGTGTGCTCACCTGGAGGGGATGTGGTCCTAGCAGCTTCCACGCCTTCCTGATCTTGGCCTCGTTCTGCCCCCAAGAGAAGAGAGACAGGGTGAGTGTGAACCCCAGCTGGTGCCATCTTGGTTTCCAGAGACGCCTCCATGGGCACAAGAGCCACACGCTCCTCACTCTGCCCTGGCCTGCCTCCCACCGTGAGATGTTCTAGGAGACCTAGTGATATCAGGGTCACTGCCGAGCCTAAGGGGACCCCCAGATACAGGCTTGCTCGCAAATGCAGCTGTAGCTTGTCAAGCTGAAAGCAGGTGAGTTTGTTGAAATACTTTTGGAATGCCAGCCTCTCTAAAATTTGGAGGAGAAAACAACTAAAAGAAAATCACATTTTGAGCAGAGGAGTATGGAGTAGAGAGACAGTAGAGGTGTGTGGTTGAAGTTGTTTGCTGTGTGACTCCAGGGAAACCGCTGAGCCTCAGTTTCTCTGCAAAATGAGTTTGTTGTTGTTGTTCAATGGTTATTAAGCTCCTCCACATGCCAAGGGCTTTCTTGTATTAACTCATTTTATCTTAAGCCCATGAGTTAGCACTGTGCTCGCCCTGATTCAGAAATGAGAAAGGAGACACACAGAAAAGTTAGGTCACTGGTTCAAGGTCACAGAGCTAGGAAGTAGCAGGCTGCCAACCCCAGCAGCCTGGCTGAAGGTGACACTCGTAGCCACTAGGTTGGGCTACTGTCTCACTCCCGGCTGTACCAGGGGTGGTAACTGAAAAACTTCTAGGAACGAAAGGAACTGCCTTAAGTTTAATGTGCTCAAAGATCAAGACTATGATGGTGTTATATGGAAACCAGACTTTGAACTTTACTGATATGGACACAAAGCCTGTATCAAAGAGAGAATCTAGACCTTTTCAACCGGGACAGATTGTTCTCTTTAAAAGTAAAACCTACAGACTCAGAAGTAAAAGGACTGCTAAGCTGCCTGCCCTGGGCAGATGACTTTACCTCTTGGAGCTTCTTTTCATTTATAAAATGGGGATGATAACAGACCTCCTAAGACCAGGGAGGACTAACTCAGAGAACATGTGTAAGAGGCTTAGGGATACACTGGCACATCATCCGAGGCTCCTAATAATGTCACTGCCCCTTAACCAAAGAATACATTTACTTTCTTATTCATTCTTAGTAATTAGTATGTAATTATCAGTTATTTATACTTATTAATAAAAGATCGATGGTTGTTAATCACCATGAGCAGAGTAAATGGTTAGGCTACTTACACTGATGGTCAAGATGTTTTTAGGTAAGTTGGAGTTATCCATGAGTCACTGTTGTATTAATATAACAGAAAGGACATAGTCTTGAAGCCTATAGTCTGGGCCTAGAGACCAGTCCAACAAATTACTTTCTGATGACTTAGAACTTTTATTCTTCATAAGCCTGATTCCTACATGTTCTATAAAATGCATATAATAATGCTTCCTCCAGGCCCTGTCGAGAAGTGGTCACCAGCACTGGACACAAATATTTAGATGACATTTCTCCCCTAGAGTTCGTGCTGTCCTCTTTTGAAGTCCCCTCTGCTTACTTGTCCTGGAGGGAGTGGTCAGTCTGTCAGCTTCGGTCTCAGTGGCCACTGTGAAAAGAAAGCACCCAACTTCAATTATCCACCAGCTGGGTGCCTAGGCCATGCAGAGGAAGCAGGTTTGCATCAAAGGGCTGAGGAGACGACGCCCAGGGCCACCCGATCAGGGAATGTGGCTACATGGTGGTGCTCGGCTAAGTACCAGTTCAGCAGACAGGAGGCCAGACTCAGGCCAGGTCTGTGTTTAGGCATAAAGACCAGCAAACACCATCTTTGGGAACACAAGGCCATTGTGTCCCCTGGTGGAACAGGTCCTTGTGGGAAGGCAGCGTAAGGAGTTTGGTCTAGCAGTGAGAATGGAAGCATCAGAGGCCTCCAGTCCCAGCCCTACTGCTTAGCTCTGTGTCTGGGACAATTTACCTCTGAGTCTCAAGCTATTGTTCCATAAGATTGCATGATAATTAGATGAGACTATGTATTTTAAACAAATTGTGCATTACCCAGCCTGTGATTTGGTAGTGGGTGCTGCTTTTATAGCACATCAGAATTCCTGGAAGAAGATGCTGGTCCAGAATCTCCCCAAGCTTGCCCTCATTTAACCCTTATGCCACTCTAAAGGATAGGTATAATCACCTCTTCTCTCAGATTAGTAAACTAAGGCCTGGCCCTTGGCCTCTTTTTGTAAGTAAAGTTTTATTGGAATACAGCCTTGTCCATTCATTTACATATTGCCCGTGGCTGTTTTCATGCTACAATAGCAGAGTAGAGAAATTGTGATAGAGATCCTATGGCCCACAAAGCCTAAACTGTTTACTCTCTGGGCCTTTACAGAAAAAGTTTGCCACACCCTGTTTTGTACAATTGAAAAAAGTGAAGCTTATAGGTTAAATCACTCTTCCAATGTCATACAACTGAAAAATGGGAGAGGTAGGATTTGATCCCAAATCCACCTGCCTCCAAAACCTAATGGTTTCATGACATGATGATGAGAATGGTTCTGTGCTCAGTATCTTTTTCTCACAAACTCTCCCACCTGCATTTGTGTGTTTGATTTTTTTGATCTTGCATTCAGGTGGCCTTCCTTCCTGAAGGGCACTCGTCTGCACTGCCCAAGTCATGGATGTGCACTGGTGTGTTGTGGGGGGTGTGGGCATCCCCTCTTTTTTCAGTTAGACTTTAGACTCCTCGAGGAACTTGATTTCCACTGCATCGTTCTCAGGGATGAGCACTATCAATTCTTGATGCCACAAAGTAATGACAGCTAAGGCTTAAGCACTCACACTTTGGAACATGCACCAATTTGGGGTCTTTGTGATTGATGGGGCCATGAAGCCCACTGTATATTCTCAAGTTTGGGGCTGACGATTTGCCTAAAATAGAATATAAGTTGCTGTTGCTGCTGTCAATCACACTAGAAATGTCACTCCTTGGGCAGGAAATATGGTGGAGCTTTTATGGGGTGAGGGTGACATTTCCTCTTCTCTCTGGATCTGGACCCTGAGATACAGGCTGTCTGGGAGTTGTTGGGGATGAGATGCCCTTGGCCACACGGAGCACAGCCAGGAGAAAGCAGCACCATAGGCCTCTGCTCCTAGCAATAGCAGCAGCAGCAGCAGCAGAGAATGGAAATGCCAAACCTCTAGGGAGGTGGTTTGCAGAGTGATCTGAGTGTGTCGTATGCAATATTTCGTACATACTTATGCTAAAAAAAGTATGTATTGTTCATTTGATATTCAACTCTAATGGATGGGCATCCTGCATTTATCTGGCAATTCCACATGGTGAGAGTAGGAGTGTCAAAGAAAGCTGAGGAAGTAAAGGAAGGACTTGGGGCCCAGGAAGAGCCAGGGCTGGCTCTGGAAAATACTTGAAGCAGTTCCACAACAGTACCAGCCAGGCAGGGGACACTTTAGGAGAGCTGAGGCCAGCTTGTTGGCAGATGGCACAATGAAGACATGGGTGTCTGGGTTACACACCAGCTCTCTTCGGCTCACCTTCTCCTGAGAGGGCTTTCAGGCTGGCATCTGTGGGCTCCCCAGGATCCACTAAAAAAAGAAAGCCCTCAGCAGCAATGACAGATGCAACATGGTATCGAAACCAAGCACAGGACTCACAGGACTCACAGGCAAAGAGGCTGGAGACTGCTAGACCAAGGGAGGAAGGGGCCGGGGAAAGGGTGGCCAGGAAGAGCCATCCATCCTGCCTTTGGGTTTCCTTTCCACCCTTACACCTCCCAGAACATGGGGTTCCCTGCAAGTGCCCATCTCGGGGCAGAGCACAGCCACTGCGGGATGCTGGTGGAGACACTGGGCTGAATGCAACCAAAGAGCTGCACACCCCAAAGGTGTCCCAACTTGAGAAGAGCTCTGTTCAAAAGGGAAGTATGGTGGCAAAGGAAAAAAAGAGCACTGGACTCAGAAGATACATAGGGGTACAACACGCAGGTGCACACTCATGCACACACACACACACACACACACGCATGTACCTACACACCAGCTTCCTCTTTAACAATCATTCCTGGGAGAGAGACCCCCACCCCAGGAGAGAGGGGATGCTCTGCTAAGGCACATCTTGGGTTCTCACTCCCAGGTGCCCTGAGGTGTTGGGACTGAGAGATCATGGGAACTTTGGTGAACAAGGAATGGCAGACATGCACCTCCCATTATTTTGTAAGATCCGAATTTTAGAGTAAGAAGCATCACTTGCCTAGTTAAGTGGACAGTTATTAAGAGCCTGCCCTGTCCTGAAAGGACCCATGACAAACAGCCTCCCCCCACTTGGACCCAGGCTGTGCCTTTAGGTATAGGCTCTGGAGAATGTGTGGAGGAAGGGGCAGGAGGGAAGGAGGTAGCCCAGAGCTCGCCTAGAGGGGAGGGGTCTTGCTC
The DNA here is from genome assembly GCF_040939455.1 of Microcebus murinus. Classification (NCBI taxonomy): domain Eukaryota; kingdom Metazoa; phylum Chordata; class Mammalia; order Primates; family Cheirogaleidae; genus Microcebus; species Microcebus murinus. The sequence continues at coordinate 35,674,623 of NC_134110.1, read as the reverse complement.
CATCTGAGCACTAACTAGGTCTTGTCCCTGTCACACTGTATACCAGGGCTCTTACTATGGAGTAAAAAAAAAGAAAGAAAGAACTTGGAGTCTACCTCCTCATTGGATTAAATTTATACCTGTCCATATAGCAAGGGACCAAGTTTGCACTAAGGTCATTTGATGTTGGGTGCTTGAATTAGGTTTATCAGAAATAACTGCATCTCCCAGCTGGGGAGGCAGGGACGTGACTCTCCAGCTTCGGTGAGGCAGTCCAGGTGAAGGAGGTGCATCTACCAGCTCCTGTCACCGTCTGAACCCTGTGGTCCAAGCAGGAGCCAGACTCCCTGGGAGGCCTTACCTCTGGGCAGAAGTGTTGTCAGCTCTCTCCCGATGGTTGTCTCTGAAAAGAAAACACATTGGAAAGTCTGGTTAGAGCAGTGGGATGGGGGAATGTTTGAAGGTGCTGGATTTGACATCTGAAGCAACAACCGATTCCAAACCAGCTCCTGCCCAGAGTACCCTTTCAACCCCACCGCTGATGCCGGCCTGGGTCTTCCCACCTGGAGCCTGAGCCAGGCAGAAGGAGCTGTCCAGAAGGTTCAGTGAAGAGTTGAGGCTGGACCGAGCCAAGCATTCGATGGCAGCCTTGTCACAGGTACACAGCAGGTGCTCACAAGGGTCCTTAGACTCTGCACAAAGCGAGAGCAGAGGAGGCTGGAAAGATCTTACTTGGAATCCCAAGAGGTAATGCAAGTCCTAAGACGGGAGTCCCAGCCTGCCTGGTCAAAATACCACTCTTCTGTGACCTCTCGGTCTCCCTCAGGTCACCTCTGTGTCTTCAGTTGTGTAGACACAAACCGTACACACTCCTCTTCCCTCACGCTCACGCCCAGTACCTCCATCGATCCTGTCGGCCCTACCTGCCACACAGAGCCTGCCCACGTGTCTGCGTCTCCGCCCTCCCGCCCTGGGCTGAGTCCCCGTGTCTCCTGCTGGGTTACGGCCACGGCCTCCAAACCAGTCTCCCTGCTCTGCCCGGCTGCCCGATCTATCTGGGAGTCAGAACAAACCATGTCTGTGTTCTGTTCAGAACCCTCCACCGACTTCCCACCTCAAAGTACAAGTCTCACTGCAGCCCAGGAACGTCACGTGGCAGGTCCCTGTCCCCCCAGGTCCCACCCTCCTCCACACCCCTCACCACCTATTCCAGGCTCACCGCCCCCTTGTTTCTCAAATGCGCTCGGCGCCACGGGGCCCGTCGCATGCTGCTGCTTCTGTCTGCACCCCTCCTCTGCCAGTACCCATGAGGATCGCTTCCCGCCTCTTCTTTAGGTCTTTGCTCAACTGTCATTGTCTCGGGAAGGTTTTCTTGAACTTCCTGTTTAAATAGGAGCCCCCGCCCCAACTTTCCCTGCACCTTTTCCCTCATTTATTTTCTCCAGAGCTCTTGTCCCTGTCTAATAGACTACATAATTTGTTTCAGATATTCTCAGTGTCTGATATGGTGAGAACATTCCAGAAGGTCAGGCTATCCCCAACACGGCGACGACTGTTGTGCCTTGGCGTAAGAGCTGAGTGAATGAATGACTCCCGTCTTCTGTGTTCACTGGGCACCTCTCCGAGTGGTTCTCACCCACGTCCTCCCCTCCATCCACCCCCAACACTCCATCTTCCAGCCAGTCTGTGTTACCTGCACTCGAGGGTCAGCTGGACCTGGCTTCAAACCCTGAGCCTGCCCTTTCACAGCTTTGCGACTTCAGGTGAGCTATTTAATTTCTCTGCACTTTGCTTTTCTTGTCTGGAAACCGCGACAAGAGATGGCCCCAGCGTATTAGGGCTATTAGGAGGATCAGAGTCACTGTGCGTGAAGCCTCTGGCACATGTATGCACACATAGAGGACGACTCTAACACAGCACCCCCTACGTGCCAGGTCCCCTCTACCCCCAGGCCTTTAATGCTCAGAGACACAAAATAAAATCCTGGAGTCACACAGGGAATCAGATGGGGAGCTGAGATTTGAGCCTACACGTTTCTAATTCCTGCAGACAACCAGCACCACAAGCCTTATCCACCCACTGTGACTTCCAGCTCCACATCCATCTCTGGTACCTGTGCTGACCACTTCATTGCATTGTTTCATTCAATTTTCACAGCAAATCTTTGAAGTAGGTTTCCCCTCCCCATCTTGAGGTTCAGAGAAGTTAAGTAATTGCCTCCATGTTACACGATGCATAAGTAGCAAACTATTTAGCCTTCCTAAGCTCTCAGGGTTGCTACAAGTATAAAATTATAAGTCAAATAATCTGTTGATCAACTATCATTTCAATTCTAAAACATTTATTATGCATAGACTCCATGCAAGGTATAGATGCCCTCGATCCAGCCCTCATGGGGCTCTCAGTGTGGACAATGATGTTACCAATCACGATGATGATGCAGATGGACCCCGGGAGATCTCTGCCAGGCCCAGGCCTGGGGTACCTGCCCTGTCACATCCTGGCCCAGCCCGAGGGGAAGCTTGGAGATGCTCACCGCACGTGACCTTCTTGCTGACGCAGTCGATGTCTGTGCTAAGCTTGGCCGGGTCCTGCAGACAGTCCATGTCAGCGGCCTCCTCGTAGCACCTGCGGTGCTGGAAGCAGCAGCTGCAGCAGGGGCGGGACAAGAGGATGGGTATGGTGAGGGGAGGGTAGGCAGCCCAGGATCATTCTGTGGTGTTCTATCTCAAATGCTCTGTGCACACACACACGCACACGCAACACACACACACGCACACGCAACACACACACTTCGCCATCTGCTATCTTGCAAGCTTCACATGGCAAGTCTATATCGTCCCTGCCCAGCCCCCTGGATCTCAGCCTTAGGATTCAGTGTGAAGGGAGGCTCAGCATGTCCTGCTCTGCATCCGGACGCTAAGTCTTTGGATACTCCTTTGTCCCTGCTCCCCGTCACTGTCCTTGTCCCTTTGTGGGGCCCACCGCTGTCCTAACCAGCAGCAGTCAGTCATCCTCTCTTCTCCCCGCTACCCGGCCTCATGTGACAGGTGACTTTACTACCCCATCTTGTGTGCCAGTGGTGGGATGAGCAACACTGTCACTTGCTTGGACTGGGCAGTGAAGACAGGGCCAAGGACATGTTAGGGAACAACACCTCTAAGTTAAGACATTTTTTTAATTTACTTATTAAGTATATACCCATCCCCTCCTCCCCCCTCCCACCCTCGCAACACCCAATAAATGTTACTCCTATATGTCCACTTAGGTGTTGATCCATTAATACCAATTTGCTGGTGAGTACATGTGGTTAAGCAAAGAAATTGACCCTTGAGCCATCAGGGTCAAGGTTACAGACCCCAGCAACAATGCATCCAGTGGAAAGAAGATGTGGACCATCAGCGAGAGAGTGGCAAGTGCTACCCTTTTCACCAGCCTACACACGGCCCCTGCGTGTGATGCCCAAGGCAGCTTCATGGGACAGATGGCTTCTGTGTTACAGAACAATCTAGCTCTTCTCGAATCCAGGACAGGTGTTTGAGATTGCCATTTACGGAGAGAAGAGAAAGATAAACCCACATATTCTGGAGGAGAAGAGAGTAATCAAATATTAAGACATGGTTTGAACCCAATCCCTTAATAGGCTGGCTGGAATTTTGTACGGAACAGCTTGTTCCATCCCAGACGACATTATTAAAAAGAACACAAAGGGTAGCACCTTGGTGTCAATGTGCAGCTTCTCACACCATTGTGGAGATAAGGACTTGAGGCCCAGAGAGGAGAAGCGACTTATGCAAGGTCACACGGCAAGTTAGTGGCAGTCAAGAGACTGATTTGGTGGAATACCTGATATGCACCAGGCCCCGAGCAAGGCATAGACACAGCACACAGTCGGGAGATACAGGGTGTTCAGCTGCTTACACATCAAACGAAGTCAGAGCTAGACAACAGTAAGAACCGGGGAAGTCTACATTCTTTGCCGAACATTGGTTGTAAATGGCGAGCTCTGCTGGCTTGAGGAGAGTGCCGGGGGCTGCAGGTTCCAGCTGGATTCACAGGGAATTCAAAACCTTTGCTGACCAGCCAAGGAAGGAGGGCAGTAGATGAAATATGAACCTGGCTGGGGAGGATGCGTGTGAGTTGCATACAGGTGACACCCCACGCTGGAAGCCTCTCCCTCTGGTGTGACAAAGGGAAGGGTTGGGAATCTCCTCCACCCTTGCAAACTCCAGACAGCAGGTCTGCAGTGTTGCCACCCAACTCCCTGGATCTCAGCCTCAGGACTCAGTGTGCAGGAGGCTCAGCAGGTGAGGACCAGGCATGCCCTGCCCCGGATCAGAATCCCAGTTCCACTGACTGCCAGTGATATGTTTGGGCAAGTTACTTACCTCATTCCAAAATAACTTTATGAGGTATTCACCCCCATTCACCACTGAGGAAACTGAGTCTCGGTGATGTTCACTAATAATAGTTCAGACTTTTGAGCTTAACTCCAGGGAATGTTCTAAGCACTTCACATTTAATGCTCATAACGAGTCTTTGAGTGAGGCAGTGTTATCCTCATTTTAGAGATGAGGAAGCTAAAGCCCAGAGAGGTCAAGCCACTTTCCTAAGGCCTGCACAGCTACTGAGGTCTGGCAATCAGGCTCCAGAGCCTTGATTTAAACACTGCCTTTCCTAAGGCGGCAGGTAAATTGCGCTAGAAGCTAGGGGTACCTGCCTGTATAGTCTGTGTTCCTTTTGTTGCCTCAAGTTGCCACCCAGTGACTTCATTTTTGCTTTTTTGTGAAGGGTCTGGTACAGTATATTCTTGCCTGGAGGCTGGTGCAGGAGTCATGCAGGGAGGCTGGGATAGGACAAGCTGCTGGGGCAGGCATTCGTGGGAGAGCTCTTCCCTTGGGGGGCCAAGCCAGGCCCTGGAGGAAGGGGAAACTGAGTCCCCTGTGGATGGAGAGACAGGTACAGGGCTCGGGAAGAGCCCCAACACTGGGGCCCGGGAAGAAGTTGAGGTGGGGTGTTGGTCTGGGGGACAAGGCAGGGGCACAGGAAACTATAACGGGACCTGGGGGCACAGCAGGACCTGAAATGGGCTGGTGAAGGAGCCCCAGAAATCAGACAACTTAACTTCCCCTTCCTCCAAAGGAATAAAGATAAATATTATGATTGCTTTTGTTACAGCAGCCAGCATTTGTTGAGTGCTTACAAGGTACCAGCCCCTGTTCTAAGTGCTTTCCAAGCATTAACTCCTTGAGTTCTCCCATGGATCAGAGCAGCAAGTGCGGTTATTGTTATGGGCGTTTACATGCATGGACACCAAGGCACACAGGCTCTGTAACTTGCCCAGGGTCAAGGCTGGTCAAGGAACAAGATGACACTGAATGTGGGAGGTCAGGTAAGCTCTTGCAGTGCAGACAGGAGGTCAGCGGGGACCAGTGTAAAGAAGAAAACACACACCAGGCAGCTGACGACCTTGAACAAGCTACTAAATTTTTCACACTACCTCACTCATAAGAATTTTCTGGATTTAAGAAAATAGCTATAAAGATCCTACCACATCCTAGACACTCAATACATGCAAGCAATTATTTCTGGAATCTGGTGTGCAAGTTCAAGGTAGAATTAACCTGTCCTCCGGGAGTATGGAAATCACCAGCCCCATCAACTGAACTGTTTACAGTAATCGAAATTGGGTGTGACCCATCACTCTGCCAATTCGGGGACATCAGTGCTCTGATTATTGCTTTTGGGCTGAAGAAAGTAATACATTGCTGCTTCATTTTTTTTTGGCTTCTAGATTTACAAGGTATTTTAATAATTCATAGAAGTAATAAGGGAGGACCCGAAAGGAAAATGTGTTTCCAGAAATTGCCCTGGCCCCGTGAGCTGTGCAGAACAAGCCTCTCCCTTTCTGAATGCCAGCGAGCTTGCTCCAGGAGTCCCTTTGCTCATGGTCCCCAGGGTGGGAAACTGTCCTTTGGCACAGAGGCATTTACACCCTCTCTTGCAGGTTTAGGGGTGGGACAGATTTGTTGTTTAATTCCGAAGTCATTATTCCTTGCCAACCAAAGATACATCACTTTTTAATTTGTTTAGTTTTGACCTCCAAAAAGCAATGAGAGCTTGACCACCTCGTTGGCTAAGCTTCTACTCTGTGCCAGGTACTATAGTCAGCACTGAGAGTGACACAGTACAGACCCCCACTTAGAGGATGTTGAGGGGATCAAGAAGACAGACCCTGTAGACACACATCAGCTTGTGTGGGAGGTGCAAGAAAGAGACATACAGGTGTTTGGGGAGCACAGAAATTGTCCTGGTGCCTGAGTCAAGGCATCCAAAGAGGGTGTCCTAGAGGAGAAGTGCCAGGAAGATATAAGCTGGCCACCCTGTCACAAAGGGGTTCCTTCCCTACCTCCTGTGAGTCTATGCAGATGACAGCACCCCACCACCACCACAATGGATTTGGGAACAGGTATAACATGCCAGTTTGGTGGGGACATGGTTCATGGAGTAGAGTGGAGACTTGGGTTCAAATTCCCATTTCCATTTGAGTACTCTTATTTACTATTGCCGCTATTACTATAACTACAACTGCTGTGATTATTACTGCTATTTTACTAGTAACACAGTTCTACTAGAATTAGACTACTAAAATGCCACTACTACCGCTACTACTACTGCTGTGCTATTACTGTTATTTCTACTACTAATGTTATTATTAATACTACCACAGCTACACTGCCACTGTTACTATAGTAATAGTAACAATAGGCAGGCAGAGCCCCAATCACTTTAACCTGAATTTGGTCATTTAATCCTAGATAATAATTCTATGAATTGGGGATTATTGTCCATTTCACAATGAAAGAACTGGAGCACAAAGAAGCTAAATAACTTGCCTAAGCTCACAGAGTAAATGAGGAGCAAAGAATTGGAACACTGGGTCATAGGTAACATGCCTTAACACTTTAACAGACAGCACCAAATATTGCTAATTGGTAAATGCCCCAAATGACCCTCCCATTACCCAGTCCTTGCTTACCACTTTCTTCCTAATGCTTAATGCTTTTAGGTTTTAAATTTTATCACCAATCTGACGGGTGAAAGTTGGTATCTTGTTTAATTTACACTCCCTGTACACAGGGAGGGAGCACATCATTATTGGCCATTTTCAGTTTCTCTGTATTTTCCACTGGACATTTAGCTCTTTAAAGCAAAAATAGTTTTTTGTTATCTTAAGCATAGTGTTCATATATTATTGGTTTTTGGTGCACATTTGTTGAAAATTAAACATAAAGCTTTATAGTTGCTTTATCCCTGGCTTCTAGGACTGACCTGAATGAAAAATAATTCTCAAGTTTTATTCTGCAGCAGAGTCACCTGGAGAGTTTGTTTAAAATTCAGACTTCAAGGTCCCACCTGAAGGTGTTCTGAGTCAGTGGGTCTGAGATGGATCCCAGGAATCTGCATTTTAACAAACATCCCAGCAGTGTGGGGGGCCCAAACTTGAGAAATGCTAAAATGAAGCTTTGCTTTTGGACATAACATAGGATCTTGATAACTCCCTGGAACATGAGCCGATCACAGATTACATTGCCGTGAAAAGATGAGGGGATCAGTCACCCAGCTGTCAGACGGTGGAATTAAGACCTCTCCTGAGTCCCAAGTCCAGGCCCTTTCCGTCTTTGTGCTCTGCCCAAGGTATCAACCAGGCCTCCCACAAGCTCACCTTTTGGTCTTGCTCACCTGTGGATCTCGCTCACCTGTCAGATTCGTCCACGGGCAGCCCTTCCATCTCAAACCTGCAGGCGCAGCCATAGTCTTCAAAGTCCCGGGGGCAGAGACCAGCCACGCACTTCATACCGTTCACGAATTGGAGCAGCACAGGGAAGTTGGTGAAGACAGCCTGCAGCCAGGTGAAGTGGGTGCCCAGGCAGTCTGTGGGGGTGGGGCAGGGGCCCATGGGCACTGGGAACCAGGGTCTAGGAGGGAGCCTCAGGCTGATGGCACCTCATCAGCCTAGTAAGCACCTGCTGTGTAGTCAGGACTGTTCTACACAATGGAAGGGAAACAGGTTCTAAGCCATTGTTTCTGTTGGTTGCCCACCTAACAGCCATTTATCCCTCCTTCCTTACTAACAAACTGAACAGTTCTCAAGGCAGGTGAACCTTCTCCCTAAGTCCCTGAGGATGTTTCATGATCATTCTCAGCTGGCCACAGTAGTCCCACACTTCTAAGACAGTGATGGGTCTACAGCTGAGCATGTCACCCAGATCTGGCTGAAAAACTTTAAGTCTTTTAGAGGCTTCTGGGAAACATTTATTTTCTAATAAAGAATAAAGGCATGTGAGAAGATCTTTTTGATCTACACCTTTCTCCTTCCTTGAATGTGGAAACAGGTACACTGGCTGGAGCTGCAGCAACCACATGGCGATCATGAGGCCCCAAGCCTGAAGTTGAAAAACTTTTGCAAACCAGACATACCATAGGATCTGGATAACTCCCTGGAATGAGAGCCAATCTCATTCAGGGTAACAGTGGAGCAAGATAGAAAGAGACTGCTGGGTCTCTGATATCCACGTTGAGCTTCTTCACCATTCCTAATGATTTCAGACCACTTGAGATAATTAAATGTCTCTATTATCTGAGTCACTATTACTTTGCTGAATGGATCCCAAATGATACAATGCTGGCATCATAAAACTAAACTCCAGTCTAGCAAGGAAAGAGGTACAGACAGTCACAACTTTTGAGTACCTACTAAGTGTCAGAAGTTGCACCAAGTGCTTTCAATAGCATGATAGTTAAGATTGACAGGGTGTGTAATAAGTTGGAAAGCATTCACTCTGTCTGTTATTCCATAGACCTTGTGTCAACACTGCAACGTATATGCTATTCTGTCATTGCCATTTCACAGTAAACAAACTTAGTTTATAGTTCACAGTAAAGAAACTGATGGTCTGAAATATGCCAAGTGATCAACCAGGGATAATGATTTTCCCTAAAGTCTACAGCAAACAAAATTGGCAAGAAAACTTCCATTTCCATGTTTTCTTCCCACAAGTCCCAATCAGAAAAATGAAAACATGATTTTATGCTGACCGAAAAAGCCACTCTAAGGGGTGTGTGTGAGGGTGTGTGTGTTTATGCAAATATGTATTTTTCTTTAAAAACTTACAGGGCACCTGTACCCTCAATTTCCTTACCTGTTTAATGGGGTACCTGTACTATTCCCTTCCTGGCAAGTTTGTCATCAGAACTAATGAAGAAAGGAATATAAAAGCACACGGCAACTTAATGACTCACCCTGCAGTGAGAGGTGTCTCAGCTCCCATCAGAACCTGGGCCAAAGCTGGGAGCTGGCTGAGAGGCCACTGGAGCTCCAAGGACAGAGACCAAGGCCCTGGTCATTTCCTTAGATTTCCCACACATACTCCATGCCCTGACACTTGGTGGATAAAAACAATTTCAGATTTAACTTACCAAAAACTTCGGCTACACTTTCCACATTTTGAAACATCCCATTGAAGAGTGTGATATCTAAGTAGAAGAAAGAGGAAACAAATGAAGAAGTCTTGGTTTCTCCCTTTTCCTCTCTCTCTGCTCACCCTCTGGGTAAAGTGTACATAAAACTTTTCTTCCTTCTCTAAGGCCAGATTTGACCTTGGGCTAACTTTCTAGTAGCACAGGTTACCATGGAAACCTGGTAACAATGAAATGTAATTGTGTTACTGGGCAACATTGCTCGATGGTGAAAATAACCCTTGGATGGTAAAGTATATCTGGACTGGTAGGAATTATGGATGAACTAGGGAGTCATCATCTTGGGACTCACTCAGTAGATGACTATTATAAATGGTCATGTCCCTACTAGGCATCCTAGAAATTAAGTCTATGAAGTTGTTACTAGAGATACTGATGCCTACAGAGAATGAAGCTTCTAAGCTGGGGCCAGTACTGTGGTTGCCTCATGTGGGTCCCACTCTCTTCAGCTGTTACCAGGGGTCTCCTGGACTGCTGTGTAGATTGCCATAAGGGCTACTCTTACTGAGGAGTGGCTGCCATGGCCTGTTGGCAGGCTGTGTTTTCAACCCTGATCCTTCTAAGTGCAAAGGGTGGTCATGTGACTAAACATCTACTTGAAGAAGGCCTCCTGGTGGGCATTGAGCTTCCTATGAGAGTTAAGCCCTTTGGAGAGAGGCACTTGTCATTTGGATCTGTGTGGGACTAATCACTTTGCTTGCACAGGTTCATGCATTAATAATTTAGTTGACTCAACTCACCTCTCTGAACAGTTAGAAATGAACCCTTTATTAGGGCTGACATCACCAGCTAATTCTCTATGCATTATGCCTTCAGCCATGCCCATACAAGGACCCACCCCAGCAACCTTTATAATCCATCACCAGGAAAACTTTCTGTTCTCCAAGAGATAAATCTCCTTTCTTACAACCAGACCAAGCAACACATCATCTGTCCCTTTTGGTCTTGTCCTGCCTTCTTGGAAACTCAGAGCTCAATTTGAAGCTAAGATGTGAGATAACCCTCATGATCAGCCCGTTTCCTGCCTTCTCCTGGTTTCCTCTTTCAGGTGACCTTGGGTCAGATACCAGGGAGACTGTTGGGGAAATATTTTGAGTTTGGCTTGCATCACTTTGCTTATAAATGCCACAGCAGTGAGTGGCTCTAGGGTATATTCAGAAAAGGTTGTTTTCTCTGCCAATATCCTAGACAACTTTCTTCCCAGCTCCTAAGAAAAGTTCAAAGAATTCTTACTGATATTTTTTGAGAGTTCTGGAGGCAACTCCTGCGGAAGATGTGGAGTGTCCAGAGGATGGCCCCCTAAAAAGAAGGAAGAGAAAGCAGGCTTAGCACAAACACTACTACCACCACCCACTTGCGGGACTAAGGCCAGGAGGTGACAGCCAATTCCATGCATATTTTTTTAGAACCTGCTATGTGCCAGATCTAAGTGGCAGTTCCTGGAAAAAATAAAAAGGTGGCTGGAGTAATCCTGGTGTTTACATTGGTTGGCCTTAACAATGGCATTTTTGAGGGGATGGAGATATTTGAGGATTTCTCTTGGAGCTATCTTTACATCTGAAGCATTATTTACCTTTTAGGTTTGTTTTGGAGTTCCTTGAGATAAAGAACTGGTGGAAAAAAGTAAAGGAATGGAAAGGATACCAACCCTCAAGGAATTTATAATCAGGACAAGGATGTTCCCAGACTATCATCAACAAAATCACCTAGAATGCAGGCTCATAAACAATTCCAGTTCTTGTGTTCTCAAGTTGAAGCTTATGGTCTAGAAAATGCACCTTGAGAAATGTTGCTTGGGGGTATAAAGATAATGGAGTGGGGGACCTATACTAGTACCCCAATGCTGCCACTACCTTCAGCCAGCACTTACTTCATTATGGTGGGGCCAGGAGGTTACAGCCTAGAGCAATGGAGGTAAATAGATGGGAGCTGTAATTCCAGTATGGCTGTAGAGATGCTCCCAAAAGGCTCGGAGAGGTTATGGACTTATCTGTTGGGAAATAGGCTAAGAGATGTAAAAATTTTCAGGGGTTTTGCAGGGCTTTGCCTTGAAGGAATCTGTGGACATATTAGTTCACAAAATGGAGCTGTTTCCAACAAGGGAGGCATTGTCAGAGGACACTTGCAAAGCAACGTTTCTCGTTTCTTCTTTGCTGCCGGCCATTGCCTTGAGCTGTTTTGCAAGGCAGAAGCTTGGTTTGGATCTTTGGCGGAGAAGCTGATTAAAATGCCTGCCCAGCAGATAACATGCAGCTGGATCTATCCTAGACTTCAAGGCTATTTCTGCTTCACTCCTGACTACATGTCTCTGTGTTTAGAAGAAGTAGACTAGAGTAGTACACAGATTCAGTGTTCTCATTTTATACATTTTATCTTTAATTTGTATGCTCAGCTAAGTCTGTTTCTAACTTAGGGCTTAACATGCTTATCTTAGAAAAATTGTGTAACCGTCTATTCTTGTAGACAGAATTAGGTAAGGTTCCCCTGGAAACCTCAAAAAACGAACTGTACACATAATTCTGTAACAAAAGACAGCTATTTGCTGTACCAATAAATACTGATGCGGGACTTCACTCGTGGTCTCAGCTTGCAGGAATGCTGGAGAGCCCCTAACTCCCCCGTCATTTAAACTGCACTTTGTCTCCATCTCAATCTTTTCTCCATCTGTATTATTTATTTCATTATTTCCTATTATTTCAAATCCCTTGCGACAATCCTGCCTTGGGACCTGTTTTGCTGGAAGAGTAGCTAACTCCCGCACTTGTCCGTGCTCACATTTTTCTTTTCCCAATGATATAAGGCTTGGAAACTGTCAAAAGAGATTTGTGTTTCTTTATCAAGTGGACAGTTATATAGTCAGCCTTGTCAGTTTGACACTGTTTGGAAACCATCAATCTGACAGTCGCAAAGGGTCAGCCTTCACAGAAGTATGGTAGATTAAATCTGTTCAGGGAGATGCCCCTAGATGGTGCCTGACTTGACCTTCCTTGGCTTAGAGCAGGTTTCTCAGCCTCACATTACTGACATTTTGAGTTGAAAAATTTTCTTTTGTGGGGGGTTTTGCTGTGCATTGTAGGATTAGCAGCATCCCTGGCCTCTGCCCACTAGATGCCTGTAGGAACAACTTGAAGGAACTAACTAGGTGCTTTTGCCCTCCTAACCTTCTGCTATGTGAAGCACAGGTTTGTTTTTCCTGTCATGTGAGGACACAGAATTTGTCTCTTCTGCCATGTGAGGATGCAGCAACAAGGCCTTCTGTCCACTCCCTTGATGACAGCTATCAATGCTGATTGAACAGCCAAGGTGCAGAGTGTGGCTAAGAGGGTATCGAGAGCAGCTTCAGAGTCACTGAGGGGGGACGAGAGTTCTTCAGGCAGGAAAGATGGGGAAAGGCAACAGCAAAGACATAGCCTTGTGAAGCTGTGAGGTGTATTTGGGGGGCCACAGTGGGTTGGCACAGCTGGAGCTGTGCCCCCTGTTGGCCTCTACACTTCAAACCATCTTAATTGCTCTCGGTTTCTCCGTGTGCCCTGGGTCCTGGGCCTTTGCACAGGCTGTGGCCTCTGCTGAATACTTTAATCTAGACTCGGCCTGGCTGAGCCCTGCTAACCCCTGTGAGGCTTGGTGTGAACAATGCCATATGAAGTCTTTCCTCACTCCCTCCCCTGACTTTGGGGGGACTCTGGGCTGGTGACCTCTACCGCACACTTTCCACACCAATTCTCAGGGTCTCCTTCCTTGTCCGTCTCCCTCATTAGACGCTGAGATCTTGAGGGCAGGGACGCTCATTGTCGTAGTTCCACGGCCCAGCGCCTCACTGGGCAACCTAGAAACTGAACCAACGCTTGTGGAGTGGACAAAAGGAAACCGTGAAGACTGAGTTGGGATGGCTGAGATGGGAGGCCCAGAACCGGTAGTACTTGGGCTGACTGTACTTGTCCAGGACAGAGAAAATGGGGGTCCAACGTAAGACCCAGGACTGCAAATCCTCATCTCTGCAAGGGACGGGCAGGTGATGTGAATGAGAGGCCCGGGCCCAGTGTGGGGAAGCAAGAGGGAACGCTGGGGACTGTGCAGAACTAGAGAGACCCAGGTCGCAGTGAGAGGGAAAGGACTCAGCCCCAGGGCTTGGGAAAGGAGTCCCACAATTCAACTTTTTCAAAATTTGATAGAAATCTGGATTGAGGAGGGAAATCTCCCAATTCTAAGCTCTTGGCTCAAATTTAAAATAAAATAGCATGCAGACTGAACAAAACAAGCTGACTTCGGTTTGAGAGAGAAAGGAATGTGCATCGCCTGGGGTGTGCGCAGTGTGGTTTGGGGGACCAGTACTCCAGCTAGGTCAGAGGCGCAGGCTTGTGCAGGGTTGTGGCTTCACATGTCACAGGGCCCGGCGCCAGCCATGCATCCTCTCTGTCAAGTTCTTGGGATGGTTTCCAGGGAGAGGGAATTCCTTCCTGCCTGAGAACTGCGGGCTTTGAGGGGAGGGGAGCCTGCGAAACGCAGACTTTCAGACCGGGCTGGAGACTCAGGAACTCAGTTCCACTTGAGCCCTTGTCACAGAGCCCATGTAATTGCTCTGGCACATTTCACATTTGGCATAATTGCCTCTGAAACTAATCAGCATAACAGCCAACAACTAAGAATACCTGCTGCCCACTTAAGCAGCAATTGTAAACTAGTGCCTGCTCCTTGATAATTACTGCACTCGTATTTCTTTGTGCAACTGATAATTAAATTCCTATTCTGGAGGGTGGGAGACGATCTTACTATGGATGGGTGCTAATAAGGCATGCTTGCTCCCGGGCACTCCCACTTACTCTCGCCATATCGACGCCCACACATTTTCATTAGCGGCTAAAAAAGTCACCCTGGATTTTAAACTTTATCCCAGAGGACTGAATTAGTTCACTCGCAAAATCTGGCGGTGTGATGGGGGAGAGAGATGGAAAGTCAGAGGCAAGGCAAGGACAAAATTTACCAGAATAACATTGATTCTGATTCAGTAAGTTTGTCATTCCATGCAGGAAGGTGACAAGCATCCGTCCTGCTGCAGGAGCAGAGCTGGTACTGTATTCTGCACACCTCGCCTCCAGTGATTCTCGCCACGGGGCTGTGAAGCACACATTGTCGTCACCATTTTATAGACAATGAGACTGAGGCTCATGCATGAAGCTCTAGTTTCTTTGACCCGGCACATAAGGCTTCCCTTGGTCTGGCTCTTGCCACCACTGCCAAATCATCCTCTACCTTGGACATTATGTTCTTGCGATGCTGAAAAGCTTATGGTTTTCTAGACACCAAGCTACTTCTTGCCATCCCATTTTGCTTGTGTTGAGCTCTGGGCATGGGGTGCCCTCCCTGGGGTGCCTGCTCCCCTTGCATTACTGACTCTATGTGATCCCTAACCTGGGCTGGGTGAGGGTTGCTACCCCTGTGCTAGCATAATGTCACGGACATTATTCTCTCATTGTACTTGTCACCCCATGTTGCCATGATCTGTTTATGTAACTATTTATCCCACTAAACTAGGGACTTATTGAAGGTAAGCACTGTGACGTATATAATATATATTATGTGTATAGATGAAAAAGAGAGAACACAAGTTGAATCAGCATCTGTTTAATGAAGGACTGAACATGCAATCGTTGAACTACACCATCCAAGGGCCAGTGAGTGATGGGTGGCCTGCTAGAATCACAGCATCCTAGCCTAGGAAACTTTAAGCATACTTAGAAGATATCATTTTTAGATAGCAGAATGATACGTTCTATTGGTGACTAGCATATTGCAGAGTATTATGTGTGCTCCCCAGATGATCAGCAGGGAATGCCTAGCTCCTTTCTCAGAGGTCCTGGAATTGGAAGTGGACCAGCACATGGCTGCGTGGTGTGGGCTGTGGCTGTGGAATAAACTCTGCTCCAGAGCTGCCAGACAAAGGGAGCATATGCTTTAGGTCAGGGGTCCTCACACTATTTAAACAGGGGGCCAGTTCACTGTCCCTCAGACCGTTGGAGAGTGTGCACTGTGGGCCCGGGACGAGTCGGCTGCTAAGCAGGACAGGTAGCGGCAGCAAAAACACCCGGCGGCCCACATATGGCCCGCGGGCTGTAGTTTGAGGATGCCTGCTTTAGGTGAAAGGCCCAAGGGACACATATTTGACCGCCATACCTCTGGCTGACTCCTTCCCTGGAAGCCAGGGGAAGAGGAAAGGCAGCAACCGCCTGGCTGTGTGAGGAGGCAAACGTGAGGGCTGCTGCTCGTCCTGCTGTAGGGATGGAGGGACACCTGGGAGGACCTTGTCTACCTGTCACCAACACGTACCAAGCGTGTTGTATGCTTTGACACCTGACTCAGACTGGGACCGAGACGGCCGTGAGAAGGCACCTGGCAGAGCTCCAGCTATAGGAGGTGTGACTGAGCGAGGGCCCCGGGCTCTGCCCTGAAGTCCAAGGCAGTGTTTGCACGGGGCCTCGCCACCCGCCACCCCCACTGCCCCCAGGTGAAGAGGGGCTCCTACCACCCCCTTGCTTTTCACTCCTCTCCATTCTCCACCCCACCTCTCCCCCCACACCCTCACGTACTGTACGGAGTGCTGTAAGACACCCGCTGAATTAAACCTGCAGCTTACCACTGATGTTTGATTTCCATCACTCAGTTAGGCAGGAGGATGAAAAGTACTAATAAGCAAATCAGATGAAATTTGACAATGCCTCCCAGTGTTCATGTTAAGTAATCATATGCCAGATTGGAAATGTGGTGTGAAATACCATTACTCACCAGCATGGGGCGCCATCAGCATGCTCAGAAGCAGCACGATCATGGCAGGAGAGCAAAGGACGGGGCTCTGGCTCCAACAGGAACAGACTCCTGGGAGAGAAGTCGGCAGAACCTGGTGAGTATGCCTTCCCAAACCCCAGGAAAGGACTCGCACGAGCGTTGTCCCTCCTTGGTCCCACAGGGCGGGCAGTAAAAAGAGAAAGTCTCAAAAGGGACTTTCTGTCTCAGCTCTGCCACTGAATAACAGCATGGCATTAAGGAAATCATATTCCCTCTTTGAGACTCAGTTTGTCTCATCTGTGAAATGGAAGTGTAACCGTGATCTCCTTGAAGACACAGCTGTGGTCTCATTTATTTACTTATTTATTCTATGGTCGTTTACTCCAGGCCTGCCTTGAGTCAGGCATCAAGGATTCAGGATCCAGGAACGCAAAGTGAGGGGAACACACTCTTCTTACCTTTGAGTTGTTCACAGAATGATGGGGAAGGGAGGCGATTTAACAAGTGCTATAGTTTAACTTTTGTTAATTTCATTTTAAATACCCCGTACATTACCATTCCGCAGCATTCCAAATATACCCGTAGCAGGTAGGCATTGAACTTTTATACCAGCATCACTTGACATATGAATAAATTTGGCGACCGCATGGTGGCGCTGCCTGCCAGCAAACAAGTCTTCCTGCAGCATCTCCATCTTCCCTTCCTTGGCTTTTGAACATTTTGAATACTTTGCTGCAGTCCCAGGGGTCAATAGATTTGCCTCAGGGGATGCTCTGGGGGCAAAGGGATCATGTGGGCAGAGTCCAGGCACCCTACCAACATTTCAGCTGCAGCAGCAGATCAGCAAATATTTAACACTTTTCAGTAGGCACTCACTGGATTCCAGCCAGTCAATCGTATATTTAATAGGAGAAAAAAGAGACCAGAGAGATTTCAAAATAATTTAACTACCTAAATAATGCAATATGGTTGGTTGACTTGTGCATATCCTGCTTTAAAACATGTTTGTAGGACAAAGTATGAATGATAACATGACGTGATCCATGCTCCCCAGTGGCACACCCTGGATAGGGTCGTACATGTTGTGCACTGCATAAAGGCACTTAGCAAAGGGGCACGTAGAGGCCAAAATGCAGCCTGTGCTCAATTCCAAAGCTTGCCCTCTGCAGGGTTGCATCAGCCTGGTGCACGATTCCTTCTCAGGCCGTGCAACCCGACTGAAAATTACAGGCAAGAAATGAAAGTCTCCAGATGGAAAGTGGCATGCCCTGGAAACTCCATTGCTGAGCACAGAGTCATTTCAGAGGAGCACAAAGACCCCCTAGATGTCATACTCACATGACTGAGGCCAATGTGGCCTTGGACAATTTAGTCACTACCTGACACTATGTCAGATTGTTTTATAATTGCCATCATACCACGAGAGAATGTCAGAACGTCTGAACTTGGAGGGGCATTGGAATCATGTAGTCCAAACTCTCATTTTACGGATGAGATCATCAAGGCTCAGAGATTGGCAAATTATGGTAAAAATATCCCACTTCCCAGGTCTCCTGACTCCCAGTCCAGTGCTATCATATAACAGTACCTACCTATGAGTTTGTTGTGAGGATTGAAATGAGTTAATCCATGTGAGGCACTTAACACAGTGCCTGACCTAGAGAAGTTGCCAAAAACATTAGGAATTACAATTATAGCATCTGGCTTGCAGTTAAAAGCCCAATAAATAGTAGCTGTTACAATGAAGGCTTTTGTGCTGTTCCCTAATTTCCTGTTTGAGTGGAAGGCCAGTTCGGCGAATAAAGGAGGGTGGTCAGTTTAGCACAGCGAATCTCTGCTCCTTTTCTC
This sequence comes from Microcebus murinus, assembly GCF_040939455.1. Classification (NCBI taxonomy): domain Eukaryota; kingdom Metazoa; phylum Chordata; class Mammalia; order Primates; family Cheirogaleidae; genus Microcebus; species Microcebus murinus. The sequence goes on along the minus strand of NC_134110.1, from coordinate 35,656,476 downwards.
TGGTGATGCATTTCAGGGGTACCTTCCCCTGGGTCGTCCTGCAGCTCAGATAAGACAGGCTCAGGGTGACGTTCAACTTCTACCTCCTTGGGTATGTTGATTGAATGCAAATGAGCAAAAGTGACCTTATTACAGATGTAACCTTGACTCTGCTCTAATTTATTTTTTACAAGTAAGTTATAGAAAGGTGTGATTGGGGGTTCTTCTTTAATGAGTACAGGGCAAAAGTTCTAGAGATGGATGGTGGTGATTTTGCACAAAAATGGAGATGTACTTAGGGCTACCGAACTGTACATTTAAAAGGGGCTAAAATAGTCAATATTATGTGTATTTTACCACAATTTTTGAAAGGTAAGTTATAAACCTTAGGACCTTATTCCTTTAAGCACAAACTTTCATTTACTGGGTCATTCTTTGTGTTGGGTGCTCCACCGAGCATGCTCCGTGTACTGTCTGGTAACAGCACTCTAAGACTTTCGCTATCAAAATACAGCACTTTCTTTCTGCAGGGTCTGGGGGGACCTTCAGAAAGGGTCAGTCACTTGCTGAGGCTGCCTTTGCCCAGAAGGAGGCGCTATGGCAACGGCCGGACCCAGGCTTCAAAGAGGTTGGCCAGTCTGACTCTGGTCTTTGCTCCGCATGTGTTACTCTAAACTGCCAGGCCAGTCGTTCAATCCAAACTAAGCGGCCCAGCGATTATGCACCGCAGGACTGTCGTAATTATCGGTAATACTTGCTGGGGAGGACCCTCAGAGTGCCCAGCCACTCGCAGGGGTGTGGCGAGACACAGCAGATGACAACCTTCCCCCAGAGCGAAGACAAGGGAAGTCACGGTGCCAGCCAGAAGGTGGCAGCACATGGTCAGCCATGAGCAACAGCGGGGGGCGACAGAATCTGCGGGAAAAGCTCCTTAGGGTCTTGGGGCGGGGTGGCGTGGGCTGCTGCTAAAATCCAGTGCCCTTCTGTTGGCCAAGCCAGGTGCTCTTGGGTGCGGGCCTGTGTCCACCTGGAGGCAGGACCACCTTCTCCTCCTCTGAGGAGGAGGAGCCCAGCCCAAGAAGCCCAAGAAGCCTCTAGGGCTGTCATGTCCTTATAGGACAGTGCTGTCCTTGTGGGGCTGAGAGGGCTTCTCAGGCCTCGCTGTGGTCCGCATGCCGTGCTTGGAGCCCTGGCTCCCCAAGCCGCTCCTCACGGCTGTGTCTACAGCAGTCCAGGCCATGTCTAAGAGCAAGGCCTTGCTAGCTGGACAGACCTGGGGTGGGGTGAGGCAGTTCGGGCTCTGCCTTTTGCCTGTGGAGTGAGTGCCTGAGCCAGACACTGATGCTGCCTGGAACTCACTTTCCTGGGCAGCAAAATGCATCTATTGGTGTTTCCCATCAGGGCACCACGAGGGTTACATGGGAAATGTCTCATACATGCGGAATGCCGCATCTGGCACACCCAGTGCTCAGGGAGGGCTGCCCGGAGCTATTGGTGACTGTATGTCCACACCTGGTGCCCTGGGGAGAGCCGATGGCCCACACAGGTTTGTAGGATCCTCACTGACAGGGAGTGGCAGATTCCCCCCCAGGTCAATTCACTGGGTGCTGTCCGAGTGGCATCACCTCCCCTCACACACAGGCTCACAGTGCCTGTGGGTTTCTAGGCACGTCCTGGAGCAACACCCAGGTCTCAGACAGCCCTGGAGAGCATCCTCCCGCCTTCCCTCTCCCTCCTCCTCTTCCTCCATCCATGCCCCCTCCCTCTCTTCCTCTTTGGCTCCCGCCCCGTCAGAACTGGGTGCCTACCGTGAAAGTTCCGCTTGCATGCAGTCGGATGAACGGTGCCTGGCTTCGAACAGATGGAGACTGAGTCCTTTATACCCCAAGGAAAGACCCCTAGTCATGTGACCCCTCTCCCCCTCCTGACATAAGAAGGCAGCCTTTCATGAGCGTTGGCAGGTGGGCTGCCCCTGAGGGGAGGGGGCATCGTAACAGTAAAGCTTGGAACAGGTGAAGGCTCCATATTAAGAGGCCCCATCTTGGGCCTCAGAAGAGACCCAGGCTCTAATTAGAGAACAATGGGCCCCCTGTTTCTCACCACCCCATGGCACCTCAAAGGCTTGGAGGCCCCTGGATTATGCCTCGGGGTCAGCAGGGGAGCTCTGGTGTATGAAAGACTGACAGGAGTCACGTGGGCTCTCCCACAAGAAAAAGGGCTGGTTTTGTCTGATCTGGTTAATTTTTCAGCAAGAGGATCTCTGGGGTGATTCTTCTCATATGTTCTTGGCCTCAGACCTGGGAATTTGATGCCTCTTTTCTTTAAGGGTTTTCTGCCCAAGCTGTGGGGTGGGGTGAGGTGGGGCTTCGTGATCAGACATCTCCGGTTCTGCTGCTGGCCCTGCTACTGAGGAGCAGTGTGACCTTGAGCTCATCACTGCTCGGTCTTGGCTTCCACACCTGCTGACGGGGCCACTGCTGCTAGGGGAGGAGGATGAGGTGAGCCATGGCCCATGTGTGGTGTGGGGGCTCTTTGAGTCCTAGGTCCTCTCCTCTTCTCCTCACATCCTCTTGAGAAGTGTTTTCTTTCCTGATTTGAACAAGGAGAGCTAACATTTATTGGGTTTGTGTCACATACCACAAACGTTTTATAGGATTTTCCCCCTCACCATCCCTACAGCAGCCCTACCCTTGCTGTTCTCATAATCCTAGGAGCAATGGAGATTTAGTTCCATTTTACAGATGAGAAAAAATGGTGTTGAGGTTGAAGCATTTGTCACAGCTCAATGTGATGGGATTGTTCTGGGATACAGGTTAGACTGGCCATGAACCCTCTGAGTTGCTAACCTTTCACTGCCTCCTGCAGAAGCAGGACTCACATGCTGAAATCAGGGCTCAGCTGAGCCTTTACAGAAACCACTGAAGGGCTTCTTCAAGTAAGGAGTTGTCCTTGTGCATTGAAGCTTTTGTTAGAAGCTCATCAGCTACTGTTCAGCATCTCATGTGCACTGAGGAATGAGGCTACATTGTTTCTGATCTTTTCTCCTTAGCCCAGAAGACCCACCATCTCTAAAACTATTACGTCAATGGGGACATTTGGCTCAATGTAGCAAAGTCCATCTTTCCAGCATCTCAAGAGCATAGCTATTATGCAATGCTAAGGCATGATGACAACCTGCATAGGTGTATTGTTCTAGACATCCCATGAGGATTTGAGAAGTTCCATTGTCTCCCCATAGCCTACAATAGGGTATCTTAATCTTAGCCTGTTGACATTTTGGGCCAAATCATTCTTTTTTGTGTGGGAGCTGTCTTGTGCATTGATTGCAGCATCCTAGGTCCCCACCTGCGAGATGCTAGTAGCACTCCCCACCAAGTCATGACAACCGGACACGTCTCCAGACATGCCACATGCCCAAGAGGGGCCCAAACCACTCCTGATTGAGAACCACTGGCCTCTAGTATCCCTGGAGCCTTGGCCTTTCTCTTCTCAGTTGGTGGAACAAGGTGACAGTGTAATTTTCACAAGAACCCAAACATAAGAGAAAAAAGTCTGTTATAAATGAGCATTTAAAATTACATATTTCCTTATGACAGCACCTAAATTTTTCAGTCACACAAGCCCACAGCACAGGTGCACCTATGCAGAAGTAGGAGACATGCATACACAAACACACAGAGATGCATTCTTGGGCCAGGAAACACAAACACGATCTTCTTCCCTCCCTCCCTCCCTCCCTCCCTCCCTCCCTCCCTCCCTCCCTCCCTCCCTCCCTCCCTCCCTCCCTCCCTCCCTCCCTCCCTCCCTCCCTCCCTCCTTCCCTCTCCCTTTCACTCTCACTGCCTCCCTCTCTCCTCCCCTCTCTCTTTCTTTTACCAACTTAGCTTATCTTTTGGGCATGAATGAAATATACAGAAATGCAACTGCACCTTTGCTGCCAGGAGGAATGTGGTTTAATGATGTTACATGTGTAACTGACAATCTCGGTCATCAACTCAGGTACAATAACTGTCCCATCTCTTGCACCACATCAGTTAACCACTAGTGGCCACAGATGCACAAATTGGTGGGAACGCTGGTTCAGCAGTACCTCGGGGGCCTCCTCATTGCCTCAACCAGCCCCTAAATCAGGACTTAGCTCAGGAGGGGTCAAACCTCCCTAAAACTCCAGGACACCCATGGACCCCAGGCACTGGCCAGTTCACTCCTGGGCCCTGTTTTTCTCCTGCCATTACTGCTGTTGTGACAGATGGGTGACACAGAAAACAGGTCCCATATGGTCCTCTGAGCCTTTGTCCTGGATAATGGGCTAGATCCCTGTGCAGGCTTTGGAGGTGCTCCAGATTTGAGTTTTTTAAGGTTATAATTATATTCAGTCATTATTCTCAAAGCATGGGGTAGCCAGGTCTACATGGGCTTTCCCCAGGAATGAATATCTCTGGTCTCAGGCTCAGGTACAGAGTTCATCCTTTGTCTTCCCTAAGGATAATTTACTCTTCAGGGAACCTTGGGGATCCTTTCCTGCCAAAGGTCCTTAATTAATATCAACTTACGGGTCTAATCAAATTAACCCATACTTAATAAAAGGGCCTTTTCCCTTAATCCCTATTCAGGTTGGAGTCCCTTTGTCCCCTAGAAAAATTGCTGTGTCCTCATTTTAGCAAATGAGAGAGCTCTTTGCAGGCCCCAAAATCATGACAGTAGGTATTTATGAGCTTGACATTTGCATAATCTCTAGTGTTATGGAGGTTAGAAAGAAATCTTTCTGTGGATGACCAGAGAGGTGACTAGCTGCTCCTGTACTTAAAGTTCAAGTTCTACCTCCCTATGCATCTTGTTCTTTACAGACAATGCCAGGACACTCAAGTGTCCTCCCATGGGGGAAAACTGTCTCATACTTGAATCACAAATAGACTTTGGTGACTTTCCTCACCAAAGGGCAGCCACAGATCACAGAGGGGTGGATGATTGATGGCCAGTCAAGGTCCCAAGGGGCAGAGTGGAGAAGGAGCACTAAGCATAGCAGGAAGATAGCTATCTCTGGTAACAAGGAAAGAAAGATCCCAGCACAGCAACTGGTGAGAGCAAAACTGTTTAGTAATGCTCTTCATAGAGACTCAGCATTTGCAGGGATATTGGAGCAACTGCAAACCTGGAAACAGTGGGAAAAAAAAGGGACCCAATACAATAAAGGGAGCACGTCAGTGTGTTGGTGTGCAGCAAAGGGGGGACTCAGCAAACGGAGGATATTCAAATCCTGCACCTTGCAGAGAAAGTTCTGGCCCTTGACCAGCTGCTGAGGGATAACCTCCAAACTCTTGGAATATCCTGCATGAGTGTCTTTGTACACTTGGGGCTTTGGGCCACGCCAGATGGTTAATGCTAACAACATGATTTATGGTGGGGACCTTAGGCCATGCAGTCTCAATTTGACCTCTCAAGGGACTGGGACAGTAACTAAGTTCAGCCATGCAGTCAGGCACTCCATACCTGCATGACTGGCCCAAGGTGAATCCCTGAATACCAAGGTGTGGATGAGCTCCCCGGGTCTACAACACTCCGTCTGTGTCACTATACAGCGTTGCCGGAAGATTAGTGCCCCTGTGCAACTCCGCTTGGAGAGGAGAACTGGAAGCTCATGCCTGGGCTCTCTTGGACTCTGCTCCGGATGCCTTTTGCCTTTGCTGATTTTTATCTGTATCCTTTTGCTGTAGTAGATGCTAAATATGAATATAATAGTTCTTCTGAGCTCTGTGAGTCCTACTAGTGAATCATGGAAACTTACAGCGCTCTTGGGGCCCCCATGAGTATAGTGGGACACAAAGGAGAGAAATCAAGACAAGGTTTCAATAAAAACAACTCTCGAAACCTCCTCCTGGAGGGAACTTTCCATCATCTCCTACTTAAGAAGGCTTGGAAGATCATCTAGATCCCATAGTATGACAAATTTGATTAGTTGCATATAACCAAGTTTTAGTTAACTATATGGAAAAATCATATGTGACTCTGTCCAGAGTATGGGTTCACTCTTTCTTAACTAATCCTTTTGTTGTCTTCTGAAAGTCTCAGGTTTAAGTCATCTTAAGTATCGTGTCAGAGTCTCTGTGCCTGGACTGGTTTGTTTAGACTAGTGTGCCCATTCACCTCCAATCCTTACATTATCAGAATTGCTGCCAGCATTCTAGGAGTTTCTTGTGCATAGGTATTACACGTCCATGGCTTTGAAGCAGACCAGGGAGTCCAGTGTTTCTGCATCATTTGTGATGCCTCTAACGTGGGGCCTTCTACCCTCAGTATCTTACACAGCTTCACAGGACAGAATAAATGCTACTTCCAGAAATAGCCACTTTCAATTACTTGATGGTCTAGCTGGAGCCTGGGTGAATTCTGCAAATGTGACCCACTTGAGATTGAAGCCAGGGTGAAGGCATGTCACCTGTAGTCATTGTTAGGCCCTAGCATCTTTTTCAAGGCCTCACACAGACTTGCAGATATTCTCAAGGCATTTCTGCTTTAAGGCTGAAAAAAAAAAAAGAAGAAGGAACTCAAGGCACTGAGACAGAAACACTACAGAGACATAAATTAAACTCTAACAGCACCAGTGTTGGCCCAACGTCCTACAGAGGGCAGGTATGGGATGGTACACTGGCAGGTGTCACTCAGCGTCAGTGGCAGAGAGTGGGGAGGACTCGTGCAAGACCCCCTTGCCAGATAGCAGCAAAGTCAGTAAAGAGCAGCCCCTATTTCTCCACTCTCTGCCCAGTGTTCTTTTTCCAAGCTGTATCTGATTCACACCCTCAGTTTGCATGAAGCTAATTTAAACTCATTAAAACGTTGTTCAGTAAATGCATAATAACATGCTGTGTGTGTAGAGATTTGAATGTGGCGAGGACAAAAGAAGAACTATTGAATACGTGTTTGCAAGATTCCCTATTCCCTTTGCCCACAGCAGGTAAAGGGATTTCGGTCTTTGACTTCTGAACCCTCCACTCCTTATGCTTGTTGTCTATTTTTTAATGTAAGATGAGGGTGATGGCAAAAGGAGAAGGAAAAGTGGGATGATGGAATTGCATAAGAAATAAGGAACCTGTGTTTGAGAGAGAAAAAAAGAATAGAGGCAGAAGGAAAGCAAAGGAAGCAGAGGCGGTACAAGGAAACAAAGAGAAGCCTGATTTTAGGAGAGTTATAGATAAGTTGGAAAATGAAGCATAAAAAGAGGTTTCAAGATGGTGGCTTGTGAGAAGTAAGAGATGATGGAGGGAAAAAGAACAAGAAGTTTCTCAAGCATGGATTCCATGGATCCCATCTGATGTTCTATAAGGGCCATAAGAAAAGATTGGGCAGTTAAACTGTTTGTTTGTTTAAATGTAAAGTATTGCCAAGACTAGGGTATATGAGGATCCAGCTTATATTTGGGTTACATTAAGAAAGGGTTTTCCAGAGAGTTTGATATAGTTTCATGATTTTTTAGAAGACCAAAGTCTCTTGACCAGATAGTCCAGATAGATGGCATGATATTAATAAAATGGCCAAACCATTGATTTGGGGACCAGACCAGCCACTTCTGTTTGCTGACTTGGGAGAACAATCAAAGCTGATGCCAGGCACATCTGGGGGTAAATGTGGCTTTGAAGCTCTCAGGACAAGAAGAGAGGAACCATGCACCCACTTGTAGTGCTTTATGCTGCCTTCTTTTCCTGGAATTATTTGTATACATTTTTCTTTGGTTAGGAGTTTCGGTGTTTATATGGGATTTGTCTTTCGTTTTACTTTTGTTTGTCTTTCTAGCTCACATGGGGACTTAGAGGCTGAGAGACTCGCCCCAGTTCACACACAGAGCAACAATGCTTGATCACACTTACTCGTGCATTTTTTTCCCTGCACCTTATTGCAAATGTCGAGCTGTTAGTTGAAGGGGAATCAGGAATACCCTAGGCCCTGTCTGGCTGGCATTAATGATGACTAGATGAGCTACTACATTCCCACGCTATGGCCTCCTGCTATGGCAGGAAGATCACTCCGAGTGGCAGAACGTTTTCGCATAATGCATTCACAGTGAAGTTACAACATGGTCGAGCTGTGTACGTACTGTGAGAGTGGGACACCCTCTTCACTCTCTGACAGATGTATGTTGCATTCTTCAGAAACCAGGAATAGTACTCAGGACAGTACCTAAAGATTTAAATCAGAGTTGGGAGCAGTCACTATCCTGTGATTAGATGGCATCCAGAATAAAAATCAGCAGGTACATAAACACGAACATATGACCAACTGTTCACAGCAAGGAACCCCCTGTCCATCTTTATAGGGCATCAGAGGAGAGGCGGGAAAGGAGGCTGGGTAGGAAAAAGCACAGATTTTGGGGTCAGCAAGACTTATTTTTGGTCCTAGCCCCACAACTTACAAGGATGCATGACTTTAGGCTGATAATTTAATTCTCTGGACCTTAGTTCTTTCGTATATAAATGAAAGGCAATAATAGAACCTATACCCACAGGTTATAAGAGAATTAAATGAGATAAAATATGTAAAGTTCCTGCGTGGTGTCCAGCATTTGATAGGTGTTCAATAAATGATGGTGATCATTTGTTTTTGTGGGAAGTGAGAGAATGGAATGTTGCTATTGTTAGCAATGCAGTAAACGCTTTGCAAGAGAATATCCTGTTCTTGATCAGGGGCAACAGGAGCTACCTCAAAGGGCTGTAGTGAAAAGATCGCCCACCATGTTATCAGGAGGAGGAATTTTCAGTGCAGGCCATGTCGCTGGCTCACTGCATAATGCTGGGATTTGCTTCCCTTTCAATCCCTCCTCTGCTCTATGAGGAAGTAGGGCTAAATATTCTCTAATTTCCCTTCCACCTGTCATTCCATGATTCTAGCATACTCCAGGGAGTTGCATGACTAACCAACCACTCGAGAAAAGCTCATTACAAAGATTTCCCAGGTACTATTACCCCAAAGTTACTGAAAGTGTAAAACTGAGGAAACAGAGGCACAGAGATGAACTGACTTGCCCAAGGACACACTACTTTCAAGTGGCAGTACTGGATTTTAACCCAGGTAACACACTCCCTGCCGGAACACACAGCCATTCTAATAGGCAATAAGACCAATATTTGAGTCTGGGATTACAGAGCAGGAGCCGTCGTAAGGATTCCTTATGGAAGCTGGAGGAGGAGACAGAGGAGACAGAGCCATTTCTGGAAACATTGCCCAAAGTAGAAACAGAAGGCGCGAAGTTACCTGGCTTCTCCCCTCTACAACCCTGCAATCTCCCACCAATTTCTTCTGCTGGATAAACTAACATGAGGCTGGTAGGCAAGATGTTCTGGGAAATACATTAATAGTTTGCATAAGTCAGCCCTCTTCATTACAGAGCAAGAAAGGGACCCGAGAGTGAAGAGGCAAATGATGGACACAGCCAGGGCTACCTTTCCTCTGAGCTTGTGACCCCATATGCTTAAGGAGACTTTTCAAAAGCCTAAGAGATAGATAGGACGTCAAGCTTGGTCAACTCAACAGCTGACATGGCCACCAGGCATTTGGTTGCCATGGCCACAATATCCCAAGTGTGCTGGAGGTGGGACACAAACTTGGCTGTGGGAGTGGACAAGAGAGCAACCACAGCAGAATCTTCCTCAGCAACCATGCAGTGCAGCTTTCCAGGACTGTGCAAGAACAATTACAAATAGATGTGTTTTTTCATGTCATGTCATTTTGTTCTCACAACACTATCAATATAGGCAAGAATGCTACTACCCTTCTATATGAACATGCTCCTGGAATTGTGTGACATGTGGCCTGGAATGCAGGCAAGAGTATACCCATTTTATAGATAAAAAAAACTAAGATTCAAAGAGATTAAATGACTAGCCCAAGACTACATAGCTTGTAAGTGGCAGAGCCTAAATTTAAACTCAAGTCTGCCTGGCTTCAAGCCTCATCCTCCATAGAGCATAAGGTACTTACTGTATAGGTTTGGGGGCCTAGTTCTATGGTCTAATCTCATTCCTCCTGAGCTATTTTGACAATGTGCAAGGCATGTTTTCTAACAACAACAACTAAACTTCTTAGAAAGCTTCTGACAAGAGAGGCTATCAAACTACCCTGGGGAATTATCTGCTTTTGAAAATGATGCTACTCCATGGACACACACGGTCCAAACTAAGGTGCTCTGTGAATAATCAAAGCATGATGCCAAAACTTAAGTCGTAGCAACCACAGAAATAGAACCACACCTTCACAAGCCAAAAAGCTGCCATTCTGTGCCTTAATTCACTTTGACAGAATACATGGCTTACAGGATGAATGGGAATTTCCTGCCTCTATGAACAGGAGAGGAACTATTTAAACATGTCATGCCCCATCCCTGAGCTCTCTGGCAGAGGCATCCTCCAGGCAGTATAGTGAGGCAAATGAACAACACACAAGTGGCTCTGATTATTACCTTGCAAGGAATAGAGTCAAGATCCTGATAATGACAAGAATATGCTTTCCTTACATAGACTAGAGGAGGCATTTCTCATGCAGAAAAGGCTAGATGGTCTTAGAAGAAAATCAGTTGTTAAGGTGGCCTATTGTGTTTGTCTTCATGTTCTTCAGGGCAGCTAGAATGAGCTGGAAGTGGTGTTGAAGCACTCACCGTGACACCAGCCCTTGTAGCTGACCAGAGCCACTGCACCCACTGTGGAACTGGCAGCAGCAGGGACAGAGCAGGAGCCACAGACACTGGGACAGAAAGTTTGTAAGACATGAGGAGGGGAAGTGACCAGGGGTTGTCACCCTGCAAGGAGGGAGGGTATGACCCAAGAATGGTGCTAAGGGACCCTAAATAGGAAAGGTTTCAACATATGTTGTTGAATCAAAGAGTTAGTGAGTAAAAGACTGACAAAGTGGGCTCAGTTTAGACAATATAGAAAATACTGTTGTGAAAGTCTTCTCTTCTTTGGGATCAGTCTGTGCTGTGGGTCTCTGGGTCTTGCATGTTGCCCTTTCTGGATGGAGGAAATGTCCACACTGACTGAGGGATCCAAGATCAGGGATAGAGAGGGGGAATGGGAAAAGCCCACACACCTGGGCTTGGGGCTCAGAGGCAGTAGATAATGTTGATCGCAAAGGCTGGTGGATCTTGTGGGTAGACTTTGAAAAGAACATTAAAGATCTGAGAGATTGGCCTCTAGACCACTTGAACAAGAATACTTTGCTATGGTATTTGGTTCTGAGTTTATGGCCAAGAATAAATCCCAGAAGACAGAATAGTAACTCAACAGTGTAGGGCAGAAAAATGTCTATGCCTAAATCTTCTTAATACAAAGTGGGATCTGCTTTCTAATTTTATTTTTATGAACTTTCCATTAGACTGGCAGATGACTGCTAGGAATTTGTAGAACACATATCTCTCAGTTAGGCAGACAAATCCTCTGATTGTTCTCTCCTGGCAAACCTCACCAGGCTGAGGGCTTTGGGGTATAAAGAACACTCAAAGTCCGTTACTCAAAGTCATCCCACTTGACGTGACGAAAATCAGCTCAACTCCTTAACACAATTCAACTCACCTGAACTCAACTCACCTGAACTCCACTCCACTTCAACTCAACTTAATTGTGCTTATTGTGTCTGGCCCTGAACTTGGTTCTGGGGACCCAGATTGAATGAGAGTCCATCACGGATCTAAGGATGTGACTGTCTACTAGAGGCACCACAGGAGACCTCTTTCCTTGAGGAGTCCCCTGCCACCTGTCTGTGGATTATTTAATGTCTGACTACCTTGTGGCCTGCAGAGAAGCCACACAGAGTAAAAAGTCTATAAATATTAGATGTAAGAAGCAGCCACTGGGCCGGTTACCTCATGGCCTCCGTCCCAGGATTCCTCTGGCTCATGCAGAGGCATTGCTGGAAGAAGCGGCACAGCTCCATCAGGCATGGGTTGAGCTTCTGGATGGCCAGAGTGACAGGAGCAGCTGCCACAGCCCCCTCTTTAAGCAGTGGCTGAGGACATCCTAGAAGACGCAATCCCAGACCGGTCAAATCAGTGAGAGCTGAGCAAGCGTTTTCCTTTTGCTAAGCTCTGTGCCAGATGAATGCCATCCTGCTGAATCTCAGGTAGCTCTGGGACAGACAGGCAAACATAGAGCTACTTCACTATTGCCTTATAAAGCTAATGTGAGCATTGTAAGAACTAGGTGGAGAGAAGGTGGAGGCCAAGTTCCTGGAGGACATCAGAGGTAGTTTCACTGAGGATCAAATATTGAATAAAGATCTAAAACATTGAAGAGAAATTCATCACATGGAGGGCATTTCAGGCATAAGGAACAGAGTATATGTTCCCATGGAAGGGGATGGCTTGCTGAGGGGAAATGGAGAACAATTGGGATACAGAGGGTATGTGTGTGTGTGTGTGCACATGGTGTATTTGTGTGCATGTGTGTGTGCACATGGTGTATGTGTGTACATGTGTGCATATATGTATGTGCCTGTGCATGTGAGAGCATATGGGTGTATGTTGCCCTATGTGTGAGTATGTGTGTGCATGTGCATGTGTGTGATTGCATGCAAGAGGAGAGAAGGGAGGGGAAGGTTGAAAGATGAGACCAGCCTGCTGGGTCACTGGAGAAGCAGGCTCTCAGTTTGTGAGTTCTCTGTCTCCACAAGCTGAAGATTAATTATGCTTCAGTGAACCAGTTTTTCACTATTGCTCAGAAGGAGCAAATGATAAAAGGAGACAATAGATTTTCAAAAAATTTCTTCTCCTGGGGATCTCCTGAGGCTGGGACCATTCCTATGGCTACACTTACATTCCCTCCCATGGAAAACAAGGAGACCCACCCTTGTCATATAGGGTGACTGGGAAGATTAAATGAGACAATCTATACAAAGTATATTGCAAAGTCCCTGCCATGAAATGAATAATAAATAACAGCTATTATTATTATTGATTTACTTATTAAAAATTTCCTGGGCATCCACTATGTGCCCTGCACTGCTAAGAGACACTCGAGCTACAACAATGAGTAGGCAGGAAAAGGCCTTTCTCTCACAGAGCTTACCTTTTAGGGGCTGGAAGATCATATTAGGGTACTACTGATAATTTTCCAACAAACAATCACTAATCACTATCAAGAAAAATGATCTAAAACCTGGAAATAGGCAGAAAGGATTACTGAGCATCGTTTGAGTGCAGTCCTGGTTGTTGGCTAGCAGACTCTCGGAGGACTGTCTGGGTACACGGGAGTATGCATCGTTCATTGACCTTCTATTGAATGGGCAATCATACAACTCCGAAGGAGTAGAGAGGTTAACTGACAGCAATATAAGTGATTCTTGTCTGAAAGCAATGCAGACCATTTCTGTCCATAGCAACGTAAATGAATTTTACTGGGTAGAGGTACAATTGATTCTGTCTAGTTAAAAAAAAAAAAGTTTATTACTGTAGGATGTCAATTAGCAAATGCATTTGAGAATTCCTTTGACTGACTATGTATTAATAAATATTTGTTCCTCAAATCCTCCATTGAACCAACCTTGACATCTTCCTGGTTTCCTCATTAATTAATGAGTCAAATGACATCATTGACATGTCGACATGCGTTCATTGGATATTTTTATGAATCATGTTTTTACTGTTTTGAAAATTATAATTTAGTAGTAATATATTTATTGAAGTGGAGGCAAGGCTATGTATCAGGTACTTTCCTAAGTTCTTTGCATATATTATTTCACTTAACTCTCATAAAATCTTGTGAGGTAGGCATCAGAAATATATAGAAGACGATACTGAGGGTCTGAGTGATTCTGGAGTCAGATCAGTCACACAACAGGGAGTGACTCTGTGAAGATCTGACTCTGGAGCCCATGCTCCTGTCCACCACCCTTTACTACTTGGACGTAGTTGATATTCCTGGGGCTGCTTCTCATGCCCATTCACTCCCCACCCCCCACAACTTGTCCACATTTCCCTAACTTAGGAAATGACATTCAGGAAATCCTCTCACCGGCTCACACTTGGGCATGATTTTTCTTCCCACCTGTGCTCACTCCACCATCATCATATCCTCTCAATTTCCTCCCCTAACTACCACCCACGGTCTCCCCGTCACACAATCACCCCCCAGCACCACTGGCCACCGTTAGACAACTGTCTCCTCTCCAGCTTCCCTGTCCCAGCCTCTCCCTTTAGTCTCTCTTCTGCAGTCAGAGAAATCTTTTGGCAACCCAAATCTGATCAGGTCACTCTTACCCGCCTCAGAAGAGGACCACATTCCTTGCCATGGTGACAAGGACTCTTGCGGGCCTCTCCAGCCTCATCCACACTACTTGCACCTTCAGTACCATAAGTCTAGCCACAGAGGCCTTTCTCAGTCCCTGGGAATCATCAGTCCTTTTGTGCCGCAGTGCCTTTGCTTATGCTATGCCTCTGCTTAGAATGCATGTGTAGAGGTAACCTTGTCCAGATGTCACTTTCTCAGTCAATAAACTCTAGCATAATACCCCCAGCTGAAAATAATCTCTTCCTCTCTGGGCACATACAACATTTACTGCTTCTTCTCTTATCTTCTCTTAAGAACCTTAGCATTTCCTTTCTTAAATTGCAGCCTTTTTTTTTGCACACAAAGTGCATCTCAGCAGAAGTAAAACAGAGGGATGGGATGAACGCAAGCTTTGGAATTAGACAGATCTGGCTCAAAACTCAGTCTCCTTTTATGTACAGGGTTCACCAGAATTACTAAATGAAGATAACATTACCTACCTTGCGGAATTATTGTAAAGAGAAAGTAAAAATACTTCTAGTATAGTGCCTGGAACACAGTAGCAGTTCAATAAGTATTCATTAATGGATGAATAAATGAATGTCAAAGACTTCATGGCATAATTTTTTGTGTGTGTGGATGAGCAGAATAATTTACTAGAAGGTGCCCAAACCCCTTTATTTTACAATTATATTTCTCATTACATAGACAGATGACAGATGGATAGATGTCTATCATATACATAGCTAGACTGATAGATAATAAATAGTTAGTGATAACTAGATAGATATATAGATAGGTGGTGGATGGTGGGTAGATGGATGGATAGATATGATAAATATTTATTAGATATAGGTAGACAAGATAGATGATAGATAAAGAGATGATGGGTGGGTTGATGGATAGATGGATGGATAAGGTAGATATAGTAAATATCTGTTAGATAAGTAGAGATATCTATATAGACAGATATAGATATGTGAATATAGATACAGACACAGCAGTAGATATAGATACAGTCATAGATATAGATACAGTTAACTTGTTTTCTGAAACTTCATCTAACAACAGCCCCCATCTGCACCAGCAGTGTGTATCTTTTCAAACTCCTGGGGAATAAAGGGATATAATTTCCTTTGGTGGCATAATCACATCTTTGTGTCTGAAAGGCCCATTCACCATTCACTGGAGGCCGAGAGCGGATCTGAGGCGATATGAAAAGGAGGCTGGGCAGGATCCAGCAGCTTAATGATGCCCCGTTGACATATGACTGGGGAGTCCAGAAACATTCAGGAAACGAGCATAGAAAGGCATCTAGGAGCGAGAGGAACCTGAGGACCCAACCAGCTTTGAAGGACTCACCTGGCATCAGTTGCTTTCTTATGAAAACTGACTCAATAGAAAGAGGAGAGAGAGACCCCAAAAGCTGGGAAAATGCGGCAAAAACCACAGAAAGTCAAGTTCTGAGCCTCTGCCAGGGGTTCTGAAAACCCAGCTAGAGGCCCAGAAAACCACTATTCTTCAGATCCACAAAAATTAAGTACCCTTCAACACAGTCCTCTAACACAGAACAACGGTAAATCACATACTGCAAACGGGGCTGGAATTTGGAGTCGTCTTTTATTCCTCCCTCCCTCTCTGCCAGCCCTCGTGCTCATTAGAAGAGCAGCTTCCATTTGCAGAGTGGCCAAGAGGCTGCTCAATAGATGCTCACTCGATAAAAGTTGACCAAATTAAATTATACAGAGCTTTGTAGTTCCAAATCACTTCCCCACACATTATCTTACTTAATACAAAACCCTGTGGGAAAGAAAAAACAGACACTTTCAGTGTCCACAATAATGGCAATTATTCTTGTTTTATAGTCGAGGAAACTGACTCCTGGAAGTTGAGTGCTAGAGGCTGCGTCACCGGTAAATGGTTGAGCTCAGAGTCAAATTCCAGCATTCTGACTCTAAATTTATCCAACAAACCCCTCTTTATTTTACTATACAACCTTGTTCAAAATAAACACAAGTGACAGTAGTGACTGGGCACTGATACTCACTTGACACCTGGTGGGGTCTTGGGAACAGGGCTGGTTCTTCCCCAGGGGCGAATGGCCACTCTGCAGGAAGATCACCTGCAAAGTGCAAGAATGGCCTTCCAAAAGTCAAAATGAAATGGCTTTGGGTGATGCACACAGCCAGAGAATCATAACACCTTAAGGATAAAGCATTCTCAAAATCTACAGGGAAAGAGTAGTCAAGAAAGAGGGAAGTGATTTATCGAAGATCACATAGCAATCTAGCAGTAGAACAAGGCTTATAAACAATTCCCTTGCCTCTGTTCCTGCTGGAACCAAAACAGTACAAGAATCAGCTTGGTCTGCACACTGGCACCCCCTCCCACCATGCCCCTGCCCCCAGCTAAGTTTTCCCCATAGTACTGAGTTTCTCTTTCTAGCAGTGTGTCCTCACCTGCCTGTAGATCTTTGGGGGCTGGTGCCTTGGTTGGACTCGGAGTCTGTGTGCCAAGGGTGAATGTTCCTGGGATGAGATGAGAGAGAGGTGAGCCTGCAACTTTTCTAGGGGGGTCTGATCAGGAGAAGCAGCCCTGTGCCTCCAGTCCTGCCCGATCCAACCAACATGGGTTAAGCCAGGCACTGGGAAGGGTGCTGAGGATGCAGAGCTGAGTAAGAAATAGAGACCACGATGGAAATGCTCCCAATATAGAAGAGGAAATGGGCACATCCCACCAGTGACTGTCGATAGCATGATGGGTTGGAAGCCAGCTAATATCGGTAAGATGGTGACACTGAATGGGAGAGCGATGGTGTTGAACAGGAAGTGTCCAATGTGGGTGCTCCTGGGCAAAGAGAAAATGGCATGCTCTTCATTCATCTGAGTCTCAGTGTACACAAAGGAAACCATCCCCACGCCCCAATACATTGCCTGTCATTTCATGTGAGATCATGGGCTCAGTTCAGTAATTCTTTTTAGCGTGTTCCTTAAGCCTTGGTTTAAGGAACACTTCAAAACTCAATTCTTGCTGTGAAGATTCTGGCCCCTGGCAAAATCAGCAAAGCAGCCCCCTTCTAGGGGATGAGAGACAGACAAAAATCACACATGCAATTTTACTCATGTGGCTACATGGAAAGAAAGGAGTGAGGCTGAGACACAACTCGAGCACAGGCGATAGGTACCCAACTCAGCCAGGGCAGGTGACATCCACTCTGGGACAAGTAGCAGGGTAGTTAGTGAGGAGAATGGGCCTTCCAGGCAGAGCAAAGCGCTCATGCAAAGACCCCGACATGTGAGCAGTGAGTAGTTCTGTGTGGCTCGAGTCTAGAGCATGAAGGTGGAGGGGTGAGGCGAGACCATGCAGCAGCCGGGCACAGAGCCTGGACTCCATCCCACGCAGTGGAAATACGCTTCTCTGCTAGGACTGTGCGTGTTGCAGCATTGAAGTCAACACGGCTTGCACTCCCCTGGCCCGTCGTGTTAGCACCAGAGATGAGCAGTGTGACACATTCACACACAAACAATGACGGGCAGGAGGCCAGCTCCATGGGGCAGTCTTGCTATTATCTTAGGGTGGGTCAGCTTCTTCTTTTGATTTCCCTTCAGGCATTGGACTGTCAGCTTCCAGCACAGAAGGAGTCAGTTGATGCTTGCTGCCTGAACATGCTTCTGTGTAGTGCTGGAAGGTGAGCGGCCTTAGCCACACCCGAATACAGAGGTTGCTTATCTACTCAATCACAGAGGATTAGTGTTGAAACGAACCTAGGACAAAAGCAGATGCATGCTCTCCTATGGAGGGTGTCCTGTTTGCCACTACCCTTTCCAAAAGTGTGTCTCCTGAAGCTGGCAGTAATGCCTCCACTGTGAGTAGGGTGGTGTCCCCACTATGGGTGTAGGGAGCAGATTAGTAAGAGTTGCCATTGGCTGAGTGCTTTCCAGGTGCTATGTGTTGAGACAGACATTGTCCAAATTAATCATCATAGCAGCTCATGCCATAGGTGAGAAACCGAGACTTAGAGGCTCAAGGAAACTTCCCAAGGACACAGAGTAAGGGGTAGGGTCAAGATTTCAGCCTAGCTATGTATGATATAGAGACCGGAGCTCATAGTCCCAGGGCTGTGCTGGCTGTGTTGTCCAGCTGCCCAAACCAAAATGCAATAGTTTTAATTTTCCCCTGACACAATGCATAAACCAACTGAACTCATGCAATTGTGTCAGATGTTTATGTAATTAAAGCTCTCAAAATGGCATCTTCAGGACTGTTTGTGCAGTTGAGAGTTTGAGCCTGAAGTTAAAAAATTCAGTTACTCCTCTCCCTTTATTCCTTAAGAAATTCAGTAATTTGGCAGCTTTTACTGAATGCCTACTGTGTTTCACAGGAGCCTGAGATTAAAGACTAAGTCTTGAAGAGAACACAGCCCAGAGGGAGGGAAGTCAGGTTTGCACACCTCGCTGGGCAGAGAAGGGCTTCTGGCCAGACTGCAAGTATCAGAGGAAGTGATTTGAAAAAGAAATACAATTTTTTGACTGACTATAGGTATAGAAAATATGGAAAATTCATGAAACTGGAATGAAGAAAATAAAAATCAGTGACTCTACTTCCTAGATATAGTCTTATATATAAGGTTACTATGTTGTGAATGTCTTTACAATCTTATTTTGCTTTGTTTTCTATGCTCTGTATATTTATTATACACGCATATGAATGCACATACCCATAAACACATACACACATACAAAACTGGGATTGCACTTGGCAATTCTTCTCCTGCTTTTTAGAGCTCTGGTTTCCTTACTACATGATTACATGTTAATGTGTATGCAGTATTTGTATATGTAACTCAGGCCTACATTATATTACATTGCATATATATATATATATATATTATTAATACAATCATATTTATATCAGACCAAAAAGGTAGTTGAACCATCTTAAGTAAACAATGTCGACTTTTAGGAGTCACTTGTTTAATGGGTGGAAAAACAAGATAAAGGAGAAGAAATCGAGCAGTGAGTTTACATAGAAGAGAGAGGAGCAGGAGGAGTCTGGGGATGAGGGGGCTTTTATTCACTCAAAGATGGGAAGGCAGGGGTGTGGTAAAGGGAAGAGGGAGAGAGAGAGACTTTGCTTTATGATCATTAACTGTGTTGCTTGTGTTTTATTACTTTTCTGTATGTGGGTTATAGTTAAAAAAATTTAGAAAGATTTTCAAGGCAGATGATGCTAAATTTAATTTAAAAGGGGAGGGGAAGTGAGCATCCTCTCTTACCTGAGGTCGGGCTGGTCTGGGGAGGGCTGCCGGGTGTGGCCGTCATCCCAGCAGGAGGCCTCAGAAGGCTGACTGTGCTCGTGGCCTCCTTGGTCCCTGCAGGAGATGTTGGTGTGGAGGGACCTGTCTCCCAGGGAGGCCCTCCAGGTTTTTTGTCACCAACGGTCTGAGCCCAGGGCACAGATAGTGTGGAAGCCCATGTCTGTCTGTCGGCTGTTACCCACGGAGTTCTGGCCACTCTCCTGGTAGCTGCACATTCAAAGTGACAGTAAGAGGCCACTGATACACTTGACCGCTTTGATTCAGATATAAAATGGTCATGACATTCAAATAGTATCAAAAGGCAAATGCAATACACATGTGTAATATAGATAACCCAGGGGGCTTAAGCCTTACACTGAACTAAAATAAATGGACCAAGCTAATTGGTTCTAAGCACCAATTAAAAAAAAAAAAAAAAAAAAAAAAACCTGGCTGGGTACGGTGGCTCATGCCTATAATCTCAGCACTTTGGGAGGCCAAGGCGGAAGAATCACTTGAGGGCAGGAGTTTGAGATCAGCCTGGGCAACATAGAGAGACCCCATCTCTAAAAAAAAAAACCCAGGAAAATTAGCCAGCTGTGGTGGCATGCACCTGTAGCTCTAGCTACTCAGGAGGCTGAGGCAGGAGGATTCCTTGAGCTCAGGAGTTTGAGGTTGCAGTGAGCTATGACAATGCCACTGCTCTCTAGTCTGGGTGACAGAGTGAGACCCTGTCTCAAAACCAAAACAAACCAAAAAACTTCCCAGTCTCTCGGATTCCCAATCGGTTAGAGTATGTGTTTAGGAGGTCAGTGGGTTGTTTCTTCAATTTAAAAACTATATTTCCAGTCATGTGACCTAGTGGAAAGATTATGGGGTTGGAGGTGAAGAGACCTAAAGTGTTAATTCTGCGCTTGCCTCTTCTATGCTATGAACTTTGGGGCAAATTATTTAACATTTTTTTTAGCTTTATCACTAAAATGGAGATACTACTAATAATATTTGTCCTACAACATCACAAGATTGTTGTTAGGTAAGACAAATATTCCTTCATTGGTCTTTAAAAAAATATTAGATATATATGTAATATACATTCCCATGGTAGAAATTAAAATAGTTTTTTCAAGTTTTACAAAAACTAATCCTATTAGAGGATTATTTTAAATCTATAAGTTGGGAACAGTTGCCATCTTTAAAATATTCAGATTTCTCAACCAGAACATGGTATATCCCTTCATTTATTTACATATTCCTTTATTTCTCTCATTAAAGTTTTGCAGTTTCACTCCTCCTTTTAGAGTTATAGCTAGATATTTTATGATTTTTATTGCCACTAACAATCATATATATTGTTTTCATATTATCCTGGAAAGTATTCTGCTTTTGTTTAATTGTCATGATGCAGCTGTTGTACTAATTTTTTATAGTAAATCTAAGAATCTTCCAGTTAATGAAGTTGATTGTTTTCTTCTCCATCACACAGTCATTGTTCTTTGCCTGCCTGACTCTATCAATCCTTGCCTCCTCTATCAAGCCTGTGTCTCCTGTCCCAGGTCTGTGAGCTCAGGAAGGAAAGGGACCATTTACAGAACTGCATTTTTAACAGGCTGGCCTAGTGTCTGGTAGCAAACACATGATGCGTGAGTGAATGAATGAATGAATTCTGATGACTGGTGCATTGTTAGAACTCACTGAGATAACAGTGCCTCTTAATGAAAGAGTTTCCTCAGTTTCATATTATTTCCAAATAGGAAAAGGGGGTTAAGTGTGCTTTTTGTGTCCTCATGGTAACACTGCTGATCACGTGCACAAGATGCTGGCGGTGGGGAAGGAGCCCCTATGCAGGCCATTGGCACAGCTTTTCCTGCTGGTCTCAAGTCACTAACACATTCTTGGCATCATCACCTGGCTTGCCACAGGTTGACCTAACCATGCTATAAAATGCCAGTCTTTGCATCACCATTTCCTGTGAAATGCTTTGCTGAAATAAAAATACCTTATATCACAATGTACTAGGATTACAATAGGATGTTAGCACTCAGGGAGGCTGAGTGAAGGGTACCAGGGAACTCTGCGCTATTTTTGCAGCTCCTTGTGAGTCTTAAACCATTTCAAGATGAAAAGTTATAAAAATACATGTCAGAAGTCCATTATATCAACGACATTTGCTGCCTTAGCTTGGCTGTATTGAACCCATACTGGCCCCCACAGCTCTCGCATTTAAGATAGCCACATAGTTGCAGGTGGCGAGAAGGGATGAAGGAAAGGATTTTACTTATTTATGTGTGGGTCTAGAGGGAACCCGAGAAACTCAGCAAAGAGGGTGGGGAGTGGGAAGGGTGAGGATGCATCTTACCCGGGGCTGAGGCTGGGAGGGTGTGAGAGGAGATGCCCGGTGTGGCTGTGGTCCTGGCAGGAAGCTCAGGAAGGCTGCCTGTGCTCAGGGTCCTCTGTCCCTCTGCAGGCTCAGCTGTCTCCATCCAGGGAGGGGTTTTCAGAGCAGACATCCGGGGTGTGCTCTGGGCCCAGCGTGGGGGGCTTGTACTTGGTGGCCTTTGCTGGCTTCTGGTCATGGGCCTTGAAGTCCCAGCAGTCCCCCTGGTGGCTGCACCTTCCAGGGGACAGTCAATGGTAGCTTAACATGCTTGACACTTTGGACACAAAATAACTGCAGAGCCATGGACAGGTCATTGGGTAGCAAATACATACAACTCAGAGATCCAAACCTTGCTCCAAACAGTACCAAATGTCACCAAAAGAAGTGTTTCTCCTTGAATGACAAAATAAACTAAAATATCAGTTTCCAAAAGAGCCGTGCAATGAATCACAGTGAACAGGATGCAAAGCTGTTGGGACTAAAAGTGTCAGGCATTGGCTGTTTCCTGAACAGATCCTGAACCCAGTCGGACTCCTTATCCCACTTCCAGCCCTCAGCCACTCCCTGGCTGTGGTACTTGTCCCTGGAAGAGGGACCAGGCTCCATGTCCCCTGTGGCTAAGACTAAGAACCAGGAATCCAATTTGGGGGAATCAGGGGCTTCCTGGCTGAAACTGCTTGAAAACTGGGCCCCCATAGGGATAGCAGGAAGGCTTAATTCAGATAGAAATGTACCCAGTGTTCTTGGCTGCTTCTCAAAGAAAAGAAGGAAGAGGCTCAAGTGTTCATTTTACCTCATACCTTCCCTTGGGCAGGCTTAAGTGGTGGCAGGGGGTGGGTACGAGGATGAGAAGCTCCCGCCAGCTCACAGGGCCTCTTCCTCTGGGTGGACAAAGGCTGGCCTGCAGCCTGGTGGGCAGAGCCTGTGTTGGACCTTGGCCCCCACTACCCCCTTGGGCATGTCATGGTGCGTAGGGCACCTGCAGCCTTGTGTCTTCTCCCATGCCTTACCTCTGGGTCCACTAACACCCCACATGCATCACCAGCCTGAGCCTTGCTCCCAGATCAATCAGACACGGGGCTAAGTGGATCCCAGGCAAACTATCACTCTGCCAGGGGACCAGCTGTCAGAAACATCAACTTCAGCATCAAATTGTAAATATGTCCTCTCTTTTAAGCATTTGTCCTCATTGAAGGAGCACAAAGAGATAGAGCTAATTGAGACTGAAGGTGGGGAGATTTGGGGAAGATTCTCCAAGAAGGTGAGATTGACTCAACCCTCAGCTCTGTCCACAGAATTGGGCTGGTGAAGGCAACCCACCCAATGCCCATTTCATCTTCTCATCAAGCAGCCTTGGACACAAACTGAGGTTCCTTCCACAGCACAACCAAGAGACATCCTACCACAAATATAATCAAAGTGTCCAATGAAATGGAATTGTACACTACTTGTGTCCTTCATTTCACTGCAAAAGATACTATGAAGAGCCTACTGTGTGCAAGGTGCTGTGGAAGGGCTGAAGGAGACTCTAGTTCTGCCTCCCAGCACCATGGACAAAAGAGACACACAGAAATGTCACTTGTGATACAACCTGTATCTAGGATAGCCAGGTCTTTTGTAAAAGCATCCGGAAATGCTTTTTTTTTTTTTTAAATAGTTAAGTTCTCCTATTTTTCAGCACAGCGTAGCTAAATGAAATACCTGAGGGCAGCATTTGGTCTTTAGTGTGTCAGATGGGACCCCGGCCTGGAGACTATAGTAAGAGTTTGGGAGGTTTGCACTCACCCAGGACAGCAGACATGCTGCTGGTAAATGTGTAGTTGATGACAGGGGATTGCTCTGCCATCTCCCAGAAGTCAGAAAGATTCCTTCCTGCAAAAACCACCACAACAAGATCAAAGCTTGGGTTTCATTTGCTGGAGAGCTGGGTTCAGTTCTCAGCCCAGAGAGCTTGTCAAAGAATGGCTGGTGGTTCACCTGACTTTCCTGTCATCACACAGATGAAGATGCAGTCGGATTCATTGCTTTGACTCACTGTAAGACAAACCAGTACACAATAAGGCTCAGGAACGGGTCTGAAGCTGTAAGTCTTTGGTTGAAACAAATTATGAAAAAAAAATTATGCTGGAAGTACCTAGCTTAGGATGATGTAGGAAAATAAGATCAACTCCCTACTCAAGGCAGTGTTGATTTTTCTGATTTCTTTCTTTCATTTGGCTGAGGTGGGGATGGTGTAGCGACTAAGGGCACACCCTCTGGGCTCACCTTCCAAGGTTACAACATCAGCTCTGCCACTCAGTAGCTATGCAAACATGAATCAATTGTTTGACCACTCCAGGGCTCAGTTTACCCTTCTTTAAAATGGCAAAAATTCAAATCCCACAATCTCTTATTTGAAATTCCCAAATTCCCAAATCTCTATAAAACAGAATATTTTGTGTGAGTCTGGTATCAAAAGTCATTTGGTGGAAAACCTGACTTGAAAGATGTGAGGCTGCTGTAGTGTTAACCTAACCTACTTAGTGTTAAGGGCCATTTTGCTGAATGCCCACTAACATGCTTGATTGCAGTAGATTGCCCCAGATGCCGTTGGAGGTGTTACATCACGTATGGTACGGACACCCTATTAGACATTCAAAAGTGTGAAAACTTCTGAATTTCTCAACTACTTGTCCCTGAGGATGCTGCGTGAGGGAGTGTGGATGGAGTTGCATGGCCCTCATGAGAGGGACGTGGAGATAATGTGTGTGAAGTTCTAAGTATGGTGCCCAGCAGGCAGAAGAGCATGGTAAATAGCCAGAATAATAATCACTGTCATTATTAATGTGTTGCTACTTTATATACATTAGCATAGTGGCAAAGAGCTTGGGCTAAGATCCAGATCACCTGGATTGGAATTCTGTCTCTGCTGAGGGATCTTGGGCAAGATAGTTAATCTCATCATGACATAGCTTCCTCACCTGCAATAGGGATAAATATAGTAGAGCTGCCCCATAAGGTTGTAATGAAGATTCAATGGGGGAATACCTGGAAAGCCCTCAGAAGGGTCCTTGGCACCCAGTGATAGCAATTATTATCTCTTTCTCCCTTCCTCCTGCTTTTAAAATAGTAGCTGCTCCATGGTGTACCACACCCTCTTCTGCTGAGACCAACTGTCCAGTTGTTGGCTGCATCTGTACTTTTGGGGACTGTGATTTGCCTGGGGGTTATATGAAGCCACCTTAGAAATGGGGTGTATCTTTCTTAATTGTACTTCAAATATGGGCTTAGGCTTCATATAGATCTAAATCTGAATTCTGTCATCAACTTTAAGCAAAATACTCAACCTCTCTAGATCTTAGTTTTCTCATCCTTGAAATGGGAGTATAGCTCTCTACCAGAAGCTGCTTTCTTGAGTCTGCCTAGATTCTTCCAATTTTGAGCCTTGGATTCTTCCTCCTTTCTCAGGACCCCAGGAATAGCTCTATTTGGAAGTGTTAGAAACTGGACAGCACTGACTACCTAAATAAATCCAGCATGAAGCTCCTGGCAGCCTGGCCTGTGGCAGAGGCTGGGGTATGGAATCTATTAGGCTGTATTATCTCCCACGGTAGATGCCGAACCTCAAAGTTGCCAAGCATTTCCAAGACAGACACACCTGAGAGGATGGAGGTGGACTTAAAAATCTCTGTGAGGTAGCTGGTAGAATTTCCAATGATATCCACCAGTAGGGCTGTGAAATCTGCAAGACAGATTTAGGAGGTTGAAGTTTCTGATTCAGAGACTTAAGGGAAAAAGTATGTCACATTTGGATTTTTCAGAGTAGACTTCACAAGTTTAATTTAGTTGAGTGTATTAAGGGATATCAACCACTATATAGAGAAATACTACTAAATCTAAAAAAAGAAAAAGTCTTAATTTCGGGCAGGCAGAAAACTGTTGGATCCACTGTTATAATCCCCTTTCTCCTTCCATCATCCTCTCCCTCTAACCCTTCCCTACTAACAGGGGAAGAGCCATGAAAGCCCACATTGTTGAATAATGATTTTTCTGTCCCCCACCCCCAGTTATCTCATCTAATTGTTTTAGAATATCAAATCCATATGATTGGAAGCAGTTCCATGGACATGTAACATACATTTACATCATTGTGGATTTTGGAAATGCAAAGTCAAATTTAGTGGTGGGTTATCAACTATGCACTATCAAAAGAGACAAGGCTATTTATAAAATCACCACTAGGAACCTCTCCAAACTGCCCATCTTGTTAAAATGCCTGATGACAGCAGGGGAAGGGTCTGAGAGAATTTTACAACATTTCAGGTTGTAGAATCTTTGTGAACTTTCTCTCTGAGCAGGGTTTAAATGGGGCCATTGCTTGACATGGCAGGAACCACTGACCAGTGAAATTCCTGATACTTCTAGTTAAAGAGCTGCCATTTCCCTCTCCATTCATTTATGGCTTTCCAGGATCCAACAAGTTCTTGGCTTCTAAAACAAGGGGACATGTTTTAGGAACCCCAAACAGTGACTTCCTAAAGAGGAAGCTTCTTGGATCGGCTGGATGATTTCCCATCATACTTTGTATAAATGGTTCTTTTGCTCCTGAATGGGATTATGTGTTAGGCAGGAGGCAGCTGACTTTAAAATACAGAACCCAGAGAGGCAGGAAAATGTAATGTGACAACTGATGGCAGCATGTTATGACCAACAGAAGGTGGCTACTACTGCGTATGAGCCAGAGCCATGCTGTGCTCTTACTACATCTGCACAGACACGTGTTGTAATCTCCCAGAGGGAGACGTGGTAGCACACCTGTGCAGGTGTAGACGCCAGCCTGTCCGGATGGTAGGCAAACATGGGCATCTCCTTTCTCTGTCTCGTTAGACCAGTCGGTTCTTGGTCACATTGTGGAACTTGAGGAAGGGTATTATCTCATTATTTATTCCATCCACTTTCTTTCTACTTTTCAAAATTCTCCTTTATCAATTCATTTATCTAATAAATACTCATTGAGTGTTTGCAGTGTGCCAGACACCTACTAGATACAGGAGAGTTGTGTATGACACACAGAAGAATCTGAGGTTAGTGGGAGAGAGAAATTCATAAGTAGACCAGTAAAGTGCAATTTGGAAATTACTATTATTATTGCATAGAAGCTTTGAGCATGACTTTGAAGCCAGACACCAAGGAGGGAGTCCAAGTTCTGCCCAAGGCTCAGAGAAATGATGAAACTTGCCCGAGGTCCCAGCATGCATGGCAGAGCTTGCATTTCAGCTGAGGTCTGCCTTGGGCCAAGGCATGCTATATTACTAGTTAACAATCCACAGATCAATTCTTTTCAAATAATTGTTTCAAGTATGTGGAAATATGCTTTGGTCCATGAAATAAAATTTCCAGACAGATGTCACTTTTTAAATTTTATTTTTATCTTTCACACAATCAGGGTAGTGAGTCACCCAGCACAAAATCTCACCCTAAGCAGAAGCTAATGAAATGATGAGAAAGATGCGATTATGAAGAACTGTTTTCCTCTCAAATATATTGATGAAATTCACAAGTTAAAGTAATAAGATAATAGATACTAGGTATTTAGTGCAAGGTCTCACATATAGTACTCATTAAATATTAGTAACTATTATCTTCAAAATTTTCTCATTATTTGTTTTAGAAATTCCACTTTGAGACGAAAATCCAAAACAGGGAAAAATATTACACACAAAGATGTTAAATGCAAGATTATTTATAAAGGAAAACCTAGATCTACTCCAAAGTCCAACAACAGTATACTGCTAGGAAAATGCCTGCATTCATAGGTTATATAGCCATTACAAATGTTTATGAAGTTTGTATTATGTCGGAAAATATTTTTAATATTAGATTAAATGGGAAAAAGAGCAGGAGGCTTTGATTGCCTCACTAGGGTGGGAATCTGCAGCCTTGGGGCCACATGTGGCTTTCTGGGTCCTTGAGTGTGGTCTTTTGACTGAATCCAAACTTTACAGAGTATATCCTTTTAATAAAGTGCCTGCAGTGCCGTGGCATCAGCCTAGCTCACAGCAACCTCAAACTCCTAGGCTCAAGCAATCCTCCTGCCTGAGCCTCCCAAGTAGCTGGGACTAGAGGCATGCGCCACCATGCCCAGCTGATTTTTTCCATATATATTAGTTGGCCAATTAATTTCTTTCTATTTATAGTAGAGACAGGGTCTTGCTCTTGCTCAGGCTGGTTTCGAACTCCTGACCTTGAGCAATCCACCCACCTCGGCCTCCCAGAGTGCTAGGATTATAGGCGTGAGCCACCACGCCCGGCAGAATATGTAATATTTTTAATTATAAAAGTAACACATGAATACACTCTCATTGGAAAAAAAAAAAACAAACATTTAGTACTACAAGGCTCCCTTCATCAACATTCTTCCACTTCAAAACACACTCCAATCTCTTTTTCAGAGGTAATCACCTGTCTGGTGTCTAGATGTGTATTTTTGAAATCAATGACATCATGGTCTATGTATTATTTTGTGACTTTCTTTTTCTAATTAAAAATCTCTTAGAAATTTTTCCATGCACATGGCAAATTTGGCTACCATTCATTCATTAATGTGTGGTCTGTGTCTGCTTTCCAAAGTTTGATTCTAGAGTAGACTGACCATTTTCCTCCTGACAGATATTTTGGTTGTTCCCAGATTTTGCAATTTACAAAGTGCTTCATAAACATTTTCTTCTTGCTTCGGTGCACACACACAACTAGTTTTCTAGGGAAAAACCAAGAAAATAACTTTCTGGGATAATGAATGCACCCATATTTAAGTGTAATAGATGTCACCATATTTTCCTATCTTACTCTGAGGAAAGAAAACAATGCAAACTTATCTAAAAGGGCATAAGCAAAATTGGAAAAGTTGCAAGCCTCGTGGTTAGCTGCACTCACCTGATAAGTCGTTGGTCCGATTGCTTACGCAGTAGCAGTACCTCGTGGGGAACTTGGCAGGGTCCACGGTCTTCAGGTTCGAAACTGTGAAGAGAAAGGATTCACACAGTGATCCCGACACACAGAAGGGCCCTACGGCCACCACCACCACCACCATGGAGAAGAGCCAGCCAGCACTCACTGTTGTAAATGGCCACAGAAAGCTTGTGGAAGGCAAAGGAACTGTAGGAAGTGATGCTCAGCAAGGAGAAGAACTTCTTACTCTCTGCCAAAAGATACCAAGATAAAGACACAGGCAAATGCCTACTAATGTGGTAATAAGCAAACAATAATATGAATCAGCACATAGACAATAGAAATTAATAAAACAATAGACAAATGACAAAAATAAATAACAATAAACAATAAAACAGTACAAATGAGAAATAAACTAAAATAAAACTCAACCAAAAAACCCAATAGTATGTGTCACTTGGCTGTATTTCCTGATTTGTCCTTGAGCGGTGGCAACTCTCGGGAAGATTCCAAGCTGTACTTACTAGTGTCCTGAGGCAGCTGGAACGAAGTATACCACAGACTTAGTGGCTTAGAACAACAGAAGTTTTTTCCCTCACAGTGCTGGAGGCCGCAAATCTGAAACTCAGCAGGGCCACGCTCCTGTCAGGGGCTCCAGGGGCGAATCTGTCCTCGCTACCCTTGGCCTGGCAGCTGCCTGCACCCACTCGCTCGTGGCCACCTCTCTCTCTGCCTTGTTGTCACATTGTCGTTTCCTCTTCGTGTGAGTCTCTCTTTGCCTCTTCCTCAGAAGGACCCTCTTGATGGCAATTTGGCACTGGTCAGATAATCCTGGATTATCTTCTCATCTCAAGATAAGATCTTTAACATAATCACTGCTGTTGTCACATGAGGCAATATTCAGTCTTTTGACATATAAGGTAGTACTCAGACGTTCTGGTAATTATGAGGTGAATATCTTTGGGGGCCATTTTCAGCCTACTATCCAAGGAAAGGGAAACTTTTCTTTTTTTTAACCAGGAGTACTAACATAAACAATCAGGGTTGAGAATACCTACACTTAATCAGAGCCTGCTCTTGGTTTATATCTGGGAGATGGTGCGGTAGAGGAAGGTCGTTCTGACTATGGTCTGAGAACCAGCCACCCACATCAGATCCCCTGGCATAACTGTTCAAAAGGCTCATTCCTGGGTGTGACCCCAGATCCACTAAATCAGATTATGGACAAAGGGGAGGGGTAAATACTCCCAGGATTCCAATTTTTTTTTTTTTTTAGGTTTAAAACAAAAAGTTTATTTTACTTTCCAAGAAAAAAAGGATACCCCTCCCTCCCCCACACATAAAATGTGCTGGCCCTGAGAATGAGTGGCTTGAGCTTTTATTGAGGTTAGGAAGGGTAAAAAAAAAAAAAAAGTTATTGTTGCAAAACGATAATGGGAGGCCGTCGTGTTTGTTCCTATTAGGCTCTGAATGTGGTCTGGCAGATGTAGAGGAGGGTTTCACCCCTTCTGTCTACTCTTCAAGTGCTGTAAAACAAACTCTTAAAGACAGTAAGTTAAGCCACAGGTGGTGACTCAAACAAAAGGATGTTGTGTGCAGTGATTTTTTTTCCCCCTCTTTTAAATTTTAACAAAGTCCTCAGGTGATTTTTACTCATATAAATTTGTGACCTACTGAGATGGTAGCTGGAATGGCAGAACCATTAAACTTCGGTGCATCCAAATCATGGTGGTGCCCATTCGCCCTGGGCCCCTCGATGTCACCCTTTGGAGACACTAAAGCCGTACACAGGTGGGGCCCTGGCTCTGGCATTTTATAAGCTCCTTGGGAGAACGGGTTAAGCACCAAAGTTGAATACCCCAGAACTCAGTTTTTTTCAAGTTTTTCTGATGATAAGAATCACCAAAAGCAGTTGGTAAAAATGCACATTTGGGCTTCTTCCAGGACCAACTGGATCAGAATCTCCATGGCAGGGATCTGGGAGCTGTCCAGTGTTTCTTACCATGCAGCAAGTTTGGGCTGGATCACAGACTTGGCTTAAACAGACTTGAATTCTAATTCTGTCTGGCAATGAACGTACCTCAGTTTCTGCATCTATGAAATGGGAGTGAGAGTACCACCTCACAGGTCACACCAGGATTAAATAAGTAATCGGAAGAGTTTTGAGCTGCTTGTAGGTATAAGTTAGGACTTTTGAGTCTCTGCAACATTTTGCAGAGCCCAGCTCAGGGCCTCGCAGAGGAAAGGACAGGATTGACAGGTGTTCGGGGCTGGGAGAGCAAGGTGTTTATGCAGACCACCCTCCCTCTGATGCCTCAGTCACTCCACAGTACCCACCACAGGCAGACCACTGCCATCCTATCGTGCACCTCCCAAGGCAGCCCTATCAATGGGCAACTCTGGTGAGCAAATTGGAGGCAGGGGCCAAATCTTTGTGACTGCAGCTCCAAGCATTAGGACAGGGATGGATAGCCCTCAAATAGTGTTGATGAGTAAATAACTAAGTGAACAAGTATAAAGCCACCAAGCACAGTTGTGCAGTTTGCGTACTGCACAGTCCTAGGGCATGCCATTCCCATAGAGGTCAATGCTGAATAGGCATTCTCCACCCTCATTTTACATAGCACTTATCATTACCTATTTAGTATGCATAGTGTTTACTTTCTGTTACTCTTTTGCCCAATGGAGTGGAAGCTTCCCCAGGCCAGGGACTTTTGTCCTTTGTTCATTCCTTTATTCCTAGTGCTTAGAATAGTACCTGGCATGTGATAGGTGTTCCATAGATATTTACTGAACAAAGTGGAGTATAAATAAGGAGTGTACACTAGGGATGCTTCATGCTTTGCTGGCATTCGTTAGGTACACACCACATATTAATTATTTTCCTAAGAGCTAAGAGAACCTAGAAGATTGGACTCATATTGTAAGCATTCAGTGGAAATCCAGAACCATATTAACTTAATCAGAGAACGATTCGGTCAGTTTATGGCAACATAGTTGCAATTACAAATGTCTGCACATACACCATGTTTAGAATGCAGTTTGCTCTCAGAATGCTCATAAACCTTCTACTTCATTTTGATGTTTTCAATCTCATCTCCGGTTAGGTAGGACAATGTATTCTCTGCCATGAACATGGAGCAACCGAGACATGGAGACACGGAGAAGCAGTATGTCTTGTTCAGGTCAAAGAGCGGTTCAGAAGAGAAGCTGGTACAAGACAAAAATGAGCCTGGATTGTGCTTTAAAAAATGATTACCTTTTAAAGCTCTACTCAGCATCCCATTCACAAGCTCTGTCAGGTTAAGTGCAGACAGATCGATCGACCTTGCAGGTAGCTCTGAAAGAGATTCAAAGATAACATCACCACAGGCAGGTTTTTCTCAGTGACAGTAAAAGCTCCTCGTTTCCAAACTTCAAGCAGATGTACTTCTTCTTTGGACGTGTGCTCAACACATACCAAGCATCAGGCACAATGGGATTGAAGACAAGAGGCAATTCTTGTCCCCAGGAGGTGACAGCCCACATAGTGACAAACGTAGTTAGGAGAAATCCAAATGAAGCCCAAGAAACTCCTTTAGTGACTATTTATCTCTGCAATTGGAGAGGTCAGGGATTTACTGGAAATGTCTCATCCACAGTGGAAGCCCAAGGGCATTGCAAGAGTTCTCAACAGCTCTGTATTTGAAAATAAGTATGCTGTGTAATAGTGAGGCCCAAAGTTTGGGTAAGCATTGACATCATCTGGAAAGATTATGTTAAATTCCACAATTCCCATGCATGGTTTCAATCCTCAGAGATTCTGATTGAATTGGTCTGAGATGTGACCCAAACATCAGTAAGGGGTAAAAAAATCACCCAGGCATTGGTAGTGTGCAACTGATTACAGAGATGCTGTTGGGTTAAAATCTTCCCCCCTTGCCCCTATCGGCTCCCAGCTACTCCTTGAAGATTTGGAAACGAGAGGTGACAATGTGGAAATAGTTGCTGCTGCTCCCCATGACTGTCATCCCCACTGTTGGCACTGGGGACAGAGGTCTGGGAAGTGGAAGAATCGGCTCTGCAGCCCAGACCCCCAGGGAAGAGGGGAGGGGCTCACCTGTGGTAGCGAGAAATGCCACCCCCTTCTCCTTTCTCTCTCCACCTCTGAGGCCAGACCCTGGGAAGGAAACAGACTTCATGAGAGAAATATGAGTCTCCAATTACAGACCCTGGAACTGGACAAGACTTGGAGGCGTCCACAGCAGCGGCTCTCAGGCCCATGAGTGTCAGAATCCTGGGGACACTGAGGAAAGGCTCCAGGATCACAGAAGGTTCTAGGATCCTCCTGTGTCCCCATTCCAAGTCCTAATCTCCTTGGGCTGGGTGTGGCCTGGAAAGTCAGATTTTAATAAATATGCAAGGTGATTCCAATGCAGGGGGTGTAATGGACCCCACTCCTAAGCTAGGCTGGGAAACTGGGGGGAGAAGAAACTTGCCTTAATTTGCACAACTGAGCAGTGGGAATGAAGGGCTCCACACCTGCTTCTTAGAACTGTAGAGCGGTGGCCAAAGTATCAGACCTCTTGCCTCCTTGGCAACTTTCATGCTATCAAAGAACGAAGTGTCAAAGGAAAGTTTGAAATGTCAGAGGCATCCATCCATCCATCTATTCATTCAACAGATACTCACTAAAGGCCAAGCACAAATGAATGAATGGCATGGGGTACAAAGTGGTAAATGGGAAAGAACCAGGTCTCTGGTGGCATGGAGCTTCCTCTGTGATTTGGTCAGGGAGGAGAGTCAGGTGTAGAGACAGGTGAGTTCTGTTAATACAGAGCAGTACATTCATCAGGGCACTAACCTGTCATGGGGGACAAGGAAGGCCTTCTTGTGGGAAAAACATTCAGCTGAGACCAGAAAAATCAGTTATTTGGATTAGATGATATATAATTATATTGCATTTGTTGTTATTGTTGCAGTCATTATTTTACATTCGGATGGAGAATGTGCTTTATGTCCATTTTATAGATGGAAAAACCAAGGCGCAGGGTCTGAAAATGTGCCAAGAGTGACAGTGCAAGTCAGGTTTAGGGCTGGCCTAGTGACTGGTTGCACCAAGGGAAGCCCTATCTTTGTCCTTCTTGGTGTCTTCTTTATTTTGAGACACTGAAAAAGGTTTCAAGAGTATTTAAAAGAGTATCCTGGAAGTGCAGCCTCACACAATTCATAACATCCTTAGAAATCATCTTGTCCTACACTCCCTTTGAGGGATGAATAAACTGAGACCCCAAAAAGTTAAGTGATGTATCTAAATCCCACATTACGTGAGTGGGAATGAATTTAGAACACAGGTATCTCAGCTCTTTGTCCATGTTAATTCTCCCCTGCTTTTTATTTTATTTTGTTTTATTGAGGTAAGAACACTTACCATGAGATCTGCCCTCTTAACACATTTTAAATTGCATGATACAGTATTGTTACTTATCATCACTATGTTGCAGAGTGGATGTCTAAAACATTCATCTTTCATAACTGAAACTTTCTATCTACTGAACAACAAACTCCCCGTTTCCCCCTCCCCTGCAGCCCCTAGTGACTACCTTTCTATTCTCTGCTTCTGTGAATTTGACTATGTTAGCTACCTCATGTAAGTGGCATCATGCAGTACTTGTCCTTCCGTGACTGACATGTCACTTAGCATCATGTCCTCCAGGCTCATCCATGTTATTGCACATGGCAGCATTTTCTTTCTTTTTAAAAGACTGAATAATGTTGCATTGTGTGTGCATGTGTGTGTATACACACACACACACGCCACATTTTCTTTATCCATTCATCCCTCAATGACATTTAGGTTGCTCCCCCTGCTTTTCAAGTACCCCATTGAAACTGAGGTCAAGTCAGCTGTTGCCTGCTTATGCCAATTTGGCCTTTTATCAATTAGCAAACTGTCTGGTCAAATATCAAAACTGGGGCTATAGGTAAGTGGGGACTCCTTTCCCCACAATAGGGCTGTGGGAAACAGGGGGTTGTGTCACAACAAAAGGGAGTCTGAGACAGATGTCAATCATTAAGTAGCCAAATGCTGGCAACCAACCAGATCCCCAGCGTGGGGGAGGCCAGCTCCACCCCCACAGGCACTCTGCCTGGCAATGGACAGGAGGGAGCAGTCACTCTGCAGCAACTGCTGTATGAACTGTGGACAGCATCAACCAACTTTGCTTTTTACCTGCCTGGGCAGCAGAGTCCTCCAGGCAGGTGAGGGACCCAGGACTATCTGAGTTCTGCATCTCCAGGCCACAGGGGTGGTATCAGCTGTGGGGCTTGAAGGATTCCTACACCTTTCCAGCCAGAGCAGTGGGCCTTGTGCAATCTTTCTGACCAAGCCCCTTTCTTGAACACCACTCCTTTCACCGAGGAAAAAAATTATTTCTACCACTCCTCCTTCTAATTACAAATCCTTGGGTGGATTTTGATAACAATATCTGAAGTGTGAACTAAACACCCTGAAGCACAGGTTTTTGAATAGGATGTAATATGGAAGAATTTTTCAGATAACTTGCTGGATAGATTATATAAAGACATTATTGTATTTTCAGATTAAAAGACCACCATAGTGGTATCTTTAAAACAAAAGATATCTGGCACTTTTTGTACTTTTTCATGCTTAGTATTTTATCTCCTTTTATCCCTTATGATTACCTGCGGAGCAGAAATTGTTATTCCCATTTAAAGAGGAGAAGATTGGAGACTCAGGTAAGGAAAATATTTATGGAAAATTATCCTACGTATACACAATAAACTGGTGCAACTGGCATCCTCAGGGAAAGGGAAGCGGTTTGCTGGAGTAGCATTTTAACTTCATACACTGAATTATATTGCATTCTATGTGTGTGTGTATATATATATATATGCCACATTTTCCTTATCCATTAATCCATTAATAACTTTTTTATCTTTTGCTATTTGAACCATGTGAATGTACTAATTAAAAATAAATAAAATTTTAAAAATAAAGAGTAACCCCATCCCCTCTCAAACCAAAAGCATACCACATAGATTATCCTGCTCATTTACCAAAAATTCAGGAACAGAAACCTGGTCCCTGACTCTTCAATGTATCTATCATCTTACTGCACAACCAATTTCATACCATCAGGAAAGTAAAGGCAAAGAAAGAAGAAATTATTATAAAGGTGATGATGGAAAATAACAATACTTCCCATTGTCAAGTCTTCTATCTCCAACAGAATGCCACAGTCTTTGTGGACTTAATAAGATCATGAGAACCCAAGTATTCAATGAACCATAAAGTAATAAGCGCCCCATAGGAACTATTACAATGACTGTTAGAACATTAGATACAGACACAATCTCCATGTATGGGCAGAGAAAGTAAGGCTCAGGGAAGTCGAGGAATTTGCCCAAGAACAGGGTGGACCAGGGAGGAACACCTGTGCATTTACCTGTTGCAGGTAGGAAGGCCATTCCCTTTGCTTTCTTGGCTTCTGCTTTAATGCCAGACACTGAAGAAAAACAGGTTTCATCAGAGAAATTATAACCCATACATAACATCAGACAAAATTTAATCCGAAATACCTATTTTATAGATGAGAAAATTATGACCCGGAATTGTGAAGTGACTTGCTTAAAATCGCACATCTAGTTTGTTAATTCATTTAATCAACAAATATTTATTGACCAACTATAATAATATGAATGATTGATCATGCTATTGAGCACCTAGAATTTGCTGGGCATTGAGTGTGTTGGGAAGGCAGACATGAAGGAAATGAGTGCAAGGATATCATCATAAACAATGTTGGATACTTTGAAGGGAACGTGTGTAACAAGGAGGGATCTGGAAGCCTTCCCTGGGAGGAGATATTGAGCTTAGATCTGAAGGACGAATGGTATTTCAGTGGGATTTAACTGGCTGAGGGGGTATTTGATGTATAGAGAACAGCACACACCCAGATCTGAGGTGGGCTTGAGTACTACTTTAAAGAATTGAAAGGTGGCCAACAGGGAAGGAGTATAAAGAATGAAGGAGGTGGAGGTTTGTAGAGAGCGGTGATGGGCAGGAAGGCAGTGTCCTACAGAGCCCGTGAAGGACTGTGGACACTACACACAGAGAAGGAGGAAATCAGTGAATAATTTGGGGCAGGGGAGAGACATGAGGGAGGAACTTGGAAGGTGACATAATGAGATTTAGGAAAAGATCACTTGGGCTGCTGAGTGGAGCACAGAACATGAGGTGATAAGAGGAGAAACTGACTTAGAAAGCCCCCTCCATGGTCCAGGAAAAGGAAAATGGTGGTGTGGACAAGGGTGATAACAGTGGAGGTGAAAAGTTGCATAAAGGGGACTCAAAAAGTCAAGGGAAACAAACAGGGATAGGGAATTTATTACTGCCATTCTGAACAAATTCATTCAGGATTCTGGGCAGAAATGTTTGCTGCTGAGATTCTCTGAAGCACAGTGAATACTCAAACTTTGTATATGCAACAGACACTTCTGGAACTCTGACCAGACCCACCTGTGTTCCAAAGGGACAGGACGCACACCAGGCCCACGCACAGCCTCACTGGAGGGCCATGTAACGGGAAGCCAGCCATGTCTGCAATGCTCGAGCCCACCTGCAAGGAAGGAAGGAAAAACGTGGAGGAAACTGGCCGGATTACTAAGTGCATTGATGCAGAATGTCCTTGGAGAACAGTACATTCGGAGTCATTAGAATGACAATCTGAAAAAAGGCTTTGTATAATACTAATTAGGAGAGGTTAGGATGCCGAGGTAACAAATTAACTCCACCATTTCATTGACTTAATTGAACAACAAAAGTTGATTTTTTTTGTTCACAGTGCATATTCACAGCAATTTTATGGCTCTGCTCCACACAGTCTCTCAGGGACTCCTGTTAATTGAGGCTGCACCATCCTCTAGTTCTCTGTCTGGTAACTGTGGCCTCCTTGGTGATTGGTTTGCTGTGGCAATGGGAGGGAGCGAGGTGCAGGGTCATGCACAGACTCTAAAGTGCTTTGGCAGGAAGCAACACATTCACTTTTACTTACAGCACACGCGATAATTACTCATATGGTCTTGCATGACTGCAGGATATCTGGGAAGATGGAGGGGGTGCATGCATACTCAGGGAGCATTAGCGTCTCTTCTGTGAGTTTTCTGGCTAAACAGCCATCTAAACAGATGGAAAATGCCCTCCAAATACAGCACCACTACTGCTCATGAATATGAAAATAATATTGTTATAGGAGTATATGTGAGTGTTCAGAGTCACTTTCCTCCTCTGCAGCCACGTGCGCCAGCCATTCTTTGGGGCATTTGCCGTGCAGAGTCATCATGATAGTTACAGCTGTGAAGCTGAGACTAATAAGAATATTGGCAACATTTATTGAGCACTTTCTGTGTGCCAAATGCCACACAGAATGCTGTCTGATGCATATTATCACTGATAACTACAAATCTCTATGGGTTGATATTAATGTAATGCCCACTTAACATATAGGCTGCACAGACTTGATTTGAAAAGAGCATACATTTGCCATCAGTAGAGGACTGAATAGATCTGGAAGGTGTATTGGGAGGGGAGAAAGTCAAGAGAATGTGTCCTGGGTTGTGGGAAAATGTTTCAGGAACTGAGCATCTTCATGGTATACTGCCTGTTGAGAGGTTCTGCTATATATTAGGAATGGGAATCCCTCTGGCATTTTGTTTTGAGAGATCCTAGTGAACATTTACATTGCTTTTAATTATTGGTAGATACCTGGCTGGTGTTTCTTCCAGACATCACCTTGGACAGAGACAGCTGTGCTGTGCAGTTGCTAAACCTCTCTATGCCTTACAAAGGAGCAAGAGGATGGGGCTTTCTTGGAGTTCTCTTATTCTCATCAATCTGTTTACTCTCTGAATCTCAGTTTTCCTCATCTGCAGATGGGGTTAAGAGGACTTAGCTCTCAGGGTCTTTGTGTGGATTTAAGATAATGAATCCAAACAAAGCATTTAATCCAGTGTCTGGCACATAGTAGTGTCGGAATACCTACAAGGCATCGAGCTCAGCCTGCAGATACAAGGACATAGGACAGAGCCACCACTGCTCCTTCCCTCAAGATGTTTAGTAACTCAGAGGAGATCGATACATGCCCAGCTAATTCACACTCAAGGCCAACTGTGCTAAATTCTCCAGAGAGAGGTTTACAAAGGGGATGTGTGAGAGAGAGAGAGATGGATGGAAGGATCAGGGAAGAGAGAGGGAGAGAAAGCCTAGTGAACCCAGGATTTCACATTCTCTCCAGCAAAGTGGTACTGGAAGTGGGGTGGGGAGCAATATGGAAAGGTAAGTGAGGATTCTTGCATCCACACCTCAACTGCTGTGGAAACATCCCCTCACTTTTCTGAGCCTCGTGTACAGAATGGACAGAGTCATAGCCACTTTGAAGGTATTTTGTGAAGATGAAATGAGAACATGAAATAGGATGCCTACTACCATCTCTGGAATATGGTAGATACTTAGGAATCTTATTTCTTTCTCTTCTCTTCTCTTTTTCTCTTTCCTCCTCTTCTGCTTCTTCTTTTGTGTCTGTTCCAGGGTTCAGCATCATACCAGAAGCATAAGGAATGAACAAACAAAATTTATAGGAAAAAAACAATTATTTGTATTTATAGAATAGCTATATTTTTTTTGACTCTTGTTCCATTCTGTTAACCACTCTTTTCTATTTATTAAGAGTAAACATGCTAACATTTATTACTTTAAGGCAATTTATATTGATTTTGTGCT
Source organism: Microcebus murinus (assembly GCF_040939455.1). Lineage (NCBI taxonomy): Eukaryota > Metazoa > Chordata > Mammalia > Primates > Cheirogaleidae > Microcebus > Microcebus murinus. The sequence goes on along the minus strand of NC_134110.1, from coordinate 35,616,871 downwards.
TGGAGAAAAATGCATTTTTCCTTTTGTCTGGTTTTTTATTCTTTGCCATTGACCAAGTCAACTATGTGTTTGGATTAAAGTTTCCAGATTTAGCAAGTAGAAACACAGGACATCTAGTTAAATGTGAATTTGAGATATCAATGAATGATATTTTAATATATCTCATGTAATATTTGAGACAACTCTAGTTTGGAGAGTTGGAGAGTATTACTAAAGAAAACTTCACAGCTTATACAAGCAGACTGGATGGACTTCACCTCACAGCAAAACTGAGAACATCTGACCTCCCCGAGCTCCCCCTTGCAAGTCTGGGCTACTGTGGGACAGCCTAGGGCAAGGGAAGATTCTGGGTGTAAGGTCAAACAGACTTGATTTGAATCTTGAGTTGGCCACTGTGATCTGAGTCAGTTTACTCAACCTTTACTCACTCAAAAAATATTAGTGGAGCTCATGGTGTAGTTGTTACAAGCACTGACCCTGCAGTCAGAGGACTGCTTGGGTTCACCTCCTGGCTAAGCCATTTGCTAGCTGTGCAGTTACCAAGCCTCTCTGTGGCTCAGTTTCCTTACTCAAGACTGTCATGAAGATGGAAATACGTTACATTTATAAACTGCAGTGGACAGTGTCTGGCACACAGCAAGTGCTATAGAAGTGTTTAACAAATATATAAAAGTGACGGTAGTTAAGAATAGATGTTGGGACTCCAATAGTAAGCAAGACAATGTTCTTTATATGACAAAGTTACAATCCTCAAAGTTATATCTTACAGAGATGGGATCAGATGTCTGATACTTTACCATAAAACCAACTTATCATTATTTCACTGCATTTCCCATGGCTACTATTAGATAATTCATAATGAATTGTTGTTTCTTAGTGACATTTGCAGAAGCAAGTCATGTAGTGATAAGACAACAATAATAATATACTGAAGGGAAATCAGAATATCTCACCCCAAAATATGCCACTTTGGTATGTGGATTATTTTGAGTGGAAGGCCATTGCATTAACAGATGCAGACAGATGCCTTCTTGGAGCTTCTCTTACCTGACTCTGTGCAGACACTTCTGAGAAATGAGGATTGCTGTAAATCCCCTCTCCCAGGGGAGTTTTATGGCGGTGAAGAAGACGGAAAGTCGACACTGAGATGCGCTTGCACAGACAAACTTACTAAAATAACCCTTATGTCCCATTAGTGTCCCCATATATTTATCTTCCGACAATTTACCCCCTCTAGAAACTCAAAATCCTTCTTCTTTATCTTGTCACTTCTTCACAAATTTATCATCTTTTTGTTAAAATAATATACAAGCACTTTGGTCTGATGGCTCCTTTAGAATTTTCATTCCATCTTTGTGAGGCCCCCCACAAGCATATGAATAAATCATTTTCTCTTGTTAATCTGCCTTTTGTCAGTTCAATGTCTAGGGCCCCAGACACTGCAACTAAGAGTGTAGAGAAAACAGGCTTTTCCCTCCCCCATAGTACAGTTTATTGAGCATCTTTTGGGGGGGGGTGATCTCGGTTATTTTACCTTCTCAAGTACCCTGTGAGATAGACATTGAAATTCCGGTTCCACAGAGAAAGACCCGGGCATCTGAGGTGTAGCCCTGCAGTCCACAGCCACAGGGTTCCTAAGTGGAAGAAGTGGGATTCGAACCCTGGTCTCTCAGACACGTAAGTCCATACTCTCTTTTTATCCTTTTCTACTCTCCTGCCCTCAAGATACCATCCTGGAGTGCCCATAAAGGGCCTGATAGCAAAACCAAGCAGAATCAATCATTCCAAAGCACCTTGGGGGGTGTAAGGGGTTGGAAATCCAGTCCCACTCCCGGGAGAAGGGCTGAGGAGTGCTGTTTTCATTGACGAGCTGAGAATCCACTTAAGAGTCTTGTGAAATTCATTGACAATATGTCTGTGTATGGTTGCCACGGTCCTGGAGCTGGGAACGCGGATGGTAATGACTGAACTTCTGGAGTCTTAATTAAACATTGTCTTACCTTCAATTAACAAGGATCCCAAATCAACCAAAGTTAGGTCATCCTGACAAGCAAACCTGCCCTTATCACCGTACTTTGGAACTGAAAGATGCCTGATTGGATATAGAATAATGACAATGTGCCGTGGAGAGGTGGAAACTCACACTGAAGTGTCACCTGGTTTGAGCCAGACAAGTGAGTGACAGGTGTTCTTAAGACATTATTACCATCGATTCTCTTAGAACCTTCCATGTAAGTATGAGTTCCCCCTTCCTGAAGAGGAACCAGAGGCTTGAGATTCTAGATAGTTGGACCAAGGTCATTAACATGGTGGGGAAGCCCTGGACTTCAAACTCAAGCAATTGGCACCATAGCTGTGAGACACCACGATAAGGGAAGGGTCTGCTTTTTACAAAATATCTAATGAAGAAAGAGAAATGGAGGAACTAATATTTGTTGACCATCTGATATACTAGGAGTTTTACACATGGTGACCTATTGGTCCTCAAGGCAACCCTACTAATTAGTTACTACTAACCTTATTTTATATTTTGAGGAAACCAAGGCTCAGACAAGTAAGTGGTCTGAGGGAACACAGCTGAGAGAGCCACGACTGGGACCTCAGTCCGTTTGCTTTCAAAGTCCATCATTGACTGAACACTGACTAAGAAGGTATAACGTTTTACCGGCTACCACACTGCCAGACGTTTTTTAGGGCATTCTTTCATCCTCATTCCAATTCTTTGGATTTAAGATTATGTTTCCTTTATCACAGACGAGAGGACAAGCCATCTTTCCAGCTGATGACTGCATTTAAGATTCTAATCAATAGCTTAAAAGGAAAAATGGAAAGAAATAGACTGCGATCAAATGATCAAGGGATGGAGTCTTAGCTAAGCGCAATATAGGTACTGGATGATAGAAACTGCTTGCTTATTTCATTTGGCACCTGGGATCCCGGAGCCGGGGATTATAGCAGATGCATGCCTTAGCGGGCTTCATGCTTTGGAGAGGAGGGGGGACAAAAGGGAGTTTAAAATATTAATATCTACCATATATGACTTACCTGTCTCCTGAGTAGGATAAATGACTTCAAAGAACTTAAACAGCCAGCAAGATTAACAGCTCAGTTAGAGCCCTGGGGTTTATATGAGTTCTTAGTGAAAGATACAGGGGGTGGGGATGGGGAGAGGCTTCATAACTTTGCTTTAAATCCTCCGGGAAAAAAAATGAATTAATCCTACTGAAAACTCAGAGTGGTGAAAGAAGATCAACTCTATGGGAGAAAAATGCCTGTGTGATGAGCTGAATAGAATCAGTGAGAGGAATGACAATGCACTGATTCAGTACAGGATGGGAAAACTTTGCTGACAGTAATTACGTGTATTGAAGGGGCAGAACAGGCGTCCCCAGGTGATGATTTCCTTCTTCCCATTGCAAAGGTCTGTGGGCCAAGCATCACCTGGCATGCGGGCCAGCAGAAGTCCTCTGAAGAAATGGCTGAGGGCTGTTGTCACTTTTAGCAGGTGCCTAGAGCAGGGTAGGCAAGCCCGGCCCTTTGCCCATTTTCACATGGACTGCAAGCTTGAATGGTTTTGTATTTTTAAATGGTTGTAAAAACGTTGAAGAAGAAAAATATTTAATGACATGTAAAGATTGTATGAAATTCAAATTTCAGTGTCTACAAATAAAGTTTTATTGAAACATTTCCACACTCATTCATTCAGGTATTGTCTATGGCTGCATTTGGGCTGCAATGGCAGCACTGAGTAGTTGGGACAGAGGCTGTATGGTCCACAAAGCCTAGAATATTTACTGCTATCTGACCCCTTATAGAAAAGTTTGCCAACTCCTGGTCTAGAGAAACCAACATAACCAGATTCCTTCTACGCCTAGGGCCCAATTTCAAGACTGTTCTTATCTAGGCTACTGGAACTGCCTGCTAACTTGTCATCCTGCTACCACCCTTGTTTCCCCAAATCAGTTTCCTTTATTGCAGGGCGATTCTTCTCTAGTTGAGCCCCAGAGCTCCAGCTCCATTTGGCACCTTGAGTCTGGTGAGACCCTAAAGCAAAGGATCCAGTGAAGCTGTGCTTGGACTCCTGATCTGCAGAAACTGTGAGATATGAAATTTGTGTTGTTTTGAACTACTCAGTTTGTGGGGATATTGTTACACAGCAATAGCTAACTAATATACCTATAATGTGGCTGCATTCACTCACTGTTTCATTCTTTAGCATTTACAGTCACTGGGATAATTTCTGAGGACAAAGATTAGTAAGACTCAGTTTTTACCCTCAAATAACTTACAGAATAGTGGTGATGGAAAGTGATGAAGATGGGCACTGAAACCACTGAGAAAATCATGCAAACAGACGCTGTGATAGACGTCTGTTTAGGATATAGTTAAGGCAAAAAAGGAAAGAATGTTTTTTTCTACCTGGAGGATGAGCGATTCAGGAAAGATTTTACTGAGGAAGTGATATCTTAACAAAGTCTTGGAAGTGAGTGTTTCACTGGTGAAAGAAACTGCATTATCAAGATTTAGCATTATTAAAAAGCTGGCAGTCTGGGCAATATTGCAAGACCCCTGTTTCTACAAAAATCTTAAAAAAATTTGCCAGGCTTGGTAGCATGTGAATGTAGTACCCAGCTACTCAGGCCGTTGAGGCAGAAAGAGCTCTTGAGCTCAGGAATTTGAGGCTGCAGTGAGCTATGATTTCTCCATTGCACTCCAGCTTGGGTGACAGAGCAAGACCCTATCTCTAAAACAACCAAACAAAAATTTAAATTTAAATTTAAAATAAAATTTTGGTGTGTCTGGGAGCTGCATGTCCATCAGTGGTCCAATTCACAATGGAAAAATAGTCAGGATTTATTCTTGTGTGATGTATTTGAAGTGTATGACATTAATGGGGAGATAACGCTTGCCAACATTTTGTGCAATTAAAATGTTTCCACCTCTGTATTTGTAAGTGTAGTGACTTCCAGGGGAACTTTCTGATTTTCTCATTTTATTTCCTGGGCAACAACTACACCTGTGCTAGATCTTGCCATCATACAGTACTAACAAGGAAATCTACAGGATCAATCATAACATTCCTGTGGTGAAAAAAGCCTTATGTTCAACCCATGTTTCCTTGTGCTGGCACTGTGAAAACTACATTTCCCAGCTGCGCTTGCATGTTGGTCAGTACCATGTGACTGAGTTTGGGCAATGAGAACATGAGTGGAGGTGATGGGTCCCTTTGAGTCCAAGGCAATGCAGAGGTGGGTATGGCTTTTATACATTCTCCTCTCCTGGCTCTGTGGCTGGAAGTGAAGGACTCGAGCACTTTAGAGCCCACAATGGAAATAGTCCAAATCCCCACATCACTCTTTGGAACTCGGACAATCCACACTGGACTGTGATTTGATCAAGAAATAAATCTTTGTTGTGTTAGGCCATTGATATTTAGAGGGGTTTCCTTGCAGCAGCCAGTGTTATTTATCATAAACAATACAATCTCATAAGCGCTGTTTTAAAGCAAATAACATTCCTCCACATAACCATTGAAATGTCTATTTATTAATAAGTGGTGCAGTATTTATTTGTTTTAAGATAGAACATAAAAAAATCAGGTAAGAATCGTTTGCATAATATATATGGAAATCAACCTATTAAAGTTGTTCAAATATCAGACAGAGCCAGAATATAAATTACACATACAGTTTAAAAAGTACAGGAAATCATATTATAAAGAGCACTAAAGGCCACTTGTGGAAGAGTTGTGTTCCCCTGTAAGCCAGATGTCAAGAAAGCCTACTCGTCGCACGGAGACAAATCCAGGGAGCAAGGCACCAGAGTTCTATGCCGTAAAAGGGGTTAAAGAAAATACAACCCAAAATCAAATGCAATGGATTCACGTTACTGGAAACCTCGATTTGTTCTTCAATGATTGGTATTTTCCATCATTGCTGCATTAGAAAATAAGAATTAAAAAAAATAACCATATCCCATCTGAAGCAAGGTAGTGATCACTTTTCTCCTTAAGACGAGAAAGAATTGACACATTTGATGATGTCCACCCGTCTTTCTAAGGTGATTTTTCAGGATGGGGCAGAGCCAACTTTACCTCTCCAACAGCAAAATATCTGACCCTTGACAAAGTGGCTGCTCCAATCTTGGAACTCGGAGCCCTCGGGGGAACCTTGGAGGGTGGAGCTGCCCTCCCCTCACTTGGAAAAGTATTCAGAGTCGTAAAAAGGGTCACGATTACCTGATCAGGTTGGCGTCCATGGGGAACCCTGATCTTTTAATATCAAGAAAGAGAGACACAACTGTTCTGAACTTTTGGCCTCCCAGAGAATGTTTTTAAAGACTCACCTGTTTCTGCAGGATTTCAAAGCCCTGAAATATAAGTACAGTCTAGAGACAAAAGACCAGAGTCAGCAGAGCTGAGGAGGAGACATTTGAACTTGTTTGGTTAAAAACAATGACAGGAGATCCTTGGGGGCAGAGAACAAGGGGTGCTTGTGGGATTATCTGCAGCCACACCAAACTCTGAGAGCTAATGGACTCCAACATGAACAGGTGAATAATTTATGTGGCATTATTTTCTTCCACTGACAGCTGGATTGTGAAACCACTCAGAGGACCTGCTGAACAGCCAAGTGGAACAGCTGACCCAGGCACTACACTTCTCTCCCGGGAGCTGGTGCGTCTGTGATCATTTTCCTATAAAACTGAGTGGACACAGAAGGGCAAACCAGAGGAGCATGGGGCACAATTTGGGAGCATTTTCGTTGACCTGGGAGACTCAGCTGGGGGTGGAGAGGGAATGAGCTTTGCAGGTCCATGGGCTTTGGCTAAAATCATGGCTCTACCTCTTATGATGTGTGACCTTCAACAAGGTCTTTTCCCTCAGGGCTTCAGTTTCCTCATCTATAAGATAGAGACATTAACACCTCCCTGGTGGGGTTGGAATGAGGATTGCATGAAGTCAAGAGAGCTATTATGTCACATGCAACTCAGAAAGAAAGCTTAGTGTAAGTTTCTCTTCCCTTCCCTGACTTTAGTTTTGTGGACAGAGGAAGAGAATGGAACATTGAAAAAAACATACTCTCAGTTTTTATTATCCTTAGGTATTAAATTGCAGTCCATTTGACAAGTCTAAGAGGAATTACAAATACATTCCTAAGCACTGGGCTAGGCTTTTAACTGCTTAATTATAAGCAGTTCTCAGGTTATTCTTACATAGAGCCCATTTTTGACTGTGTCAAAAATTATAATTTCCCCCTGAAACTTATTTTAACCCCAGAACAATGCTATTTGGAGGAAGGAGACTTAGGTAGAATGATAGTCTTTAAAATTAATGAGTCAACTATTGCTGTCCAAGAACTTGGCCACCCTTTTTTCTGACTCTCTCTTAGGACTTTTCAGCTCAGCCTGACTCAGGAGAACTGAACATCCTATCACTGGGTTGGACAAGGAGTGCTGGGGAGCCCTGGCAAATTCTGGCATATCTATCCCAAACACAAGTAGAAACCGCCTATGGAGATCTTCATTTGAGCCAACAGAAGCCTGTTTACTTCCTAAAATAATTTCCTAGTTACACAAACATAACATGTCTTTAAATTAAGTCCTTTTGCTTCTCTGTAGCTTTTGGTGAAGGCCCTGAAAGAGTGCCCAGTTATGACCTGGCCATATGAGGATTCTCTGAGACAAAACAAGAGGAACCAGGCTGTGCTCAGGTGAGAACCAGACATCCCAGCACAAAGGGACACCTTTGGTAAATTTGGGGTCATATAGATCCCCAAAAGAAATCACATCCTAGTTCAGAGATTGTTAAAAAAAGAAATCCTGTTTGTTGGCCTGTAGATGAGGATAAAATTTGAGGCATGCCTCTGGAGCTGAATGAGTCCAAGCAATGGGCCAAGAAGGTGCACCTGTCCAAGCATGGCAGGACAAGGAGGAAATGAAGAAGGACAGGTCAGAGGAGTGGAGGGCAGGAGTGCTTGCATGGCCATGGGGTCCTTCTTATTCTTTTTGTTCTCAACGTCATCCAGCAGCAGGCGATTCTGCTAGGCCTTCTGAAGACAGCAGGAATTTGGGAGAAGGAACATGGTCATCTTTCAAGGCATGGGAACATCAATCGTACTCCAGAGATGGGAAGAAGTTCCCCCAAATATGTCTGGCTTAGCAGTTTCTCAAATGAGCCAAGATGTTCTTCTTCATTTTCTGGGCTCAACAGCAATTCTTTGTTCTCACTTGCTATTTTACTTTTTTTTAATCTTTTTGTCTCCAACATGTGGACCAGGAGTCAGGAGACCTGGGTTCCAGATTCACTCTGCTACTCAATCACTTGCTCAAGCACTGAGAGACCTGGTGTGATTCCCTTCACTCTGAGCTTCTGCTTCTTGACCCAAAAAGACAGGTGCTTGCTTTGGGTGATCAAAGTCTCTTCTTGCTCTGAGCATCTAAGACTCGATGAAATTGTGTCTCCTCATGTCTATGATAATAAATCAAATAGTAATCACAATTCTCCTACAGGGAGGCTGAGGTTGAGACTGTTAACACCAGGAACAAATTTCCCTGGGGAGGGTTTGAATAAGCTTTAACTCTTTCTTCTCGAAGTTTCTCCATTCATTGTTGAGGTGTTGGCAGACAAATCTCATGGCACAGTTGACTTTCCTCATGAAACCATGAATCCTTTCATATTTAATCATTCCTGCTATTGGGCTCTTCCTCCTACAAATAAATCATCCTTTCAGAGAATGCTGCAACATCTGGTGCTGTATGTCCAATGGAACTGCCACGGACCAGCCATTGGGACCTGACATTCCTGCTGTTTTCATTCCAACATTCCTTTTCTTCCTCATTTCAATGGAAAAAAGTAAACATTTTTATTTGCAGAGATATACTTATTTAAAAAGCAATTGTGAAAGTGACTGATTTTGTCATGATTTAATTGGGATTGTATCTCCACCACTCTTTTTTGAAAAAGATTTTCTGGTGTAAATTTGGAATTCATAAGTAATACCAAAGACTGAGGCAATGGAGTCAACACAAACTGTTAAAAAAAAAGAACATAAATAACAGTCTCTGATATGTGTCAGTCACTGTACTAGGAGCTTTATGTATATATTGATAGTCTCATTTGAAAATCAAAACAAGACAGAAGAGACAAATACTTTTGAATGTCCTGAAACTCAGTGTTCTTCCAGGTCTCTCTGTGTGCTTCCAATCTCTTTGACATTACCATCACTAGCTTCCAAAACCGCTAACACTCTCCAGATCACCTGGCTCCTAGCATGTGCTAACCTGGGCATTGGTGAGTGGCTACCTGCTGCCTTCTTCAAGGGCCAGTTGGCTCAGTCTTGAATGGTATAATAGCAATAACACAAGAACATTGGGTTGATTTGGATATAAAGAAGGAATCTAGACTTTTTAGAAGTTCATCTTGAAATAAACAAGCCTTCAGGGACAAGTGAGGACACGGAGCAAATTCCTAAGGATGCCTGGGGTTCGGAAAGCAAAGAAAATATTGTGATCTTAGGTGCCTTGAAAGCATATTTGTGAAAACCAAATACCAGCTATGAGGCATCTTCTGGGGAAGCAAAGACTTGGGAGAATCCTGTCGTGTGTTTGGTAGCACTGTCAAAAGTGCAGCAGACTTCTTAGGCCAGTGAAGATGTTTCTTCCTTTGCCCCACGAGAGTCTGATCTGCAGGACACCTTTTACTTGAAATAGATGCTGTGCCACAGTCTGTACCATAAGTCTGTTGGGTGACTTGGAACCCAAGTCACCATGATGACATGGAAGTAACTCAGCTCCTTGTCTGGCTTCTGTCTTGGTAAAGATTTAGAGAGAGAAGGAGAAAGCTGTTTTCTCCATGATATCCTAGAACCCCTTTCATCCATAGTTTGGGTTCAAAGAATTGAACCCAAAGTTAAAGTCCCCATTTGGCCCGCTCAGCCTTCCCTGGACTGATGGGATCATGACTATTTTGATGCAGAATTTTTACTTTCACTTTCTTCTATGTTCAATTTTCCATTGTTTCCAGGCTAGGAAGCATTCCTTTCTGTATAGAGTTGTCTGCAGGGATAAAATCAGATAGAGTTTGAAGGAAACTCTGATAATTGAGGCCACCAAATTTCTATCATTTTGGTGGCAGAAACTGTGGCTTTCTTATCTCTGAATTTCCAGTGCATTGCACAATTCCTGGCATACAGTGGTGTTTACTAAATCTTATCAAATGGATAAACAAATGAATTTTTCTTTATTACACTCTCATTATAGTAGCATGGAATTATGAGAATGGTTTTACCAAATTATGAGTAGATCCTGTTATTTTAGATTTTTCTACAAGTAATTATTCTTTTCAAACTACTATGTCTAGGAACTGCCTTGCACAAAATAGACACAGGATGCATAATTGTTGATGCATTAGTGCATTTCGACCTATATATCTTGGGGTTTTCTAGTTATGTTTTCAAGAAAACTAGGGCTTTGTAATATCAGTGTCATGTCTAATAGGTCTAAGTTCTCAGTTCTAAGAACAAATACAGTTATTGAATAGAACTTTCTCAATTTAATTGTTTTTCTTTTCCTCCAATAATTTTTTTTCTTAAACATTGGTATTTGCTTGTGTGCTGGTATTTAGTAGTCAAAACTCACACTTGATCTCAATTACTTCCTTCTTAGCCCAATGGAATAATCTTTGACCTACCATTTGCAAGCTTATTTATTTTGTTAATTTTGATCTTCCTAAAATATGACCTCTTGAATTTTTCATGTCATATTGTGACACACAGACCAAATACATATAATGGGATCATAGTTTTACATGAGAAAATCATTCCTAGTTTTTACAATGGAATTAAGTTGTCACGATTTCATGGGTTTCTGTCAAAGCTACTGCAATTTCCTGGGCAAATTCCTGAACTACTAGTATAGATGAGGTTAAATTATTTTGGACCATGTTATTAGCCAATTCCATTGGATTATTCCATTATGCTATTTCTTTATATGACAAAAGGATCTTTGTGGAAGCACACACTGTTTCTTCCCATAACTCATGTTCAATCCCAGACCCTGAATTTCTGCTTCCTTGATGGAGCCATGTTTAGTATGGGTAGCCATGCCTACTCATAGACAATCTCACCAACTTGAGTAGGTTTGGTTTGCTTTTCTGGGATACATTTTTTTTTTAATAAAAAGGGGGAGAGATATCAAAGCAGAATTATAGCAGAAGATCATTTTTCGTTTTCCTTTTTTTTTCTATACATGGGAAAAAACAGCTCTTAAAATTCTTATCATTTATTCATTCATGAAATATGTATTTTGTCTGTGTCCACACTGATGAAGACAACTTACTAGATACTAGAAACATACTGATGGTCAACATAACCTAATCCCTGCTGTCCTGGCTTTACGATCCAGCAGGGAGCTAGACTGCCCACCTATGGTTCAGAAAATAGTACAGGTTCCAACTCTTTCTAGGTTATTAAAAGAACCTAAGGTAGTTGCTCTAAATTTGGATCCATGGTAAATATTTTCAGTTATAACTCCATTGAGATGCTGGAAAATAGATCTATTTGTAAGATTCTAAAGCTAGTACGTTCTGGGAGGATATTAATAAGTTAGAAAAAGAATAATTGGTGCATATGTGGAGAATTTGATTCATTCTCCATTTTTTTTTTTTTGATTTCCAGTACGTCATATACAAAAAGAAGAGCATAGTCATGTGTTACAGGGTAGGTAGTGCAATCATTTCTGATGAAAGATGATTTCAGGAAGACCAGAATTAAGAACCAACACTCCAGGAAGGGGTATGGGGTTTCTTAGGTAATAGCCCCCAGTGGCTCATTCAGCTGTACTGAAGGGAGTGGGGAAGAGGACAAATAACCCATTCCCTTTGTCCTTCAGATTGCCAGAAGGTCAAACGAAAAGCCACAGGGGAGGTGCTTCATGTCTGACATGTGTGATCACTCTTGAGTATTTCTCACCTCAGATTTCAAGGTCCACACCCATCCATTCATTGGTGCTCCACAGAAAACGCCCTTCTCCCACTCACAATGCTCACCCTTGGCCAGGGACTTCAGGCTTTGGTTGTGAGTTCCTGAAGTCAGAAGCCAAGCTTTCATCATCACTGTATTCTGAGCCTTTTGCACAGTACCTGTTGACATGTGGGTTGAAAGGAACCAACCTCTGAAGAAGCAGCCCCTCTCTCCAACATAGTGCAAGACTCCTGGATTAGGTAATGAGAAAATCATCACCAGATGCCTGCATACCTACTGTGGCTCTTGCCAAGACTTTGAGGGAGAACATCCATGGCAGGTACATGCAGACATTGGTTTAGGCCATTACAATCATCTGGATGGTCACCATGGCAACCACCTACAAGAAGTGCTTAGGTGTGTGAAAAGAGTGAGACAATAATACTGTGGTGTAGTCATTCAGCTAATTCATCCCAAGTCTAACAGAAACCTTTCCCATCAAAATTTTTCAGTATAGTAGCAATATCTCATAAGAGGCCTCAAGGTGGCTTGTGCTTAACATTGGGCTTATACAGTAGGGCAGTGCTCTTTAGGCTGACTGCTTATACTTTAGTCTTATGGCAAGGTGTGGTTTTAGCATTTTCATTTAAAAAATCTGGAGCAGTAACATTGGATATTTCTGGAAATTTTGCCTATTTGCATGTCAATAAATATTGTAGCTTGCTTGCATCATTATTTTTCTGGATTCCAAATGCAATGCATCAAGCGAGCATGTTCTGCATTAAAAGCAGACATGCCCCTCCTGCTAGATAAACAATGCTGAGTGCTTTCCACGTGACACAAAGTACTGGTATCTTGGTGTGGTTTTTAGGCTCCACTGCATGAACGGCAGAGCGCTGTGGTGAGAGGAAACCAGGGCAGGGAGGGAGTGAGCAGACTGCTCTCCTGGCTCTCCCCGGGACAACTGAGTGACCCCGAGTGTATCACTTTACCTGAGCCTAGGATTTCTCATTTTTAAAAAGAAATACTTGGGCTAGATAATTTCTCCACACCTTCTAGACTCTAATTTCTATCAGGTGGATATTTTGTACTTGAGTGTATAGGGAGGAATGTGAGTTGGAACCTCATTTTCAAGGCACCTAACTCAGCTCCTGCCCAGAGGGCCACCCCACTTCTGACAAATTCCATTGTCCTTGGCTACATAAATTAGAAACTATTTTAGTGTGTGTATCTGTCTATTTGCCTATTTTTTCCCTGCCAATTCATAACTCATCAGAAATGCTATACTTAAAATTACCACCACTTTTTACAGCCAAGGAAACTGAGGCATGATACTACACAGTGTCAGACCAAGTGAGACCTTATGAGAGTTTTTAAATGGTTTTGCCAATTTTTCCATAATAAGATATTTGTTTAAATTCTTGGTTTTGGAGATGTGATGACTATCTCATTCCTTTCCTCAGGTGAGCTCAGTAGGCAGCCTCATTAATACACCATGTGGTTTTGTTACGAAAATTATTTCCTTACTTTAGAAAACAGTTAATCACTGGAGTGTTTTACACAAGGGGCAATGATCCTAAAATTAACTTGAACTCCTTTCTCTGCTTACCAAACCCAAACCCAAACCAGCCAACTGAACAAATAGCACGGCTCATCAATAATTTCTCCCTGCACTGGCCCAATCATGATTAAAAGTAAGAACAGCAGATAAATGTGTATCCTAGAAGAGATTAGCGGTACCATTTATATAGTGTAAAGTCATGCAAACCATGCTGAAAAGGAAGTGCTTCGTCGTGGCAACATGGGGAGGAAGAAGGCCGCGGGGAGCCTCTGCCCGGGTGGGGGCCACCACGCACATGCATGCATCTGATGCAGCCATTGGTGTCCCCGCTGGTAAGCGTCCGGTGTGAGAGTGAGTGAGCTGTACAAAGTCTGTCTACATTACAAGGAGGAGCCAGCCAGTGACCCCTTTTAAACAGGCTTATTGGAAGGGGTCCATATGGAATCAGAAATCCCATCCCCTGTGGAGGACAGCGGCATGGAGCCACTGGGCGTGAAGGGGTCCGTGTCTGTGTCCGTCTCACCCTCGGCGAGGTACCGCTTCTCCCTCATCCAGCTTGACCCCCCGTTGGGGCCAAACGCATAATCGTCTCTGTCTTGGGAGATGCTAAAGCCACTGGGAGACCGCTCCAGCTCCTCGTGGTTGACTGACATGAGGGACAGGGGTGTATCGCTGTCCCGTGTGAGGCTGCGTCTCTGCCGGGGGGAGATTCGGTCCGAGTAGGGCCCGTGCAGTTCAGCCTGGGAGTGGCAGCTCCCTCGGGAGTCGAGAAGAGTCAAGATGGGCAGGACGGTGGGCCTTTCTGCATATGTTGCTGCCGAGGAAGGAAGAGTCCCCTGGCTCTTTCCAGAACTGGGGCCCCCTCGGGGCGGGTTCACAGGATCATGTGCAAAGAACCCATAGGGGCCGACCTTGTCGAGGGGCACCTGGTGGAAGCTGTAGGGGGGTTCAGGGGGGCCTGTCTCCGAATAGTTGCAGATGATGGTTTTCAAATCAGAATACCTGTTGTCCTCTTTCTTCTCTCCCTCAGCTGGCGAGGAGGCCTCCTTGGCCGGGTAGTACTCGGTGACGTGCACCTGCAGCCGCTCCATGTGCTGCATGTGCATGTCCACAAGAAAGTCCAGTTTCTTCCCCATGTCCTGAACCTGGAAAACATGAGAAGCTGGAGTTACTGCTTTTTTCTGGAGGTGAGCGTCCTTGTTATTGGTTGGGAGGAAATATTATAGTATCTTATCTACTTTGCAGAAGGGAAGAGAATTCTTGCAAGTCTTAATAATAAGAACAGCAATTAATAATTTATTTCATTTCTCCTACTCACAAGCCCTGCACAAGTATTAGTGCTAATCCAGAAACAAGCTGGGTAAGGGCTTTCCAGGAAGCAAAGGCTGAGAGCAGAGAGATGGCTTGAGCGTAAGTGTTACAGGCCTTCTTTGTCCTCCAGAGGAGGGGCTGGCCTTGCTAATGCCACCTGGGCCAAGGAGCAGGAGTTCCTGGTTTATGAACATTTCTTTAGACAGCAGCACGTGGACTGTTGGCGTGTGTTTCTGCCACATGGCGATGTAAGCCCCAAAGATACATGGTGGTGGTTAGCAAGAATGGAGCTTCTTAGAACTGGAGACCCTACCTAGGGGCCTTGAGGGATAGTGGAAGCTACATCTACTCTTGTCTTACTAAATTGGGAACTTATCTGAATTTTTGTGTGCGTATATTCAAGAGTTTGTGCACACATGTGTGTGTTCTTGCTCCGACAATTTGAAACGCACCAGGAAGCATTGTCAACAGGTGTATCAGCCTGTTTTACAGAGGGGGACACGAGCACAGTTACAGACGATGGCTGGGATGGCATCCCAGCCTCAACAGTCACTGACACTCACAGAGCAGTCAGTACCCGACTCTGCTTGTTGACTCACTTAATTTCCACAAACTCTATACGGTAGATACTATTATTATCTCTATTCCACAGGTGAGGGAACAGAGGCACAGACGAAGTAGAGCCGAGATCATAAATAAAAATTTAAAAATGAAAACTAATACTCTTGATATACCAAAAAAGAAGAATTTCTCTACCCTCTCCTGCATGGATCCCATTTTGGGTTTTGAATAAAATAAAAGGATTGATATGATCCTAAAGGAAGTTGGCAGCAACATTTACCTAGTGCAATGTCAGGCAGATGGTGCTAGAATATGAACTAGCAAACTGTGGAAGCAAAAGTGAGCTACACGGGTGCTGGGAATGAGCTTGTCTTTCCTCCCTGAGTGACCCTCACCCATATCCCGCCCTCCCCCAGCCAGGCCTCTTCACACAGGCCGCCCACTGTCCTGGACATTGAGAAAAGGAGGACCAAAGATGCACAAAGTGAAAAATAAGGAGGGCAGTTCACTAACATTCCCTAAAAACCACCACGAAGTGCATGATAGCAGCAGCTACCATGTGTTGAGTGTTCACTGTGTTCCACCTAACATTCTGAGCAACTGACATGTCTCAACTCATTTCATACTTACAGCAATTTCATGAGGTATTAAAATCCCTGTATTACAGACAAGGAAAACTGAAGCTTAGAGCAATTGATTAGCTTGCATGTGATCATCCAGTTAGTAAATGCTAAATCTGTGATTTAATTTTCACATTCTTTTGTGAATGGTAGATAGTGTTAATATTAATCAGGTATCTTAACTCCCTATAAAAATGGCGCTTGAAAATAAATTTTATATGCTTGCTTTTTGGTGAGGGAAAGGAAAGACCTACCTGTCTTTCAACTTTTACAAACTTCCCCATCATGCTTTGGTCTTCAATTTCTGATGTGGATGCTCTGGCTACGTATGGTTCATTCCTAAGAAAAAGCCAACACTTCTATAAGATCATTGTATCCAGTTTGCTTTTCAAGGTTATTCCAGCTAGGCAGGCCAGGCCCATGGAGCCATCATTGTCATCCTCATGCTTTTGCAGCCTGAAAGAGAATCACTCAACTCTGGAAGTGTGAATATATGTGAGTCAGGAAAAGTCAGAATTTTCCTACCTTCAATATTGGTACCTTATGCTTTCCTTCACTGTAGGAAAATCTGAAGCCAAATATTAAACTACTATTAGTTTACTACAAAGCAAGGAGAACTTGCTTTGTGTTAAAGTTAATAAAGCGCCTAACAGTGCCTAGAGTGTTTAATTCTTTTAAATTAAATTCCTTTGTTTTTGAGTCTCAGACTGCTGCTTGAGAATTTCTATTCTGAGTGAGCATGTGTGTGTGTGGTGGTGGAGGGTGTTGTCTAATCTCTGAAATTATATATTGTAGGTATAAATATTTCATCTGGCCAATTTCGTTAAGAATGGAAAACAAATGCTGAATCTGGAAGATGATACAAAAGCTAACACTGGTGGGGAATAGAATTGAGATGTGGGTTGAATTTACTCTTTGGCTATGCACAATTAATATCTCCCTAAATTCCAGTTAGTTTCAATATTTTCATGTTCTATATAGATGATAACTTTCAGGGAGTCCAGTTATTGCTCAAAACCATTCATGTTAGACACTTTCTCTATAGTTTATTTTTCTCTCTTACAGGCTACTGAATCCTGGTAAATCTCTGGCCTGTCTTTGGCTGAGCAGTCTTGAATTAACCCAGATGTCAAAAACTGGTGGGCCATGTGCTAAATCCAGCCTACTAGTGTTTTCCTTGGCCTGCACAAGGTTTTAAAATTTGTAAGCCATTTCAAAAATGGAGACTTTCACATAAAATCTGGATACTGTGCTTTTTTAAAAAATTAGACTATGTGGAAACAGAGGACCCTCATTCTTAAAATTAGCAGTAATAGAACAATATAACAATTCCTTCCCTTAGATGGGTCCTTATGGTCCCATCACTCCTTATGGCATCCCCAGGACTGAAGCTGAAGATTAAATGCCTATTTTCACCATGCTCATGTTTTTGCTTCTTTTATAAGAGGAAGGAGGTGCATAATATTTCTTAAGCCTGACTCCCTCACTCATTTATGTTACATGCCTTGAAGACATTTGGGAATCAAGAGATGTGAATTCAGGTAGTAGACTTTCTAAAGGATACCCTGATCAAAATTTTAAAACATTTTTTGGAGGGGGGAGAGCTGCTCTATTGAGGGACAACGTGCTCTGTGCTACGATGTTGACAGAGGCCTGACATCTGAGTGCCTTCTCTGGCCTTGTCCTGGCAGGGGTGTCAGTCCACCCAAGGATGACTAAGCAGGAAGAGCCAAGCAGCCAGCTGACGATGCTGTGGGCTCTGCTAACATGAAATGTTGTTCCAAAGACACGTCTAAGCCTCCTCTTGTTTTATAACAAGGAAACCGGTGTGGTTATTTTCATTTCCAAAACCAGAGAAAGAAGTATCATCCATATGGTCTGGGAAGAGGGGCAGGAGGTCTTCTGTGCAGAAATTTTTCAAATGGCCACAAACTGGAACAAGCTTCAAACTCTCTCTTCATTTTACTTAGGGGAGTGGCCACTTCACCCGAATGAAGGACCCACGCTGCGATTTGGGGGCGGGGCTGATCCACAGGCCCCACCTGGGAGACTGCTGGGATGGGTAGGTGAATGCCGTCCCTTTCTGAGACTTCTTATGTTTTGGAGTAGATGGAGGTCCAGGGGTGAAAATCATGTCTATTCTGAAAGAAACAGAGAAAAGAGCGATTAAATGGATTAAATTACACAGACCCTTGTTTTGGCAGGAAAGCAAATCATTCTATTCCCTCTGAAATCAGATACAGTCTTGGAACAGATAAGAAAAAGGAAGAGAGAGATACAGAGAGAAATAAAGAGAGAGAGAACATATGACCTCAGTATATATTTTTCCTTTTTTTAATCTAGTGATACTAAGAGCATCTCTCTATCCCAGGGGAGAGGGAGACAGACAAGCCACTGAGACAGGCTGAGGGCTGCATCTTATTATTTTTTATAGGAAATGTCCTATGTGTGCAGCTTTTTTATCCCTCATCCAAACATCTAGTTAGGGAGTTTTTGCAGCCAAATCCTAGACTCCATTTTCAGCTGTGCACATTGCTGCTACTCTGTGGGCCTCTCGGGCCATTAGAACAATGAGCCCAACGCCAGCGCCTGCATCCAGCTTCCATTTCTGCGTGAGGCACCAGCTCCTGCTCTGTGCCAGGATCAACAGGAGAGAAATGTTTCCCACTGTGCTCCAGGGCTTGGGTGGGGAGCAGCCTTGAAGGCTCATCACAGACCCAGGGCCATCAAGGCTGTGCACCCAGGAATAGCCAGGGGTCACTCTGTCTCCTCTCTGGAAACCCAGCCGCTCCTCCACAGACACCACCATGTGCTAAACCGACCTTCCTTTCTCTCTGGCCCACTTCAAGATTGGCATGGCTGGGAAAATGCAATTAGTCAACCTCCAGCTGCAACTCTTAGACATATATTTGCCCCCCAAAATGGCAAAAACTATGACAGTGTGATGGTCCACTCCATGCTCATTAAGATTGGCTGATAGTTTTGGAGTCCAGTATGTCATAGACATCATGCTCCCTGGCTCTGTCTCTCAGACATAAATAACAGCACGTTAGGCTCAGAATTCATTCACACATGCATTTGTTCAGCAGACATCGAACACTGTGTGCCTGCCACTATGCTAGGAAGTCGTAGTTGAAGTCCCAGTTAGAGATGATGCAAGGTCACGCATAACCATACCTCCAACACAGTCCGTGGGATGTTCCTGCCCACCCAGCAGGCCACTCCAGTGGGGAAACATTACTCAGACAGGGGAGCTAAGGCCAAGGAGGGTTCATACAAATTGGAAATCTCACACAGGTCAGAAAACAGATGGCAAATAGCACTCTGGTTTCCTGACTGTGGTTCAGGGAATCTTGACATCATACTGCCCTTCGTTTTTAAAAATTTGTTAAGGATATTTTTACAATGTATTAAATATTTGATAAATTTAAAAAGTAGGAGAAAAAACAAGTCACATGTGAACTCATCATCTTAGTATAGCCACTGTCATCTCTTGAGGGAAGTCCTGCTTCTTTCCTCTAGGCCCGCATATGGGAGAATGTGTGCATGTCATGTATATTTCTGAGTAAATATGTGTGTGTGTTTGTAATAATATCATACATATATATTAGTTATCATCATCTCAAGATCTAGAGTATATTTACTCTATGACATATTATATATAATAGATAACCATATATATGTACCACAAATATACATTGCATATGTATAAGTATATATATATATGTCTGAGTATATTATTAGTAATCATATCATAAATATTCATAAATCACATAATTAAAAAATCTCATTGTATACTTTTTCTAAACATCATTTTTTGGTGGCTGCATAACATTTTAATACACGAGCAGGTGCCATTATTTTCTTTTTTTTTTTTTGAGACAGGGTCTCGCTTTGTTGCCCAGGCTAGAGTGAGTGCCGTGGCATCAGCCTAGCTCACAGCAACTTCAAACTTTTGGGCTTAAGCAACCCTCCTGCCTCAGCCTCCTGAGTGGCTGGGATTACAGGCACGCGCCACCATGCCTGGCTAATTTTATATATATATATATATATACATATATATATATATATATATTAGTTGTCCAATTAATTTCTTTCTATTTATAGTAGAGACAGGTCTCACTCTTGCTCAGGCTGGTTTTGAACTCCTGACCTTGAGCAATCCACCCACCTCGGCCTCCCAGAGTGCTAGGATTACAGGCGTGAACCACCGTGCCCGACCACCATTGTTTTCTTAATCACTATTTCATAATTAAAGAAGTGCTGAGCTCTAGACAGAATAGGGACTTGGTAACCAGTCAACCTGGTCTGATTCCCAGCTCTGCTACCTACTACCTGCCAGCTGGTAATTAGGGGTAAGTCCTTTGAACTTTCAGCTTCCATCTCCTCACTGAAAAAATGGCACTGTAAAGAAATACTTTCTGGGGTTATGAGAGATTAGACACATATAGGTAGAGAACTTAGGAGCTTAATAAAAATTGTGGCCATTATTAGTTGAGCATTGATGCTATTTCCATTTCACTAGTATAATACCTGATGAACATTTTTAATATGGTAAAATTATATTTATAATTAGCCAGCAGGTGTCCATTTAGATGATCCCAACTTTGTTGGTGACATGGAAAGTAACACAGTCGGGATCCATTTGAACACACGCCTTCCCCTCTGCTTCAGCCCTGACCAGGGTGCTGACCTTGGCCACAGCAATGTCATAGAGCTTCTCCACCACCTGTTTGATCTGTTGCTTGCTGGCCTTAACATCTGCAATGCTTGATGAACATTTTTGTTCTTAAAAAATCCTCCCTGCATTTGGGATTATTTCTGGATGCCTTTCGCTGTAAACTCTAAAGTTCACAGGGCTTCAATTCCCGGGCATCCAGGAGAGCAGTGTCTCACCTTGTCTGAAGGTACTTTATCCTGGAAAGCATGTCGAGATGCCCTGCGGAGTACTGCTCGATCACATCCTTCACGTCGTAAGGCCTCAAAGTCTCCTTGAATTTTTTTTTATAGAGACGGAATTGTAGAATTCTGTAAAGCAAAATAAAGGCATTTGCGTGTCATGGGTGGAGCGTGAAGGAGACTATAATATGAGGCTGAGCAAACTCAGGGTCAGGGGAAGAAAAGAACCAAAGAGAAAACACCTTTCTGTGGAGAGTTCCAACTTCCAGTTCTGGTTCTGCCCCTTCAAACCACACAGAGTTAGGCTGGCTAGTACCTGTCCATCATGACTACCTCCCTTTATCATGTGAATAGTAAGAAAGTCGACATCATATGAGCTAACATATTGAGAGCATCCACTACATGCGGACACTGAGTGTAATGTTTATGAGCTGTCCCGGTAATAGATCAATTTACAGATGACACAGCTGTGATTCAGAGAGCTTCAGCATCTTCCCATCTGGCTCACAAGGTCAGAGCTGGTCCTCAAACCCAGGCTGTGTGCTGACCAGGCCCATGCTCTTAATCAGTGTCAGCGGTTGTATCTCATCCTCAATAGCCTCTTCCATTCTTTTGCTTGTGAGCTCCTAAAAAAGAAAAAACTAGTTTCTGTGTCCTGAGTTTTCTCTGGTTCGTTGTAAAGTGGGGCACCCAGAATTGGTAGGTGAGGTCAAACCCTCACCTCCATCCTTTATCGTTCCTTTCCTGGGAACCAGTAAAGTCACTCCTGAAGGCTAATGCTCACTGAGAGCCCCATCATGCCGTTAACTTCTGCTGTGCACAGCCTCAATTAAAACCTGAACCAGAGGTCAGTGTCAGGAGGCCACAGCCCATCCCAGACCCTTCCATCTCATGATTGCACAAGTCTCTTTTATTGTGCACTCAAAGTTCATTTTGTTTGTCATAGCTCATGGCTCCAGCCTCTCAACACTCTTTTGGCAAATTGACTATACATCTAATTGACTTTTCCATCCTTCTCAACTTCGTGTTAATTTAGAACCTTCCCTTTGTGTAGTTCCATCTGTGGCAAGCATCAGCAGACTACGGTTCACAGGTCAAATCCGGCCCACTGCCTGTTTTTGAAAGTAAAATTTTATTGGAATTCTGCCACACCCATTCATATATGTACTGCGTTGGGGCTCAGAAAACAATACCCCAAAATGAAGGCCTCAGAAGCAGCCTCAGAAGCAAAAGCTTTTCTCTGAACTTCTCCTGCCCTCCTGACTCTCTGGTCTGTTCTACCCTGGGGTAGTCATAGAAACTAGAATCCCTCTTCCCCAAGGTGGGTCATAGAAACCAGAACCCCTTTTCTTGAAATCCAGCCATAAAATCTAAAAATACTACTCTAACTTTCCCTCTGCCTTCCTGGGTAAAAACTGGCCATAAAGTATGTGACTTACCTTGTTTGACTGTCAGTCATAAGACCCCCATTCCAGAGAGGGCCTCACCCCAACCCCAGGAGGAAGGGATGCTGCTCAGAAAGGCCAAGAGCTAGACAGACAGGCTTGCTGGGTTTCCCTACTCAGTCTACTAGCATTAGCTCACACCCTTTTTGTCCAGTCATATTTCTACGTGGCTGTCTGTACTTTATTGAATCTAAGCGTAAAAATGGACAATTTCCCCCTGCATGTTTGGGTCTTCATTCTGAAGGCTTCTGTGCATTCACATTAAATACATCTGTGTGCCCTTTTTGCAATTAATCTGCCTTTTGAAAGTTGATTTTTCAGTGAGCCTTCAAGGGGCCGAGGGGAACTCCCTCTCCTAGGTCCCTACAATGGCTACTGCTGCTTCTGCATTACAGCGGCAGAGCTGAGTGCTTGCGACAAAGACCTATGGACCACAAAACCTAAGTATTTACTGTTTGACCCTTCATAGAAAACATTTTCCAATGCCTGAATTAAGGCATCAATAAAAATGCTAAAAAGGAAAACGCAGAAACCAGGCCACGGAGTACCCCAGCAGAGACTTCCTCCAGCTCAACATTGTTAACTGGTTTTCTTTGAATAAGGTCATTCATCCTCACAGTTGCGTTGTCATCAACCCTATTTATGTCACATGGTACACAATGGTATTCTGTGAAACCAGGACAAAGGCTTTGCTGAGGTCCACATATGATAACACTCTTGTGCTTCCCTGATCTACTGGACTGGTAATTGTGCTGAAAATATCATGACCTGAATATCATGCCGAAAATATCAGCTTTTGGAGACTTCAATGTAGTTTCTAGAATTTACTGCCAGCCTTATAAGGTGCTAACAAGCCCATATTCTGATAAAGTTTCTTTAAGTGCTAAAGTAACTTTTTTTTTTATTTTCTTGCAGAATCCTAAAGCAAAACAGAAATAGCCAGGGTGGATTATGATCGCTTCTGATACTGTCAAAGAATCTATAATTTATCACCTTGTTAAAGAATGCTAATTAAAAAGAACTCTAGGGATGAAGATAGGCAGAAGCAAAACAATTTTGAGCAAGGAGGCTATCAAGGAAGAAAACCCCATGTCAACACCCCCCTACCCTGACACCCTTTAACATAAATGGTGTTTAAAGCAAGGGAAGAGCATACCAGCTGGAAATACCACCAGGAGGGCTGCGGGGCATGCTTATAACAAGGCAGGCAAGAGCCGCCCACAATGATGTCTAATGTCAGCATCATTCTTACTGAGACAGCATCCCCCAAAGAGTACGTAGTTATGTCCTCCTGGGACCTGACTCAGGGTTATTGGAGGGGCTTCCTGCTTCCCTTCCCAAAGCGCAAGAGCAGGTTACAAGCTGCTCTCGTGGGAGTTGAGCTGGGGTCCTTGGGTGCACGTGGTGGGGAGGAGGGGACATTACCTGACGGCTCGGATGGCGGCCTTCAGGGTGGGAATCATCTCTTCAATGAGGAAGTCATTCCCGTAGCCCCTGTCTTCCGCCATGGGATCGCCTGTCCCGGCATCTGGGAGGGAGATGCACATATCAGGCCTGACACGCCCTCGAAAAGGCTTGGGGACTTCGCTGTTCAGTCAGCACCTTCCAAGCCTCTGGACTAGTCAACCCCCAGCCTTTGCTCCCACTCTGTGAAGCCATGCACTATTCTCCAGCTGTGACGGCGTTCTGCCTTTCTGAGCAGCCCATGCTCTCTTCCAGAAGCAGAGGCGTGTGCGGCTCAGGACTGGTGGGGTTGGGAACAGGCTAGAAGGGAGGCAAAGTGAGTCCCACCATCTCAGAGTGGCCCCTGGGAGCAGGCAGATGGCACATGCTTACAGTGGGATTCCTGCTCTGCCAGTCTCTAGCCTGGTGACCTTGGGGAGGTCACTTTCTGAGCTGTGCGCACCTCACAGGTCTTGGACAAGACTGAGTGGTTGGTGGGGCTCGGGGCCTGGGGGGCTCAGACACTGAAGACACGGGCTTTCCTGCTTGTCTCTCTTTGCATAAGTAAAAGAAGCACATGAGGACATTGCTCCTACGGGTTCCACAAGGTGATTTTCTGACACCTCTTCCCATGCTGGGGGGCACTGAGGTCCTGTCTCCAGTTCACTTTGCGCCTGGACCCTCCCCATCCTTCAAGTGGACCTCTGTGGCAATTCACTCATCACGGCCACCCCTGGAAACCACGGCAACATGTCCCTAGGCTCCCTGGACAGGATTTGTGCTGACAGTGGTGGGCCCCTGGCCCAGGAAAATGGCTAGCATGGGAGCCTCGTGCCCCATGGCTCCTGGGAACGTATCACAGACACCTTCAGCCCAAAGGACATGGATGCGGGGAAGCAAGACGTTGGTTCAGGGAGGGAGGGGAGAGTTATGGACTTGAGAGTTCTTCCGTGGAGACAGGAGAGGCGAGGGAGGGAGGAGAGGAGGAGACAGAGAGGGGAGAGGAAAGGCGTTACCTTCAGAGCTCTGCCAGAAAGCGTAGGCTTTCATGCGGAAGGCGGTGCGGAAACGCTCTTTATTGTTTAAGCCAACAGGCTTTGGTTCTTTAGAAGGACTTTCTTCTATGGCATCTACATTCAGAGGGGTAAATAGCTTTCCTTTAGTATTGCTACCACGAGGATTAGAAAGGCGAACCCGATCCAAGAGACCCAGCTTTTGGCTACAAAATAAGCAAAAGTGAACAATTTTCCTCCTTCAGTGCAGGCTCTTACAATTCCCCGTCCCTCCATAAAGACTCACACATTCTCCTCCAAGGAAGCATGGGGACCATGCACTCCTCTGCTGAAGAGTCTCATTAAGCAGTGGAATTGGGCAGGGTGTGGCTCAAGTCCTGTTAAGGGGGCTCAAAACTTACTAGCTATTAATATTATGCCTTTGGCAAGTTTCTTAACATCTCTGAACTTCAGTTTCCTTGTATGCTTAAGTGGAGCTCATGTGAGACTCAGGATATGAAATGCCTGGATCATTGCAGTGTGCTGCAGAGACATCCTTCCTCATGCCCATACTCTGCACCTATAACTTCCTGTCTTTCCTTTCTGCCATCGGCAGTGCCCAGGTCGTGATTTACACAGACAAATCCTTATCCAATGTTCCTTGAACAGAATCGGACAACATAAATGACATAAAGCAGGAATTTTCAACCTGCTGTCCACAGACTGACCCCCATGGTGAGAATTCAGAGGTCTGTGAACTTGGATGGGAGAAAAATATACCTTTAATTTACTAACTTCTACCTAAAGTGTAGCATCTTTTTCAATTGCAAGTTTGCATAACAAAGCCCAGTAATATCCTCAGTGCCTGTGCCTTTCCATGGTACAAATCACAGATAATTTTATATCTTGTTATAGAAGGTACTGTTTATGCTCATCGCTGCTTCATGATTGTGGCTGCATCCAACCTGCCAACGTCTTGTCATTAAGTTCACCACAAACAGGCACATACATGACTACATCTCAAATTTTTAAATGTTTTGATAACATTTTCAATATGACCAGTTTCTTTTGTAACTGTATATTCCTTTTTATTTACAGGTTCAATTATTATTGTAAGAAGGGAATCCATGGGACTCACAATACTGCCAGAGGGTTCTTGGTACAAAAACCCAGTTAATAACGCCAACAGAAAGTTGCCCTGGTACAAAAAGCCAGTTGCACCTTGGCTTGAGCCCACGTCCACCTTTCCCATCTGGCTGACCTTGGGCACATCTCTGACCCTTCAAGCCTCAGCACCTCATCTGTAAAACAGGGATACACATTCCCTGCTTCACCTGGTTGCTGGGAGATGATGTTCGTCAAGGACGTGGCACAGGCTTGACACACAGCCGGTGCTCTCCAAATATTAATTTCGTCCCTCTGCTTCTCAACCTCTGCCCCCTTGCCACAATGAGCATAAGGAATAAAGTCCCCTTTGTACGGTACTTTCCAAAGAGAGCCACACTGCATGTTTTCACATATCAACGCAGCGGTTTCCCCTCCGCTACCCCACACGGGGCTTGGCACACAACAGACACTTACGCACTCATATACTTGTAGAATTAATAAGCGTGTGAAAGAACATGGCTGGTTGAACCAACTTTGCATGGGTTTGAGATAATGCTGTATTTTTCGAAGAGTGTGTCTAGTTAGGACAGCCATGTGCTTCCACCAGAAGCTGCTGGTGTCTTGGCAGCTTGGAGCAGTGTGGGGTCATGGGGTTGGCGCTGCAGAGACGGGGCATGGCCACTCCTGCCAAGCAGTCAGCCTGCGCTCTCTGAACTCCAGCTCCACATCTGTTAAGGGGGCCTAACAATATCTGCCTCCTGGAGGTTGGTGCAGTATTACACATGATAATATGTGTAACGTTTCCTGCCTACAGTCTGGCACAGAGAACGCACTAAGAAATATTTGAAATAACCAATGAGCAAATGATTGAATAAACGAATGCTTACAGAAATGAGCAGAGAGCACTTATCTCCTTCTAGACCTGTTCTCCCTCACCCAGCACTGTTCTGGCAGTTAAACTGAGGAACTCCATTAATAACCAGCCCAGGGTAAATATAAAGAGACTCTAATATTCAGCCAGCTCCATCTTACTTGAATCAAAGTAAAAATTTTTGGAACTGCTTTCCTGACTGGTACTATATGAATGGCTAATAGGACAGAGACTATATCAGGGCCTGTGGGCTAAAAATAGCGGATGACGCAGGAACTCAGCTGAGCACACACAGAGGCTTGCCTGCTCCACACTGTGTGGGGACCGCACATTTCCACATCTGCCTGCCTCATTGCATTCGGTCGTCCTAGCTACAAAGGGACTCTGCCTGGTTATCTTTGAACCTAGCACATTCCTTTGCTTTGCACACATGGATGTGCAGCATAGTGGCCAAGATTATGGACTCTGGGGCAAAACCAGTCTGGGTGAAAACGTCCTGATGAAGCATGTGACTTAGGCCACATCACTTATACCCTCTGGTCACCAGCTTCCATAAGCCTCGCTTCGCATGGATGTTTAAGGGTTAAATAAGGCAGTGCATGCCAAGAGCTTGGCTGGCTATCTGGGATGCAGGAAGCACTCAATAAATGCTGGCTGTCATCATTATCTCGGTAAGTAATCCTCTTCCCACAGAAGCAGTAGGACCCGTGTGGAAAGGATGGATACAATTTCCCTGGCCACACACACACACACACACACACACACACACAAAAGCTTTTGTTCTTTTTCTTAAATGAATAGGGTGAATTTTGGGATTTATATATTATTTTACAGAACTTCTAATGCTAGTCTCAAAACATTCCACATTGTCATTTCACTCCACCTCCATAGGAGATAAGTATATGAGGAGCTTAACTCTGGATAAACTAAGCAAGACAAAATTAATAGCAGCTGCTTTTTCCTACCTTGAAATTTCAGTATAATTATTGAATATTAGAAAGATAGTGAGAGGACTCTCTTGGTTCTAACTGTGCTGGAATTTAGGATTTGCTTGTTTTGGTATTTAAATGCTTCCCTGCAACTGTAACCATTTAAATTGCTTTGGCCATGTTCACGTAAAAGCCCATTGGTCACAGATGACAGTTTAGACGGCGTTAGAAATCCTGGTGCGTCGTCAGGCACAAGTCAGAAGACTCGGCTTTGAATTATTCGCAGCCATTGCACCTAAGAGGCTTATGGAATTCTTCCTCCAGCAAAGGGGATGATCAGCTTACTTATTAATTGTGTCGCCTGAAATCCAAGACCCCAAAGGATAATTAAATGCAAGGCAAAGTTCAGCCCTGAAACTCAAAACCCATTTCTGCCCTTCTCCGTATGGATTTGCAGTGCACAATTCAGGCCTTGTTCTAGGAGGGTACTGCAGATCTTGCAAGAAAGGCCTTCTTTGGAGCTGATATCAGATTTCCTTGGAAAGCCAGGGTTCCTGATTTGTTAAGTGCAGATGAACAATTCCAAACATGAATTGTGGAAAGTGCAAACAGATGGACTGGGGACCGGAACGTAAAATCAAGGTTATTCTGTCCTGGGCTCCTGCCTTGGGTCTCGGCTCTCAGGGAACTCCAGCCAAGTTCAGCTCTGTGCAGTTCCCTGACATTTAGCACTTTGCACGTGCTGCGAACTCTCCCTGGGAAAACCTTCATCGCCTTTTTCATCTGAATAACTCTTGTTTGTGTCCCAAACTTGGCCCAAGCATCAGCCCCAAGGCTCACTTATCAGCACATCTGGATGGTCAGTGTAGCAACTAAGATCCCTTGGAAATCCATTCACTGCGCCCCGAGAACACCTGAGGCTGTTCTCATCCGTGGTACTTGGCTGCCGTAGTGAAATCTTTGACTCACTAGGGACTGTCCCACTACATCAGTGGTTGTCACTGAACGTGATTTTGGCCCCCTCCCCCCTCCGCCACACACACACACACACAGACACACTCCCTGCCACAGAGGACATTTGGGGATGTCTGGAAACATGTTTTGTTGACACTACTGTTGACCCAGCAATGGCGGCAAGCACTGCTGCCATCTAGTGGACAGAGGCCAGAGACACGGTTAAACATCCTGTAACGCACAGGAAATTCCCCACAAAAATCATCTGCCCAAATATCAAGCGTTCTGAGGTTGAAAAACTAAAAGGCAAGCTTTGGGGCTCAAATCGACGTTGTTGAATTTGTATATTCAGCATCTATCCCATTTCCTGGCATGTTGCAAGCCTGAAAGTATTATTATGATGTTGAATGAAGGAAGGAATAAAATATTCAGTCTTCTCATTAATAAAATGCATCTAACCTCAGCGGAGAGAGGCAGTGCTGTATTGTGAAAAGATTGTGGACTTTGGGATAAGAGCACTGGGTTCAAATTTCTGCTCAGTAGTTAATATTCCAACTTGGGTAAGTCATTAACTCTTTCTGATTCAATTTCTTCATCTGTAAAGTGAAGCTAATATTGATTTACTCAACAACGATGTTTTCAATATCTTGTAAATGCAAGGCTCCTGGTAACTTGTTGAGTATACAGTGGTGATTGAAACAGATGTGGTTTTCAGCCTCCAGTGAGCTTATGATAAAGTTGAGAAGACATAAAATAAGTAAATAGACACATTTATTGCTAGAAATCTGACAAGGAAACAGGGCACAGTGATGAAGAAGAATGGAAGGTCTACTCAGGTAGAGTGGTCAGGGAAGGTGTCTTGAGTGGGTGGGAAGCCAATTAGAGCAGTCCAGGAGTAAGATGATGGTGGTCCAGATAGAGAAGCTGAGACCAGAAGGGTGAGAAGAAGCCTCGCTTCAAAGAAAAGGGACCAAAGCTCTCCAGGCAGAAGAGGCAAGGGGAATGAGGACTGGGATTGTGTCCCCAAAGGGAGGGCTCATGGTCGAAACATCCTAAGTGAGGAGCAGAGTGGCACCAAATGAGATCAGAGGCCAGATCAGTCAGGGATTTTAAAAATAAAAATCATAGCCACAGCTGTAGGAGGTAGGTACTCTTACTATAACCATCAGATAGATGAGGAAACTGAGGCACAGAGAGGTTTGGTAATATGCTCAAAAATCATATAGCCAAAATTATTAAAAATAATCTGTAACTCCCAGCATCTAATGTGGCAAAACAACATGGCTTCAATTCTGCTACTGTGGCCACAAACTCACAGCACTGCAAAAACAGAAATCACAAGACTGACAGAAGGGACTCTTTGTGACAATAAGACATCAAATTATAAGCAAGACCTAAGGCCATGCCAGGCAAGGGTTAAGTCACACACCTCTACACTTAAGGAATAAACAATGTTCTAATTGCCACAAAGTTTTTTTTGTTTTGTTTTGTTTTTTCACTCTAGCAAGTAAACAAGCTCTGGCATAAGCAATATTAAAACAATCGCAGCTCACTGACTGCCAGATACTGACTAACTGGCCCCACCTCCTGTTCCACAAGCCACAGCTACAGCTCTGATTGGACAAGAGACTGATTTCTGTAACTTTCTCCTGGTAAGAGACCACCAATCGTGGACCGGTTCTGGCCAGTTTACAGCAGCTGAACACTGAGTGCCTTTGTGTCCCTGCTTTATGTTTTGACATGTAGAGCCTAATTGTAATACATTTTCATGTTTAGTTTCCACTCCAAAGTGAAGGTGGGGTGTATGTAACATGCATGTTTGTTTACTGTGCATGTGCGAGTCCCTCTTTGTGAATATTCATAGCTGCTCCTAGAACCTGTTGAATATGCATACTTGGCCAACCTGTTTAGCATAAATTCCTGTCTCACCTTTCCCTCCCTCAAAGCGTCTGCCTCTGGTTTTGGCCAGAGTCTTGCTTCATAGCCTGAAGGTTGTAATTCTTTATAAGAAATAAAGTTTTCCTCTCCAAATTGATAAACCTTGGGATATTTCATTGACAGCACACAGGCCCTGAAGTGGCTTGGGAATCGCCTAGCCCAACCTCTGCCTTCCAGTGATACGGGACATGCATCCAGGTGGCAGGTGGTTCCTAAGGGACTTGCAATTCTGGGAAAGGAGAAAGCAGGAAAAGTGAGGAAGAAGCAGGGTTGTGACTGGACTGCCATGGCCTGGAAGGAACTGCTTCATGACTTTGAAATAACTGCGATGTGTTAACCTGGTTCTCTCTCACTTGGACAGGTTTGCAAAGTCAGCACTGCTGAGCTCAAGGACCTGTTTGGTTTCCTCTGATCCAGTGAGTCTGAGAATCTATAAGCATGATCCCAGGACATTGCAGCTGGTGCTGCAAACACACACAGATTTGCACACCCATGTGACTGTGAAGAGCAATATATTTTTTTCTGATGGTCTCCTAAAAATAATTATTTTCTCCATGTTCCCAAATCTCATGTATGAATAATACACCAATTGATCAGCAGTTGATCTCTAGTAAGCATTTGCTATATGCTGGGCTGTCTTCTAGGCATGACAGGTGTCATTCCAGCCAGCCTATGAGGTCCGTGCTGTTATCACCCCCACTTCACAGATAAGGACATGGAGACAGAGAGAGGTGTGTGAGTTGTGAAGAACACATGCTAATAAGAAGGGGAGCTGGGCTTTGAAGTCTGGTTGTCTAACTCCGGAGTCTGTCCTCAGCCTTTATGGCTATGACCGCCTCCCAATTCTACCACCTGGTTACTTTTGGTCACTGGTTAAAGAGGAGAAAGGACCGAAGATCTGGAGGGAGCTAGGCATACCCAGGTTCACATGCCAGCCCCTGTGTCAGTTGTTTCACCTCACTAATACCCAGTGTTCTCGTCCATGTAGGGGGATAATAAAATCTAAATATTTCATAAACATCCATCTCAAATCTTCTATCCTGGATCTATTGAGACAGCTTCCTACCATACACAACCCATAGTACCTGCCTTTGCAAATACAGAGGAGAGTAGAATTGTGTCCCCTCAAAACATGTTCAATCCCCGACCTTATAGCTGTAAGCGTGACCTTGTTTGGAAATAGGGTCTTTGCAGTGTAATTAAGTTAAGATGAGGGCATCCTGGATTAGGGTGGGCCAATGACTGCTGTCTACATAGGAGAAAGGAGAGGGAGATCTGGACACAGGCACACACACACTCAGAGGGCAGAAGGCCATGTGAAGATGGAGGCAGAGATCGGAGTGATGGGTCTACAAGCCCAAGGAACCCTAAGGATAACCACTAACTACCAGAAGCCAGGAAGGGGCAAAGGAGGATGCTCCCATGGAGTGTTCAGAGGGACTGTGGGCCTGCGACACCTTGATTGCAGACCTCTAGTCTCCAGAATGGTGACAGAATGCATTGCTGCTGTTTTAAATCACCCGGTTTGTGGTAATTTGTGATGGATGCTATAAGAAGCTAACACAGCAAACCATGAGGGCTTAGGGGATATACTTAGTGGAAAGGCCTGTTTTCAGGCTGATGGAACCAAGTCAAGGCGCTGTGACACATCCTCGTGTGCCGAGGAGAGATGTGCTCGTAGGGAAAGAGCAGGCTACGTGATACACAGGGAGGATCATCCTTTCTCATATTTTTGAAGCCATAAAAATGGAATTTCCACATTCTCAGAAGAACTGGGAAGAAGGCTCTACCCTTCTCCTGGCTTCTATCCATGGGAGGAGGTGAGTTATTTGATAGATTACGGTGAGTGTGCAATGCCACTGGCTCTGTTCCTTTACTGGGCAGGTTCCGTAGCAGATGTCAGTGAGCAGATGTGGTCTTTCCCCAGCTCTCTGCGCCCAGCGCTGGCTGTTCTCTGCGCCCAGGCAGCTTCCAAGGCCAGACTGGGTGGGAAGTGTCACAAAGCTCCCTGTTGTCCCCAGAACCAGCCCTGCTTTGCCCAGCAAATGTAACCTATATTTTAATCCTTCTCTGATTCCTGGGTCTATTTCTCAATTGATTCTCTGGTTCCTAAACCAGAGGGGAAAGAATGTTATACTTACCCCCACCACCATAATTCCAAAAGGAAAATTGAGATTAAGTCTTCAGGATATGTCTGGGATCCTTCTGAGGTTAAACAAAAGTGGTCTGAGTCTCACCTCTGCATCTCAGTGACTCTGTGGCCTGAGACAGTGCTGCAGGGTGTGGATGGCAGCAGAGAAGACTAATAGCCATGGGATTGTGTTCAAGCCGCTTGTTTTGCTCTGGGTAACAATTTTCTCATAAGTAAAGTTAGGGGATCGGATTAGTTGATCTCCACATTCCTGTTTATCTTTAGTAGTCATTGATTCTAGGGCATGGGAGGTGTCTTACTGCCAACATAATCCTTGACTCAGATAAATTTTATGTGGCTATGTTTGAATTAGTGTCTGGCCAAATGCTCCTTCATATACGATCCTGGTCTGTGCTCTCTCTCAATTCTTCTCTCTCTGCCATGAGCCTGGTCTCATAGCAGAGACTCCAGCTATGTGAGGCAAGAAAGGAAGAAGAAAAGAAAACCAGTACAAGGGAAGCCTGCAGGGACTGATGAGGTAACCACTCCCAGTAACTAGAAAGGTCTCGCATAGTGGTTGGTTGGGGCCATAAACTATGGACCTAGGCCAGCGGGATCCAAGTCCTGTTCTTGCCACTTTCTAGCTGTATGACCTTGTACAAGTCATACAGCTAGAAAGTGGCTTAGTATGATCTACTGTTGATGTTCTTTAATGAAATATGATTACTAGGAATTTGAAAATGTATAGGTAGAATTTATACCTGTGATAAACAACTATTGTTTTTGGCTGCTTGATGTTTCATCTTCATTCTTTGGGAAAATAGGAGTCTATTCTTTTCAGGAACTGATTCTCCCCATTTCCATCAAGTGACCCTTGTCGGGGCTGCTACTCATGGAACTTATATGAGTTCCATGTAAGTTCCAATTTACATGTGTACCCACCCAGTCTCACATGGAAACCTGGCCCACATGGTCGGCCTTTACCTTCCAAAGCATAGAGATTGTCCAGGGTGTGACGGTGTGACCCAAATTGGACTGATTGGAGTGCTTCTCTGGGATTTTTTTAACTAGTGTTGGGTAAAGGACAGATGGACAGAAGAGGAAAAAAATATGTAATCCTGAGTCTTTCAACATCAACAGCTTTGTTGGTATGGAGAAAGTCAGCTCATGGGGTGAAATCATCACAAAAAGAGAAGCAGAGGCAAGAGATGAAGAGAGGA
This sequence comes from Microcebus murinus, assembly GCF_040939455.1. Lineage (NCBI taxonomy): Eukaryota > Metazoa > Chordata > Mammalia > Primates > Cheirogaleidae > Microcebus > Microcebus murinus. Next base: position 35,582,929 of record NC_134110.1, on the reverse strand, counting down.
AACCCAGAGGGTCACATTCCTTGTTTCTCAGGGGTCTCCACCTGCTCTGATGGGTGGCTGTGTGAGCCATGCCATTGCTCTTGGTCCAGAGTAGTTTAAGATGTATCTATGACACTTGTAGAATAAAGACTTTGTTCATCCATCCATCTGTCCACTCTCTCAGTAAGTTCATATCGACCAAAAGCTGACCACATGACAGGTGTGTTCCAGGCACTTTTTCAGGTGCTAGAGATAAAGCAGTGAATACAACAGAGTCCAGACTCTTGGAAGCATTTGGTCTAATACATACAATGTATTAAGGAATCATCACAGGACCAGGGGATGGATATTGAGGGGAGTGGGTGGAGAGTCAGGGAAGTCCTCTCCTGGGAAGTGACACTAGGCAGAGCCCCAGATGAAGTGACAGAGAAACTATATGAAGATGTGAGGTAGGATTTCCTGGCCGAGGGAGAACAAGTGTTCAGATCACCTGTCAGTTGGATTAACGACCTCACTGTATTCATGGACAGCTAGGAGGGCACAGCACCCACCTGTGCTGCAGCAGAGCCAGCCTGATGTGGCGGAAGGAGCACAGGCTTCTCCAGAGAGCCAGACAGAGCTGCGTCTGAAGGGCCCACCTTGGCTATTGCTGTGTATGACTCAGGTGTACGTTATGTGAATGCTTGAGCTCAACTTCCTTGTAAGTGACATGGGAGTACAATCCAGCCTTTAATCAGGTCATTTATTTATTCACTTCACAAGTATTTATGGGGTACATCCTATATTTCAGGTACGGTGGTAACCTTGTGGAGCTCATGGTCTAGCGAGACATTTCATGCTTCCTTTTCAGGATCTATGATTCTGAGGTTAATCAGAAGGAAGACAGCCAACTTCTATTGTGGGCTTACTAGGAGTTGACCATAATAAAGTGTACACACACACACACACACACACACACACACACACGCTTTATTAAGGAAGTTCTGGTCCCACCTAAAAGCACAATGGTGGGGGAGCATCTAAACTAGGTGAGGAGGGAGGGAGGGTGTCAACTGCCTCCATTTTTATGAGACTCAAGGTGAAATCTGTAAAGCACTCAGCATAAAATGATCAAAGCCAACTTCTCAGTCACAGCAAGAATTCAGCTGAGCTTATGTTCCTCAAACAAGTCCACATAAATCAAAACAGTCAAGACAACCTTTATAAAGCAATAGCTTTATAACTAACTATGGACTTGAGCTCTTTCCAATAAGTTGACTATAAAGTTATTTGTCTTATTCCCCAAATAGCCCCAGGATCTGTTAAGTCACTGAGAATATACTTCTTTCCTCAGCTGACAAGTAAACAAATGTGTGGAATGCTTATGCTAGAAGCAGGCAATAAGATGAACTGACTCTATTTTGAAATACTAATAAAGTAAGATTGGAGCACCAGCTAGCTGTCAGCTGGTGGCAGAAGGTGGAAGATGCCTGTCAGTTAGTATTAATCTGATACACACGTACACTGCTGACCATCCTGCAGTGACTGTGTTCCCTGTCTTCTTGGGTAAATGCCTTGACTCCTCTGTGGACAATTCTCCCACCCTGTCTCCGGATCTCATTCTCACCTCCAGATTGTGCAACTATAACCCACCTGGCATCACACCTGCTAACCCGTCAGCCAAACCTGACTGCTGTTCCATCGTGGATGAAGGAGATTGAGTGGCTCACATGACTGACCTTGCTCTTCTCCTTTGTGGAGGGAAAGCCACCAAATACCCAGCAACTCTGACCCTGAGAGGTCATGAAATAGATTTTCCCACTGCACCCGCGGCAGAGAGGAGGTTCTTGAAAGGGGCCTGTGTGAGTCAATGACCAGATTTCGGAGAGCCCCTTGTCCATAACTGCAGAGGCATCCCCGGGAAAGCCTCGAAATGCATCTATCTGGGCCCTGATTGAACCAGCAGCGCTGAATTCAATGCACAGTGGCGCATTCCAGTTTGGCTGCATGCTGTTCATGTCTGTATAGAAAAGGCTCTAAAGGTAGATATAATAATTCACTTGCAGTATTAACATCTGCATGATTTAAAACCCCACCGGTCACGACACAAAGAGAGTGAAGAACACCCGCTGGGAGTCCTCAACCTGGACGCCGTGACCCCTGGTGCTCACGGGCTGTGGGACTTGGGGTGAGCCTATCTTCTCAGGGGGCCTCAGCTTCCATAGAAATATCTGGAAGAGTTCTCTGTGGTGTCTTCCCACTCTGCCTGGGGAGCCACATGCTGCAGGTCCTCTAGCGACTGTCCTGATGTTGTCATTGCCAATCACCCAGCCTTCCTTTCCCATCTCCCCAAACACCCCTACAGCCCAAACTGGGTCTGGGCGAGAAACGAGCAGCTGTTTGAAAACACACACAAGGGTCACGACCAGCGCTGTATGCAATTGCTCCTTCCACCTGGGACTACGTGTGGAGGGGGCTCCACGTGCTCACTCAGGAGGACTTGACTCAGCTTCCCAAGGCCACTGTTCTCAAGGGTTCCCTACAGGGTGGTCCAGGGTCCTGTCACCTCCTCTGCCCAAATTCTGCCAGCTCTAGAAAGAGAGCAGTTGGACGTGGAGTCCAGGAGATCAATTGTGAGCCTCACATGTGGTTTTTCAGCAATAATAGTTTATATATATACACACTACATATACATTTATGCTTATAAATATATAAGTAGCTTGATGTTTGCAAGAGATGGTTTTTCTTTACAGTCTAGAACATAGTTGCTAGTTTCCCCAACATTGTGACATCGAGAGAGAGAGAGAGAGAGAGACAGAGAGAGAGAGAGAGAGAGAGGGAGAAGGGAGGGCTAGAGGAACGATCATACCCCCCAGAAGTGTCTCCTGTCTCTGCAGTAGGTGTGGTTTACTGGGAAACCTCCACAGTTGTAGGAATCATGAACTACAGTCTCGTTCACTTTCTGCAGTACCATCTGTGAGCCCGAGGAGCAAGCGAAGCAGTATGTCATGGAAATAGCATAGTCGTAATATTCATACCTGACTCTGAATTTGGATCTTGCCACTCAGTCGCTGTGTGACCCAGGGGGAATGACTCAATCTCTCTGAGCCCCAATCTCCTCACCCACAAATGAGGATATCGGGCCCGTCTTACATCGTGGTTGTGAAGACCAAATGAGATGACGTGTGCGGAACTCCTGGCACAGAACCCAGCCCACCGGAGACACTAAGTGGCTGCTGCTGTGATTCTTATTAAGGTGCCCTTGAGTAAACCGACGTGAAAATGGCAGAGGTCAGAACAGCAGGGACCTATCTTGTGACCTGCACAGCCACCAGGGGCCCTATGCCATACAGAACCGGACCCCCTGTCCCAGCACAGTGGTGGGCTGAAGGGAGGGGACTCGTAATCAGAAACTTACCTGGCTGCTGCCTCCAGCTGTTCTTTCCTGTAACAAGAGGAAGAAAGAAAAAAAAAAATGAACAAACCATAGATTGCAGGGACCAGCTGCATCCTTCCCCAATGTTTGCGCCCAAGCTTCCCCTGAAGATGGCGGAGCAGGGCAGAGCTCCAGGACTAGATGGCGGTGCGGAGGGAAACAGCCAGGCGGGAGGGTTTCCCCGCCGGCCCCCAGCCCCTCTGTGGCCGCTGGCTCTGCCCACCTGGGGTTCTTCCAGCCACACTTTCACTTGTTCATCCGTCCAGAACACGGCTGCTGAGCCCCGACTCTGCCCCAGCCCCCGTGCTGGACTCGGTGGATTTGTCTAGCCCTGAGGACGGATCAGGAAGCCAGGAATGTCATAATGTAGCAGCCACACACCCTGTAACTCTGTCACCACCACCATAGTGGACGCTGTCATCACTGCTAACCTTGAATGAGCAATAATTATTACTCAAATACTACTGTGAACGCTTTTTATGGATTAACCCATCCTCATAACAACCCTATGAGGTAAGTGTTATTATCATCCCATTTTCCTGAAGAGAAAATTGAGGCACAGAGAGGTTAAATAAATTGCTCAAGGACTTACAGGAAGCGTCAGCCAGGATCCAAACCCAGGGGGCCTGGCTCCAGAGCCCTCACTCCTAGCCACAAGGTGCTCCTGCTGTGCTGTGCACATACCCAGGACTCTGAGCCTTTGCCCAGGCTGTGCCCTCAGCCTAGAGCTCCCTTCCTCCTGTCGCTGCCTGGAACAGCCTTACTTAGCCGTTATGTTCCACTTGGAGGGGCCTCTCCTTGGTGTTCTTAGTCAGCTGCCCAGGATGGAGACAGAGCCAATCCCTGCATATGTGAGATTGTGCTCTGTCATTATCACTCGGGTCACACTGTCCTAGAATCCTGTGTAGTCTGCAAGCCACTTGAGGGCAGAGCCTCTGAGCACCCTACACCCCAGGACATGGAGAGTGCTCACTAAGTGCTGAAAGAATGACTGGCCTATCCCGGGAGTTCAGGGGTCATGGGGAGAGAATAAGAGAATCATGGGAGAGAAGCAAAAGGGCCGGCTGGAGAGTAGAGAATCCCACATCCAGAGCCAGCTCAGTATCTAGTTCCAGTGTGGCCTTGGGCTGATCACACATCCTCCGGGCTGTTTCCCCTCCTAGACAATAAAGAGTGGGTTAACTGGTCTCAAAGCATGTGCATAGAGAAAGCTGTGACCTTCTGGGATTCTCTGGGCCTCTAAATCCAGAAGTAGGGTGAGCAGAAAAGAGGGGACGGAAAAGGTAAGCGGGCAACTGAAGGCAAGACTGGAGGAGAAGTCACCGTGGAGAGAAGGGGTAGAGAGTTGTACACACCCCCGCCAGCCCTTGCTCACTCTCTGGGATCATTGTTTCCTGCCTCCTCCTCTTTATCAGACTTCTTCCACCAGCCCCCAGCTGATGACTGCGACTCACCTCTCCTGAGATCTGCCCATGGTCCCACCACCAAGTCACCAAACTGACACCCTCCAACGCCTGTCCCATCCCCTAGGCTTCTGTTCTGTGCCAGCAGAAGAAGGGCTGGTGGGCCCGATGAGAGCACCCTCCACGGTGCTCTCTCCTCCTCCTCCCTCCCCCACTGCACTCACACTCAGCTTTTTCCACTAGACCCTCCCCATGAAGGAATAACCCCTGGTCCCATGTCCCACCCCAGCTGTCACCTGCACTCGCTGTCCCCACGTGCTCATTTCCTCATCACTCTTTAGTTCATGTAGTCTGGCTTCTACGCCCACTGCTCCCCCGAGAGTGCTCTAGCCAAAGGCCTGGCAAATTCCAAGTGACAGCATCCAGTGGGTACTTCCCTGTCCTGTCTCCACCATCCTTTGACAGGATCAGCACAGTTGGCCCATGCGGTTCACTGCCAGATGCCAAACACAGTGCCTCGCACATAAGGGATGCTCAGCAAACATTTGCTAAGTGAATGGAATAAATGAATAGAAGGCTTTTAACCACATCCCAGCCAGGGTGTTCTAGCCCCGTGGCTGCTCGTGGTAGTGTCTCAGGATGATAATTTGGGAGCTCAGTGTCCTCCCCCCTTCATCTCCTCTGTGCTGTGGCATCGATACTTCCTTCCAGCCCAGCTCAACCAGCATAGACTGAACACCTGCTGTGGGCCAGGGACTAAGACAACTATCTTCCACATTTCTTCAATTTAACCATCACAACAACAGTCTTCAGAAGTGGGCATTATTATCCAAATAACTCTGGTCTCATTTTACTTTTATGCAATTTTCTCCCTAAATCATGTTTTCTTCCCAGAGATACAATGGGAAAAACATGAGTTTTGGCATAAGACTTGGGTCCTTTGTTCCATCATTTATTAGCTGAGTGATGTTAGGCAAGCTAATTAATCACACTGAGGCTCTGATTATGTAGTTATGACAATGGAATTACCCTCTACTCACCTTCCAAGACATCCTAAAGCTTAAATAGGACAGCTCACGCGAAAGCAGATCCAGTGCTATTTGGCCATAGGAAATGACTACTGCATATAGTGCCTGCTTTCTCCACTGCTAAGCACTCCAAAATTTTTGACCTTGGTCATAAAAGGAACAAGTCCTGGTTGCACAATGAACAAACTGTGCTTGGTCAAGTATCCTCTACTTTCTGGACCTCAGTCTCCTCATCTCTGTTTTAGTGCTAATACTGATCAGTTCCAGAGCTGTTCTGTCCAATAGGGTAGTCACTAGTCACATATGGCTACTTAAGTTAAAATCTTAGTTCCTCAGTTGCATTAGTAACGGTCAAATGTTCAATAGGCACAAGTGCCCAGCAGCTACCCTACTGGACAGTGCAGCTGTAGAATATGTGAAGTTAGGTGTCATTGCACCACCACTTTTAGGGAACCTAACAGTGTACATGCTTTTCTGCTGATGGAAAGCAACGTCTGGTTTTAAACATCTGCTCTCACCCCTGCTTGCATGCAAGAATGTTTAATCTACCACACCCCCAGCCCCAGCATCTTCCCATGCCTTCTCAGACCCCTACCACTTAATAGTCTATGCAGTGTCCACTACCAGCAGGTCAGAAGACCTGGGTTTGGTCTCAGATATGCCCAACTTGATGTGTGGCCGTGAGCAGGTTCCTGAACTTCTGGAGGTGGAGTCCCAGTTTCTTCTCATATAAAATTGATTTTGGACTTAAAACTCTCTGAGGTTCTTTGCAACTCAAAAACAATGAGTTTATAATTATAAGTGGTAATAAAAGAAAAACAAAAACAGAATACCATCATCCATCAGTGATAGCCCCGAACACACAGATATGTGCAAATTAGCAAAAGACTACACTGAGCTGGAAATTCTGACATGGTGTGACTGTAGCAAATGGGCCACACAACTTCATCCTCCAAAACCTTTGGCAGGAGTGTAAAATGATGCAACCACTAGGAAACAGTCTGGCTATTTCTCAAAGAGTTAAACATAGACTTGCCAATTCTACTCCTAGGCATATACCCAAGACAGTTGAAAACATACATCCACAAAATGATGTGTACCTGAATGCTCATGGCAGTACCATTCACAGTAGCCAAAAAGCGAAAACAACCCAAATGTCCATCGACTGATGAATGGATTTAAAATGTGGTATATATAATGGGATATTATTTGGTTACAAAAAAGAATTAAGCGCTCTGGTACATACTATGGCAGGGATGAAACTTGAAAGCTATGCAAAGTGAAAGAAACCATACATAAGAGGCAACACCTATGATTCTGTTATTGTATTATATATTACAGAATAGGCAGAGTAGAGACAAAGTAGATTGGTGGTTGCAGGAGTTGGAGGAAAGAGGGAACCAGGAGTAACTGCTAATGAATACAGGGTTTCTTCCTGGGGTAATGAAATTGTTCTGGAATAAGCTAATGGTGGTCATTGGCCTATTTTGTGAATATACTCAAAGCCATGGAATTATCCACCTTATAAGGGTACTTTTTCTGGTATTGGAAATCATCTTATGGGTTTCGAAACTTATCTCAATAAAGTTGTTCTTTTAAAAAAAAAACATTAAAAAAGACAAAAAAAAACCCAAACACTTTAGAAGGCAGGTGAGACACACCAGTACTTTGTCAGCTACTTCTCTGCCATTAACATATGTAGTGGGTTGAATTCAGGGACTTTCTTTTCCCAAGGGGCTGCCTGCTTCAGAATGGTTGCTAAGTTAATTTCTCCAGTGACTTTATATCTTTGTCCTTGAAAAAAAGAAAGAAAGAATGAAATGTTCTGTCTTCGTTTAAAAACCATTCCCACACCACAGCCGCTGTCTGCAGCACAATGTATTCCTCCAAGTCCCTGACAGCCAGGACAATGCCTTTTATAATAAATCAACCCAAAAGAGTGGGTCCATTGCCAAGACCTTGAGATGCGTAGCGCACGTCTCAGTTCTGTGTCCAATGTGTTCTTGTTTTTGAGTTCAAGGTCACTCTGTTCTCTCAAGAGGAGGTCATCTGCCCATTCTAAGACACTCTACTGTATGATATCCGAAAACCTCAACAATTACAACAATAATAGAATTCTAGAATCAAAAGGAAACATATAGGTCATCTTCACAGCATGCAAGTCTAATTACAAGTACGAAGACACAGTTGAATAAGCCCAAAGCTTATCACTCATTTATTGAAGAAGTTTTTCCCTCTTATTCTGTAACCCTTCCACAGTCTCAGTCCCTTTGCCTGTTCTCTCTCAGGTCATTCCTCTGGTCTCCCTTCTTCCTGCCTTTGCCATGGTCAGGCTCTCACTTCCTCTTACTCCGAACCATCGTTTGCTAACTGACTCCTTGTCCTGACTCTTCGAGCCCATCCAATTCACCCTCTGCACTCCTTCTTGTCATCTTCCTGGAGCACAGTCTGATTATGTCATTCTCTGGCTCACATGGCTTCTCCTCGTCTTCAGGATCAAAGTCATATTCCTCCTCAAGTCACACATGACCCTCCATGGTCTGCCCCGGTGCTTAGCACACACAACGAACTCAAAACCATTGGTGGACTCAATGTCCCAAATATTAATAGAAGATGGCACCACCACTAGAACCTCTTGAGGAGTGAAAGCATGATGGGAGGCAAGTAGGGGGTGTGGGCAGAGCCCTGAACGTCATGGTCAGGCTTTGGACTTTCTTCTCCCTGTTGTGGTCACCCACTGGAAGGTTTTATGCAGGAAAATGAGTCAGTAGAACCAAAATCTCCTATAGTTCCTTAAACCTTTACCATAATCTGGTGATAGAGGTAGAAAGATAAATCAAGGAAGAGTTCAGAGACTGGTTGCAGATCCCATAATGAGTGTGTGGGACCAAGGATGGGTCACCCACCCAGTACCGGGTTACATTCTGTCCACTGAACCTACAGACATATGACAGAAACCTGATTTGCAGTGGGTCCCAGCCCTCTATGAGGCTGACTGACTGCCTACTTTTTCTTCCAAGTCAATATCTCTAGGAATCTAGCATCCTATCCACAACCTTAACAATTTGAGCTCAAGACCAACATATCTAAAATCTAGAAAGGAGCAGTCTATGTAAAAGCTCACATAGTGAAAAGATCACGGGCTTTGGAAGCCTCTAGATGTGGTTGATGTCAGTCAAAATGTCCAGAGTTTCTGAGCATGGCTCAGCGGGAATACACACCATTCAGCCTGCCTGCCAGTGTGGACCATGGGCCAGTGTGTCACACTCGCCCCAGGGCTCCTGTTCAAGATGTTTTTACCAGCACACCACCATCAGGATTGCTGAAGGTGGTTCTGGCTCTGCATTATCACAATTACCGCATTGAATCTAATGCACCCAAACATTCGAGAGCCTCTGACTTATCTCATAGGGTACTTGTGAGGATTAAATGAAAAATGAAAACTTGGACCCAGGAACATATTGGACATCCAATACATATTCATTTCCCTCTCCGTTTCCCCACTTCTTGGCCATGGAAAGAGGGTCTTGTTTTTCTCTGAGGCCTCGAATCCTGTTTCCCACCTCGGGGAACACAAAAAAGCATCTCTGGACAGCCATAGGACCACTCCTGCTGTCCTCTGGCACCTTCCCTCTACTGAAATATAGAGTGGCCTGTGGGTACAGGCTGTGCCGGGGGCTGGAACAGCACCCAGGGTTGCTAGGGTGGCCCATTGTGCAGGCTCCCCACTTCCTCAGCCCACCGATCCTGCTCACATATTGAGGGGACCTTTCTTTGTCAGCCACTCCATGCTGGTTAGCTGGTGACCCCTGGCCACATGCTGGAATCATTTGGAGAGTTTCAAAAAATACTGAAGCCCAGGCACCCGCCCTGGAAATTCCAATTCAATCAACCTGACATGTGGCCTGGGAACTGGGGTTTTTTTGAGCTCCCAGGTAATTCTAACGTGTAGCTCATGTTGGGAACCACTGCCCTGAAGGGTGTCCTCTGGGAAACTGTGAGGCCATAGACACACACACAAACACAGCCCACAGGAGGGATAGTCCGTCATGCCCTGAGCATTCAGATGAGTCGCCACTTGCCTGAAGAATGGAAAAGAGACAACGGATTCATAAAACCTCCAAGTCGCCACCAGGTCCATCCTGTTGGGGTTGGTGGCGTAATACCTCCAGGCAGCCTGCAGAGAAAAGGAGGGGCAGAAATGACCTGGGATCACCTGAAACTTTCACACAGACACCCACAGCATTAAAACAATTTCTAAGCCCTTGACTCCTAAGAATTTGTGCATTGAGCCAGCATCCAGAGAAGCCAAGATTCTTGGCTTTTTGTAGTTTCCTTGGGAAGAAAAACTTCCCTTGTGGAGCTATAATTGGTGGTGCGGTGGGGAGGATGTAGAGAGATGAACTGGAGTGGAGTGGGTATAAAATCCCCAAAAGAAACAGGGACTACTCTTTCCAGAAAGCTCCTTGGAACTTCGCAGTCAGATAGAAATACAGTCTTTTGTACAACTTCTGGGTACAAGAGAGAACCTAAGAGATGAGGTTTTGATACTAATATCCTAGAATCTCTGGGATGCTCTGATGGTTTGGGGTTTGGGTGGATACTGGGGGCAGATTCTTGAAGATTGGGACTGACCTGGAGACTATAACATGTAGGATGACATCACGTAGCATCCTGTGTCAGACACACAGACCCACGAAGACACTACAACTGGACTGGAGCTCGCAAGTGGGTGAGCACTCAGGTGGCCGTAGTTAGGCCACTCTACTTTCCTACTCTCTGTGCTCCCATGTTCCCAATGGCCCATAAAAGCATGAAGCAGGAACTCCCTCTGAAGTCGAAGAGAGAACACTATGCCTTGTCACCACCTCTCACTACTGTCCCCTGCCCCCAGCCCACACTGGGAGAGGGATGAGGATGGAGAGCTGGCAGGAGTTCAGCATCCACTGGGTCGTGGTGTCTACCAGGCAGGACCAACAGTGACACGGCTCAGTGTTTCACATGTGTAAGGCGTCTCTGTCTCCCTTGGCTTAGGGTTCTCTATCCTTGGCAGACGTGAAGGAGCCAGCTCTCCTTGTAGCTGACTGGCTAAGTGCCCGGACTTTAGGCTGGGCCTTCCCTGTAGGTGTCTAGGTCAAGGCTGGGGTGGAAAGTAGAAGGAAAAGGAAGCCTACTACAGCCCCAGGTCTAACCCAAATTCTCTTCTCCATTAGTAGTAACAAAGCTGATAGGTTGATCCCTAAATTTTGTGTCTATTTCTTTCTTGGCTTATAACTTGAATGAGAGAGTGGTAGGAGTGACACCTTTGGTGCACAGACAGACAAGTCACATAGTACCCATGGAAAGTCCCATCGCCATCCACAAGCAAGCATGTGCAAGCAGGCCTGCTCCTGCCTGGGCATGCACACACGCATGTACGCGCGCGCGCGCGCGCGCACACACACACACACACACACACACACACACACACACAATACAGATCTTAGTCCCATTCTAATTCATTCCCAGGCAGACAGACCTGAATGAGCTCAGCAGCTGGCTTCCTCCTTTTCTCAAAGTGCTTCTGACGGTGTTGTTCCTGCACCTTGAGTGCCAGCCCCGACCCCAGGATGCCCTGGAGGGAGATGCAGGCAGGCAGTCAGCCCCCACCCAGACACTCCCAGTGCTCAGCCCAGGTGCTGGGGTAGCAGGTGTTGTAGGGCTCAATGGCATTCCAAGGCCCTGAAGTGACAGCATTGCACAAAAAGGGGAAAAGGGGAAAAGACTCCTCCCTTCTCTTGGAAAGAGTAGAGAGCTTGGTTAAGTGGGACAAGCCTGGAAGTCAGGAGGGCCTGGGTTCCAATGCTGACTCTGCCACTTCCCAGCTGTGAGCCCCTGGGCAAGCCTGTTAGCTATGCTGCAATCTCAGTTTCTTCCATGGGGAGGTGGGATAACAGTACCTAGCCCATAATTTTGTTAAGAAAAAGGCGAGATAATATATAGGGACTGCCTAGTCAGGTGTATGGCACAGAATAGATGTCCAGTAAATGTTAATTGAATTTTTAAAATATGTTAGCTGCTTGAACTGTCACTCAAGACTTTTACTATAGCCAGCATTTCCCAGAACTGCCATCTGTTTGGATTTCCAAACAGCTAGCAGACTTGCGTGTGGATTAAGTGGACAGAAGCACGCACTTTCCAAGCTGACCGAGAACTTGGAGATGGTGCAGCACCTCCATGCCCCTCACCTGTTGCACTGTTGAGAAAACTAAGGGTCAGGAAGGTCATATGCCCAATGTCAAATAGCGTGGGAAAAAGCAAAAAAAGACAAAGTGGCACTTCCAACAGAGGAAAAGTTTCACCAACAAAAGAATGGAAGATGAAGGGGGCGGCAGAGGGGCTGTTATTGAAGAAATAAATATTATTAATATTTTGAGCTTCATGATTAAAGAGCAGGACTTTAGAACCAGTGGACTTGGAGTTTCTGGCTCTCCAACCCAATAGCATTGTGACTGTGGGAAATTTACTAACCTATTAAGGTTTGGCTTTCACATCTGAAAAATGCAGGTAAAAATGTAACACCAATTCATAATGTTGTCATGAAGATTAAATTAGATGATGCAGGTAAAGCATTTGGCATGATTTGGGCACAAAGTAAGTTCCATAAATGCAACCTATTTTTATTGTTATTATTATATTTATGGACACTGGGCTTTGGGGAAGGTATTCTATTATATGTCAAGACATGCTTAAGGGAAATGTATGTTTTACATAAATGAAGGACCTGCCCTGTGCAAGGTGCTGGAGATGCATGAATGAAAAAGAGAAGATTCCAGCCCCCTAAGGAGCTCACAGTCTGCAGGGGAGGCAGATATGGGAATGTGTAATCCCTGCACAGGCAGAAATGCCTTTATAGAGTTATGCCCAGAGGAGGGAACAATGAACTCAAGGTAGAGAAGGCAGCGTTGAAACTGGGCCTTGGAAGAGGAGCTGACATTGGAGGGGTCACTCCTGGCGAAGGAAGGCAGCACAGGCCGTGGCAGGGAGGCAAGGCCACCACGCTTAAGGAAACAGCTAGTGAGTTGACAGGGCTTAGGATTTAGGGTTTGGGAGGACAGAAGATGAGGCTGGAAAGTTAAGCTGGGGCCAGCTGGTGAGTGGTCCTCACCACCAGCATGTCACACTGGGATGTCACAGATGGAAGGTACTTACCGCTGGAAGGGCAAAAAAGGAGACGCCAATTAAGGAAAAGGTGGCAGCAATCAGACGGCCTTCCCAAGTTTTGGGTGTCTTGTCTCCATAGCCAATGGTGGCCAGTGTGATCTGAAAAGAGAAGAGTTCAGACATGGGACCCTTTATGGGAAGACAGTGCCACATCACCTGAGCTCTACCTACAAATCTCTGTCTCAGCTTGGGCAGAGATTTATAACAAGATTTCCATGGGAAAAAAGAACCAAGTATCAAGTAACTTATATGGGAGCCTTGAGACTTGTTTATAAGTTAAGGATTTCTTATCTACAGGCAATCAGTCAACAAATATTTCAATAATTGCAAGTATATATATATGCATTGATGTGTATATATATTTGCAAATATGTGATTTTTGAATAGCCATGTTTATGAATATGTGTACTGTGAGTGTATTCATATGCATTGTGTGTATATATGTGCATATCTAATGTCTGTGCACACATCTGTTCTAGTCTATGTAGCATATTTCTGTGTGCATTTACATGTTTATGTTGTCAGTACACATGTACTTATGCACATGTACATGCATATTAGAGGCAGAATATTAGAGCAGTTAACAGTGTGGTCTCGGGGGCCTGTCTGAAATCAAATCTCAGGCCAATCTCTTACTGGCTGGGAAATCTTTAATTAGTTACTTAACCTCTTCTTGCCTCAGTTTCCTCATTTCTCAAAAGAGGCTAATAATAGAAGTTGCTTGCATTTAAAGTAGGTTAATAAATGTAAAGTGCTCAGATTGATGCTCTAGAGCAAAGTAAGCCTTCAATAAGTACTATACATTCTTGCAGGTGTGGGGATGAGCACACACAAGTCTGTGTACACACGTATATATCTACCACTAGGTTTGTCTGCACACGTGTGACTTGGCTAGTAACAGCCTATGACTAATAAAGTAAGGTCCCTAAATGCAACTATGTAATTCTAAGCTCTGACTTCTTATAAATACTAGGGAAAAGTCCATTCCAAGTGCATGACCTGGTGGGAGGGAGTCTCCTATCATCAGGTTCAGAGTTGGAAGAGCTCCACCTCTGACTGCAGAAAGCAGCTGCCCGACTGAGCATGTCTATGCCACACCCTCTGCCTCTCTCTGCCTCTAACACTCAGTCCCCAGAGGGTTGGCCTTCAAAGTAGTGACTCACCAAGCCCCACCAAAGAGCATCTGCATAGGTCTCAAACTCCTCTTTCATCTCCTCTCCTTGTGCATCCACCTCTGGCACATCTTTCTCAACCAGGTAGACGAGAAATGAAGACAGGATGAGTGTCAGGAAACCGATGTACCAGGCAGTGATGAGTTCCTGGGAGAGTAAGCAGCAGACAAGGGAAGTGGTCACTGGGAAGTCATTGAGTGGATGCTGGAACCACACACCCTGGAGTTGGAGTCCAGGTATAGCAGCAGCTTTGTGATTGTGGGCAAATTACTCACCATCTCTGATCCTCACCTCCTATCACTGTAAAATGGTATCAGTAAATGTGGTTATTATTTCCAACATTAATGAACAGAACAGGTGTATGACTCTAGGAGAAGAGAAAGATTTCTGGCCTAGAGTGATATCACAGTTCAAGAGGCTTCGCAGGAAAGTGACAAGGCGGGAGGAACTGGCTGCTGCCTGAGACAGGGCTCAGGACTCAAGGGACTCGATTCTACGCAGGACTGTGCAGAGCAAGGAGAAGGCTCTGTGCTACCAGGAAACCAACAGCAAGGGAGAACTAGCGTGGCGTAGTGGGCAGGGACCAAGCCCTGCCCCCAGTTTGCTGTGTGGCCCTGGGCAAATTGTCCTCCTCCTCCCTAGGCTTAGAATTCTCATTTTTAAAAGGAAGGGACTGGACCCCAGAGTTCCCGACAGTGTTAAGTGTACCCCTGGTGGAGTGCAGATAAGCTGTTTTTATGTGAAATATCAATTTAGAACATATGAAAAATAAGCATAAGTAACACATAAAACCCCCAATTTCATGAGGCTTATCACATGATAGACTAGAACATATGACTCAGTAAACAAGAGTAAAGCGATTGAATGAAAAATGATAGGTAATTAGCAAGGACGATGCAGAGATGGCAAAGATCTGCGTTATCACTGAAGTTTCTAAAATCCTGAATGAGACAATTCCTGATGCTCTTTCCAGCTCCAATTCTCTCTATTTCTCTCATTCTACTCCAGTTCCAAGGTTAGTTATGATAGGTTGGGTAAGATGAACGTCTGGGTGATTGGCGAACACAATCTGGAGATTCGGCCTGTGATTCCTGCTGAGTCGTCACAGAGGACAAAGTTGTGCAAATGCACAGTCATTTCTACATCTGACCATCTGCGGCCAGTCGGCCGGCCTTCTGGGTCAACAGAGCCTCACCCACACAGCCTCCTGCCTCCCTCGGTCAGCTGGGTCCTGCAGGCTGAACTGCTCTCCACTGATGGGACCAACCAAAGAGCATCAGGTTGTTTTCAGACCCATGCCACCTTCATTATGAAATTGTTCCGGACGTTTGCTCCCTCAATTAAAGAAAGAGTTCAGCTATGGCTCCTTTATTCCTTCCCTATTTTCGAAATAGACATCTCTGCATCTCCAACACTTTATTATGCTCATTTGCTCATGGGCCTGGCCTTCCCCACAGCGTCACACGCACGCTGCACTCCTGTGGGTTCGCTCTACCGCAGACAGCGAGGTCAGCGCGGAAGGCGCAGGCCATCCAGCATCCACTCCCCTTGGTGAGGTCGCCCTGCGGGGAGTTCGCAGAGGGAAAAGGTGCCTTGGATAGTCATTCCCCAGTGGCTGCCGGAGCACGAGCCTCTTGCCTGTGGAATGTGGTTCTAGTGTTTTTATGAGTTTTCATAGCCTCTGGCCCCCAGATGATGCTGGAAGTTTCATCTGTGCTTAACCAAAGAAACAGTTGTCTGTTTATGTGTGCACAGAAAGACTGTTTTGGATTATTAAGAGACAGTATAATGGTCGCCAATAAGGAGTGAAAATGGGTCCCGATTCTGTACTTTGCAGTCATTTAAAAGGCTATGCAGGATGACTCTGACTTTACATAATTTTTGCCAGCAGCTCTGTGGCAGAGCCTGGGACCGCTCCCCATGTCCACCAGCTCCTCCATCTGCTGAGGCTCCCTTGCGTCAGGTCGGGCCAAAGGGACTGGGGTCCAGCCAACGTGGGGAAGAGATGGGAGCAAATCCCTTCCTGGCCCTAAATCCCTTATGCAGGATGCCCCAGGCCCCTCTTCCCTGCCTCAGTGACTCAAGGCCTTGTATTAAAGACAGACGAGGCTCACAGCACGTGAGCAAGAAGACCTGGGTGCTTTCGTGCCCAGCGGTGGAAGTTCCAGGGCTTATTTGTGCTGAGAACAGAGCCCGGCCTATTCTAACTAGTAAAAGCATTAGCTTGGAAAGTCTAAGTTTGTGTAACAGAGCCTCCCACTTGTTATCTCTGGGTGCCCAGAGGAGTCAAGCAGGGAATCTGGCCCAGAGTAAAATGAAGAGATGAATGAAGAAATTAATTTATAAATGTTTGCTCACCAGTGCCATTGGTGTCACCCTCGGGGGAAGAGGGTCCTCCTGGCTCTGGCAGCACAGGCCTCTGTGAGGACTCACAGCATATACTTTGGAGCTTAGCAAGAACTCATAAATCCAAGTCTGTGAGCAGAGAGCTCTGCTCCCCTGGGAGGAGTCCCTGCCTCGGTGGGAGCTGGCTGCAGTGGGCACCCATCTGTCCCCAGGAATTACATCACAGACATCCAAGCAGAGCTGGAAATTATATGGCAAATTGTCAGCAGACACCAGGGATCTATTAGAATCTGAAGGAACACAGGGCAAGGACTTAAACCTGCAATTTTAGCACAGATTCCACTAAAGCTTTGAATCCACTCAGCTGCACGGCTACGAGGTTGTGGCAGAACCCGGGGGTACTGTGAATGTGTGCTCTGATGGGAGATGAAATAGAAGGTCAGGAGGAAGAAAGAACTTTATGAAGAAAGCTCTGACCTCACTGATTCTGTGGCCAGAGGTAACGCAGACAAGGGATAAAACATTTGTGGCAAGAAATTGCCTTCTAAGGAAAAAGATTCCCAGGTAGTGTATGACTTTATTTTATTTACATATTTATTTGTATGGTTTGTGAGGGAATGTATATTCAAAATAATAAATGCTGCTCTTAACGAGCACCTACTACTTGCTGGGCACTTCAGTGCACCTTTTCTCATGTGAGTGCCAAGAGGATTCACCTTTTACCATTGAGGAAACTCATAACAATAGAGTGACACCTTAAGGTCTCCCAGCTGGAAGGTGGCTGAGCTGAAATCTGATCCAAGTTGCTGTCTGACTCCTAAGCTCACACTCACTGTGCGGTGAGATGCCATCTCATAGGAGAGCACCCAGCATATCCGAGTGTGCATCTGAAATATGGGAACCAGCAGTTGTGTGGGTACATTCTGGGGCTGTGTGGTTAGAGGAGGTGGCATGGCCATGTGAGTGTTCATAAGGAGAACTCTAAGCTCCCTAATAGCAAACTGCCCGGTTTGCTGCCTCAGGTCCAGCTGCACAGAAGCAGAGCCTGAGACAAGGATTCAAGTGCATGTGCTGCATCTGCATGCAGTCACTGAGGATGT
The DNA here is from genome assembly GCF_040939455.1 of Microcebus murinus. Lineage (NCBI taxonomy): Eukaryota > Metazoa > Chordata > Mammalia > Primates > Cheirogaleidae > Microcebus > Microcebus murinus. The sequence goes on along the minus strand of NC_134110.1, from coordinate 35,565,283 downwards.
GCTCACAGGACTCTCGGTGAAGGGGGTCTGGGCAGGGCACCAGCGGCTACCACGGCTGGCACAAGAAGCTACTCTCATGGGGGGGGAAGACAGCCTTGACTTCATACCCCTGAAGAGCACCGTCTTAGGGGTCCCTTCCTCTGATCTCTCCCCCAGGGGTTTCTGCTGCTTGAGCTGAGACACAGAGGCTTTCCTTTATTCTTCCAGGATCCAGCTAAAGCAGGTTGGTTAAAACAAAGCGGTGCCAAAGTCTTGCGTTAAGAATAGGAAGGAAACACAGGGACTACCATGACTGCAGATAAGCGGGATTCTGGCTACTTGGGTTCCACGCCTACTCAACCATGTGGGACTCTGGAAGGGGACTGGACTGAATCCCACCCCCCTCCTAGCTTCTGATCTCCCTTGGAGAGGTGAGGGCCACATGGCCAGGAGCCAACCACCGGACACACATGCTGGAGCTGGACTGCCTGGGTTTGTGTCCCACTGCATGACCTTGGGCAAGTTATTTCCCCTTTCTGTGTCTGCTTCCTCATCAGTGTAACGGGCAACTGCCTGACTCAGGAGGTGAGCTAGTTGATGTCAAGTACTAAGTCCTAAGTACTGTGCTTCAGTCTTTACATAGCAACGACAGCAACTGAACAATTCCTATGATTGGGGTACTTTCCAAGGGTCTCCATGTATCAGTTCATTTCATCCTCACACCAACCCTATGAAGTAAGCATGTTTTCATTCCAACTTTATACATGCAGAAACCAAGACTCGGAGAGGTTACCAAAAATCCCCAAAGTCCAGAGGAGGAGTTTGGATTCAAACCAGTGTGTGTGAGTCCAGAACCTTTCCCTCTCACCGTATGCTGCCTTGTGTGGGCTCATTTCATCTCAGCAACCTGGAGGTACAAGCATTGCTGTCCCTACTGTAAAAATGAGAAACCTGAGGGCCAAAAAGGGGTGAGTGACTTGACCAGAGCAATTTCCATTTGGTGGAGCTGAGAGACCTATGTGCAGGTCCACCCGACCCTGCTCTCTGCACGACACCTGTTCATGCCCTTCCTCCTCTTCCCCTTCCTCCTCCTCCCTGTCACCATCGTCGGTGGTGGCAGAACGACCACCCTCTGGGATGCCATGGCCGGGCACAGGTGGAGGAGAGGCCGTGTGCTCCTGTCGCTTCTCCGCGGCGCTTACCTTGCTGTGGGCACAGATGGCGGAGCCCAGGAGCTTCCAGGTGCCGCCCCTCCGGTCCATCCGCAGCATGCGCAGGATCTGCAGGAAGCGCAGGCTCCGCAGGGACGTGGCCAGGACATTGCCCTGGTTTCCCACGGCAACCACGGGCACAGAGGCGATCAGCACAAAGATGTCTGGGGGACAGGACAGAGAGGGTGGCAGGGAAGAGGGGAGAGAGGTCAAGCAAAGGCAATGGCATCATTGCAGGTGCTGTCCGCTGGCAGGTGGACGCGTGCCACGCAGTGGGACGATCTAAGCACTATGGTGCTGAATTTTGACACCAGCTGCATGTGGTAAGTGAGATTATTCTCCTGTAGCTGATGAGGAAACAGACTTCTGAGCATGGGTGCCTCTCCGTGGCCACACTGCCAGACGTAGTTGAGTTGCACGCAGGCCTGTCAGACTCCAGTGCAGGCTCTAAACCGCAGAACAGCGATTTCCCAGGGCTCCCTGGGGTGGTAACTGGGATTCACTCTCAGGCCGGGAGGGGATCTGGAGCTGCTCAGGCTGTGGAGGTGAACCCTGAACCTCAGACACTGTTTTACTAGGGGTTTCCCTTAAAAGTACCACCTGAAACAGGAACTTGAGTGCAGGTAATTTATAGAGAGATAATTGCAGGATACAAAGTGATTGCAGAAGGAGAGAGGAGAAAAACACAATGTAAGAGGGTGTTATTAAGATCACACTGTTAAGTCTTCCGAGCTGTAGGCAAAATACCCCGAAGATCACCTGTCTAAAAATCATGAGGCTGGGATATCTGTCCCTTCACTCTTGTCCCCTGCTGTAGAAGGGTCACCTATGGGGTATTAATGCCCCCACATTTCTGAACATCACTTGCCTAGTCGTCTCCCTAAGATTCAGAGAAGGCATTGGAGTAGATTGGTGACATGGCCCTATAGAAGTAAATTCTCAATCAGCAATGGGATCACGCCTGTCACCCCCACCCCAGCCAGTCTGGAAACGTGTGACTAATTTTGGTTGTCACAGTGACTGGGAGTGCTACTAGTCTGGGGACCAGGGATGCTCAGCCTCCTGCCACCTGCTGGTTCCTTCACAACCCAAATGCCAAGAGTGATGCTCCCCCGAGCCCCCAGGTAAGAATCCCTGTCCGGTACAGTTGTAACGAGCATAAGCCGTGGAAGGAGGAGTTTCAGCACCGGGAGGCTGGCACTGTCCCTCTCACCCAGGCAGGGGCAGAGGCCAGGCTGGCCTCACAATGCCAGTGGTTTCCCAGAATAGCTGCTTAGAACCTCCTCAGAGGAGTAAGGCACTGAAAGAAGGGGAGGCCCCCGGGCTGGGGGTCAGGGCTTACCCAGCATGCACAGGGGCTTCCTGGCGAACTTCAGGCGTCCCCGCCAGCCTTTGTACCGGCAGCAGCAGCCAGCGGCCCAGATCCTCAAAGCAAACTCAGCTCCGAAGATGAAAATAGCAAACGTTTCCTGCGTGGAAGGGCACACGGAGAGGCCCTGATTAACTGGGCCCCGGTGGCCCGGAAAGAGGGATTCCTGTCCTGACGATCTGCAGAACTAGGTTGCAGCTGTCACTGTGGTTGTCTCCTTGGTGGGGGTGACCGGAGTGCGGAAGGGGGAGGAGCAGAATGGGTTGCTCACCTCCATTCAGTCTGCATTCTGAGGTGCCAACTGTCCCTAACGCTGGTGAGCCCTGCACAGTGATTACTTGTTCTTTTTCTATGTTTTTGTTCCAATGTATTACTTTTTTAAAAAGTCCCTTTAATGTACAAAAAGCCCCTACGAAGCGCAGTTGGGTTGAGAAGAGAGGTATCAATGAAACATAATCCATTACCTCCACCCGGCGTCTGGGTCCTGGTGCTGCTAATTGCGGCTAGTGGTTACTAAGCCTGGCTCCCAGGCCAGGCACCCCCTGAGCGTTTGATAATATTATCCTCATCTTGAATTTTGAGAGACGGAGGCATACAGGGGTTAAACAAAATTCTCAAGGCTAGCGAGTGGCAAAGAAGGGATCCTAGACTTATGTCCTGAAGCACCCTGCCACGCTGCCTGCCTGTCCTCCTACACCTCCCTTGATGGCCAGATACCGACACCTTCACCTCTCTCTCTTTTGTGACCTCCCTGGAGCCCTCGAGCCATTGCTGCTCCATAGCAACCCCGGAAACCTAGTTCATGGAACAGGATGGTTTGCAAGGTTTCTCCTACTCAAGTCTCAGCTCTGGGCTGTGCAGTTGGAAACGCTGCCCTCAGAAGGGACCTGCTGCCTCTGGAGGGGCAGATGGCATGACCACTGCTACTCTGCAAATCCTAATTGGGAGAGTAGCGTCCCTTCCCTGTGGATGCTGGGGCCATACTCCATGCCATCACAATCACCTTAAAAGCTGAGGCAGACTCCCAACCTAGCAAGACCACAGTCATTCAAGGGCCCAGGTGACTAGTGCTGTCCTGGGGCTACAGAAGGAGCAAGTCCTTCCTGGAGCCTACCAGCCAGGCGCTGAGGCTGGGCCCAGCCCACGTCAACATTTGCTCCTCACCTCACCTGACATTCTTTAGGCAAGGACGTGAGCAAACAGAGTCAGGGCCTGCTAGATAAGGTGCCCAAGAATTCTAAACCTGCTTTCTCTTCACCACACCAGCTGATGGAGAGCAGAGTGAAAACAGGTGGGGGACTCAGGGATTTTACGTAGAAATGGGATTCTGTACTTGGCCTTGAAGAGATCCTCAGAGTTTAGGGAGTAGGACACCAAGGAGAAAAAGTAGAGGCAGATTTTAGAATGGAAACTGCCTCTGAGTTAACTCCCAGAGGACTGGGATGCATTTGAAAGTATGTGTTGGTTTTGCTTTGACCTCCTTTATTTCTCCTTCTCTCTAGCATGGGATAGCGAACCCCTATCAGGAAAGCCATTCCTCTCTCCATCTGTGCCACGGCAGGCCTCACCAAGTAAGGGAGGCATTGCTTTCTCTTGGGCCTGGACTTGGCCGGAGACCCAGGGGCAGCCTCCTTGTCGTCACTGTGGAAGTCTAGCCAGGGATGTTCACCCCAGAGTGCAGGAGCACTCGGGGTGGCCGTCCTACCAGCAGCAGCAGCCAGTCTCCAGAGACGGTCTCGTACTCCTTGAACGTGGTCAGGACAGCCAGAATCAAGCACCCCAGGACAATCAGGAACCTAGAGGAGAAGAGAGAAAGAGACTAAGAAACCTTTGAGGCTCTTACAGGAACAGGTATCAGCCGGGATGAAGCTTCAACTTCCACTGCCCATGGCTACATGCTGGATATGCTATCCTACTTAATCCTCCTGACAAACCTACAAGGCAGGTAGGAATTACTGTCCCGTGAAAGACAATGAGGTGAGAAATGTTGAGCAATGTGCATACTTTTACTAACCAGCTAGTTAGTAGAACCAATTAGTTAGAATTCAAACTAGATCATCTTGTCCCAACCTGGGAGAGTTACAGATGCCTGAACAACCAAAAGTTAACACAAGTTTTAGCAAATCAACAAGAATATAAGTAAATTAATAATGTTCTTCTACATATAGAACTTTGATTTAAAATATATGAAGATGTTTTCTTATTATGGAAAAAAACCATGAATTTACTCCAAAGATTGATAAGTTCAGCAAAGGCTTCTGTTACCAAGTATGAATATTATTCCATTTTATAGTCAATGGCTACAAAAGCAAAGAACCTCTTTCAACTAAAGATCTTCAGAATTGTTTTTCAAATGCTAGAAGGAATAAGAACCGCCACACTGAAGGATTCTGAATGTTGGTCCTTTAAAATTCATGGAGAAGTCACCTGGTTCATGTCTCTGCCTCAGGGAGGAGCACGCTGCAAACAATTCTTTAAGATTTTTGTCTTTATAAACTCTGTGGGGTGTGTGCGTGTGTCTGTGTTTCCGAGAGAGACAGAGAGAGAGAGAGAGAGAGAGAGAGAGAGAGAGAGGGAGAGAGACCATGGCTCATTATTTCAGCAAAGAAAAATGGTTCTCCCTTTTGGTGGAGAGTCTTTGGTTCAAGAATGGTCAGTATGAAGTTCCCTGGGTGTCTATGAGGGAATTTACAAGGTAGAGTCCACGGGTGAAGTTTGGCAGCACATACAACAAGCTTTCCTACTCCACGTAATCTGGCTTTCTGTCCTACTAAGTTGTAGCTATGCTGGTTTTGGCTTTTGTTCCTTCAGTCATTCAATATTTATGCGGCAGACACTGGAGACACAGCGCTGGAGTTCAGTGATGAGTAAGCCAGATTGTGCTCATGAGCTCACAGTCCAAGCAGAAGGCTGTCTTGTCTTGTGATGGTAAAACCATGACGTAAGGATGATGGAAATGTCTGCTCCTGGCCTTGGCTGACGCCCGAGTCCTGGCCCTGACCCTTAGGGATCCTGATCACATTTTCTGACCAATGACCTCGCTGATCTGCAGACCTGAATCTTTGTATTTCCAACCCTGCCTAGGAAGCTATGCAAGATTTCCACCTCCCTCATGTGTTTGGCCATTTTACTTGAAATTCATGATTCTGACTCATGACTGGAATCTTCCTACCCTGAGCCCCAACTCTTCTCAGGTGAGGATGATGATAATGGTGGTGACGATGATGATGGTCACAACGTCAGCAACTCTCACCGCTACTGTTTCGTGAGCACCTGCCACTTGCCGCTGTATATATCCTCAAGACAACCTACCGAGTTAGATATAATCCTTCCCCCTTTGGAGGTCAAGAAATTCATAAGAAGGACTCGTTGCCATCAGGGTCATTGTGTTGTCAGTAAAACGAGTCCAAAGACGTGGGCTCAGAAGGAGGCCCTGGAGTTCTCCACGCGATTTTGAGCAGCACATGGACCTGGGGCGCCCCAGTCATCTCATCTGTAGAATGGGAGTAAGGAATCTGGCTAGAGCCCACACCTACTGCAATTATCACGGAAATGACGGATGCGGGAAAGTGGTTGCCTGTTTAGGGTCACAGTGCTCTCACAGACACGCGCTCAACTGGCCAGCCACGCCCTGGCGAACACGCACCAAACGTAATCGCCCTCGTAAGTTTCTACAAGTCCATACTCTGGTTCTCCCAAAACGTTATTTATTCATTCATAGGCTCTGTAGCTAAGACCTTCCTCCTCTTATGATCTGTGTGTTTTTAGGCAAGTTATACAACCTTTCAGCATCTTGGTTTCCTTCTGTGTAAAATAGAGCCAATGAAAGTGTCCATGCTCTCAATTATTCTCTGATACAATCCAAGTCAGGTGTCTAGGAGAGTGCCTGGCCGATAGTGAGGCTTCAGTGAGAGTCGGCTATTATTTTATTGTGATTTAATATCCATTTATTGGGTGCTTCTTTTGTCCCAGCTGTAATACTGGTTTTAATGCTACAAACATGGACAAAATCTATTGCTCATTTCCAAGGACTCCTTAATTCGATGGGAAAACAGAGGGCAAATAATTACAGGAGAGTGTGGTGGAGGTCATGATCCAATTGTTCATCACATGCTTTGGGGGCTCAATGTTGGAAGCACCCAGAGGGGCTGTGGCTAAGAGGTAGGAAGGATTTCTAAGCTTAGCTACCACTGACCACGTGTCTAGGTTTATCTGGGTCATTCACCATTTTATGAGTGTTAGCCTGGGCTGTAGATCCCTAGGCATTGTGAACAACATGTGCAAGTACAAAGAATACAAAGTTCAGGGACACAGAACCCAGTTTGATCTTCTCCCTCAGTAAAGGGGGTGGGCCTTTTATGATCTGGCCTTGCCATCCTCACAGCCTTATCATCTCTCACTGCTCCCCTCCTCCCAGGCTGGTCTTAGAAATGGCAGCATTTCCTCAAACTCTCTGAGCCCCTGTGCTGTCTGTCTCAATGCTCCTCTTCCCTGCCTGCCCCTACCATGTCCCCAATTCTCCTCCTGCTAATGCCTTGGTAGCACCAGCCATGCCTTGCTCCAGAGTCTTCCCAGACCCCAGCTGCTCTCTGCAGCCTCCCCTGTGTGGTCCCTTCCCTGGGATCCCACGGCACCCTGATGCATTCCTACTCCACACTGATTATAACCTGTTATCATTTTGCAATGGTTTGCCTGCATTGCGTGCTAAATAAAACATGCTATGTTAATGCCTGGCACTAGGATTCCTCTTAGGGAGAGAACTGTCTTTGTCTAGTGAATACTTTATTGATCCTATTGTGCTGGAAGTTGCAACCCTAAAGGCATGAGGCTGCTGAACTAGTTAATATGAAAAATTAACCAGAAACTGGAGATGGGATTGATGTTGAGGGCCAGGAATGACAAACAAAAAGTAGAGGAGGTAGCCTAGCCACATTCTGAAGGATTTTTAAGAATGAGATTTTCTATAATTTCTTAAAATTTCTTTGTCCTGAAATGCATGCCATCAACCACAGCCTTGTGAGTGGCTTTGTCTCTAGTTGACATTGAACATGGAGCCCATGCTGGGTCAATCCTGTACTAATTTGGTAGGAACAGGATCCCTTAGCCAGACTCAGACACTTAACTCAGCTTCCTGTACTTAAGCTGTATGTAAATCTCGGGAAGATTCTACAAGGTGTGTGCATGGTGGGCATGCCCTTAAGCAATCCCCAGTGAGTCATGCTCTTGTACAATTGCCTCCCTCGAGTGCAAGCAGAAACTGTGACTGGATTCTAGCAATAGAATATGGCAACCATGATGGGCTGTCACTCCTCAGCTTAAGTTTTGCTCTATGGCAAAGGCAATGGGATAGTCCTGTCTGTGGTATGTTACATTATATAAGACTCTGTCTTCACAGACTGGAGCTGGAGATCCTCCTGCTGAGCCTTGCAGTGAGCTGCTGTGTTTTGAAGAACTTGTGAGAGCTGTGTGGCAAGGAGCTATGGTGGCATCGGGGACTTGGGAGCAGTCCCCAGCTGACGACCAGCATGAAAGTGGAACCTGTCCTAGAACTGTGAGCACCAACAATCATGTGAGCTTGGAATATGGCCCAAAGCACCAGAATGGAACACAGTCTGGCCAACATCTTTATTGCTGTTTTGTGGGACCCTGAGCAGAGAACCCAGTTAAGCTGTGTCCAGACTCCTAACCTACGTAAACTGTGAAATTAAAAAAAAAATGTGTTGGTATAATCCACTAAGTTAGTGGAGATTTATTATGTAGCAATAGAAAACCGGTACAGTGTGGAATGGGAATCTGTACCAAGTGCATGCAACTTTTACAGAGTGGGATATCCCATGTGATGTCTGAGCTGCATTTGTGGCTTCATCTACCAGACTGCACCCCTTGAGAGTAAAGACTGTGTCTTGTTCCTCTCTGTATTCCAGTGACTGGCTCACAACCTAGACCTCAGTAAGTATTGGTAAGTGTTTGGAGAATGGATAAGAACAATTTCAAAGATTAGTAATTGCCCTGTTATTTGTCAAGGGGTATAAGGTGGTACTGGAGAGACAGTCCAGAGTACCAAATGAAGGGCTTTTGGGGTCATGTGAAGAGTTTGAACATTTTTTTGCAGATCTTTAAAAATGTGTGTGTGTGTGTGTGTGTGTGTGCATGTGTGTTTGTGCATGTGTGTATCTCTTTGTCTCTCTCTCCATATCCATATCTATGTCTATACCTATATCTATGTCTATATCTTTAGCCAAAAACAGCTAACAGGACAATAAATACTCAGGAAGCTGTTGTCGTGGGCTGACAAGAGCGGATGACGGCTGAACTGGAGAGATGAGATGAGTCCTATGAGAAAGACCCCTCTCAGTGGTCCTGGAAGGATTTGTGACTAATGGGATATGGAGGCCAAGCAAGAGGAACATCAGGGGGGTGTCAGGGGTAGAGGAAGGGTTGGCACTGTGTTGTCCATGGATATCAGCAGGGCTACAAAGACAAAGCTACGTGTGGACCTGCTAAATTTGAGGTCCAAGTGGAAATCTCCATGAGGCCTATTCAAATCTAAGTCTAAGGCTTAGGAGAGAGCTCAGGGATGAAGACCTAACATCCTTCCAGCTCTAATAATCTGATTTTAGAGCCAGGGGACAATTCAGTTTTAACCAACCACTAAAATGCAATTTCAGCCTAGTTCACAGCTGCAGGGAGCATGAAGAACCCAGCTTCAGCCAGCAGGGGGCAGCAAATGCCTGGCGTAGCTCTGCACTTTCCCACACCTCACCAGCAACCTGGGGAATCTATGCTCTGTGATTGGAGAACAATCATTAACCTGTAAAGCTAAAGTCATCAAGGAAGCCCCCTTTAACCTGAGAAGGGGAAATGCTCCTTAGTTTCTTCCATATTTCAATTTACCCTTAAAACATGAACTCTATTTTGGACTGAGACCTTCTCACTGATGGAAGCCAATGTATCATTGGACACTGATGGGGTGCTAACGTGATCTTCCCTTCTCCTCCTGCTCTGGCTTCCTCTCTCTCTATGACTCATCAGTCATTCCTTCTCTTCCTTCTCTTTTGTGTTTGTCACTTGGTTTCCTTCTCTACAGCCTCGACTGTTTCCTACACTTTTTCTTCTTGCTCTTCTTCTCCTCTCCTTCTCCCCATTCCTTTCCTTCACTGTTCCTCTCCCCTCCTCTCCCTCCTTCCTCTTCCCCTTGCCTCCCACTTCCCCTGCCCTTCCATGCCCTGTGGGAGTGAGCCCGGGTTCATGACCAGGAGTCTGGGGAGAGCCAATACCAGCTTTCTGTCTGCAGCATCATAACTGTCTTTACACATGAATCTATTCGGGGTCGATAGTCTTGAACACACTCTTAAGTCAGCCACCATCTCCTAGATGCTTCCACCCTCAGTATTCTTTCCTCATCCTCTACCATCTTCCAACATAGCCGGGGTTGGGGAGGGTGGGGAGGAGTTGACACAGAAAGTCACTCTGTCGTTGCACCTGGTTCTAACATGTAAGATGCAGGCCTCTTGGGACAAGACCCAGTGCATCCTGTCCAGGCCCACTCGGTGCCAAACCTCTGTGGGGCAGCAGACAAAGGGAGGTGCAGCAGCTTCTGCAGAAGCAGATGTGAGGATGACCACAGTGGTACCAGGAAATCCCACCCACCTCTCCTCGTCCAAGCCTGGCATCCCTTTGTAGGCAACACAGCTGAGCCCACTGGAAATAAGAGGGGAGATTTAACAGCCAAAAATCCCCTCACAAAGCAAGACAATGAGGGTGAAAGCTCCAGCATTGACCTAGTAATTTCTTCTGCACATCATTTTCTCTTGTACTCCTGAGAGCAACACTGCAAGGCCAGGGCATCATCATCGTTTTGTTTGTGTCTCTGTTTTACCGACGGGGAACTGAGTCTCCAGCTGGGGCAGCTGGATCACAGAGGAAGTGGAGGGTCAGACCCTGTGCTGGGAGCTGGTAATGGGGCCTTGAATGAGAATCTACAAAGGACATGGTGTGGTCAGAGCCAGTTGCAGAGCAGGGAGAGTGGTCACCGAAGACAATTTCTTCCCTTCTCTGCTTCTGGAGTCCCAGGTTTGGGGGAGAAAATCTCAGTACCATTTCTGGGTAGTGCCCAGAGATCCCTGCTGGCTCCTGCTCTAATTACGGCTGTTCAGAGGCAGCTTCCCAAGCTCCTGTAGTCTGCAGAATGTCCTAGACACAAGGAGGAAGGCAGCACCTGACCCAGCCAGACTCTCCTTCTTAGAATCCTTGTCTGTCTGCCATTAAACAGGGATGTGTAGAAACAGTCTTTCTAGCCAGGTGAAACCAGAATTGAATTCTCTAAAAGAGCAGGTGTTGCTGACAGCATAGTTAGCTGCACCTGTCTGAATCCTCAGCTACCACCACTGGTTTTTGCTCTTGAGCAGAAGACACAACCCAAAAAGGCAGTGACCAACCTTAGATTACACCAGCATCCTATTCATCCTCAACTGAAATGCCCCAGAGGTAAAACATCCACTGTGTGCCAGGGATTTCTTTACTTCCTATTAGTCAGCTCCAAAAAGCATGTTTGAGTCATCTCCTAATGAGTTGCTCCATTCTCTCAGAACAGGGTTGACAAATCATTTTTATCTTGCAAACACACTATGACAGATCAGTCAAGGAATGCTGTGTTGAAAAGAATTCAGACTGTGGCCAAGTTACCTGGGGAGAAATGCTATTATCAATTAGTGAGGTTCATCACAGGTGTAGGAAAAGCCCAAAACTTTGCCATGCCCCTGGGAACTCAGACATGAGAGCATACGTCACAGCTAAAATAATTTTTCTAATGCTTCTTTTTCCTGATTGGACTCAAACTTTTCCCAAATATCCATTAACTGGAACTTTCTAGAGACCTAAAGAAGGATTTATTCTTATTCCTTTATCTTACAGAAAGAAAATGTGTACACCAGAGTTCTGAATGATTTTTCCAGTGCTACAGAATAACTCCTTGTAGAGCTTGGATGAGGACCCTTGGCATCCAGCCCCAGCCTGGTACATTTCCCACTATACCACTCTCTGTTTTATTTTTGGTAAATTGAAAAGTGAACCTTTATGGACATGTCTGCTATTCTTTTTGCTGGTTACAATCTATTCCCTGCTGCTAAATCCCATCAATGTCAGGGCAAAAGGTGAAACACTGCACACCAGGGTCATTCAGGTGTGCTTAAATAAATAAATAAATAAAACTGAGGTGTTCATCTTCCCTTTTTAGAGCTGACAGTTTTTCCTTATTTGGCACTCATTCATTCTCCCCAAATATGTGTTGTGCCTATTTACCTATGAGGTACATAACAGCTACAAACCATGTCAACAGATGTCAGGGACTTACAATACAGACAAAAAAAAAAAGTACAAAGAATAATTCGGAAACCATGCAAAATGATTCCACTTCTTATGATCTTAAACATTGCAAAGCTTACAACTAGAAGAGCATGGGCAAATAAAACCCTGTATAATACAGTTGCATTCCAGGGTCAGCAAAGTGACACATAGCCGAGCTAGGCAGTGGTAAACATCTGCATGAAGGCCCCATGGAGGGTCTTTGGTGTTACTTCATCCTCTGAGCTGGAGAGAGGCAGCAAAAGCAGCAGGTGAAGAAAAGAGAGCCACAGGAGAGGGTGTCGGAAAAGGGTGCCCTTCCCTAATTCCTCTCCTGCCTCCATTCCATCCTTTACATACCTGCCAGTATCATTTTTTTAAAGCAGAGATATCTAATTATACCAACCCAATGTTTAAACACAGCTGTGGGCTCCTCATTAAATAAAGGGTAAAGTTCCAACTCTTTAGTAAGGTAAACCTGGTTCTTCAACATCAGATTATGTCATGAAAGAAAGGATAAAAAGCATGATACAACTATATGCTGTCTACAAGAGACTCACTTCAGTTCCAAAGACATAAATAGGCTGATAGTGAAAAGATAGAAAATGCTAGTCCATGCAAACAGTAGCCAAAGTAAAACTGGGGTAGCAGTAATAATATCAAACTTTAAAATAGACTTTAAGACAAAAAATTCTATAAGAGACAGAGGGGAATACTATATATTGATAAGAGGGTCAATTCATTAAGAAGGTTTAACAATTAGAAACATAGGCACACCCAACAACAGAGCTCCGAAATATATTAGGCATCTTTTCTAGGTTCATCTCTTCATTCTTTCTTCCCCCAATCACACCAAACATGCAACATAATCAAGACACATTATGCCCTTTAAAATTCTGTTCTCTCCTGTTCACATACTTTCTTCCTCTCACCCAACTGACACTTCCCTTTTCTTCTTTAAGGCTCAGCTCAAATGTCAGCTCCTCTATTAAGTCTTTCTTCATTAATTTGTTCATTCAACAAAATATTTACTGACCATTTATTACATGCAAGGAGTTAGGAACAGACAGTCCTTGTCTCCCAAGAGCTAAGGGTCCATCCTCTCTTGTTCCCTAAGCAATATCAGGAAAATCCTGTACATTCAGTGAGGATTTTGTTCTTACCTTCTCATAGAATTCATCCACTCCTTGACATGCATTTACCCTCTAGGATCTAGGCATTCAATCATGAACACAGCCTATCATACCCTATTTGCACCTCTTGCATCTGTGTTCTCTAATAGGCTAATACGGTGAAGCAGGGACACTATAATTTTCCTCTTGGGATCACGGTGCCTAGCCCAAAGGATTAGCTGAAGAAGCTACCTTTTTCAGTTCTACTTCCAGATCTGCTGTTTACCCACCTAGAGGGTTGGAGAAATTCTTTCCTCTCCCCAGGTCTCAGTGTCTATATCTGTGAAATGAAGGAATCAAACCACATGGTCCCAAAGGCCCTTCAGGGATGTTACTGTAGCTTCAGGCTTTCAGCCATTAACCTTGGTGGAAAGGTCTGGAAGGACTTTCAAAGATGAATAGACTTGAGTTCAGATCTCAGCTCTTCCACTTATCACCTCATCTATAAATAGGAATGATAATAGTTCCTAATTCAGTAATGTTATGAAAAGTAAATTAGTGCTCATAGACTACACAGCACCATGCTCTGCACAACACACAGGCCTAATATGTGCTAACTATTGTACAAGTGAAATTTAGCTCAGATGGGTCAGAACAATGACTGTGTCCCATGTGGCTGGTGCAATTTTTTGCCACTTTATCAGACCTGGGATTCCTTTATTTGAATGGGCAAGTCAGCTAAAAATTGGTAGAAGCCCTAGGAAGATGATGTTTCAATTTACACACTGCCCCGTACCCTATCTATACCAGTCCATGGCACCATTTGGCTATTTCTAAAGAGCTCCTTCTTGCCAGTATTCTGAGTTCCATCCAACGTTCTCTAAGCATGCTGTATTTTTTTGTGTGGGAGGGGAGAATGGAGGCTCCTGCCTAGGACAGGTTCTCAGCCTTCTTCAGACCAAGAAGCTCTATTCCATGCCTCTGTCCTCCTCCATATTAACAATGTCATCAGCTGAAATATATAAAAGTCCCATTAACACTGCCACCAAAACCTTTTCCAGTACCCCATTCTTATTTAACACTTCCACATAAAAGCAATGCTAGTTAAGCTCAGGCAATTCACCATATTTTCTCCTTGTGGGCTAGAGACAAGAGCCATTATCTAGGTACTTCCAGTTCCCAGGATCCCTGGGCCCAGGTGAGTGGCCAGGCACAGTGGGAACGTGGGCCAAGAAAGTGAAGAGAATCAGCCCATTTCTGGATGTTTTCTTTCTTTCTCTAGGACAAGCCATGTTTCTGATATATCTTGGGATGCTAAGGTCAGTCTGCCAAGGACATTCGACTCATTATTTGCTGCATGCCTCCCATGTGTCAGGCACTGTGCAAGGGACTGAGGTTCTGCCTTCTCTTGTGGACCACAAAGCCTCATTATCAACAAAGTAATATCATTAAACATCCAAAAGGTTCATGCCAAGCTAGTAGGAACTACAAAGTGATGTTAGGATATATTTTAAGTGTGTTGCAAGTAGCTACCACATTCCCCTTATAAACCAGTGTCAAAAGAAAATAGAGTAAGGGCTTTGGAGTCTAGCTGTGGCAAGCAGACCCTAAGATGGCCCTCAGTGATCTTCACCTTTTTGTTATTCACACTTTTGGGTAATTTCCTCTGCTTAAATGTGGCTGGGACCTGTGCCTTGTTATTAGACGATAGACTACAGTAAAGGTAATGGAATGCCACTTCCATGATTAGGTTACAAATGATTGCGACTTCCATCTTATTAGTAGTCTCTCTTGCTGGCTTTACAAAAACAAATGGTTGTTTTTTATTTTTTAATTTTTAATTTTTTGTAGAGATGGGGTCTTGCCATGTTGCCCAGACTGGTCTCAAACTCCTGGCCTCAAGTGATCCTCCTGCCTCAGCCCCCAAACTGCTGGAACTACAGGCATGAGCTACCATGCCTGTTCTCTTGCTGGCTTTGAAGCAAACTGCCATGTTGGAGAAGCCAGTGTGATATAGAACCAAATGCATCCTCCAGCCACCAACCACAAAAGACCATTAGAAGAGACTTCTTCCTCAGTTTAGCCTTCAAATGAGATCACAGCCCTGGATGGCACTGTAATTGTAGCCTTTTTGAGAAACACTGAACAGAAGACCCAGGTAAGCTGTGCCTGGACTTCTCATCCACAGAAAATGTAAACTAATAAATGTGTGTTGTGTTAAGCTGCTAAGTTTTATGGTAGTTTGTTATTCAGTAATAAACAACTAGTTCACCACTTAACAGCCAGATGATCTTGGGCAGGTTTATTTTTCCAAAATTCAGTTTCTTACCTATAAAACAAGAGTGACACGTCAAGGGACCTTTATTATCTTAATATCCTTTATCCCAGCCTTTGCAGTTAAGAGATTGCACAGGGCAGCAATAATTTTTGTAAACAAAAGACACTTCCCTAATGAGCTCCCCATGAAAACAACCTTGATAATTTAACTATAAATTGCACCCTATATCTAGGGCATGTCCTGGCTTTGCAGGTCAGTCTCTGCTTCACCATCAGGTCCAGCATTTAATAGTAGAATGTGAGCCATTTGCCAAGTGAAAAGGCAAAGTTTACAAAAGACGCAGGATTTCACAAAGTTGATGGAAATGATGATGGAAAGCTGTTCTAAAAATAGCAGGGTCATTGACAAGAGAAAACGTTGCAGGAAAAATCAAAGAAAAACCAACTGATACTTTAAAGGATTAAAAATCTCACACAATGCATCCCCTCAAATGTTGGGAAAATAAAATGTGAAGTCATATTGCATCATACAATTTTGGCATTAAGAAGTATACCTCCTAATTTAACACTTGATTCGGTCTTTGTTCATTCTAAAAATCAGAGCTCAGTTGCAATTATAACTTAAATTTTATTAACTATGAAACACAACAAACACATTTTTCAATTTAAATTACATTTTTTAGATAAAATACTAATAAGAAATTTTTGTCTTCCCTGTTTGGTATGAAGTGCTGGTCCCCATTTTCAAAAGGGTTCCCCTTAAATACATTTTTTACTGATTCCTATTAACTGTGGAATAAAATGTATTCTCTAAACCTACCTCCTGGGATAATCAAGTGAATTAAAGGACAATCATTTAAAAGTGTAAATATGTAAAAGTGCTTATAATTCTGGCAAGTAGTGGGCACTTACCAAATGCTAGTTTCTTTCTTTTCATCTTATGCTCATAGAAAGCACTCCAAAATTGACTTAATAGCATGTAGAAAAAAAATAAATTGTCTTTAAAAACTTCCATGTTCTTGATATGAGGAAAGAAAATCATATCTATAAATAACCACAGGGAAATCTATATCTATTTCTATATCCATATTTATGTCTATATCATATTCACATCAATCTATAAATGCATACATATATAAGGTAGACGCAGGTTTTGACCATCTAAACCAGGAGTTAGCAAACTATGACACTCTGCCTTTTTTCACAAAACATTTTTATTATTCCACAGCCATACTTATTTGTTACTTTTTGTCTATGGTTGCTTCTGTGGTGGAATAGCAGGCTTGAGTAGTCACTGCAGAGACAGTCTGGCCCACAGAGCTGATAATATTTACGATCTGGCTCTTTAAGAAAAAGTTTGTCAACTCCTGGGCTAAACTAAGAGTGAAGAATAATTTATTAATAATTCAATCACTACCACCTGAGGACATGTCACATGCCTGATACTGTACAAAAAATATTTAAAACTTAAAAGGGACTTAATCTTAAAAATACCTCATTTGAATTAGACAACAGAGCATTTAAAATGATTGGAGAAACAAAATAGAAATAGAGGCATATCCACGTTTTGTTGAGGTCTCTTTAAAGAAATTAATAAAAATTATGAATAAAATTAGTACAGGGCCTGCAGTTTAAGCCTTTATAGTTTCATGGTGAATCTGCCTCTGGAAACATCAATTTAATTTTCATGATATGTTATCAGGCATTTCTTTTTGAGTGCCCTGTCTTCTCTTTAATGGTTTTTAAATAAGTCAAGAGCCCTGTTCGAAGTCTCTGTTGCTGCCCCACGGCCATGTCTGTGAATGCTATGTCTTAGTCTGTTTTCTGTTGCAATAACAGAATATCGTGGACTGGGTAATTTATACACAATAGAACATATTAGGCTCACAGTTCTGGATCTAGGAAGTCCAAGAACATGGTGCCAGCATCTGGTGAGAGCCTTCTCGCCATGTCATAATACGGCAAAAGGCACCACATGGTGAGAGAGGAGCACGTGAGCAACAAAGCAAGAGGGACGCAAACCTGCTACTATGACAAAGCCACCCTTGAGATAAGGGATCCAGTCCTGAGATAATGGTACTAATTCACCTGTGAGGGCAGAGCCCTCAGGACCTAATCACCTCTTAAACACTATTGCTTTGGGAATGACGTTTCTCATACATGAACTTAGGGGGACACATTCAAACCAGAGCATTCTGCCCATTACTCCCTAAATTCATGTCCTTCTCACATGCAAAAATACATTTATTCCAACCCAATAGATCTAAAAGTCTTAACTATTTCCAACATCAACTCAAAAGTCTGAAGTCCTAAGTCTCATTTGAATCAGATGTAGGTAAGATTCAAGGCACAATTCATCCTGAGGAAAATTCTCTTCCAGCTGTGAACCTGTAAAATCAAACTGGTTATTTACTCCCCAAATACAATGGTGTGACAAGTACAAGATAGATATCCCCATTTCAAAAAGAAGAAGTAGGCAAGAAGACAGGAATAACAGGCCCCAACCAAGTCCAAAATCCAATAGGACAGACATTAAATACTAAGACTCCAAAATAGTCTTTCACTCCATGAGTCTCTTCCTACACACACTGGGGAAGGGGTTGGACCCCAAGACTTTTGGCAGACCTGCCCCTATGGCTTTGCTAAACTCAGTCCATCCAGCAGCTCTCACAGGTTGAAGCCTCATGCCTGCAGTTTTCCCAGACTGGAGTTAAATGCTGGTGGCCCTATAGTTCTGGGGTTTTGGGGCTGCCTGCTCTCATGGCTTTACTAGGCATTGACCTGGGGGAACTCTCTGCAGTGACTGTGTCCATAACAAGTCTCTACCTGGGCCCACAGGCTGTCTACACCATCCTTTGAAATCTAGGTGGAGGTTACCATGGTCCCACAACTCTTGCATTCTCTGCACCTGCAGAATTAGCGCCATGTAAGTGCTGCCAAGGTTCATGGCTTGTATCTCCTTGAACTGCAAGTTGAGCTGCACTCCAGCTCACCTGAATCCTGGCTGGCGTGGTTGAGGGGCACTGTGCTGGATTCATGGGGCACAGTCCCGAGGTGCAGGACAGCAAATGCTGAGGTGCTGCAGGTACCTCTCTGGAAACCTTGCCCTCAAGGGCCTAGCTTTCCTCAAAGATCTCTGAAATGCCTTCAGGGTCATTCTCCCACAGTCTTAATGAACAGATCCCGGCTTCCTTCTATCCATACTAATCTCTTTAGCAAACAGTCACTTGACACAAGTTAGTCTTCTCTCCTGAACTCGCCCTT
The DNA here is from genome assembly GCF_040939455.1 of Microcebus murinus. Taxonomy (NCBI): domain Eukaryota; kingdom Metazoa; phylum Chordata; class Mammalia; order Primates; family Cheirogaleidae; genus Microcebus; species Microcebus murinus. The sequence continues at coordinate 35,546,729 of NC_134110.1, read as the reverse complement.
TTATTCTTTACAGGGCCAGGCTGAGATCTTTCCAAATCTTTCCATTCTGCTTCCCTTCTAATTATAAATTATTTTGTTGTTGTTGTTGTTGTTGCTGTGCTCAGTTGCTTTGTTTGTTTGTTTGTTTGTTTATTTATTTATTTTTGTTGAGACAGAGTCTCACTCAATTGCCCTGGGTAGCGTGCAGTGATGTGGTTGTAGCCCATCGCAAGCTCCAATTCCTGGGCTGTAAGTGATCATTCTGCCTCAGCCTCCCAGGTAGCTGGGACTACAGGCATATGCTGCAACACCTGGCTGGGTTTTGTTTTGTTTTGTTTTTTTTATCTTTTTTCCTTTTTTGTAAAGATGGGGTCTCGCTGTTGCTCGGGCTGGTGTCGGACACCCAGAGCTCTGGCTATCCTCATGTCTCGGTCTCTGCCATGCTAGAATTACAGGCATGATCTGCCTCTAAATCATTCTTCTATTCTCTCATTTTACTGTAAGTGATCCTTTTACTGTGAGTGCCATGCAGCACCTTGAATGCTTTGCTGCTAAGATATTTCCTATGCCAGTGATGCTAGTTCATTGCTCCTAAATTCTGCCTTCCATAAATCCCTAGGGCCTGGACACAATTCAGACAAACTCTTTGTCACATTATAACAGGGATAGTCTTTACTCTAGTTTCCAATACCTTGTTCACCACTTCAGTCTGACACCTCATCAGAATGGCTTTTACGGTCCACATTTCTACCAACATTCCGGTCATGGCTACTTAAGTAATCTCTAAGAATATTCAGACTTCGACAGACAGCTTTTATCTTGTGAGCCCTCACCAGAATCACGTGAATGCTCCATTCATGGAAATACAGGCTTTTTCTAGCCTGCTCCTCCTAATTCTTCCAGCCTTTGGCCATTACCCAGTTGTAAAGCCACTTCCAGATTTTTGGGTATTTGTTATAGCAACACTCCACTTCTCAGTACCAATTCTCAGTCTCTGTTTTGTATTGCTATAGCAGAATACCACAGAGTGGGTAGTGTACAATGAAAATAAATTTATTTCTTACAGTTCTGATGGCTGGGAAGTCAAATATCAAGGTGACGGCCTCTTGCAAGGGCCTTCTTGCTACATCACCCTATGGCAGAAGGTGCGAGGGTGAGAGAGGGTAAGTGAGAGAGCAAGAGAGGGCCAGACTTGCTTTTATGATGACCCACTCTTGTGAGAACAAACCCCTCCTGAGATAACAGCATTAATCCATCCATGAGGGCACAGCCCTCAGGACCTAATTATCTGTTAAGGTCCTACCTCTCAGCGCTGTTGCATTGAGGATCAAGTTTCTAACACGTGAACTTTGGGGGACATATTTAAACCACAGCATGGCACTAACTGTGGTGCTTTAGGCTTTGAGGCAAACTTCCTTCTGATCCCACCAAGCACCATGGGGAGCTCATGTCAAGAAGACCCTGGTCCCTGGAGCTGGGCACATCAGGGTGTCAAGTCCAGCCTTACCACTGAACTTCTGTTGCCTCATCTATAGAGTGAGAATGAAGTGTCTACCTCACAAGCAGATTCCATGAAATAATGGAATAAAATCCATTTAAATAAAATCCATCCAAAGAAAATCTTTACTGGCAGGCAGTAGGGACTCAGTAAATGGTACTTTCTCTGCAATTTGCTGACAAAGGCATGCCCACTTACAAATTATTTATAATTGGGAGCATAAATTTGGGAGTCAGATAGGGAACGAGTTTAAATTTTGACTGCATTATTTAATGCTATGTGACTTTAGGTAAGTAACTTAACCTCCCTGACTCTCCAAACCCTCATGTTTATTATGGGGATAACCACTCAACCTCACAGAGTTGCAGTGAGAACTAAATATGCCTCAGTTTCTCCATCTGTAAAACAGGGATAATAAAATGCTTAGGCCAGTGCATGATAGATGTTAGTGGTTATTGTTATTATTCTTGATTGTTATTTTTGTAATTACATACAATGGTGTCTGGGCAGTTAGTAAATTCTCAATAACCAAAAGCAATTGTCATTATTACAATACATTTGGGCTTCATCAAACATATATCATCTTTGGGGAACTCCACCAAGAGACACTATAACTGTGTTTCATTGTCTTTCAGACACCATCAATTGTAAGACACACCATAATTGTATAAACTACTAAGAAAGGAAACTGCCAATTAAATTATGACAGCCATTGATTATATTCCACATCCTCATTTTAGAGATGTTAAAATGAGAAAAAAATATGCATCTTAGAATTGATGAAACAGAAGTAGGTAACGGCTCCTTGTAACCACGTCCTTCAGGACAAACCCTCTGGACAGGACGTACTGTTAGGAAGTGATTCTGAGCGAGCTGGAGGCAGATAGGTCCTGAGTCTTCAACACCAGGTCGGCACACACATTAAAGTACGATTTATTTGGCCTAAACTCTTCTGTTTCTTCTTATTCCTCTCATTCCTATACCACAGCTGTGTACCACCCTCTTCCCCCCAACCCGGCTGTCTCTCCAGGCACACCTGATCCATTGGCAAATCATGTCCATTCTTCCTTTAAAATAATGTCACATGTCCGGTCCACCTCTCTCTGTCTGTGTGACTAATGCCCTAGTCCAGCCACCGTCATTTCTCTCTTGGATCACTCCAGCAGGCTTCTGCCTGGTCTCCTACGCCCCTCTACTCTTGCCCCTCCTGTCCATTTGCTGGGCGGCCAGACCCACCTCTCCCCAGCATCATTCCTACCACTTGTCCTCTGTCTGTCTAACTCCTGGCTCCACTCAGCGGCATTAAGGCACTTGTTAAGCTCCCCATCTCCTCTCACTCTCTCCTCCTAACCCGCCAGCTCCTCATCCCCACTCCTTAGAACCACAGAGCCACCTGGCATTTGGACAACTTGGTTTATTAGAAAGCAAAGAGTCTTAGGAGTCAGGAAGATTTGGGTTCTAATTCTGGATCATGTGCCATGTGCACTTGATCACTTTGTCTCACCTCTGGAAACTGCAGTCTCCTTATTTATGAAACCAAGTTAATAAAATGCCCATATAAACATGCACCAGAGTGCTGTTATCCCAGAGCGAGTGAAGAGCATCAGTAAAAGTTGGTAACTTCCAGGCCCCTTTCCGTCATTCTCAGTGCTTGGAGCACAGACCCCTATCCACTGTCTTTAACTTTCAACCTCGGTGGTAAGATTGTGTCGTCTTCCAGAACACTCCCCATGCACAACACACACCCAGAAAAAAAAAATGCATCGATTCTTTAACGCCCATCCAGGAAAGCGATCCTGAAAGGCTAGACAACGCACAAAAATGCCTGAGATGCACTTCAGTTGGCCCATTCTCACAAGAACCATTTTTATTGGCATTTTAACAATTTCTTCAAGACCTTGTCATAGGACACGTTGTGTCAGAATCAGACAGCTGGATGGGGTACACACAGAACTTGCCATCAAAAAAAGGTAAGAAAGTAAACCTTGAAAACTCGGAAGAGAAGAAACAGCAGGTGCTCAGGTCTCTTTGTTGCAGGAGTCTGCGTGACATTACAGGGTGGGGAAAACAAAGGTGCTACTGAAAACCATAAGCCTCAAATCAAAGTCCAGTCAACTTTGGAAACAAAATATTCTTTGCTTCACTCTATGGGTGGTATGTGTTGAAGTCTGAATCTGTCCTTCCATACGGAGCAGCTGTATTTATAGACCCTCCCAGGTGGAGGGTCATTTATCTTTCTAGAAAAGGCTCCTCAGCTGCTCTTTCTTGGGCCTGGGAGCAGAAGGCCTTTGGTATATGAGGGTAGAAGGTGAAAAGGTGGTATGAGAAATGGGAAACAGGCTGTATGGCTGCCCCTTACCTCCCACACCTTCCAGAAGGAGAGGGGCATGTCCACAGCAGGCTGACAGTAGCCCTGCCCAGTGTCTTCCCATCCAGCCATAACGATCTCCCAGGAGGCTCTTAGGGCTTGTGGTCCAGAGTCTAGAGTCTAGAGCACCTGCCCTACATCATCCCTGTCCTTTGACCACATGTCCCCTTGGTTTCTATGGCACCCCACCCCTCTACTTCTGCCCTGACAGCCTTTTCTTCTGCATTTCCCACTGCACGTCCAAACTGTTCCAACTTCTGACTGGTTCCTGTCTACCCTCAGACACCTTGATCCTATGCGTTTCTAGTCCTCTGGGTTTAAAAGACTCAATTCACAAAAGATACACTAAAGCAAATAGTGGAAACCAAACTAAAATAATTATATTTAATTCTAAACCTAAAATAAATCAACTATTTTCATTTTCCTATGTCCCCTTTCTAGCCCAAGGACATAGTCATATACAATTTTTACAGATTTGCATTGTGACAACGTTGCATTCATTCTGCATTTTATCTTATTAAAGCATAAATATTCTTCTACTTAGCTATAAAATATTCAAAACAATCATGTTTAATGGAAGAGCAACACTGTATGACATCAGCACCCTAAAATATATTTATAATCATCGTCTTATTGCTAGATGTTTAGGTTTAGGTTCTTCCAATTCTGTTATTGTAAGTAATGCTGTGACAAATATCTTTGTGCGCATAGTTTTTCTTTGTTTAGGACCAATTTTTTATAATCTCTGCAATATCTAGTCTTTGAATATCTATGTGGATTCTTAATGCATTCTGCCAGACTGCTTTTTTAAAGGGTGACATGACTTCACTCTGTCCCCAGGGGTAAGATACGAGGACCCCATTTCCATCCCAATTTCACCAACATTGGCTATTGCCATTTGCTAATTGTATTGCTAGTTTAATAGATATAAGATGGCAGCTGGAATTTGCATTTTAATAGGAAATAAAGCTGTGCACCAAAGGACTAAGGCACTTCTTATGGGACTTCCAGCTGAGGAACAGAGGTTCTAGGAGAAATGGAAGCAAGTCTTCTCAGCAGCTCCGGAATTATCCCAAGTAGGCATTTACCTTCTCTACCCACACAGCAGCCAAATCAGACTCCAGCCTTTTCAACCACTTTCAGTGAGCTGGAGGCAGTGGGGAAAATGCCAATTTATAATTGGCATATTGCTTACTTTTCTTACCATGCTCTGGAGACTTTTCCCACTCAGATATAAAAACTGGTCCTCTCAGACCCAAACTAAAAGGTCTAAACATATTATATTTTCTTATCCTGTTAGCACCTTCCCACAAATGGCCCCAGTGTTTCTTCTGAGAGCCAGACATGTAGACACAGAGATCTGAATCCCATGCTGTTTTCTCCCAGCATGACACAAACACAGATTATTCTAGATTTTTTTTTTCCTTTTCCTTTTGGAAATCTCATTAGAATGGAAACATTTAGTGGCTTCAAGTTTCCAAAATGAGAGACATTAAAAAGGAAAAAAAAAAAAAAAAACAGGCATGCACTATGCCAGCATTAGCATGGCAGAGACGACATCTGTTTGGCCAGCTGTGCTTCTAGAAACAATAGCCATCATGGCTGATTGTTTTAGCAGTTTTCTTCCCTCCCTTGGCTCTGTGTTTATTCCAAAATGCTCCTGCATTTTATTCATTCACTCAGTCCTTCATTTGATACGTGTTTACTGAGCAATTACTCTGTGCCAAGCCCAGTCTCAAGGTACAGAGGTGACCCCAAAATCAGGTCTGCCTTCCAGATACTTATGGCCTTATAAGGAGACCAATTGCTACAATGGAGAGTTCCAGCATTAAAGTGGGCGCAGCACATGCTACCCAGACAGAGGATGGTCAACAGCACCCTACCAGGTTCTTGGTGGTTACCAGATATCAGCTGCAACTCCAAAGACGCACAGCATCCTTCAGTGTTGAGACCCCTTCCTCTCACATTCCATAGGCCAGTCACTTAACTTAGGAGAAGAGTGCAAGAAGGTCACTCACCAGCCACTGGTGTTGGGAGTCACCTCAGCTTTAGTTCTATTGGCCCTACTGTCCCCAACTCCTATTGGCCCTACTGTCCCCAAGGAATAGCATCAAACTTTGTGAAATGAGGCATGATCTTTATCTGGGAGGGCCCTGAGAAAGTGAGAACAAACTGCATATGTTTTGAGATGTTGGAAAAGAGGGGTGGCAAGGGAAAAGAATCTTAGAGTCAGGAAATATGACTTCAAATCTTTGCCACCAACTACATGGGTGATATTGTACAAGTTGACTCTAAGCCTCAATTTTCTCATCTGCAAAATGGTATAACCTAACCAATGACTCCTTAGAGCAATTTTACGAGATCAGTTGGGAGAATCAAATGAGAGCACATAATTCTAGCACCGTTCTTGGCACATAGTAGGCTTTCAGCTCAGGCTCATTCCATACCTCTCCTTCTTAAGACACTTTCTGGATCTAGACCAGGTTGGTAATTTTTATTGGCATCAGAGTCTGAAAGTGTTGGAAAGGAGGCAGACGAGACAGAGTGTGGCCCAGCACAGGCCCCAGGGCTTCAATTACCTGGCAATGGTGATGAGCAGGAGTCAGGAAGGCCCTTTCTTGGGGACCATTTATGGGAATGGGAAGAGAGATGGGTCAGTTGTGGGAGTTTGGATTCTAGACACACTGGGTGTCATTCTACCCCTCCCCATCTTCTCTGAGGATAACAGGCAGCCAAGTTTTCCATTCATTGGCCTCTGTCAATCTCATCCTTCAATAAGGCTCTGACTGCTCTGTAAGGTGCCCTCCTCATTCTCTAACCTCATGCGACTCCTCTGTGCCTTCCCTCTTCTCTTCCTAGCAGCACTTGTCGGAGCACTTGGGGAAGATGGGTGTTGCCAGCTGAATGGGGCTTGCCCTCCCTAGGCAAGGAGATCTGGTGTAGGAAAAATGTTTTGTTTCAACAGAGAATTGTGCCTGGTCTGGGTTATCAGATTCTAGCCCTGTTCATTGTCTTTGAGCTATTCAGGGACATCTGTGTGTACACACACACATATATGTATATTAAAAAACCTACAGCATGCAAAAAAATCTGAACCCTCAACAAAGAGCAGTTCAACTCACAATTTTTCAACTTTATGATGGTGCAAAAGAGATATGCATTCAGTAGCAACTGGACTTCAAATACTCATACAAGCATTCTGTTTTTCACTTTCAGTACAGTATTCAATAAATTACATGAGATAGTCAACACTTTTTATAAAATAGGCTTTGTTAGATGATTTTGCCTAACTGTAGGCGAATGAAAGCATTCTGAGCACGTTCAATGTAGGCTGGGCCAAGCTATGATGTTTGATAGGTCAGATGTATTAAATATTGAATATACATTCAATTTATGATGAATTTATTGGGACACAACCCCTTGCAAGTCATTAAGCATGTCTGTGTATGTGTGTGTGTGTGTGTGTGTGTTTGTAAGTTCTGTCCTATATCTTTATGAGGGACATAATTTTAACTGTTCCAGAAAATTTTCTTTTAACAAAGACCTTCTCCAAAGATGCAGTGATGACTTGAACTTCCTGGGCATCATTGCATCCTGGAATGGTGGTTTGCAAAGCAAGCTGCAAATTAAAATCACCCGTGGATCCTAAAAAACAAAACACCAATGGCTGCTCTCAGCCGACACATCTTCTGAGTACTTGCTCTGGGTGTGGCCAGTGCTGGTCCAGTTTCTAAACTTCCCCCACGTGATAATCATGTATAGTTAGAGGAGAAAGCTACTCTCTGGAAGGAATCAGACCCCAGCTCACATGGAGGCCTCTAGAGTCTGTGTGGATTCGAATCCCGTCTCTAGCTGGTTACCCATCACAGAAGCACATGAGCCTGCACCAAATGCCTGCCATGCGCAAGGCCGTGTCTCTGCAGGCAGAAGGAGTGGGGTTTGGGTCGTGGCTCTGACACTTCTTTAGGAAGGAGCAGTGGATAAGTCACTTGACAGCTGTATCCTCACTGTTTGCACGAATTTTTTATGCTGTGTAGCAAATTCCCACAAACTTAGCAGCTCAGAACAGCACACCCTTATCAGCTCCCAGTATCTGTGGGTCAGTGGTCTGGCACAGCTTATCTGGGTCTTCTGCTCAAGGCTACAGAGTGTCAGCCAGGGCTGGGTTCTTATCAGAGGCTCGACTAGGGAAAACATGCTTCCGAGTTTGCTCAGATTGTTGGCAGAATTCATTTCCAATGACTGCAGGGATTCCTGGCAGCTCGCTTATTTAAAGCCAGCAATGGAGAGAGAGAGAGAGAGCCCAGCAAGAGGGTGTTGCAATTTGATGTTATCTGTATATTAGCAGAGAAGATCGTGACGACCACCTTAAAGTCTGTCCACCACACTATCCTCAGCTGGAAGAAGGGGCGATTATATCTACATTGTGGGGTGGTCGTAAAAATTAAAAAGGCAATCCGTTAAAAGAGGTTGGCACATAATCACTCCATGGATGTTATTAGAAAAGCCCCACTCGGGAGCCACACTCGACAGCTTCCCACGGCAGAGATGTCGGGTCTTCCTGCGGGCTCCAGCACCCTGTGCAGACTTGCCACGTGGCTCCTGCCACAGTGTGTCTTCCATCCATCCACCCATTTCTCAAGCCTGCAGGGCTCTCACTGAAATCTTGCCCTGTGCCCAGCGTTGATCAAGAGGCAAGGCATGCATCATTTTTTAATCTTCACAGCAAACTATTGATATACAATTATTGCTATTTTCGAGATGGGCAAAAATAGACTCTAAAATATATTAGAAAACAATTGCGCTTCAGTAGAAAACTAGGTATTGGTTAGATCACATCCTTCCAGTTTACCTGACTCAGGTCTCTCATTGTCTTTGAGCTATTTTGCAACTCTGTAAATTATAAATAGCTGGTGGCAATGCAAAAATAATCCTTGTCTTTAAGCATGAGAATTCTCTCCTGTCTAGAAAAGTTTCCGTTGACTTTCCCCAGACTCCTTCTGTGAAGAACCAGGGGTGCCTCTGTTTACGCATTCATTTCAGTATTCCTGATCTAGGAATGTGTCAGGTTTTCAGATAACCTTTTACTCAAACCTTATAACCTTTATCACATTTGCCTGGTTCCCTCATTGATTGATGAGTTAAAGAAAATCTTTAACATGTATTCACTTTATATCTATATGACAGTCATAGTTTACCATTTTTTTTTAAACGATCCTTTAACAAAGGTTATATATATCTCACAAGCCACATGGCTGACCAGTGGTAAGGCCAACATTTGCCCGAGCACCCCCCGCCCCAGCACAGGTGGCATCAGGACTCACACTCTTGGCTGTGGACTGCAGTGCTCCACGTCGGGGGAGGGGTGCCACTGGTGTCTTATGTGCCTCTGTGTCCAGCTGACCTTGACCATCGTGGACTCCTCACACAGAGCACAGGCTCACACACTCACTTCCCCAGCTCCGGAGTTCACCTGATTCCTGTAATTCCTGACAAAAGGCCCTCACTACCGGCCTCTGCCCTGAGAACTTCTGCAAGTCCTTTCCTTAAAGGAGTGGACCCCTGCCTCTCCATAAATTCTGCTCAATTGTCCTTTTCTCCCCTCTGGAAACATACGCAACATGCTCCCGGTCACGCCACAAGCCCACCCAGACAGCCTCTGAATCCACAGGAGTTTAGAGCACTCGCATGACACTGCTGACTTTTCAAAGTGAATTTATGCAAAACTGAAACCCTGACATTTTTTCACATTTATTATTAAGAAACCATGGATCATTTATCAGTGGTTGTGTCATTGACTCCTTAGACCTAAGTACAGGCCTTCGCATTTATCTTTGTTCAACTTCATCTTCTTAGACCCAGCCCACGTCTCCAACAACTGCAATCATTTTGGGCACTCAGTTCTGCTGCCAGAGCGTCACCTGTCCCTTCCAGCTGTGTCATCTGAATGTTGGGTAGTCTGACCAGCGGCACTGTGAGCTCTGTTTTACTGACCAAGGGGCCACTCTCCTTCTGCAACATTCTACTGCTTCTCCCCCTTCCATCCCCAACCCCTGTAGGGAGGATTCTGGGTTAGGTTTCCCACTCCCTCTGCCCCTCCCAGAGTTGGCATCCTTGAAAGAGCTTTGCCAGTGTGGCAGGACAGGCCTTTTCACCTTTCCATGTCTGAGAATAGCTGCTGATAACATGCCAGGATGGGGACCGAAGACTCAACCCAACACCAGTTACACTCAGCGCCTGCAAAGCACGCGTCCCACCCCCTAACGCTGAGCTGGTGGAAAAGCTTGTCCTTGGTCTGTCCCTCTCCAACTCACAGGCCACAGGCTCAGAGGATGTGGAAAGAGAGAGCGTGGCCCATCTGAAGCCCAGCCGTTGCTCCGGTAAGGTATTGCAAGCTCTGGTTTGGAAACCATCCTAGCCACAGTAACGAAGACCCCAGATCCATTTATCAAGATCCTCTTGACCTCAAGGGGCTCTAATGGGGCCTGAGTAAATGACTGCTTCTCAAGGCTGATTTATGGGGCTGCATGAGAAATTTGTCATGAATGCATTTCAGATGGAATTTTTTTTTCCCTTCTCTCTATAGAGATGAGGACACTAAGTTTTCTCCTTGAAATGAGGACAAAAAAAAGAAAACACAAAGGAAAATATACAGAATGACTCAGAACTAATGTACCTAGCTAATGCACCATACGAACTCGCGTCTTCACTAGAAAGGAAAAATCCCAGCGTGCGGTGGAAGGTAGTGAAAGGACCGAAGGTCAGAGTCAGGAGACTTGGGGTCTAGTCCTGGCTGTGCCCCAAACCTCTTGGATGACCTAGGACAAGCCATTCTACCTCTCTGAGCCTGTTTCCTCCCACAAACTAGATAATTTCCATAGATCCTTTCCAGTTCTGCTGAGACATAGATCACAATTTATGTAATCGATGTACTCCTGGAAACAAGTGGGCAAACTTTTCCCCCCAAATGAAGATGATTTTAACTGAACTGGGCCAATGTTTTTCTTTCTCTCTCCTTCCCTTCTTTTCTTCTTTTCAACTTCCTTTCCTTCTTTCTTTTAGGAGCAGAATTTTTTATTCAAAAATAAATCTTAGGCAGAAGTCCAATAAATATTACAGGAAAAAGGGTGGTGGCTTTATGGGGAGCATGGATGAGGGTCAGTCCTGCCTGTTTGTTCATCTTGAGATCCCTCTTCCCACCTCCCCAACCACTCCACACACACACATGCAATTGGCACCATTTGCCATGCACTGAATTAGGAGAATTCCTTATTTGAACGAGTCCTTGTTTTGATGAGAAACATCGAAAACAAAAATGATACTGCCACATGTGGGCTGACAAAACACTTTCATGTCACTACCTCATTACTTCTTCTTTACAACTTTCTGGGCTGGCTAATAAGGCCCATGCTACAGGTGAGGAGACCGAGGGGCAATGCTCTGGATGCCTTAAGTGCTCCCAGAATGACTGTTGAATGAATGATGGGACTTGAAGACCCCCTCAACCAGCTCCTGCCTGGGCGGGGGCTCTAAATCCCCTGGCCTCTGCTCATCCACAGGCGCTGAGATTCCTTCTGTGGGACATGTGATCACTTCCAAATGTCACCTGTGAATCTGGATTGTCAGCTGGGCTTCTGTAAAGTGGCGCAGCCTGTCCTGGCCCCTGGCTGCGGAAGGCAGATCCAGCCTCCCAGTCTGGCTGCCTGTAGCCGCGGCCCCGTCCCCCACACCTAAGTCCCAATTCAGCCGATCTGTAGCTGTGGGAACTTATGAAGTCACGGAATCCTTCTGAACCTCAATTTCATCACCTGAAGAAGTGGGTTAATAACGATATTGATCACATATGATTTTTATGTGGATCCCTGCGATTTATGCCTGTGACAAAAACATGGAGTCAATTCTAAGAGAATGGAAGAAAGAAAAACACTCAAAATCAAAATCAACTATAGCTATTGACGCTATAGTTAGCAACAGAAATAGCAGCAACTTAATACATAAGAGCAGTGTCATACCCCATAGCAGAAGAAGATGAATCTCTATTCTGTTTTCTTTTCTTCATAGAGATGATTAAAAAAAAGAAAGAAAGAAAGGTATTTTAAAGCCTTGGGTAGTTCTGTTCTGCCCTGAAAGATTGCAGCACATCCTGTCCATGTTCTGCCCAGATTATCTAATCAAGGATCTTCTACTGTTCCCCAGGCTTCTGCCTCCAACAAGCCTGAACCTGCCGCCCTTGGTTGGAGGAAGTAGCCCATGGGCTACTGGACCTAATTCACCTGTGGTCAGGGGCAGAGAGCAGAAGTGCCCGCCAGCTGGGGGCTGGGCTTAGCCAATGACTGATGGTGGGGTGGGAGAAGGCCAGGGATCCCTGCCCCCGGCCAGGACAACTCTGAGGGGCAACTCATATTCCAGGGTTCCCAGTGGGATCAGCTGGAAGCCGTGCTCTGTGGGGCGGGGTCTGGATGAAATAGTCCCCCAGTTTGTGTTTCTCTCCTTCCTTCCCTGCTCCCTCTTTGCATATAGCCCTTTACCTTAGAGTCTGGTTTGGGGAACTCAACATAAGACAAAAGGGGAGACTTGGAACTATGAGGGTCTATGAGTATCTGTAAATATAGATGAGTCTGAGAATATGCTAAAAAGCAAAAAGAGCCACATTTCTCTGCCTACTGGTCTCCTCTCACAATAGATCAAGAGGTGTGGCATTTCTTGGAGGAGCTATAAGAGCCCTGAGAAAGGGAAGATGGAAGTCTGGAAGAAAAAGGGCTGAACCACATGGGCATGTAAAGTAACAATGACAACAGCAGCAACAAAACATTGCCCTGCGATAGCTCAAACCTCAGTAACAACTGCCTACATTGTATAACTGCCTGTGTGCAGGACAGTCTGAGTGACACCAGAGGAACATACTATGCACCAGGCCTGGAACGCCACCTGCATTGATGAGCACACAACGACTCCTTCCTGGGATACCTGTGCAGTGCCAAAGTCGGAGGACAGCAGGCAACTTGACCGCTCCCCAGCCCTGTCCTTGGGCAGGCTTGGGGGGGGGAGGAAACAGCGTCCCACCAGTGGTGCCATGCATTGGAACCAATTCCACTTGGATTCCAAAGGGCAGGGGGTGTCAGGTGACAGCTGAGTTCCAAAATTTTGATTGCATAGACCCTAGTGGAGGGGACAAGTACACAGTCATTCTTAACACACATAGAACAAAGTGCATAATGCTAAGAAAAAGGGCACAAACAGAGTGTAGGAGGGGCTCCAGGGATGGAGAGAACACACCCTACCATTTGGTTTTTGCATCTCAGGAAGCGCTTGATAGCTCAGTCTCTCAGACAACATGAGAGGGAATACAGAGAGCTTGTGAGAGCTCAGACTGACTCTTGAGAGCCCCTTGTTAAATTCTCTAGAATTTTGTGAGGCTGGTAAGCTATTGTTAAAGAACAAATTATATCAATTTACAATCAAACAAATTATATTAAAAAACAAAAGCAATCAGTACTCCAAACTCATTATTACCTAGTGATTCTACATTTCATTATTATCTGTATCCTTGAAATTATTTATATCATTTGTATCTGTATGATGGAAATGTTATATAATGGTGCACCTTTCTGTTCCATTCCCATCACAGCTTGAAATTTACCATGGGGGAGTATTTACACCAGAGAAAGCTCAGAGCCGCTTGTTAAACCATTATCAGCATGCTCCTGTAGAAGGGTCCTCGAAGACTACCCAGAGGGAAGAGGAAAGAAATCAAAATATTTCATTCATTCATCCAACACGTTTTTTGCTGATCACCTGCTAGGTGCAGTTTGCATCTAGTCACAGTGGCTTCATGGCTCGCCTGCGATGGCCATTCATTGAATCCCCACTTCATTGGGGGGGGGGGGCGCACGCAAAACACAGGAAGTCTGAACTATTGCGTATCTTTCAGTAAGTGCGTTGTGATGACTTTCCACCTTGTGCGCAGTGGCTCCAACTAATAACTAACAAAGAGCTGCCAAGGAGGGGTCTGGACAGCCTGCTTCAATAAACAGATAAGGATCATTTAAAAGCAACCTGTTAAGTATTTGTATGCAAATGGCTCTGCCAGGCTCCTTGAAAAACAGTTTGTTCTCCTAAGGAGGTTAAATGTTTTCAGTCTTGTTTATGTTATTAATCTGCTTAGCCAAGTGTATGGCTGTGGGTGTATTTTTAATAGAGGATGCAAAGACCTGGCAAAGTGGGTCTCATCCCTGAAACATAAGTGAAGGAAGTTTTATTAGTCCCAGTAAAATGACCATTGACTTTGCCTGTACCCCATGGAGAATAAATCTCTGTCCCCTGCAGGTCAGGTAGCCCTGGCACAGGTGCAATTCACAGGCGAGGGGAATGAAATAGAAAATGAATGAACTCCAGGCATGCTGCACCCCTAGCACCTGGGGCCATGCCTAGCACAGGTGTAACCCACAGGATGGATGGGGTATGAAACAGAAAAATGAGCAGACCCAGTCATGCTACATTCCAAGCACCCAGAAGAGCTCCTGGCACATGTGGGCACACTAAATTTTTGTCGAATGTTCCTATACCATGATCCTAACCACAGTTTTGGCCAAAAAGGGTCTTCTAATAATGGTAAACAGAAAACAATCACCTAAGAAAAGAAGAAAGGAATGAGTATTGATAAAAAGAACGAAGCTCTTGTTTTGTATCATATCTCATTTAACCCTCACAAACATCTGGAAGTTTTATTATCTCCATTTTACAGATGAGAAAAACTAAAGTTAAGCAGCCCACCCAGCATTGCGTACGTAGGAAGTAAGTGCACAGGGAGGTCAAAATCTGGTCTGTCTGAATTCAAAATCCATGCTTTTTCCTTGTGCTATAAAATGATATCAAATATTCCTGAAAATAGTCAATCTGAAGTGAAAATCTTTTTTTCTGCCTCCAAAAAAGGTATGATGAATTCCCCTTACTGGAGCAGACAGAAAATTGAAAACTGAAAATTCATACCAGAAACACAAGGAGAACCAGAGCTCCTTCCTCCCCTTCTTCTATGCTTGATTATAGAGGAACGGAGAAAGGTATGTGTGTGTGCACGCTTTGTTACTGTTTTTCTTGATTTTCTTACACATTGACTTTTGCCTAGGCTCAGGGCTGAACTCTGCTCACAGCGTCTCTGTCCTACAAAATTCCCTGTGCAGTTAGCATTATGGCCTGTGTGGTCTGGAGGAGAAAATTTAGAAAAGAAAGGTGATTTGGCCAAGGTCCATACCAGCAAATGGAGCATTTTGGAATCTACAGCAGGTTTATCTGCCTCTAAAATGCTTTTCCACTAACAGTTTTCTCAGACGCCAAAGCAGATTTTGGCTGAGCAGGTCTAGTCTGGTGCCTGGCAAGGTCCGAGGTGATGCCCAGGCTGTGGGTCTCAGACCACCTTTGCTGAGCAGGTCTCTGCACACTCTGCCTTATCATGCCTAGGTCAATGCTTAGCTCACCCCATCATGTGGGGGCAGTTCTCAGTCCATCCTCTTCTTGTTTGGGTGAAGTGTTTGGCTAACTAACTGCACTGGTGACTTGACAAGGCCACGTAGGTGGCCACCTGTCCCCACTGGAGCCTGGCTGGCTACTTCCTTTTCTACCCCACTCTGTCCCTGGGACATGGCACTGTTTACCCCACTCTCCTCTCTTAGTCCAGCTCATGACAACCCTCACGTGGTCTCTGAGCCTGCAGTCTTGCCTCCTTTGTTCTAGTTTTTACTAAATAGTGACTGTGAGCTATTAAAACATAAATGTGATGATGCCACTCTAGTTCTGAAACTCCTGCAAGAAGGCGCAAGTCACTAATCCCCTCTCCCTGCCCCAAATCCTCTTTAACCAGAGCATCTATATTTTTATCTTCTGTGTATATTGTGGTCCAATATAAAATTTAATTAAAAAGAGAAAAAAGATTTTGAGAAAAGAATACATCTGACCAATCTAATCCATTTCTTCATTTTACAGATGAGGAAAGTAAGTACCAGAGAGGTCAAACCCCACTCCTGAGGTCTCCCAGAAAGACAACTGTGGAGTGAGCATGAATCTCAAGATCCTATGTTCTTTGGTTCTCTGGTTCTCTCTCCGTTACACTATGCTCTTCCTCATAAACAGTGTTCTTGCTGTGTTTTCCCCAGACGTTTCTTCCCTACGGTCCACAAGGCTAGTTCACTTACTGGCTGAGCACAAAATACTGACATCTGCGTGCCTCCACAGAGTCCTCTGCCGCTGCAATTCCAAGCATGAAGAAAGGCAAGCAGACTCTGTGGAGTGTTCTCACGAGAAGCCCACCGCAGCCTGAGCCCTAGACGGATGTGTGAGCCATGAGATCCTAAGCTCAGGGGCAGTTAGGGAAAACACAGCTACCACCACCCCTCTCAAAGATGGAGCAAAAATCTTTAAGGCACCCGGGCCAACATAAGCTGGTTCTCAAGACAGTAACATGAAGGCAGAAACTGATCAAAATTAGTATACTGGGGCTGGGGAAAGTGGATTATGCCTGTAATCCCAACACTTTGGAAGGCCAAGGCAGGAGGATCATCTAAGGCCAGGACTTTGAAACTAGCCTGGGCAACATAGTGAGACCCCATCTCTAGAAAAAAAAAATTAGCTGGGCATGGTGGCATAGTTTCAGCTACTCGGGAGGCTGAATGGGATGATCACTTGAGCCCAGGAGTTTGAGATTACAGTGAGCTATGATGTACCACTGCACTCCACCTTGGGCAGCAGAGTGAGACCTTGTCTAAAAAAAAGCCTCTATTTACTCAGTAAGCAAACAATGCTATCTAAAATTGGTAAATTCCCTATCAGCCTGTTGATCTGAAAACCATACTGGACAGTGGCTGGGAAATAGTAGGTTAATAAATATTCCTTGAGTGAATGCATGTATACTAAGAAGTTTATTTTTCCCAGAGAAAACAGTGGATACTTGGGATATAATTGCTTGCTAAATTATGGTCTAGAGCAGGAAAAGTTCAGGGTGGGCTTAGGGTGAGGGAAGGTTTTTAAATTGGACTTTGGGTTGGTGGAGAAGATAACATTCTAGGAAGATGCCAAGAAAAGCAAAGTCCAGAGGCAGGGAGATGTGTCTGTCTGCGCTGGGTGCAGTAAAGAGGACATCAGGCCAGAGGAGAAAGCCAAGAGCCAGATTAGAGAACTTCAAAACCTGAACAGAGTACTTCAATGTCTAGTGCAGTCAACCACAGCAAGGCGAAGTGTCTAGTCAGTGTGGGATGCACATGTGGGTGGGATACAAGGGAACATTTAGCGTTTATATACTTAGGTGCTTAATGTGGATTTGAAAAGAATGTAACTTTGCACACCAGCTGGATGACTTCATGAACAGAATGCTTAGGGCTAAATTTATGAGAGTAAAAACCAGTGAATTTACTCAAAAACAAAAATATTAAATCAATACCAGATTGGATGTGATAGAAACCCAGGGGAGCTATGGTTATCTGAAGCGGGGCACTAGGCCCATCCTCCCTGGGAGAGCTGGAAGCCATGAATATCTACCAAACGCTACTAAGAACCAAACACTGTGCAAGACCTGGACATTTCAGAGAGGAATGAGGCACAGTCCTCCTTCACCAGGGGCTTGCTGTCCAACAGGGAAGCAGGCAGCTATGAGAATCACTGCAATCTCTGCAAACCACTGTGATCCCATGTGAGAAGTACTGTTGTGAAAATGTATACAAACTACAAAAACACGTAGGAGCCAGTTGGAGTAAAGGCAGCTTCACAGAGGTGGTGGTAATTGAGTTTAGCACATTTTTCCAGACAGAGGTATCATTTTGTATTAGTTACAATTAGGGTGTTTAGGAGTTATGGGTGCATGGATCCCAAGAGTGGCAATCATCGAAAAGGCACAAATGCAAGCTATGACTATAGTTTCTGGCAATGAATGACATCAAACTTTAGTGTGCATGAGATGACCTGTAGAACTTATTTTAAAATGCACATCTGGGGACTCTCCTCTATAGGGTCATACAGTATGCTCAGAGTGTAGTTGGATTAATCCAAAATTTTCATAAACCCTGGGAGATTCTGATGCTGTAGGCAGATACACAGATAGACACACTTTTTTTTTTTTTAATTTAAAGAGGTTTTTTCTGTCCCAAGTTTGAGGACCATGGTTTGGAGCCATGCCCAAGAAGCCTTGAGCAAGTGGACTGGCTGTGGTTGAGTTACAGTTTAATTTTATACACTTCAGGGAGACAGAAATCACATGTAAAGTCATAAATCATACATGAAATGGCATACATTGGTTTGGCCTGAAAAGGTGGGAAATCTCAAAAGGAGGGGGGGCTGTTATAGGTGAGTTTAAAGACTCTTTGATTTGTAATTTGTTAAAGAAATGAAGCATTGTCTAAAGGCTTGGAATGTTTTAAGTAAAGATAAGGAAGTTTGTTAATCAGAGATAAGACAGGGGCCATATACCCAGACTCAAGTGATTTTTTGTGTGAATTGACGACTTGCAGGTATGGTTTAAGCTTTGTCTTGCACAGCCTTAGGTCTGTTAATGAGTCATAAAACATCTCTCCGAGAAGGAAGGAGGGCCTGATGAGGTATGCTTGACCTCCTTTCTCAGAACTAGCAACTCAGTAACTCAATTTAAGGATTTCCCCTTGGCCAAAAGGGGTCCATTCAGTCAGCTGGAGTAGGGAAACTTAAGATTTTATTCAGGTACACATTTTAAGAGACTAACTTGGAGAGGGCAGGGATCTTACTGACTTTTCATTCCTTAGTAGAGAGCACAATGCCTGGCAGATACATTTATTCAACAAGTGTTGGATAAATGTTTGGTAAACATAAACAATTAATAAAGTCTAATAACAAACCTAAACTCCAGACTCATATTTTGTTTTCAAACGGATTTAATTTATTGATTTAAAATTTATACTTGCATCCTTCCAGAAGGTAATGGAGGGAGCCTGTAATTAAAATACAGACACACACAAATATAAACAAGATTAATTGCTTTTTAAAGTTTTACTTTATTGATTAACTCAGGCTCAGGCTGATGGCTGTTGGGCCTCCCTTCTGGTGGTGGAGACTCTGAGTATCTCTGTTTCCTTAAAAATAACAAACCGTTCTTCTGAAAAACATTGTGCCTCTCTCTTCCCCAATTCCGACTGGTCTCCCTACTAATTGGTCTCAATTGGTGGGGTCTGACGCACCAGCTTGTCAATCAGCGGGAACATAATGTACTCTTAAGAACCAAACCCAAGGCAGGCTTTCTCATTTTGCCATACTCTCTACCCCTGAAAAGTGTTAAAATTAGATTTATTATGGCTAATTGAGTCAAAGGGAACAGGACAATCCTTTTTCTAAGTGGCTGAAAAATAAGCCAATTCCCTTGCAAATACATTGATTTGGATACTTTTTGGAGCTCTCAACAATGCTGTGTCCTAACTTTCCATTCTACTCACTGGAATCTGTTGTGCCTAGTGGCAGCTACATAATGGTAATTTAACTAATTGGAAGAAAAAAGGAAGAAAGGAAGAAAGGGAAAGAGGGAGGGAGAAGGGAGAAAGAGTCAGGTCTTATTCTGGAGTGTCTGCCATGTTCTATGTTCCAAGCATTTTTCCAGGCACAGGCTAATGACGAACAGAACAGACATGGTCCCTTCCCTCTCTGTGCTTACAGGCGACAGGAGGAGGCTCCATCAATCAAGCATTTAATACAGGATGAGACAGAATAAGCCCACCAGTTTCTCCCCTCTTTGCAAAGCAGGAGGAGATTTGGAAGCGATTCCCAGCAAGACTTGTTCTGTGCGAACCCCAGGAGGAAAAATTGCACTCTGTTGGCAGAAACAATGGTGAGAAATATTGTGTCCAAGTGAAAAGAACTTTTCAAATATCTTCACAGTTCTAATAGGGATGTGATGGGACCAATACAAAAGCAGCTAGTGCTGAGTCTCTGCTCAGAGGTGGAGGGTACTGAGTTCTTCGCCAGAGTTGAAAGTACTCAAGACGAAGTTGGGTAGTCATCCAGAAGGATCACTGGAATTCATTTCAGGGGGCAAGAGGGAGGGAGTGTAGAGCTCCAAGTTCTTCTAAAAACTCATCAGAAGCAAGAGGAATCAGGTGCAAATTAGGATACAGAAGACAGGATGGGTGAGCATATGGGATTAGGGACCAGAACCAATGATAGGAAAGATCTTTCCTCTGCTTCCAGGTGATACAACTGGGTGACAGTGATATACTGGAGCCCACTAAGACCACCTGGCAAAAGCCACTATGAGCACTCTTCCAAATCAAGTTTCAGTCACTTCACATTGGCAGCTTGAAATTGGCTATGGTGGCAGTATTTATAGCACAGAAAGCAGAAAATGCTACAAATCAGGACTTTTCTTTGAGAGAAGTTTTAAAATAGTTACCATCACACCACTGGTTATAGAGTCCAGACTAACAGTCTAAAAGACCTGCAACCAGGAATTAAGAACCAGAGCGGTACCAGGTAGCACTGGCTACCTTGGAAGTCATGCACCTCCCCTCACCTGATATAAGCCAGGAGATTTAAGTATCAGGTGGGGGATGGAAAAAAATGACCCTGAAGGCTGCTCCCTCCCCTGAAATTGTATATGTCTATGCTAAAATACTTGTGAATGATTTAAGATTAAACTGGTGATAACATATGCATGAGAATTAAGTATCACAGTGTACAGTTTCCATCCATTGCTGTTGGAAAGGGGGTGTGTGTGTGTGGGTGGGGAGGAGTAGAAGAAGGTTAGGGGAATCACGGTTTTGTAGTATATCTAAAATAAACTAAGGAATTGATAAGTAGCCAAGGCCCAAATTGTAATAAATTCCAAGAAATGCAGAGCCAGAATGCCATAATCTTACACACTAGACATGGTGTTCTTAAAAATAAACCTGAGTTGTAACTATTAAGGACTATGCTATTTTGCAGAGGTGTGAAGAGAAGCATATTGAAGCGAGGACGTGGCTGAGGGACCACCCTAGGCGGACAGTAGAGTTTCAAGTATCAGTGAGGTCCTGGACATTCTGAAGTCTATGAGTGGAAGAAAATGTGTCTCATTTTAGATCCTGCCAAGACCAAATCAATGAGCATGAACTGCATGTTTGTGGGGAGAATATCACTCTTTGTCCACATTTTGGCAACATTCCCTAAGGGATAAAAATTGAAAATAACATTTATATAAGGTTTGGGAAATTTCACATCCATTATCCCATTGAATCTCATGGCATCCTTGGAGAAAAGTATCATTGACTTCATTTTTCAGAAGACAAACCTGAATCTCAGAGAACTTAAGTCACTTGTCTGCAGCCACAGAGAAGGAGTGGCACATACAAGACAATATATGTAATCAAGTACTTACAACACACCTCACTCCTGCCAAATTCATACAGCAGTCCTTATTTCTTGCACTGAGATGGATCCCAACTCCTCATTTCTTGACACGGAGCCACGGACATACAACACCCTTCATAACCTGGCCTCAAGGTACTCTGGACCTATTTCACCCACCACTTCCCATGTACCAGTAGTTCTGGATTCACTGGACTACCCTATTTTCAAAGTGCTATGGCTGTGCACATGCTATTCTCTCTGGTCTATATTTCTTTTTTCCCCATTCTGCCCATCAAAAATTTAATCATAATTCAAAATTTAGTTCAGCTTTCACCTATTCCTGTGAAGTCTTCCTAGGCTTCCCAAGAGAATGTTATTCTACTTTTTTTTCTTTTTGTCTTCACTATACTTTGTTCTCATTTTTACTATGGGGGACATAGCTGTTTCAGAGCTATTATGGGCAAAATTATGTCCTTCCCCCTCCAGTACCTCCGAATGTGACTGCATTTGGAGAGAGGGTCTTTACAGAGGTCCTTAAGTTTTTAGAAAAGGCCATTAAGGTGGGCCCTAATTTATTACAACTTGTGCCCTTATAAGAAGAGAAAATTTGGGGACAATAAGAGATACCAGGGGTGTGTGTGCACAGAATAAAGGCCACGTGAGGACACAGTGAGAAGGCGGCCATCTATGAGCCAAGGAGAAAGGCCTCAGGAAAAACCAACACCTTGCAACACTTTGCTGACACCTTGATCGTGGACTGCTAGAAGTGTGGGGAAATAAATTTCTGTGGTTTAAACCAGCTAGTCAATAATATTTTGTTATAACAGCCCTAGCAAACTAATACTGGGGGCCTCCTTGACTGGTGCTTTGAAGAAACCTGGCCCACTGCAGGGTGTTAATGACCAGTCAATGGGCCCCTTGCAGAGGGGCTACAGTTCATCTCAGATTCCTCCCTTCTTCTTTCTTATATTTGGTGGTCCCTCCATATACTTTTTTATCTTTGGATACAATAAACATTCCCTCACTACATCTGCTGGCTTCCTGGACTCTCTGCACCTCTGTTACTATACACATGTTTTGTTCTAGTATGATCTTGCTTGTCTCATTCATTCTTTCTCCTTTTTTCTTTTTAAAATTTATATATTTAAGGCACACAACATGCTGTTTTTATATACATATACACAATGTATATAAAATTATGTATTTCTCATCCCAAGGCATCAATCCTGTTGAGAGAAATAAGCCTTCTCCTAAACTTTCAAGCCCATAGCCTTTACAGACTCTATATACATTCAGTATTTGTCTGAGAACATCCAATGGCCACACTAGCTACATAAGTTCCGCATGTCTGCAGGGAATGAGACAAATGGTATTAGAATCATGAGCAATGGATAGAGGCATCTCTTCTACATTGAGCACCTACCGTGTATTTTTCGTACTGCACTTCTGTGAAGTTAGTGATATTGCACCTCTTTACACAGTGCCTAGCATGTAATAAGTACTCAATAAATGAATAATTTTTAAAAATGAGATAAAATATCCCCAAATTCCCGGTACAGTGTTTGTCACGCAGTAGGTGTTCAATAAATTTGTTCCTTTTGATCACAGTGATACTGAAACTTGGCATTCCATGATATTAGAAGGAAGATTCTCATCCCTCAACTGTATTATTACTGGTCTTGTGGGAGACTTTAATATTAAGTGTAGTAGATACATCACTATTCCTACTTATCCATTTCCGTATAAAAAGATTACAACCTCTCCCCCACATTGCCCTGTGTTTTGCAAAGCCTTCCATGATCCATGAGCTTCACACTTATCCATGTGACTTGTTTTAGCCAGTGGAGTGTGAGGGGAAGTGACAGGTGCAATTTTCCAGTAGAAGTCCTGTCTCCTTCTGCTCTATGACATGACATGTTCCCACACAGGGGCTTATTTTTCTCATGGTTGGGTCCAGTACTGGCATGAGAATACATGTGAAACAGAGCCGCTCCTGCCCCACTGAGAACGTTTCATGTACAAAAGAAACAAAACTTGGTGTTGTAAGCCGTTGAGGTTTTGGGGTTGTTTGTTATAGCAGCATAATCTAGTGAAAGTTGACTGCAAACCACTTTAAACAGGGAAATAGGAACACTGATAATAATGGCCTTGAAGGAAAGGATTCTTTAAAGGTTCTAGGGAGAAGGACTTGGTCTTGGACAAGTAAAGGTGGAACAGACCCACGTGCGTGTGCATAAACACAAACATTTCAGTGCTCAAAGATGGATATAGCAACTCAGAGGGAAGGTGAAGTTTGAAATTGAGGTGCTCCTGACATCAGGAAAGAGAAGGGATGACAACATGTAGTAGGCTCTCTGTTTACATACTTTGGAACTACAAAATGTAGACAAGATTTTAGCCCTGTGATAAAAAAGTTTACGCATAAAACATGACAAGTGTTTTTTACTCTAACACTTTGTACTCAGAGCTCAGTTCTGATAGAGCAGAATTAATCCATGTTTGCAGGAGGCCCGATGGGAGAAACGACAGAAGACATCGCTGTTAGTGGAACTCTGGGGACAGCCACAACTGTGTTTCTGCTGCTGCTGCTGGTGATGATGACGACAATGATAATGATGATGATGATGAGTATCACAATGGAGGAGGAGAAGAAGAGAAAAGGAAGACAGGAAAGGATAGGGTACAACTCTATCATTACAGCAATATTTATAAAATCCCATTTTCCTCTGGGGGGTTTGTTACTGTTTTTTTTAATCTTCATAGCAGGTGACTCTGACCTTTTGATGAAGATGAATTACTATTAATTCTAATCAATGAGCTCTCAGGCAGGGCTGGGCCGGGATGGGTGAAGGAGGGGGTTGGTGTGATAGGCAGGAGGTCTGTCACCTGGTCAGAACTCCTATAGACAAGGACAAGCTCCACGAGTGAGGAGGTGCTTAGGTTTCTGGAGAGCAGGAGGGAAGAAGACATGTGGAAATACCAGCCAACCAAGGAAAGAAGACTTTCAAGAGCTACAACTAGGTTTGAGATCTGCCCAGAGGGGTTCCCACCTTCCAGAGATTCTCATTCTCTGCTTTCACTTTTCAATGGCCACACTAGCTACAAAAGTTCAGCATATCTGCAGGGAATGAGACAAATGGTACTAGAATCATGACCAATGGATAGAGGCATCTCTTCTACACTGAGCACCAACTGGGTATTTTTCATACCTCAGTCTGTGAGGTTAATGATACTATACCAATTTTTCAGTAATGCTCAGGCTCAGAGAGGTGAAGAAATATGCTCAAGTTCAAACCGAAGTTGACAACAATAACAAAAAACTTCAAGATGATTGTGTTTACTTCTTTTCAATAGTGACTAACCTGCTTTTGATGAAAACTCCTTTGCTCATGCAAAATCGTGTTGACAAAATCAAAACTGCTGCCGCAATTAGGCAAAGGGAGTTCATATTAACTTGTCATACATTAGGTTAAGACTGAAGCAGTTTTGCCTTGAGGCAGACATTTTTGATTTACACAAGTTAAGTCCACATGATCTCTCAACTAGTGTTTTTTCTTTTTCTTTTCAAGAACCCAAAATATTCAGGCCTCACAGTGACAAATGAATAATTTTATTGAGCAATATGGTCAGAAGGGCACCATATTTTGCTGAATAATTTGCTGACTCATCCACCCATCTGTCTGTTCATTCATCCACTGAGTGTGTGTGTGTGTGTGTGTGTGTGAGAGAGAGAGAGAGAGAGAGCACTTACTATGTCTCTGGTATAGAATTAGGCATGGGTAATACATAATTGCAAAAGAAACTGTCCTTGTTTTCAAGGAGCTCACGATTTAGTACCTACCTCAGAGAGTTATTGCAAATTTTAGGTTAATTTTGGAAACATGGAAACACTTAGAAAAGTGCCTAGGACATAGTTGTATTACTCTGTTTTGTGTTGTATTGTGTTTGCTCTTTGTAGGAAATACCTGAAGCTTGATGCTTTATAAGGAAAAGAAGTCTATTTGGCTCATGGTTCTGCAAGATGTACAAGATATGTCACACTAGCATCTGCTTCCAGTGAGGGCTCCAGGGAACTGCCAATGAGCTCAGCCTCCTGTCAGAACAGCAGCAGCTTTAGATTCTCATGGAGCTCAAACCCTACTGTAAACCGTGCCTGTGACGGTTCTAGGTTGCACGCTCCTTATGAGAATCTAATGCATGATGAGCTTAGGTGGAGCTGAGGCGGTGATGCTAGCGCTGGGGAGCAGCTGCAAATACAGATTATCATTAGCAGAGAGGTTTGACTGCACAATAAATGTAATGTGCTTCAATCATCCCAAAACCATGCCCTCTTCCCAGTCCATGGAAAAATTGTCTTCCATGAAACTGATCCTTGGTTTCATGGTGCCAAAAAGGTTGGGGAGTGCTGGTCTAGTCAAAAAACAGTCTGAAGCACCTAAGAGAGTTTGACCCAGAGCTAGAAATTGGGAAATTGGGAAAAATAGGTGGTTGGTTAAATCATGGGAAGCAAGGAGGGCACTGGAGACACGCAGAGGGTGGTGGTGGGATACCCCAAGGCCTTCAAAGAGGTTCTTGTCACTAAATAGACTAAGCAAGGGAGCAAATACAGCATCCTTCTCCTCTAACCCCCCAGGGTGAAAGATGACAAGGGGAGAGAAGCCCTAGGCTGAATGCGTTGGGACTCCAGTGAAATGCCACAATTGGCTACCTGGAGAGTTGGCCGGGGGTGGAGGGGGTTACTGGTAAATATACCAGCTTACATAACCGGCATCTATTACAGCACAATTCCAGTGCAGAAGGGCTGCTGGCTCTGGGAAGCAAGGGCAGCATGGGGTCTGATCACTCACCTTATCAAAGCTACCTGTAGCACCTTCCATCTGGGAAGCCAGCTCTGTCAATAAGTGTTTGTTTCTCTGCCCTGTTTACAGGTGACAGGACCAAGCACCCCTCCCAGCTTCTCCTCAAGGCTGCCTCCCCTACCTGGGAAGATCCAATCAGCCTCCCACTTGGCCCCTTTCCAGGTCTCCTAGTAGGGAGTGCCCCTGGAGGCTGCATAGTCCTCATTTGCAAACTGACTGTCACTTCTTCAGTTTCTAAGACCAGGATAAAACAGCTCCCTACCTTCTGAGATGAAGCCCCAGCTAGAGCAAAGAGAAATCACACCCACGCCCAGCCGAAATTCATCTTGCATTTTCTCAGCCTGTCATTGCTGAGAAAGAGACAGCTGCTGCTGCTGCTGCCACAGGCAGGG
Organism: Microcebus murinus; assembly: GCF_040939455.1. Lineage (NCBI taxonomy): Eukaryota > Metazoa > Chordata > Mammalia > Primates > Cheirogaleidae > Microcebus > Microcebus murinus. The sequence goes on along the minus strand of NC_134110.1, from coordinate 35,520,305 downwards.
ATAGGGGTGGGAGGTTTGTGGGGGGAACTCTCTAACCTCTTACCATATTAAGTCACAGAAATTTTCTTACAATGTGTCTCCCTGCCACTCACTCAGGAAGGTCCCTGTGACGTCATTTTGAAAGTTTACACAGAGAACAGGAAGATGTGAAAGTATCCCAAACCCCAGTCAATGAAGCAATAAGACATATATAAGTCTTGCCTATACTAGTTTTTGGAAAGGAAGCACTGCATTTCACTAGTTGTTTTCCAAAACTTTTTAATTTTTTTTTTTTAACATTGTGCTGGGGCCATAATATCCATTAGATTGTTTCCCACAGCATCAATCCCTGTTCCCCTCCAGAATTGCACCCACTTCTCACCAAGAGCCCTTGCTCAGTGTTATGGGCTGAAGCATGTGCCCCCCTAAAAATATGCATTGAAGTCCTAATCCCCAATATCTCAGAAAGTGACCTTGTTTGGAAACAGGCTCTTTCCAGAGGTAATCAGGTGAAGAAGAGGTCATCAGGTTGGACTCTAATACAGTATGACTGGTGTCCTTACACAAAGGGGAAGTTTGGACACAGAAAGAGACACACACAGAGGGAAGATGACATGAAGACACACAGAGAAGTTGGCCATGTGACCAGAATGATCCATCTACCAGCCAAGGAATGCCACAGATTGCCAAGCAAACACCAGAAGCTTGGGCAAGCCCAGGAAGGATTCTTTCCTAGAACAGAGAGAGCATGGCCCTGCCCACTCCTTGATTTCAGACTTCTGGCTTCCAGAACTATGACCCAGTAACTTTCTGTTGTTTTAAGCCACCTAGTTTATGGTACTTTGTTACAGCAGCCCTGGAAAACGAATAAACTTAGTTGGTTTGGTCTCTTCATAGATGCTTTTCTGGCTTTCCTTTGACTTGTGACATTCACTCTGTTAAGGACTGAACTGTGTGCCCTACCCCCAAAAATTCATATGTTGAAGCCCTAACCCCCAATGTGACTGTATTTTGAGATGGAGCCTTTAGGGAGGTGATAAGGTTAAGTGAAGACAAAGGGTGAGGCCCTAACCCCATCGGATTGGTATTCTTATAAAAAGAGGAAGTGACACCAGAGACTGCTCTCCCTCCACACATGCAGAGGAAAGGCCACTAAGGACACAGCAGCCTTCTACAAGCCAGCAAGACAGCCCTCGTCAGAAACCAAATGTGCCGGCACCTGGACCATGGATTTCCAGCATACAGTCTGTGAGAAAATGAATTCCTGTTGTTCCAGCCACCTAGCCCATGGTGTTTTGTTATGGCAGCCCTCACTGACTAATACACACTCAACTGTCTGCCACGTTCCAGGCCACATTCACGCTTTGCACGATGGCTCCAAGTCATAAGGCTCCTTAGCTCTTTCTCCCAATCCTTAGCAAAAGTGACCCCAAGAGCTGCACAATGGGTCTAAATTTAAATATTCCAATAAATTTACATTGATTGAGCCTTCCCAACATACCAGGCAATGTGCCCAACGCTTTGGATATCCTGTCCCTTACAACCTCCCTGCTGGAAATGGTGACTACAACCCCCATAGTTTCCAGAAGACGTAACAGAGCATCAGAGACTAAGTAATTGCTCAAGGGAACCCAACTAGGAAATGGAGAGACCTAGATCTAAATCATAGGCAAGTAACTCCTTTTAATATGCTCATTCCCCTGTACCACAGCAGAAGCTACTCTTGCTTTGCCCAAGGCTATAGTCCTGTTTCTGCAAATGTGATCAAGCTACTTGGAGCATTACTGTAGCACCAAAGGTAGACTCTGATTCAGTAGGTCTGGGGGGTGGGTGCTTGACAAGCCCCCAGGTGCTGCTGTTGCTGCTGCTGGCCCGTGGGCCACTCTTTGAGTGGTGAGGATCAACACCACAGGTCTCAGGGGTTGATAATTTCATGCTTTCTTTTCTAATTGTCATGTGGATGAGTTCTTCATCACATACATTCAGAATCTACTCTGCTCCTAGCACTGTGCTAGGTAATATGGACACACAAAGAAATTAAGAACTTGATTTTAAATTGCTTAAGGGCATGGGCTTCTATTTTGACTTATTTTCCTTTGAACAACCAACACGGTGGGCACATAGTAAGCACTTGGTCAGCATGTTCGTACACCCCCAACTTCTGAAGCAGAGCATTCAAATAACAACATTATTCCTGGAATTTACCCTTGTGGCAGATGTTCTTAGTCAACTGTTACCACTCATTGTCCCTTCTCTTCCTTATTACTGAATATCCAATTGCATTATGAGTGGCCCCAGATACTCCTCAGCTTCCCTTGTAGATTGGGGTGGTCACGTGACATTGTGTTGGCCAACGAAATGAGAGATGAAGTTTCTTAGTTTATCCTTATAACAGGGTTCCTGTGTCTTCCTTCGGTCTTGTCCATGGATTTAGTGTGTGTGGATGCAGTATTTTTGTGAGGATGAGGCAACTAACATGAGGGAAAAGCCAAGATAATCACTTAGGCTGCCCCTGGCATTGCTGAGCTGCTGAACAAGTATCAGCCACTGCCTGCTTCATGTATCTTGTCATGTGAGAAAAATAAAATCCTCTCCTTTAAGCCAATCTTACTGGTGGCCTATATGTGCAGCCCAGAGTGATCCTAACCAATACTACCCATTCCTGGGTTAGGAAATTTCACTTACGGTACCACCTGAGGTAATATTAGCCTATTCAAAGAGAGAAGCAAAACTACAATAGACCTGAAAAACATGTTTTCAAAATCCATTCCAGCCAAATATCAACCAGAAGTAAGATTCCATAACTTGATGTGGATCCTGTTAGAAGCAAATCTTCTATTTTCATTTTCTCCCTCCTTCTAATCCAGATTCTATTAGTCCATTTCATAAAATTATTTCAACTCAGGCGATGGTATGGAAAATGCTAAATCCCAGGTTTACCTAATAGTTGCCAGCTTCACCTCGCTGTGGGTGTGGGAAGCCTAGTGCATTTAGGATGAATTTTGGGTTACATTTGAGCTGCTGTCTCAACATTAGTGTTGACTCATGGCTAACAACATCACCTGGACAGCCTACACTAAAGGCATCAATGGAAGTTTGATCTCTTCCTTAAAATTTCAATGCTGATGGGGGAAAAAAAAGCAGAGACCTACATCCTGCTTTTTTCCATTAACCTCCCACACAAATACATCACTCTTCTTCACTGCTTAAGAGAGACACCAGCCCAAACAGTTTCCCTCATTTCCCTTTGTTTCAGCCAGAGGACATAGAAAAAAGTTTGCTTATATTAATATTTCATGGAAACCTAATACGGATATATAACATAAATGAGATACTTATGTATCTATAATGGAATCCCATCTTATTATTAACTTTAGATTCTGAAGTTGGGAAACAGGAGAAAATTCAAAGCATTTTTGGTATTTCAGCTGAAGCAATAAAGAAAAAGGTCTACTTTGACCTGTGGGAAAAGTGACGAAGTGAATAAATCAAGTGACCAAATAATTTATTGTCCTAACCAGACAATTTGTGACAGTGAAAGGCACAGCTAAATAATTATTCTGGGACTGTAGGCATAAAATAGAATAGACTTGGACAAACGAGGACATGTGGTCATCCTATGAATACAGGCTGTCTTTAGTTTTTTCCCAAGCACACACAGCTCAGCGGGGACATGCACAGAGGAGATGACTCCACTCTGTATGTGCAGATAGGAGACAGCGCAAATGCCTTTTTGCATTTGTGCAATCCCTTATGGTTTCCATGGCACCTCCTATGAAAGTCTCCTTTAGTCTTTGCTCCATAAGGTGGGTGTTAGCATCCAAGGACACTGAATCTCAGAAAGGTTGTGATTTGTGCAAGACTATGCGGCTTGGTAACAGTGGAGGCAGAACTGTGCACAATACTCTCCATTAAAAGTTTGTTTTTTTGTTTTTGTTGTTTTATTTTATTTTGTTTTGTTTTGGCAGGTGAAAGGCCAAATATTTCTTCCAAAGGATTTTTGTCCAGATTTGGGAAACTGGCTCAGGGAAAGCCTGAGCAGAGTTTTGAAAGCCGACCCCAAAGTGAGGCTGCCTTCTGAGTGTTAATAGAGGCAGGTGGTAGGGAGGAATGAGAAGATTCAACCTGGGAGTTCTCAACACAGAAGAAAAATGACATATTTGGAACACACAGTACATCCTGGGCACTGAGATAGACACGTATGAATTACATCTTATTTGATTTTCATAGCAAACACACAAGGTAGATATTGATGTTCCCATTTTTCAGATGGGGAAACTAAGGCTCAGACCAATTAAGTGATTTGTTCATGGTTGAGCAGCTAGTAACTGGTAGGTCCAAAGTGAGCTTGTCCAGCCTCACAGCTTGTGCTCTTGTCACCACATCTGATTGCCTGACATGGAAAACTGTAGGCTTTAGGGCCATCCACTCCTCCACTTCTCTCCATCGCCACTGTTGCCCTGGCGCAGTCCCCACCCAGTCTTACCTGGGCCACTGCACGGGCTTTCTTGCCTCACCCTGTACAGTTCATTTGCTACCCAGTGGCCAGAACCATCATTTAAAAAAGCAAATCAGATTTAGTGGTGATGGTCGCACAACCTCATGAATATACTAAAAAGCACCACATTATGCACTTTAAAAATGGTGAATTTTGTGGTATGTGAATTATATCTGTAAAAAAGACACTGTCCAGCCAACAAGAAAACAAATTATAAAATTTTAAAAAATGTAACTCAGACTCCACTATTCCCCTTAATGCTGTCTCATGGTTTCCCACTGGACTGCATTTGAATAACATGCAGAATCCTGAGTGTCCTGCAAAGCCCTAAGTGATGAGCCCCCACCCATTCATCTATGTCCTTGACTGGCCACTCTGTGCCAGGCCTTGCTTGAACACACCATGTAAGCTCCCAGCTTGGACGTCCAAATTACTAGACACTGTGCCTAGAATACTCTACTCGTCTCTGTAGGGCTGGCTTCTTTGCGTCATTTAGGTCTCAGCCAAAATATCATTTTCTTATAAAGGCCTTCCCTGCCCAATCAGGATAAGCTGGCACCTCTCTAAGCCATTTTCAATGGCATCAGCCTATCATTTCTTGAAAGCACTTAACCCTGTCTGAAATCATCTGATGTCTGGGTTTGGGTGTCTGTCAGCCTACCCTGCTTGGCGGGTGCTCCTGGCTTGATGGGCTACTTGCTGGGCTTCTTCACAGCCCCACCTCTGTGACCCAGCACCAGGCCTGGTAGGAAAACAGTGGACGAATGGGATTCTTCTCTGGACAAATCCATCAGAAAAACCTGGTTCTCCTCCCCACTAACATGGCAGTGGGACTGGACAAAACTAGAAAGACCGGAGAGTTATCTATTCAGCTCTTCTTAACTCTATTACTCCTGGGAAGAGCATTCGGAGCCTACTTACAGAATCTCAATTGTAAAGGGCAAACTGTTTTCATTTGGAAAATATCTGAATCTGTCAGAGAGTGAACACTTTGGAAACCCTTTCCTAAGGGACAATTGTTTTCCAAACAGTTGCAGCTTAACCATGACCTCCATCAGATTATTCATGCTGAACACATAAAACAAACAACAAATCTTTGATGCTTGCAGGAATTCAAATGCATTTTCTTGTAAAAAAAAAAAAAAGACAAAGAAGGTAGTATTGACACTGAGAAGACAGGGGCCTCATTGAGAATGACTGAGATTAACACTAATAATTAAAACAACAAAATAACTAAATAACTATGGCTACTGTTCAGTGAACACCTGCAAGTACCGAGTTCCATGCTAAGAGGTGCAGTACCTACATTATCTCTTTATAGGCCCATGGCTGCAGGCATGAGTCTAAGGTGGCCCCCAAGACTCCTTGCTCCTGCATAATTCCAACCACTATAGTTATGATAGATTTCACTCCTGTGACTGGGTTTCCTTATATGGCATAGTTTAAGATGGGGAGATTATTTGGGTGGGCCTGACGTCTTCTCAAGAGTCCTTTAAATCTGACTTTAGTGGTCAGAGACAAAGGAGTGAGATATTTGAAGCATGAGAGAGATTGGCAAGTGAGACTGCCCATTGCTAGCTTTGAAGTATCAAGGCGTGTGGGTGGTCTCTAACAGTTGAGAATGCCAGCAAGGAAACAGAGACCTCAGTCCTCCAAACACAAGAAACTGAATTCTGTGAACAACTGGAATGAACTTGGAAGAGGACCCCAAGAGCCAGATGAAACTGCAGCCTAGCCAACACCTTGATTGCAGACTTGTGGGACCCTGCACAGAGCATCTAGCCATGGTATCTCCAAACTTCTGACCTATAGAACCATGAGTTAATGAACAGGTCTTTTTTAAGCCACTAAGTCTGTGGTAATTAGTCTCAGCAAAGGAAAACTAATTCCACCACAATAACCGTATAAAGTAAATTTAGTCTGGTGACATAATGCAGAATGGATAATAGTAGTGATGATGATGATGGTATATTGACATCTACTCACTATATGACGGACATTGTACTCAGCACCATGCATACATTATGTCAGTTGATCCTCACACCAAAATTTGTCAGACAGGAGCTAGTATTTTCATCTCTGTTTGCAGCTGAGGACACTTAGGAACCTTAAATATATTCCTGTCCTAAGGTTCTGCTGTTAGAGTACAGCCAGGATTCCAACTCAGAGTCCATCTGGCCAGTGCACAGCACCACCTCCCATGGCCCATGCTGGGCAATAGGCACTGGCTTCACAGAAGAGAAAGGGCTCAAACCAGCAGCACCTGGGAGGGTGGTCCAAGCCAGGGGGGGCAGTATGGACACAGGCATGGAAGCTTAAGATGAGATGAAAGGTGTAAGAAATGAAAAGTGGGTGGTCTGTTGGGCTTTGTACGTTAACAGTTAGGATTTCTAGATTGCAAATTATAGAAACCAAATTAAAACCACCTAAGAAATAAAGGGAATTTATTATTAAAATAAAAATAAAAACAATTAAAAAGTGGACAAATGACATGAACAAACATTTTTCAAAAGAAGATACACAAATGGCCAAGAAACATGAATAAATGCTCAACATCACTGATCACCAGGGAAATGCAAATTAAAACCATAATGAGATACCATCTTACTCCAATTAGAATAGCCATTATTAAAAAGTCAAAAAACAATAGATCTCCTGCCAGATGTGGTGAAAAGGGAAAATTTATATATTGTTGGTGGGAATATAAGTTAGTACAACCTCTATGGAGATCATTATGGAGATTTCTCAAAGATCTAAAAGTAGATCTACCATTCAATCCTGGAATCTCACTACAGGGAATCTACCCAGAGGAAAAGAAATCATTATATTAAAAAGACACCTGCCCTTGTATGTTTACTGGAGCACAATTCACAATCACAAAGATATGGAATCAACCTAAGTGCCCATCAACTGATGAGTAGATAAAGAAAATGTGGTATCTATATACACACACAGCATGGAGTACTACTCAGTGATAAGAAAGAATGAAATAATGTCTTTTGCAGCAACTTGGATGGCACTGGAAGCCATTATCCTAAGTAAAGTAACTTAGGAATATAAAAATAAATGCCACATGTTCTCACTTAAAAGTGGGAGCTAAACTACAACTAAACAAGGGCACAAAGAGTGGTATAATGGACACTGGAGACCCAAAGTGGGGAGGGTGGGAGGGTTTGAGGGATAAAAAGTTAATTCTGGGCTAAAATGTACACTATACTGGTGATGGGTGCACCAAATGCTCAGACTTGAACACTATATTAATATATATACATGTAATAGAATTCAACTTGTGCCCACTAAATCTCTTAACATTTTAAAAAAGGAAAGAGAAAAAAAAAAGACACAAAAAAAATCCCATAATAAATACACTTCAACTCTCAAAAAAAATAAAAAGTAAAAACAAACCAAACAAAACTAGGATGTCTCCTGGCCCTGCTGAGCTGATCTAAGGAATTACTAGAACCAGGTTCGAACACTCTCTCTCCTTTCTGCTCCTTCCCATACAGCATTCTCATTCTTTTCTCCTGTCTACTCTTGTCTTTCCCCATCCCAACCTTCTCCTTGCTCCCTGGCTTCTTTGGTTAACATGATTGCCAATAACTTCCTCAATACATCATACTCTAAGCTCCCACAATGAGAATGGTGAATGATGACATCTCTGAGGTCCAAGACCAAATTCACAGGTCAAGAATCTATAGACCCAGCTTGGGTTAGGGGTCCACCCCCAGCTCTGTCAGCCATGTCCATGGGATCCTATGGTCCTAAGCTAGAAGCTCACATTGCACCCATGTGAAAGGGGAGGGAAGAGAAAAATGTGTGATAAAAGGATGCTCAGTGGTCTACTCCACAGGTGTACATGACCTTAGGGTAGCACATGGTGTAGCCCATGGTGCAGGGCTCTGGAGGGAGAGATAGGGGCAAGGTCATGAGATACCTTATGGGCCAGTTTACCTAATGATGGATTAGTTGACTGGCCAAACATCTTGGCAGAATCTTAATTATTAGGGGACTGACATGTTACAAAGAAAGTACTAGGCCCATTAACTCATACAATTTGGAGGATCAGACACTCCTCCATAAATAAGTCCAACCCTGAAATGGAGGTAGACATGGAAAATGCTGGAGAAAATAAGGCTACCCCATGCTCTACTCCAGCCCTCCCTCTTGAGTAGTTTGATTCCATGGACTGACAGCTCCTGCAAACACACCCGGCTCCTCTTTGGCAAGCTGGTAAATTGAAGAAGATATAATCAACCATATTCTAACACATGACTAAATAAAAGCAGACTAAGAGACTGAGGAAATTTAACACCTCTGCAAATACCTCTCAGGTTATTGCTTGGAGAATTAAAGCACATTTCATGAGAGCCACTGATTTAGGAAGCCAGTGCCATAGGGCACAACAAAATGGACTCAAAGTAATTGGAGAAAGGGAGAAGCTAAAGGGAGATTGTTAGTTCTCCAAAAAGCCTTGGACATTAACATTGAAACTGATAGATTGCAAAATCTGGAAGACCACACCTGGTGCTGCAATTTGGTAATGCCATGGGTAACCCTTGCAATGATTTCCAGTGAAATGTGACATTTAAGACAGGTTCACATGATGGAACCAGACCCCAGAGATGACCAATTGATTATAGAAAAACCTTCAGTTAAAGACAATACAGAAATTCCTGAATTTGAATGTTAGCTCTACCCAATGTTAGCTGAGTGATCTTGGAGAAGTCATTTCAACTCTCTGATCCTCAATTTCTATGTTAGAATAATACTGAGTCATTGTGAATATTTAAAGTTCTGATGTAATAACACGAAAAACAACCTTTGACACAAAATAAATAATCAAATATATGTCAGCTTTCCCATTTTCCATTTCATGTCCACTTCAAGTCCTTCAGACAGTATTTTAATCCTGGCTCTGCTACTCAATTTTATTACCCTGGAAGTGTTCTAAGTCTAAAAGAAATTTTGCAACATGAGTCTAATGCACCATTTCTAGGGCTGTGAAACTCTGCAGAAATGTTGTCTTCACTCCTCATGCCACTAAAAGTTGACACATAGATTAGGAGGATGGCCACATCTGGGAGCCAGATGATTCTTATTTCTAGCAACCTCCATCCTCTACGATGCCCACTTCTCCTGTGTACTAATCCCAGAAAATAAAGCAGACTTTTCTCCAAATGGGCAACCAATTACTACCTCAATGCCAAAGACATCACAGGAGCCCACATACTCTTGACAAGTAAGTGATACCGGCATCCCCTCCCCACGAAGGCACAGATATTAGTTTTGTTCACTGATGTATCCCAAGCACCTAGCCTTGTGCCTGGCACACAGTAGGCTCTCAATAAATACTTGCTGAACAAATGAAATATGGAATATGTGAATTACTTAGTCTACAATGTACCTGACATTGTATTAAGGATTTTATTTATGTTAACTCCTTTAATTCTCAGAATAACCCTATGAGATAATTATAATTCTTATAACCATTTTACAGATGAGAAAGCAAATTAATAATAAATAACTTGCCCAATATGACATCGCTGAAAAACTGTCAGAGCTCCTACCATTGCACTTACGTGCTTCTGAGCACAATGTAAAATTCTTCTTATCTTATAATGATATTTATGCAATGAAATTGTTTTATAATCATTTCTTGTAGCTATTAGGATCATTATTATTATTATCACCTTTGTCCTTAGAAAAACACTGAGTGGTAGAAGAGAAAAGCATTATTCCCATTTTTTGCAGAAATGGAAGAAGGGGAATTAGACCTACTTACTCACGACTGTATCAAGCATTATGCAGTCAAGGACATCTGGGTATTTCAGTTTGCTTAAGAACTTATTCCTCTCTGCATAACCACTTAACAGCAAAAAAAAAAAAAAATCTTCTCAGGCAGGAAGTAAACTCAGCTAAAATTTTTTTTGCATGCATTAGTGGGAAAGAAATATCTATTTGAGTCATGTAGAACAGCAAGTACCTCATATTTGGATAAGTCAGAGTTACTGACCTGAGAAGTGGTTAATGCATCTGCTTGCTTCTGTCCAACAGCTTTTAAATAGTCAATCAAGATACTTATTAAATGCCTAGTGTGTGCAGGACACTGTGCAAGGAATGATGGAAGTGGCGTGGGTGGAAGGCATTCCTACCATGTGCAGAGATCCAAGGGGTACTCACTTTCATGGGCTTCCTATGATGTGCCTCATCTGATCATCAAAACAGCTTCACAAGATTGGCACTGTTGATGCTTAAAGATGTCTGAGGACTTGCCCAAGGCCACACAACTGGTATGTAGAAGAGCTGGGATTTGAACCTAGACCTCTCTGATCCCACAGCTGCAAGTTTAATCTCTATACTACTACATCACCTCCATCATTTGGTTTTGTAATAATCTGCTTCCTCATATGTTTTCCCAACTAGGGAGGTGGTAGAAAGCACAAATTTGAAGATACACTAAAAATGTAAATTCCATTGCTATTTCATTCACTGGTGTATCTCCAAAACCTAGGACAATGCCAGGCACATAGTAGGTGCCAAATGAACATTTATTAAATGAATGAATAATTGAATTATGTTTTGTATTTGAATTCCTAGGGCTTACTATGATGCTCGACATTGGATTTTTTGAGGAACAGAACAACGTTTATGTTCATTTATAGGCACTTTGTTCACCCAAATCCTGTGGAGTAGGCCTCAATTTCCTAGTTTTACAGATAAAAATATAAGTTGCAGAGAGAATAAGGTGCTAGCTCTGGGTTAGATGAATTTTAGACAGAGAGGCTAGAACTCCATCTCCATTCTTCTGTGATGTTTTACACAAAGAAACAGTGATGTTCTTTGAATGTTTCTGAGGAAGAATAAGACGGTGAACTCCCTGTGGTAGAAGGATCTCTGCATCAGTCAATAAAATGTATCAACATAGGAAGACAGCAGACAGAAGAAAGAAAAGAATCATCTGATCAATATGCCAGTTCAATTCTGGTCATGCCTGAAAGGTTTAAACTTTTTATAATGTTGAGCCCATTCTACAGATGAGCAACCTGATGCTCAGGAAGGTTAAGTAATTTGCCCAAACATACCAAGCTGGTAAGTAGCTGCGTCAGGATTTAGATTCCCATATGTTAGCTCTGATACCACCTGCGCAAGGCTTCATGGAGGAGGTAACAGGTAACATTGGTTTGGAAAACAGAGCAGGGGGAAAGGGAGTAGGGAAGGAATTCTAGGCAGGGAAATTGCAATGGTTTAGGGGCAAAAAAGGAAGCACATGCAGGGCCCTGGGGGTTTCAGTCTGATGGCAGCAGAGTAAAAAGTTGAAAATAAAAAGTTGATCCTCTCTTTATCCCAATATGAAGATTGTATTGAAATCCTCTTCAAGCAAGACAAGAGTGCTTCATAGATAGAGCAATAGCATTGAAGTCAGAGATTTGGTGTCAGAGCCTGAGTACCAGTGTAACAGCTGTGCGTCCTTGGGTAAATGACTGGACCTCCCTTGAGCTCAGTCTCATAGCAAGAGAAAATCACTAATGGTTCAAGGTACACAGCGAGTGCTCAACCACTGCTCGTTTCCCTTCATCCCTTCCTTTCACTGGTGAACATAAGGGCAGAAATGCCCAGCAATTATTCATGCAACCAGATGCTAAGCTTTCAGGATAATATTAATATGGTGGCTTCACAATCTGGGTATTACCATTATTGGACTGTGCACATGTGCCCAACCCTTCCTGGAAATCAGAGGGAGATCAACGGCAAAAAGCGTTTACTGAGCCTTCAGATGCCAGGTGCTGAAAGGAAAGCTACAGCCTGGTGAAGAAGGCGGGTGTCCTGGATGTCACTGCACAGACCAACCACTGACGAGTGACTGATGGGGACCAAGGCTCTTGGTTTCCCTTCATTGCCTGGAACATCAGAACTGGTAAGCATCAGGGATATCAGAGAGTTCAGGGTTCTCAAACTTGATGATGATTTCTTCATGTTTATTCACCACCTGAACCAACAATAACTTACCTTTCTTGAGCTTGAATTACATTTTAACAAGAAAAGATTTTTATATTTGTTTTTAAGAGAAAACTTTATATTATTACTGGCTATAATAGAAGGAAACTGTAAGAATAAGTATAATAAAAAGAGACTATACATTATAACCAGATACTATTGCCTACTTGATGTTCTGAGCTCAGGGTTTGCTCTTTTTTATTGTTTGTTTAAGAAAAAGAGAGAGGAAGGAAGGGAAGGAGGGAGGAAGGAAAGTGGAAAGAGGGAGGGATTAAAGGGAACTAGTAAACGATAGAGAGGCATCAAAAATATATTATTCCTAAAATGAGGCTTTCTCCGTTTAAGTAGACAGATTAAAAAATGAAAAGGGAAAGACTCTCATACTACGTGATTCAGTGTTATCTAGTGTCTTGTTTCTCCATTTACTTTTTGAAAGCATCTCACGGACAAAGCCTATGTCTGGGAAACCGCGGAGCCAGCCCCTCCCTCTTTCTGCACAGGGAGACTGAGGGCCGTCTGCGGGTTTCCAGTTCAGTCCCGCTGCCCAGAAACAGCCCAGCGTCCTCGCTGCTCCCTTTTCAAGGAAGCCCAGCGGGCTGGAGATGCTGCTTTTCTCATTTCCGCCTGTGTCATCCCATGATCACTCATCGGCAACTCTGGAGCCTTGAGGTAAAAGTCTCTTCATTATTTATAGGAACACAGTTTTTATTATAGAAGTAACATAACCACAGCACCCAACCTAACCAATGGAAAGAAAAGACAAAAAAAGCTATCCACAATTCCACCACCCTACCACATTGGCATCTTTTTGGTCAGCATTACTTTTATGCATTTATTTACATAATGGTTATCACAAGATGCATCGTTTTTTTTAGCATCTTGAATGGTCTTGTCTTATCTCCCGAGGGAGGTAAACTATACTTCGTGACTTTCATAAGAAAAGTCTTGGGAAGGAACTGAGTTTCCTCTGTGATTATTTTCGTGTGACTGTCCCTCAGGTTCTTCATTTGCAAAATGTGGGTAATACTGTTGTATACTTGCTCGCTGTGCAGTTGTAAGGATTCAAAGAGACAGAGATGTAAAATAACGTAGGAGAAGGACCCTCCGGGGTCTAACTTATGCCCACCTATCTTATGCTATCTCCTGCAGTTTGTTCTTCTCTGTAAGCCTGGTGTTTAATTTCATCATTCTAGAAAACTCTTATTCATTCGGCAAAGCCCTATCGGATGTGTTCTCTTATAGGAAAATTTCCCTTCTCCCTGAAATGCCCTCCTTTTATATTATGTCTGTAGCCTATATGTGCATCTAATGTTGCATCTAGCAAATGCACTCTAAATATTCAAGGGTTATATTAAATATATTTATTGGTTAAAAAACTTATAAAATTAAAACCTTCTAGAGTTTGTAGAAACTTTTCCCAATGCCCACCAAGAAAACAACTTAGTTTCCTTCTAATACTCATCTTCCAAGTTAAGCATTAAGCTGACATATTTATAGATGTATCTTACATAACAGTATCATACTCAATGCATGATTTTCCTACTCAGTGTATGTCTCAGAAATGTAAGCATATTAGAACATATAATCTCATTCTTCTTAACTACTGCTTGTGCCAATGTATTTAGCTATTCCCTAACATATATGTTGCTACATCCTTGTACCTGCCTTCCTGGGCAATTACCATTTGTTTGTTTGTCTACCAGTTAGACTGTGAGCTCCTTTGGAATAGGGTATAAATCTTATTTATCACAGGAGTCCTTTAACCTAGCAGAGTGTCTGTTGCATACAAAATAATAAGTAGTTGGCGCATGAATGAATGAATGAATGAAAAGAAAATCAAAGGATACCTTCAGAATCCGGACATAGAAATGAAGAGGCTTTCCTGATCTTTCCTTCCCAATCCACTGACCTTGAGGATTCAGAGCATGGCCAGTTTTCCTCATGGGAGGTGTCCAGGGGCCCTCAGGTATTTTAGGGAGGTCCAGCTGCTTACAGTAAACAGACTGCCTGTCCCATTTTCCGATTCTTATGCAAATGCCCAGAGCTCTTTGGGCACAGCCAAAGGGGATTCAAATAAAGCTAGGGAAATAAATAAATAATCGCTTTAAAATAGCCAAATCGGATATTTCCAATAAACCACTTGTCTACAGTAGAGAAGGGACATGGGAGAAAAAAATGCCCAAAGCAGCAAATTTAAGAAGCTATAAAGTTAACAGAAATAGAAGGTCTGCAGAGAATTGTGCTGTTTTAGCATCCCATCTTCAGGGTATTACTGGGGTGTTGGTTTCTTTTATGAGGCTGTCATGAAGTTGGAAATATAAACAACACTTTAAATCATTATTTAGTAAGAGGGGAGCAATTTCTTTGCTTAGGCAAGCCTGATTGCTGCCGTGATAATGCCCCTTGTTCATTTGTTCTCTCTCTCCAAGCAGCTGAAAATATTTGATAAATTGTCACAGTCTGTGCATTTACCGTGGCACGCCATTACATCAGATTGTTTAACGGAGTGTTGCTTTTCAGGGTTGAGACAGCACTTCCTGCCTTTATTTGCACTTTCCCTTCCGTTTGGAATGCCTTCCTTCAACTCTGCCTTTCCTGACCAAGTCCACTGACTTCTCAGCTCTCAGCCCAAGCACTACCTTCTCCAGAAAGTCCTCAGCACCATGGAGGGGTATATTGTGGGGGCTATCAGCACTAGGCTCTGCATAGGAGACTCTCAGCTGCACAACTCTGTGCAAGTGCTTGGAACTCTGAGTCTCATTTTTGGAATTTATAAATAGGGAGAATATTGGCACCCACCTCATAAAGTTCATGGAAAGATGAGATGTTTACAAAGTAGTTTACCAAGAAATAATAGTCATAGTAATAATATTAATAATTGTTATTGTACTTTTTAGCACCTGATATTTCCTCTGTCAAAGTCAAGTTGGGGTCCCTCCTCTGGATACCCACAGCATCCTGTAACTATTCCATTGTGGCTCTTATTGTACTGTCCTGCAGGCTTCTATTTATCTGCATTCCCCCAGTGCTGTGATCTCCTGGAGGGCCCAGTTTCTCAACAAATTTCTGACCTTTGTTATTGTGTATGCATTTTCTCCCATGTATCTTATTTTATCTGCACAATAAACCTGGGTAACTTTTAAATTTTCTTTGAATTGGAGACAAAATGAAGTTTGAAGAGGCAGGGTGACTTCACCAGGGTCCCCCAGCCACGACAAAGCCCAAGTGTCCAGTAAGGCTCTCTGCACCAAACACAACCTCGCTGTCATCTTTGAACTCACAGTAGCCATCTTAACTCCTTGCTTGCTAAAAGGGCAATGAAAAAGCCTATTAATGATGGAGAATGTTCTATTAAGCCTATTGTTTGGAACCAGAAGGGAAAAAATGAAAATAATAGAAACAAACACTTAAATACCACTTACCAGGTGCCAAGCACTGTTTTAAGCACTTTACAAAAGTTAACTCATTTAGTTCCAACTAAAACCATAGGAACAGGTCCTATTATTATCCCTGTGATATAGAGGTAGACACAGAGACATTAAACACTTACCAAAGATTATACAGCCTATAAGTGGCAGAGCTGGGGTGCAAACCCAGGTGTCTGGGTCCACAGCCAGTTCTATTAACCATCATGTAACGTAACATTACGGCTCCATGAACTGCATATATCAAAATCATGTATCTGTGTGTAAGAGAAGCATTCCCTATCTCTCCTTTGGCTTCCTAGGAATTGTAGCTACTATTCTGGGGAAGAATATTGATGAAATTTGAGAGTCATCCGATACTTTTTTACATTTCTGGTACTAGACCCCATATTAGTGATTCCAAAGAGCTGGTCCACAGGTCTCTTTTAGTCTCTAAATTTCCTTATGTAGATATAGATATAACATAGATAAGATGACAGTATTCTCTTTTCTAAATAAGTGCATAATGAGCATATGTATATCCTATTAATATTAGCCAGTCAATTAGTTCACAAATACTGCATCTCCAGTTAAAAACACAAAGTGGCTAGAGCTCTGATTCCTTTGTATTAGCCTCTAAGGAAAGCTCAAGACTCTCTCTGGCCCACTCTGAATTTCTCATTTCAACACCATGGGCAAAGTGAAGAGACAGCTCAAATTCTAACAAGGTTTGTTGAGCTATTTCATCTAATAGCAGCACGCCAATGTTCTTTATTTGTTTTTCCACTTCATATACTCAGTACACATTATTCACCTGGGGCTGCATCTCCTCCACCCCACTAGAAGTAGGCACAGGCCTCACCTGGCCAATCAGCAGGTCACCTCTGCTCCCTGCCACAGCAGTTGGCTGAAGAACATGACCCAGACAATCTAGTTCACTTAGAAGCAATGTAGGGACAGATATTTGCTGGGACTACTGGGAAAGAGATATCTGTCTTCGCTGGGATGGCTCATAGCTGGGCCATGATCCTGTAGCTGCTGGGAGAGTCTGACAGAGAACAGAGTCTACACGGAGAAAAGCAGAGACGAGACAATAAAACAAAGAGATTCCTGACAATATTGTTTAAGCTCCTGGGCTTAACTTGATGGGAGTGGTCCTTAGCAATTTTTTAATGAAGAAAAATAGAAGGGCTGACCCCATGGAATATCTTCTATAAATGGGACACATATTTAGGCCTAAGTTAATTGCATAGTAAATAGTCTGTCGTTATCATTTCACACTATAAAGCCCAATGAATTTTAAATACTTAATAAAGTCTTAAATTTCTGGGGCAGGCTAAAATAAGGCTACACCTACTTTAACACATTAACTGCCATGTGAGTTGTATTTAACTCATGCTAGTTTTAAGCCCGTGGTCTTGTGAAGCATATGAAAATTCAATTCTCTGAAACAAATTAAAGAAGTATGTAGTGAGTCACAACTCAATTGGCATGCAGTATAAAAGTTGATTCTGGTGCCATGTGAGTTGTATCTAACTCATACAGAGAAAACAATAAAAAATAACACATTTTTCATTAAATTAGAAAGGATCATTTTGTTTTTGAAGTTTTTAATTCTATTTTTGTATTAAAACAATGTGGCCCCAGGAGAATTTCTTTTTCCTAGGGTGGCAGTCAATGTGTTAAAATATAGAGTAGGATCTTGGGGGCCTCAGTGGTCTAATTGTATAATGAACATAAACAGATTATAAACTCAATCTCTGAGGACACTTTTGGCCCATCTGCGGACCATTTCTCCATCTCCAAGAGGACTGGGTGGACCTTGAGTTGAGACATTAAAGCCTTACAGGATGCACCAGCTCCTTCCCCAGCTCACTGGACATTCTGTCCATGGGCTGCCTCTGACCCAGCAAAATGCTGCCTTCAAGGTGCTTAAAGAGGGTGATTTAAAGCTCACCCCTACACACTATCTACCACAATTTTTGCAGAAGGAAACTTTACTGAAGGAGGATTTTGTGAAGCACAGTTGATCAATTCTCCCACAGATAATCTAATAATACTGATAGCTGAACTGCAAAAAGACCCATCGGCTGTGAGGACAACCCCTCTAAAGATGCTTTGGAAGATCAGGCATGTTACTTCACATGATATCCTATTAAAAAGAGAGCTCCTGGAAGAACTTCTGAGGGCTGATAGTTTTCCTAAGCAGTCATATTGTTTGTTTCTGTGGTTTTTTTCTGAACAAGACACTCTGTGGTCCTGATCAGGTTCCTGTTGCTGTGTTGCCAGTTGAAGGCGCAGAGCCAAGTTGGACGTCCTACAGAGGAGGTGTGGTGGTCACAGTAGGCTCACTCCTGGCTCCAGTTAGGTTGCCATTTAGGTTTTCCTTCCTGGTTTGGTCCCCACTGTTAACATGTTATGTATGTTAAAGCAGACAAGCCTCTTACCGAACTCTGTCCTAACAAGGTTATTTCATGTTTACACATCCCACTATGATCTGCAGGGTTGCATCACTGTGTCTAATAAAAGTGTGGAGGACAGATGAAATCATTCTTCTATTCAGAAGGCCATTAGTCCTTTCCTGTCTTATGGATCTTTCTTAGAAAATTCTATAGAATCTTTGTGTTGGTGAGAGTCCCAGAATGAGTTCATCCCTATTTTTCTCCTGATGGGGTGGCCACTGTGTATCATTCCAGTTGGCATCATCCACTATTTCTGTCTTGAGGTCCCTGGAGATGCTCTTAAGCATGCTCTGACCTGACACCTCCTCGTGGCCCTCTTTTAATTGCAGCTCAGAGACACTCACAGAGTGATACTGCTCCAGGTAAAAACATTTTCCTTCCTCTCATTTTGCCTTCGTCACTGGTTTTTAAGAGGGCAGCTAATCCATTCCACTACCTTTACCAGTAGAACATTTATGCCATCTCTGGAAAAGCAACTTTCCACTTCAAAGAGGGATTTTGCAAACACAAAGGTGCTTCCGTATTCTTTTATAGAATTCATCCACATATCCATCCACATATCCATGACCACGTATTTATGGAGGGTGTTCTGTGTGCAAAGGGGATAAAACCCCATCTACTCCTCCAAAAGTTTGCCTTCCAGGAGAATTTGGGGTTCACTCTCACAAAGTAAAAGCAGCAAGACTTGGAAGATAGATATGAGCTCCATTGCTGGCTCTGAGTCTAGCTACCAATGGTGGACAGGTCAACCTTCCTGGGCTTTATTTCATGAGATGAATCTATCAACTGGAGTAATAATGACTCCTTCACAGACTTGGGAGAATCAAATGAGATAATGGATAGTAAGAACTTCGTAAAGTGCCTAGTGATAAAAACGAGAACTAACATAACTAAATATACACTGTGTGCCAAGTACTGGTATATAGATACCAATATTATCTCCACCTCACAAAAGAAGAAACTGAGGCACTGAGGAGACAGGCCCAAAGTCATGACACTAATAAATGTGAGCTCCAGGTCTTTCACTTGGGCTGTGTGACTCTAGAAACAATTTGCTCTCTACAGCTCCTGAAACACAGTGGTCCCCAAGCACATGTTTGGATTCTCCTCTGCTTCCTTTTCTTCTTCTTTACATACTTCCCTCCCTCCTCCTTTCCTCAATGGGCTTAGATAAAAAGTCTATAAAAGATACATTGCATGTTTTTAACCATTCAGTTTTCTCTTGGCTTCTCCTTCACCAACACTAATAGCACACAGCACTCAGAGAATCTCACCACCATCGATTTTTACAGTGACCTGGAAATTTCCTACATCTATTCCTGGCTTTTGGGAAGAACCTCACAAGAATTTACTGTAGAAAATAAGCTTCTTCTTTTCTATGAAGGCTCCTGGAAAAAATCCCACAGGCTCCTCTGTGACCCACATTCTAAAGTTCAAGTCCATAAATAGCCTAGGTGAAGAAAGCAGATAGGTGGTATTTTCCATCAAGAAGAGGTCAGGGATGGGTTTTGGGAAGCCAAAGCTCATAAATCTTTAGGACTTTTTTATCATCTGGAAACTTGTTAAAATGCAGACTCTTAGGACTCACCCCAGATCAGTGAAATTGGAATCTGCATTTTAAAAGATTCATGTACCCACTGAAGTGTGAGGAGTGCTGCTCTAGGAAGAGGGAGAAATATGCAGGAAATGAACAGGAGAGTGGGTGTCTTCCCTACATCCTGGTGATGGGGAGTAGATGCATTCTACTTTATGCAAACAAGTGACTGCTGAGTAAGTAATACAGAAATTATAAATATATTATACTTTAAGGAAAAAATTAACAACTAAAATACCACTTGCATAGAAAAATTAAAAATATGGACAATGCATAAAGTTATCAATATCAACCTATCCCCTGAAGATGCTACCATGATCACAGAATTTTTGGATATATTAATGCCTTTGTCATATCATATATTGATTACATGTATCTGTTTCCTCAACATTGTGAGCTTTCTGAGGTCAAGGGGGTGTACACTGCCTTATTCCTCTTTGCATTCCTAAAGTCTGAAAATAAAGGTTTCAAGAATTAATGAATGAAGAATGCTGTTCAGGAATAACAAAATAAGAACCTCCCAAAGTCCTCTCCTCCATAATAGCAATAAAAATCAAAACAACCTTTTCCAAACCTCTGAAAAACAATCAAAACTTGGTTAAATTCAGACATGCGCTTAGCCCAATGTACTTAGTTTCATCCAAAATTTTGAGACTGCTATCCCCCAAAAATTGGCTGCATTGGTTAAAACAACAAGCTTTGTTTCATTTTAATTTGTTTTAGTCTTATTCCCCCTCATCTTTTCAAGTCCACGATAGCCATAAAAATCAATAGCTCCACAAATCACAGTGAAATATCTAGAGTTGTCACAATTTATTATTTAAAATCATCAGTTGCCAAAAAAAAAAAAAAAACAAGTCATGCAAAGAACAAAAATGTGTTATTCATACACAAGGAAAAACAAATGAACCAAAAAGCCAGTCAACAGAAACTTGTCTGTGAGGATGTAAGACTGTGAGATGTAAGACTTACCAGACAAAGATTTTAAGTCTACTACTTTATGTTTTAAAAAACCAAAGGAAACCATGTAAAAAGAGCTATAGAAAATATAAAAACAATGTCTCACCAAATAGATCACATCGATAAAGATAGAATCTATATGTAAAAAAGTAACAAAATAGAAAAGGACATTAGTGAAATGAAAATTTTCACTCAATAGAG
Organism: Microcebus murinus; assembly: GCF_040939455.1. NCBI lineage: Eukaryota > Metazoa > Chordata > Mammalia > Primates > Cheirogaleidae > Microcebus > Microcebus murinus. Next base: position 35,499,212 of record NC_134110.1, on the reverse strand, counting down.
TCCAAGTAGAAGCACTCAATTAATCAAAGCTAGACATCTCGTAATGAAAGTCTCACCAAAGACAAAAAGAGAATTTTGAAAGCAGCAAGAGAGAAGCAACTCATCATATACTAGTGAGTCTCATAAGATTAACAGATGATTTCTTATCAGAAACCATGGAAGCCAGAAGAGAGTGGGATGACATATTTAAAGGTCTGAAAGAAAAATATTATCAACCAACAATTCTATATTCAGGAAAACTATTGTTCAAAAATGAAAGAGAAATTAGGGCATTCCTAGATTAAAAAACAAAAAAGCCAAACAAACAATAAAACAGACTGTTGATTGCAGACCTGGTCTGCCCTTCGAGAAATACTAAGAAGAGTCTTTCAGATTGAAAGGAAAGAACATTAGACAGTAACTCAAATCCACATGAAGAAATAGTGACACAAGTAAAGGCAAATACATAGGTTAAATATAAAAGACATTATAAATGTGCCTTTTGTTCATAGCTCTTTTCCTTTATCTGATTTAAAAGGCAACTACATAAACTAATAATTATAAATATGTGCTCATGGGCACAAAATGTATAAAGATATACATTGTATGACAATAGTACAAAGAAGGGTAGTGGGAAGGGAACTATATAGAAGAAAAGTTTTTTGTAAATTTGAAATTAAATTGGTATTAATATGAATTAGATTATTATAAATTAAAAAATTAATTTTAATCCCTAGAAAATAACTCAAAAAACAAAGTTAAATAAATAATAAGAGAATTAAAGCAGTACCCTAGAAAATATCTATTTAATACAAAAATAGTAATGGAAGAACAGAAAACCAAAAAAAGAAATTAGACAGATAGAAAACAAATAGCAAAATGAAAGATATAAATCTTATAGCATCAGTTATTACATTAAATATTAGTAGATTAAACATTCTAATCAAAAAGTAGAGTTTGGCAAAATGGATAAAAAATTTGATTAAACTACATGCTATCTATAAGAGACACACTTTATATTTAAAGACATTAAAAGACAAATATATACTACAGGAAAGATCAAACCATGCAAACAGTAACCAATGGAGAGATGGGATGGTTATACTAATGTCAAACAAAATAGACTTTATGACAAAAATTGTTACTACATAATGAAAGAATTTTATGATGATAAAAAGTCAATCCATCAGAAAGATATAATAATTATAAACATGGATGCAATCAGTAACAGCTCCAAAATACATGAAGCAAAAAGGACAGAATGGAAGGGAGAAATACATAATCTGACAAAAATCACTGGAGATTTCAATACTTGGTATTCAATAATGCATAGACCTACCAGGCAGGAGATCAACAATGAAACAGAAGAGTTATATGACAGTATAAACCAACTAGACCTAACAGACATCCATAGAACACTCTACCCAATAACAGAAGAAAGCACATTCTTCTCAAGTGTACATAAAACATTTCTCAGGATATATGATATGCTGGGCTATAAAACAAGTTTCAAAAAGTTAAAAGGATTGAAATCATACAAAATATATTCTCCAATCACAATGTAAAAAATTAGTAATCAATATTAAAAGGACATTTGGAGGGGCGGAGCAAGATGGCGGACGAATAACACCGCCAGACAGAGGGTCTCTGCAGAAAAGACCGATTCTAGCAGAAACTAGAGGAAAGAAGCAAGAAGACGAGCATACAGCGGACAAGGGCCGGAAGGAGGGGTACCTGAGACCCCGGGAGACTCCTCGGGAGGAGGCTGCGGAGGAGAACTGGAGGCTGAGACCACCGGAGCAGCCCGGAGACCAGCGGCAAGGGTAGGTGGATCTGCTTTTTCCCCTCCCCTGCATTCGGGACTGCTGGTGGGCTCCCCAGCGGGTGGAGAGACCTGCGGACATCAGCCCAGAGACTGCCGCCGCCTGCCAACGGTGAGCCTGTAGCAGACGTGGCACCAGGTTCCCAACTTCCTCCGGGCACCTCCGTGTGCACGGAGAGCCGCGCGGCAGGCGCCATATTGCCTCCTCCTCCCCTCCGCCGATCCTACCCGCGGCTGCCCAGAGAGACAATACAGCCACCAGCCGGAGGCACCTCCAGGGAACGGGACCTTCCCGTTTGGGACCCCGCCCGCCCTCCCAGGTGCTGCTGGCACCGTGTTCCCAGGAAAACGTTGCCGACTCAGAGGCTGAGAGACATAGATCCAGCTTGGGCTCCCTGTGGGTGAATTAGGACCGGAAATCCTCTCCCTGGTGGGAATACAGTTTGAACTCTGGGACCCAGAGGTCGGACCTGCAGACCAGATCCCCTGCACCGAGGGCTAGCATTGCCCCGGGCACAGAAGGATTATACACGAACAGCCTACTGAGGGCTGTGTGCCTCCAGGGGCAGATCGGCGTCCTAGAGGGCAACCCTCCTCCCAGGAGGAGGCCGTGTGCCCAACCCAGGTGGCGTTCCTGTGCAGGGAACCTCCCCGCCGGCACCACAGTCCGGGGAGGCCTGGTGGCTTGTGGTCTGGCCTGCTGGCAGAGGCCCAGGAGTAGCTGCAGAGTTGGGGAGGGTGGAAAGAAGCAAGGCCTGCTGCAGACTGCGGGTCTCAGACAGCCCCACCCCCACCTCCAGACTTTCTGGCTGAGCGGGACCATTCCAGCCCTGCCCTGACAGCTTTCCCTGTAAGCTGAGAACAGAACTTTGACCCCTGCTAACGGCCTGAGGGCAGGCTTACCCAACCCAGCTCCGCCCAGAACGAGAGCTGATAACAGGACTCAAAATCAACACCATAGCCTGTTCCTCCAAGCAAACGCCACCTACTGACAGGGGCGGCATCTTGCACAGCCTTTCCACGGAATCCACTGACTCAATATACAGGGAGTGGTCCAATTTCACCCACAGGCACCACCTAACGCCTCAGAAACTAAACAAGGTGTGTGAATACCCAAACAATAACCTAAGGAAAGAAACAACAACTGATCGACATGGGAAGAAGTCAGCGAAAGAACTCAGGAAATATGAAGAATCAAACGGAAAACACACCCCCAAGGAGGAGCACCAGCCCCCTAGAAACGGACACCGACCAAAATCAGGCAACCAATATGACAGAAAAGGAATTTCGTATGTGGATCATAAGAACACTCACCCAGCTGCAACAACAACTCAATAACCAACACCAAGAAAACACAAAAAACCTCCAAGAAATGGAACAAAGGTTCAACAAAGAGATTGACACAGTGAAGAAAACTTTAACCGAAGTCCTGGAGATGAAGAATCAACTCAGAGAACTACAAAATACTGTGGAAAGTCTCAAGAACAGGGTAGATCAAGCAGAAGAAAGAATCTCAGAGCTTGAAGATAACACCTTCCAATTAAATAAATCAGTCACAGAAATACAGCAGAGAAACAAGAGAAAAGACCAAAGCCTACAAGAGCTGTGGGATTATGTGAAAAAACCTAACGTGAGGGTCATAGGTTTAGCCGAAGGGGAGGAAGACAACACTCAAGGGCTGGACAAGCTTTTTGAAGATATAATAGAGGAAAATTTCCCAGGCCTTGCTCAAAATCTCGATATACAAGTTCAAGAAGCCCAGAGGACCCCTGGGAGATTCAATGCAAACAGGAAGACGTCACGTCATGCAGTCATCAGACTGACCAAAGTATCAACTAAAGAGGCCCTTCTAAGAGCTGTAAGACAAAAGAAGCAAGTGACATACAAGGGAAAGCCAATTCGAATAACATCAGACTTCTCTAATGAGACTTTACAAGCAAGGAGAGACTGGGGCCCCATTCTCACTCTTTTGAAACAAAACAATGCCCAGCCTAGAATATTATTCCCTGCAAAACTAAGCTTCATATATGAAGGAGAAATAAAAACATTCTCAGACAAGCAAAGGCTCAGAGAATTCACCAAGACAAGACCAGCCCTACAAGAAGTACTTAAAACAGCGTTACGCACGGAACATCATAATAATAATCCACGGATATAAAAACAACCAAAACCCAAAGATATTAAAGGCCAGATATTACAATGGCTCAAGACAGAAATCATAGCAACAACATCCAACCCAACAGAATGATCAGTAATCTACCTTACCTATCAGTTCTCTCAATAAATGTGAATGGCTTAAACTCTCCACTCAAGAGACATAGGCTGGCTGAATGGATAAGAAAATACAGGCCAAGTATATGCTGTCTTCAGGAAACACATTTAACCTGCAAGGATGCACATAGACTAAAAATAAAAGGGTGGAGATCAATATTCCAAGCAAATAGAAACCAAAAGAAGGCTGGTGTGGCAGTTCTAATTTCAGACGATTTAGTTTTTAAACCAACAAAAGTAGTAAAAGACAAAGAGGGTCATTATATAATGGTGAAGGGCACAGTCCAACAAGAGGAGATAACAATTTTAAATATATATGCACCCAACTTAGGTGCACCCAGATTCATAAAGCAAACCTTACTGGAGCTAAGCAAATGGATTAATAGCAACTCCATAATCGCCGGAGATTTCAACACCCCACTGACGGCACGAGACAGATCCTCCAAACAGAAAATTAATAAAGAAATAATGGACTTAAACAAAACTCTAGAACAATTGGGTCTGACAGACATCTACAGAACATTCTACCCAAAATCCACTGAATATACGTTCTTCTCATCAGCTCACGGGACATTCTCTAAGATTGACCATATCCTAGGACACAAAGAAAATCTCAAGAAATTTAAAAAAATAGAAATCATACCATGTACTTTCTCAGATCACAGTGGAATAAAACTAGAAATCAACCCTAACAGAAACTCACATTTCTACACAAAAACGTGGAAATTAAACAACCTCCTACTAAATGATTACTTCGTAAATGAAGAAATCAAGACGGAAATAAAAAACTTCTATGAAGAAAACGACAATGGAGAGACAAGTTATCAACTCCTCTGGGACACAGCTAAAGCAGTTCTGAGAGGAAAGTTTATCTCCATAAATGCCTATAACCAAAAGGCAAGAAGATCACAAATAGACAATCTAATGAAACGACTCAAAGAGCTGGAAAAAGAAGAACAGACCAACCCCAAACCCAGCAGAAGAAGTGAAATCAACAAGATCAAATCAGAACTAAACGAAATTGAAAACAGGAAAGCTATTCAGGAGATTAATAAAACAAAAAGTTGGTTCTTTGAAAAAATAAACAAAATTGACACGCCATTGGCTAAGCTAACGAAAAGCAGAAAAGAGAAATCTCTAATAAGCTCCATCAGGAATGAAAAAGGAGATATCACAACTGATCCCAAAGAGATACAAGATACAATTTATGAATACTACAAAAATCTTTATGCACACAAACTGGAAAATGTGGAGGAAATGGACAAATTTCTAGAAACACACAGCCTCCCTAGGCTCAACCAGGAAGAAATAGATTCCCTGAACAGACCAATCTCAACAGCTGAAATAGAAACAGCAATTAAGAATCTCCCTAAAAAGAAAAGTCCCGGTCCAGATGGCTTCACACCTGAATTTTACCATACTTACAAAGAAGAACTAGTACCTATCTTGCAGAAACTATTCCACAACATCGAGAAGAACGGAAACCTCCCCGACACCTTTTATGAAGCGAATATTACTCTGATACCAAAACCAGGAAAGGATGCAACAAAAAAAGAAAACTACAGACCAATATCCCTAATGAATATAGATGCAAAAATTTTCAACAAAATCTTAGCTAACCGAATCCAGACACTTATCAAAAAAATAATCCACCACGACCAAGTGGGCTTCATCCCAGGGATGCAGGGATGGTTCAACATACGTAAATCTATAAATGCAATTCACCACATCAACAGAAGCAAAAACAAAGACCACATGATTCTTTCAATAGATGCAGAAAAAGCTTTTGACAAAATTCAACACCCTTTCATGATACGAACACTTAAGAAAATAGGCATAGAAGGGACATACCTAAAAATGATACAAGCCATATATGACAGACCCGTAGCCAACATCATACTGAATGGGGAAAGACTGAAATCATTCCCACTTAGAACTGGAACCAGACAAGGCTGCCCACTATCTCCACTTCTATTCAACATAGTGCTGGAAGTCTTGGCTACAGCAATCAGACAGGAAAATGGAATCAAAGGTATCCAAATAGGGGCAGAAGAGATCAAACTTTCACTGTTTGCTGATGATATGATATTGTATCTAGAAAACCCCAAGGATTCAACCAAGAAACTCCTGGAACTGATCAATGAATTTAGTAAAGTCTCAGGATACAAAATTAATACACAGAAATCAGAGGCATTCATATACGCCAACAACAATCTAATTGAGAACCAAATCAAAGACTCAATTCCCTTCACAATAGCAACAAAGAAATTAAAGTACCTAGGAATATATTTAACCAAAGAGGTAAAAGACCTCTACAGGGAGAACTATGAAACACTGAGGAAGGAAATAGCAGAGGATGTAAACAGATGGAAATCCATACCATGCTCGTGGATCGGCAGACTCAATATCGTCAAAATGTCTATACTACCCAAACTGATCTACAGATTCAATGCAATACCTATTAAAATCCCATCAGCATTCTTCACAGATATAGAAAAAATAATTTTACGCTTCGTATGGAACCAAAGAAGACCCCGAATATCAAGAGCAATTCTAGGCAACAAAAACAAAATGGGAGGCATTAATATGCCAGATATTAAACTATACTACAAAGCTGTAGTAATTAAAACAATATGGTATTGGCACAAAAACAGGAATATTGACCAGTGGAACAGATGTGAGAATCCTGATATAAAACCATCCTCATATAGCCGTCTCATCTTTGACAAAGCAGACAAAAACATACGCTGGGGAAAAGAATCCCTCTTCAATAAATGGTGCTGGGAAAACTGGATAGCCACCTGTAGAAGGCTAAAACAGGACCCACACCTTTCACCTCTCACAAAAACCAACTCACGCTGGATAACAGACTTAAACCTAAGATATGAAACTATTAGAACTCTAGAGGAAAAAGTTGGAAACACTCTCCTAGACATCGGCCTGGGCAAAGAGTTTATGAAGAAGTCCCCAAAGGCAATCACAGCAGCAACAAAAATAAATAAATGGGACATGATCAAACTACAAAGCTTCTGCACAGCCAAAGAAATAGTCATGAAAGTAAACAGACAACCTACAGAATGGGAGAAAATTTTTGCATCCTATGCATCCGATAAGGGACTGATAACTAGAATATACTTAGAACTCACGAAAATTAGGAAGAAAAAATCAAATAACCCCATTAAAAAGTGGGCAAAGGACTTGAACAGAAATTTTTCTAAAGAAGACAGAAGAATGGCCAACAAACATATGAAGAAATGCTCAACATCTCTAATCATCAGGGAAATGCAAATCAAAACCACAATGAGATATCACTTAACCCCAGTGAGAATGGCCTTTATCAAAAAATCTCCAAACAATAAATGCTGGCGTGGTTGCGGAGAGAGAGGAACACTCCTACACTGCTGGTGGGACTGCAAACTAGTTCAACCTCTGTGGAAAGCAATATGGAGATACCTTAAAGCGATACAAGTGAATCTACCATTTGATCCAGCAATCCCATTGCTGGGCATCTACCCAAATGATCCAGTGACACTCTACAAAAAAGACACCTGCACTCGAATGTTTATAGCAGCACAATTCATAATTGCAAGGCTGTGGAAACAGCCCAAGTGCCCATCAATCAAAGAATGGATTAATAAAATGTGGTATATGTACACCATGGAGTACTATTCAGCTCTAAGAAACAATGGTGATATAGCACACCTTATATTTTCCTGGTTAGAGCTGGAACCCATACTACTAAGTGAAGTATCCCAAGAATGGAAAAACAAGCACCAGATATATTCTCCAGCAAACTGGTATTAACTGAGTAGCACCTAAGTGGACACATAGGTGCTACAGTAATAGGGTATTGGGCAGGTGGGAGGGGGGAGGGGGGCGGGTATATACATACATAGTGAGTGAGATGTGCACCATCTGGGGGATGGTCATGATGGAGACTCAGACTTTTGGGGGGAGGGGGGGAAATGGGCATTTATTGAAACCTTAAAATCTGTACCCCCATAATATGCCAAAATAAAAAAATAATTAAAAAAAAAAATACAAAAAAAAAAAAAAAAAAAAAAAAAGGACATTTGGAAATTTCTTAAATATATGGAAATAAAACAATACATTCCTAAATAATCAAGGAGTCAAAGATGGAATCACAAGAGAGATTAGAAAATATTTTGAAATGAATGAGAACAAAACTACAACATACCCAAACTTAGGAGACACAACAGAATAGGTGCTTGGCTGAAAATGTTTAGTTATAAATGTCTATATTAGAAAAGAAGAAAGATCTCAAATAAATAACCTAACTTCCACCTTAAAAAGCTGAAAAAAGCATAGCAAATGTATCATAAATTAGGCAGAAGGAAGAAAATAATAATAATGCCTAGAGTAGAAATGAATAAAATATAGAAAAGAAAAACAACAGAGAAAGTCAACATCAAAAGTTGGTTCTTTGAAAAGATTAATGAGTCGGCAAACCCTTAGCTGAAATGACAAAGAAAAAAAAGAGAGATGACTCAAGCTATTAAAATCAGGAATGAAATACAGCATCACTATTAAAGAAATAAAAAGGATTATAATGAAATGCTATGAAAAAATTGTATATTGAAAAATTAGATAACCTAAATGAACAAGTTCCTAGAAAGACACAAACTACTGGAAGTGATTTTTTTTTTAAATTAAAACTCTGAATAGACTTTAACAAATAAAGAGATTGAATCAGTAACAATAAAATGTCCTCTATCCATGAAAAGACTATGATCAAATGCCTTCACTGGTGATTTCTACCAAACATTAAAAGAAGATTCAGCACTGATACTTCAAACATTCTTCTATAACATAGAACAGGAGAGAACATTTCCCAACTCATCAGGCCAGTATTACTCTGAAAACAAAACCAGATAAAAATATCACATGAAAAGGGAACTAGAGATTAATACCCATTATGAATATAAATGCAAAATATCTCAACAAAACACTAGCAAACTGAATACAGTAATAAATGAAAAGGATTGTACATCAGGACCGAGTGGGATTTATCCCAACAATGTAGTTTGATTCAACATATGAAATCAGTCAATGGAATACATAATATTAATAGAATAAGAGACAAAAGAAAACCCCACATGATTCCCACAGCTAAGGCCATACTTAAAGATGAAAGACTGAAAGCTTCCCCTTGCAAAATCAGGAGCAAACAAGACAAGAATGTCTGTTCTCACAATTTCTATCCAACTTTGTACTAGAGATTCTACCCAGACAGTTAAGCAAGAAAAATAAATAAAAGGCATCTGAATTACAAAAAAGGACTTAAACTCTTTCTGTGTGCAACTGACATGCTCTTGTATATTTAGGAAGCCACTGAAAAGCTATGAGAACTAATATTAATAAATGCATTCAGCAAAGTTACAAGATACAATGTAAATATTAAAAAATCAACTCTATTTCTATACACTAGTAAGAAGCATCCTGAAAATTAAATTAATAATACAGTGACATGTACAGTAGCATCCAAAAATTTAGGAATAAATGTAATAAAAGAAATATAAGTTTTTGTACTCTGAAAGTTACAAAACATTGTTGAGACTAATTTTTGAAATTTAAATAAATGTTAAGACATCTTGTGTTCACATACTAGAAGACTTAATATCATTCAGATGAACTCACTCCCCAAATGATCTACAGAGTTAACATAATCCCCATGAAATTCCTTCCTCCTGAGAAGCTTAAGTTCCAGTGAGGGAATAGGCAATTAAAATAAACCTAATGATAATAATAATGATAAATACACAGTACGTCAGATTGTGATAAGTGCTATAGATAATAATTAGGCTGGGTAAGAGGAAAAGGGACTGGATTTCTGGTGGAGGGTGAGGCACCAGGAGTGAGCAAGCTGGGAAATCGCAATCCATGGTACTGTTTTCTTGCTTTTCACCATGGAATGCTCTCCAACCTACTCCCATCCTTCCTAAGACAATAACTAAAATTAAATGCTATCTGCTTGGAACTGCCATCGTTTTCATCTATCCACTTATGCTTTGATCCAAACTCCCTTACTCCCTCCATCTCCCTAATTCTCAGTCCATCCAAACCTCACTCCATCCAACATTCCATCCATTCATCCAATCACATAGTCATCCCTTTATTCATTCATTCTTTTATTATTGAGATATAATTCGTGTAACACAAAATTCACTCTTTTAAAGTGTAAAGTACAGTGGTTCATAAATTTAAGCCAACCATCACCACTGTCTATTTTCAGAACATTTTCTTCACTCCAAATAGAAACCTCATACCAACTCACCATTCCCAATAGTTCTAAAATTTAAGTCAATGCTAAGGAGGCCAGAGGCCTAGGAATATGCAGGCAATTCAGCTTTGGTATCGGGAATGAATTGAGAAAAGTAGGGAGTGGGTGGGTGCCTGAAGCCATTCTGATGTATTGGTTTTCTCCATGAAGACTGAGTTGCTTCCTCCTTTTTATTGCTTTGCTGCCTGGTGCAGCCGCCTCCACGTGTGCCTGCCTCTCTGCCCCAGTCAAGGGTGCCTGCCTCACCCAGCAGCTCCGCTCTGCTAAATGGACCTGCAGAAGCCCACTCAGCTGGCCCATTCCCACTGTGCCAGTGCAGTGCATGCTCCCTCAGGCATTCTTTTGTTCCCTGCCTGGCCCACTTCAGCATCCCTAGCTCTGCAGGGCTTCCCGAATGGTGGGGGATGTTTTGAAGCTTGGAAGAGAGAGGCAATATGCAGTCTTCCCTCTGCTTGCTGCAGGAAAGAGGTGGGTGGCAGGATGTGTGGGTGGCAAGTACAGTGGGGACCAAGCTGGCAGGCACAGATGTGACTAGGAGAACAAGGAAGAGCAACAGCAGAGGGCAGAGATGGCCTGTGGGAGGGGGCTTTGGCCTTGCTGCCCCACCTGTGCAGCCCTCTGTTTCCAGCCTCCACCTGCACAGGCCCTGGGTGCTGATATCAACACCCTGCTGGGGAACTAGGCTGCTCTACTTGCTTGCATCTAGGCTATGGAATAAAATTCTTCCTATGTATAATAGTAACAAGGTTAGGACCAGCATGAAGTAAGTGAGACACTCACCTTGGGCACAAAATTTAAAGGGACCCTTGTGCATGAATGCTCACAGCAGCATTAGTCATAATAGCCCAGAAGTGATCACAATCCTGATGTCCATCAACTGATTAATGGATAAACAAAATGTGGTATGTCCCTACGATGGATTCTTATTTGGCAATTTAAAAGAATGAAGTGCCGATGCATGCTACAGTATGGATGAACCTTGGAAACATTATGGTAAGTTAAAGAAGTCAGACACGAAAGGACAAATTTTTATTTAACATTTATGAAAATGTCCATAATAGGCAAATCTATGGAGAATGATAAGTAGATTAGTGGTTACTCTTGGCTGCCACTAATTTGGGGGATGAGGGAGTGATATCCAAAGGGCATGGAGTTTCTTTTCAGGGTGATGAAAATGTTCTAAATTTGATTTTGGTTATGGTTATACAACTCTATGAATATAATTTAAAAAAACATTGAATTGTACACTTTAAATGGGTGAACTGAATGGTATGTGAATTACATCTCAATAAAGCTTTTACAAAAACAAATTTAAGGGGTTGCCAAAGAGCTCAACAATCAAGATAGATACTATTTTAATGCAATATTTTAATAATCAAAAGTAATACAAAAAAATCTGATGAACAAAATGTCAAAATGTTTAAAAATGACGGGATCAGACCTTGTACTGGTGTGACTCACCCTCACTCGCTCCCTGCTCATCTTGGCCATGGGTAGCAAATGCATATATGCTATGAACTCCATATTTGGAATAGTGGTTACTTCTGCAAAGGAATCATAACCTGTGGGCAGGCCACTCAAGGGGCTTCTACTTTCACATTCATAATATTTTATTTCTCAAGTTTTGAGTGGTAGGTCCTTAGGTGTTTATTATATTACTCTTCATGCTTTTTTGCACAGCTTCTGCCTTGGCCTCCCAAGTATAATAGCTGGGACTATAGGTATGCACCACTGTGCCTAGCTCCAGTTGTTTACTATTAAGCTGTGCAGGAAAGAGATAGAGCCCCATCGAACCAGCTACCAGCAATCAATGGGGGCTCTGCATTGAGGCTGTCTCTCCCAAACCTTCCTGGCCATCTCTTGTAAAAATAACTGGGGCTCACTAAGGCTGGTGTGCAGTAAATCCAATGAGCATACATGAGACGGGCCTGTTCAGAGAGTCAACAGGAAGGAATGGAACTTTCAGACACATAGTGGCCTCCATGCAGAAGTCCTTGCTTAGACTCTGTGTCAGAATCTCCTGTGGGATTTCATAAAACACTGTAGGTGCCAGGAGTCCCATCCCAGAAACTCAGATGCCATGCAGATCTGGGCAGCAGAGCACTTAAGTTAATGAGCCCCAGCATCCTTTTGCCTGGGTTCAAATCCATGCCCTACCACTTACTAGCTGTGTGGCCTTGGGTACGTAATCTTATTCCTCTGTGCTAAGGTTCTTAGTCTGCATTTCAACATAATGACTTACAGAATTTTTGTGACAGTTCAAGAACTTAGACTCTAACCTATCCCTTAGTAAGCACATAAGGGTGAGTTGTTATAATCACCTATCAGCTCTAGCTTTAAAAAGCTCCATAGGTTACAATTAAGAACAATGACAAAAAGAGAAAGTTGGCAAAGTAGAAAGAACCCAGGCTTGGGCTTAGACACACATGTGACTTGTGTGACCTTGGGTAAAACACTTAACCTCTCTGAGCCACAATTGTCCCAGCACTAAGATGGGAATAGCTTGCGGAGCTGTTGAAAGGACTGGTGGTAATAAGGGTACAAGTTCCAGCATAGTGCCTAGCACATAGTAGGTGCAGAACAAATCACAGCTATGGTTGTTGTTAAGGCACCCTAGAATAGGACCTTAGGTAATGTCAACTGGGCCTAGTGGTTTTAGGATGTAAGTACCCACTTATCCTTTTTGCCTAGATGAAATCAGCCCTCTGCATTTCTAAACAGAAAATTCCTATTTATTTGCTTGTAATGGCAAAGCCACCCACTCCCAACCAGTGTGCTTAGAACCTTGGGGTGGGGGCAGGGGGGGAGTGTTCATGGCACAACTTTACTTCCTGGGAAGAGAGTCTGTCCATCACTCCCTGGCTTCCCAGGACACTAAATGGCAAGGCAAGGAAAAAGAAGCATTGCGTTCTTCATCTTAGCCACTGCTCCCCATGGGGTTTGCGTCCCCGATGTCTCTGGCTGGCCCTCCCACCCCCACACAGTGTCTGGGACACGCAGGCATCACCATGGAGATGGGGGCTTTTCCCACGGAGGCAGCCCGCAGGCTTTGTTCAGAGAGGCTCGTGTGTCACACATCTTGCATCAGCATGGCAGATTTTAGCAGTGAAACACGCAAATTGTTCAGACTGACGTCACTGCACACCACGGCCCCGGTGTCTGCCGCTCATAAAGAACTTAGTTCATCAGCTTTTAAATGGCCCCATGTGTCAGTCTGTCTTAAGTCCCCCTCCCTTTTTTCCTCCCTAGAACAAGCGAGGAATGAGACACACACACACACACACTCACACACACACACACTTAATGTCGGTGCCTTTTTCTCTCCATCCTTTGTCCTCCTCCAGATTGTGAGCTCCTTGAGCTTTGGGAATTCACCTTTTCCTTCCCTGGCTCTGCCACAGCCCCTGCTGGCAAGCTAGGTAGGGCAGAGTCAGGCAGCCTGCCACAGCCGTCACATACCAGCTGGGGACCTTGGCCAGGCAATTTGTCTGTCAGAGCCCTGGGCTTCTCCTGTGAAAAGGGAGTTAAACGTAGTACCTCCCAAAGCGTGGTTAGGAATGAATGACACCATTTATGTAAAGTGCCTTTCGGATAGTAAGGCCTCATTCAATGCTATCTTAAACGCATTATTTACAGAGCCAATGCATGCGCTGATTGAGCTGACTGGTAGATGTGTTCTTTGCAGAGGCAGAATGGAAAAGTTCCCTAGCATCATGAATGACGGAAGACCATCTCAGGGGCTCAGGGGCAATGTGGGTAGGGGGCTAAAGTCAGCATCGCTTCTAAGCCAGCAGCCAAGAACGCATTTTATCAAGTAATCCACACAGTCAGTCTGTGAATGAGGTATTACCGTCCCTGTTTCACAGATGGGAATATGGGAAAAGAAGACGCTGCAAGCTCATCACGGCCTGCGTTTGATGCTTTTGGGGCACTCAGACTGCCAATCCCCGCCTGCCTCGCAGTAGGTGTGGCCAGTGGCATGGGAGGGAAAGGGACCTGTACTCCGCCTGGCCCTGATGCTTCAAACCTGCTACACACATGACCCCTCCTTCTCTCCTCTGCAGACACAAAACAGAGGGTTTCTCAAACTGGAGCTGCATGGGACTGTCTGGAGCAGGGGTCCTCAAACTTTTTAAACAGAGGGCCAGTTCACTGTCCCTCAGACCGTTGGAGGGCCGTTGGAGAGTTCGGCGCACATTCCACACATGCCGCTGTGGGCCTGGGACCAGTCCGCTGCTAAGCAGGACAGGCAGCGGCCGCAAAAACACCCCGAGGGCCAGATAAATGTCCTCAGCGGGCCACCATGTGGCCCACGGGCCGTAGTTTGAGGACGCCTGATCCAGAGCGTGCGCGGAAGCCCAGATTGTCGGGCTCCACTCCAGAGTTTCTGATTCAGCAGGTCTGGAATGGGGCCTGAGAACTTGCCTTTCTAACAAGTTCTCAGGCGATGCTCTGGGCCAGGACCACATTGGAGAGAACCTCTGTCCTAGGGCACGGCAGGGCCACAGGATGAAAAGTGCCGAGTCCCTGAACCACCATATGGAGTAAAGCCTCCCACTATGTTTACTATCTGAAATTTTGTGCTGCAAGTCTGAAATTTGAGGGTTTATTTATTACAGCTAGTAGCAGGACACTAGAAGTGAAGGCTAAAGAAAAGGTTTTCCCCATGTGAAAATGGATGGCTTTGTAGAAAACAGAAGCTACTGATGGGAAGTGAGGAATCCTTGGTTTCATATCCCAACCTCCCCACCTCAAATCCTTCAGTAAACTCCAATATGATTTCTGTTGACTGCAGTCATGATACCAAGAGCCACCTTCAAATTCCACTGAACATAAAAAGTGCCTTATAATCCACTATTAGAGACACAAGCAATGAAACAAAATCTCTCATTTAACCAGGGTCGCTAATTATGTTAAACCTTCCGCCCTGGGATTCAGCCATGTCTCTCCCACTTGGCTCCCACTGCCATCATCTCGGCTCAGGAGTAAACATCAGGACTGAAATGCATCGCCCGCTTCCTCTGTGCCAGGCACCATTTAGTTCTTTGCGTGCATGCTAGCACTTAATCCTAGCATGTGTGTCCTGGAGGTGTGTAATGGTTTCCTGCTCACAGCTGGCTGATTAATCTCATCAAAGCAACACTTTGAACATGTCATTCTCCTGATCAAAACCTTCAGGGCCTCTTTATGGCCTACAGAGCCAAGTCTCAACCCCTCAGCATGACCTGAAATGCGCTCCAACATCTCATACATAACTACTTGTCAGTCCTAAACCCTTATTACACTTTGCGCCAGTGACTCCCACATGTTAGTGTATATCACAACTCCTGGGAAGAGTGTTGACAGGGGCCAGAGTGGTGACTCGTGCCTGTCATCCCAGCACTTTGGGAAGCTGAGGTGGGAGGATCGCTTGAGGCCAGGAGTTCAAGACCAGCCTGGGTAACACATTGAGGCTCTGTCACTATGAAAATTAGGAAAAAAAATAGCTGGGTGTGGTGGTGGTGCACACCTGTAGTCCTAGCTACTTGGGACGCTGAGGGAGGAGGGTCGCCCAAGCCCAGGAATACAAGGCTGCAATGAGCTATGAATGCACCACTGTACAACTGTGGATAGGCAGATTCCCAGACCCTCCTCAAATCTCCTTAATGAAAATAGCTGGTGATGAAGCTCAGGAATCTGCATTTTTAATAGGCATTTCTTTTTTAAAGAGTGGTTTTAGGTTACAGCAAAAATGAACAGAAAATACAGATTCCCCCATATACCCCTCCCCCACCACATACATAGCCTCCCCCGCTATCAATGTCCCCCATCAGCATGGTACATTGGTTACAACTGATGAACCCACATTGACATGCCATTATCGCTAAGAGTCCGTCATTTAAATTAGGGTTTGGGCAAATGTACAGTGGCGCGTATCCAACGTTACAGTACCATCCAGGGTAGTTTCACTGACCTAAAAATCCTCTGTGTCCTGCCTATTCATCTCTCTCCCCCGTCTCCCCTGGTGTCACTGATCTTTTTGGTGTCTCCATAGTTTGCCTTTTCCAGAACATCACATAGTTGGAGTCATACAGTATGCAGCCTTTGCAGACTGGCTGCTTTTACTTAGTAATGTGTATTTAACGTTCATCTATGTCACTCCATGGCTTGATAGCTCATTTCCTTTTAGTGCTGAGTAACACTCCATTGTCTGGATGTACCACAGCTTATTTATCCACTTATCTACTAAAGGACATGTTGGTTGCTTTCAAGTTTTGGCAATTATGAATAAAGCTGCTATAAGCATCTGTGCATAGGTTTTTGTGTGGACATCAGTTTCCAACTCCTTTGGGTAAATACCAAGGAGCATGATTGTTGGATCATATGGTAAGAGCATGTTTAGTTTTGGACCTTCGACCCATCTCTGAAGCCAAAATATGCAAAGTGTGACCAGTGTGGAAACCCAAAAGGCAACAGGTGTGTGTTCAGTCTGTGTGGTGGCTGCTATAAGAAGCGGGGCTTTAAAGAGACTGCGGATTGCCCGGGTCACAGACTGCTTTTTGAAACCAAATTGGAGAAGTCTCTGGCCTGCAAAGGGGCCTAGCTTGGGCTGCAGGAGCCTCAGCAGGCTGGGCCTGGGGCACCAGGTAGCTTCTCTGAAGTTGTGGGCAGTGCACTGGCCTGAGGGCCAGCAGGACCTGCCCCCACCCCGGGACTGCTGCTGGAGCCTGGACACGTCCTACTTAAGGAAACACCTTTTTCTCAGGGAATCTCCTGCTATTTAACATGGAAGGACGTGCCAATGTCCTCCTCTTGGCCCACACTGGGGCCTGGAAATGCTGCAGCTGGGAGCAGGCCTCAGGCTGGACCTGCCTTGTCCTCACAACTCTGTGTTCTCAAAAAGTGAACAACAAATCATTTCAAAGGTGAAAAAAAACAAAAACAAAACAAAACTGCCAAACTGTCTTCCAAAGTGGCTATACCATTTTGAATCCCACCAACAATGAATGAGAGCTCCTGTTGCCCTACATCATTGCCAGCATTTGATACTGTTAGAGTTCTGGATTTTGGCTATTCTAATTGGTGTGGAGTGGCATCTTATTTTTGTTGTACTTTGCATTTCCCTGATGCAAAATGATGCAATATGTGTATGATGTGAAACAACTTTTCATATGCTTATTTGCCATCTATTTATCTTCTTTGGTGAGGTGTTTATTGAAGTCTTTGATCCATTTTTTAAATGGTTTGTTTTCATTTTTTGTATATTTAAATAACATTCATTTATCTGATATGTCTTTTGCAAATATTGTCTTTCAGTCTGTGATTTGTCTTTCCATTCTCTTGACAGTGTGTCACAGGGAAAAATTTTTTTATTTTAATGAAGTCCAGCTTATCAATTCTTTCTTTCATAGATAATGCCTTTAGTGTTGCATCTAAAAAGTCATTACCATACCCAAGGTCATCTGGATTTCCTCCTGTGTTATCTATCTTCTATGGATTTTATGGTTTTGTGTTTTATGTTTAGTTCTGTGATCCATTTTTAGTTAATTTTTGTGACAGGTATAAGGTTGTGTCTAGATTCTTTCTTTTTTTTTTTTTGCATGTGAATGCCCAGTGGCTTTAGCACCATTTGTTGAAATGATTATCTTTTCTCCATTGTATTGCCTTTGATAGAATCTGCATTTTTAATAGGCTTTCTCAGCATTTCTGGTGTATTTGGTCCAAATACCCACACCTTGGAAGACATTATTTTTTACACATCAGTTTATTGTTTCTCGTGAGCATTGAAACAAACACCTGTCAACTCCCTGTTGCCAATTAGACTTTACATCCGAGAGAAATTGCCTCTTAGTTAAAACCTCCGATACAGCAGCTGGCATTGCCTTGAGTGAAAAACAAACCTTGTCTTCCCCACTAGATGGTAGGGCTCTTAAAGACAAGGGCCCAGTCTCAGAAACCCTTCCATGTTTCTCCTGATGCCTCCCTTCTCTCCATCACAGCCGGACCTAATGCAGGAGCTGATGGAGAGCGGAGCTCAGGAAATACTTGTCGAAATGAAATTTCTGTCTTTGTGCATTCAGTAAACAACCAGATTGGGTGGGGGTAAGGCAAAAGGGTGCAGCTCCCCATCCAGAGCAGAACTACCCTAACAGAAAACTCACAGTTTGATTACCAGCTCGCAATGGTTCATTGTGAAGCCATTTTCAATTAGCCCCTTTTCCATGAGAACCACTCTCTCTAACCTTCCCACCTTCTTATGGAACACCTGCAGCTTTTCTAAGATTTCTAAGCTTTCTAATTTTTCTGAAAAAAATAATTAAGCAGACTTATTATTCAGCTTTGCTTAAGCAATCAGAGAAAACTTTAACATGATATTTTTTCGATTAAACTCTGGCGATGGGCGTTGACACTGCCAGATTGAAAACTGGTGGTTGGGAAAAGGCTGTTTTTCTAAAAATACCAAGTTAAGAATTCTCCAGTTTCCAACCCCATGAGAGAGAATCTCCATATGCAGGGAGTCCTAGTCACAGATATTTTGTTGCAGAAATGGGCACATTCTGTTTCCCAAACATGTTCATCTGAGACTGTCCTAAGAGCTGCGGGTAACAGGAGGCGAAACCCGCACCACCTCCCTTTATCTCTTACTCTGGGCAAGACTTTCCAGCCTCTTTGTGCCTCAGTACCCTCATTTGTAAAATAAGGTGTGGATTCAGGGCATGGCAATAAATCTGGCCTGCAGCTTTGTTTCTAAATAAAGTTTTACTGGAGCACAACCACATCCATTCGTTTAAGTATTGTCTATGGCTGCTTTCGAGTGCTTTACCAAGGCCAAGGCAGAGTTGACTAGTTGCAACAGAGAACCACCAAGTCTGAAATATCTACTTTTACAGAAATCTTTGCCAGAATCTTTTTTACAGAAGAAAATGTTTTACAGAATATTTCATTACAGAAACAGTTTGCCAATCCTGGACTGTACCCTTTCAATTCTAAAAGTTTCAAAGGAAGTTAAGTCATGTATTTATTCATTCATACTGAATTTGAACATCTGCGGGGGTGGGGGAGGGCAGAGCCAGGACTATTCATTTTAACAAGTGCCCCAAGAAACTCCTCTGCAGTCTGCACATTAACGTTCGAGAAGCGCTGGTTCAGGCAATTGTGTCGCAGAGATTTATGAACCGCTTAGTGACCAAGTCAAGATAAGGAGGAGTAACTTGATTTCGCTTTGCAGCAAACACATATTGTGCCCTGATGACGTGCAAGGCTAACTCTTCCAGGCACTGCAGATACAGAGAGACAGTCTCGCTGCTGTCGTGAAGCTTGTGCTGCATCCATGAACCCTTTGAGGGAGGTTTGTGCAAGCAAGGAAGAGCCTTTGCTTCAGGGCCGGGGCTGGTGCCTGACATGGACTGGACACAGGTGGTCATCCTTTATCACTGACGTTGTTATATAACCACAGCATGACGCCCACATCATTATGAAGTGGCTGACCAAAGAGCTAAATGGCCACTTGCTAAAATGAAAGCTGCTGTGCATTACATTGGGCAGAACCAAGAAAAAGATGGGTCTCTTCCAGAACCTGCTCTGTCTTATTTAATTAATTTATTTATTCACTTTTTAGTCTCTTGAGAACTCTGCCACCATGCTTGTTTCTATAGTAGCCTTGACTGCCATGCGTTTCACTTCTAGTAACTTCCTTTAGCCTATGCTGTCCACTGAGAGCTCCCCGCCCTTGATGCGTCCTTTTATTCTTGCACTAATTAATGTTGTTGTTTTGCTGGTTTGTGGCCTTCTCAAATCAATTTCGGAAAGTAAAACTTGAAAGTGAGTACAATAAATGTACTATAATGATTACAATGAAAATATTCTGAAAAGGTAAATGCTATCACCATCTCTCCACCCCTGGGATACTGATCGCCTTCCCTTTTCCAGAGGAGGAAAGAAAGCTGAGTGATTCATTGCACTGGACTGAGTCCAAGATGAAATCATGCAAACCTAGACCTGTGACATCTGCTGTCACAGGATGGAGGTCAGAAGAGACACTGGCTTTGTTGTCATCCTGACCTGGACTCAAAGCTGGCTTCATCTCTCCCCAGCTCTGGGGAACTACCCTGGGCCTAATGCTTATTTCTCGGAGCCTCAGCTTTTTAATCTGTAAAATGGGGAGGGTAACATACACAAAACGCCCAGTGTTGCATCTGGCACAAAGCGGGCTCACAGTAATTGGTAGTTCCTCAGCCCTTCCCTACCCTGCCATTGGCAGTATTGGTTGGGAGCTCTTGGGACTCAGACAGCATGGCCTCTGTGGAGGTGAGGCTAGAATACGGGCTGTGATCAAGGAACACACGATTGGTCCACAGGTCGCCTTGACTGAAGTCTGCCACAATTTCTGTAGCCACTGTCCAGCCAGAAGAAAGAGTCAGAATGTCTGGGCTCTGCTTCTGTTCAGGCCAGGAACTGAGGCCTCAGCAGGTCAGCTTCTTCATTCGCTGAATGAGAATAACTGCTATCTAACAGGGCTCACGAAGGATCAGCTGCTTCCTGCCCCTTCTGCAGAATAGAGTGCTCCCTTTCTTGTGCCTCCACTATATCTGGAACTTATTTCTGTCCTGCCCGTGATGCATTTCATTCATTCAGAGGCTACTGATTGCATCTGATGTGTTGTACACCGGGCTAGACTCCGGACTTACCTGTCTTCAAGGAACTTGGCCTTCAGTGGCAGACAGACACATGGACAAACAAATAAGTGCAAACTGTGCAGTGCTCGGAGGGAGGCCAGGAGGGAGGCGCCTCTGTCTGTGAGAGGTGACTGAGCCAGGTTCGGGAGGATGAGAAGGAGCCAGGAGTATGGAGTGCGCGTGTTCGTGACTGAGGCCGAGGGGTGTCCCGCACAGAAGCCCTGAGGCCCAGTCCCAGAGCACAAGGCTGCTCAAGGAAAGCAGAGAAGCCCATCCAACTGGAGTGAATGGGAGAGGGAAGAGCAGGAAGCCAGGAGGCCTCAAGGAGGCAGGACCCACACCAGGCAGGAGGTTACCTGCCAAGGTAAGGGATGTGGGTTTGACTGGGAGTGGAAAAGGAGAGGCAGAGGTGCAGTCACTGGAGGGTTTCAAGTAGAGTTGGGAAATGAGTCGTTTTCATTATAATAGGACCCTTTGGGATGGCATTTGTTGAGCAGTCAGTATCCAATTTTCCTTTGCCTCTCCCGGGTGTACACAATGGCCAACACAGAGTAGTCACGCAACAAGTGTCTATGGAATAGTGAACCAATAAGAAGAAAAAGGACATATGGGAAAATGTGAGGAAATGCTTTCTAAACTACGATGTGTTATAAATGTGAGTGGGTAATGGCTATTATATAAGGATGATTTGCATGCTCTTCCAAGTCCAACAGAAGCCTATTCAGTGATTTCATTGCATGATCCCTTGGGGGGAAAAGCAAGCTATGGAATGACACTGAAGGAGGTGCCCACACAGTGGGTTTCCCCACCCAGCCCTCTGTCTTCCCATCATTGTCAGCAAAAACAAAACCCCAACCTCTAGGAGCTGGAAGGAGCTGTGAGGGTTGTTTGCCCTACCCTAGAGGCTGAGCGTAAGCCTCATGGGATCTTTCTGAGAGTCAGTGGAATGTTCTACATGTGTACTCATTCTCACTGTGGACCAATGGAGCCCCCTTTGGAACTACCTGCTGAACCTGAATAATAAAACTTAAATACTGCTACTACTAGCTATGGTTTATTGAGCATGTAGTAGGTGCCACCATTGCACCAAGTACCTGTACCCAGGACCTCACCTGATCCACACAATCGCTCCAGTGATGGGGCTCACAGAATAGGTCTTTTATTCTAGGAATGTTCTTTAGGCAAATAAGCCCAACCATAAAAGAACTCAAATTTTATTTTATAGTTCATTTGAAGAAGTAAAAATAACACTAGCAGCTACATTTATTGTCCCCTCATCACAGGTCAGAACTGATCCTGGATACTTTCCATGGATTGTCTCACTCAATGCTCACACCCACTGCAGGAGGTGGGCACCCTTTTACGGGTTTGACAAGAAAGGAAATCGAGGCGCAGAGGCATAAGTAATGCAGCAAAGGTTGCAGCAAGATGAGTGGCAGAGCTATCAGCAGAACCTCAGAAACATCCAGTGGCAGACTCTCTTGCTTAGCAGAGAGCCTGCTGTCACCTGCCCTGCCCTGCCCCTGCAGGCTCCGCTATTTCCTGCTCAGACTGTCAATGGTGGGGAGCTCATTCCCCACCCCCACCCCAACAAGGCAGCCCATTCTGGTTCCAGGCAGCAATGGACATTTATTTTATTTATTTATTTATCTATTTATTTATTTATTTTTTTCAGCATATTATGGGGGCACAAATGTTAAGGTTACCTATATCACCCTTCCCCCCTCTCCTTCCTCGAGTCAGAGCTTCAAGTGTGTCCATCCCCCAGTTGGTATGAATCACACTCATTATGTATGTATATACCCATACCTTATATTGACTCGGAATGTGTTTCCTCTCACTTCCATCAAACATTTTTGTCCTACTCCACAGTGGGGCCACATCTGCATTATTTCAAAACATCAAAACAACCATCCATGCTCAGTGCCATCAACACCAAGACTGAGTGCTGTGAAGAGTACCTGCCTCAAAGAGAACCAGACAGAACCAGGCGGAGTCCTCACTCCACCATTCAGGGCTGTGGAAACATGAGCAATTACTCAGCTCTCGAGGGTCTGTGTCCTGGTCTGTACAATGGAGATAACACCGATAACAACACCTGTCTCAAAGCAGCGCTGTAGAATAAGAGGTCACAATGTATACACAGTGCTTGGAACAACTTAATAAATGATCCTTCAACTTTTTCATATTCTTAGCATAGAATGAACTCACGACATCCATGAGAGACAAAAATTATGATTGATGAAAAATGCAATAGAACTTACTTGAAGATGTCAAAAAATATAAATGGACAATGATTTTTTTTTACAAAAGGAAAAAAAAACTTTATTGAAATGTATGCACTAGGCAACATGCTTACAACTTTTATGTTTTCTACTCCAAGTTTATAACCTATGAGGTAGATGTCATCAGCCTCATTTCACAAATGAAAAAAAAAACAAAAAAAAAACTGGGATGAGGCGATGTTAAGCCACTTGCCCAAAGTCACACAGCTGTTAAGTAGAAGATTCAGACTCAGGACTCTTGAGCCGGATCCAGTCCACTTTCCACTCCCAGTCTTCTTTTTCCTCCAACATCTGGCTAAGCCAAGGTTATGATCAGTGTTTGCTCAGCCCTGGGATAGATACAGATCATGCTGAGCATCACCAATACGTGGAGGGGCTCCATGTCCAAGTTTGCAAAGTAAATCCTAAAAAGTCTCGAAGAAGGAACTGCGAGGATGCCAAATCAATCCCAAGGAGGACTCACAGAGAAGGAGGGAAGGGGAAGACCGGCTGGGGAGACAGATTTTTGAGCGTCTTTTCGCAAAATCTAAAAATTACTAACCTTCTACATGTCAAAAGATATTTTTTGTCAACACATGCAAGAACGCCCTGCTAAGAAGGAGCCAAAATGAGCAGATGGATGAGTTCACAGACTCTCAGACGCTGGAGTTGGAAAAGTCCCTGCCTACAGTCTCCAAAGGACAGGCCCACAACCCACCCCCAACCCACACCAGCCCCTCCCTTGAGCTGGGCTGGGTTAAGTATCTTGTAGAGCCTGCAGGCTGCTGGCTTTGGACTGCAGCTTGCTCCTGAGAAACCAGGGTGGACAAAGGTTGGCTTTTTTGGTTTTTTTTGTTTGTTTGTTTTATGCTTCTGATAATGTTACCCCTGTCTCTGCCTTTTTTTTTCTGGAAATATCTTTTATTCTTTTTTTCTTTTCAAGAAAATATGAGAGTACAAACATTTTGGTTGCATTTTATATCTTTGCCTCTCCCTAGCAAGGGTTAGAGGTATGCCCTTCCCCTCCACAATGCTCACTGCGTCCCTCAGATGTGGGTCTACCCCCCAACCCCAGAATCCCTGGTGAACACCACCACCATTTGAGCACCATAGTGTTAATCAGCCAGTACCAATTTGATGGAGAGTACATATGGAGTCCATTCTTCCAATCTTGTGTCACCTCACTTCGGATAATGGGTTCAAGTTCCAATCCAGAATATAAGCAGTGCTAGTTCATTGTCGTTTCTTAAAATTGAGTAATATTCCATTGTAAACATATATCAAATTTTAATTATCCACTCATGAATTGATGGACACTTGGGTTGTTTCCATGTCCTTGCAATAGTGAATTGTGCTACCATAAACATTCGGATGCAGATGTCTTTATAATAGAATGTCTTACGCTCTTTTGGGTAGATGCCTAATAATGCTATTACTGGATTGAATGGTATTTCTACTTTTAGCTCTTTGAGGTATCTCCAAATTCTTTTCCACAAAGGTTGCACTACTTTGCAGTCCCATCAGCAGTGTAAGAGTGTTCTGTCTCTCCACATCCTCTCCAGCATTTGTTGTTTTGGGATTTTTTTGATAGAGGCCATTCTCACTGGGGTTAGGTGATATCTCATTGCGGTTTTGATTTGCATTTCTCTAATGGTTAGAAATGTTGAGCATTTTTATATGTTTGCTGGCCATTATTCTGTCTTCTTTGGAAAAGTTTATATTCATTTCCATTGCCCATTTCTTGATGGGGTTGTTTGATTTTTTCTTGTTAATTCTTCTGAGTTCTAGATAGATTCTTGTTATCAGACCTTTATTGGAAGTGTAGAGAGCAAATATTTTCTCCCATTCTGTAGGTTGTCTATTTGCTCTAATGATAGTTTCCTTGGCTGTACAAAAGCTTTTTAATTTGATCAGATCCAATTTGTTTATTTTTGTTGCTGTGGAGATTGCTTTGGAGGACTTCTTCAAAAATTCTTTGCTGATGTCTGAAAGGGTTTTCCCAACATCTTCTAGGATTCTTAAGGTTTCAAGCTTTAGGTTTAAGTTTGTTATCCATCTTGAGTGGATTTTTGTGAAAGGTGAGAGGTAGGGATCCAGATTCATTCTTCTACATGTAGCTAGCCAGTTTTCTGAGCATCATTATTGAAAAGAGATTCTTTTCCCCAATGTATATTTTTGTATGCTTTATGAAAGATTAGATTACCATACGCAGATGGTTTCATCTCTGGAATCTCAGTCCTGTTCCAAAGATCAATGACTCTGTTCTTGTGCCAGTACCAGGATGCTTTAATTATTATTGTGTTATACTACAGCTTGAAGTCTGGAAGACTGATGCCTCCCAGTTTGTTCTTTTTACTTAAGATTGCTTTGGCTATACGAGGTCTTTTCTGGTTCCATACAAAATGGAGAATTATTTTTATAGATCTGTAAGGAATGATGGTGGTACTTTGATGGAGATTACATTTATTCTGTAGAACAATTTAGGTAATATTGACATTTTAATGATATTCATTCTACCAATCCATGAACAAGGTAGATTTTTCCATCTATTTCCATCCTCTACAATTTCTTTTTTTAATGTTTCGTAGTTTTCCTTGTATAAGTCTTTCGTATCTTTTGTTAAATATATTCCTAGCTATTTAATTTTCTTTGGGGCTATGGTAAAAGGTATTGCATTTTTTATTTGAGTTTCGGCTTGACTGCTATTGGTGTATATGAATGCCTCTGATTTGTGTATATTGATTTTGTAACCTGAGACTTTATCCAATTCATTTATCAAATCTAGGAGTCTCTTGGACGAATCCATGGGGTTTTCTAGATATAATATCATATCATTAGTGAAGAGCAAGAATTTGATCTCGTCTGCCCCTACTTGGATGCCCTTAATACCCCTCTCTTGCCTGATTGCTGTAGCGAGGACTTCGAGCACTATGTTGAATAGAAGAGGAGATAGTGGGGATCCTTGTCTCATTCCAGTTTGAAGTGGGAATGGTTTCAATTTTTCCCCATTCAGTATGATATTGCCCATGGGTTTGTCATAAATGGACTTGATAATTTTCAGGTATGAGCTGCCTATGCCTATTTTTTAAGAGTTTTTATCATAAAGGTGTGCTGGACTTTGCCAAATGCTTTTTCTGCATCTATTGAGAGAATCATATGGCCTTTGTTCTTGTTTTTATTTATGAGGCAAATTGAGGAGGAAATGGACAAATTCCTAGAAACATACAACCACCCTAAGTTCAGCCAGGAGATAACAGAACTTTTGAATAGACTAATCTCAAGATCAGAAATTGGAGCAGTAATTAATAAGCTCCCCAAACAGAAAATTCCTGGACTAGATGGCTACGCTTCAGAGTTTTACCAAACATACAAAGATGAACTCAAACCTATACTACAGAAATTATTCCACAACATTGAGAAGGATGGTATCTTTCCTAACTCATTCTATGAAGCCAGTATTACCTTGATACCAAAGCCAGGAAAGGACGTAACAAAAAAAGAAAATTACAGAATGAATATAGATCCAAAAATCCTCAACAAAATTTTAGCGAATACAATTCAGAAGCATATCAAAATAATAATTCACCATGATCAGGTGAGCTTTATTCCAGAGATGCAAGACTGGTTTAACATGCGCAAATCTATAAATGTCTCTGCCTTCTTATCTCTCTCTTCTGCTTTCTCTGCTTTTCATTTGATATTCCACAAGTACCCCACCTTTGCCCCTGCAAGATAGGTGGTACCATCCCTCTGTGACAGGTAAGAACCTAATCTACCACAGAGCTGGGATTCAAACAAGTCAAGATGATAGAATTACACCAAAATCCATCTGTCATCCCCAAAGACCATTGCCTTTGAATAAATAGAGACTCCTCATTTTTACTCCAGAAATTTATAACTCAGAGATGTCATATAAATTGCTTTCACATAGGTTGGTAAGACTAAAGATAAAATTGATATGCAAAAGTAGAGACATAAATCCCAATATCATTCCTAGTTCGGGTTGCAACTTGGTGTTGTACTTCCCATGGCTAGAGTAATAAAAAGAAAGAAAGAAAGAAAGAAAGAAAGAAAGAAAGAAAGAAAGAAAGAAAGAAAGAAAGAAAGAAAGAAAGAAAGAAAGAAAGAAAGAAAGAAAAACAGACAAGATACATATACATACATAATCAGTATTGGCCTCAAGGAATTGTCTAGCAGTTCCAGGTTGAAACACTTTCCTGGTACTTAACATTTGAAACAGCAGCTTCCCATGGACTGACTCTCAACTTTCCCATGACAGTCTTTTTTGAAGTAAGTGGAATGGGACACGTGAGCTGGCATGGTGGCACACACTATGCTGCATGGTGACACATACCTGTTGTCCCAGCCTCTCAGGAGGCTGAGGTGGGAGGATTGCTTGAGCCCAAGAGTTCAAGGCTGTAGTGAGCTATAATCATGCCACTGCACTCTAGTCTGGGTGATGGAGCAGGACTGTCTCCAAAAAACAAACAAACAAAAACACCTAGGTGATTTTACTGTACAGCCTGGTTGGGAAGCCCCAGACCAAAGGATCACAACAAGGCC
Organism: Microcebus murinus; assembly: GCF_040939455.1. Lineage (NCBI taxonomy): Eukaryota > Metazoa > Chordata > Mammalia > Primates > Cheirogaleidae > Microcebus > Microcebus murinus. Next base: position 35,471,357 of record NC_134110.1, on the reverse strand, counting down.
TGCTAAACAACTCACGCTAAGATGTCAGTGGCCACTATCGTGGTGATGGGATTTAGAGTCAGTTAGATCTGGGTTCTGACTCCACACTAACTAAATAAGAATCTATGGACATGAGGGCCAAGCCTCTGAATGTTTTTAAAGCTCTGCACCTGACTCTATTTGCAGCTCTGGTGGAAGACCACTGATTTAAGCATATTGCATAGCAACTGACAGGCAGTAGGTGATTTATGAAGGATATGTGGTATTCTTTAATAAGACACTAACTCACTTATAATCAATTCATTCACTTAGCTAGCATGTTCCCCACTCATCCCTTGTATTAGCTGAAGCCCTCAGGAATTAACTAGCAACATTAGAATTGCATCTGAGAGGACCTAGGGATGACAAGCTTAGTGAGGCTTCAGGTTCTTTCAATGGCCTTTAGATCACAATCCCTCTCTACCAGCCTGGCTTGCTTTCCTCTGCAACCATGCATTTCCAGAATATCCTTGGGAATTTCACTAGACCTGCAGAAGGTTCCTGCAGCCTCTTAGACCAGAACAATGCAGGAATAACCATCCACATGCTGACAATACAACACACCTTGGGGAAATATGGAATCCCAAGGGTCAACATTCTTGGAGTTCAGACACCTGAATTCTAGTGACAGCTCTAACATTAGGTGGCCATGGACCCTTACAACAGTTACATTCTCTCTCTAGACCTAGGGTCCTTGTGATGGTTAATTTCTGTATCAATTTAGTTGGGCCACAGTGTCCAGATATGTGGCAACTCAAGAACCTGGATAGCAGAAAATTATTTATTTTCACTGGCCTCCAATTCATGTACCAATAAACTCAGCCCATGGGCAAAATCTCTTCCCATTGCCTGTTTTTTTTTTTTTTTTTTTTAATATCTTGTTCAATTAGAACACAACCATACTCATTTGCTTAGGACTATGTGTTTATTTGTCTGTGGCTGGTTTTTTTGCTATAATAGCAGAAATGAGCAGTTGTGACAAAGTTGGACAAACATGAAAAGTCAGAAATATTTATTATCTGGCTATTCACAGGGTGATGATGTGATTTACACTAAGAAATATACAGGTCAGTCCTCATCCCTGATTCCTGGCATAGAGCTCCTAAAATCCTTGTAATTTCATCAGCGATAGGGGTGACATGAATGTCTTTTGTTCCAATATTTGATCTTTGATCCCAGTTTTTGATATAGAGCTCCTAATCTCTTGGAATTTCCTGGGTGACAGATGCATCTTCTTCCCTAACAAGGTGATTCTCATGGGTTTCTGGATGGAGCTGATCAACAGAAAGACCAAGCCGTGATTAGAGCTTGAAATTTTCTCCCAGGAAGGGGAGAGAGGCTGGAGAATGAATTAATAATCAGTCATGCCCACATGATGAAGCCTCTCTAAAAAATCCTGACCTACTGGGCTCAGAGAGCTTCTGGGCTGGTGCACAAGAACTCCATGTGCCTGGAGAGCAATGTATCCCACCTCCACAGGGAGAGAAGCTCCTGCCCTTGGGATCCTTCCAAACCTCCCTCTATGTGTAATGTATCTCTTCATCTGGCTACTCATTTGTATCCTTTAAAATATCCTTTGTAAATAAATCAGCAATAGTAAGCAAACTATTTTCCTGAATTTTGTGAGTCCCTGTAGCAAATTATTAAACTCAGAGAGTTGTGGGAACCTCTGATTTGTAGCCAAGTTGGACGAGGTTTTGGGTAGCCCGGCAATTGGAGCTGGGAGAGGCAGTCTTATGGGACTGACCCCTTAACCCGTGGGATAGAATGCTGTTTCCAAGTAGATAGTGTCAGAATTGAGTTAAATTGTAGGACATCCAGCTGGTGTCAGAAAATTGGTCATTGTAGAAAGAAAACACACATGGTTTTCTGGTTACAGAAATCTTGAGTGTTGAGAATACAGTAAAGGAAAAATTGTTTTTTTCCCTAAACATATAGAAATAATTTGTTGATCCTTGCTCTGATTGAACTTTAACATTTCCTTTAGTTTCCTTCAGTTATGTAGGCAGATCACAGTAGTAGTGATAGTGTCCATGACTTTGTCATCAAACGAAATCACAGGTATTTTAATACCACATCATAAGTGTAGCAGATATCCTAAAATAACATTTATACTCCTCACTGCTTTGCAATTATGGTAGTCATTAGGCCCATTGCTGAGTCCTATTATTTAATGTATTAATAAAGGTGCACATATATTACTATTTCACATTTTAAAAAAATTTGTAACCATATTTCTATATAACTGGCTTTCTTTGTAATCCTATAAATTTTGTTTTATGCATTTAAAACCACTTTTCTGAGAATTCCATAGGTTGGGCTGCAAAAGGATCGTTGCACAGACAATAGATAAGAATTGCTAATCTGGGAGATTAGCTTCCCAGGATCACACTGGGGAAATGGCATTTGCCTTGAGTGTTTCTGAACGTCCCCAAGCCCTGGGGAGATGGGTAAGAGAGGTGCAGAATCTAAATAGGACCCATGACTGGCTATTTCAATTAGGATGAAAGACAAGTACCATTCTCATGACATCAATGTCATGACCACGACCTCACTGTCCCTCACAGTATTCTGGACAGTCATCAGGAATGTGATTTTACAGATGAGGAAATGGGCCGCCCAGGCTCTTCTCGGCCCTTGGTCATTTCTGGTCAGCATGAGCTCTGGCCATAGCACTATAGATGCCAGTCTGCACGTTTGCATTTTTCTATAAGAGGCCATAGGACCTCTGTATTTCTTTTCAATAAATGGAAGAACATGAGACTCTTCTATCTGAGCCTAGTTCCCGCAACTGCAAAGTGGAGATGCTCTTACCTGCTCTGTTGATGATGATCCATATAAACATGCACATATGATTGTATATGTATACATATATGTATACACATATACATATATGGTTGTACATGTATATATACATATATACTTACAGGCATATACATGCATACATATATGATAGTTATGGGGCTCGAAGGAGATCACGGATATGAGAAGCTTTGACAAATTCCATAAGGAATTAACTATTAGGAGAAGAATATTGATAGACATTCATGTGTTTATTCAACATAATTTATTGAGCAGCCAACATATGTCAGACCGAGTTCTAGGTGCTAGAGACACAGTAATGAATAAAAAAATCCCCAAGTCTCTGGTAGCATGGAACTTACTCTTTAGAGGGGGAAAGACAAAGAACAATGAGGAAATACTCAAGATAATTTCGGAGAGAGAAAAATTCTATGAAGAAGATATTTCAGGGAGTTTTGATTGAGAGGGGTGGGCTACTTTATCTCGGGTGGTCAAAGACCTTTTGGTGGAGGTGACATTTAGGTAGAGAGGTGAGGGACCAAGGAGCCAGCCATGAGGAGATCTGCAGGAAGTGTGTTCCTGACAGAGGGAACAGCTGGTGCAAAATCTGAAGGTGAAAATGAGATAATCATGTTCAAGGACAAAAGTGATTTCATTCCTTTTTTCATGTTTGCGGTGCTGTTGTGTTTGCCATGTGGTTGGCAGGGAACACAAGTAGGGTATGAACACAGACAGCTATGCTGGGGCTTGTCCCAGGGTTAACTGTCATATGGTTTAGAATGCAGGAAAAAAAGTGATGTAATACTTTCATTTTCTGGAAAAGCCTGGACTCCAGGAAGACCAGAATGAACCAAGCATCCAGGTGGTTATTCAGCTCAGGGTGGGAAAAGAAAGCTGGGGATGAGGAGCTCACATCTATTAGGTACCAGCTGTACTCAGTGGCAGGCAGATGTGGCTTAATTTAGTTACTAGTCCACATCATCCCCAGGGACAAGATAACATTAACTCCACTGGAATTTAGAAACGGAGATTGAGACTGTGCACCTTGCTCAGTGTTATATCACTAGCACCGTGGGCCTTTCCATCAGGACAACTATGTCCCTGAAAACACAGTCATGTGGGACTTACAGGCAAACCTCCACTGTGTGCCAGCACTACCCAGGGATGTCAGCCCTGGGAGGTGCTCTGGTACCCTGTGAGGCATCTGCCCCTCGTTTGCCACCTTAAGCCAGGAAGACAGCACTGAGTCCCATGTGAAGTACACATCTGAATTATTCATCTACTTCATTGCATCTCCATCTCCATCCTAGTGTAAGTTTCCATGTGAAAACTACAACAGCCTCCTATCTGCGCACCTTCCAATGCCCCATGTGGATTGCAGCCTGGGAGAACTTTGCAAAGGCAAGTTCATGTAGACCTCGGCATGCTCAAAACCCTGCAGTGGCTTCCCGCTGCCTCCAGGGTGCAGCTCTAGCTCCTTCGAAGGCCAAGGAGCTCTCCTGACCCATCTCTCTCACCCTTCCTTTCTCCTCTCACTGATGGTCATGAAGCTCTGCCAGCTGTCTTTTTCCTGGGTTCTCACAAAGATTCTTCCTTTTATCTTAAGCATCTTCCTCACACTCTTTATCTATCTCACTCCAACTCCTCCCTCGAGTGGTGGCTCAAATCTACTTGTGTCAGGAGGCTTTTGCAGGTCATCACCACATGACCCCCCAGTGCCCTGTATCCAAAGCACCCTGTAAGGCCCACCAGGACCCCTGCTCTGTCAGCACCAAGAGGTGAGGGCTCATTTCTGTCTCTCCAGGCTCCAGCAGAGTTTCAAGCATTATCTGCCTAGGTGAATTTGAACTGTGGCTTCCTCAATAGCATGGCATGGGAAAAAGACCCTCTGAGGGTTTGTCTTCCAGCCTGGTATCCTATTCTCAAGTTGGGTAAGAAGAGTCACGTCCCTCTCCTGAATTTTCATAGATGAGAAACTTCAGCCCAATCTTCCTCTGCTCAGGTAAAGAACTACAGGCCACCGTCCTGTTCCCAGTCCTATCTGTCCACTTGACAAGTTTTGGGGGACTGAACACGATTTTGTTCTTGGTGCACACTCCAGCACCTCCCCGGCTCCCTCTTTGTCTCCTCTCCCTCCTGCAATACATTTTCCCCCTTGCTCTCCTCCCAACCCCACCTCCTGCAACCATCTTTTGCTGTTTACGAGAAGGATCCCATTTCTAAGGCTCATGCTTTGCCAGGGCTGCTTGGCACAGGGCTGTCTTCTCCCTGAGATGTCTGCCAGACCAGCTCAGGCACCAAGGCAGAAGCCGCCAGCTCTCCCTTTCCTCTGCATTGGTTGTCAAGAGCTATGCTCACCTGAAGCTTCCAAAATAGAATTGTGCTGTGACCTCCACTTAGCAGGCTGCCCTCCTGATAGGCAAACCTGACTGGTACATGCCAGCAGCCTGGCCCCAAGACTGCTAGGAGGCTCAGAGGCTGTGGGGTCCCAGTAGAGTGCAGTGGGAGGGATGCTGGCGGAAAGAAGGCAAGGCAGGCAGGAACGAGCCTGGACAGGAGAGAGCGAAGGAAAGGCACCCAAAGGAGCCTAGGCAGAGACGAGAAAGGAAGGAAATGACTGGGAGGGACCCTTGAGTGGGAAATAAAAACTAAATAGAGAATGAGGAAGGAAGGCATGAGGAGAGCTCTCTGAAATTGTGCTTTTGTGGGTGGAAGATATCTATACAAATTCTCATGAGTATCTGCTCCATTGCTCCTAAATATCTGCTCAGGGCTTTTCTCCAACTAGGCATTATTATTCATTCCCATTTTTCAGAGGAGGAAATGGGGGCTCAGAGAAGCAAAAAGGACTAAGTGTGCATCTTTGGCTCTTCAGCACACAGTCCGGCCGGGTGTCAGGTACAAAGTAGGTTCTACTTAACAAAGTGCTGCCTGAAAACATGAAGATATTAATGAATTCAGCATGTCTGATTCCAAATCCTGTTCTTTTACCGTTGTATTTTCCTGCATTTCTCTCAACAGTAAACACGCACATGAAGGAATGATCAACATAGTTAAGTGAACAAATGTGATTTATTTGTTTCCTTATGTTCTTCTGCATTTTGCTGGCAGGAACCTCAGTGCCAGGTGGAAGGGGGTCTTCCTGGTCTCCCTTAAGCCCTCAGCAGTGCAGGTCGATGCAGCCAGCAGGCTGCTGTCTCTAGAAACTTCTCAAGGGGTCCCTGACACCCCTGTCAACATCTCTACCTTGTGTGGGTTGGGCCATAGGGAAAGTATCAGGAACACGTTACCTAGGATTTGAAAGTGTTCTGAAAACATGGAGAAATATAGACATGTGGAAAGTGATCACTGCTGCTGTTACACACTTAGTTCTATAAAATAGGAGCTGGGGCAATTCTGACATCTTTTACAAACCAGTTCCTTACAGTAATAGGAAAATATGGTCACAGAATTAGAAGCCTAGTAAGGCTAGAACCTCAATCTTTTGATTTCCATTCATTCAATTCAAACACATATTTGTCAAGCATCTACTTTTTGCCAGACAGACACTGTGTTAGGCACCAAGGATACAGATGGGGCCCCTGTCTTCAGGAGTATAGAGTCAGAGGAGGAGATGTAGATCAAACAAGAGGGCAAAGAATTACAAGTTGCTATGAAGAAAAGAATAAAGACTCTGCTGATGGTAAGAGGACCAGAGAAGGACTCTCTAAGAAAGTGACCCTGGGGCCAGCGATTTGGAGGTGAAGATACCTGTGTTGTAAGTTACACCTGAAAAATAAGGAAATCAAGAAAATGCCAGATTTACTTTGATCCAATAATAATAACCATTTATTAATGCCTACTATGTGTCAGTAGCTGTCTGAGGTGACACAGCTAGGAAGTGCCAATGTGATATTTGAACTCAGATGTGTCTGCCTGGGAAGCTCTATAGAATAATGTCCTTACATTCTCTTTTGAGATGAGTGTCCCATGGAGATGAAGAAAGGGGAGCAATTGCAGCCCATGTCTGCAGAATTTTCTACAGTGTTTTCATGAATATCTTCCTAAGGAAAAGAAGTTCAAGTTGTATTTACTAGGCTTAAGTTAGATACTTGGGATGTTGCTGTGGCTTAGATGTGGTTTGTCCCTGCCAAAATTCACACTGAAATTTAAACGCCAATGTGATGGTGTTGGGAAGTAGTGCCTTTAGCAGGTGATTAGGTCTTTAAAATGAATTAATGTCTTTCTAAAAAGACTGGAATGGATTAACTTTTGTGAGAGAGGGCTATTATAAAGTGAGGTTGGCTGTTCTGTTTTGCTGTCTTTGTACACTCATTTGCCCTTCTGCTTTTCCACCATGCTATGAAGCAGCATGAGACCCTCACCAGATGTGGCTGCCTAAACTTGGACTTCCCAGCCTCCATAACTGTAAGCCAAAATAAATTTCCTTCATTATGAATTATCCAGCCTCAGGTCTTTTGTTATAGCAACACAATATGGATTAAAATAGAAAATTGGTATTGAGGAGTAGAGTGTTTCTATACAAACACCTGAATAAGTGGAAGCAGCTTTGGAACTGAGTATGGGTACTAGCTGGAAAAATATGGAGAAGCAGACTAGAAAGAGCCTGTATTGCCATGAAGAGAGCATTAACTGAGATTCTGGTGAGAGTTCAGAAGATGAGAAGACTAGGGTAAGTCTGAAATTTCTTAGACATTGGTTAAGTGGTCATGACCAGAATGTGGATAGACATACAGACAGTAAAGGGCATTCTGATGAAGTCTCAAGTGGAAATGAGAAATATCTTACTGAGAACTGGAGAAAAGGCCATCCTTGCTATACAACAGAAGGGCACTTGGCTGCACTGTGTCCATGTCCTAGGGCTTTGTGGAAGGCTGAACTTTCAGAGCAATAAACTAGTGTATATGGCAGAAGAAATGTCTAAGCAGCAAAGCACTTATGTTGCTATGTGGTCACTTCTAACTGCTTACAGTGAGCTGCTAAAGAAAGGGGAAGCAGAGTAAAGAGATTTGGAAAATTTGCATTCTGGTCTTGTGGTAGAGAATGAAAGAGAGAAAGCCAAGGATGCAGCCCAGAGACCATTTGCTATGGAAATTCATGTGGCTAAAAGGGCCCCAGGGGTTAGTCATCAGGACAATGGGTAAAAGACCCTGAAAGCATTTCAGAGATATTCAAGGGTGCCCCTCCCATCACAGGCCTAGAGGCTTAGAGGGGCAGAATGGTTTTGGGGAATGGGCCTGGGGCATCCTCCACTTACTACTGGCTGCACAGGGTTGCCTCAAGACTCTGCCCCAACATTCTAGTACAGTTCCTCTTGGGCACCCTAGCCATGGTCTAAGTGGCCCCAGGTGGATCACTCCAGAATGTGCAAGTGGCAGACCTTGGCGGGGCCTGCCTGGTGCTGATTCAGCAGATGTGCAGAATGCAAAGTTATGCAGGTGTGGCTTCCTCCACCTAGATATTTCAAAGGATATTGCAGAAAGCCTGTGGGTCTGGGCAGAAACCTGCCATGGGACAAAGCTGCAAAGAGTCTCCAAGCCAGCAATGCCCAGTGACAATGTGAGATCATGGTCACCAGCAAAACCCCAGAATGTTAGAGCCACCAGCACCATGCAAGGCCTGCCTGTGAGAGCTAAAAGCAGAAGCATGCAACTCCAACCCGGGAGAATAACCACATGGGCTGCACCCAGCACAGCTATGGGGGACCCCCCCACTATCTTGGGAGGTAGTGGGAGCCTTGGGAGCCTACCCACTATCGTAGTGTGGCCAGGAAGCAGTGCATGGAGTGAATGAAAGACTTTAAGACTTAATGTCTGCCCTGCTGGGTTTCTGATTTGTTTGGGGCCAGTTCCTATCCCTTTTGGTATAGGAATGTTTACCCTATAGCAGTCTTGACACTGTATTTTAAAAGTAGATAACTTGTTTTTGATTTATAAACTTGCAGCTGGAAAGAGTTTGCCTTGGTCTCAGATAAGACTTAGGCCTTTGGCCTTTTGGGTTGGTGCTAGAATAAGTTAAGACTTTGGGGACTACTGGGATAAAATGATTGCATTTTGACTGTGAGAAGAACATGAGTTTTTGGAGTCCAAGGGGGGAATGCTATGGTTTAGATATGGTCTGTCTCTGCCACAACTCATGTTGAAATTTAATTGCCAATATGGGCATGTTGAGAGGTGGTGCCTTTAAGATGTGATTAGGTTATTAAGATGAATTAATGTCTTTCTCTGGAGACGTGGTTGGTTCTTGTGGGAATATATCTCAGGAATGAATTAGTTCTCATGGGAGTAGGTTGTTATAACTAATAATATAAAGCAAGTTTGCCTCTCCTGTTTTATTCTTTTTGCATGCACTCACTCACCCTTCTGCTTTTCTGCCATGCTGTGAATCAGCGTTAAGGCCAGCTGATCTTGAACTTGCCAGCCTCCAGAACCATGAGCCAAAATAAGCCTCTTTTCTTTAGAAATTACCCAGTCTCATGTACTCTGTTATAGCAATGCCAAACAAATCAAGACAGATGTTTTGATTTAAAAAAATGCTTTAGATACAACAAACTTATCTTTTCCTTCTAACTTTAAAATGGAAACATTTCCCCCATGTTATTAAAAATTTTATGGAATCGTTTTCTGTGGCCATGTAATAGTACATAGACTGGCTGAGAGTGGCCACACACCCAAATGGGATGCCTTCAAGGGTGGTAGAACTTAACTGTAGGCATGTGAAAGGGGTTTGGGTATAAACCGGAGGGAGGGGTTGGAAGTGAATCCAGGCTGAACATGATGGCCCAACTAAAGACAATCATGTTCAATTTATTTAAGTATTTGACAATCTAGTAGTTTTACTCAGAGGTAAGTACCCCCCCAAATTTGAAAATAGGTATTTAAAAAACTTGTACACAAATGTTCATAGAAGCTCTATTTATAATAGTCAAAAGGTAAAAACACCCAAACATCCATGAATGAATGACTGGATGAACAAAATGCTGTCTATCCATACAATGGAATATTATTCAGCCATAAAAAGGAATGAATTACTGATATATGCTACAATGTGGATGAACCTCAAAAACATGATGCTGAGTGTGAGAAGCCAGACCGAAACTATATGTAGTTCCTGTATATGATTCAATTTTTATGAAATATCTAGAATAGGTAAAACCATAGAGACAGAAAACTTATTAATGGTTGCTAGAAGGAAAAGGAAAGTGAGATGGGAATAATTGCTTAATGGGGTACAGGGTTTCTGTTCAGGGCAATGAAAATGTTTTAGAACTAGGCAGAGGTGATGGTTGCACAATATTGTGCATGTATTAAATACCACTAAAATGTACACTTTGGAATGGTTAATTTTATGTTACAAAAATTTTACCTATGGACACACTTGAAGCTCTGACTCAGGTGGGGCAAGGGCACTATATGTTACCTAAACATTTATACCCCTGTAACATGCTGAAATAAAAAAAAATTAAAAAAATTAAAATTAACAAAAAGTCACATTTCTGGTTTTGACTTCCTGGCTGCCACCTTGTCAGCTCTAAAAATGATGATTTTGTTAGCTATCTCCTTCTTCTTGGACATATAAATTATGTCCTGATTTTTACATCATAACCACTACTGCAATGAATATTTTTATGCATGACATACTTCCATATTTTCTGCTATTTCTTTAGGATAGATTCTTGCAGGCAGCATTCTCAGGTTATGGAGGCAGCATTTTCAGGGTAAAATACATGGATGTTTTTATGGTTTTAAATACACATCACAAAGTTATTATTTAATAAAACTGGAATAAGTCAGCCTCCCACAATGCTACATGAGAGGTCTTAATCATCTTATCCTCATCAGCATTCTTATGTTACCTTTCTTATAAATTGCTTGCATGATACAGGACATGAGGCATCTCATAATCTTTCCTTCGGTCTTTAAAAAATCATTTCTCAACATCAACATCCTTTAGGAAGTTCTCCCATGAGAATGTGAGCTGCTCTGCAGTTTTGGGACTGCCTATTCGTCCCTGACTCTGTAAGTCACCCCGTCCCTGACTCTGTAAGTCACCCTCACTGCCTTTGCCCACACTGTGTCTGTTGTTTAAAATGTCCTTCCTCCCCCCTCCCCTGGATGATAAGTACCTACACATTCATCAAGGCTGAGACTGCCACACTTCTTTCCAGCTCTCTAACTCTCTGGTACTACGTTGTTTCCACATCTCTATGCAGAAAGCCCTTTGTCCTTTCCTTTTTCATGGTGTAGCACACTGTATGAGAGTTTTTTTCCCCCATATGTCTCTTTTGTTCTCTGGATTTTGAAAACTTTCAGGACAGGACTAATATTTACAAAACTCTAAGTTGAACTAAACCTACAAGCATAGTCCCTGACCCATTCTTCTACCTGATTTATCTGTCTATGGTTGTACCAAGGACATCTCAAAGGCATGGAGACACAGAATACCGAAAAGCCATTCACAAAGAAGGGACAGTGGCATTATGTATGCTACTTGACAGGAAGGCCTAGTGTGTGGGACATGGTCGCACTACTTGTGATCAAATGAAAAGGAAGAAGTTCCCAGCAGCAGAACTCTGCCTGGTGTTCAAGCAATTGCAGTGGATTTCAAAGTGACTCTGAAAGCAAAAATGTCAACTGAGCTGAAAAGACATTGAATATAAGAGGTACACTAAAAAATAAATCACTAAGATATGTTTTAATGTCAAAGTTATGTGGAGAATATACGGCTGGGTCTTCTTTTAACAAGAATATCCACCAAGAATGCTGGAGAGATAGAGAAGAGTTTTGAGCTTCGTTTTATGGAAACACAATTAAAAATGCATGGATTCTAATGGTGAGCACTTCTCACACATCATCATTTATATGATCAATAATTTGGCTATGAAGTTTCCTATGGCTGCTGTAACAAATTTTCACAAATGTAGTGGCCTAAAACAACATAAATTGATTTTCTCAGAGTTCTGGAGTCCAGAAGTCTGAAGTCAGCACCACTGAGCTGTCAGAGGTGTCAGCAGGGCTGCCCTCCCTCTGGAGGCTCCAGAGGAGATGCCCCCCTCGCCTCTTCCAGCTTCTGGTGGTTGCTCTCATTCTTTGGTTTGTGGCTGCATCACTCCAACCTCTGCATTGTTTCCCCATTGTATTTTTCTCTTCTATCTGTGTGTCAAATTCCTCTATGCCTCTCTCCTGTAAGGATACACATGATTACATTTGAGATCCACCAGGATAATCTGAGATAATTTTTGCATCTTAAAATTCTTGACTTCACATTTACAAAGTCCTTTTCATGTAAGGTAACACTGACAGGTTCCAGGGATAAGGACACAGATCTTAAAGGGGGCCACTATTCAGACTACTGCAAATATAAAAATAGGAAACTGTATTATCTGTAGTATAATAGATAATAGATAGATGATTCCATCTTTATGAAATATCCAGAATAGGTAAATCCATAGAGACAAAAAACTTATTAATGGTTGCTAGGAGGTAAGGGAAAATGAGATGGGAATAATTGCTTAATGGGGTACAGGGTTTCTGTTCAGGGCAATGAAAATGTTTTAGAACTAGGCATAGGTGATGCCTAGTTTTGGCTATTATAAATAGAGCTTCTATGAACATTTGTGTACAAGTTTTTTAAATATCTATTTTCAAATTTTGGGGGTACATACCTCTGAGTAAAATTACTAGATTGTCAAATATTTAAATAAATTGAATATGATTGACTTTAGTTGGGCCAGAATGTTCTGCCTGGCTTCACTTCCAACCCCTCCCTCCAGTTTATACCCAAACTGCTTTACATGCCTACAGTTAATTGCAGATAACTCAGATAATACAGTTCACTGTAAAGCTCTAAAACAAGTAATGCATTTATATTATATCTCTGTCTCTTTGTTATATTACTAACTTCCTGAAAGAAAGCATGTGACCTTTCAAGTCTTTTATCCAATCTTTGAATGCATCCTTGGTAGCAAGCAGAAAAATCCCATCATCTCCAAGTAGGGTTAAGTCCCAGTGACACGACTCTATTCTCTATCTCTTTTATAGAGTTTTCCTTGCCTGTTTAGAAGGAGTTCAGCTTCCACACCTGTAGAAAAATGGTTTTGTGTATAATAGACTTTAATTCATTCAGCTAATGTAGAAGCCAATCCCAAAGCTCATCCATGAAAGTTACCCAGTGAGCTTTCATACCCAACCTGAAATCTTCATAAAGAGCAGAAAAATTCACCACATGTACTCATTCCTCACATAGAAAACCTGTCCATTTCTAGTCACTAAGTCAAGAAAATTAAATTAATATGTTATCATTGCATCTTCAAGGTCAAGGACTAATGTCTGGTAGACAGAAGAGAGTAGCAGGAGATGGGACAAGAGAAGAAGACAGAGGCCATTCCAGGCAGAAACTCTTTAAAGGTCTTGGTAAGGGTGTCATGCTTCATCCCAAGAACAATGGAAAGCACCAACATGTTTTGTTTGGAGATGGAGGTAGGGGAAGGCATGAGACAGGTCTCTACCTGCATTCTCACATGCATTACTCTGGTTGCAGGGAGACCTGCATCTCACATGGATTACTCTGGTTGCAGGGTGGAGATTCATACAGATGAAGCACAAATGGCTGGGGGAGATGGCAGTCATCCTGACTCAAAATTATGTTAGCTTGAATTCAGGGCTGTCACTGCAGATAGAGAAGTGGAAACTTCAGGAAATATTTGAATATAGAGGGCTTGGTGGATGAGGAGGATGAAAAAGAGGAAGGTTTCAGAATGTTTTGTAAGTTTCTGGTAGAGAAAGGATGGAAGTGTCGCCCACTGAGGTAGAAAACACTAAAACCAAACCAGGGTTTGGAGCAAAGATGAATTTATCTAAATGGTGACAATAAGAAGGCAAGTGGACACTTGGACAGGGAGCAGATACACAATTGTGAGAGATGTGTGCATGGTAGAATTTTGGAGTTCTGCTTATGGATGAGATTTCTTAGGGACAATGATCTGCCCAGACGGGACAGGCACCTCCCAGGTGACAGAAGACCAACAGTCAGAGAGAGAGGAGGACACCAGGACATACAATGCCATGGAAGCTGAAGGAAGAAGAGATTTCAAGAAGTGCGGACTGCTGCTAAACTGTCAAATATGATGAAAACGTCCACTGGATTTAGTGCCGTGGATTGTGGATCTGAACAAGAATTATGTTGGTAGAGCATGGTGAAAAAAGCCAGACTGGGGTGGGTGGAAGAGGAGCAGATGAAGGCAGCAACTGAGGCAATAGTTTTGAGGATTCATGGAAGCAGGTAAGACATATAAAGCACTCAGCACAGTGTTACCACCTAATAGGTGAATGATAAATGTTAATTTCTTTGCTTTTCTGGTCTTAAACACAAATTGACTCTCCCTTTTGGATACTGAGAGAGATCAACATAAATGTTTCTTTCGTGGCTTTGGGAAAGCACCAATAAAAATGATTTTCTATTGTCAAGATGCAGCCTGCTGACGTGAAGTAGACCCAGGGCTTTTTATTATTCTTGTGGCTCTCTAGGACCTTGCAAATGTCAAATCATCTAAATCTATATCATAATAAAGGCAATTTGTTAATTATATATCTAAACGTGAATTAGTTTTTATACCTCTGCTAGAGTTTTAGACATGTTTCTCAATCACATGTAACCACACTTAGTTTAGACAATATTATCCCCAGTTGGGTATATGTGATTGTACCCAGGATTCATGTTATCTGTTTTACTTATTAAAAATCCACATGAGACTTCATTTGGGGAAAATAAAGGCTTTTGCCATCCATACATAACCAGATGAGACCCCAGAGCCAGGACCTCTAAGTTGGGGGGAGGGTGGTGATCCATTCACTCATGCCATCTATAACTGAGTATCAGAGGCCAGGTGAGAACCCTAAGGGGAAAACAACAATAAAAAAAAGTAAGCCTGTCTTGAAAGATAATATTTATAAAGATCACTTGGCCTCCATGGGTTGCAGATGACAGAAAGATAACAAAGGGAATTAACTGCCGACAGAGCGGGCCAGACTGACTCAGAGCAGAGCTCTCCACGGGGAGATGTGAAGACCTTTTGTCTCCAGAACAGCCCACCCCACCCTAGTTCTGTCCAAATGCCTGAAATTCTTCACTGCCTACACATTTAAGGGTTCTAAAGTGTCTGTTTCACATACTGAGTTGTAATTGTGAAAATGATTGCTAGATTGACCTGATGTCACTTTAACTGATAAATGCTGAAATGATAAACTACCTAAAAGGTGAAAAAAATCTGAATCTCACTAGAGTGAAGATCTCCTTGCAGATGGCTAGACCTCAGGTGTTGTGATTTCCTCACTGTCTGTAGCAGGTGATTAATTATAATTGCTCTGACAGTCATTGAGTGCTTTACTATATGTCAGGAAATGTTCTGGAGACTTTATATATACATCATCTCATATAATTCTCACCCAATCCTAAAAGTAGAATGTAAATATTATTCATCCCCATTATACAAATGGGAAAAAGCTTCAGAGAGAACAAGTCACATGGTAATAACAGATAGAGCTAGAATCCAAATGCATCATCCTGACCGCAGAGATCATGCTATTGACCAACACATTGCAAATATGTGTAGGTGGATAGGTGGATATATGGAAGAAAAGGAGGAAGGAAGGTCAGAAGGAGAGGAAAGGATGGTTGAATAGATGCATAGATGGATGGACAGTGAGGTGGAGGAACAGAGGAATGAAAGAGTGGATGGGGAGTTGGATATGTGGATATTTGTGTGCCTTAGGTTCAGGGAGAACCATGAACTTCCAAGAGGACCAGAAACAATGATTTCATGCTGACTCTCCTATTATCTAACCCAGTTTCACAGGAGAGAATGATTCATCAGTTACTGCAGTGCAGTACCTCTAATTGTGGGGTGGTGTTGGAGTGCAGAAGAGGCACATCTTCAGACTAGGAAGCAGAGATGAGAAGGAAGGCCCTGGAGAGGAGGCGCGTCACATTTCCTAAAGCCTTGATAATCAAAGAGTCAGGTATGCTGTGTGAGGTCCTGAAACTGGGCGATGAGTTGCTATCTGCCAAGAGGTAGCAAGCAAATGACTAAGGTGGGGGTCTGGATCCCATTAGGGTCCCTATAACCTGGGACAGAGCCAGGGAGTCCCAGAAAGGACCAGAACTCTCCTTCACAAGCCAGGTTACTATAGTCAGCTTCCTCACAGACTCTGAGATTATTCCTCTGAAGTTCTCCCTTAGGGCTCATGATGGTATTTTGGGAAGAGTTTACCCCAGTGATCTTGGAATGAATCAGGGATGGAGGGCTTGGGCTGGTGCGGTCATGGCTGTGAGCATCCGGGCTTTCCTGGGTGCCACCTTAGGAGAAAAGGACATCACAGAGAGAGTAAATCTGAAGTTTGCCTTAGGAAGGAACAAGGATCAAGGCTTCTTGGGCCATAGGTCCTCTCTAGTGGGAAATTCTCATTTCGGAGCTAAACTATGGAGATTCTGAGATTGACTTTTCACACCCAGGGACACATCTACTGTAAGTACCATGGAGTGTCGGCCTGGTCAGTTCCTTTGTCTGTCTTCAACTGCAGACGTATAGACTCAGGACCGACTACACTGCATTATGCTGGTCACACTGGCAGGTGCTCACCAGCACCATCTCCAGAGAGTGGTATTTTATGCACCTCTTGTCCATAGGAGTGTGGACACAGATAAACTGCTGGTAAAAGGAATAATTATCATATTGAGTGAGCAACTGCAATAGGTCAGGGATTTTATAGAGAATCTCTCTACTTCTTAAGATATTGGGGACTCGGAGTGTGGCTAGTATGTCTGAAAAACTGAATTTTAAATTTATTTACCTACTTTAGTTAGTTTCAATTTAAATAGCCACACGTGGCCAGTGGGTACCATATTGGGCAATGAAGAATAGAACATTCCCATTGTTGCAGAAAATCTTACTGGGCACTGCTGCCTGAGGGAAGCTTTTCAAGGAGGTCCTGCAAACCCTGTTTTGACAGAGGAAGAAACGTAGGCTGAGGAGTCCAATCATTTGCGCAACAAGACCAAAAATGCAGGTAGCAAAGCCGGATTTGAACTTTGGTCTTTCTGACTTCAAAGCCTCTTTTTATTTTGTGACCCTACACTTACCACAACTTCTGATTTCATGGCCAGTTTACTGATCAACAACAATCTTCCTTGTCCAAGAAGGTTTGATATGGCTTTTCATAGAGCCTTTCCCACTATGTTACAAACACAGACTAACCTTATGCCATAAATATATTCTAAATTATTTTAAATATATATCTAAATGTCAGTGGATCAGTCATGATAAGAGGGTTTATGCTACAATAGCAAACTCTCTAAATCTCTGTGGCTGAATGTGATGAAAGTTCACTCTGCCTCACTCCCCGGACAGCTCGGCGTGTGGCTGGCAGGCTCTGCTGAAGGCTAAGGTGCCGCCTGGTCTTCTCCAGACACCCAGGCTCTGGCCCCAAAGCTGCTCACCAGAGCTGGTGCATTGGCTCCGTTCTCATGCCACTGGCCAAAGCAGTCCCCTAAAGGGGAGGAAATATGTGACACAGTGACTTCTACAAGCAGCTCATTGTTTTCATATTTGTCTCTTTCTCTTAAAAGTGTCTTAGTTTAAGTTATGCAAAATCTTGTTCTTGGTTGTTCAGATTCTGAAATCACAAACGTTTGTGTCTTTGCTCCCTCAGAAGGCTTTATTAGACACCCAGACTGCAGACCCCTGCACTGGGCTCTGTGTTAGAGGACAGGGGACTGAAGCAATGTGTTTTCCGTCCACAGGGGCCATGCCTGCTAGTAGGGGACACATGAGGCCACAAACCATCCCAATTTGCCCAGGACTCAGCAGTTCCCATGGGACATGGGACTCTAACTGTCAAAAGTAGAACAGTCCTGGGCAAACGCTCTCTGCTTTCATGGGGCACGAGGTTTGACTGGCATCCTAGGCAAGTCGTCAGTAGACCATGGTAGCCCTGTTTGAGAGAATTATGATGGGACAGCCAGGGATGTTCTGAAAACAGGGAGACAGAAGAGTGGTGGGGCTCATCAATCAGGGTGTGGGAGGGAAGGTTCTGGAGGGGAAGTGTGCACCAGAGAGGAGGAACGGCACACACATGTATGGAAGCAAGAGAGAATGTGGCTCATTCAAAGAACAGCTACTGGTTAACTACAGCTGGTGCATAGACTCTGAGGCAGAAACACCATGGCATGCTGATTCAGAATGTCTGGAAGGGAGGTCTACAGTATTTTTAAATTCATTCATTTTGTATTTTGTTTAAAATTATTTTCAAATGGAAATATAGCCATAGGCCACAGAGTTCAATAGGGTCTAGAATAGTCAACTTTCCCATTTCCACAGCCAACCAATGCTTCTAGTTTCTTTCATATTTTTTCAGACATATTCTGTGCAGATACAAGAAAACATTCTCCCCCCCAAAATTTGCTTCCCCCACAAATGTTACAGATTTTACATGCTCTTCTGCATTTTGCATTCATCACTTAAAAATCTAAGCTGGGGGTGGTTCCAGAACATTTGTATTGATATGGAAGGTAGATCCTTGAGCAATTCTGATGAATAACCACGGTCAAGACCATGTGGGAGAAGCTTGTTGGTTTATCCGTGCACCCCCTCGCCTGGCAGCACTCATAGAAAATTCTGATTGGCTGGATCGGGGGAACGAACAAGGAAATGATAGGGGTAAGAGAAGGCAAAGTGCATTTTCAAAAGGGGTAAGAATGGAAAAGAGAGAGGAAGGACCTGATTGATATTTAACCCCTTAGAGGCATCTTGCCCCAAGATCTGAGAAATGACGTGTCCTGGTTTTGGAAAATGGGCTATCACTGGGGAGAGGCCAGCCTGCCTCAGCCGGGAGGTCCCATTGCCTCCTCCATAATCAGACACGCAGCTTCTCTGAAGTCTCAACTGAGCAGCACTTGCCTGCCCATCTGAATAATGAAGTAATTTAAATTCTGTTTACAAGGTCATAGAAACGAGCCCAACGCCAGGCAATGATAGAAAAGCTTTTCCCACTGCCAGGCGGGCACACGGGCTGCTAAAGAGACCGAGTGCCCCTCTGCTCTGCTCTCTCAGAACTCCCTGGGCTTCCTTCTACCTAGCACCCATGGCGAGGGATCGTCAGTATCTATGTATGTGTCACGTCCCTGACCGACAACGGGGATTATGTCCCACTGGTCTTTGTCTCCAGTAACATGCCTGCCACACTGCAAACACGCTCGTCGTCTGAGTCCTATTGCAGTGAGGGGCGAATTGCAAGAATGTCTATTAAGGGAAGGAAAGAAAAGGAAATGAAAAGAAAAAAAGACAAGACAAGAATAGACCACAGATCACTCTGTCATGGAAAGTGATGCCGTTTTTTGCATTTTCCTTTCCCGACAGGGAAAGCCCTTTGCTGCCATTTCACTCGGAGAATGTTGGAAGCATCGGCTGCCCATATGACAGGAGTGCTCTGCACAGAGACGAGAATACATGGATTTGTTTCACGGTTTCTATTCTTGTTCCTGGTAAGAAGGGCTATTTCTGTCTCAACATTGAGGGGCTGCTGAAAGCAAGCACACTGTAGCTCTGACTGGCTGTTAGAAAGCGGCACATCTCACAGACCAGTACCTGCTGAGAGGTGGGAAGCCCAGAACTCTGGGACACATCAGCGCTTGGCACCATGACACCGTGACTGTAGCATCAGAGCCAGGTGGGTCTCATGCCCTGGCAGGTGGGGAACAGCTGTGGTTTCCAAAACCTACCTGGGGAAGTTGATCCACTCAACATGCTCCAAAACAGGATCTCTGGGGAGCTCCACCCCCTAAAAATATATGTTTTAACCTATGTCTCAGGTAATGCCCTATAAAGGCGCTCTCTACCTGCCTGACTTTGGGTATGTTAGCTCTCCTCCATGACCTAGGAGGCCACTCCTCTCAGTGGCTTCAGGGGAACTGGCACTGCCAACCTGTAGGCATGATGTGAGAATCAGAGAAGATGATGAGCAAGCAGTTTGTCATGCACAAAGCATGAACAAGTGTTCATAGCATCAGGATGATGATAATTATTATTATTAATACAATGCTGTAAAAGGGATTAAGCCAGCCAGAGAATGAGAACAGTGTCAGTTTAGCCATTTTTTCTTTTCATTTTGCTCTAGAGAATGTTCATTGTTGACCAGTGCTTAGCAAGTCAGACCAAGAGGTGATGGGCCCCTTTGATCTCTCTCCTCTTTTCTACACAATTTATGCCCCTCTGATACCCAAGCTCTCCCTCCAAACACTGCCTCTGCCCAGACACACCCAGTTTCCAGGTCCCTGCTGGCTGGCCATTTCCAGGGAATCCCAAGCCCATCACCCACACTTTGAGCTTTCCCTGCCACCACCCTTTGCTTGTCTTTGGCCCTTTCCCTTCTTTCCAGGGCATCCAAACACAGATTCCCTGCTCAAGCACCAGCAAAGGCTCCCAAATTTTCTGGAGGATAAACTCTGAATATCTTCTCCAGGCTTCCAGGCCCTCCACACCTGACTGTGTCTCAGCCATCCCACCTCATTCCCTACAGCACACCCATCCCATCCTATCCGGCTCCTATAATTTCACCCCATTCTTGCCATAAAATAAATGCTGCCCACTCCAGCCTCCATGCCCACCCTTCTGCCTGCCTGTCATGCCCCCTTTGCCTTCTACCTGCACCCTGGCCCACCCAGTCAGTAAGGTCCACTCAAATCCATTCTCCTCAGGGAGTCTTCCCTGACTGCTGCAGTCCTTACTGTGCACTTTAGTTTGAAATCCTACATGATAATAGGCCCATAATTAATCAATTCATTAAATTCATTTACCCATCACCTATTAAGTCACAGAGAGGGCTAACTGAGAAAGATGGTGATTAAATGGTAATAATTGGAAGAAGGTCTCGCTTGGTGATTGATAGAATTAGGAAAGTGAGGAAGATGAAGGAATCTAAGAGGACTTCCCATTTTCTGGCCTGATAACTGGTGTGGGGTGCTGCTACTCACTGAGATGGGGACATAGGAGTGGGATCCAGCCAGGGGAGGGGCATGCAAAGCAGTTGCAATCGGGGCACTTTGAGTCTGAGGCTGCCGTGACGTGCTTGGGGACAGATGTCCAGGAGAAAGCTGGCTGTGTGAATTGTACAGCCCTGGAACTCAAGAACTGTCTAGTGGAGGAAACCCACAAATAAGCCCACAAATTATAATACAAAGTAGTAAATGCTATAGACAAAGTGGAAACAGAACCAAGGGAGCCCAGAGGAAGAAGCAATAACATGAGAATCAGAGAAGATGATGAGCAAGCAGTTTGTCATGCACGAAGCATAAGCAAGGGTTCACTAGCATCTGGGTGGTGATAATTATTATTAATAACCCAGTGATGTAAAAGGGATTAAGCCAGCCAGAGAAGAATGAGAACATGCTGGGGATGCTGAGAGATTTCTAAAGGAGGTGGCACTGGAGCTAGGGCTGGAGGACTGGTCCAGGCCCAACACATGAACAGGTGGAAAAGGGCGTGGCGGGATGAAGGAACAGCAAGTGCAAATGCACTGAGGTGATGATGAGGATGGGTATTCCAGAAGTAGTCAGCAGGTCAGAACCGCCA
Organism: Microcebus murinus; assembly: GCF_040939455.1. Lineage (NCBI taxonomy): Eukaryota > Metazoa > Chordata > Mammalia > Primates > Cheirogaleidae > Microcebus > Microcebus murinus. The sequence goes on along the minus strand of NC_134110.1, from coordinate 35,449,915 downwards.
GGGAGTAGAATGCGTGAAGGAAGCCAGGGCAATGCAACGGGGGCAGATGGAAGGGCTGCAAATAATTGCCACTGGACCAACTCTGACCTGTAGACATGCCTGGTCTACAAAGTAGCCTCAGACACTATACATTTTTCATCCAAATACAGACTTCCTTCTTCTATTGAAGGGGAAAAGAGGGCCTGGACTTTTGTTTTCAAGGTGACCACAGTCAGGCAGAGGGATGGCTACTCCCTTTGAACAGCCAAGGCTGTCTTTATGGCCACTTCCCCAAACTGCCACTTTACAGTGTCCACCCGGCCCCTGTGGGCATTTGGGACTTGGGCCTGTCTAGACCTGGGGAACCATGCTGAGGAGTCTGGACTACTTTCTGAGCATGATGCAGAACTGCTGGGGGCAAGGGGTGGACAAAGCAATAAAGACATGGGGACAAGGTCATTTCATTTTGAGCTCCTTCTTCTGGAAGGGTTGACCCCAAGCTAGTCCTGACACCATCAGAATGTTCTCTGGTCTTCAGAATCAGTGTCCCGGGACTCTGTTTTCCTCTCTCTCTGGCCTTCTCAGTTAATAATGCTGGATCCCAGGTATCAAGTCGCAATGCCTCTACTTGATTTAACCAGGAAATCCACCCGCTTCAAGACCCCTAGGCAGGGCAGTCCTTTGGCCCCCCAGGTGCCAAAGGACACATCTAGAGATGAATGTGTCTGTCCAGGAGGCGGCTGGCTGTTTTTGCATGTTGCTCAGGAGAGCCCACTGAATTATATCCCACTCTTCAGACACTGCCGGTCCTCACCCTGCCGGGGAGGCATGCTGGGGAACGCGTGACTGCCGGAGGAAGAAAGACTCAAGCCAAAGGGCAGCAGGCTTAAAATACTCCCGCCAGAGCTATTGATCGCCCAAAACAGGAGTGGAGAAACAGCCCAGGAGGGTGGCTGGATGGCCCAAATTTTCTCTCAGCAGAGATCTTGTTGATCTATAGAATTTAAACCTATAAAGGAAATGGATGTGATTAGCACCAACAAGCCTATGCTACAGCATTATAACTTCACTGCGTATGGAACCCATTAAAGCGACAATGATGCTAAAGCACTCATTGGCTAAATCTTTTCTTTGTACCTACTATGTGCCTCCTACGGTGACTCAGTTCCTGTCCTCAAAGACCTCATAGTCTATTAAGAAATGTGCACAGCTAAACAAATAACTGCAATACAAAGTGAAAAGTGCTTGACTGAGATGTTTACTAAGTATAATGGTGATTTGTATTTATGAGTTTGGTCAGTCATTATAGAGACTTCATAAAGAAAGAGAGAGTTGAGTTGGATTTTGAGAGATGAATAGGAACTTGGCCAAGAGGCCGAGAAGGAGGATATCCAGGCAGAGGCAACACTTGAGGTATGAAGCTAAGTTATCTTTGGGGCCCATGAGAACTGGGTTCTTGTCCTGGCTCCACCAATTACCAGCCAGGTGGCCACTGACATCTTAACCTCACCAGGACTCAGTTTCCTCATGTCTAAAATATAGGTACTGAGAGCAGCCCCAAAGGGGTTAGTTAGAGCCACATTGTCCAATGCAATAGCCCTATCCACTTGTGGCTATTTAAGTGTACATTAATTCAAATTAAATAAACTTTAAAAATCCTATTCCTTATCCACAATGATGACACACAAATGCTCAGTAGCCACATGACCCATATAGCACCCTACTGAACAGTGAGGATTATAAAACAGTTCCATCATTGCAGAAAGTTCTACAGGACAGTGCTGATTTAGAAGATGGGACTTCTGGGTATACAAGTCACCTTGCGCAATGTTTGGCACATAAAAAATGTTTTGTAATATAATTACACCTACATAATTATAATTTGTAGAGGCTTAGAGCAGCAATTCTCAAAGTGTGGAATGAATGGAGGAAAGAGAGATACACAGAAAAGGAAGAATTAACATCAGCTGGGAAAGGAGGTGATGCAGGAGAGAGAAAGAAGGAAAGGAGGAAGGAAGGGAGAAAGCAGGCAGGCAGGTCAGAGTACCAGTTCTTCTGCATTTGTTGCCCAGAGCCATTTCTCTCTGTCCTGCTCTAACCAGTGTCTGAGAGTCTGATCCCCTCACACTGCCGCATCTGAGCAGCCTTGCTGGCTTCTGACAGGGTTCAGCTAATGGCAGTGAGAAATAAAACAGAAACCAATTTGCAAAATGAACAATGACCTGCAAAAGGGATAAACTGATCTAGTCAGGACATGCAACACAAATTAAGCTCAAAATGTTTTAAACACCAGCTCATCAGTCCCATTTGTTCCAAACTAAGACCACAAATTGATGTAATAATAACTTTGTACGAACTCACAAGTTCCAGAGATAAGACTGCTGACTGTTCCAGCAAATCATTTGGTTCATAAATTCTGACCAATCTCTGTCCAGACCATGCTTACTAGCTTCTGCTCTAAAACCAACCTATAACTAACCCCAACCCCACAGCCTTATAAGTACCTTCCCTGCCCCGCCCCTCTTTTTGAGACATTCTTGAGATTCTGTTGCTGGGCTACTCTTCCTTGCTCATCACATTTCATAAACCCAGCTTGGTAAGATCACCAGCTTTACCTTGTGGCAGGTGCTTCAATGGGAGATAGCAGCAGGAGTGAGGAGGGCAAGAAGCAGGGTGAGGCATCCTTCCACCCTCCACCCTGTTTCAGGACTGACTCTGGCTGTAGCTGTCTCCCCACCCCAGCTGTAGCTTCTGCTTGGTGGCCCCTCCTTTATGAGTTCCAGTAACATGGTTTCCTCCCCTTGTCCCTCCAACCTGGAGCTTTTAGAATTACTAGCCTCACTATCCCTCATTTTCCCCCTTAATCCTACTCATTTTCTGCACAACAAATAAAAACACAAAGAGTTTTTATTTGTGAGAAAATTGAGTTTCTTGATGCCAGAGAGTGCAAGTTACTATTTATTTATCAAGCAACGTGCTAAGCTCCCTTCCCTGGGTGTCTTCTTAGACATCTGCACAATAGAGAATCAATCCCATTTTACAGATGAGGAAACTAATTCGTGAGGTTTAGTGACTCACTGAAAGCCATATCCATCAATGTTCAGTGCAGGAACACTCGCTTTTCAAATTCTGATGTCTGTGTGTTTTCTAGTACTCTGCACTGAGCCCAAGCGTGGGCGTTTGAAAAATAGCTCTCTTCCTACCTCAAATAAATGTTCTGTTAGTTCTCAGAGACTGTTCTCAGTGTTTATGTTTTTGTTTTTTTTTTTTCTCTCTCCCAATCTTGCTAACACTCTAACTTTGCATTAAGCTTTCACAGCTTCCTTCAGGAACTGACATATCTCTTTTACTTCTTCCTTGTAAGAAGCAATCAGCAAAGAAGAAAAAAAATCATCTACTCCCTTTGCAAATATCTGATCATTTCAGGCTTCAGCCTTGGAAGATACCAGTGTCCTGAAACCCAGCACCACAGAGACCAGATGATGACTTTTAAGGAGTACAGGGTACTGCCCTGGGAACCTCAAATAGGTCTCCCTATCCAATTCATAAATCAGTTTCCCAGATGAATGTGCATAGGTGTAACAAAGCTAAATCACATCAATATATACACATCTAAATTTGTTCCAGAGAGACAAAACTATAGGAATCAGGTAAGCTGGCAAGAGTCAGTATGAATTAGAAGTTAATGTAAAGGGTAATAAAATCTTCCTAGATGAATGGAACAGGTAAACTTAGAAAAAATGATATTTAGGGGGGGATATTATGAGTAATATTGATTAGTTATGTACACTCAAACTGTTCTGTAGAAATAAAATAATGGAATATACCCTGGATTAACAAAAGCAGACCCTTGACAGCATCTCTGTATATCTTGACTTGAGAGGAGCTGGAAGAACCTGTATAAGGAGTTTATGGAGATTCTAAATAGGAACAAATCAAGAGAGGATTCAAAGTGACTCAGAGGCTGGGGAAGTCTTGGACAGTGCCCTCGATTTAATACATGGACCACAGAGTTTGTGGGGGAAGGCTGGTTCCATCATTCCACACAGCTGAGGCTGATTCAGCCATCTAGCCATGGAATTATTCCTTACCAATCAATGACTGAGCATATAAGGCTGGAATTAAAAAGCTAAAATATTGGAGCCCGAGTTTGTGGTATATTGGAAGCAAGTGTAAGAAATTGGGGCAGCAATAGCTTCAGTGCAGGGGAAATGAGCAGCCACTGAACTGTGCAGGACCTGTGTTCAACAGTGACACCATATGGCAGTGGGAAGTTATAGCAAGAGTAGACTAAATATACTTGCCAATTTTCTTCACAGGAGCATTAAAATAAAGACTGGCTCCTTTTTGAGCTACACAGGCCCCTTGAGACTGTGGCTAATTCAGGAGGGAACTTCTGGTCTTCCTTCCATGCTTAGTAATAAGTAATAAACTGGAAAGCAGGAGAGAAGGACCTTACAGCAATCACACTGGGAAACCTGGGGCTTGGTTCTTGGGCTGCCACTTGCTGTGTGTGACTTAGGCTGAATCATTTCATTTCTCTTCGCTGAATCATCTCATCTTTGAAACATCCTTTCCAGATTCAAGACTCCCCAGAGGACTGTAAGCTCCATAACAACAGGGCTGGTGTTTTGTTCACTGCAGTATCCCCAGAGCCCAGTGGATGGCACAAAGTACTCATTCATAAATGCTTGTTTAATTGAATTGAATTAATGATCTCAAGCATTTCTCAGTACACTTATCCTTGAGGCAGATGTGAAAGAAAAATCAGCTTTGTGCCAGGATATTGGTCACTAAAGGAATCATGGTAGTGCTTAGTACACAAAAGATGGCTGATAAATATTCATCTCTTCATAGCAGAACATCAGAGAGGTTATGTGACTCAGGGAGTCGCACAGCTCCCCAAGCTCTCCTTGGAGTTCTCTTTTCGCTCCCAGGTAACAGAAACATGTCTGCCAACACCAGCTTCTCTTCTCCCCAGGCCAGCTGGCTCCTCCAATGAGCGCTCGTCTCCTCTTCTGGCCCCCTGAGGATGGAAACACTTGTCTCATGTCCCAGAAGCAAGCACTAAGGCTTCCTGGGGCTTCCTGAGAGTTTCAGTGTCAGGGCCCAGCAGGGAGCCAGAAGCCAGAAGGTGAAAGAACAAAGAAAGGCAAGCAACATCTTCAGGAGGACACACAACAGAAGCCCTTCCAGGTTTTGGGTTGAATAAAAACAGAGCTGGGCTCTGAGGTTGCACTTGGCTTTGAGTCTGGGTCCCTCTCCCTCTCCTTGGTTCCTGGGTCCCTGGGCTTTCTTATCCATCAGCAGCTCCACCTGCAATCCTGCCCTCCACGTGCCTGGTCCAGAGAGGCGGAGAGCAGATGAGGAGGCAACTCAGCACCCATAGCAACATGCACCACTGGGGGGGATGATGAGGGCCGGGGGAGCCCAGAGGAGGTGATGGAGGACTCAGCCTCAGAGGAAGGGCTTGACGAGGCATCTGCTCTGCAGGGAAAAGCAGCACCAAGGAGCCAGGAAGGCATTTCAGAGGGAAATACAACAGCAAGGAGAGAAACCCTGTTCTCAAAGCTATCCATCAGGAGTCACATGCAGGGCACACGTGAGGCAAACTGGACACTGTGATCCAGTGACTACCTGTATTTGTTTTTACAGTTATTATCATCATCAGGGAGAGGAATGCTAACCACAGGACAAACGTGTATTGAGTGCTTACAATGGGGCAGGCACTGTGGTTGACATATTTATTTGCTTATAACTTCTCACAATAATCCCATGACAGAAGGATGCCACCCTCCTAACTTTACAGATGGGGATACTGAGGCTCAGGCAGGTTAAGAAAATTACCCAGACTCCCACAGTTAGTAAGGGCAGAACGAGAATCCCAGACCAAGTCTATCTGACTCCAGAGTCTGAATTCTTACTACCATTATCTCCTGCTGTTCATTCATTCATTCCACAAATATTTATTAAGCACCTACTATGCACCAGTACTATTAATATTTTATATTTTCTTGTGCTGATTTGTTGATGTTTGATTTAGAGGCAAATTTCCAGGGGCACAGCTACTGTATGGAGCAATATGCACCTGGAAGAGATGTGTGAGCTAATGAATGATTCAGCTCCTCTTCAGGGCTGGCACCCCAAATGCGCCAGCCTGCACTGATAGGTGTGCTTCAGAAAATGAAGTCAGCTTTCAGCGCCGTTAACGAGCAAATTGCAACACCAAATAGCAAGGATCACAAACAAGAAATCCCACTCGCACTATATCCAGCTAAAAGAAGGAACTGCTAACTGTATGATAAGAATTTTGCTGACACAAAGCTAGATTGAAGCGGTATAGGGAGGCAGGACAAATCCATATCCTTTTAATCACAAAGTCTTACCAACAGGTCCCCGTCTGTGAGATCGCGAATCCCAGGTGTCTCAGAGAGAACTCTGGGCCCTGAAATACTAAAGTTGGCAGGACCCTAGAAACTGACCTCCCCAAATATCAGTTGGTTAAATCCCCATCCCCATACTTGCTTTGTCGAGGTACAACTTGTACTAGTCATAACTTTAGATGTCATTTTAAATCAACTTTCTTTTTCACTTAAATATAATTACAGTATAAGGAAAAGAAACTTTCTATCACAACCTTTAACAGGAAAGCCGGATCCCCTCACATAAATGGGTTACTGTAAGAATAAATTCACTGGCCCCAGCATGTTATTAAGTTCAAAGCAATTTAAAAACTAAGGTACTAAATCTCTCTGTCCCCCATATTCAGGGGAGGAGGCTGAGTGGCAGAATGGGAATGGGCCCTGCTCAGACCCCTGGGTGGCTGCTGCCTTGCTGGTACTGACCTTGTAGATCCAGGATTCTTTCTGCAGCTGCCCCACTGCTCAGTGGCTGCCCACTGCATTTATTAGCTGCTTTTCTGTCTGTCTGAAAAGCCATGCACCCTCAGGCCTGTCTCTATCTAACATAAAAGCCCCCCAGCTCCCATTTCATTGCAGGCTCATCTATCTCTCTGAGCATGAATCTGCTGTCCACAGCCTCTTAAAGACCCTCTCACTCCAGTCTCCATGGGGACCACAGGGGTGGCGGGGGGAGCAAGGTGCTTCCCTGGGATCACCATGGGGAGGGCCTGCGCTAGAGGAGCCTATCAGAGGAGAGGTGGGGTGGGCACCAGAGGCCAAGCTCTATTGCCTGGATAACTGACTTGAGGTGAGGCTGGTCATTTCCCTCTGTTTCCCTCCCTGTAAAATGAGCAGTCAAACAGCACAGGTGCTTCTCAGAGTGGGGCTGGGCACCTCAGGTGGTACCAGATGTGAGTGGAGGCATCTGCAACAGAGCATCTCGAATACGTGTAAGTCAAACTCATCACTCCACCCACTAGATAATCTGGAGTCAGAAAAGTGGTGAGTGAGCTGAGTGGTCTCTGTTATTACAAAGGGTTAAAAGTGAATTTGTAAAACTACATCCAAATAAATCTTGGAGTTGATTCCTTAAAAAAGTCTACATGGTTAATTAAAGTGATGGCTTTTAGGCGGGGGAAAAAATAGGCGATCACCAAGAAGTAACAAAGGTTCACTATGAACAAATACATTGTCACAGTCACCTTATATCTATCTCTAACAAAACAATGAACTGGGTAAATTAAAGTTACTTGTTTATTCAGTAAACCTTCACTGAACGGCTACCATAGGTCAGGGAGCTTGCTCAGCACTCCACATATACCACTTCATATCAATTGCATGGACACCACAAAATGGCAAAAAGAAACTACCAAATAATTCGGAAGCTGAGAAATAAGATTGCCTTCTGGTTACTATTTTAAAAGTAAGCAAACAGAATTGGAGGACCAATATGTAAATTATCCTTAAGGAGACAGAAAAGTTAAAATGATATCTGTCCAGCAGCCCCTGCCCAGTCTCCTCCTACTTCTCTTTAAAATAACATTGAGGACACAGGAAAAAGTCAAAATGTCCTAACTCATAAACACACTGAAAACCAAAAGCAATAAACCAATTATTAACATAAGGAGGATGGAATTTTTGTTAACTATAGTTGATGAATTCACACATGTGAAGTGCTTGGAACAGTATCTCACACATGAAACATCAAGTAAGTGTTAATTATTATTAGTGTAAAGTCAAAGGAGCTGGGCTGAGGAAAAGAACTGGTGACCTCTGCAGACATTGTCCTGTGAAAGACTGAGGCCCCACAAGGCTGAAGAGTGCTGAGCAGGTGCAGTGGCCAACCAGTGTCCCCCAAATCCTGTCTACTCAGAACCTCAGAATGTGACCTTATTTGGAAATAGTCTTTGCAGAAGTAATTAGTTAAGGTTAAGAAGAGGTCATCCTGGAGCAGGGTAGGCACTAAATCCAATGACTGGTGTACTTAAAAGAAGAGGATCCACAGACATAGACGCCTACCAGGAATGAGCCCATGTAGGGAGGCAGGGAGTGACGTGATGCACCCACAGGCCAAGGAATGCAAGTGTTAGCTAGATAGCAATGGATTCTCGGTCTCCTAGGGAAGAAAGTGGGTGCTGCTGACATTCAGCCCCTACCCCAATTGGCTTTCAGAGAGGCTCATGGGAGATCTGGACGTGCAGTAAGAATCAGGTCATGCAACTCCAACTGTCCAGTCAAAGTGGTTCCATGGTGATGTCTGAACCATGAGGGAGATCCCGATCTGCACACTATAAAACAACATGCAGACCATAACCAGGCCCCTTCTCTTTGCCCTTCCTTTGGCTGTCCCTTTGCTGTGTCAATGGGTCTGGTTGTCCTCTGCGGCATACGTATCATGCTTTTTATACCTATATCTTGCTCTTGCCCTATAATCCTATCTTTCTCTCCACAATAAACCTCATTTTCATGCTTGCCTTACTTTGGTGTGTCTGGTCATTCTTCAGCCATGAGCACACTAAGAACCGACATTTTCACACTGAAACCTGACACAAGGACTGCTGGAAGCCACCAGAAGCTAGGAGGAGGGAGGGGGGGACTCTTCCCTAGAGCCTTTAGAGGGAGCGCGTCCCTGCCAACACTTTAAGACTTCTGGCCCCTAGAACCAGGAGAGGATACCCAGTTTGTGGTGGCTTAAGCCAGCCCCATAAAACTATTTGGAGGTATCTGTCCCTCTTCTCCACTGGCAGAGAACCAGGGTCTGTAGTCACCAGTAAAGTGGGTGGCCCTACTTTTGCTTTGAGTGCTGCTTTATAAATCAGCACTGACCTGATTCTTACTGCACGTACAGATCTCCCATGAGCCTCTCTGAAAGCCAATTGGGGGTGGGGGCTAAATGGAAGCAGCACCCACTTTCATCCCTAGGAGATCCAGAATCCATCACTATCTACCTAACACTTGCATTCTTTGGCCTGTGGGTGCATCACGTCACTCCCTGCCTCCCTACATGGACTGGTTCCTGGTGGGCGTCCGTGTCTGTGGCTCCTCTTCTTTTAAGTACACCAGTCATTGGTGTATAAATTAGCAGATACTGTTTTCAGTCACTTCCAATCTTTTCATCTCCAGGGAAAAGCCAAGGCAGAGAAAAGCCACGAGAGACTGCATCTGGGGGAGGTAGCCACCAGAGGGGAACACTGCACTAGGGGTGAGACAGGAAGATCTTGGGTGGCTTTGTGTGCAGGAGCTTGAGGTCTCTCATGTGCTCCACCACTGGAGATGGATGGAAGGCTGGACTGCTTGCACATGGGAGCTCCCACCATCATTCATCAGAAATGCACAAAGCAATTGCCTGAGGGACCTGGGGACCTGGGCCAGGCCTCGTGCACACCAACCTACCAACTGTACACCTGGGGAAAGGCTGTGCCTACCAAGGCCAAAGGCAATCCACATAACTCTGCCTGTTAGCAAATGCTGGCCTAGAAAGATAGCATTTACCAATACATTAAGAGGAAAAAAATTATAAATACAGAGCCTATGAAAACAAGAGTGTGATATGAATGGAAGAGAGCATTATCCTGAAATCTCAAAGGGAATACCTCTGAGAATGAAGTGCTATACAGAAGCCTGAAAAATATTTTAGAAAAACAGAGAAGGCTTTTGCAATAGGATGGAAGAGAACCTGGTCTCTGTGAAACAGAAATAGAAAGTTACAAGAAGATAATTTGCAATGAAAGGAGAATTGGGTATGACAAAAGGCAAATATGTACATTAAGAAGATGGATGCAGGCCGGGTGCGGTGGCTCACGCCTGTAATCCTAGCACTTTGGGAGGCCGAGGCGGGCGGATCGCTCAAGGTCAGGAGTTCGAAACCAGCCTGAGCGAGACCCCGTCTCTACCAAAAATAGAAATAATTAATTGACCAACGAAAAATATATATACAAAAAATTAGCCGGGCATGGTGGCGCATACCTGTAGTCCCAGCTACTCGGGAGGCTGAGGCAGTAGGATCGCTGAGCCCAGGAGATTGAGGTTGCTGTGAGCCAGGCTGACGCCACGGCACTCACTCTAGCCTGGGCAACAAAGTGAGACTCTGTCTCAAAAAAAAAAAAAAAAAAAAAAAAAAAAAGAAGATGGATGCAAGAGTTTTTCATAAAAATGTTAAGATATGAATTGCCAAAGGATGTGTTAAAGAACTAAACCGCCGTGAGTTAGGAAGGGTTTTTCGGGAGTGGCACAAGGGCTTAAAATCAGTAACCGATTATTTGTATCATTAAGACATTTGATAAAGGCATTATCCATTCTTGAAAAAAAAAATCCAGTATACTAAAAATAGAAGGTTATTTTGTTGACATGAGAAAATATCTGCCTTGTGAGCCATGAGGCGGGATCCGGCTAATGTCATGGACAAGACCAGCACGCACATTAGCGTCACAGTAATTTAATATTATCCTTCCAAAAACCATAGCCAGAAGAATTAGAACCAGAAATAGGAGTTCTGGCTTTTGCAAAAGGGGAGAGAAATGTATCATTGCTTTCAAGAGCATGACCGTCTACCTCCGGTAATAGAGATAACATGTACCGAGCCCTCATGAGGACCAGACGTTGGTTAAAATTTTACATTGAGTTCCCAGCTGAATCTTCCCCATAACCTTATGAGGTAGGTACTATGATTATATGTTTAATAAGCAGACAAGAAAAATGAAGAACCAAGAGGTAAATTTGCTCCAGATCACACAACAGTAAGTATAGAGCCAGATGTGTTGGCTCAATGATCCATGTCTGAATGAGTTCTCCCAAGCAAATCAACTAAAAACAGAACGAAACAAACAGCAACCAAACCAAAGCAAGCACCACGACTAGTAAAGCAAGGTTGTATAGTGGCCAGATGTAAAAATGAATACATACTCCTGAAGTAAAGCATTTCCTACATATAAACAGCTAAAAAAGATGAAACTTTTTAAAAATTCCACTCATGTTAATAAAACAAACAATAACAATAACTTCCAGCAACTTTCCCAATGAGGGAAAGAAAATTCTAACACTAAAGATTCATATCTAGAGGATGACAGAAAACGGGAAAACATGTTTTTAGGAGAAAAGACTAAAGATTTTGGTCATTTCTCAAATAATTTTAGGCTTATTTTAATTCTTAACAAAATCCCAAAAGTGGAGACATGGTTAAACTTATTGATTCTAAAGTGAGACTGTGAGAATATATCAAAATGTTCAGAAAAACAGGGCAATGTGAGGCACCTTGCCCTAAAAATAAATAATTGTTATTAACTATCTTTAATAATAAAAGAGTAAGGTACAAGAATTGTTACTTACATAAAAAGAATTACTGAATAAAAGCAACAAAATACAATACATGGAAACAAGTCCAAGGAATTATGAAATTTAGTTAATGGTGAAAGTAACATCACAAACCAGTGAGAGTAAAAAGAACCACCCAATAAATATTTTCCAATATAGTTAGCAAAAGCAGACATTTCCTCTAATCCAAACACCAAAGTAATATTAAGAATCCTGACAGAGGGTATGATGTTTGAGATAAGTCTTAAAATATGAACAGGATTATGTTAGATGCACAAGTAAGGTAACATTCATAATAGAGAAAATAAATATGCAACGCATGGTGTGACAGAGAAAAACATCTTCAGACATTTGCAAGAAATTGACTATCTGGTGGGAGAGGGAACAGCAAGAAAGAAGACCAGAAAGGTAAACTGGATTTAGTTATAGAGTTTAGACTCTCCCCCCCCTAAGTGATGGAGAACCAACTGCTGAATAACTTGAAGCAGATAAGCGACATGGTCAGGTTAGCACTTTAAGAAGATCAGTTCACTGGCAATGTGGAGGAGAGAGAGGAGGAACAGGAAACTGAATATATTAGGAGGCTGCAGAAAGAGCCCAAGCAGAATATGATGGAGGTATGGAACAGGGCAAGGAGAATGTGGGGAAGAGAATGGGAAGGAATGGAGTTAAGAGCTACTTAGGTAGTAGAACCAACCCGACTAATCGTAACATAGTAGAGGGAAGGTATGAGAAAGGCGAGAGAGCAAAGAAGAGGTTAAGGTCTTGGTTTATGGTTGGGGCACCAGGGCCACTACAGGAGATGAGACTTCTTGGGCAGAATGGACACCGGTTAGGTTGTGTTTTATGTGTCACATAGCTGAAGAAACTGAGCCGTGACCCTGGGTCAGGGCAGGAGGGATATAAAAGCTCATACTCTCGGGGTTTGACTTGTCCAATGTCCACCTTCAGAGAAAAGTTGGAGTGTTTCCCCACTGTTCATTTATCTTTGGGATGTTTGGGGTTGGAATTCTGAGTCTCTTCTATAAGCAGTTTCTTCAAGTTTTTTCAAGTTTCTTCAAGGTGAAAGATAACTTATTTTGCACGACAGCTCAGTTCTTGTTTGTTCTCCTTTCGCAAGGGCAATCCATGTCCTTTATTTTTCTCATATCTGAAATATTTCTATTCAATTAGCTAATTTATCCCTGAAGTCACATCCTTCACTTTAATAAGAGGAAAATGAGGCCGCTCTATGTATTATTAAACTTCATTTCAGGCTGAAATTGAATTATAAACTAGCAGTAGTTCCTCCCATGTATCACAAGTTACTGGCTTATGATTCATGCTTCTGAATGGTTTTCAATCTCTTGGAGGCAGTAGGGAAACTGTCTTAAAATAGCCTGAATGTAGCTCAATGAATATTTTTGAGAAGTCTATAATTCTGGAAACTTTTATAGAAACATTTTTACTAACAACCACCCTGGAACAGGGAATCTGCTTCAGACTTTGATCATGTGAGTTACTGTTTTTATTTCTTTGCTTGTTTTATTTTCTTCAATGTAGTGGTATTTCAAAGGATCATATTTATGCCCAGCTGGGACTTGGCAATTAAATAGGTCCTTTCTAATCCAAACTCTAGGATTTCAGTGGTTCACTCTAGCATAAAGTCTCTTTGCATCACCATGTCCTGAAAGATCCTGTTGAAATGCTCAACTTATCTCATCTCACCTGAGGAGTTCCTATAGTTTCTATCTTCTCCTCCCATGCTTCCCACCCCTCTTTATTAGAGACAAGGTCTTGCTCTGTTGCCCAGGCTGGAGTGCAGTGGCATAATCATAGCTCACTATAGCCTTGAACTCATGGGCTCAAATGATCCTCTTGCCTCAACCTTCTGAGTAGCTGGGACTACAGGTCCATGCCATCACTCCTGGCTAATTTTTCTTATTTTTTTGTAGAGATGGGATCTCACTGTGTTGTCTAAGCTAGTCTCAAACTCCTGGCCTCAAGGAATCCTCCTGCCTTGGCCTCCCAAGTAGCTGGGATTATAGGTGTGAGCCACCACATCCGGCCTCTTCTCCCCTTCTGAATCACTCTGACTGTCACAAACTACTCATCACTTCACAGCATGGGATGTTCAGGAAGCATAAAGTCTCTAAAACCAGGCAGATCTGGTTAGAGCCCTGGCTTTGCCCAGTCCCTAGCTCTGTGATTTGGGGCAAGTTTCTGATGTTCCCAAGGCTCTGATTCCTTATTTGTGAAATGGGGAAAGTGAGAGTTCCTTTTACATGAGCTATCCTGAGGCTCAGTGAGTGGTCCTGGAGAAGTACTAGGAGAGCATCTGCCCAGATTAAATGTTCAGTTCTGTACACACGTGTGTGCCATCCTGCAGGATGGGATCACGTGCTGCCACAGACAAGCTGTGTGAGCTTTGGTCAGTCATCTGCCCTCTCTGAATCTCAGTTGCCACCATCTCAAAATGCCAGAATGAAAAGAACGGATGTGATATGTTCAGTCATTGAACAAATTTGCCAACACTATGGGAGACACTGTGTGAGGTACTACAGGAGCATCGGTTGACCCTGAATCCATTGTCCCCAGGAATGCTGGGACCTCATCTTTAAGGATATCTAGATCCCAAGACCTTGGAGAAGTACCTTGGATTGGCAAGAGACCCACTGGGGTGTGAGTGCTAGAAGCTGCCAAGGGTTAGAGACCCCAAAAGTACTCAATTCTAATGACTAAGGAGGAAGGTTTTAGGAAGACTGAATTGAAACAGGCTAGAACTATGACACCCAAAATGTGGGCTCTGGGGAAGTTAGAAGGTGGAGTAAACCAAGGCAATCAAGAATGTGGGAAAAATAAGAGAAAGGAGATGTTTGGAGAAAGGGAGGGCATGTTAAGGGTGATAGTATTTCTCCACTGAACTCATCGTTAGGAAATATCGTGGAAGCTGTGCATCAAATCACACAGATCATATACTGTTGGGGGAAAGTGAGGCTCATAGAGACTGGATTGCTTGTTTAAGCTCAAAATCACTCATCTTATGTGATGGGAGTCAGACCCTAGATCTAACTACTTTTTTCTATTACCCTCTTTTGCAGATATTTTTCTCCTCAATCCTAGGAAACTGAAAATAATACAATCTCAGAATTTGTCCCCGCTAACCCAGAAGACTCTCCCCCATTCCAGAACTGGGGGTGAGGAGAAGCATCCTCCTTTCTGTCGTTCTGACAATGAGGCCACGGGCTGCGTGGTGATGCGTTTGTCACCCTGCACAGGACCCACTTCACCCTGTGCCAGACTCCCTGGGAGCAGAGACCGTGGGCTTGTCTGCCTTGTCTCCCAGCACCAGCGGGCTCGGGACTTATTTGCTGAGTGAGTTGAAAGAATAAATCAACACACAGGCGCCCGGAAAACATGCCTGGGATCAGAACAGAGACCGAGGGCAGATTTCTCACTTATCTGAGACAGGCTGTCTAGGACTCTGTGGACCCTGGGGTGGGTCTGACCCTGGGCTGATGGCCCCGTGAATACAGGCGTCACTGAGCTGCCACCCCAAAGCAGCAGTCCTGCCAGACGATGTGATGGATGACGGGTACAAGTCCCCCTGGACTCTCGCGTCCTCTCTTGCCCATCTATAATCCCTGGATCATTGACGCAGCATGATGTAATGGGCTTTCCATCGCTCTAATAGTCTGGCCTGTCAGTGTGGATTTATCTCAACATATGCAGGGACATGGGCCCTGGAGCCTGTTCAGGACTCTGCGATGGAAGACCTTTAGCAAAATGCAGCGTCTACGAAGCCCAGCCCCGATCTTGCCTTCTCGGTTCCCCAGACATGACGTCCCTCTAGTCCTTGCAGCACCAATGGTGACCAGCCTTGGAAAAACCTTACCTCCCTTCTTGACCTATATGTTGAATGAATTAATAAACTAAAAAATGAATAAATGCCAGTCATGATTTCCAATAAACCCATATATTTTATCTCTAATAGATGGCATGCAAAGCTGTCAATTTTGAAAGTATAATTCCTAAAAATATATGTATAACTATATATATATATATATATATATAGTTATATTTATAGAGTTCCCAGTTTCCACAGAATTCTTATATATTTTATCTGATGATTAGGACTGTGGGCTCTGGAGGCAAAATGCTGAGGTTAGAATCCTGGGTTTATCAGTTACCAGAGTTGTGATCTTGGACAAGTTATTGAACTCTCAGGCCTCAGTTTATTCATCTGCTAAATGGGGCTGATGCAATAAATAACTGAGATAACATAGGCGAACAGTATCTTCTTCTCATCTGAATGCCGGCCTTCTCCTATGGGGATGGCATTACCTGCCTGTTTTACAGATGAAGCAACTGAGGCTTAGGGAGGTTACGTGATTTGCTCAAGGTCACAATGCCACCAAAAGTCAGGACAGCTAACTCACCACTGTCCACCACTTCCAGCTTCAAATGTACCCAAATTGTTTGTGATCCAGGTAATTCTCCCTGACCTTCTCACCCCACCTAATTCTGAGGGCAATAACAGCTTATGCTGTACTCAGAGGAGTAGCTAGAACTTGATCTTCTGGAAGGAAATCTCATATACACTGATAACCCCACTTGCTCAGAGCCAGAACCCCTGAAATTGCATTCAGCGTCAAGCAGAAGAGGGAAGTCTTAATGAACCCACAAGCTGCCATTATTTATATAAAAGAGAAAAACAAATGAGCACCGGTGCCCGGTGAAGCTTCCCAACGTTTGCAGTTTAGCAGCACCTCCATCCACACCTGCACTTGCGATGGGAGAACTTCCTCTTCACCCACAGTCCTTCTCTCCAGTGGTTTCCAACCCTAGCTGCCCATTAGAATCACCTGGGTGACCTTTAAAAATTAAATAGTAAAAAAATATATGTGACATCTACCCACAGTGAGTTCAGATTCAGATGGTCTAAGCTGGGACCTGGTCTTCATCACTTTTTGAAATGCACAGCCCACAGTTGCAGGTTGTGGCTGTTGTGTGGCTGGTTGCTTGGGGATGTAAAGCCATGTCATTTTGTACAGACCCCCTTTCAGAAGGAGTCAGTCAGCCATAGAAAGTCACAATGCCCAATACCTAAGGTGTCGTCTCCCAAAACCAATCCCCCAACCCCTTCCATTCCTGCCAGGCTCTTATTACCCTAATAAAACCTGGCTAGAGCCCTCCATTTTGCCCAGCTAAAACCCAGCTTTGGCATGGTCATCTCACCCTGCTAAAACCTGGCCTGGCCACCACCACCTTGTGGAAGCCCTGGGTTTATCATAAACACTGTCTTCTCCTTCACTCTGCAACCTGACACCAAATACATCCCTAGAACACTCTCCTCCCTCTGCTGCTCCCTCCCCAGGCCCTGGACCCCCCCTTGCCTGTGCTTCCAATGCCTTCCCTCCCCACGCAGACACAGAAGGGTACACTGACTCCCATAGGATGAAAACCAAACTTCTCAGCAAGACCCACAGTCTCAGCAAGGTCCATCACACTTCCACCTGATTTCCTACTCACATTTTTCTGTGGCTTCTCCATGGGACTTACACCCCAGCCAAACTCCTCTATGTTGCATTTCCAGAACAGACCATTCACCAGCACACCTCTGTCTTGGGCTCAGGCTGTTCTTTTCACCAAATATGTCCTCCACTCCACTGTACCACGTGAAATCCAACTTGTCCTTTGGGTTCTGTGACCCATTAGGGCCAACCTCCCTGTGCCAGCCAGGCCCAGGGCTCTCCGTCCTCCCTAAGCCCGAAGGGATGGGCGCCATTGTTATGCCCACACAACAGGTGCAGAAACAGGCACAGAGGGCTGTGCTTTTTAAAAGCACATTTTCTATACAATAGCTCAGATATGGCATGAGGGCAAGGTGTGGTAGGAGAGGGGAAGAGAGAAGGGAAGTGAGAGAAGAGAGGGGCTCAAAGATGAGAGGTCAGAGTCATATGGCAGGTACTGGCAGGAGAGGCTCACAAAGAGATTTTGGCCCGTGAGTAATTCTCAGGGGTGTATTTGTTGAATAACAGAGAGGTCTGATATCCAGTTTTAATTATTTGCTGTTTAGTGCAGGATTTGCTTCCCCGATCTCTTCTAACACCCTATACTCTCAGCAAACTCAACTCTACACACAAATGACCCAAGAGCATGATCTGGAGAGAAATCAGTGCAAGGGGCTTGGTAGGAGTCTCTGTTGGCCCAGGGCAGAGGGGTGAACAGGCACAGCAAGCGAGGAAGGACTGAGATGCCGAGTTCATCGGAGCATCGAGTTTCACCCAAAGCTCAGAACCTGGTGATATAGAGAAGCCCATCTCTTCCCTACCACACAGCCCTGAGCACTAGGGGCATTGGCAGAATTAAAAAATAACCCACTGGGTTTCCCATTGTGTGTGCATATGTGGAATAGGGGAGGAAGGTCCTACCTTTTATATCAATTTGGCTGATGCGCCAAAGAATGATTACCACACAACCCAGGCCTTTAGACAGCAGACAAAAGCAGGCAGGCAGAAAAAATGTGCTTCCATATTCACTTGCTAGGCTCACATATGTTTGCCTGGGAATCTTAGGCAGAAAACTCCGTCTTCATCCTGCGGATGCCAGCTCTAGCATGCACAGGCTTCCGAGCCCCCGCATAACCAGTTAAAAACAAGCATGTCGTGAAGGGCCTTTGCACACAGTTGGTGATGACCCATCTGAGGGAATGAGATCCCCAAATAATTACATTTCTCCATGCAGTCCTTGGACAAGTGCAGACTGCGCCACTTGAGGGGCCGTGAGGTTGTTCAGCTGGTGCGTTGGTGCTGAGTTGAGCACCCCAGGCCCTTTGTTTCAGAGGGTTCGGAGAGCAGTGATTACATCTGCAGGACAGCAAGTGCTCCCAGGGGTGCTCCCCGAGGGGTGCTCCAGCTGGACAGGCATCCCTGCCCATCACAGACGGGTGAGGCTTCATCTGCCCCAGGAAGCAAGGGAGGCGGAGGCACTTCACATTATTTTTTCTTTCTTTTTTATAAATTTCAAAATATTGAGGGGGTACAAATGTTTTAGATTACGTGGATCGCTGTTATAATGCTTGAGTCCTGGCTAAAGGTGTGCCCGTCAGCCAAAGAGTGTTCACTGCACCCATTAGGTAGGTTCCCCACCCCATGTCGATTTCTGCCGAGTTTTACTTCCCTGTGTGCACGTGTGCTCATCAGTTAGCTCCAATTTCACAGTGTGTATATTGTGTTTGTTTTTTCTATTCTTGAGATACTTCACTTAGGAGAATGGTCTCCAGCTTCATCCAGATTGTTGCAAAAGGTATTAATTTATCTTTTATTATGACTGAGTAGTACTCCATGGTATACATATATCACATTTTATTAATTCACTCGTGTACTGATGGGCACTGGGGTTGTTTTCACATCTTTGCAGCTGTGAATGGTGCTGCTATAAACATCCAAGTGCAGGTGTCTTTATTGCACACTGCTTATAGAGGCTCTGAAATTATCAGTGTTTCATGCCTCCATATACTGCCTCTTCATGCTGGTCCCTTAGTCTGTGATGCCCTCTGGATGTTTTCCACCTGGAATATCCTTCGTGCCTTTTAATACCATGTTCAAATTCCAACGCAATTCCAGGAAGCCCTCCCCGATATCTTTTATTTCCCAGCCAGCATGGCTAATTCATTTATTCTCCTCGTCTAACTTGTGCATGCCTCAGTTTTTGTACCTTTACTTCATTCTAATATTTTTCACTGCATTCTCTCTTCTCAGCAAAACTGTATAATTCTTGAAAGCCAGTATTCTATGTATTTATATGTCCCGAATACCCATAATCTCTAAGCGTAACATCTCAAGTACATAAATGCATGAATGAACAAACAGGTGAATTCAGACAGCTGTTAGCCCCCACGTTTGAGACAACCTTTCCCCTCGCACCCTTTCCTTACCCTAGTAACTGTGTCTCCAAGGAAGGGCCGCACTCGAGGAAAAGGAGAGTGAATATAGTCTAATATGAGCACTAAGGATACTCATCAAACAGAATTTCTCTTTTCATCAGGCAACCATTTATTGAACGCCTGCTATGTGCCAAGCATTGTGTCCAGTTCTTTACGTATATTAGATAACCACTTATTAAGTACCTAGTAAGTGTCAAACATTATGTTAAGTACTTTACATGTATATTATCTCAAATCATCCCATCGGGGGTAGGGACGATGGGTAGATCAGCTCCCTTTTCATAAGGTGAGGGTAGAGAGTGACTTTCCTTTGCTCTCCTTGCCGGCCAGTGGTGGCACCGAGGGTGGGCCCAGCTCTGCTGGCTCCAGAGCCCTGCTGCTACCCTCACAGTGTGCTGCCTTCCTGAGCTTCCCTGAGGTTGAGCTCTGCTTGTTATTTCATTGTTTTGTGAAGTAAAGTTAGAGGCTTCCCAGCCTGAAATAAAACCAGAATAATTTTGTATTCACTGTCCTAGTTAGCTTTTTTTTTTTAGAAAAAAAAAAATAAATCAGGGCAGCGTGTTCCCTGGCCTCAATCCCACTGTTTCTAGGATCGGTAGGAGCCCTGGGTGGGCGGAGCTAACACCCACGCAGGGACAGGCTGGCTTTCTGGAGGCTCTTCCTGAGGCCCTGGAGGTATGGATGAGGTAGTAAGACAGTTACTCGGGCAGGAAAAGGAAAGAAAACCAGCAAATTGTGAGAGCTGCAAAGGGATTTCATAAAACATCATTCTCATGGGATGCAGAAGGGAAACAGCGTGCTGGAGTCAGGAGAACTGGGTTCCTTCTGGGCTCCAAAGCAGACCTGGGGTGTTGGTCAGGACCCCTCCTACTCTGGGCTTCAGGTCCAGGTCTGAGAAAAGAGATGGTCGGCTGGTGTTATGGACTGAGCTGTGTCCCCTAAAATTCAAATGTTGAAGTCCTAATCTCCAGGACCTCAGAATGTGATTGCATTTGGTGACGGGGTCTTTAAAGAGGTAATTAGGCTAAAATGAGGTCATCTGGGTGACTTACTCCAATGTGACTGGTGTCCTTAGAAGAAGAGATTTGACATATACAGAGGGAAGTCCATGTGAAGACACGGGGAAGACAGCCTTCTGCAAGCCAAGGAGAGAGGCCTCAGATGAAATCAACCCTGCCAACACCTGGATCTGGAACTTCCCACCTCCAGAACTGGGAGGAAATACGTTTCTGTTAAGTCACCTAGTCTGCTGCACTTTGTTATGGCAGCCCCAGCAAACTAGCATAACCGGACACGTCAGACATCTAGCTTCTCCTTCAGCTATGACACCTGAGGAGATGTATCCAATTCTGGGGTCCCAGCTGGAGGGAATAGGATCACGAGAGGCCAGAAAAGGTGGTCAAATGCAGAGCTGGGACTATTTAGGTCAGAGAAGAGAGGCCACAGAGGAAACAACCTTTCCTTCATATGTCGCATGTGAAAGGGGCAATCCTCATTGGGCTCTATGGGAGGGAGCTAGGCACCCCAAATGGAAGCAACATCACCCCAGCACAAGGCTGAAATGGACATTACTCAGAGTGACGAGCTTCCCATTTCTGGGGGCAATCAAGCAAAAATTCAAGGACAACATAGTAGAGATGATGCTGAGGGCTCAGGTTATGTCATGGTGGAAGGAGGAAGTGCCAAGGAGGCAGAAGTTGGGGTGACATACACAATAACTTTGGAAAGGTTTCTTAATAAGGAGACAGACTGCCAAGTAAAGGCATGGGATTCCTGCACATGGAGGCCACTGGGCTGGATTCCAAGGCTACCTGTAGGATTGGTGTTGATTCTGACTCTTGGCCAAAGTCTTCACCTTTATTTATTCATCGGACAAATTTTCTGAGTGTCCATTTTGTGTCAGGGACAGTGTGAGAGGCTAGTGACACAACAGAGAAAAGACCCAGTCAGTACCTGTCCTCAGACAGTTAATATTCACTCACTCATCCATTGCTACAGTTTCAATGTGGCTCCTCCAAGATTCACTTTGAAATTCAATCTCCAATGCAAGAGTATTAAGAGGTGTGACCTTTGGGAGCGGATTGAGAGGAGCCTTCACCAGACACCAAGCCTGCTGGTGCCTTGATCTTGGACTATGAAAAATGAACTTCTGCTCTTTATAAATTATCCAGCCTCAGGGATTTTGCTATAGCAGCACAAACAGAGATACGAACTCATTTATTCATTCATTCACTCATTTGCCTTATCAAAGAGCCTTCCCTGACCAGCTCATCTGAAATAGTGATTCCCGGTCGCTGTTTCATTTTCTCCCGAGCACCTGCAGCCACCGGCAGAATTCTACATCTAGTGCTCCTGTTTTTGTTAATCTCCCTCACTGAAATAAAAGCACCACAACAAAGGAGCGGGAAGGTACTGAATCCAGTGGCTGGGAGGAGGAGTCTTGCAGTGACAATTAGAGTTAATAAATGTTCAATAAATACCATTTGTTAAAATACTCTGTATCTCTTCTCTTTGCTTCTACTCGAGCCCTTTCTTCACCTCTAGGTCTTATAGTTTCTGGTTCCTAAAAGTCTCCACCTCTCTCTCTCCTTTTTACCTGCTTATACCTTCTTCTCCTGAATTACCAGGACATCTCCTGAGTCACATGTTTCACATCCTGCCTACTCTCCATAGTATCTTCAGGCTGAAGCAGGAGAGACCTCTTAAAATGTAAATCTGCAGTCACTTCCCCTCCCTCTCATTCAGTCCCTGAGCTCCTCACTGTCACATTCAGCAGCTTTCACCCTGTGCCTACTAAGTGCCAGGTGTTTTCTGGCACTGGGGAGAGGGGTGAGCTCAGCAAACAAGAACATTGCCTTCCTGGGACTTCTCATGGAGTCAGGGAGACAATACCCAAATTAGCAAAAAAATAGCAGATAACCACAATTGCTCTGCAGAGCCTGGAAATAGACAACAGGCAGGGCCCTTGAAGCCCTGTGATGCCTCTGTGCAAACTAAGAAAAAGGAGAAAAAGGCACCCTTCTTCCTGGCTGAGGCAGCCCCACATGTTCAGCCCCCACTCTCCTCCTCCGCCAGCCCACACCTCTGCAGCAACTCAGGTAACAAGGTGATGTAACAGAAGATGCTTATAAGCTTAAACCCCTCCAGTGCTGAACTTGCAGCTCCACCCAAGTCCCGGAAGGATTTTCTAACTCTGCATACACAGCAGAACCTCTGCTAGGGAAGAAGATACTAGATTCTGAGATTCCCTTGAAATCGACCTTTGTTGTTGTCAAGGTGACACATCTGTCTGGAATTCAGAGGCTGTGTCTGTCATTGCACCCCTTCCCAGCCCCCACACAACAAAGGTGTGGCCAGTGTAGCTCTCGTCCTTCCCCCATCCCACTGCACCCTCAGCTAGCTCCAATCAGGCCAAGACTCTGCAAGAAAACCTGCCATGGCTTTCTATGACCAACAGGCTGGTGCTCAGTCCCTTCTAGACCTGCTCCCGTTACCTCTCCAGTTTGACACATTGTTCCCCAAACTCCAGAGGTCAAACGCCGAAGCTTGATTGTCAAGGCCCACGAAGACAGGAAACTGGTTTCATCCTCAGGGCTACCCACACAGTTGTTCAAGATGTGCCCTGTGCAAATCATGAATTAGGTCCCCTGGTGTTGCTCAGTACACAACTTGAGGAGCCTTATATGGTGGACCTGGGTAGTGGGCTTGAATGGTGGTCCCCAAAGAGATAGGTCTACACCGTGGAGCCATCTTATTTGGAAAAAGATCATTGCCGATCCATGCAAGTGAAGGATCTTGAGATGGGGAGATCTACCTGGGCTCTAAATCCAATGACAAGTGTCCTTATAGGAGACCCCCAGAGCTCAGACACACAGACGAGAAGATGATGTGAAGATAGAGGCAGAGACTGGAGGGATACAGCCACAAAATGAGGGATGCTGGTGCAGAAACAAGATGCTGGAAGACACAAGGAACAAATTGTCCCTTGGAGCCCCCAGAGGGTGCATGACCCTGCTGGGTTTTGGACTCGCCTCCAAAACTGTGAGACAATAAATTCCTGTTGTTTTCAGCCACTTTGTAGTACTTTGTTACAGCAGTCCCAGAGAACTGACATAGCTTGGTTCCAGGCTTAATTTAAAAGTCATTTGTCCTAGGAAAATCTCCAATGATCTATGTCACTTCCCTGGCTGTGCTGAGTGCACTCAGGTGCACTGCCCTCCTCTCAGCTCCCCAGGCCATTTTACCACTCAGAGGACTCCAAGCTGTGACTTGAGCCTCTAATACTGAGCTCATATTGGAAGTGATGCATGGTCAAGTTACCAAACATCTATGTCTACCAGCCCTAAGGGGTTCCTTGCAAATCTTGAGAATCCATCAGCAACTGGGGAGTAAGTGGGAGTTCGTTAGTCTCTGATGTTCTACAGCCAGAGACTTGTGTGTCACCCTTTACAGGGTACATATAAGATGCCACAATATACACACACTGCTGGGGAAGGATGCAATGACAGAGTGTTCCGGAGTCAAGAGCCCTGGGAGCTGGTGGCAGCTGTCCATGCTGCTGAACACACCTTTCCTGCCCTACATCCTGTCAATGGTCAGCACATCAGAGATAAAGGCACCATCCACAGGGGTGGCTTCTGGTGAGCCACAAACCCGACTGTCCCACCTGCCCTGTTTTTCCTGGCTGCTGGAGCCCTCACACGGCTGGGTGCTCTGCTCACCCCAGGAGCAGGAGTAGCACTACTGTTAACACTCACGAGCACTGTCCAGGCACCAGGCACCTTCCATGCCCTTCACATGCAGTAACTCATCTGATCTCAGGACAACCCTAGAGGATGTCAAAACTTTTATCCGTACACTGCTGATGAAGGATTTGCAAGTTCAGTATTTCCTGGAGTCATAGAGCCGGCAGTAGAGGAGCTGAGATTCAACGCCAGGCTCTCAACTTTGAGAGCCAGAGTCAGACTCAGTCAGGGTCCCAGACCTTCATGAGGATCATCCTTGAGTGCTGACTCGGTCTCATCCTCAGAGGCACTAGGTGAGACTCTGGAGTGTTCCCTACAGTGCCACCCTCGGGGCCTCTGGTTTGGAAGAAACAGCAGCCAGGTGTTAACATCTGGTCTCCTAGTCTAGTACGCAAACTATCAGAAGCTACTGCTGCTGCTTCCCCTGCTCCTCTCTCCCCTCCCCTCTTCCTCCTCCACTTCCTCCGTCTTCTCCTTCTCTGAAAAAATACTTACTGAATACCTACAATACTAAAGGACCTATGTGAGGCACTGGGAATACAGCATTGTAGAGGAGACTCAGAATAGTATTATGGGATATAAACAAGTAAAGAGGCAAAAAAGACATAAATTTTATACTCATTGCTGGTGCAGGGGAGGAAGAGATTTCCTTGGTGGGCTACTTTGTTTATCCTAATAAAAATCTGTCTTTTAAACACCAAGGATGAAGAACAGCTGTAGATCTGTGAACAGTGGTCACAGCAGTCCTGAGCGGTGAATGCATTCCACAGTTCACCTGCAGACTGAACGGCAGGGCTCAACTTCAGCATGAGGAGAGATGTTTAGCATGCAGACATCACAGCCTCTAATGGACAGTGTCACCTGCCCTTCCCCTGTGCCTGCATGTCCCCCTCTCTGCTGCTCTCCTTGCCCTCCTTCCCTTACTGACATTCCCATCTGTCTACATCTGTCCACGTCTGTCTGTCTCCCTCCCTTACCACTGCCGTGCACCTTCCATGAAACTGAGATAGATTTTTTAAATGTTTGTTTCATCTCTGAACAAAACTTTATAGTCCCTGTTTTAATTAAAATCTGAGCAGTGCCAAAATAGCATAAAGTACGGAATGAGTATATAAAACTGTCCATAGGAAAAGTCAGGGAGAAAATGCTGGAAGGGATGGTTCTTGGTGGTGGGTTTACGGGTTCCATGTCATTTATCTCTCTGTTTAGGCTATTCTGCACTGGGAAAACTTTCCAGACCCTTGAAAATGAGTGCAATTTTAACAATTCAAGTGTCTTCAGGATTTTATACATCTTTTTTCTTTACAGAGAAATCACTAAAGAAACTTAACAGCCCATTTCTTTAGTATGAGTCATTGATGTGTTTCTATGGGTTGGTAAAAAGAATAGATGTCCCCATCTTGGCCTGAAATAGAAAAAACAGAGAATTGGAATATTTGATCCTTTAAATAGAAACAAGTTCAATTTCAAGGGGTTAAAAAATAAAAAAGCCAAGAGATACAGGTAAATGAGGAACAAAAAGCATCCAGTGAGTCAAGGGCTATAGACAAGGTGACCTGGAGTGCTGGGCGGGAGGAGGGGGGAGTGTTGGAGTCCTGGGGGGTAGATCGGCCCCATCACTTACCTTCCAGTTCTGAAAGTCAGGGCAAACTTGAATTTTTTTTAATTTTATTCTTTATTTTTTAATTTATTTCAAGAAAATATGAGACTACAAACATTTTGGTTGCATTTTATATCTTTGCCTCTCCCTAGCAAGGGTTAGAAGTATATTTGCTCTCTACACTTACGATAAAGGTCTGATAACAAGAATCTATCTAGAACTCAAAAGAATTAACAAGAAAAAAATCAAATAACCCCATCAAGAAGTGGGCAATGGAAATGAACATAAACTTTTCCATAGAAGATAGAATAATGGCCAGCAAACATATAAAAAAATGCTCAACATCTCTAATCATTAGAGAAATGCAAATCAACACCACAATGAGATATCACCTAACCCCAGTGAAATTGACCTCTATCAAAAAATCCCAAAACAACAAATGCTGGTGAGGATGTGGAGAGACAGGAACACTCTTACACTGCTGGTGGGACTGCAAATTAGTGCAACCTTTGTGGAAAAGAATTTGGAGATACCTCAAAGAGCTAAAAATAGAAATACCAAAAATAAATAAATAAAAAGAAGAAAAAAATTATAAATACCATTCGATCCAGCAATAGCATTATTAGGCATCTACCCAAAAGAACAAAAGTCATTCTATAATAAAGACATCTGCACCCGAATGTTTATGGCAGCACAATTCACTATTGCAAGGACGTGGAAACAACCGAAGTGCCCATCAATTCATGAGTGGATTATTAAAATTTGGCATATGTTTACAATGGAATATTACTCAATTTTAAGAAACGACAGTGAGCTAGCACCACTTATATTATCGGATTGAGCTTGAACCCATTATCCGAAGTGAGGTGACACAAGATCGGGAGAATGGGCTCCACGTGTACTTGCCATCAAATTGGTACTGACTGATTAAGACTATGGTGCTCAAAGGGAGGTGGTGTTCACCAGGGATTCAGGGGTGAGGGGATAGACCCATACCTCTAAACTTGAATTTTTTTGACCCTCGCTTGTCTTATCTTTAAATGGGGAGAATAACCCTGAACTTACAGATTGCTTTCTTTCCTTCACACCCTCTCTTTTTTACCTGGCTAGTTCCCACTCTTCCTCTAATCTCCATTCACGTGGAACTTCCTCTCGGGAGCCTTTTTCTGTTGCCCTCATCAGCTGCACCCCCCTGCAGGCGGGCCCCCACAGCACCCACACTGCCCACCTGCTTGCCCACTGTGAGTTTCCACCATGAGGGGTTTTAAATGGCCTGTTCCCTCATTACTTGCTGAGCTCCTAGGCAAGTGAGAGCTAAAAACTATATCCCCCAAATCTAAAGCATAGTGAGTTCTCAGTAAACATTTTCTGTAAGATAATAGCCCCCCAATGGAGATAAAGTCGCCCATTCTACTGAGACAAACAAGCAATAATAAATAATTATCGATAATAATGTATAATATATAATACATAAGGTATATAATATACCTTATGTAATAAGAGTAATAAGAGTACATAATGTATAATTATTAAAATAATTTTAAATAAATATATATGTGTGTGTGTGCATACACACACACGTGTCCAGGCAGATGGCATAGCAAGGGCAGAGGCCCTGCAGTGGTGAGGAAGGAGATCAGCTTGGCTGGACAGTGTAGCTCATGTGCCACATTCTGGTCAACAGCCCATGACAGCCCTGGGTGATTCCATATCCATCACCTGTCTTGATCTCCTGAGTAGTCCAAATGTCTCAAGAGATCTCCAAGTCATCTGGGCATGTGGTGGGCAGTCTCTAAGATGCTCCCATTATCCATGGCCCCTGATATCACACCCCTCTTCAATCCCCTCCCCTTGAATGTGGCGTGAATGTAGTGACTTGCTCCTAATGCAAGGAGTAGGTTGGAGTGATGAGATGTTACTTCTGGGATTAAGATAGAAAAAGACTTTAGCGTTCTTCTTAGGGGCCCTGTCTCATGCTCTCCCTCATTCTTCCTTGGATCACTAGCCCTGGGGAAAGCCCTGTGGGGAGGGACTCAGGACTGCTAAAAGCCACATGGGTGAGCATGGAAGCAGACCCTCCCTCCCCACTCCAGCCCTCAGATAAGACAGTAGCCCCAGCAACAGCTTGACAGCAGCACACAAGAGACCTTGAGCCAGAGGTACCCAGTACCCAGTAAGCCATGTCCAGATTCTTAACCCAGAGAAATTGTATGATAATAAATATTTATTGTTTCTTTGTTTGTTTGTTTGTTTGTTTTTTGAGATAGGTTCTTGCTTTCTTCCATAGGCATGAGGGCAATGGCATTATCATAGTTCACTGCAACCACAATCTCCTAGGCTCAAGTAACTCTCCTGCCTCAGCCTCCCAAATAGCTGGGACTACATGCATGTACCACCACGTCTGGCTAACTTTTCTATTTTTTGTAGAGTTAGTTTTGTAGTTTGTTGCTCAGGCTCGTCTCAAATTCCTGACATCAAGTGATCCTCCCACCTTGGCCTCCCGAAGTGCTAGGATTACAGGTATGAGCCACCACACCTGGCCAGTATTTATTGTTTTAAGCTGTTAAATCATGGACTTTTTCATTAAGCAGCAATTGACAACTATAGATAACTAATCTAGGTCACAATGGCATTGACATAGTCACTGATTTGGGGAAAAACACTGTCTCAGATCTATCTTAAGGAAGTCACTGATTTATATGCCCATCATTCTTACTTCCCACCACTCACCTGATTAGTGCCCTGAAATGATTTTGTTAGCACAAGGAGTGGCCAAGACCAGCATAGGAGAGATTAAGTGTGAAGGCTGACAAGGAAATTCTGTCCAACTGCTACTTCGCTATAGAGCTTTGGTAAGTCACTTAACTTTTCTGAGCCTCAGTTTCCACATCTGTAGAATGGGAATGTGCTGGCCTCCTCCTCAGCATTCTTTTCAGATTCAATGAGATAATGACCATGAACATGCTTCAGTTGTGATAGAGCCAACCATCTCAGGGGCCAGAGAATGAGCTCAGAAAAGTTAACAGCACTCACCCAAGACCACCCAGTTTCCCCAGGCTAGTGTGTCAGGATCTCAGTCAGAACTCCATCAGAAAGGCAGCCCAGAGATACAGCAGGCATTCTGCCCCTGCAGAAGGCACGCATTGCATGGTTGCTTGGACAGCTCTGACACGCAAAGTGTGCCACTGCCCACTCCTGAGCACTAGTTCAATCTGCTGGGGACACACGGAGACAATGAGTCAATCCCTTTGCCATATGAGAGCCCTTCAGGAGTGAGAAGTTGGTGACCTAGCAGCAGCTTCTCCTATTCTCAGTTTTCTGCACTCCTGGCCACACTTTGCCAGCTGGTTCTTGAATCCTTCCCTATCCTTATCTTCGCACACAGCACCCCGTTTATGTTCTCATGGTGTCAAACCAATTAAACTGTCCTGCTTCTGGCGACCAAGGCTTTGCTCAAGATGTCCCCTCCACATAGAATTCTCTTCATCATCCTTGCCTGGCCCAACTTGCCATTCTCCTCCAAGAAGCCTTTCTAGGACTCACGCCCTCAGCCTGGCTGGACCCCTCCCTGCTGCAGCAGCTGCCCCTCCTGCCACGCTCACTTCTAGTTCATTGCATCGCTGTGCCTCGCTGCGTGTTTGTGGGTCTGCTCCTGGTACTGAGCACCTTGAGTGCTGCGAAGGGGTGTGGTTCATCTCCGAATCCTCGACATTTGTTCATAGTGAGAAGATGGATGGATGGATGGATGGATGGATGGATGGATGGATGGATGATGAGCAAAGGAACAGGGCCCGTTTCTTACATCACAGTGTTCCCTGGCCGCTCATCCCCAGTGCTATCCTCCTGGGGAGGTGTACTTTGTAAAGAGGCTTCTGTGATCTTCTGTCATGGCCTAAAGTAGAGCAAGCCTTACCCACCACCTCTCTGAGCCCCGTAGGTACAAGTGTCATTACTTCACTGGTAAGACAGTTCATAGAGGGAGAGAGAGAAAACGAAAGAGAGAATGAGCCTGGGTTAAAACATGTCTACACTTCCTGGCCTTATAAATATTTCATCAGTAAGTAAGATTCTGTCCCACATAAATGCAAACTCTGGGGAAAGGGTCTTAGGAAAGCTAGGAGTCAGCATTTTAAGAAGTTGCTTCCCTTTACAAACATAATACCTTTTCGCTATAATTAATGTGGAAAATAGACATACATAGAAGAAAGAAAAATGAATGTATTACTCAAAGTTTCATGACCCAAAAGCAATTGTTTGTAGTATTTGATAAATTTTCTATGTAAAGATGTTGCGTATTTTCCATGATTCGAATGATATTACGTATTCTATTGTGCACCTTGATTTTCTTTTTTTCCTAAACACAGTAACAAAGGATTTTTTTCCTGTGTTATTATGAACTTGTTATGAAATCAAATATTAATGACACATAATATTCCATCCAGGGCATGTACCACCTTGTAATCCTTCAAAAAACTTACAGTCTAGTGGTGGAGACAGACACAGTTGATTTAAATCTTCCTGCATTGCTGGGCATTCACATTGTTTCAAACTTTCTCACTATTAGAAATGATGTCACAGGAACTTATATGTCTAACATCAAATTCTTTCCTTAGGTAAGTTTCTCAGAAAGGCAAATAATAGGGAGAGGGGATGAACTTTCTATGGCTCTTTATACCTATTTCCAGTTGTTTTCTAAAAGGACTGTACTTAAGTCATCTCCCTGCAGTGGGACATGATTGCCTGTCTCCCGTGCTCCCCAAGCCGGGGGGGCTGTAATGGTGCTTATAGGCAGGAGGACCTCAGAAATACCTAATCATGGCAAGGCAGCAGGGGAAAGCCAACACATAGTGGGATATTCAAGAGCATTTCTTGAATATCCCAACCTTCAGCCCAAGCCAGGTCATATTGGTCAGATACTGAGGCTACTTAATGCTCCCCTTCTTTATCCCACTGCCTCTTCCTGACTACAGCCCCCACCCCTCACCCCCACCCCTGATGCCTAGCCTGGGTCACACGACAGCCTCCACATTTCTGGCTTCTATCCATCCTGTTGGCTTTATTCCCCATTTTTCCAAAATTAAAAATCCGAAACCAAATCATCTTAGACATTTTTCAACGGCTGCCCAATGTCTTACACCCAAAGCTTTCCATCATGCTCCCTCACTTCTCTCTAGTCTCACCATCTGCTCTGCACCCCATCCCCTCACTCTGTAACAAGCATTCACTAGATGCCTGCGACAGGCCTGGGCGTGACTGATGGGACACAGGCAGTAAGGGCGAGCTCCTGTCCTCGGGGGCTCTCAGTCTATACAGGAACCAAAGGGTGACAGCCCAGGGCGACAGGGTCCAGCAGAGTGTAATGGGAGGCAAGGCATGGGTGTCAGGGCTCCTTGCTTTTCACTTAAAGATTCCATCCTTTCCAAATAAAAATAGGTGATTTCAAAAGAGATTTAGATCTAGACTCCAAATGCAAAATCAGAGAGAAACCAGCCAAGAGGGGGTATAATGGCTTCTCAGGTCAAGAACTGTACAGTCAGGACCTACTTGACAAATGACGGGCTGGCACCAATTGGTCACATGCTGGTCGCTGGTTTGGGACTCAGTATACATTTCTACAGACATGGAGTTCACAGCATATAAGGGCTCCACTGGGTCCCCAAAGCCTAGTGACCTTGCAGTTTAGGAGTCACAGTGTAGACACCATTGATAGAGTAGATGCATTGGGCTCACCGTGAGGATAAAAGTCAACATGTCTAGGCCTGTGCCTGGCATACAATAACTTACTCAATGTATGCCATCCTCACCTTTTGGAGTTTGATTCTGTGCCATAAGGCTGAGCTCAGAAGTCTGACAGCATAGAAATGAACTTTGCAAACCACTAACCAAGAGAGAAACTTCATAAAATGCACATTGTATTCTTATCATCTAAATATTTTCTCAAATCAATTCAATATAGTGAAGACAGGAACCATCTTGGGTCTACATAAGGATGAGCCAGGTAAGGGGAAAAGTTTAGTGGCAAATCTCAGATGGTCAAAGAGTTGGAGAAATAAATGCTTCTATAATTTCCTTTCTTTCCAGATTTACTGAGGACCTTCGGGGTGTTGGGCAGAGTGCAATGGGGAGCGATTTGTATGCACCATCCATTTTACTTCTCACAGTGACCCTCTAAGAGTGAGTACTGCCATGCCTAGGAGGACCCCAAATGTCAGGCGGCTTAGGCACGGCTCCAAGTTCACACGCTAGTGTACAGGTGGGTTTGGCTCCCGCATGGGGCAGTGGCTGGGAGCCCAGACCCAGGAGTCTGACTGTCCGGGTTGAAATCCCAGCACTGCTATCTCCTACCTGTGTGACTGTGGACAAGCCACATGCCCTCTTTGAGGGATAAGAAAATGGGGACCATGGTGGCACTGACCTCAGAGGGCTGCTGGAGGACTAATTACTACATGATAGCGCCTAGCTCAGAAGTGTGCCTGACACACGCGTGCTGTTCATTTCACTCATATTGCTGTTGCTGTGATCAACACTCTTTGGAAGCTGCTGGTTGGACAGTGGTGCGTGGAGGGAAGCCGAGCGAGTGAGAACACTCACTAGCCTCAGCCCAGCATGGCGCCACCAGTCCAGAATTCCCATCTGTGCTCTTCGGAACATGTTGGTTGTTTGTCAGCAGATGCCCTTTCTTGTCGAGGGGATGTTGACACAGAAAAAAAACAGAGCTGCTTCTGGCACGAATGAGCCTTCCCTTATGGGGCTTATATAATGTGGGGCGGGGGCGGGTGGCCAGCTTGGGCTCAGGAAACCTCAGGAGAGGCCAGTGCTGAGAAAGAGGAGGGACCACTGGGTAAACCCATTAAAGAAGCTGTGTGCACACTGAAAAATCCCTCTTTCCACATTATAAAAGTGCCTGGAATAAGTTGGAAAAGGCATCAGAATTGGAATTGAGAAACCTGGACTCTAGTTATTGTCCTACCACTAATAGGGCAGCTGTGCGGACTCAGGCCAGTCTCTTCCCCTCTCTGGGCCTTAGGTGTCTCCTCTGAACAATGTAGGCGTTAGGCCCTTCTAGATATGAAGTAATAAATTTTGTTAAAGAATAAGAATCTATGTTGTATGTTACCTTCTACCTCATTCCATTCAGTCGTCCATTCATTCATTTATCCAATCATTCTACCAATTCAGAGTGGGTGATGTAGAGGACCCCCTCATACCTCAAGATTCTAAACTAAATGAGTTTGCCCTTTGTCAATTCCAAATGCAACTCATTCCCTCTGTCACCTGTGAACCCCCAAGATTTCTCCCTGGGTGAGGTCTCTGTGCTGCTACGAACTGCTAGGTACCATGGTCAGCTCCTTCACTGGTTTCTTCAAAAAATCCACTCACACTAAACATTTTATCAGTTTAGATCCTTAAAATTGGGGGTGGGGGAAGTAGAGACATGGGGAGGGTTACATGACAAGCAAACAGCCTCTGTCTTCTGGTTCCGCTCTGTCCCCTCTTCCCAGTGCTTTGCCATCACCAGGAAGTCCAAATCTTTCTGCCTCCGTTAGGCAGAGTAGCTTCCCCTTTTGCCAAAGCCCAGGCCTCTGGAGACCCCACAACCTGTGAATAGAGAGGGGTGGCTTTTATTGGCAAACTTGTAAACCCAAACCCGTGGGGGCGCCCAGTGGTACAAAGGCATTTGCTGTAAAGAAATTCGCTCTTCTTAAGGAGCAGACTAGATTCCAAGTAGTAAAAGGTAGTTTCCTTCATCACAACTATATTGAGCACCTACTAAGCATCAGGAAGTAGAATGGATACTTTCAAGGATTTTTCGGATATAACAGCCACTAGCCACATGGGTTTATATAAATTTAAATTAATTACAATTAAATCACATTTAAAATTTGGTTCTAGTTGCAGTAACCACATTAAACATGCTCAATGGTCACATGTGGCTAGCGGCTACCATATTGGATAGCATAGATATGGAACATTTCCATCTTCTCAGAAAGTCCTACTGGACAGCTCTGGTCTAGGAGGGGCAAAGACAGGAAAGAGAAAGTTACGTCAGTCAGGAGGCAAAACATCAAACACTAAGGAAGAGGTCTCCTTCTCTTGAGCGCAGGATTAACACTTCACTTGCAGGCAGGAATCATTGATAAACCTCAATGGAAGAGGTACCTACTGGAGAGTTGGCTCATTCAGTCTTTTGCAACCTTAAAGTAAGATGAGGAGTTGCATCCATGCAGCTGAAGGTAAATTCTCTCCATCTCAAGAGGTTCAGCTCAAATGCCTCCTCTTTCCATATGCCTTCTTCCCTTCACTTCTGAGCTCTTCATCTGGTTCACAACAGCCACACCAAAAGACATGCTACCCTGCATCACAATCATGTATATGCGTGTCTTATGATCCCTTCCATCATGAGCTCCTTCACCACCCTCGGTTCCTACATGGCAATTTGATAACTTAATGCATGAATGAATGAGTCAGTGAAAAATGAGTGAATAATTGAATAAACAAAGAAATAGATAAAAGCACGCACAGCGGTCCATGCCACTGTAGGCTTAATCCAGACCTGGTTCCTCTGTCATAATCCTATCCAATCACTGTTGAACTTGGAGAGGTTAAGGCTTTCTGTCAGCTGCCTGGTTACCATCTCTCTAATCTTAGAAACCTGTGGAAAAAGACACACGCGGGGCGTACCCACCTCTAATCACTCTGGGAAATGCCTATACAAAACTCTCATGCAACCATGCAGTTTTTACTAGGCAAAAATAACTCTCATGAGTCACATTCTTTTCCTTAATAAATGGGATATTTTTGCATGCCCAGAAACATCCCTACTTTTCCACACAATCCTCTTTCTTTCTATTCCTGCTCCTTTGAGACTTTGAGGAGAATTGTTCTTTCTGCTTGTTGAAGCAAAACCCTCTCCATGTGTCCTTGATCCAATCAATAACCTCCTGCTTGGACTGGGTGTTTGACTGACCAACCACTGCGGCTTCCTCTGCCCAATCTCTTGTCTACTGTTGCCCATGATCAAGTTTCTGTAAATTCAGCTGGAGGATGACATCCCTTTACCATCTTTCTAAGATGCCCTAAACTCAATTGATTACCCTTGGCTCAAAACTAAACCACGACCCTTTCTGTCTTTCTTTTACTATCAAATCTCTTAAAAGAGGCACTGTGCCTTCACCTCCCACTCATCCTGATGTCCAACTCTGTCCCTATCCATTGACATTTCTTTTCTAAGAACCACTGTCCCCATTTTCATTACCCAAAACACCATCCAATTTTCCAAATTTTCTCTTTCTCCAATGTGGTGCCAGAGTGGATAAGGGAATAAATAGGTCAAAGGTGGCCAAGAGGCAGCCCACAGGCAGAATCTGTGAATGTGTTTTGTTTGGTGGATAAGGTATTTTAGAAATAGGAAAGTTAACATAAAAATCCAGATTTTCCCCCTCTTATGACAAATAAGATCCTGCAAACTCTCATTCACACTAAATAGCAATTAGCAGAAGCAGCAGTTGCTCTTTTTAGAGAAGATAGAGTTTGCCATTTCCTGGCAAGCCCCACTACTCCCTATTGTCTCACTCTAGCCAGGCACCTGTAGGCATTTGGGTTTCTAACCGCTGGATTGCAAAGGTTCAAACTCATAATAACAATGTGCTTTTCTCTCCCTTTAAAACAAAAAGTGTTTCAATAGCTCTGAAGCTGTAATTATAGCAAATCTGAATATCACTGAACAAACTGAGCATGAATTATATGTAATTCTTACTTGTAAGATATGGCTTTTATTCCCCTATCACCTCCATTCCAATAATCAAATTTTCTCACACATTCTGGTCTTTTCTTAATCAGCTATTTAATACATATGTGTCAAAGAAAGCACAAGGCCACTTCTTCAAGGCCAGCGTGCTGATCAGTATGAGCTTTCCAACAAGCTGATGCCTCTTCCTGAGTGTGCTGAGGCCATTGCAGTATGCACAGGGCTTAAACCCAATCCTGCTCTAACAATGCACATATTGCAAGGACTGCTCACCTTTTCATTCTTAAAGTACTCTCCCACCCTCATGGGGGATTACTATGTTCCATGGATTTGACTGATCAATTCATTCATTCATTCTCACATCACTAATTCATTATTTATTCATTAAGATTTTATTGAGAGTACACTGTGTTCCAAACCCTGTGCTAGGCACAGGTAAGACACATCTTTGTTTACACCCTTCTCATGATGTCTTCTACATTATACTTCCTACATTATATTTATCTGCATCTACACCTTGGCATAATAATTTAAAACAAATGCCCAGGCCTAATCTGTGTCCCATGCACCAAGCTGGGAAAATAGACCCAGGAAGACTCCATAAATGCTTACAAAATTAAATTGGATCTGTGGACCCAAAGCTGGCAGAGGATGGAGAAGATGGAAGCTTTCTGAACTCACAGGAATCAATCCCAAGGCTCCAGCCTGCCTCACTGGTGCCATCTGGGCTGAGTCATGGGCCAGTTAAGCAAGGCAGGAGGAGGACCACCACCAAGGTGCTGCTGGTGGCTTCCCAGAGGCCTGCCAATGAGAGATCGGTTCTCCAGCTACTCCGACCACCCAAGAGATCTTCCCTCCCTGACATCCCAAGCTGGATGTGACATTCCTGTGGGGACCACCACCTGGTGTCCTGGGGGATGCTGCTTGTGGCTCTCCAGCCTCTACAGTGTGCAGTTCTGTAGAACTACATTCCTCAGTTCCATATTTTCTTTTCCACCCTGGAATGAAAGACATATCTGCACCAAATCTGCTCAATGAAGAGGACAGGAAATGAAATGAGATTTGCAGCCAAGATACTACTCCTCTTTCCAATTTAAAGACTGTGGCTGAACAGATGAAAGATAGTCTGATAAGTTTCATATGTTCTCTGTGTTTAAATCAAGCTTGTTGCTGAGCAACAACTGGCCTCTGCACACAGGTGCATTTGGTGAGAAATCGAGACCCCTTTGGAGGCATGATTTGAGTCAGTGCACAGGTATATTATGGGAGATAACCAGGGAGGAAAAGGGATTCTCCCACCATGCACTATAATGCCATCCAATGATACCAGATTGCAAGGATACTTACAGAGTATTGTAGGGTCAGTACCCTATTCCCTAATAATAGAAATTTATTATTAGTCCTCACATTTACTAAACATTTAACATCCTTCCTAGTAATTTCACGAATGCATCATATTCAAAGACATCGCCAAAGCTAGATCTACACATGGTCCAGAGGGACACTATCTACCAGGTGCCATTTGAGGAAACTGCAGCTCTTCCTTCCCCTTTGTCTCTACCACAAGCATCTATTCCGTCGGCAGACTATGGGCCTGGAATTTTCAAGCCTAGAATTCCTCTTGAAAGGTCCTAATAAAGAAACATATTGATGAGTGCATTTTGTGTAGGCTCACAACATTATGAGGAGGAAAAACAAAACAAAGTGTCTTAAATAGAGGAATGAATTGATTACTGAATATGATGAAAAAGGCAAGGGCACTGGAAGGGCACAGATCTGGATTTGAACGCAAAGACTAATCCAGATCTCACACAGGTGTCATGTGGATTAATGGAAATTGTGCGTAAGGCATTAGTCATATATTTAGAGATAAATAAGACAAGCAAGTCATGAGTTTGTTCTAGGCGCTGAGCACCGCCCCAAGCACTTTCCCTGCACTGACTCACTGATTCCACAAGAAACCCCATGGAGTGATGCTATCACGACCCTCACTGTGCAGAAGAGGAACCTGAGGCCCAGAGGAGCAAAAGAACATGCCCAGGCTCACACACTCTTCAGGGAATCTCCAGAGCCCAGAAAACCACAGCATGGCTAGTGGCTGTGTTTACATTCCTGGGAAAGACCACGACGTAGGCTACAGGCTCAGGGTATAGGAAACTGATGAGAATACTTGTGCGGAGGTAACAGGCAAAGTCAAGGCCCATGTGGTAGGAGCAAAGGAGACTGGAGAACACGTGGGTGGAGTCCACCGGGGAGGACGGAGCTAGGTGCCGTGGGTGGGGCGACCTGAGGACAGGGCTTCCTGGAGGCTTGGGAGAAGGGGAAGAAGAGGTGTCAAGAGACAAAGGATGTGAAGTAACCACAAAGAAGAGGATAGAGAGTTGACATAGAGTGACCAGTCTCTCCTGGTCAGCCTTGCAGGCAACACTCAGCTCTGCAGCCAATGGTGCAGTTTTACTAGACCATGCTCCAATTTGGTGGGCTGATCAAGGGACACTAAGTGGTGACCCTAACTTGCTGAGGGGCTTCAGGACACTGATATTTATTGCCCTGATGAAATTTAGAATAGAACTGACTCAGAAGTCGGAAATGATGATTGGGGTTCTGGTTAAAACACAAAGTAGCTATATTCACTCACTGTCGCTCATGTGTTTCACAGACTCGACCCATTCTGCTTTCCTTAGATCTGCCTTAAGTATTAAAAGAAAAATACAATGAAGGTAAATACACATGGAACCTTGGAAAGAGTAAGTAAAACTGAGGGAAAGTGATGGTTCAGGAACTTACTAAAGGAGCTAGCTGATACTGAAAGCCTACACCATGCCAGACCTGGGGAAGGCACTGGGGATGGAATGACCAAAGTAGTTTTCACCCATGGAATACCACCAGGCCAGGATGAAAGAGACTGCACAAATAATTACATGAGTACAGTTGTGATAAACACTATGAAGCAAAAATCCTGAGTACAGTGACAGAATACACTTTGGAGGAAGGCAACAAAATTGGGTTGAATCCTGTCTTGATACTTCCCACCTGAGGGATTTTTTTTCCCACTACATAACCCAATCTGGGTCTCAGCAACCTTATTGCTGAAATGCAAGAGCCTTTGAGGGTGGTGGGGTAAAGAGATGATGATCATAGAAGTTTGCATGTAGTAAGAGCTCAATAAATAGTTCTTACATACTGTGGATAAGGCCATAACAACATTGACCATGATAATGATGATGATGATAATAGAATGATGATGATGATGGAATAGTGATGATGGTGATGACAATGGAATGGTGATGATGGTGATGATGATGTTGGTGATGATGGAATGGTGATGATGGTGATGATAATGGTGATGGAGGAATGGTGATGATGCTGGAATGGTGATGATGATTAAGATGATGCAACGGTGATGATCGTGAAGATGATTCAATGGTGATGATGGTGAAGATGATGGAATGGTGATGATGGTGAAGATGATGGGATGGTGATGATGGTGATGACGAAATGGTGATGATGGTGATGATGATGGAATGGTGATGATGATGATGATGGAATGGTTATGACAGTGACGATGATGGAATGGTGACTGATGGTGACTGAGGATGCTGGTAGTAGTGATGCTATGTCAGGGCATGACCATCACTGGTCCCATTCTGCCCTTCACAGAGGACCCACAGGGGCTACTCTACAAGTGAGTTTGGAACTTGGAAGTCTATGTGGGTGTCCTTCTTGGGCTTTCATCTTCCAAAAAGGCAAACTAGCATTCCGACACTGGTTTTCTCCAGCTACATAACTTCTGGCCTCCGCTCATGAAAGTGCCACCTCACTCTGAGAAAATGCCAGCCTCTTTGAGGTGAGCTGGAGCCTAGGGAGGCAGAGGCGGGAGCATTTCCAAAGGTCAGAATGACTCAGTCATCCTCTGAGAAGCCTTGGGTGATAGAGGAGGTGATGCTGTCAGCACAAGGAAATACTAGGGCCCTCTTCACCACTTTTCATCATGACTAAAAGCTTGCCTCACTATTTTTTGGCCCTCTTCTGCAAGTCTAATCAGGGAACCTAGATGCTTTCTATATTTGAATTGCAACTAATGGTTCAACTCCAAAACCTCTTAGCAAACTCTTCAATGTTTGCTTAGACAAATTTCCCCAGAGGGAAGCTGGAAGGAAAACTGGCGCCCAAGGAGCTTCAGGGTCTTCCACCAGCCAGCCTTGCATAGTCTGCAGGTCAGAGCCTGGAGAGGAGAACAGCAAGTCCCATTTGGAAGCTGCTCCCTCCAACCTGTGCTCTCTAGGGGACAAGAGTAGAGCTGTCCCAAATACAGAACAGCTGCTTCATAAGGAAGGGAAGCTTGTAAAACTTGGAGATGCTAGAAAGACAGCATCTGGAACAGAACAGACTGAGCTAAGGAGGAGGGCCGCAGTCCAGGGCACACAGTTGAACGGAACTGCCTCTAGGTGAAGATGTGGCAGTTTTGCCATCAGCCTCTACTGTCTCATGCTACCCGATCCACACATACCTGACCCTGTAGATATGTGAGGATGTGTCCCTGGGATGGGTGTGTTTAAAGATTCTGGCCCTATGATCCATGGTTCTCAGAAACAAGATGTGGCAGACAAAGCACCCAAGAATCAATAGCCATGGATTCTAATCCTGACTTTGCCAGGAACACGTGGTGAGACCCCTGCCAAGTCCCTTGCTCTCTCTTTTAGCCATTGAATATTTCAAGTACCCTTTTTTTTACCTTTCAGCTACCTTAAAGTGCTATAATACTGGAAATACTGAATTTGGGTGCTTTGCTTTTTGCTAATGCTCTCATGCTGAGAAAACAACAGTGAACATCATGGTCGTGTTCTCTTACCTTGTAGAACTATTTGCTAGTGGGGGAAGGAGTAGAAGAAGGTAGAAATAAATACTTAAGCTGACACACAATAGCAAATGGAGACAAGTGCTGTAAGGTGAGAGGACAGGTCCCTCAGAGCGAAGACAGTAGCCGCCTAATTTATTTAAATGACTACGTCAAAGAAGATCTTGTTTGAAAGATACAATCTTTAAACTGAGAAAGGAAAGATTGGGTAAGATTTATCCAGGTAAAAAGATAAACTATTCCACTATTCCAGATAAGTGGATCAGCACATGAGGATGCTCCAAAGCAGA
Source organism: Microcebus murinus (assembly GCF_040939455.1). Lineage (NCBI taxonomy): Eukaryota > Metazoa > Chordata > Mammalia > Primates > Cheirogaleidae > Microcebus > Microcebus murinus. Next base: position 35,409,057 of record NC_134110.1, on the reverse strand, counting down.
AAAGAGCTTGACACTTCTCCTAGCCTCTATTACACTTCCTATGTTGCAATTTACACTGAAATACTACATAATAAGGTCTGTGATCTTTTCCTACAAGTTAACTCTAATTCACACTCTAGGGGTATTGAATTACTATTTTCAGCTTCTAATCAAAAACCAGTGCTGCGAGGATTACAAACCAGGGTATGAACTGCCCTAATTTGGAATCAACACCTTCAGAGGTGGTTACTTAGCACTTAAAACATACCTGTGTAAATTTACACCAGACGGTTTGCTGACTTGCATAAGGGCTGTTAAAAATAATTTTTTATGAGTAAAATGAATAGTATTTACATCTGGAAAGCCCTACAATCTCGGGTCTCCCTGCTGCTTGGGAAATCCAGCACTGTGCTGTCCAACAGAACTTTCTGTGACTGGGAAACAATCTATATCTGTGCTATCCACTATGGCAGGGGTCCTCAAACTTTTAAAACAGGGGGCCAGTTCACTGTCCCTCAGACCGTTGGAGGGCTAGACTATAGTTTAAAAAAGAACTATGAACAAATTCCTATGCACACTGCACATAACAAACAGGCAAAAACACCCGCATGTGGCCCACAGGTTGTGGTTTGAGGATGCCTGCACTATGGTGTCACTAGCTACGTGACTTGAATGAGCACTTGGAATGTGGCTTGAGAGAAATGGATAACCTAAATTTAGGTGGATAACCTAAATTTTAATTGCATTTAATTTTAATTAATTTAATGTAAATAGCTGCATGTGGCTAGTGGCTACCATATACTATAGGTCAGAGCCTAACTGATCCATCTTCCCTCCTCTTCATGGAGGGACCTGTTGTCTGATTGGACCACAAAGCTGACAAGTCCTGCTTCAAAATATCACTGTGTACACCTCAAATGGGCACTAAATTGTTTGCCACTAAATAGTTTGCAATACGGTTAATTTGTTTGCTTTTCTTTCTATATGTGTGATAATGTCCACATTGTTGGCAGAATTTAGTCCTAAACATGCTTTTGTTGTAACATAGCATGTGTGAGTGAGGTTGTAGAGAGGATCCATACAGTCTACCCCCAACACCCCCAGGGCCCACCCATCACTAGCTACAAGAAATTATTAATAGTCACCAAAATAATCTGACACTTGTATAAGAGCCAGATTGAATCGGATCTGTTTTCAACAGCCTCAGTTTCCTTGCCTATAAAAGCAGGAATTTAAGCTAGACACTAGGTGGTCCCTGAAAGCCCTTCCAAACTTCCCTAGAGTGGAACTTGTTATAGAAATGCAAATTGTCAGAGCAAGGAAAGATTCAGCCAGGCCCCTGATGCCCAGATGGGTGAAGTGGCCTACCCAGGGTCACACAGCACATTAGTGAGTAGGCAGCATGTGTGGCTAAGTTGCCCAGTTCCCATTCCACTTTAGTGGGGGAGATCATGAAGACAGTCTAGATTTGGCCTGAAGCCACCACAGAACTTAAAACATGTGATATCTGCACAGTTTAACATACACCCCCCACCACCTCATTGCAAGAAAGTTCCTTCCAACACAAAATTTCAGGATTTCAGGATTTCCTGGTGGAGGGGCTGAGGACTTCCGCCACGCTGATGCCAGGTCTATTTTGCCCTAACACTCCCGGGTTGGCGCCACTGCCAAGTGTTTCAGCTCCCCAAGTGTTTCAGCTCCTAGGAAGACCTTTGTTCTGGTCTTCTTAACATCTCCAGGGACAGAGTAGTTTTATAGACAAGGCACTGAAGTCCAGGGAGGCCAAGCTGCCCGTTACAGTCGCCCAGCAAATTAGTACCCTGCTGGCACTGATTCCAAAGCACCAGCTCGTCCCAGTAAGGGTGGGCACCACGACATCCGACCAAGAAGCCCACCCACCAGGCAAGCTGGGCTCTCCCCTGGGAGCAACAGAGAACACACCAAAGGGGAAAGAAGGGACGGAATTTTCCTTCTCCATTTCCCTACCCTTCCCATCCCCAGAGACAGGCTGGGGCAGCTGCTCCACATCCATCACACATAAGAGTCTACGTTCAGGCAAACACTGCTTAGGATTAGATAGGTGGCCATGGAGGAAATGTTATCAAACCCTCACCCCATGGGTCCATCCTGAGATTCCACCAACCATCTCTTTAGGAATTCTAATTCCTATTTTTAAATAAAAGCAAGCACCTTACAACTAAAAACTTGAGAGGAATTTCTTTTAAACAAAGCAACTCCACTCACTTTGCTAATGTTAGGAGGCTGAGGGGTCATCCTCAAGCTCCAGATGGGGGCTCTTCACCCACGTGATCTACTCACACCCCCTACTGACAGCTAGGGGTCTGGTCTCCCTCCCTCCCCCTCCCCCCACACTCCCCACTCTCACACACTTCAGTACTCCCACGGAGATGGATCCCATTAATGTATTAAATAATCTGAATATCTACCAAGCACTGAGCATTGTCTAGGTTGCAGGAACATAAATGGTCCCATGGGATCCTCGATCTCCAGGACTGGGATGGATCATTCCCATTGTACAGATGAGGAAAGTGAGGCTCACAGACATAAATTGCCAGGGATTGTAGAGCTTTAGCCAGTGTTAGATGCAGAGATGAAGTAGGTTGTGTGAGACCCCCAAAGACCATTCCTCCTTCTTCCCTTCATACATTTACTCATTCAAAACACTACATACAAAAACCAAAAACTGTATCCTTGGAGATACTGTGGTTTTGCTCCAATCAGAAGCAATCTCCCCAAGCCCCTACTCCATCTCCCTGATTTGTACCACAGACAGCACCACTCAAAGATGGGGTCCCACCCCTCAGTGAACCTATAAAAGTACAGGGAGGGCACTTAATACCAAAGATCCCACATTCACAAAATGCAGGTATCGTCTCCTCAGTGGTGGCTGTGGGGCTGGATGCAGAACCTCCCAACTGAGGACAATCTTTATCTGCTAGAGGACAGGGCACACAGCTCACGGCACAGGTGAGGGGACTCTGCCCTTCCTGTGACCACCTGGAGGCAAGTGACTGTGCCTGAGCTGTGAACTGAGCAATGTCATGCCCACTGAACCAAAGTCACACTCCTCAACCCTTGCCTCAGTTTCCCTTGTGGCCCCAAGAGGCACTAGCTGTATCAAGTAAGAAAAGCACTTCAGATTTCAACAAATGTGGACTTCAATTCTGGATCCGCCCATTGGCAGTGAGTATATCATTTCCACTCTCTGAGACTCCATTTCTTCATTTCTGTCTGCAGTGGCTCCCAGTGACTTGTACCCCAGCCCTCTCAGCAGGGGGGGACATCAGTAGTTTTAGAGTCATCATGACAGCTCACATTTATTCAGAACATGCCATGAGCCAAGTTATGCTTTTGACTCATTTTATGAATTTACTCATTTAATCCTAATAAAAATCCCCTGCAATGATGAGGGTGGCCCTGTTATCAACCTAGGCTAATACGAGGAGGCACAGAGAGGTTATGTAACTTACCTGAAGTCACAGAACCAAAAAGCAATTGATATGAGGTTCACACCCAAATGGTGCCCTAAGGCAGAAGTTCTCACCAGGGGCAGAGGTTTGGAAGTTGGGTAGGGGGCCGAGGGATGATCTCCCCCGCCTCCAGGGAACATTTAGCATTGCCTGAAAACATTTTTGGTTGTCACAAGTGGTTGGGGATGCCACTGGCTCCCAGTGGGCAGAGGCAGGGATGCTGCTAAACATCCTACAATGCACAGGACAGTGACCCACCACAAAGACTTAAGTGACCAGAAATGTCTATGGTGCTGAGGATGGAAAACTCTGCCAAGTTCAGGAACAGAGCAAGGCTCAGTTAGGAAAGCCACTGCCCAGCTGCCTTGATAATGAAGTCAGGAGCTGTCCATGGGCACTCCAGCACCCTAATGCTTGTGAGGAGGCAAGGGAGGACGCGTTACTTGGCCCTGGGAGTGACAGATCGAGCCACAAGATGGCGCACGTAAGTGACAACAACAGTGATGTTGAAGTCCTCATCTTTTTTCTTTGATTTTATTTTTCATTTTGATGGAGATTATTCTATTTTAACATTCTCATGGCAAAAATACTCGATGACTCATGTGTCATGATTTGCATAGCTGATTTCACGTGTTTTTGATGGCTCCATCCCGGTTCCTGCAGCTAGCATTATTTTCTGTATTGGGGTGGGGGGCTGTGCTCATCGCCCGCTGCTCTGACCCCAGTTCCACACTCAGCATCATGTCCCATACATGCAGGTTTGGATTCATGGGAGGGACAGCGTGAGAGCAGGGCACAAAATGTAGGTCTTTGACTGGTAGACCTGGGAGGAGGCAGAGGCTGGAGAGGAGGGACGGGAGGGGACTGGAAGGGAGCTTCAGGTAGATGACCAGGCAAAAAAAATGACAGACAACTTGAAGCAGCCATTGGGCCCATGGAAAGGGTCCAAACTGGGGAGTTGGACAAATGTGTGCTCAAACCTTGGCTCTGGCACTGATGAGGGACTTTATGCAGACCTGGGAATTACTTATAATTTCATCCTTTCATCTGTAATTTGATTTAACGATCCCTGCTTGAAAAACTTTGGATTCTTGTAGCAATAAGACAAAGTCATAGGCAAAGGGAACATTGTAAGCTCTAAAATGGCTACAGGCGGAGGTTATTAGAGACAGAGATGGTTCTAAGTGTGTGTTTCCACATTTGTCTACTAAAAGAAGAAGAAGAAGAAGAAGAAGAAGAAGAAGAAGAAGAAGAAGAGGAAGAGGAAGAGGAAGAGGAAGAGGAAGAGGAAGAGGAAGAGGAAGAGGAAGAGGAAGAGGAAGAGGAAGAGGAAGAGGAAGAGGAAGAAGAAGAAGAAGAAGAAGAAGAAGAAGAAGAAGAAGAAGAAGAAGAAGAAGAAGAAGAAGAGCTCTGAGCCAGGTACTACAAGGAATGCACAATTTAGAGTACAGTACCTGGCTGAGGGCTTTGACCAGGAGGAGTCTTGAATTGTGTAAGTTCTGTGAAATGCAGGAGCTTAGAACGCTCACTGTACAAGTCTGAAGAAAAGCTAGGAAGGGTGTCTACAGGAGAGGCATCTGGCCGCTATGTGCCCTCAAAGGATAGAATTCACCATTCGTGTATTTTCCATTTTCAGGGCCTCCCCCTCTCACAGGTGGACTCATATTAACCAAACTCGAAGATATTCATATATAAACCAGCATGTCAACTGATTTCTGTACAGTAAAAGCAACTGTTAAGGATACCAGGTAATACTTCCATAGGCCAGTCTATCCCTGCAGACCCATTATAACTAGACATTGGCTTTGTGAGATAGGAATCAAACAGGGGACACTAGTCACATTATTTGAGTGTTTCCTTACTCAAAGGAGGAAATAATGCCACTCACTCAAATAATGCCACTGAGCTTCCAGCCAGTCTGGCATTTCTATCTCTGCCTCAAGGACAAAGAGCCATTAAACCAGACAGGCTGCATTCCTGGGCACCAGAGGGCACTTCCCACTTTGCTTCTCCAACCCCCCCATGCCCATACTTCCACGGTGAGCCAACTCTACTTCTGATGGGAAAATTCTGTCCTCAGAGGTGTTGCTACCTTCTGTGAGATGGCAGCTCAGTCTTGCTCTGGACTGAGAGCCATTCTGCCTTATAGATCCTGAATCTCCTGCTCAGGAGGCTGAATTCTTGGCTATTCTCTGTGGAGTCAGTGGAGGCCCCCAGTCCTCCTGGTAGCCTGTGCTCATTACAATTCTCCGCACACAGCCGTCTGGCCTAGGTGTGGGTCAGAGGGTGTGGGCCAACATGGTGCAGCCTGCCTAGATCACAACCCAGCATTGTCTCTGCGACTGCCCCAATGGCACAACCCCAGCAGGCAGTCAGCAACAGTGATGGTTCTATGACAGTCCTCAGGGCAGCAAAAAGCTCTTGGTAAAGATGGAAATAATCTTTGTTCTTTGTGCTACTTAATTAAGAACTGATCTAGCTATGAAAATGTCACAAAGCTCCTCTGGAAACCAGATTGGGGTCAGGATTTAGAATGTGTCCCTTTACCTTACCACAGAGCTGTGGGCTCCAGGTACATAAATCACTGCTATGAAAGGACCTCAAGGCTATTTGTTACTCAGTAATGAGCAAGGATCCCACATCTAGTAAGAGTTCTCTCCCTATTTCTAGTAAGGACTGGGATCCTGCCCAGGGCCTCCATGCATCTCCACTACCCCATCACCATCACAGCCACCCTGATGGCTGATGGAGCACTGCAGTCCCCGAGAAGCTGGCCATGCCCCTCCAGAGCTATTTGTTCAGGGGGCGGCACCTGACCCAGGTTGGGCCAATCAGAACACCCACCCCCCTCTCTGCCACAGTGATTGGTCCAGGGATTGGCATGTGACCCTGAGTCTGCCAATCAGAACCCTTCCCTGGAAATTTTCAGATGCGAGTTGAAGAGAAAGAGCCCAAAGCAAATAGACAGTGAGGTCCAAGCTGGTAGCAGTCGTCATGTTTCCATGCTCATATGATAGCTGGATGAAAGAGTGAAGCTGGCAAGCAAAGAGAAGCAAGGACGAGAGAGGGAATGCTGGTGGGTTCTGAGTGTTCTCTTGTTTTCTTACTGAACCTACCCATGCTTAAACTAGTGTAAGTGAGGATTATGTCACTTGGAACCAAGGAGTCTAGGTTCACTGGACCTTTGAGGCACATTTACTCACCAGATGTGTTTGAGCTAGAGTCCTTTCACTACCTTTGGAGATTGCCTTTGGAACTCCAAAGATTTCATGGATTCTCAGTGGTCCTCTTACTCAGGAGGAGCAGGACAACAAAAGGCAAACATCATCTTGATGCCAGGAGTCAGGTAAACAGGGCTTTGAGGGCAAGCTGACCTGGGTGAGGATGGCAGCACATCCAGGTATGAAGGTGACAATTCAGGCAAGCATGATCCCTTTCTATGGGCCCCAGTTTCCTCTTCTGTAAAATGGGTGCAATCACAGCATCATTGGTGGACCTCCTGAGACTCAGCACAGTGCCAGACACTGGGTAGGGGCTGCATGAATGTTAGTTCCTTGCTATTCGTGCAGTAGCAGAAGACACACCACTGCTTTTGGGCTGCTCACCTTCAGCCTTCAGGTTGGCATCTTGGAAAGAATGTAAGTGCCATTCAAAGCCAAGTTTCTATAAGAAAAATGTGCTGGGAAGATAGCTGGACTGGGGCAGGAGAACTTGTCCTGAGCTAACTGTGAGGCAGTGAGTCCTGTTTTCTGAAGCCCAGCCTTGCTTTTGTAAATTGAAGGAACTGAAGGAATATCCCGGAAACCTCTTCAACTCCTAAATGCTGTAATGTTCAGGACAAGTAATGTAACAGTCATTGGGAGTTTAGGAAAAGCTAAGCTGCTCTGTCCACTACCTTATTTAATCCTCACCACAGCCATATGAAGAAGAAATTTTTTTGCTCCCCATTTTGCAGATAAGGAAATTGAGGCACAGATAAGTTAAGTGACTTCTCTAAGTTTGAGCTGCAAGAAAGTGGTGGAACCAGGATTCATTCCAAGTCTGATTCCAGAAACAACATCTTAACCACTGCAACTGTATGCCTGCATGCACATGCACACAAAGCATACACATGTACACACATGGCACACATATATTCACACATACACACATGTACATAAGCACATGTGTGTGGACACATGCACACAGGTGCACACTCATGCAATACGCAGTATACATGTGTACACATACACACATTCTCCCTGTATACTGCTAAGTGTGCTGATGCATAGGGCAGTTAGTCCTACAGCTCATCTAGGGCTGCCTCAGCCCCTCCCCTAACCTTCCCTCAGCCTTGGCTGCCAGACTGAGCCTCTTGCCCCAAGCACATTCTCCAGCACCTGGCCCCTGACACCTGGCACTGTCAGCCTGGGGAATGAGGAGCCCCACCAGGGCACACAGGAATGCTCTGCTTTGGTCAGGCACAGGTTGCACCAGACGGCCTAGGATGGGTCTCCTGGATTCTTCCTTTGCCTCCTCCCCGAGACAGACATCTCTTGGGGACTGCTCTCAGGAGGTGGCATGGTAGTCAGGGGACAGCACTGGTTTGGGAGGCAGGACATCTTGGATCTGGCTCCTGTTCCCCCCTTACCCTCTGGGCAACCTTCAGCTATCACTTAACCTCTCAGGGTCTCAGTTTCCACACCCATAAAATGGAGAGAGGAGGGTGAGTCAACCGGGGTTTCAGAACCCCAGCACTACTGACATTTGGAGGTGGATAATTCCTTGTGTAGGGGATTGTCCCTTGCATTGTAGGATGTTCAGCAGCATCCCTGGCTTCTACTCACTAGGTGCTAGCAGCTCTGCCCCATCACCAGGTTGTGACAACCACAAATGTCCCCTGGGGGGGGGCAGAATTGCCTCCAGTTGAGAACCGGTGGGTGACATGATCTCCAAGGGCCCTTCTAGGTCTAGCGCTCTGGGCTCGTCATCGCTGTCATGGTTACATTTGGTATGGTGCTGAGTCCCAGTCCAGACAGGGATGGCCTCTCTAACTGGCTGCTGCTTCCCCAGGCTCCCTCGCCGGGCTGTGCACTGGGCAAGTCAACGGCAGTGCCCACCCTGCTTTCCACTGTGTCCCTGCAACTCATAGTCTGCGGGACAGGGAGTAGGTGGCGGAATCGCTTGTCTCCTCTTTTCTTACAGCTCCATGAAGGCGAGGGCATTTCTGCCTGGTTGCCAGGGAAAGTCAACACTGGAGAAACATTTCTCAGGTCTCTCCCTACTCCTGACTCGCTCTGCCCCAGCTAGGGGAGGGACTGATAGAACGGATGAGATGGCAGCAGTCCGAGCTTTGGGCGCCCAGTACTCGAGGAATCAGGGACAATGCTTTGAAGGCCACACACTCAAGTGCCTTCTTACTTTGAAGATCTGGGTCCTCAGGACACGAGAACTGTAGACCCTGACACTCCATAGAGTTGGCCAGATCTGTGTCCGCTCTGCAGACTCATCTTTCCCCTTAGGAACTTTCCATGCTCTGGGCTAGGAAAGGGACTATCAGGAAGCGCTCGGGCTCAGGAGGAAGCCCCATTTCCCAATGCATTATTATCGGCAGCAAAGCTGGTATCTATGTGACCCCATCTGACTGCTGTGCTATTTCTAAATCGCTTCACAATTTAGAGGGAAGAGGACTGTGATTAGTGCCCCTTCAAAAACTCCAGCACCTGGCACTTAGTAGATGCTAAATAAATATTCATCGAGTTGATTTTGTTGAGTGATGGCCCAGGAACAGGATGGTTTATCTGGGGAGCAGTGAGTTTCCCCGTCACAAGAGATAAGAAAAAGAGAGTGATGGCTACGTCACAGAAATGCTACAGAGGCGACTGAAGTAAGAGATGTGGACTGGATTAGATGGCCTTGGAATTCTGGAAGTTGAGTCACTAACCCAGTGAGGACCAAGAACACTTGAAAATCATCCTTTATTAAATGAGCCAGAGACTACTACTGTGTTACTCACCTGGTCAGACCATCTGGCATTAGATTCACTTGGCTTCAAACAAAAATAACACCCAGTTTCTTTTATGTCCCTGTCTTAGCTTGGGTTTCCCCAAAAGCAGAGCCTGTGAAAAGGGCCTGGGGGTGGGTGGTTGCTTTGGGAGGTAACTCCAGGAAGCAAGAGTGAGAAAGAAAGCAGGTGGAGGAAAGCAGGCAGACAGGAGAGCCAATGTGAGGGTGTGCTGTGGGGAACAGGGGCTCGATTTCCCCGAGACCACTTGAGATGCTTACAGAATCTCCCAGAATTATCTGCAAGAAGGACAGGAGTGTGGACCATTTATCCATGTCTCCTTCCCCCTACTGAATGAGCTGGCTCCAGAGTCGTTCACTGCCTTGCATTTGTGGACTGAGTTTGCATGCACACAAGCCACGCGAGGCCACTCTGTCCATCTGAGCTGCCCCAGGCAGCCCTCTTGGAAAGGAGATGTGGAAGGGTCAGAGGGAACACGGGGCACCACAGGCAGCTGCAGCCCTGAACTCATAGCCCCATGTCCTCCAGGGGGACAAACTCACAGCCCTATTGGCTCCGTAATTTTTGTAAGACAGTCTTTCTTGCTCACACCCCTACAAGGCAAGTCCAAACTCATTAGTGCTGCATTCGAAACACTTCGTGATGGGACTCCCACCCACCCCACTGGTCCATCTCAACTTCGGGCTGCTCCTCCTCCAACGAGAACCCTCCCCCTGCACCCCAGTGAGGCGCCTGCCCTTCCTTACTCATGTCCTGACCTAAAAGCCTTTGTGCTTTGGCCCTAAAGTTCTCTCTGCCAGGAAGAGAAAACTATTTTCATTCCCATCCATCAAATTCCATCCCGTCCTTGACAGCCCAGCTGAAGCAGCATTTCTTCCAGGGAAGTTGCTCCTTTATCAGAACATTAATAAGCTGCACAGTGATGTATGTGAGTCTTCGTGTCCCCACAAAATTAGGTGTCTCTTGAGGTTTAAAGGCAAGGTCTTAATCCAACCGGGTGGCTTGGCATGAAGGAAATATTCAACGAATGTTTGCTGAGTACACGAATAAACTCCTGCATTCAAGGTTTGTTTCTTACACTTTGGGAGGAAGAAGGGGGATGAGCTGAATTAGAGTTTCCTGAAGAACTTTCTGAGAAGCCCTAGAACTACAAGATGCTTCTAAACATATTCCAAGGTATAATGGGTGTGGGAGATGCTTCATCCTGGGGTCCCCGCTGGGAGTCACCATGGCTCTACAGAGAATTCCCCTGTTTCAGTCAACCATGCCCGCACTCAGCCACAGAAGGCTTTCACTATAATAGCTAATTACGTCTGGAGGAAGTAGACTGCCAAAGAAGCCACGCCAGATAACATCAGTGTAGAGATGTCTTTGGTTCCTTTCAGCTCAAGAATTCTGTAATCACTATCAACTTCTAACTGAACTAAACATTACATACTTATATGTTTATTTTTAGAGACAGCATCTTGCTCTGTTGCCTAGGCTGGAGTGCAGTGGTGCAACTCTGACTATAACCTCAAACTTCTGGCCTCAAGTGACCCTCCTGCCTCAGCCTCTTGAGTAGCTGGGACTACAGGTGTAGGCCACCACAACCAGTTTTTTGTTTTATTTTTTGTAGAAATGGGGTCTCACACTCTTGGGCTCAAATGATCCTCCTGCTTCGGCCTCCCAAAGTGCTGAGAGTACAGGTGTGAGCCACTGGGCCTGGCCACACATGTTTACTTGATTCAGAAAAAAAAAAAAAATGTCCCAGAGCTTTTCAAAGGTGAAGAGGTAGTGAGTTTGCTGCCATGACTGAGCCTGTTGATTAAGAATGATTGTCTCCACCAAGTGCTGAAGACATTGACATGAAATTCAAATATGGCAACTAGACAGTATCAGGGAATCTTCATTTCAGGTCAATGGACATGCTTGTGTGCATAAAGCCCTGAGATTATATACCAATTCGTGTGAACACACACTGTTCCTGGAAAAGGACTCAATGCTTTCACTGTATTCTCATGGGGGTCTGTGAGTCCCCGAGGGCCAAGGATCCCTGGATACAGGACAGTCAGACTGATGGCCTACAAGAAATGCACAGGCTCACCCCGTCAACTTGAGGAGGAGACAGGATGAGTTTGGGCCATTCTCCATTGTTGGAATTTTGCCCTCAGTACTCCCAGGAAAGAATTACCTGCACTAGCTCTCACTACACTTGTTATCTCTTCTCCTTGGCCCTACACCTAACCTCTCCACACTCTCCATTTCCTTATCTGTCAGTTGGGCACAGCAGGTATAAAGGCGGGGGGTCAAATGAGATGAGAAGCTTCGCATAACAGTTTGATAGCAGTGACATACTCAATCACATTACCCACCACTTTTTAAAAGCATGGAAATCCTCACTCATTAGTTTAAGAGGGAAAAATGCTTCATCTTTGATTGAGATTAGGGATATCTGGTGAGGCAACCTGTAGCCCATACTGAATAACTAAATACTTTCTGATTTCTGGAACTGCCTCCAGTTTGGCGCGTGGCTGCTTGCCCTCCATCTCTTTCCTGGGCTGATCCCTCCTGGAGCCCTGCAGGGCTCCCGCTGTGTCCTGCTTGGGGCGGGGAGGTCTCTGGGGAAGGGGTCTGTGTCCTCTCAGCCACCTCTGCTTGGGTCTAGCCATGTGCAACACCTTCATTGCACAGTGAAAAGCTGCCCCTTGGACACTGTGGTCATAGGGCAGCTTAGCGGATTAGAGGTCTTTGAAGGGTGGGAGGCTGAAGTTGTGTATCACAAAGAGAGCTAACAATTGGATCTAATCACTAATTCTATAAAGACAGTACTTGAGACAAATCCGGTACCCCAGTGTGACAAGGTGAGAATTCAATAATCATGTCTTTGGTTATTAGAGAAATTAGTGATAACACTAACCTAACACATAGTTTGGAATTTAGAAAGCACTTTTATATTCATTTAAATCTTCTTTGTTTTCCTGGCACATCAAGGTCAAGGCATTCACCTGGCAGGTGGACAAGGCTCCTTTCACAGGAAGCCCAAGTCCATTCATTGCCAACATCCACATACTTCTCCTGGGTCTCACCTACTTCCTGCTGTTTCCCCAGCTTCTGATTCCCGTCGACATTCCTGCACCTGCACCAGCCCCTTGCATCTGATACTGACTTAGCTTCTCAGGCCTCAGCCCAGGCATCCTCCTTCCTCCGGTGCCACCTACCCTTGACTTCTGGTTCTAGTCCTTCCTGGTTACAGCAGCCCAATACAGCCTCAGCTCTTAGAACTTTACAGCACAGCCTGGCCAAAGACCAAGCTCTCTTGGTTCGGGTGTCAGCCATGTAATGAAGTCCCTTGCTGTGGCCTGCAGAACTGTAGTCATCTAGCTCCACAGTGTCTCTCTGCCTGTCATACCCACTAGACTGGCTTCCAGGCTGTTCTCGGAATCAGCCAAACAACTTATCTGTCTAGACATCTGCAGAGCCCCCCACCTCATGCCCCACCCCTGCCCTCTGTCTCTCCTGCCTTATGCCCACCCGACCTATGGCATTGGCTTATTTGTTGATTACCCATCTCCTCCCTCCAGAGTGTATGTTCCCTATGGGCTGAGACTTCGTTTTGTTCCCTGCTACTTCCCAGCAGGGGAACAGTTTTGCCTGGCACATCGGAAGTGTTCAGGAACTGCCGGTGGAATGAGGGAAGGGACACACTTTCAAACTCACAAGGACTTTGACTGAGGCGCCAGCTCCAGCCAGCCCCGGCCATACCCCTCCTGCAGAGGCCTCAGGCCCCTGACAGAGCAGGTGACTGTGCTCCCAGGCTCTTTCTGACACCTCTGCCCCCTCCTGCCTCCCAGGACATCACCTCATTTACTTCCGTCTCAGTCATTTTGACAGTGCATACCTTCCCTGTCCATTCCTTCATTTTCTCTTTTACTCTTTGTTTCGCTCTTCAGAATGCAGTGTCATGAATGTAGAGACTTGATATATTTTGTGTCCTCAGTATCCAGGACGGTGCTTGGCACACAGCAATCACTGATGAAAATGCTCATGCAAGGAAGAAAGGAGGAAGGGACAGTGACCTTCGCTGCTCAGACTCTTCGGGGTGACGCCTTCTACTGGGCTTCTGCTCACCTCTTCATTTGGCCTCGGTCTGGAATGCCACTTGCTATTCCTCTTATCTGTCTGGTTTCCATGCCATCGCCTCGCTTAGTAACCAGTGCAAGCTCCCAAACTTCCAGCCCATTTCACAGGGAAGGAGGCTGCGGTACAGAGCAATGAGGTTATGCTCTAAGACAGCAGCTAATAAGCTGGTGTGCTGGACTCCAAAGCCCAGCGCCCTACCACTCCCTGCCCTTTCTGAAGCCAAGTAGTTTGGTATAAGTGAGGTTGCACCAAGAACACCCGACTCATCTGCACTGTGTGCTGGATAAATCTCCCCAGCCCCTCACTCCAAGATTCCTTCAGCAAAACTCTCCCCCAGTGGCCATGTCTGGTAGCTCCAAAGCAGAGGCCTTTTATGTCTACTATGTTTTTTTTAATGTACTGAGCTTTTAAAAATTAATAGAAAATTTTTTATCCTCTGAATTTCTCAGGGTAAGGACTTGCAGTCCATTGTTGTTTTAATTGTGTCTTAGAATAGCAACTCTGTTTATCAGACTGTGAAATTTCTGTTGGTGGAAATCTTCTTAATACATAAATAAAGGATCCTGAACGGATCACTCAAAAAAAAAAAAAAAAAAAAGAAGAGGTTAACAAAACATATATTTAAGATAGTTGACATTAATAGTAATCAAAGAAATGAAAATGAAATAAACTTCCTTTCTTGCCAATAAAATTAGAAAAATCAAGAGAGCAGTAAAACAGGATTCTCAATTATTGATTAAGAAAGAGTACACTGGTAATTATATTTTGGAAATTAACCCAGACAAATCTATTTAGACTTATAAACTGTCCATTCATATTCATAAAACGTAGTCAGAGACACAGGCTCATAAAACTCCTTCAGTATTATTTATAATAATGTAATAGTGGAAAAATTTAACCTCCCCATACTACATCTGGAGGAAGAAATATTATGCAGCCATTAAGATTACATTCACACAGTTATGTTAGCAAGTATTAACTAATAATATTGTAAAATACTTACGTTTTATTTACATGAAATAAATAGAGTTTTGAATTATACATTATAAAAACTTGGACAATGAATAAACATGCAGGAGACCTCCTAAAATGTCAACAGTGCTTTATATTTCATGTGTTGCTTGATTTTCTTTATCAATATTTTTTCTATTGCCTATATTACAATATTTAAAAGGGGACCACTATTAACTTCATACTGGAAAGAATAAACATAACTAAAAAATTTTTCAACATACTTGCAAACCATATAAGACCTTTCTATATTTTAGTCTGGAACACAGGATGTTATTTTCTAAGAATGCTACATTTTTATCTGTGGAAATCTTTTATAATAACTCTTACTACTTATTTAAATTCAAATCATGCCTTAAGGACCTGCTAAAATGCCACTTTGCCAAGTCATATGCAAACATCTACTGAGCATCAACCTAGCAGTTCAAGGAGGAACAGAGTGGAATAAACAAAAGCCATGCCCTTCAGAAGTTCAGGTCAGTTGAGGGAAATCAGTGCTTAAATAAACAAACAAGAAATGAGAACATGTTGGGACAAACCCTCTACCAAAAGTCTGTGCTGTGTGCTTACTCCTGAGTAAGCCTCAGAAGGTACTGCTGGAAGAGGACAGTCACCAAGGTACCCTGACGCCAGGCTATGACGTGGGATTTGCCAGGCAAAGAGAGCGTGAAAAAGCAGAAACCAAGCATGCAAGTACAAAGGCAGCGGGCTTGAAAGGCATGTGGTCTTCAGAGGCAGAAAGAGTCACAGCTGGCAGGACAGCATATGCACTGAGCTGGGAGTTGACAAGAGGAAGCCAGGGAGCTTATAGCCATGTTAATGAGACTTGCAATGAGAGCTCTGTAAACATGGGAGAACCCAGTGTAAACCTGGGTTGTTAAGGCTGGAGTAATGGGAGGTGAGAGGTAGGCAATCCCATCAGGCAATGATGTGAGCAGTGAGAGGAGAGTTGCAAACATCCCAGTGAGGGATGCTTGGCACCTAATAGATTCTCAGTGAGTATCATGAACAGGACAAAGGCAGGCGACCAGGGCTGAGAAAGCAGATTCACAAGCAACACATTCATTTAATCAAACCCAACACTTGTAGAAAGCTAACAGGGTGTGTTGAACATATCTGACTACTGAGCTCAAATCTCTCAAAGGGTAACAGCAGTTCTGAAGGACGTTAGTAGATAAAACACAAAAGGGTGTCATGTGGCAGGTGGGTTTGGAAAAGGCTACATTAAAGAAGAGTCTATGGTGCTACACTTCTCAGAGGCTTATTAATAAGCTAATGTGTTGTATAACTCTCTGAATGATGGTTAAATGTTTCCAAAATTATTTTGCCATTGAATTATTTCTTGGCATTTTGTCTAAGATCGAGTGTATTTTGCCATTGAATACTTGTTGCCATAATTCATTAGTGTCCTTTGGAAGGCACTTTGGAAAATGTTACCAGGCCATGTGGTGGGCAAGAAGAGGAAGGGGAGGGGTTGTAGCAAATGGATTTAGTACAGATATGTGTTTACACAAAAAGGACCCAAGAGCTCCTCTAAGGCAATGTGTCAAGGAGGGTTCACCAATGCAGGCAGCCCCTGTGTTCCTCAAGTCCACATCTCAAAAGCCATCGGCCCAGGGTGACCTGATTCTGTTGCACACTTGTCACCATCTACCCTGAATGGGACATCTCTTGACCCACAGACTTAGCCCAGGGTCTAACAGTGGCTCCCATGGGCTCACGCCATTCATTCTTGTTTTCCCAAACCAAGTTCTATCTGAACCTCCACAACCCATGGCCTCGGCTTCTTCTGCTTGACTTCCTTTCTTCCTCCCTTTCATATTTTCTGAATGTCAGCTTTGTGCCAGGGACTGGCGCATTTCAAGTTGGGCTGGTCTACTTTATCCCTACTTGACCCTGTATTTAAAAAACTACCATCTCTCAAAGAATCTAAACTCAGAGGCAAGTATCTGTCTTTTTTAAAATGTCCATTTGTATCACTGAAGTTTGGGTACTGCTCTTGGCTAGCAGCAACACAATTTACCTCTTCATTTGTGACCCTGATATTTGCGGAAAAATATTGTCCCCAAATGCCATTAGTTTCAACTCCTCAATCCGTCTTCCCTGACACTTAGTCAATGGTTCTCTGGCTCTAATTCATCACATCGGACATAATGCAAAAATTGAATTAAAATATTTCAGGGCAGGTAGAATACAGATTAGGGCACAGGATGTGGTTAGCATTGTGAAAGGCAACACTAGAGAAGATATGATTTGAAACACTTAAAAGTAAATGACTTTTAAAAGTAAATGAGATAGGGGGAACCACCCTAACGTAGGGCTCCAAGTGTTGGCAATGCACCTGTATAACAGATAGCTTATTGCTCTGGGCTGACAATTCCACATTATGTAGCTACAAGGAATTGCCTAAGCCTTCTCCATTGAATCTACCTTTTCACCATGAAAAAGTGCCCTATCATTCCAGTGGGGAGCCAGCTCTGTTTATTATCCTGGGAGGGCTCAGAAAGTAAAGGGGTGAGCGCCCAGGCTGAAGAGAGTGTCACTGCTGCTTTTCTGTAATTTCCAGAAGGCAAGATACAGGTATGGCTGGATCACTGTTGTAGGTTCAGGACCTATGACAGTTCCTGAAACATAGCAGGAATGTTTAACATACAGTATTTAACAAATGGGTTCAGTAAATGGACGTATGGATGGTTGGATGGGTGGATAGATGGATCGGAATGTGTTCCTTCCAATACTATTACTACTACTACTAATCATGTAATAGCAAGCATTGATAGACTGTTTAAGCACCTTTTTTTTGGTATAGATTATTTAATTTAACCATCTCAACAGCACTGTGAAGTAGGCACTGTTATTATCGTTCTCATTTTACAGGCAAAGAGAACTGGGAATAGGAACTTGTTCAAAATCACAGAGCTAGGAGGTGATTTTCTCCTAATCTCCACCTTTATCTGGTGACACAGAATATCAACAGAGAAGTGAAGAAGGCTACTCAAGTAGTCCTGATACTGATTTTGTTTTGTATTTTGCATTTTTTGTTGTTTATTCCTTTTCTTCACTCATTCGTGTAATATTTATTCCTTTTTATACCTAGAGCCAAGCATGAAGAATGACACACAGTAAGAGCATAATAAATCATGCTGAACAAATTACTGGGCAAATGTTAAGCCTATTTTCTGTTGGGCTCCATCCTATGTGCAAAGGA
Organism: Microcebus murinus; assembly: GCF_040939455.1. Classification (NCBI taxonomy): domain Eukaryota; kingdom Metazoa; phylum Chordata; class Mammalia; order Primates; family Cheirogaleidae; genus Microcebus; species Microcebus murinus. The sequence goes on along the minus strand of NC_134110.1, from coordinate 35,391,242 downwards.
GCTAACATTTATTGGGCACCTACTGTGCACTAGGCATTGTGCTAGATACATTACACGAGTGAATTAATTTAATTCTTACAGTGATCTCAGACATTTTCCCTACATTTTACCCATAAGAAAAGACAATGAGTGCCTATCTATGCTTGCCCTATCACACTATCTGCTTCCAGCTGCTTCACAATGCAGCACCATGGCTGGAGGGGAAGAAGACCCTGGAGGTGAGCTCCCTGGGTTTTCAGGCTGCCTCTGCCATTCTGCAGCTGTGTGCAACCTGAGACCAAGCACTCCACCTCTAGGTGCCTCTGCTGTAAAACAGGCATGATGACAATAATGGTACAGGCCTCGTGGTTTATTGCTGGATTAAATAAGTGAATGCTACTAAGGAGGTAAACAGAATTTGTAACAAAATAAGCATTTGATATGTGAATCTATTTGTCTAGTTTAAAAATTGCCATGAAGTTTATATTGAGATTAATTATATAGATGAATATAGACAGAATTGACATCTTCATGATGTTGAGTTCCTTAATTCAAGAGTCTGCTGGACCCTCCCATTTGTTTAGGGCTTTTGCTGTCTACCTTCAGAGTATCTTAGAGTTCTCTTCATATAGTTCTGCATGTTTTTTGTTAAGTTTATCCTTAGGTATCTTATATCTTGTATTATTATGATAAATAGCTTTGTTGTTTTATTATAATTTGTATATTGATTTCTGCATATAAATTTTTGGCCTGCCCCTTTACTGAATCTCTTAGTAGTACATATTACTTGATTTAAGTTTTCCAGGCATCGATCATGTTATCTGAAAAAGGCAATAATTTTGCCTCTTCTTTTCTAATTTTCATACCTCCAATCAATTCCTTTCTCTCGTATAATCACATTGGCTAGTACTGTTAGTGCAATGTTAACAGTGTTGACAGTGGATGCTTTGTCTTTCATTCTCCTTCACTCTGAATTCTTCCACTGTTTTCTCAGTAAGCACAATGCTGGCTTTTGAATTAGGGTAAACACATTATTTCATAAAGTAAAAAAATTAAACATCAATTCTAATTTTACTAAGAAATTTTTCAAAAACTCTGTTGAATTTTGCTAAATGCCTTTTAAGTGTTTACCAAGATGATCATATGCTTTTTCTCCTTAGATGAACTTATTGAGATGAAAAAATGTTATAGATCTTCTAATGTTACATCCCAGAACAAATTCCATCTGATCATGGAATATTCTTTTAATGTATTGCTGGACTCTGTTTGCTAATATTTTATTTAGAATGTTTGCCTTATATTCATAAGTGAGACTGGACTGTAGTTTTCCATTTTGGGACAGTATTTATTGAATTTTGGCATCACTGTTATAATTGCTTTATAAAAAGACTCTGGAAATTTTTCTGAGCTGCACATCTTAAATAATGAGCAAGAATTAGCCATGGGAGGAGGGTGGAGGGATAATAGAAGGAGGTGTTACACTGAAGGCTTAAATGTAAGAAACAAACATTAGAATGTGCAGAGAGCTCAGAGGCTGGGGCCACATCACACACTCGCAACTCCTAATGCCTGTCCCGAGGCAGCTGCATAAAGTTGTCTTTTCTTGCATATTGATGCACAGTGATTTTCCATATTAGTAGTATTTTTTTTCTTCTTCAGCAAGGTTATGAGACACTCTGTTTACTCTAGAAAAGAAGTCCTTAGGTTAAACTCCAGCAGCACACAGGTGTATAAAGAGCTGGACCAAGGCACCTCACTAATAAATTAAGTCATTCACACTCATCAAGTCATGCAGTCACTCATTATTAAGACTGCTGGCAAGACTTGGAAAAATAAGATATAGCCCCTGCTTTCAAGACCTTAGAATCTAGCATAAAAGATTAATAGTAGACTAGTTGTAAACTGCATAACAATTTAAGCTACTAGATGGACTTTTTTTTCATCTACAAAAGTTCTCCCTCCAGATTTTTCTTAAACCTCTAGTGCCTGCCAGTGAAAGCTCAAAGACAGAATCAGACAATAGGAAGCATTACTGGAATGAATTGGAGGCAGTAGCACTTGCTGAGTTTTACAAGTCCTTCTCGTAGACCTAGTGCTGAGCGGTCATCTTGTACCTTCTACTCATACCTTTTGTCCCAGATCCCTTCTCAGAAAGAATTACATCCATGTGTCACTGTGTCCTATAAGGAGTGACATAGCTCCCAAGATCTCTGCCCCTCCCAGACATATTTCAGAATCAGAACTCCCAGAGAATTAGAACACATGACTGGGAACACAGTAGGTACTTATTAAAAAACTACTCACCAGCTCATATTTTGGCATTCAGCTGCTTAAATATCTAATTTGCATAAGGAATCATACTGCATCATCTAAAAAGGAAGATAACACCTCTTCTACCTAATCATGGTCTCCAATGGCTTGTGCCCCCAGCTTGCCAAGCTCCAGGATGGCAGGGACAATGAAGCACACACAGTAAGCACTTAATAAATACCCACACACATGAATGAATGAATGAATGAATAAATGAATTTGTGTTTGTAATCCCCTCAGTGCCCGGCACAATGTGTGAACAACAGCAGGTGCTTAACGCATGCTTGCTGAATGAATGAGTGAATCAATCAACCTTCTTGCAGAAACCTGACCCTACAGGAGGAACAGGTATGATTAAGGTGGTCCTATAATGTCCTCCTGCTGCCTGCCTGGGGCAGCGAGGCCCAAGTGCCCTGGCCAGCAGCGGGTGGGGGGAAGAGGGCCGTTTGTGAGCTGCCAGCCTGTTCCCTCTGGCAGGCTCTCTGTTTGTGCCATTAGAACCCTGTGTTTTCTCCCTGGCCTCAAACCTCCCCAATCAATTGGGAGGAGGAGAGCAAGGTGCTCAAGCCAAGTTCAGCTGCAGAGCAATGGGGTATCCAGTTACACGGTTGTTGGCACAGTTGGGAACCACACACCCCGGGCTGGGCAGACACTGGGGAGCAGAGCCCACTGCCGGGAATGCCCTTCTTACTGGTACTACTGGAAATAATAATTGTGTTAATAACAAGAGGCAGCATTTCTCAAACTCTAAGCAGCATGCCAGGTGCCGTGCACAGTGCCTCTCAAACCTGACCCTGCTTACTCCTCTCACCATTCCCCGAGGTCAAAGTCACTGACTCCTTTTCACAGATCAGTAAACTGAGGCACAGAAAGGTAAAGTAAATTGTCCAAAAGCCAGCAATTTTCTAAGCAGGGGCCTGAGCTCCTGACTCTGAACCTTTTTAAACTGCTACTCTAGGTTTCTCTGCCTTTCCCATTTTGCAAATTCCCCGGAAGTTCCCTCATTTCCCAGAAACTGTCTCCAATCACTCCCAGCTGCAAATGTTGCTGACTTCCAGCCACAGGAAGGTTGGTGCAGACAGGCCTCTTCTCTCAGCCTCACCATCATCAGTCTGACTCTCCTTGAGGAGAGAAACTCAGGTTTCTTGTCTCCTTCAGCAAGACATGGGGCACTTAGTAGGCACCTAATGCACATTTGTTGCTCGGATGTGTCACCGGGCCCTAGTCGTTTCCTGGGCCTATTTGTTCCTCTGGAGTCTTTAGCTGCTGTGGCACTGCAATGTGATCTACTGGAAATGGTACTGAATCTCAGAGCATATGCTTAATAATTTGGGTAAGTGACTTAATCTCTCCGAAATTTTATCATCACTCTAAATGGAACTAATAGTCTACCTCCTGGCGTTGTCAAATTTATACTGTAAATATTTACTGAGCACTGAGTCATCTCTGGTTTGAGGAACATGCAGCCCAGAGCAGGAGGCAGACATGTAAGCCAACAGCTTCAAAAATGTATGGTGAGGGCAAGAATTCCAGCATGCCAGGAGCAGTGAGATATAGGACAGACACATCAAACTAGCCCAGGCAGTCAGGGAAGACTTCCTGGAGGAGGAGACACCTGAGGTGAGTCATCAAGGATCAGACAAACATGACTTTCAAGCAAATAAGTGCCACTTATGACTACTTTCAACACTCTGGTCCCCATGGAGGAGCATGATTTGTTAAAGACTAGACACTGTCTGAGAGCACGCTGTTAGAAGCAGGGAGAAGTGTTCCCAGAGACATGGAAGGTGGCACTTGTCTTCATGCCAAGCTAAAGCAACCAGGTAAATACAACACCACCTTCCATGAAAAAGACACATCCCCATCCTTTTAAAATTTGAGAAACCCAGGCGCGATCCTCCCAAGCAGTGGCTCCCATGTGAGCAGCCAGTAATTCCAGAGCAAATATCAGCAGAGTGGGGGGGGTCTCATGCTTCTTCAACCTCCCTCCGTGCAGGGCAAACACATTATGCCACTGTCCCTTGGTGGGCGCCTTTCTTAGGCTCTGGCTTGTGATCGGGTCTTGAGAGCTACTCCAGTGGGGAATTTGAAGGCATTTAAGATACCCTTTTGCACAGGGTGGTACAAAGCCCCAGTCATTCCCCAGAGGAAAGAGCAGCCAGTCTTCAGGAGCAGTCAACCCCGGGCTGCCATCTCTACCACCTCCTGCCCCAGCCCACTCGTCCCCAGTGCTGCCGAGTCTCCTTGCTTCATGTTGCAGCTTCAGCCCCAACAATAGGAACAGACCCACCCCTTGAGTGGCTTCCTCTGGGCAGCCAGCATTGCCATTCCATTTTTTAGAGGTTCTGTCCCAAAGTGTGGAGATCTCTTCCTTGCTTACTCCAATGAGTAAGGTCCATAGGTCTTTTCTTTCTGAGACTGTAGCTTCAGCGGGCTCTGGAATCAGACTGTCTCTGACACCGTTCCACCTCTGATACTCAGTAGGCAAATGTCCTCAGGCAATTTCTTCCATCTCTCCAAGCCTCAAGCTTCTCATCTATCAAATGGATGTCCTAAGAGTACTACTCCCCGAGGGCTGTTCTGACATTGGAGTGAAGGCATAAAAGCACTTGGAACAGAGCCCGCCAAGGTGGGCCCTGGTGAGCACCCTTAGCATTAGCTCATGGCTGGTTGTGAACACTGGAGGCAGAAATGCATGCAAGCCGCAGAGCTTGGCTCCTGGGAGGAAGTGCTCTGTGAACATTAGTATGGTTAGGAAAGAGCAGGTGGAGGAAAGAGAAAATGAAAGAAAGCAGAGGAACATGACCAAAGATCTAGACTCTCACAAAGTTGCCATGGCTACAGTCTCTGGTTGAGGTTCTGAATCTGTCATTGAGGTAGACTGCCATGTTCTCCCTTCTCATTCCAAAAGACAAGCTGAGCAAATATCCACTTCCCCAAGGCCCCATGCAGAACTCTTCCACCAAGGGGGCTACTGGGCTACTCTTCATACAAATAAAAGAATGAATGAAAGTCATGCAAACACCCAAGGCCTCCAACATCAGAAGTGAACATTGGACAGACAACCACCTGCCATCCTGATAGGGAGGGAGGCCAGAGAGCCAGCGCAGAGACCTACACCTAAGTCACTTAACCTCTGTGGGCCTCTTTTTATCTACAAATATCATTGGGCTAATAATCAAACACCTAACAGGCAGGCCCACTGCCTGTTTAAGATGGGCCTTAAAGGGCTATGACATACTAATATGACATACTAACCTTAATATGCTAAGAGTAATAAAATAAAATGCTAGAAATGACATTTGCCACATGTTTTCTATCTGCCAGGCCAAGATCTATGTGTTTGACATGTACTTATTTGACTAATTCTCATGCCAACTCTACAAGGTGAATACTTGTCACCATCTTCATTTTACTCAGAGGAAACTGAGGCACAATAAGATCAAGTCACATGCCAAAGGTCACACAGTGTTAGAACAAAGTGAAAGTCCAGATACCCTAGGACCCAGTGTAGATTCTGTCTCTGCTTGCTAGTCACAGTATAAAGGGCAGGTATTTGTTCTTTCCTCCCCATCTTTGGTGTTCCCCACTGGACCAAGGTTAGTACCTGACATATATAGGCATGAAGTGAGCTCCATTGAATGACTGCAAGAAGACAGCTGCCTTGGCAAGGAGTACTCCCCTCCCCAGCTCCCCAAGTTGGTACCACCCAAGGATGAGCTCATCACTCCTGCACTTTCTCCAGAGCCTCTTGCAAGCCCCAGTGACCCCAGCCAAGAGTCGCTTTGCCAGATCAGCATCCACCACCCTTCCCGAGGTGGGTATCAGGGCCCAAGTTTTCCACCAACCACAGGCATGTGCTCCCAGACACCGTCAGAGACCATGCACAGGGCCACCAGGGGCAGGGCCAAAGCCTTGGGCAGCTCTCATGGACAGGGGCCTCAAACACCCTCCTGTCCACTGAGGCCACATGTCACAGGGGACAACCCCAGGAGTCAGAAAGACCCAGGTTGGAATCTTAGCCCTCTCTGACTCCCCTGTTGCTGGGGAAGCCACTTATAAATCTAACCAGCCCCTTTCTCATGGTGATGCTGTGAAAACAAATGAGATAAAGGTCATAAATGCCAGCTCCAGGCCAGGTAGCTCAGGAAATGGTGACTCATTTCTAGAACAGAGAGCAAAGCAACACTGTTGAAGGAAGGTTTGCCCGAGGCTGCCTGTTAGCCCACTGTCCTCCTCCACTCCCAACTCCCCTACCCTCTCAGGCCACAGGAGCCTGGACCCAGTCCTGCCCCCACGCCCACCCCAGCACTCACCAGCACAGGCCCCGCCCAGAAAGCCAACCTTCCATCCCACCATTCTCAAAGTTAAACATTACAGCGCATCGCAAAGAGCTTTTGTTTATGTTGGTCATATCCATTGATACTGACTGTATTACAAACTAAAACTGAGATTTTTAAATAAGTTTTTAATTCATTTTGAAAATAACAATATTAAACCCAGTACATGTTAGCACAAATAACATACCTTTCATGAAAAATAACTGTATTTCCAAAATAGATAATCACTACAGAAAACAATGGCAGTTTTTGACTTTTTGTAAATCTCTTGAATGTCTGGCTTAAGAGAAGACAGCAGGGCTCCCAACTCTGCTCCCTCAGCCTGTCTTGATCTCATGCCCTGTAGCTTCAGAAACTCCACCGTCCCCATTCCCTCCAGCATGGCCTCCCTCTCCCAGGCCGTCCCTGCAAGGAGGCACAGCCACATCTCCTGCCCCTGAGAGTCTTTGCTGGGTGCCCCTCTCTCTCCAATGCTGTCTCAGCCTGTTCCTCTGGCCCACTCCTTCCCACCCCTGCAGACTCACCGCAGGTACCACTTCCTTTGGGAATTCTTCCCTGAACCCCCACTCCAGCCTAGGTGAGTGCTCACCTGTGCTCACCTAATGCTCACTGCCTGCACACATCATCCTAGCCTTCACCCCTGGAGTCAATCATTCAGGGCAGGAATGGGTCTCATTTACTGACCTTGGGCTTCTTGAGGGTAAAGGATTGACTTATTCTATTCACGCCTGTGAGTCAGCATGAGGTCCAGGGCCCATCTCGTGTCAGACCCTCACAGAACATTCAGGTGGATATGTTTCTATCTGACTGAGCTCGCCTAGCACGCCAAATCTATTTTCTCTCTACTTAACGTCATCCGTCCAAATTCCCATTCCCCACAGTTATTACCCTAATTCTTCAATTCTAAGAGACACGCTTCTTTCTCCCCACATTATTATATTTCTAAAATCAGAATGTCTTAAATTGATGTGTACATTTAACGTTTCTGATATTTCTCTTCTTGAAAAGTTGTAGTTAAATTGATGGTCTATCTTACAATCAGCAGCATTTTACATTATAATGAGTATAATTACCCTATTCCAAATATGATGCTGGCAATCCACAATTGTGCATTTAACTAAGTGCTTCCATACAGCCCTCACACTGTTCTCCCAAAAACCCACCCAGCCCTGGGCGCACAGACCAGCGGTCTCATTAACTGGGAGAGGTTTTTGGCAGGGAGAAGAAAGGCATGGAAGAATTTCAGGGAATGAAGCCTGCGTGCTGAGAACTGAGAGAGGGAGAAGGTGCCACCCAGCCTCAACTCACTTGATCTAGAAAAAAATGTTACTTTTTTGTATGTGACTTTCCAGACACCTAAGAGGTTGGTCCCAACACCTTTGTTTCCGACACCTGCAAATTGTAACTCACATTTGCATATCTCTTGCCATTTGACTAATTGCTTTTATTTCTATTAGGGTGTCTGATCTTCCCCAGCCATTCTATCTGGAAATCAGAGCAGGGATTCCTCTCCTCACTTCACTGAAGAGGAATTGAGGTCTACAGAGGTAAGGGACACAGGCTTAAATCAGAACAGACACCAGATCCCATCCCGTGCTCATTCTCTCTATTATGCAACTGCCATCAATCCAGAATAATTGGAAGGAGCATGTGAAAGGACACAGCAGGGAGGGAGAGAGAGCTAAAGGGAAGTGTGATGGTTAGGTTTATGTGATAGCTTGACTGGGCTAAGGTAAGCCCAGATAGCTGGTAAAGCTTGATTTCTGGTGTATCTGTGACTGCTTCCAGAGTAGATTAGCCTTTGACTCAGTAGGCTGAGTAAAGATTGTTCTCACCACCAGTGTGAATTGTCCTATCCAATTCAATGAGGGCTCAAACAACAAAAGAATAGAGGTATGGAAAATTTGCTTTCTCTGCTTTAGCTGGGATGTCCATCTTCTTTTGCTTTCTGATATCGGGGCTCCTGGTTCTGAGGCTTTCAGATCTGGACTGGAATGACACCTGGCCTTCCTGGGTCTCCAGCCTACAGACAGCAGATAGTGGGACTTCTCAGTCTCCATCAGCACATAAGCCAACCCCTTATAATACATGTCTTTCTATATATCTCGACGTATCCTCTTGACCTGTCTCTCTGGAGAAACCCAAGCACTACATGGGTGAAGGTGAAAGAGCAGAAGAACCAGGGGACGTGAGAGGTGAGGAGGGGGCAGTGGGAGGCTGGGTCAGAGAGTCCGCAGGCCTCCCTCCCATCCCGTCCTGGAACTAGTTGCTCTCTACTGACATTGCTGCTTTGCTTGTTTCTGTCTATGGCTGAGATTACAGCACCTGTGAGGAGGGAGATTTTGTCTGTTCAGTTCATGATTCTGATCCACACCCACAGCTGAGCACAGCAATAGGCGAATAAGTGGGCACTCGATAAATATTAGTTGAATAATCTTCCTATATGTTGGGCCTTGGAGCTGGGGTAGCATGGAGCCAATAACTTTACTCCCTCTGAGTCAGTTTCTTCATCTATAAAGTGGGGATAACAAGGTCTTTCTTAGAGGACTATTTCAGGGATAAAATGAAATCATGCAGCCAAAAGTGCCTAAAACTCAGTAAGCATTGCCATTGATAGATTCTGGACCCTAGAGTCCCAGTGTTATCCCCATAAATAGGGCCCCTTTTGGGAAACAGAATTATCAAGGCATTATTAATATACAGACTGGGAAGAAGATTATTTTACTTTGAAAGATGACATTTAAAAAGAATAGAAGAAGCTGATTATAAAATGCAAACACATTTTTTAAAAGTCAGACAATAGTGAAAATATTAAAAAGAAATAAATATAAGTGATCCTCCAGTCTTATGGCAATATTCATATTGCTGCAGTAATTATCATACTGGTGCATTCTTTCCAGGACATTTTTCTATGCATTGTCTTAAATAATGGGACTATACTATATGCCATGGCTGATACTGTTGACTGCCTGTTCCCAAAGCGTTCTCCTCCAGCTTGTCTGTTGACAGAATATCTTGTTTGTTTTCAGGGTGGAGAGGTCATGTGCTTCAATGAGAATGAACGCCTCACTGAGGATGCCTCCTATTCCCAAGACATGAATGCTGACCGGGCTAAGGCAAGTCATAGTCATTCCATTCTCCTTACCAGTGACTGGGTTGTGAGTGAAGAAACAGGCATGCAGCCAGTTCTGGGCAATAAAATACCAGGGGATAGGATGAGGGTGGGTAAAAGATCTTCAAAAGAGACCTGTGAGAAGAAATACTCTTTTTCCTATTTCTATACTTACTTGCACAGAGATGTGATATTTGGGATACTAGCAACTGTCTTTCAACTGTGAGAGCCACTCACAGCTGACTTCAAGGGAATCACTGAGAAGTCAACAGGAACCATAAAGTCCTTGAACAGTTGACTTAACCAAGCCAGGACTTCATGTTCTGCAGGGTAAGAAATGGCTCTCACGGATGCGTTCCCTTCAACTGGGCTGTCTGTTACTTTCAGCCAAAAGCATTCTCATCATACAGGTGTTACCTATAACCTGGTTTGTGTGTTTGATTTTCACCTTCTCTATCCATCAACAAATAAAATAATAATAATTAATATCTATGGAAGAATTACTACTTGCAAGGACTTTATGAAGCACCTTACATAGATTGTCTCATTTTTAATCCTTACTACAAATCTTCACGGTCAAAATGATTAGCCTCATTTTTTTTTTTTTCCAGATAAGAAAGAAGCCAAAGCTTGGAAGGAACAAATAACACAGCAAGTAAATGGAGGGGCCAGGACATGACTCAGGTTGTTCAGTTGAGAGTGTGTCTTCTCCTTAATTACAGCCCTCAAGATTCCCCCATCATTTGGCTCCGAAGTGTCCCATTTTCTGTATGTACCGTGCACAGCCCCCCTCGCACTGGTGGTCCACAGCCACCAAGGTGAGACCTTTCTCCCTCCTCCCCTCCCCGGCCCTCTCCAGCTGGCCCTACGTGTTTGGCATCTTCTAATTACCCTGGCTCCTAAATATGCGAAACAATAATATTCCCCAATTGCTTCTTCCTATAATTTCATGTAACAGGTCCCCTCAAATAGAAAGTCCTTAATTTTAATTGCATATTATGTTCCCTTTCTGAGGGCAGACAGCTATTTATTCATCCAGCTAATTGTTCAAGAGACAAAGACACGGAACATATCGCACCACATTAAGTATTTGCTAGTTGCTGTTACTACTGGGGTTACATTATACAGCCCTGATTTCCTTTCTAGGAGCTCCTGAGGAAATCTTGGCATCTTTTTTTAAAGAAATTTATTCTTTGGCTTAACCTACCTATGATTATATAAAAGCCAACAAATCCTCTGGTGTTGCATAATATTATCACCGGTGATGATAACAGTAATTAAGACAATGTATAGATGTACAGCCATATGCTTTACTCAATGAAAGGAGGAACAGAGTAAAATGATGTTTATTGAATATTTACTGTGTGTCAGGCGTTGGCCTGGGCGGGAGAAAACATTAGCCCATTCCCTCATTCTCGTTTAAGAACTTGAGAGACTCTTCTAGCCCCATTTTCATAGATGAGAATCAAACGGTAGAGAAGTGAAACCACTTGTCTGCCCCAGGCTCACAGCTGGGCATCAGAAGAGGGGGGTTTTGAGACCAGGGTGGTGTAAGACCAGAGCACAGGCTCCCTGGGGGCCACCTCAGAGCCGGTGGCTCCCTGTAGCCTCACTACGTGCACATGGGAACAATGCAAGTATCTCAATGCCTACTTTATTGACACAGTCACCTACATAGACAGGAAGTGACCTTCCCAATTCAGTGGATCAAACTGTGCATCAGAAGAAGAAGGTGCCAGTATACTCGCACAAAACAACCCCCTGAGACTAAGGAGCCTGCCTTATCCACTTCTCAAGCTGTCCCCTTCCGGAAAGGGCGGCAATGTGCTCCTGCCTGCACACACACCCTGGAGCTCCCTCCCTGTCTGCCCTGCCCTGGCCTCTGCACAGGCACACCCAGGGCTGCAGGAACTTGCCAGACTTAAGACTTCTTGGTTTTTCCTGGGGAGTTAGTCCTATAGCTGGGAGAACGGGAGACAGGGAGGAAGCATCAGTTTATTTAATGAATGTGCACTGAGCACCAGCCCGTACCGGGTAGGCAGGCACTGTGCTCACAGTGATGCGAAAGACACGGCTCTGCAGATCTCCCAGCCCAGGGAGAGTCCCAGCTTATCACAACCTATGGCCAAAGTGTGGCCAAGGGAGAACAGGCAGGCACTAATGCCTTCTTTCTACAGAAAAAGGGATAGAGGCAAAAAAGATTTAAAAGAGGGGAAAGGAGCCATGCATCTGGATAAAGGCTTGAGACAGAAAGAAGGGAGAAAGGGAAGAAAGGAAAGATGAGTAGTTAAAGCTGCCGAGAAACCTACTAACCCGAAAGTAATTACTGAGTGCCACTCCATGCTAGGGGCATTACACACATATGTGGAATCTATAAGGTCAGTCCATTACCAATAATTTTGCAAATCTGGAAACTGAGCCTCAGAGAGGTTAAGTCACTTGCTCGAGGCTACACAGCTAAATAGTGGCAATGTCAACATTCAAGCCCAGATTGGTCTGACACCAAACCTCATTCCCTGTATGAGACAGTCACCAACATTCGCCCAGATTGGGATTTGTAGAATGTCCATAGCTGAGACTCACTGACAACTACATGGGGCACATCCATATGCCCACCGGGCCTCATGGCTCTAGATTCATTAATGACACAGATTTCCATTAAGAAGTGACAGCCTCTCCCAAAGAAGGGCTGTAGAGGGTTCTAGGGCTCCCAGACTACACGGCCCCAAACTGTTAGAGAGAGTTAGGACTGTTATTCTGGAAGGAAGAGGAGAGGACTTTCCTATAGATGAAAAATTCCTTGTTAGGCTAACTGCTGCCTATAAAACTAGCACACGCTCATTCAGCAAATACTTGCTAAGCACCTACTATGTCCCAGGTGCTTGGGATGGCCAGTGAAGAAAACAGGGGTTGGCTTTGTGGTGCTGACATTCTAGTGGTGGATGCAGACAGAGCCAACACCCCCAGTGTGCATGAGCCCCATACCCTAGCCACAAGGCCCAGTGGCCCAAACACACCTAAGGAGACCTTCCCTACACTTTAGCTTACCCCACACCACCCACGATCTTGTACAGAGGAGGATAAGAGAGGCCTGGGTGGGCTTTGACTGAGGTCAGGCTGAGCCTAGTGGCAGAAGTGGCAGAAGAGAACATGCTGAACATGTGGGTAGACACCTACGGGGCTGGGTGACCAAACCCCATCTCAGCAGGGGCCTGGAGTTGGGGAGTTCCCTCCATCACGGGCTCTGCCCACTGGACTAGCTGGGCAGGGAGCTTGTCCCAACCACGTTAAATAGCGGCCATGCAGGAACACCTCCTGGGCAGGGTAGCAGGAGGGTGGACTGTAATGTACACCTTTTAAGTCTTTACAGTTTCTTTTTCTTTAATAGCACCTTTATTGAGAAATGATTTACATATCATAAAATGTAACAGGGTTTTGAACCAACTCATTAGGGGGTCAGACTTTCTCACGTGAGGTGTGGAAACAGGAGGGCAGGCACCAGGAGAGAGAGATGCCTTTAGTCTCAAGACAGTCAGTGCAGACGGGCTCTGGGCCACTCACGAACCAGGAAGGGGACAGGAGGGGGGCAGAGTTCCATCCTGGTGATGCTATGGAAGAGCCAGATAAGGGATGAGAGGGGCCTGCACCCAGCCCCTGGCTCTGCCACTCATCAGCTCCGTTCATTTGGCTAAACTGTCGACCCTCTGAGAACCTCAGTGTTCCCATCTGTCAAGTGGAGCTAAGGCAAGTAGGTACCTGATTCAGAGAGCTGTTGGACAGATGAAATGAGACAGGGTCTCTACAGTGTCAGACCTGGCTGCAGGCTCACAGCATCATCATTCAAAAGAGAAACAAACTCCAACCCTTTTCTTCTAGGGGCCCACCGTTGAAAACATCACACTCCCAAACCATTCCTTGCCTTCTTTCCCCACGGATCCAGCAGGTGGGCTTTGGAGACCAGGGGCTCAGTCCTTACCCTCCACAAGGACCCAAGCTGAGGGGCAAGGAGAAGGACAAGTCCTGGAGGAATGTCCCCAGCTGCTGCCCAGGCAACACTGTCTGCAGGGGCTGGGAAATCACAGAAGTTTCTAGTAGAACATGGCTGTGCAGCGAGCTTTATGTGCAGAGTGCAGGATCGTCATGGTGACATGGCCAGGCGGTGGAGTCACTGTCCGCCTGCAGGAAGCTGGGGCAGAGGTGGGAGGTCTGGTGGCCAGCAGAGGTCAGAGAGCGCCTCAGGCTGCAAGATGGGCAGTGAGGCAAGCATAGAGAAGAGGGCCGATTACCGGCTGATCCCTTCCCTTAGCACTGCGACGGTTCGTGTCCCCGCCTTCGTACACCGAATAGACCTGGGCTGAGCCTAGTGCCATGTACCCTCAGCTCGGTCTAAGTGACTCGAGGCACAGGGGCTGTGCTTTGTCTGTCTCTATGGCCCACAGCACTTGGGGCAGGGCCTGGCGTGGCATGCATGCAGGGGATGCTGGTCTTGTGGGTGGACCTCCAGTAGGGGCAGGAAGGGCTTCCTGGTGGAAGAAGATCCTGTCTACATGCAACTCTTCCCTATGTCCCTGTGCAGGTCGGGCTGGCCTCTGAGCATCGCTGAGCAGGGAACCAAACTGTGTCACTACCCCTTCTTGGCTGTGTGACTTTGGGCAAGCCAAGTAACCTCTCTGGGCCTTAGTTTCTCCTCTGAAACATAAGGATTAAATGAATGAACAGAGGAAAAGCATCCAAGTGTTTGTCAGGACTCACTAAGGAGATGGGGAGTCAGTGCAAGAACTTAGTTTGTCACTCGAAAAACTCCTACACATCCTTTCAGCCCCAAATTGAGGTTCACCTTCCATAAGAAGGCCTCTCCGCCCTGCGACCTGCTCCCCTGACTTTGCCAGGACTGTTTCCCCAGCCATGCCCCCCTCCCCAGAACTGCCTTTTGCCTTCTTATCTGTCCCCACCTCCCCATGAGCTGCTGGAACTCTTATCTCTGTACACCCAGTTCCTAGCACGGTGTCAGGTAGGGACTGAGCGCTGACACATCTCAAAAGATGAATAAATAAACAAAAGGACAAGTGAGTCATTTCCCCAAAATAGCAAATAGAAAAAAAATGCACATTTTTTTTTAGAGACAGGGTCTCTCTGTGCAGTGTGATCACACAACTCACTGCAGCCTCCAACTCCTGGGCTCAAATGATCCTCCCACATCAGCCTCTCAAGTAGCTGGGACTACAGGTGTGTGACACCATGTCTGGCTAATATTTTTTATTTTTTGTAGAGACAGGGTCTTACTATGTTGCTCAAGCTGGTCTCAAACTCTTGGCCTCAACCAATCCTCCCACTTCAGCCTCCCGAAGTGCTGGGATTACAGGCTGGAGCCACCATGAATGGCTGAATATCAACATCTTGAAGTAATGTGACTGCAGTTTTGAAATTACAAGATGGAGACAGATTTCTACAAGCACACAAACAGAAATGAAGAGGTCATGTACAACGGAAGATGAAGAATCAGCAGGCCCTAAGACTTCTTCTTGGTACAGCGGCTTAAACCTCAGACGGTGGCAGAACATCTGAGCAAAGAGCTTAATGGGGAAAGGTTGCAACCCAAGAATTCTATACCTGTCAGCTGGCCACTCATGTGTAACAGCAACTCAGAGACACAGCCATATAGTCATTGGAGAGACACAGGTTCAAGGATATTTTTAAATATTTAAAAGTAACTGCTGGGAAAATTGAGAACAGCATTTATACCTTCCCTGTCATAGAAGCAGTATGTTAAAGTCAGACTGCCTAGGTTCGAATACCAGATCTGCTGCTCTGTGCCTAAGGGTGAGTTAAACTCTTGCTGCTTTACTTTCCTCTCTGTAAATGGGAACATCTGATAGTATCTACTTCACAGGATTTTGTGAGAGTTAAACAGGATAATCCATACACAGTGCTTTGTCCAGTGACCAGGACATAGTAGGATGTAGTGGATACGGTGATGCCAACCAGTCCCACAATCAAAAACAAAGGATCTCCTCCCCCCCCACCACCAGGTTCTGGAATGCTCTACCAGAACACCTCAGCAACCAGCTCTTAGAGGACTGTCTTGGCTAAGAAAACTCCTCACCCAAGATCATGCCTCTTTCCAGAAGTGATCCCCAGCCAATGACTGACCCACCCAGGAGAAAACAGGCCCAGCCCCCTTGCCCCAACTTGGGACAGTTCTGAAAGATCATCCCAGCATCAGAGATTGTGGTGGAGTTGGCTGAGAGGCCTTATTCGTAGGGACTGCAGTGCAGCTCACCTGCTCCCTCTGCTCAGCACTGCTCTGTTCCTTCCCTTCCAGAGGTGCCAGTTTCAAGATCACTTCCTGACAGATGGCATGCATGCCAGCATACACCTCACAGTTTGCTTTCTAAGGAGCCCAACGTGACAGCAAAGAGACTGTAGTGGTTTGAAGGGTCCCTCAGGGTTCAAGTGTTGGAAACTTAATCCCCAATGCAGCAGTGCTGGGAGGTGGGGTTTGAGAAGTGGGGCTATGGGGTCATGACGACTCTGCCCTCAAGAATAGATTCAGATTGATAGCAAGGGAGGAGGTTAGCTATGTTAAGAGTGGGCTTGTTATAAAAGCAAGTTCTGCCCTCTCTTGTTCTCTGGAGCTCTCAGACCCTTCTGCCTTGCACCATGGGATGACGCAGCAAGAAGGCCATGGCCCGGCAGCGTACAGTAGTGGTTGCCAGAGGCTGGGAGGAGAGAGGGGAAGGGAAAATAGGGAAAAATTGATCAACAGGTACAAAGTCACAGTTCAGAGGGATAAGTTCTGGTGTTCTACTGCACGGTAGGGTGATTATGGTTAGCAATATTATATTGTGTATTTCAAAATAGCTGAAAGAGGATTTTGAGTGCTCTCATCACAAAGAAATGATAAATGTGTGAGATGATAAATATGCTAAATACCTCGATTTAATTTCTACACAATGAATATATGTATTGAAACATTACACTGTGCCCCATAAATACGTATAATTATGTGTCAACATAAAAAGAAAATAAGGCCCTCACCAAATGCAGGCCCCTCGACCTTGGACTTCCCAGCCTCCAGAACTAAATGAAGCAATCTCTTTTCTTTATAAATTACCCAGTCTCAAGTATTCTGTGATAGCAACACAAAACAAGCTAAGACATAAACAAACACAAAGTCCCTGACACAGCACCATCACTTGACATCAGCCATCATCTTTAAAGCAAGGTGTGGCCAGGCACAGTGGCTCACGCCTGTAATCCTAGCCCTCTGGGAAGCCCAGGCGGGCATTGCTCAAGGTCAGGTGTTTGAAACCAGCCTGAGCAAGAGCAAGACCCTGTCTCTAGTATAAATAGAAAGAAATTAATTGGCCAACTAAAAAAATATAGAGAAAAAATTAGCTGGGTGTGGTGGTGCATGCCTGTAGTCCCAGTTACTTGGGAGGCTGTGGCAGGAGGAGCACTTGAGCCCAGGAGTTTGAGGTTGCTATGAGCTAGGCTGATATCACAGCACTCTAGCCCAGGCAACAGAGTGAGACTCTGTCTAAAAAAA
Source organism: Microcebus murinus (assembly GCF_040939455.1). NCBI lineage: Eukaryota > Metazoa > Chordata > Mammalia > Primates > Cheirogaleidae > Microcebus > Microcebus murinus. The sequence goes on along the minus strand of NC_134110.1, from coordinate 35,373,952 downwards.
AAAAAAAAAAACAAGGTGAATACATTGCATCTCTTCCACCCAGAATAGACATTCATTCTGTCAGGAATGGACACACATTCTGAGTGTGGGTATCCCTTTCTTGTCTTCAAGACCTCAGCTAGCATTGTTATCTCGGGAATTGCAGAGGGAGTGGTTGACCAGCATTGGATTCCACTTAACATCATGTCAGACCAAGGGATCTGCCTTAGAGAAAAAAGAGGTGTGGAAGTGGGTCCACAGTAAAAAATATAATACCAAGGAAATAGCAAGGAAATATAATGAACAGGAACGGTTAAAAACCCAAGATGGTAATGATGAGAGATGATCAAACATATAGGTTAAAATTTGTTTTAATCTTCTTAAAACACTCTAATAGGGTAAAAAAAAAATTGAGTCAAACAATTTTCTATCTATTAGAAACACACCTAAAACAAAGGGCCAAAGAAAAAGTAAAAATAAAATAAAGGGCCCTGGGATGAGGGGATGGGTCAGGAAAGAGATTAGCCTTTCGGGGATTGCTTATATGGTTTGAAAAGATCCTTTAGAAGATTTTGATATACCTTCCTAGGAGAGTATACTCTCCTGATGGAAAAAAAATGATAATAACTACAGCTCAGATAACTATGTCACCTTTAAATGCCAGAATTTGAGGGCAGTATCCAAAGCTGTTTTTGAAGGAAAATGTATAACCTTGAATGCTGTCCATATTGGCAGAGGCTAAATTAAAATAAATAAAGTGGGGTTTCAATGGAGTTGTTTTTTCATTTTTAAGAAAAAGATTAATGGAATTAAAAGTATAACAAATAAATTAGGAGTAAAATTGAAAAATAAATCCAAGAGCCAGTTAAACATAGAGAAATACAATTTTACTAGGAAGTTTATATAATCACAGATAATAGATATATTTTTTAAATCTTAAAAAAAGAATTATAGCTAGTTATGTCCAATTATCTTTTTAAAAGATAATTTAAAGTTAAATATGAATTACCAAAATGAGTTCAAAAAACAAAAAACAAAAACCTTAGAACAGAGGGATACCATTAAAAAAATGCTCTTTTAAACTATCACCATTAAGTGCGATATATCCTATTGGTTTCAAACAATTCTTATCATATCAAGGAACTATCTTTCCATGCTAACAATTAAAAAAAAAAAATCAGGAACAGACACAAACTTGGATCAATTGCCAACTGGCCACCTATTAAGTTAATTATATGGATTTTTCCTTTGGCTTACTAATGCAATGACTCCCATTAGAAACTTCTCTAATGTTGGACCATCCTTTATGTTCCTGGAATGGATCATGAATCATTCTTCTCACTTTGAGAAAAATGGCAATTCTCTCAACCCATTTTGGGGGACATTATACCATGTTGAAAAACAAAAGTATGACTTTAAAAAAACAAAGAATGCTCTTACTGAAAAGCGATGACAAATGTCTGAGCTGATGGATATGCTAATTACCCTGGTTTGACCATTATACTATGTATACATGTATGGAAACATCACACTGTACCCCATAAACATGTGCAATTATTATGTGTCAATTAAAAAAAGCAGACAGCATTCTTTCAAATACCCACAGAAGCAAAAATCCTAAGTAAAATTCTAATAGGGGAAACTTGTAGTATAGTAAAAGAAAAATGTCATCATGTGCAAATAGGACAGTATATCCAAGAAGGCCAAAAATAGGGCTTATGCCAGGAAGATAAAAGAGATCCCAACATCAGAGAAGTTTCTAATGGAAGTCATCACATTAGTTAGTCAAGGGAAAAATCCATAAGTCACCTTAATAGATGATCAGTTGGCAACTGATCCAATTTGATGCCTGTTCCCTGTTTTTTTTAATCTTTAGCATTAAGATACTTTCTTAATATGGTAGGAATTATTTGAAACCAATAAGAAACTTACTTAATGGTGAAAGCCCAGACAGAGTTCCACTAAGACGGTATAGGAAAGCTTTTAAGAAGCAGAAACTCAAAGATGAAACCACACAAGAAAAGTTGACAGGGTAAATTTTGTACACAAAAATGTGAAACCCTTGAAGAAGAAAAAACAATGAAATTTAAAGAAAAGTGACAATCTGGGAAACATATTTGCAATATATCTGTCCTTAATATGTAAAGAGTACTGAATTTAGTATATAAAGACCTCTCAGAAGATCTTAGCAGTTATAAAAGAAGAAACATACAGAGTTATACAGAGAACATTTTCAAATTCACTTGAAATAAGTAAACTGACAATTAAAATAAAAATGTGATATGACTTTTATTTATTCATTAAATTCATCCAGGTTTTTTCAAAAATGATGGTGCAAAAGATTCTGGGAAAGAGGCACAGTCATTGTTAGCTTGGAGCAATTCAAATTGATCCAAAATTTTTTGAAAGCAATTGGTTAATAAGTTTTTAAATATGTCTAAATACACATACCTCGACCTACTGACTCTACTGTTAGGCACACGTTCTGGAGAAATAAACAAAAGAGCACAGGTAGACTTCATGGCAGAGGACATTATTTACTGTAGTTAGAAGGTGGAAATCATGTACAAGTTCAAAAAGGTACTGATTAAAAACATTCTATGTATGACGGAATAACAGATAACCATTCAAAATTATCAATTATAAAAAAACTAATAATATTAGAAAATGGGCAAGACCTATACTTAAGTGAATAAATCATATTGCCAATAGAACATATATAGCATTACCTGAATTTGTATAAATACAAAAAGAAAAAAATATGGAAGGTCATAAACAAAGTTCATGCATTCATTTATTCATTCTTTATTTATTTAAAAAAATATTAACTATTTACTTAGTGCCAGGTCTGGTTCCAGGCATTGCCAAATAAAATAAACAAGATGTCTCTCTTCATGAAATAAATTAATGTGGTAATTTCTGAATAATGGGATTAATAATAGTTTTCATGTTCTTCTATTGAGATTTGATACTTTTCCCCAAATGTCTTAAGTGGATTATGATTTTAATCATAGTGTAATAGTTCTGCTTCCAGTTTATAATCTGGAATCTACTGGGAAGCTTCAACAAATACCAATGTATACGCAGATAAGACAGATTTCTCAAAATAGTGTTCTGGCTAAATTTGTTGTTGTTTTCTTTTGCTCTTCCCTGTTTCTCTGGGGATGTTCTGGGAAAATTTGATATTAACTGGAGAACAACAACAACAAAAAACTTGACTTATACTTCACACCACATAACAAAAATCAATTCCAGGCTGATGACAGACCTCAATATAAAAGATAAAACAATGAAACTTCCAGAAAAAAATGGAGTAATCTTCCTGACTTTCTGAAAAAGGACATAACTTATCAATTTCACTGCATTAAAATTAAGAAACTGTTCATAAAATAAAACAATAACAACAAAAACACTAATAGAAAAGCCACAGAGACAAGATATTTGCTACAAAAAAGAGGTCTTTCCGGAAAGAATCCAGCCATGTAATATGAAAAACGGAGACATTTGTTGAAGAAGATATAAGGTATAAGGTACACAGGACAATGATGCCTCAGTCCCCTTCAAAGTAGGTGCATTGGGACCTCACACAGTTCTCCCAGCATCTCCTACCCTGTACACGTTCAACACTCTCAGGTGTTCTGCTTGTTGCAGGCCTTCCAGAATGTGGATCGTTTTCAACAGATTCCCAACCATCTTTGAAGCATTTACCCCACACCCATTGTTAGCATCCATGAAAGCCTTCTGAACCATCCAAATAGTTTCCGCAGGGGAATGTTCAAGCTTGATGCAAACTTCTATGCAGATTCATGGCTCTACTCACTCAGCCATTTGGAATGCGAAGGCCACACAGTACACATGCTCACTCAACAGTGTCTAGCACCCCACTGACTAGTTAGTCATCATTGTTCACACATACATGTCACAGTCCACTCTCCTTGGCTGCCAAGTTACCTCAATGTTGCACAAACCATTCTCATCATGTTAACCACGGCTGGATACTTTCTGTACATCCCCAGTATAACTAACAAAGGTCTTTTATCCAGAATGTGTAATGAAAACACAGGCAACCTAATGGGAAAGTGATACAGAGACTGGAGTACCCACTTCACAAAAGGGGATATCCAAATAGCTTTTAACCAAATGAAAAGTGGGAGACCTCATGAGCCATCGGGGAAATGCAAATTAAAGCCACAACGAGACCCTTCCACGTACCCATCGGAATGTCTAAAGTTAACATGGCTGACCACACAACAGGTGGCTGAGTAGGGAGAACTCTCCCATGCTGTTGCTAGGAGTATGAATTGGTATGACCTCTTTGGAAAACACTTACACATTATGCACTCTATTTGAAGACAAACATACCCTTTGCCCAGCAACTGTGTGCCGTGCAAATATATGTGCATACATGCACCAAAAAATCACATACAAAAACACTCCTAACAGCGTTATTTGTAATAATCCAGCATAAGAACCTGCCCTAATGTCCATCAGTGGTGATCAATGATGCAGGCATACAACAAAAACAAAATGAACTAGGGCTGAAACAATGAAATTGCTTTCATTTGAAAACAAATGAACAAGGGCTACATGCAACAACAGGGAAACGGCTCACAGATACAAGGCTGAATGGAAAAAAAAAACTAGACACAAATAACACCTATAGGTTTCCAATTACATAAAATCTAAAATAGGCCATGAGAAAGTACAGAGTTGAGCGAAATTTTTAGATAATGAAAACATAAAGAAAAGAAAGCGATGACCATAAAAGGGCAGTGGCTGCTTCCTGGGGAGAGTCGGGCTGTGGGCAGAGAGGCCAGTGCAGGAGCTCCCGTGTGCTGGCGACGTCCCCGCTCCCGGGGTGGCGTCACAGCTGTTCCCTTTACAATAATTCAGCTGTACATTTCTGGGTTTTGAGTGTTATATTTCACCATAAAATGTGATACTAAAGCAAGACAACAAAAATACTTATGCCTGGGCCCCACCTCAGACCAGTGAAATCAGAGTCCCCAAGGGCAGGGCGTGGAGCCGGTGGAGATGTTCACGCATGGTGAGGGGGGAGAAGCCGGAGCACCGTGTAAGAGGAGGCCCAGGCTCTGCAGTCTGTGTGCCTGAACCGGAATGCAGCCTCCACTTCACCTCGTCTCTGTGACTCTGGGCGCTTCCCCACGCCTCAGTCTCCTCTTCTGTAAAATGGGTGTAATAAAGGTACTAACTTGATGAGGTTCTAAAGGTCATAAATGCCAATACCTGTGAAGGGTCACAGGGGTAGTGGGAACCTGTGGCCTTGGGGCCACATATGGCCTTCTGGATCCTTGAGGGCAGACTTTTGACTCAATCCAAATTGTACAGAAAAAAAAAATCCTTTTTTTTTTTTTTTTTTTTTTTGAGACAGAGTCTCACTTTTGTTGCCCAGGCTAGAGTGAGTGCCATAGTGTCAGCCTAGCTCACAGCAACCTCAAACTCCTGGGCTCAAGCGATCCTCCTGCCTCAGCCTCCCAAGTAGCTGGGACTACAGGCATGCGCCACCATGCCCGGCTAATTTTTTCTATATATATTAGTTGGCCAATTAATTTCTTTCTATTTATAGTAGAGACCGGGTCTCGCTCTTGCTCAGGCTGGTTTCGAACTCTTGACTTTGAGCAATCCGCCTGCCTCGGCCTCCCAGAGTGCTAGGATTACAGGCGTGAGCCACCATGCCCAGCCCCAAAAATCCTTTTAATAAAAGGATTTGTTCTGCAAAGGTTGGATTCGGTTGAGGGGCCAATAAATATTTGGTTTCCATAATCTTAAGATGAACTAGGATGCTGCTCAGTTGTGGAAAACCTCTATCCTTTGGGAATGAGAAAAGTGGATACAATTTCAAAATAGTCACATGTCATTCAGAAGCTTGGGAGGAAGTGGATATTACCACTTGGAAGACACCCTCTAGTTTTTAATTTTGTAAATTCTCTAGAGACACAACCCAGGTCCTCCTTTTCCTGATTCTGCTGGCGGTACCCAGATCATGCCTTGTTAGCGGTGACAGACACCAGGCTTCTCTAGACTGAGGCTCGTTTGTTCTGTGGGTTGGAAAGTACCCCTGAAGACTATGGCATCGAATGGCCAAATCTTAAAAATTCACTCCCCGCTTTACTGGCTGGATGACTTTGGGCAAGGTGCACAACCTCTGCAAACCTCAGTGTCTACATCTGCAAAATGGAGAGGAAGTGGCCGGGCACGGTGGCTCACGCCTGTAATCCTAGCACTCTGTGAGGCCGAGGCGGACAGATCGCTGAAGGTCGGGAGTTCAAAACCAGCCTGAGCAAGAGCGAGACCCCGTCTCTACTATAAATAGAAAGAAACTAATTGGCCAACTAAAAACATATAGAAAAATTAGCCTGGCATGGTGGCGCATGCCTGTAATCCCAGCTACTCGGGAGGCTGAGGCAGGAGGATCGCTTGAGCCCAGGAGTTTGAGGTTGCTGTGAACTAGGCTGACACCACGACACTCACTCTAGCCTGGGCAACAGAGTAAGACTCTGTCTCAAAAAAAAAAAAAAAAAAAAATGGAGAGGAAGACAACAACAGCTCTCTCAATTCAACACGTTTGGTGAGGCAGCACTGAGAAAAGGGACACAAAATCCGCTCACACAAGATAGATGCCCAGGTAAAAAATGCTTCACCCGGCGGGTGGCCGGGTAATGAATGGCACTGATAGAACAGATTCTGCAGGTGGATCTGGACTTCAGGAGCCTGTTGAGCTAAAACAAACATCACCAAACCACTTTGCTAGGCTGCACTCGGGTACACAGTGCTCAACAAGGGAAAAGAGAGTCGGAAAAACCTTCTCCCACTGGTCTACAGCAATCAGACAAGAGAAAACATCTTCCCGCTCCCCGCAGCAGGAGACTCAAAAACAGCTACCCCATTTCTCTGCTTCCTAACCCCCTCAAGACGCATTCCCATCCAAATGCCAGCCAGCCTTCCGCACCATATTCTCCGTGGGGAGCAGCCTTCTGTAGCCAGGAGTCTGGCAGATGATTTTAACTGCTTCCGGTACAGATGCTCACAGGGCCTGGGTAGCCGCTGTCTTGGAAACTGCCTTCTGCACCGGCAGAGGGTGGGTGTGGACATAGTATGTTTTCTTGAGCTGGAAAAGGGAAAATAATCATCCATTCTAAAGCCTCGCCAAGTATCTACTCTGAGGCCGACAAATGAACAGCAAGGCGTCCGAGTCCACACGCTGCACCTGTGGGGTGTGCACTCGCTTCTGTGTGTGCACGTCCTGCTGTCATAAACCATTCTGGACTTTAATTGCCCAGCAGCACCGAGCCTGATCTTTTTAATGCCTGCAGCATCTGGCTCTCCCCCTGGAGAAGGAGAAGCGTATCTGGTTACAACATAATTCCTCTGACCTACATTGAGTCACTTTCTCCTCAAGGAGGACAGTGGCTTTTCAGCTCTGGGGTCAATTTTATTGACTTTTCTCCAGTAGAAGCCCTTTAGAACTCACCTTTTGTTCCTGCCTTGGGTTAAAACTTTCCAAAGGCTAATTCACCATCTGTGCTTCAAAACAGAGGCACAGCTGGCCCCTGGCCCCCACCCTGGCCCAGTGCCTCTGTGATCTCTGCTACCATTCGTCCTCTTCCTAACTCTGCCCCAGGCACATTAGCACATTTCTACCCCAGGGCCTTTGCACTGGCTCCTACCTAAGGTTCTTACCCCACACGCCTGCATGGCTCACTCCTTTCCCTCCCTCAACTCTATGTTCAAATGTCACCTTCCCAATGAGCCCACACTGATTTCCCCCTTTAAAACTGCAACACTCTTCCCCACTTTTACCACCTCCTTACCCCATTCTATTTTAGTCCATAGCATTTTCATCTTAAAATTGAAGATAAAGTTTAAACTTTTTTTTTTTAGTAGTTCTTTATTGTCTGTGTTTCCCACAGACTCTCGAATGTAAATTCCAGGATGATAACAATTTTCTGGTTTTGTTCTACTTCTCGGTCTCCAGCATAGAGCACATACTAGGCACTTAAAAAATATTCCTGGATTGTTGTGGCTATCCTACCCCTCCCCCACTGGGGCCTTCTCTCTGTGAAGACGTGAATGTCCTCAAAGGCAGATCTGTTCACATGTCACCTCCAGGGAGGGGCCACCCTACCAAAATAGCCTTTCCTCCTAGTCCTCATCACCACCTGACATTTTTGAATGTAAAGGGTACAGAGTTTTGTCTTTGCTGGTATTTGTGGCTCGATCCCAATCATCTAGAATAGGGGTTGGCAAGCTCTGTCTTTACAGAAAAGGCTAGAGAGTAAATGCGTGTGGCTTTGCGGGCCCACTACTCAACTCTGCACTTGCTGCACAAGAGCTACCACTGACAGTATGTAAACAAATGAGTATGGCCTGTTCCAAAATAAAACTTTATTTACAAAAACAGGTGGTGGGTTGGATCTGGCCAGCAGGCCACAGTTTACTGACTCCTGATCTAGAACAATGCCCAGCACATAGTGGGTGTTCAATAAATATTTGCCAAATGAATGAACTGAATAATTTATCAAGTTCCTACTCTAGGTCAGGCACCAGGCTCAGGTGATCTTTCCCACATGTCGTTTTATCCACAGAACAACCTGCTAAACTAAGGACTATTATCCCCCAGGTGAAAGGACAGAGGTCACGGGGCTCTTCTCAGGCCGTCACTGTGAGTGGCAAAGCAAGGGTTAAAATTCAGGTCTTCCAGGTCCCTGCTCATTCCAACACTGGACATGTAACTTCCATTCCTGCCGCACGCTCTGTGAAAATGCCAAGTCATGCCAAAGATGATAACTGTAATTCCTCACCACCCACTGTGCATATATTCTTCAACTCGTCTGTCCAGCCAGGGCTTGCCAACTACCCACTGTGCGCCCTTGCTCTGCTCTGCGTGGTCCGATCTTTAGTCAGGCTCGGGTTCTATATTCAAGACAAAGGAGCTACAAAACCAGCAAAATATCAGCCATGCGCCAGGCACCAGGCCTTGGGCATTTGAAACCTGACTCTGACTCAGGGACAGACTTCAGGAAGAGAGGCACACAATGCAACTATGATGAGGGTCTTCCAGGTGCCAGGCACTGTGCAACGTACTTCCTTGCCATGCCAGGTGAAAGGAGATGGGGATCAGTAGAAAGTTCAAAGGCCAGGAAGCTCTAAGGAAAGAGTTGATTTCTTCCCTGGGGCTCAGGAAAGGCTTTAGTTAAAAGTCATGGTTAATCCATGGGTTCTGGGGAGTCAGACCTGGGATGGCTTTCCATTCCTACTACTTAACAGCTATACAGACCTTGGGAATGTAACTCAGAAAAACAGTGATTAAAAATAGTATAATCTCCCACCTCTGCCCCAAACAAATTTTGGGCTAATACATGTAAAGTGATTGCCTGATCTAGTACAGGTACTTAAAATGTGGCCATAATTATCACGCTGGTCACCCATGAAGGACTCAAGAGGACTGAGTATGTGTGACGAGTGTGGGGATGCAGAAGGAAGCCCAAGGACCTCCTAGATCAGGAGGACCCTGTTTATTAAAGAGCCTAAAGCTAGACAGGTCCCCAGATCGGATCACTGGCTTATTTAACCAGTACCCAGCACCAAAGAGGGATTCTGCCTGCTCTCAAGAGCTGGTGACATGTACCTTTGCCAGAGCCACCTGTATGTCTTCAGAAGACAAACTGTGCTTCTGCCCAGAGATACAACTTAAGGCCAGTGATGAACTCCAATTGCACAGGATGTGGAAACTGAGCCTGCCTTCCTGGTAGCTGACTCTACCTCAATCAGTCAGCTCAAGCCTCATGCATTCAAGAGCACACACATGAGGGTATCGTGCTAATAGGTGCTTCATTAATGTTCCCTTCCAGCCCTGCTGTTTTCTTCTGGAACTCTCCATCCACACCATGCTCTAATAGAAGCATCAGGAGGTCTAACATGGTAGCAAAGAGATGGCTTAGCGTTCGGTTTGACACAATGCAGTTCAAACGGAAGTGGTACCCTGCTCCATGCAATGCATCTTTTGCTACCAATGATGGCCCTTTTTAACTATCCCAAGCATCTCAGCTCAGGGCAATTCAGAAACATAAAAACAAAACTAGGCAAGTGATGAGGCTTTCGATCACATAGTAATAACATTTTGTGTTGGCCTAGCATCTCGTCCTAAGGAGATTTCTGATTCACCAAGCATTTTGGAGCTTCTACAATGATATGCCTGGGGCTTTCCTAGATATTCCCTAATTTCATCCTCTCAAGACCTCCCTGTGGACATTGGGCCCAACAGCATAGGAGCTGAAGCTCAGCAAACTTCAGGGACATACCCAAAACAAACAAGGTAGTCAACACATCTCCCAAGGGAATGTCACATCTTACCCAAGAGCAGGAATGAACACTGCCCCTGGGGGACAAGAACTGGCAGGAGGCATCTAGCAGTGGCTTAAGTCAGCCCTTACTGTTTTCCAGACTCTAGGCCCAGGCCGTGGTCACAGACAGATCTGAGTTCAACCCTAGCTCTGCCACTCTGGTCTGCATGGACTTGAGCTCATTTGTCTAATTTCAACTTCCTCACCCACTAGATGGAGCTAACTGCAGACTATTCCTAGGATTGTTGTGAAGATTAAATGAGATGGCACAGGAGAGGCCTTTGTCACCACCTTTATTTCAGACCCAGGCCGTCTGCTTAGTTCTCTACATACGTTGTCTCATTTAATCTTCAAAGTGGTCCACTCTTTGTCCCCTTTTACAGAGCAGGTAACACACACTCGGGTCTCTAGTTTCAGTTTCCATGGAAATCAATTCTCTAGCCACTACCTACAATGAGATTCTGTAGTCGAGGATCTTTGCAGAAACTAAATTTACATGACAGAAAAACTTCTATTTTCACTGTAAATGAAGCAAAACAAAACAAAACCCTGACGTACATGGTGGAAAACAGAACCTGACACAGCAATAACTTCACATTTACTGCCGAGAGGAAGAATTTTTTTCCTTTTACTTTCAAATTTGGTCTCAGATTCATCCAGTCTTGCTCGTACAAAAACCCAGACACCAAAATCCATGGAAAACACAAAAGAGATGAGGACAGTTGTGGTAGGCAGGATTCTGAGACAGCCCCCAAGATTCCTGGCGTCTGGTGCACACACCTGCAATTCAAGGGGCTGCCAGGAAGGAATTCTGGAGACAACTGAGATCCCAAGAAGCTCTCCATGGATAGAGATTATCTGGATGGGCCTGACCTAATCACCTGAGTTAATTAAAAGCAGAGAGTGTTCTTAGAAGAGGAATTCAGACAGAAATGCATTCACTGGCTGAAGTGGTCCAACGTAGTCAGAGGGATCTTGCCAGAGGTGGCCAGGGTTGAAAGACACTGGAGGGAATAGGAGAATAGGTGTGTGTGTGTGTGTGTGTTTCTGTGTGTGTGTGTTTCTGTGTAACTTAAGGGAGTCATGGTGAGCCTTTCCAGGGTGTTGCCATTTATTTCCCAAGGAGTTTATTACTATTACTGATGTTGTCATTAAAAAAAGCATTGCCTAAGACTTACATCAAATTCAGTCCATCTAGTTGGATGGAAGCTTAATGGGTTCACACCTCCTTTTACCAAACCACTACTTAAAACCTCATCACTCAGTCTGAGAGCCAGAGTAAGGCACACTGTGCCCAGTGGGCTCCCACCTGACGTGACCCCCATCCCCATCTGACTCTAACTCTGCACCCTTTTCAATGCACAATGAGCTGGGAAATGTGGTCAATAGCAGCCCTTGCAGCTGGGTGGAAAGGGGGCCGGGCTCAAGTGCAAAGTACTCATTTGCCCTCAGGGCTCCTCCTGCCTGCTGGGGTAGCCTGGGAAGGTTGTCCAACCTCCTTGGGCCATGGCTGCCTTTTCTGTGATGAGGTGGTCAGAATAAGACTGTCTATGGCGCATAGAGTTGGGATGGGAACCCCGTAAAATTTCACATATGGTATTGCTGGACATGAAGTAGAGCTCATGAAATGCTCTTTTTTTTTTTTTTTTTTTTTTGGCATCATGATCCTTAAGGAACTAGGACGTGTTTTCCAGAGCCCATGAATAAGAACAGGTTTTCAGTAAATTGTGCTCAATAAGAGGTTACCGTGGGAGAACTAGGGAACCTCCCTGGCTCATAGACTATTTAGTGTGAAAGGGCATTTCATTTCATCAACAATAACAATAATAGAAAAGCTAAAGATTAATTTCCAGAGAAGTTAAGTAACTTGTTCAAAGGTGCATAGGACTCAAATTGTTATCTTAGTTCAAGTTCAAGAATTGTTTTCTTCATAGTCAACTAAATGCCAACTATCTATCTATCTTTCTGTCTATCCATCCATCTATCTGTCCATCCATCCACCTATGAAAAATCCTGGGATTTTTTTTTTGTCTTTGAATTTTTTTATTCCAATATATTTAGGGAGTACAAATGCTTTTTGTTACATGTGTGAACTGCATCATCCTGAAGTCAGAGATTTCAGTGTACTCATCACCAGAATAGTATTCACTGTATCCAACAGGTAATGTTTTTAGCCCTCATCCTCCTGCCACTAACCCCTTCTTAGTTTCCAATGTCCATTACACCACTTTATGACCCTATATACTAGGATTTTTTATAAAAAGTACATCTACCATGAAAAAATTCAAATTTATAAAATGTTTACTCCTTGCATAAAAGCAACACGAAGCTCTTTGTGCATCTGTACCTTTGAGTGGTCACACAGGGGTAGCAAGGGAGACCAGTGGTGTCAGAGGCAAACACCGAGAATCACAACTCTAGAAAAACACCAAATTCCATTCACAACAGTTTTTAAAAATCATCAAGTCTTTAAAGAAATTATTTTTTTTTTCAAAAGTAAACACAACTCCCAGGATCCAGTCTTCCTCTCTACAAGCAGATCCTCCTGAGCCAAAAGGTAGTGGCAATGAGCATGAGCTGTGTGTCTCCGCCATTCTTTGATTAGTTGGTTAATTTTTATTTCCGTGTGTGTGATATAGTCCCCCCAAATTTTGGAGCCTCTTGACTTTGCTTGAAAATGCGTTAAAATGGGAAGAATGGAATGGGTAGAAACTGACTTATACTGGCTTTTATTTTTAAGTAGTATTTCTAAAATGATTTGCTTCTTATTCACATTTTCTAAATTCTCTATGTACTTTCTTCTGTCAAAAAAAAGCCTCAAATGTCAGAATCTCATTTGGGGTGCCCCAAGAATTCAACATTTTATTAAAGGTTACTTGCATAAGCCTTTTCCCCTATTAAAATGCTATTTTAGTTTTGCTGGAGATGTATAAATAGTATAAATCAGTACAGGTTAAGTGGCTGGATACAGAGAGACAAGCGGAGATTGGGTGATGCTTAAAGCAGGGGTGGGAGAGACAGGAGAGAGGGGAGAGTGAGGGGACAGGGGGACCAGGAAAATGATCTGGAAGCAAAGGGAGAGAAGGAAGCAAGCAAATGCATTACAAAGTATGTCTGATGGATTGAATGGGCTTTCCCAGAACCCCAGGATATACTGGCATCTGCCCAAAGGAAAGGGAAGCTGAATTTCAGACTGTGTCGCCCAGACAGCTTGAGGTGCTAAAGTGAGCCCAGGTGTCACATGACCTCCGACCACAGAGTGAAGCCACCACACCTGCACATGCCTAAAGACAAGTTCATGGCAGCCACATGTCAACTGCCTTTGAGCCCAGTCATCCTAGAAGTCCACCAACCTAATAGGAAGGCTTCTCCAGATCTGTGTCCACATAACGGGAGATGTCCACAGAGATGCTGGAGTCACACACCAGTGACATAATAGGCACATATGAATTATACATTTATTCATGATCTATGTCTCTATATGCAGTAGAATCAACCTGCTTTGCAGGTTCTTATTAACAACGTTGCAATAAAAACTCTTTTAATGAGTTACAGAAATAGCTCTCACCTAGGTGAGCCCACAGAGCAGCCAAAACCTCAGCTCTTGGCGAGTATTCTTTTTTTCCTTTCAGTGCATTTGATCATTTTTGCAGCTCCCACAGGAAGCAGCTATACTAGAAGGCAAGCAGCCAGCTGCCTGTCTCTCAGTAAGACGCTTCTCCCATGCACCCAGGGTCCCTGGGTTTCCTGTTTTCTACTTTCTCTTATCCCATTCCTTGCCATTCTGGCCTGCAGGGCTCATTTTATATCTAAGGTCCACAGAACTAGATGGGAGAGAAGAGCTCCCTACCCCCTAAAAAAATGTAAGATTTTGATAACTCCTTGCTTTGTCCAAAATTGACAATTGGGATGAGTCCCTCCTTAAGTACTGGAAGAATGTTATGGGCACTTCCATTAGAATTACTTTCACAATGCCCTGTCACACGTGTCTGTGTCCCCACTATATGGTGAGATACTTGGGGACAGGGTAATCCCATCCATCTCCAGGTCCCCGGGGCTCACCCCTTTGCCAGCCATTTGACTTCAGATAAACAATCTCCCTGAGCTTCAGTTTTCTCTTTTATAAAAAGGAAATATTAGACATTTAGAGAACCATTATGACCAAGGCTTAAGCAAGGCCTCTGAGTCTACTCAGCTACATGAATGATGAATGGGTGGTGGTGAAATCAAGTTTCCTAATTCCCTGGATGATAATCTACCAGGTGCCCATGCTACGGAAGAAGTAGGTGGAGGAGAACCCAACCTGGCCCTCAGGGAAGGCTTCCTGGAAGCAAGGACATGTAGCCAAGACCTAAGCAGTGAGTTAGGACTGGTCAGGTGAAGGGTGGCATGTTCAGGGCGAGAGACAAACACATATGTGCTATTCACCCATTCACTCACTCATGGAGTCAACAAATGCACTTGGCATCTTGCTGCCTGCCTCTTCTCTGGAATCAGCCTCTTTTGTGAAATGAGGAGACTGTGCTAAAAACGAGCTCAAATCCCATCCACCTCTCACAGTCCCTGTTTGATCCCGACAAGGAGCTGGGTTCATGGCTCATGTAACCACAGTCTGATTTATTTACAGGCAGAGTGGAACCCCAGGGCTGGCTTTCCATACTCCCTGTGCTCAGTTATGTCCCTTGTATAACAAACAATCTAAATGAAGAAAACATGTGATCAACTTTAAACAACTGAGTCTCAACAGGACAGCTATGTTTGGCCCCAGCTGCAGGAAGAAGCTTGTCTACGGCTCATCAGCATGATGGGGGGCGGGGGGTGGCAGCTCCCGGGCCCTGGCGATGCCACCGTGGGTCCCTACACAGCAGTCCCCACACTAGCTCTGGCTCTGACTGCCGAGGAAGCCCAGGTGGGTCAGGGAAGCAACAGATGCATCCTCTGAAAAGATCTTCTCTCCTGAGTCACTTCTATAAATAAAACAATCGCAGAGCCTCACCCATTGAGGAAGGGCTCCTTAGTGAGAAACAGAACAGCAAAGCTCTCCAGCAATCCAGGGTCTTGCTGTGCCTGGACACAATAGCATTAATTCTAGTCCCTTTCCTTCCTCTTCCTTATGATGTCTCGCTTGCTGTTTCGCCACAAACGTGAAAGGCAGGTGGTGTGGTCTGTTTCACATCTGCCCAGAGAGGGGCCTGTCCAGGCCTCTGATACAGATCTCAGTGCTTTGCTCATCCCCCCAGCCTGTGCAGAGACCACAGCCAGTGTTTAGGGTATGCAAGCTGGGAAATCCTTAACTCAGCTTCACAAAACTAGAGAAGGAAGGCTGGGGCTGGGGTGAGGTCCAGGAGAGCAGTAGGGTAAGTCCTTCCAGGAGTTAAATTTACATCTGAACACCTGCCTCAGTCACTGCTAGGAGCCAGGGCTGTGCCCTGAGCAAGGAGCCCTGAACAAGGAAACTCGTCTGAGAGAATCCTCCTGGCTGATGGGTTTTCAAGGAGAACACAAGAGAATAAGAAGGCCCTTCCACTTGAATGTCCTGTGTCTCATTTATGTCCATAAATATGGATGCTGGCAATGAAACACTTTTAATTGCAACAAATATATCTGCAACTAAAAAGCTATCAGAGATTCTCTTCTTTGTCATTCTACCTTCCTCTCTTCCCAGCCCACCCTAACTGTCAGGGCTGATGCAAAACCAAATGCCTGGGGTTTACACAAATGCCACAGTGTTTCTACCAGCACTGAGATGGGGAGGGACAGAGGACAGCTGATTTGGCCAGTGGGACCCAAGAAAGGGGCTGGGAGAATTCAGAATCTTACTGCACCTTTCTGAATGAGAGAGCTGGCCCAGTCTGCCCATAAGCCAATAAAACCAAAGCCAATCCCTGGGGAAGGCTGGTCACGTCTGTGTTTTCTCCTTATAGGCCTCTGGACAAGGGTGGGCACACGCCCATGGTATGGTGAACGTGAGGGCCACAAGCTTTGGAATGCCAACCCTGTGATCACACTGTCCAGAACTGTCCCTTGCCCAGAGAGTGCATGCATGGATGTGGGGAGGACGAGGGGGCACATGTGAGTGAGTCATCCCAGGATGGGACGGGCCTTCCATTTTGCTCTTATTTCTCTCCATGGCCTGGTGAATGCCGGCTTTCTTCCCGACTTAATGAGAAGGAGCCCAGCTTGAGCATCAGCCCCCACAGCCAGGCCCCTTCCCACACTGCATTGTGTCTGGTGGCAAACAACTTGCTTACTTCTGGGGAGCAATTAGACTGAGTTTGTTCTTTTAATTCTCTTTCTTATACAAGACAAATCACAGCTCAATGCAAACCTCCAGCACATTTTAATTCAGAGAAGCACCGAAGACTGTTATCATGGGGTATGGTCTTCCAGATATCTCCTGGAAGAGCCCACTGCGACCTAATAGGTTGTTTATGAATGTTTTCCCTGGCTCATTTAAAGGCCTTGAGTGCTGTTTCAAAATGATTTCCAATAAGTGAAGCACAGGGAATTTTTAGGGCAGTAAAACTATTCTACAGATACTGTAATGGTAGATACGGGACACTATGCATTTGGCAAAAGTCAGAGAACTATACAACACAAAGAGAGACCTGTAGTGCAAACTAAATGAACTTTAGTGAATAATAATGTATCAACATTGGTTCATCAATGGTAACAGATAGGCCACACTAATGCAAGATATTAATATGAAGGGAAATTGTGTGGAGGAGGAAGGGGTATTAGAAAACGCTGTACTTTCTGGTCAAGTTTTCTGGTAAACTTAAACTGCACACACACAAAAATAAAATCAGTTAATTAAAAAAAATTCCAAGGCAAAAATACACCCAAATGAGGACTTGTCTGAATGACAGGCATGACTCTAGGCCCTCCTGTGGGTCCCTGGGAATCCCTGACACCCAAACTGGCCCAGTGGCCACTCTGGGCCACCCCCACCCCCTGTAGTGATACAAACTTCTTAGGCTGCTGCAGCCCAAGGCAGCCATAACCTTCTGCATACAGACCTGCAGCCCATTCCTGCTCTCCAGGGAGCAGGCTATGCCAAATGCCATGTCTGGCACATTCAAGTAGCAACAGCGGCTTTGGGTTCATTAAGTAGCAGCTGGGGTGCACGCAGACAGGGGCTGCAAGCATGAATCTTGCCTTCTTTCCAAGCCTCAGATGCACCGCCTTATAAGGAACACCAATGATCCATCCCAAACTGTGGAGATGGTCAACTCTGAAAGCCTCAAGGAAAAAAATATCATAATTCATTTTCCAGTGGCCAGCATCTATGAATCCCTCAAAATCCAGTTCAGGTGTCATCTCCCCAGGAAGCTTCCTCTGGCCTCACAGCCCCAGGTTCCCAACGGGCTCCTGCTGTGCTTCCAGATCACCCATTGCCCCAGAACACCCATCTGTCTTCTTTGCTGGTCGGGCGATTTTCTGCAGAGAACAGAGACCTTGCTTTATTCGTCCTTAGGAAACCTCAGGAAAAAACCTGTAGCCTGAATTGTTTTCAGCTACTGAGGCCTCACCAAGGGGCCAGAGTCCTGGGGCAGGTACGGCACTGTCCTCTCTCTCTCCAGGACTGCTTTTGAATCACTTCTCCCCAGCTCTCTTCTGGCCACATGCCACCCCGTAGACCTCCACAGACCTGCCCCTGTCTTGCCCAGCGAGTCTCAGACTTGCCCATTTCCTCCTCTCTTCCATAAAACTCAGAACAAATGGGGAGAAGAAGTGGAACAGAAAAGTTTTGATTATGAAAAAGAAAGCAGGACAAAAGTATGCTCTGTAGGTTACTGATTCTAGATGGAAAAAAAAAAAGAGTCATATATCAAAATCTCCAAGAGAAGGTGAGTTCTGCCACTTGAGAAAGTTTTCCTGATGTCCTGACTCCCCTCTCCCTCTTTCCCTGGTTAAGAATAAAGATGGTCTTCTGATGTGTCATCTGGGCTAGGCACAGTCCACACTCATTTAATCGAACATTAAGTATTTCCTGTGAAGGAAACTTATAGATGAGATTAAAGTCCCCAGTCAGTTGATTTTGAGTAAGGGAGATTATCCTAGATAACTGAGGTGCATCTGATCCAATCAGCTGAAAGGCCCTGGAAGCAAAGGTAAGGCCTTTCTGACAACAAGGAAACCCTGACTTCAGACAGTGGCTTTAGTCCATGCGAAGAGCTCCAGTCTGCCCTTCCCAATAGTGTCCCCAAAGGATATCAGACTTGCCCGGTCAGCCTTCATAATCACATAAGCCAACTCCTTACAAAAAAATCACTTAACACACATCTCCTACTAGTCCTGCTTCTCAAGCAGTAGGTATGCTGGCTAATATAAGAACCACAACTCCTGAGTAGTCACTGTAGTCCCACCTTGAGATACTCAGGAGGGTAAGACAAGGAGGGGACTTAATATTCATTAAGCGTTTTATATAAAGTCCAGGCATTTCGTGTATGATAAGCATTTATCTTAATCCTCACAATAACCCCATTGTCCCGATTTTCCAGATGAGGGAAAGAGCAGGCTCCCAAGTGACTAGCCTATAACCACAGGAGACAAAATGAGAGTTTGAATGCACGTCTCTAGGAGCTCAAAGCCCATATTTCCCACCACACAAGGTCTGGGAAAAGTGGTGGGTGGTGCTGAAAGGGGATGGGAACAGGAAAGGAGATGCCACATGCCCTGGGGTAATTTTCCCTTCCTCAAAGTTTGTCGCAGCACTGCCCCTGGGCAAGACGCCAAGAGGCAGCCAGAGCAGAGAGACCGGCTCTTCCTGAACATGCAGGAGGAGGCCCCAAAAAGGACGAGCCCCACTATGAGCAGTCAGTCTTCACGTTGCACGGAGGGCTTTTCTACCAATAGCTGCATGAAACTGCCAGTTCCACGAAAATCAGCTCTGAGATTTCCCAAGCCACGTTTCCCCAGCTCGCTCTGCCCGCAGCACCCAGCCACCAGAATGCAGAGCACAGACTGCTTCCAAAAGACCCTGTCTTGTATTTGGTTTCTGTATGAGAAGACGGCCAAGGCTCATTACCTTCTGTATGAGAAGACGGCCCAATACCCACATCGTGAAACTTCAACATGAGATTGACTGGTGACTACTCTACTCCATCAAAGAACGCTGATAAAACACCCACTCAGTGTCAGGGGCTGTGCTGCGGCAAGAAGACGGGGTGTAAAGATGAACGGGGGATGGGGGCACTGCCTTCCGGGAGTTTATAACTTATGGTGCAGACTGACAAGTTCAAAAATAACTCTGGCTGGGTTAAGGCAAGATCGGTGCTATAGTCAGGTCCAATCATTTCTTCACGCAGCAAACACTGCAGATTTGGTGCCAGAGTATGTCCACCCTGCAGCGGGATTGACATGGCAGCAAAGATGGAAGGGGGCTCCAGAAAGGCGGCACAGAGGAGGTGGTGCTGAAGGGAACAGCTCCTGCCCTGAAATGTAACCGCTTCTCCTGAAAACTCTACTCCCAAACAGCCTCCAGGTCAGGCAAGGCAACACTCAACCAAACATGCAGCCTCAGAGAACAACAAACCAGGCAGAAGTGTCCCAGGTGGGTGGCTGTGTGCAAGTGACTTAAATTCTCTGTGCAACGGCTTCATCTTTTGTGGACTGGGAGTTAATCATGCCAGATTTCCCAGTTTCACAAGGCTACTGTGACATTAACCCTTTCGATAGAGGGAAGGATGTCGTTTCACAATATTGAGTCCGTAGGTGTTGCCTGGAAATCCGTTTATCAGAACAGATGAGGGAGGGTTTGCCAATTGCTAATGTTTTCCTGGCTGGATCAAGTGGAGCTTGAGACAGCAGGATCGGGTGAGCAAAGGGTGGACTGGGGAACTTGGGGCTGCACCTACACCCAAACCCACCCAGAAGAACTTCGGTATTTCAACAGCTGGGCTTGTCCACTGAATATCAGACTTGCTCCTAAGGCTCCCTTTGCTCTAAGGACAAAGGAAAAGAAACACTGATAAGTTTGATATGGCGATGAAGATCTGGCCTGGCCATCTTTTTTATTCTTTTCACTTTTTTTCATTTTTCTTTCTTTTGAGACATAGTCTCCCGGTTTGTTGTTCTCTGAGGCTGAATGTTTAGTTGAGTGTTGCCTTGCCTCACCTGGAGGCTGTTTGGGAGAAGAGTTTCCAGGAGAAGCAGTTACATTTCAGGGCAGGAGCTGTTCCCTTCAGCACCACCTCCTCTGTGCCGCCTTTCTGGGGCCCCCTCTGTCTTTGTTGCCATGTCAACTCCACTGCAGGGAGGACGTACTCCTGCACCAAATCTGCAATGTTTGATGCATGAAGAAATGTTGGTGGAAGGAAGAAATGACTAGAGCACAGTGGCATCATCATAGCTCACTGCAACCTAAAGCTCCTGAGCTCAAGCCATCCTCCTGCCTCAGCCTCCCAAGTAGCTAAGACTACAGGTGCGTGCCCCCACATCCGGCTAATTTTTCTGTTCTTAGTAGAGATGGGGCCTTGCTCTTGCTGAGGCTGGTCTCGAACTCCTGAACTCAAGCAATCCTGCTGCTTTGGCCCCCCAGAGTGCTAAGATTACAGGCGTGAGCCACCACACCCAGCCTGGCCCTGCCTTCTTTTTCAGTCTCATCTCCTCCACAGCTCTATTCCTGAACCCCAGTCACCCAACACACACACACACAGGTGCACACACACACACAGACGCACTTACACACACACGGCATGCACAAGCACACAGACACACACACATACGCACAAGCAATACTAAACCACCATGTCTCCTTAGTTCTGTGATGCCATTAAGAGTAAGAAAAATATCAGTTTAACAAGGGGTGAGGCAGGGGTGGGGAGGGAATAGACACTACATTAAATATAAAATTTAATTGACTCTGATTTTAAGAGTCAATTCTGTTTTAGAAACTAACACAATGGTTCTCAACTTCAGTTGGCTTAAAGTTTTCTTTTTTTTAAGTGTGTCTGATGAGAGAAACAGGAGAAGATAATTTCATATGGTGTGAAGATCACTTAATGAGATATTAACTTATGAAGGGGAAAGAACAAGTGAGGTTATTTTATCCCCCTATTATGAACCAAGCCAGCGCCTGTGCAGACAGGCAGGTGCAGACAAGGAGGAAGGCAGAGAGGGTAGTAGTGAGCCTCGCAGGAAGCAGGGACCTGTCCCGGTTGCACCCCAGGATGAGGCAAGACCTCCAATGTGCCAGCACAGAGACCTCCTCCTCCGAGCTTGCCGACTCAACAGAGCCGCTGTTGCAAACGGACGATGGCCTTATTCGTCTGGCCTTTCCTGAAAACTCAGCCTCTGCTGCTATCTGGGATGGAGAGCAATAGCAAACCCCCAAAACAAAGCAGAGGGATTTCTCTCTCCACCCTGGCAAGTGGGGCTTGGAGCCAGATTAAACTGGATGTAGCCACGTTACACTGGACTCAGAACAAATCCATGTGTGTAGCATTTCTTGCACCTATAAACTAGGGGTTACTTCATGCAGGCTTTACTTCAATCCCAGAATTGAGGCAGCACAGTATTTTTAGCCTCCCCTCCCCAGTTTGCTCTGATGCTGGTCCTTCTCCCTAGAGCCCAGTCCACTCTTGGTCCCCAGCCCTTCCCCCATCACAGCGACTAAGGCGCCTAGTGACACTGCCGGCTTGCTCTGTCTCCCACATCAATACAGTACTTAGCTAGGGGCTCTCAAACTTCCACTGCCCTCAACTGCTTGAAAATCTTGTAAAAAATGTATCTCCCTGGTGACACTTCCAGGGAGTCTATTTCGGTGGGTCTGTGGCAGAGAGCAGAAGTCTGTGTTTTTCACATGGCCCCTCAAGTCATTGAGTTCAAGGAGCACCCAGACCGCAACCTGAGGAACTCCGAACAAGGAGGGTGGGGGGTCTGTCAGGTTCACAGGTAGAGTTCAGGGGCCAGCACAGGGTGGGGAGGAGGCATGATAAACAGATGCTAGGATGCTAGATGACTCGCTGAGGAAAGTCACCTGGCGGGCAGCTGAAGAAATGAGTGAGTAAATGAATTTAGCAATAATGGACTCATTCACTCACCCTCCCATCCACACACTCCTTGATTAATTAATACAGCTTCATACCCAAGGGCTATAAAAAGTATTGTGCAGGCTCTAAATGCCAGATAACATTATTTTTAAAAAATCCTTGTGGACTAAATGTACAACGTGCAATAGTTTTCCCAAGATTCTCCCTAGAAAGCTTTGGCATATTCCTCCACGGAGATCCGTTCAAGAATCCAACAATGTCTCGAGCCTATTTGCCAAATACTGGTGCAGTGAGTTGGAAGCGTCTGCCTTTACTGCTTGGAGCATTCCCGGGTGTACTAGAGTCCTTTCTGAGCCCACTATGGTCCTCTGGGTGTCGCCCTGGCCATCAGTACAACTGTGCCCGGTGCCAGGCCCTGAGGTCCCAGGATGAATTAAACATGGGCCCTGCAGGAGGCGGGTCTCCCAGACGGTCTCCAGGATCCCTCCCTGGTGTGCCTGCCCAGTCCTGCCCCTGGACAGTGGGCAGGACTCGCGGCTTGGTTAAGACAGCACTCTTGCAGCTATTTTACCTACATAATTAAGGCCCCAGTCAACTTTGAGTTCATGAAAAAGGACATTGTCTTGGGTGGGCCTGGACTAACCTGGTGAGCTCATAAAGGAGGTCAGAGGTCAAAGTGTGGGTGGGTCACAGTGCCATGTAATGCCCAGGGCTGAGAGCCAAGCCTGGCTGACGGCCAGCAAGCGAACACGGCCTCGGTGCTACAACAAGGAACTTAATTCTGCCAATAACCAGTGAGCTTGGAAGAGGACCCCAAGCCCCCAGACAAGACACAGCCCTGCCCAACACCTTGATTTCTGCCTCATGCAACTCTGAGCGGAGAATATGTACCAGGGCTTCTGATCTACAGAACCTGTAAGACAATAGAGGGGTGTTTTTAGCTGCTAAATTTGTAGTAATCTGTTATATAGCAGTAAAAAACCCACAGAGCCCCTTTCCCCAAGGAGCTCACAGACATCCAGGGATGACAGACACAAGCAAGTAATTACTATGCTGTACTGTTTCCAGGGCTATAGCAATTCAGAGCTTTATTGCTTTACAGAAGTTGAGCCCTCCTTGCCCTTAGAAAGTTTTTTCTTCTCATCTCAAATCCCATCTATGCATCCACTTAGTCTACACACTTGTGTTGAGCTCCTACTCTGTGCCTGATACTGTGCTAGACCCCAAGGTCCCAAGGTGACCCAGACACAGTTCCTGATCCTCTGACCTTGGCCCCAAATGTCCTTTCCTAACCTTGTGCAACCCACTGACATCCCAAGACACAGCTTAAACGCTCCCTCGCTGACCTGTCCAGATCTCCTATCAAAACTAATAGCTCCATCCTCAGACTCTCGTGTGTGGGAAAAAAACCAAAAACAAAACAGCTCCATCCTCAGAATTTCTACAGCAAATGTCACGGCACTGAGTACTTAACGCTTTAGGGCTCCACGGTGCATTTGAACTGAATGAGGGTGTGTGCAGCTTGCTGGGCTGTGACCTCCTTGGGGACAGGGGCTGTGCCTCTCAATCTACCTTCGCAACCCAGTGCCTGACATGTGGAAGATGCTCAGCAAACCCTGGCTGAGTAATGAACACCTTATCTAATTCATCCCTCCCTGCATGTCCTTACCAGCTAGCTTTGGTTCTACCCATGTTAGAGGTCAGTCCATGCTGAAATGGAGGAGAAATACTTCAGGGAAGACACTGAAGCAGCTGGATGTGCAGCTCACTTATAAGACCGGCCTTGCCTGATGCCCACAACCTACCAGATTACTTGGAATACTTATCCCTGGCCACCATGATAGGTGCCCTTTGCTCATACAGAAGGTCAATTTCAGAAGTGTCACGTGCAAACTCAATTTTTGCCAGTCAAATCTTATTTTGAAAGTGATGGGGTCGCTGTCCACTTAAAGGAATGACTATCATGAGTCTTGTTTTAAAGTGACGCCTCACTTAAGATTTTTTTGATACCACCACTAATTTGAAAAGGATATATATAATAAGGCAGACTCCAATAAATAGACAACCTGACGGTGAAACTAAATATTTTCAAAAAGGGAGAGTTAAATATTATTGGGAAAGTGGAGAAAGGTAGGCCAAGAGTCTGGAACCAGATAATGCCTGAGTTTCTTGAAAACCGGGACAAAGAGGGAGAGACATTGGACTTTTTCAGCTGTTGCTGCCAGGTGGAAAGAAGCAAAACTGTCCACCTGGAGACAGAAACCTGTCCTCGGAGCTCAATTAAGAGTGACTCACAGGTGAATTCCATGAGCAAATGCATTGCATAGAGAGTATTTGTCACCGTGCCTGGCACTTCGTAAGTACCCAGTAATTGTCAGTTAGTGGTGGCAGCAGCAGCAGCAGTATTTGCTTTTCATGTGGATCTAAGAGAACCGGATAGGATATAACATTACCTTTAACTGCAGCTCTGCAGAACACTTGTGTTGTTAACAAGAATTTGGGAGACACCAAGTTCCCCAAATGCCAAGGTCATGTCCTTGCATGATAACTCAGGAGAGAGATTTTCTGAGACCGCTTAGCTAATTTATAGGTAGTGTGACAGATGGCAAAATGGGACTCTGTGGTCTGTTTCGGCCAGGCCCTCATACAACACTACCACCTGCCCCCACTTTCCAAGGAGAGGCCAGACCAGCGTCTCTGATCTCACTGTACACAAACAAGGCACCTGGGCACCTTGCTCTGGCAGCTTCTGACTCATTCGCTCTGGGGTGGGCCTGAAAAGCCCCCTTCCTGCAAAGCTGCAGGTGTTGCTGGTGCCATGGGAGGGGGGTGCCACTTCCAGGAGCAGGTGCGAGGCCAACTCACCAGGTCTGTGCAGATCAGGCTGCCGAGAACCCACCTCCTACTGCAAACGTGTGTAGGATTCCGCCCGCGGGGGCGGCAATGAGAGGGAGAGTGCTGTTTCAACAGAAATTTCTTGGCATCTTGTGAATTCAATGCCCTCTGGGGGAAGTGAGGAGGGGTTCACCCACTGTCATCTCAGGCCGAGTACGAAAGGCTGTGAGAGACCCCTGGAGAGCGTACTGTCCCTAGACCTTGGTCACACAGCAGTGAGCAGTCCAGCAGGCTTGATTCCCAAGGGGACAGCTGATGTGGGAGTGAGGAGGTGAGAACAGCAGACTTCCGATTCCTGCGTCTGGAAAGGCTCTCTCTGCAGAAAGAGGTGGAGGTGGCCCTGGCTATGGCAGCTCAAGGGACAGCCCTGGAGGGGTGCAGCAGGAGGTGGTGACACTGAGGCAGGGCAGGCTTTGCTGAGGAAAGCTCTCAGTTGGAACCTGGGAAGGGCCTGAGGCTGCAAATACCTGCCAGGGCCAGAGAAAAACAAACCCAAACGGCACATCAGGGAGCCACACGCGCATACACACAGACACACACGCACAGCCCTCCTCCCATGCTCCCTTCCTCCCTGCGCTCTCACCCGCAGGAGCCAGAGGCAGCGCCTGGTCTGGGCATGCTGCTTTCTACAATGAGATCATCCCTGGGACTCAGAACCACTGCAGGACTTCTGATTCTCTAAGTGCACAGACAAGCCGTGGGCTGCAAGTTTTCATCGAGGGAGGGAGCCCTACCTCTCAAGCGTGGGCTGAAATGGGCAACTGGGGGGATGATAACATTGCTGCTGCTCATGCCCCAGGCATCCGTCCTGCTCAATGAACCACTTGCGCCACCCGCTTGGAGCACGGATTCAGCGCCAGCTGGCCTGCTCTGGCCTTAGGCAACTGGGGTCTGAACCCCCGCTGCACCCTTTCCTCACCGTGTGACTCAGAAGGCTCACTCCACAGTCCGCAGGGTGGAGTGAGAATAAAGGAAGCCCACCGCCTGACACCCAGCACCATGTCTGCCACACGGCGGGCACTCAGCTGACAGTCCCTTCCCAATTCCAGAATAAACTTTGTGCTTTAAAATGGTGCTTCTTCCACATGAAAGAGCTTCAGAATCACCAAGAATGGTGATTAAAGATGCAAACTCCATGGCTTCCCCCCAGGAAATTTGAATTCCCCAAATCACCTGGGGCTTAGGAACCCACCTTTTATCCCTCCTTCACATGATTCTGACTCAGGTGATCCACAGAGCTCACTTTTTAGGGAAAAGATGCCCAGGGAGGCTGTCACAAAGAGAGTGAGCAGGGTGGACATTTCTGCCAGAAAGGAATACTAGACCGTCTCCAACTAGGGTTCAACCAGGACCTCAGGGTTCTGGAAATGTTTTAAGCATGAAACAAAAATCCTTTCGCAAATGTCACTGGCCACCTGGGCTGTCTGAGGGTCAAAGAGGTGTGAACACTTGTGCCTCCCGCATGCAAGCCCTCAGCCTGGCCAGTGGCAGCGCTTGGGAAGGGAACCCAGCAAGAAACCTGACGGAGACAGGCAGGAGGCCCCGACGATGCCCGTATGGGTTCTGGTAAAGAAGGGAGGACAGTGTGGCCGCCTCCCCTACCCCAGGACAGCAGGGAGAGAACTGTCTAGCACACCTGGGGCCACATGCCATGTCTGCCAATGGACCCTGACTGCAAAGCAGGGTCCCGCTGGGGTTCCACTCAGACCAAGAGCTCAGTTCTGTTGACCTCGTTGATTTAAAGCACAGTGGTACTGACCCGAGCCTGGAGATGGCCTTGACTTCCCCATCCCCCACCTCCTAGCATGTCAGCTTTGTGGCCTCCCGTCCTCCCTGTCAACTCATGGTGCAGTAGGCACCAGGTGCTCCACAAATACCTGTTGTCCAAGTAAAAGGATGAGCAGAGAATGAATCACTAAGTATGTGAGTGAATGAATGAATGCACCAACTTATCTCCTATTTTCCAAGTTTCCTTTCTTCAACTCCTATACACTGCAGCCTAAGCACTCCTGCCACAATATAAATGATCTCAAGGTCCCCTCCCTCCCCAACACCCTTCATTGGCTCTCAGTGCAACCTACTGAGCTATGCCAGGACTTACACAGCCCGGGTCCTGACAATACTCCATTCGCCTATTTACAGCTTCCTGAAAACACTGTGTATTCTTGTGTTCCTCAAAATCCTCCTTCATGTAGGTTACTCCAGGTCACCCTCCAAACTTCGGTTTATCACCTCCTCCAGGAAGCCTTCCCTGACTGCCTCAGTCTGGGTTAAGCAGCTTTCAGTCAGCAGTTATTTATTAATTCAGCAGAAAGTTATTACATACCTACTCTATGTCAGCAACCCCCTCCTTTGAGTTTCCACAACATTCTATGCAGATCTCCACTTATCTCTGTTTTCCCGGGCCCTAACACAGGCAGTGGAACACAGTAGGAATAAAACGATTGCGGGATGAATAAATAAATCGGCCCTATAGCTCCCAGGAGACTCGCGTGCCACCATGGTTAAAAAGCCTCGCCAGACACTGTCAAGGACACAGCGTGACGGAAAATACCCCCTTTCTTGCAGAGCAGAGCTTTTGCCCCATATGGCAGCGGCAGCAGATCCACCGCATCCTTTCCAGGAGCTGCGGTCCCTGCCCGTCTCCTCCAAGAAGCAGGGCTTCCTCGGCGTGTCTGTGTGTCACGCTGTCTGCAGGAGCACGTGACTGGGGAATCCCATCTGTTCTCGCATGCACGCACGCCCACCCATGACAAATGAATTCATCTGCAGTGTTTGCCAGGAGCCGTTTCGGGAGCAAAGGAGACTGGTGATGAATTATTCATCCCGAGGAGATGCCCGGCCCAGCCTTCCAGAGCAGGGCAGCCTGCAGAAGCTCCCCCTCCACTGCAGGGCGCAGGGCCCATTACACAAAATAATAATTAATGATAACGGAGCATCTATCACGCATTGAGTCCCCACGCTATGCCCTGCTGGGAGCTTAACCTGTATTATTTAACTTCATTTTCACAACAGCCCCTCGGAAGAAGAGGTGTTATCATTTCCATTTTCGGCATTGCAGAAGGGGAAGGGAACCGCCCCTGGCCCTCCAGGTTTCCCGTGCAGGAGGGCAGAGCACGGAGGAGGAGGAGGTGGGGAAGCCCAGGGAGCGATCCCCTGGGGCAGAGCTGGGAAATGCCTGGCCCCCCTTCGCCTGCCGGATTTAACATTCACAGCAGCACGTGGACCAGGCGGGATGAGTTGCTCTGAGCCCTCGCTGGCCCCAGCCGTGTCAAATGCAGCAGCTATTTCCAGCAGCTTCTCTACCAGAGAAGCCCTGTCGCATTCGCTATGGCTGCATCTATGATTCTGGAAGACGGAGGTGCTGTTAGCTATGGCAAGGGGTGCAGGGAGCTGGGGAGGAAGGAGACGAAGAGGGAGCTTAAAGGACACAATCATTAATGTCCAGCCCCAGGGACCAAAGGTGAGAAAGGTGAAGCAACAAGAGATACAATCCTTTTAAAAAACGGAATTGAAACAAAAGTGGGAGTGAAGCAAAATAGATAAAGGGAACAGACATTTTGCTTGTTGGGAATGCATGATCCTCTTCATTTCACAAAGGATTTGGAGTCACCTACGAGATTACGTACACTACGGCAAAACAAATATGCACACAGGAAATGAGAGCAATGAGAAATGATGAACAATGAACAGGGGTGTCTGGCAGAAGTAGGGATGGAGAGGGGCCGAGTCAGGGCTCCAAGCCCCAAACCACTGCCCTGGGAGGCGTTGCAGTCAGCGTGTCAAAGACATTGACAGAGTCACAGTGTCCCTCCAGAGGTCTCTGGCTGGATTGCGTCACCTCGCCAGAGCAGAGGGAATGAAAGGCCACCAGAGCTAGAGCGGCTGCAGAAATCTATGGGTGGGGGCCTGTTGGGCCGCCTCTCAGCCTGCACCTGAGCAGTGTCCTGCCCTGCCCTCGACCCCAACTGCTTCCCTCTCGTCCTTCACTTCCAACCCTGAAGCCTGAGCTTCCTTCCAGCTCTGCTCCTCAGCCTGATGTCTTTGCCAGCCTGGGTGTAGCAGGCATGAGGATTCAGCAGCCTCCACTCCAGCCTGGCTCAGTGCAGTGACACCAGAGGGGCGTCACCACCACGCAGCGAGGTGAGGGGTCCCTGCCCTGGGCTTCCCTCTAACATGGCACTTAGGACACTGGCCCTGTTGCTTACCCGCCTGTCTCCCCCAGGAGTCTGGGAGCTCCCTGACTGCAGAGGCTGAGTCTTACTCACTCTGGATTCCTGGGGCCTGCCCCCTGGCTGTCAAACCCAACAGCAGTGACATTTAGCTATGTGACTCATGTCTCCACAGTGACAGTGCCCAGGGACCGTGGCTGCTCTGCAGACCACAGGCTTGGATGGGGAACTGTTTTTATCTGTAGTCTGACTATGTATATCCACCCCGTCTCAGGAGCAAGGGCCAGGTCAGCACCTCCAGGCTCTGGTGCTGTCTGTGGTCTAGACAGTTCTGTTGCCCATCAGAGAGAGAGGAATCGCCACAACCATGCATTCTCAATGGGACGAAAACTGGCACTTGTGGAGCAAAAGGTATCTCAGCTATTGCAATGGTTCGTGGCCTTCCAAGGGTCACAGTACATATACAGTCTATCTGTGGTATGAACATTTCATGCAATTAGGAAAGAAAGGTCTAAAAAGACTCATTAGGGCAATGATCATAACCAAAAATTTGAGAAACACTGATTTGTACTATTCATGCACATGAGAGCCCAGCTATGCCCTCATTTCTCATAAGAGGAACCAGAGGCTCAAGGAGGTCATGTGAATTAGCCAGACCACAGTGGTGGCACTGAAATAGGACTCAGGCCTGGGGTAGGGGATGGTGGCGGGGGGGGGGGGGGTGAGGGGGGCAGATTCTTCTTCAAGACGCTTTTCATCCATGGGAATGAGATGTTTGCCTTGAGGCATTCGAGTTTGTTGCTATTTTTTATTTTTATTTTTTTTTTTGATGTTTTTAAGCAAGAAAGGATTTCCCTTTTTTAAAAAAGAAATTAAATTCTATAAATATTCATTGCTAAGATGGTATTTCTCTCCACACATTTTACCTTCTCTTTATAATTCCAAACGGGACCTTCTTTTTGGAGTTCAAACCTTTGTCTTCTCCTTGGAATTCCAAACTTAGCAGTGCTTAATAATTCATACGTTCACTCAAGAGATGCATACATTGAGTGGGCTCGAGGGCAGCTGACGCTGAGGCTTCAGAGAGGAATAAGAGGAGGAACCTGCCTGCAAGGGGTTCACAGTCCAGGAGGTTGGGATGCCCAGGGCTGGATGCACTCTGAGAAAAGCCAAGCTCAGACAGCCGCGGGGTCTAGGGAAGGAGGCTGGGGACCTGCAGGAGGCTTTGCAAAGGGAGTCCCTCTGAGCTAACAGTTAAAGGCAGGCAGGAGTTCCCCTGTTGGATAAGATAGAGAGGATCCAAGCAGAAGGGCTAACATGCGCAAGGGCACACGTATGAGGGAGCTTGGAGGGTGGAGGCACTAACAGTTCTCCAGGGAGAAACTTATGTCTAAGTAACCACCACCGTTATCTGGTCCTCTGTCCTCCTTCTGCCCAAAGAGACCGAGCAGGGAAAATCTAATTCCTATTTAATCTGACAGGCTGTATGAGTCCAGGTCGCGGACACAGACATGGAAATTGGAGAACATTCCATAAAGGGACTGACTATTCATAACGTTGGGGTAAAGTTTAGGGAATTCAACAAAGGAAGGTAAAGTCCCCTGAGATTAGCAATAACAGAACTAGCCCTAACCCACAGGACCAGGGGAGGGAGCAGTTATCACAAACCAGTAAAACTGGTCACTGTGCAAAAGGGCTCCCAGGGGGGGCTGTGGTTGCAACAGCCCAGCAGAGAAAGGAAAATGTCCTTCCTCCCAGCCCTGGCCCACAGATCTTGTGCTAGTGCTTCCCGCCGTCTGCGCCCAACCAGAAGTCAGAGGAATGGGAGCCACTGATGACATTCACGAGATCAGTCTCCTATGGGCGGAGAGTGGATTTGGAGAGGCAAACAAAATCCCAGCACACAGATAGCCGTGGGAGACATCTACTTTTTTAAAACCTAGTTTGCACATGATCCCTGCGCTGGTGACATACACACACTCCATGTGCTTGGGGAAGGGATTTGACCACTCAGCAACAAGATGGTCATGTGACTCAGACCTGGGCAAAATCCATTCATTCATTCATTTATTCATTCCAGGCACTGTACTGAATAAGAAGAAAATGTGAACAAAGCTGACTTGCTTCCTTCTGGAGCCCAAGCAATGTGAGCACTCCTGGAATGCGAGCCAAGCCAGGCCATCCAGAAACTCGGTTCTGGAAGCTTTGTGGATGGCAATAGGAAAGGGACGTTCTCTTTCTGTTGGGCTTGCAGAAACCCAGGATGAGAGGATGCAAGTCTGGAGCTCCGTGAGACAGCGGAGGGAGGCAGAGAGGCCCAGGGATGAGCCCACCCAAGGGCAAGGGTGTAGACGTGCTCCGGGCTCACAAGCGAAGGGGATATTTCCCCACCAACCCACTCTCCCTCAGCTTCCAGAGACTTCCTGGGAGCACCGGGGATCAGGGATAAGACACCAAACACTCTGGCAACTGTGGCTGGGAGTCAGTTGATGCTGGCTCCTCTCTGAGTAAGAACATTATTACCCACGCTGAGTGGCCCACAGGAAAATGAGGAGGAAACAATTACTTTGAAGCCCGAGGACGAGAAAAATATAAGCTCGGATCACAGGCATCTCAAGAGGAGCGGCGCTGACTGGCAGCCAGGGGGAAGGATCCGTGACGGAGCTGCGGAAACGACACGTCTTGGCTTCTGTGTGGGTTTAATGAGGCGGCTCGCGGGAGGCAAGGCAGGGAGCGGGGAAAGCAGGGAGGGAGTCCAGAGCTCGGGGTCGGAACCTGGTTCCACGTCTAATGGGCTTTGTGATTAGGGGTAAGTTGTTTACTCCCCGTTCTGGGTTTTAGCTTCCTCAACGGCTAAATTTAAAAAGTACATAGCTGTAAGGGGGTGGGGATGGGCACATAGAAAAGCAAGGAAAAGTGGCAGCACCGTGGTCAGACCTCGGTTCAGGTCTTAGTTCAACCTTTAAAAGCCTCGTGACAAAAGGCAAGTCAGTCTCTAAGCCTCAGTTTTCTCATCTGTAAAATGGGTGTGACAGCACCTACCACAGACATCTCTGTGAGGGTTAAGAGAGATAAATAAAGATGCGGAGTGATGTCGAGCACATAGCAGAAACATAAGAAAGGGGAGTCATCACTGCTGAGAAGAGACTGGTCTGGAAAAGTCAGTAAGATGCTCCCTAGTCCACGATCCTAAAGCTCTCAGCGGTAGGGTGTGGTGGCACTCTTGGAAGGAGGAGCAAATTCCTTCCCCGCCAGGCCCCCCACTGAACCACAGAGTTCCCCCATCTCTGCCTAAACACAGCATCATTCACCCTCACAATTTCCAGCTGTATAAACCCTGAGAATTATTAGAGTGTTTGTCTGGAAGTCAGGGTTTACAGGCCACAGCCATAGATGAAGATAGAGCTGCCTTATTAAAATGTGATAAGTGTAATATTTTTCATTTGAATATTGCTTTTAAGAATATCATCTCCCTCCACATCATCACTGTGCTTTCACAGATGCCAAAAGCCACACAGGAAGTCCAGCATCTTGAGTCCTGACCCCTGGGACCCGGCAAAGCCCGTCTCAGCCTTAAAATACTTGCCAGGAGAGCCCTGGTGGAGGCCAGAGAAATGTGCTTCCCACCTACCTCTGCCCCCGAAGTCACCTGTACCCTGGGACAGTGCTCTCTGTAGCTAAGAAAGGAGAGAACTATTTTCCCAGTGGCTACTATGTGCAGGGGACAGTCCCAGGTGTTGTACCAGCTTTACTGCTCATCCTCAAAGCAAACCTATGATGGTCAATATTATTAGTCCGTCTTAGAGAGGAGAAAACTGAAGCTCAAAACGTCCTAAGTGGCTTGCCGAAGCAACACAGGAACACGGCATCAGTAACAGCAGCTGATAAGGCTGTGTCTGAGCTCAGCGCTGTCTTACTGGAGAGCCTGGGTTCTTCCAAACATGCCATGCTGTCTGCAAAGCACAGACACACACAGAGCATACAGTAGGTGGCAAAATACTCAGCAACTGTCTCCATCAATTCAGGCTGCTGTAACAAAGTGCCACAGAGTGGGGGCTTCCAAACAATAGCAATTTATTTCTCATAGTTTATGGAGATTGCGAGTCCAGAATCAGGGTGCCAGCAGGGTTGGGTTACGGTGAGGGCCTTCTTCTGGGTTGCGGACTGATGACTTCTTATATCCTCACGTGACGGAAGGAACACAGCAGTGCTCTCCGGGGTGTCTTTTACAAAGGCACTAATCCCATTCATGAGTGCTCCACCCCATGACCTAATCACTTCCCCAAATCCCACCTCCTAATACAGCACACTGGGTGCAGTACTGGAATTTCAACATATGGATTTTGGTGGGACACAGACATTCAGTTCCTAACAGGTTACCCACCTAAGGGGACAAGTGTTTGGCTGAGTGAGTCCTGATGTGCCTAAGAGAGCATCAGTCATTGCAGTGTCGTGGACACAGAGGAGGGGGGCCCACGAGCCCTCTGGACTGCCATACGCAGGAGACCAGCCCAGTGGCACCTGCAGCTTGTCCCTTTCCCTGGAGCCGGAAGCATCCAACACCAGGACTGGCTGCTTCCTTGGCTGACACCCGGAAGTATGTGGGCTGTGTTCTTTATTCAAAAGAAGACAGAGACAAACCAGATCCCAGGCAGCACATAAGGGAGGTCACCGTGGTCAGAACAGACTCCTCCGGGCAAGCACAAGTGTTTATTCAACTGTGTTATGCCTCGACGAATAACTAATTTACACCAAACCTCAGTGTACTGGAGATGTGCTAATAAACGATGCTGCAGAAGCATCATGTTTCTGTGCTTTCCATGCATTCTGGATTCCTTGAGGCTGCAAGGAGGGTGTCTGCTTCTCTAACCAGAGCCCTGGATGCCTGGGAAGCACAGCACAGACTATGCCCCTGCATTCCCCGGACAACTGTGTCTAATTCACCTCCATCACTCTAGCCCCCGGACTAGCATAGAGTAGGTGCTCAAATGTTGCTTGGGTTGACATGGAATACAATTAAATTTTAATCCCAAAGGTAAAGATGACATTTGAAAGGTAGACTATAATAGAAGGCAAGGCTGGCATATACCAGTGGGCAGCTTGAGCTGGGGGGGAGGGGGCAGAGGCCAATGTTTAAAAGGTGTATACATTCAACCCGTCTACTAAGAAATGCTTCACTGCATTTCCTAAATTTTCTGATTGGCTATATGAGCATGCGTAGATACAAAACACAGTTTTGTGCTCTGGTTATCTGCAGATACAAGTAATAACATCTTAAGATATCTGATGACTAAATATATTCATGCATGCGACTGGCACATAGAAGCTCTCAGGAAAATAGTAGCTTTCCCTGGGCCAAGAAAAGCTCTAGGAAAATGAAATTCCAACAATTTAGTCACAAATGTTCGATAAGAGGTCTCAAGAAACCAACATTGGGAAATGGGAAATGCTCTCTGATAACCACCAGTGACAAAGGGCAGGTGATTAACAAACAGCAGACATGAGATGCAGGATAAATGTTTTACAGTGCTCCAAATGTGCAGGAAGAGCATGAGGAGCATAAAAACCCAGAGGAGCAGGAGAAACACACAGGTGCTGACCAAAGCCAGGAGCCTGACCTTGGGGGCAGGGGCTGGAGACAAAATGTGGGACTGGCTTGGGGCAGATGGTGGGGCGTGATGGAGGACAGGGACAGAGTGGTTGCTTTAACCTCAGCTGGTGGCTCTGTCTTCAGCAAAAATGAGGTTTTCCAACCTGGAAATGAGGAACAAGCCTCAGTAAGCAGGAACAAGTTGGAACATAGGAAGATATTACCATGATGCAAGACACTGGCCAAGATAGACCCTCCACCTAGATCGATCCGCCTGCAGAATCACAAATGCAATTTATCTTCCTACAACAGAAATGGGGGAGATGCCTGGATCCTGAAGATGGGCAAATGCAGGCTCCATCTCCCTCGGGGAGCCAGGATGGGCCCAGGTTCAAGTTGTCACACTGGTTCTGATGTTCCACACCTTCTGCCTCTCCCCTTCTTCCAGCGGGGTGCTGAGGCCCACAGCGCTAGCCTTGCGCCATCAGCATGAGGAACAGTGAGGTCAGAACCTCCACTCAGAGCCGCAGCCCTTCCCACCCGACTGCCTCGGCAGTGCCTCTCCCAGTCAACGCCAGTAGACAATGAGCACCTACCACGTCCAGAGCAGACCCCGGGATTCCACCTCCAAACTGCCTCTTTCCAGATCTCCCTTCTCAGGAAATGGTACCACCATCCAACCCAGCTGCTCCAATCAGAGATTCGAAAGGCTACCCCGATACATCCTTTTCCTTTACCTGCACAAAACCTCCAGAATAAACCTAGAAAGCTCTGACTCACCTTCACCTCTTCCCCCGGCACTCAAGTCAAACCCACCACCACCTGCCGCTGCATCGCTCCAGGGATATCTCACCTGGCCCTGCACCAAGTCATCCTCAACGCAGCAGCCAGAAGGCTCACCCCAACTCAGATGTTTT
The DNA here is from genome assembly GCF_040939455.1 of Microcebus murinus. NCBI lineage: Eukaryota > Metazoa > Chordata > Mammalia > Primates > Cheirogaleidae > Microcebus > Microcebus murinus. The sequence goes on along the minus strand of NC_134110.1, from coordinate 35,338,039 downwards.
ACACTGCTTTTAAGTCCCGACCCCCCATCCTGCAGGTCTATCTCCAAAAACTCACCTCCTACTGTTCTCCCCACTGTGCACGACATTCCGGCTCCTCTGGTCCTCCTTTAGTTCCTGGAACACTCGAGTTTTCCCACCCTAGGACATCAGAACACATGTTGCTCCAAGAAACACATTCTCTTCCATCAGCACTGGGCGTGGCTGGCTCCCCATGCAGCAGCTATCCCTTAGGGATGCCCCCTTCCACCACTCTCCATTTCACTAATCCCTTTGTTTCCATATCTTAATGCATCATTATTCCTCCGTTTACTTGTCTGTCTCTGCAAGTAGAGCATCAGCTGCTTGGGAAGGGAAGTGATGGATCCTCCAGCCTAAGTGTGAGGAAAGGAAGGGATCCTGAGGGTGGAGGGGGAGAGTGAGGGAAATTTCAGCTACAGGAATCGCATGAGCCAAAGCACAGGGCATGGCACAGCTAAGAGGAGCGGCCCTGGAGGAGGGTGGGAAGCGGATGGGACTGCAGGGCCAGGACTGCAGAGGCCCAGGAGACCTCACCTGGCCAAACTGGGAGCCCCTTCCCAGGACCCACATACTCGAGGTCCCTCATTGTCCAAATGCCAGCCCTTTCTCCAGAGAAGCTAAAATTCTTTGTTTCATGTGGTCTGACAAAATTGGGCACCCCCATGTCCCCACTCTTTCTGCTGCCTGTTCAGAGAAGGGTGACACGGTGTGCATGCCATATGGAGCATGGCGGCTTCCACTACAGGGCACTAGTGCTGGCAAGGACCAAAGGGAACCATTATTTCTGGGAAAGGACTACAAGGCTGCCCACCAAACGCACTGGTGTCACAGGACTTTATCCCAACTCTGTTGAGTTGGGTCCACTTTCCAGCAACTTCTCTCCCCTTTGGAACCACAGAGTGAGCAAAGCTGAATTTCTTGCACCAAACGGCAATACTCACTACTGAACACCCATGGAGAAAGGCAGGGAGGGGCAGTGGTTAAGAGCGTGGACTCAAGCCAGATTCCCGGGTTGGCCAGGACACACGGCCATGAGATAATTAACTTAATCTCTCCCTAGTGCCAAATCTTCATCTGTAGCAAGAGGTCATTAATAGCTCCTCTCTCCCAGGGCCGTTGTGAAGATCAAATGGCCAAATCTCTGTGAAAGGAAGGCACATTTATCACAATTTCGCAGCTGAATAGATTGACGTTCAGAGAGGTTAGTAACCTAGCCGAGGTCACACAGCTACAGGTGGCAGAGCCAGTGCAGTCTCATTCCAGAGTCCACACTCCTGACCTCTGAGCCACACTGACCTGCTCAGGTTTCAGGTGGAGCCCGGCCCTAAGCACCCAACCCATCCAGCATCGAGACCCAAGCAGACGAGCAGCTCTGAAGGTGGTTCCAGGACACCGAGAAAGGCGTATTGTATTTTAGCTCAGTTAAGTATAACCACATCCTGAGCATAACCAAAACTAGGTCAAAAGAATTATTTCTGGGATTAAAAAAAAAAACTAAAAAAAACCCAGCGGGACTATCCTAAATGTGTCTCCCATCGTTTTCAGCCACATGATCTCAAATGAAGGGCTTATTCTTCTACTTCTTCTTCCCCACCACGTCAAATCGTCAAATGGCTGTTCCTGACTGGAATGAACTGGTTTCTGACTGACAGCGCCCAACACCCCCACCGCACGCCCATGTAGCTCTCCGGGCGCCAAGCCGTGGGCAGGGGGCAGGCATTCTGCTTCTGCCTGCGCAGGCCATTCTGCAGAGCGGATGTGGCCCCACCCCACCTCTCCTCCCTCTGTCCCACTGCCCTCCAGCCCCTCCCCACTCAGAATGTCACCACTGCTTGAGGATTCCAGACTCAGCAGCTCCAAGGCTCTAACTTCCATCTCAGGCCACGCTGCACTTCTATTTCATAATCCCCTTCCCCCAGCACTGTCTTCACTTTATGGAAACAGAGCAAAACAAGTGGTCCCAAGTCCCACGGCCCATTGGTGGCAAACCAGGGCCCCCAGGACTCAAGATGGTCATCTTCCTGCCCCACCAGCAGGAGGTTCTTCATGAGCATATTAGTTTCCTGGCGCTGCCTTAACACATGACCACAGATTTGGTGGTTTCAAACAACAGGAGTGCATTCTGTCACAGTTCTGGAAGCCAGAGTCTGAAATCAAGGCATCGTCAGGGCTGCATTCCCCCTGATGGCTCTAGGGGAGAATCCTTTCTTGCTTATTGTAGCTTCTGGTGACCCTAGTTGTCCCTTTGCTTGTGGCTACAAACTCCAGTCTCTGCCTCTGTCTGCACATGGCCTTGTCCCCTTCTCCCAACGTGTCTCACCAACAATGAGGACACTGTCATTGGATTTAAAGTCCACCCAGGTAAATCCAAGACAATCTCATCTTAAGATCCTTAATTCTATCTGTAAAGACCCTTTTTCCAAGCAAGTTCACATTCACAGGTGCCAGAGGTTAGGACACTAATATTTTGGGAGGAAGGCTAATCAACCAACCCATTATAATGGACTTCTACTTGGAGATTCCAGGTGACTTTGGGAATCAGGAATTTGTGACGGCAACTGTGTGGGTGAAGACCCTGAGATCCAAGTTACATCTGCCCACAAAGTAGAGCCCACAGATGTGCAGCAAGGACCTGCCATCCACGGGACACCAACGCATATAGTCACAAGGGAGGCTCTGGGATACACGATGTCTGGATAAAAAGATCTGCTGCTGTTTATTGAAGGTATGTAGACTGCATGCCAGGCACCGTGCCAATCGTCACACACACTGCCCTTCACCCTTACAGCCACCCTGCAAGGCGAGTAGTAAGTGAACTCCACCACTTACTAGCTGGGTGACACTGGACAAGTCAATTCTATGAGCCTCAATTTCCTCACCCCCCAAATTATAATAATATCTGTGTTGCGTGGACCTTGTGACCATACAGGAGAAAATGAATGGGAAATACCCAGCTCAGCCGCACACACAGACACAGCACAAACTTGTATCATCACTGTCATCATCATTTATTACTCCTCTCTTTATTCAATGTCTACATCTGATTTTTTTAAAAAAATTCAATGCTATATCTCTTTTCATAATAGTTGTGACCCCAAAACCTCCATAGGGTGTAAACAGTAGCTGTAATACTTGAAATGTTATATGAAATGCATGCAAGAAGTTTTTTTGTTTAAAGGAACCCCTAGGGAACTCCTGCTGTAAGGCTTAATATCCTCGGCAATATGCATATTAATCTGCTAAGGTATCTGTTCTACTCATCTGTATGCACGGTCACGTTCTAATTATTCTATTTAAGGGAGGCACAACTCCTGTCAGCGCAATGAGTCCGTGTCTTCCTGCTTCGGTTGTATTCAGTCCCATTGACTGGTTACCTCACTCTCCAATTCTTAGACAATGCCTGAATTACGTTAGACTATTTTGGATCTCCCAACCACCACAAGGTGACAATACAAAGAGAAATTGAGAAGGAAATGAATTCTATCATTAAACAATGCCCAGGTGCAAAGAAAACAAACACAGACACACACAGCAAAGAAGCATTTACTCGACATTTGATTCTGTCAGACGCGTTTGACGGGAGCCTGCGTGGTGGGGTAGAAAGACCCCAGGCCTTGGAGCCCTGCAGCCCTGGCTTCACATTTCAGCTCTTCCTATCCTGGCTGTGGCGTAAAGCCTAAAATTAAGGATCAATGCTATGTGCTGCTGCCTTGACATCTGGTGAAGCCAGGAGGTCCCCGGGTGGCCTAAGTGAAAGTTCCCCTCTCGCAGGTAAGGTCCCTTAGACCAATGACTCTACTTAAGGGGCGACAAGCATAGTTCCTGCTTACCCCACTTGATAAGCCTCCCACAGCCCCTGCCTGTTCACTCTGATTCTCACTGCCATCTGCCCGGGACCAGCGTAGCCCACACCTGTGAGTATATGAGCAATAAACTCCAGTGGGCCTCATCTGTCCGGTGTCAGGTATTGTATGTTCAGCCAGTCCCACATCCCATAACCCTAGTGGGGGAATCCCTCCTCACCAATGGCACCATTAAAGCACCAGCTGTGTGAACTTGGCCAAACTCTCTGAGCAATGGTTTTATGACTTTCCAAGGAATAATAAAAACTTCCTTGCCAAGAACTACTCCCCCACCCCCAAAATAAAATAAACATAAAAGCAAAAAGATAAATAACCATTGAGACTAAACTATACATTCCCTCCCACTCTCTCACTTGCACAAATAAACAACATTTAGATTCCCGGAGAAGGGACAGGTTACATTCTTCTAACTCCAATATATATGAGTTATGAGTGATCAGTGGAAAGTGGGGCACAGATTAAAACTATAAAGCTATCTATATAAGAGAAACAAACATACATCAGCAGGAGAATGCAGAAAGGGCAGAGGATTCATCCTATAGGCAGAATTTAAATGATTTCTGCTGCTCCCCAGCACTGTCTTGAGAAGGCTCTAGCAGCAGCAGGCCATGATTGATTAGTGATGTCTGCTGTGAGCAGAAGAGTGGGCCAAGACAGCAGGCTGATGGCACAGGTGCCCTCCCTCCCTTTGCAGAAGAAAGAGCTGCTTTGCACACACAGAGCCCTGGGGCTCCAGTCAGTCCACCTCTCAGGGCCTCAGTGTCTCTAACTATAGAGTGAGAGAACTGAACTCAATAATCTTGGAGATCTCACCCTCCTCTTTCTTGCCTGATTTGCTTTAACCAATTGAAAAACATCCTGGTAAGCAGGTGGGGCTGCTGATGTCAGGAAGGGGCAGAAGGAAACCAACCCAACACCCTCCTTAAAATCCTATCAGGTCTGACTCCAGAGGAAGTGTCAGAAGCGGAGGAACTGCTGCTTCAAGCTGTATCTGCTCTCTGCAACAACAATGAAAATGTGAAAGTCATGCCCTTCGTCCCAGCAAGGCTTGGGCTCTGGGAGGCAAAGCTAAAGAAACCATGGCTCCCGCTGCTGCCCTGTGCAGGCTCCCTCCCAATTACCTGGGGAGGAGGAGCTCCCCTGGCCTGCCACAGGCAAGAAGAAGATGGGGAGCAAATCCACAACCTTTCCCCCTACGAGGAGCAGCAGAAACAACAGCTGGGCAAGGTGGAGAGAATGGCCCAAGTTGGTCTCTCTTCACCAAAGAGGCCCAGATCTCTTTTCAATAAAATGGCCTTTAATCACTTTAAAGATTTTATTAAAAATTCCCCATGGGCCAATTATAGGCAATGCTTCCTAGCCACGATCTATCCAGCAGTCATGCCCAAGTCTTCACATGCCACAGCCTGAGCATGCTCCTGGGGCCTGTCTCTCCCTGCTGTCTCTCCTCACCTCTCCCTGTGTGTCTGTCTCTGTGCCTCTCATTCTAGGCATGCAGATGTCCCCGTCTCAAGTCTCTGTCCCTCTGTGACTCAATCTCTCTACTTCTCTGTCTCTGCACCTCTGCTCACTCTCTCCCTATTTGATGCTTTCCTCCTCTTTTTTCCCACCTGCCTCACTTGGTCTCTTTATGCCATTCTCCTGCAACCCCTCTTCCTCTGTGAAATCCTTCTTTTTCTCTCCCTAATCAGAGTCCTGCTTGCTCTCTAGGCATTCGTTTCATTCTGTATGTCTTCAAGAAGTCTTTTCCAACTTGGAATGACGGCCACGGCCAGCCAAAATTTCCTTGGTAACACACCCTCTCAGATACTTTTGCATAAGGCACCTTATTTACAAAACATTATTGCAATAATTAACACAAACAATTTAAAACAGCAATCACAGCCTCTGGGCCCTGGAAACCAGCACGCAGAAATTAATCAGCATTCTCTGCTTGCCCCCAGACCCCAGGAGAACCACACACACACACATACAGCTTTCTACCTTTCACCACAAATGATTAACCCTTACGATGCTACCAAGTTTGTGATTTCTTTTATTACATCCTAAAAATGGAAGACACAGCAAGCTATGCCCATCTTAAACTGTACATGTAAATTTACATTTTGTAAAACTATTTAATTTAGCACATGCCGCACCAGGAGCATTACTTAAATGCATTTTAGAACATTTTTCCCACCAGGAAAAAACTATATTCATTCAGTTATACAAGCAGATATTAAGCACCCTTTGTTTTAGAGGGTTGACAGATGAATGAGGGACCACCCTTACCCTAAAGGCATTTAAAGACTGATGGAAAAAACAAATATCCAAAGAGAACATTATTCTATGTATGATAAAGGCAGGATAGAAGGAGGGTGGTCAGGAGGCCCTACACAGTGACTTCTGTGCTTAGCTCTTGAAAGGGTCAGTCCACTAGTTCCAGGGCTCCATCCTGCTACAACATTGCTGCAAAATGCCCATCCAGGTTCTGCCCGGTCAGTTAGGGGACACACAGGCATGCCTGGCCAGCGCTGGTCTCTAGGGAGGTCACTGCTGTCCCTGCATCTCCTGGGCCAGCTCCTCTCAGAGCTCAGCGGTCAGCAAGAGCCTGCCTGGCAGAGCAGGGTGTAATCTCCAGGACAGCCTCTTCCGTCTCAGGGCACCACACAGCCCAGCCTACCTGAGAAAACCGCACGTGCATGTCATGAACACACTGAACCGTGTTGGTCGTGGTTTTCACTGGGTGGCTCCAGACTGGAGGAAAGGGGAATAAATAATGCTTTCAGGGCACATCTAGAGATGCCTCACTTTCATGGCCCTGTTGAAAACATTTTCATCATTCCTGCTGGAGCCCAGACAGGCAGCAGCCTGTGCAATGTTGTACCCTCATACAGACCCAGGAGGAAAGAACATGTGAGGCCAGCCTGTGTTCCCCAACCAGGCACCTGCTGAGACCTTCTCATCTATGCTCTTAAGCTAGAGCCAGGGGCCAGGATTCACATCTCATTTATTTTTCCCTCACTAACTGTGCAGCCTTGGGCAAGTGATGTCACATCTCTGTGTATCAATATTGCTTTCTGTAAAGTGATTTTAATAACACCTACCTCATGGGGTTGTGAGGAATCACTGAGAACCACAGGTAAAACACTTACTGAGTTCCTTTCACTGAACTTGATTCATGTCCAAAGTTTTCCTGTTAATTCTCCATTGACCCAAAACAGAAATTCACATCCTCAAGGACCACATCGCATTTATCACTATATCAGCAGCACCTGGGATGAGACAGGACTCATGGCAAGCCCTGGACGCCAGTCTGTAGAGTGAACTGGAATTGGATTAATCAGGGTCAGGCTAAGAATCCATGGCAACTCAACTTTCCAGTGCTAGAGACGTGACCAGCTAAGACATCTAGGGCCTAAGGCAGAAATGAATATGGCAAAAACCCGAGACATAAAAAAACTAAAATCTGTCAAAATATTGGACATTATTTTCGAGTCCAGAGTTTAAATCAATCAAGAATTCATTTAAATACATTAAAGTCAAACACTCTGACTAGGTTGAAGGGCATGCACAATTTCCTACATTCTTATAGAGACATAAAATCTATACCAGCCTCCTAAACTAGCCTTCTTCCTTCAGAAACTTGTTTTCTATTTCATACTGGACACTATAGGTACAATGACCCTTCTAATGCAAATCCAGCTGCCACAGTCCCCTGCGTTAGCATTCCTCATTCTATGAACATGACTTAGGACTCAATCTATCATGTCAGCCCTGCCTACCTCTCCTCTCTCACATCCCAACTCCATCCTTCACTGCACTTACTTGTGCTTTACTGTAATCCTTTATGTGGATTCCTGTGTTCCCCATGGGATTAAAAGCTCCATAAGGACAAGAATTAGTATGTCTTGCTTATGCCAGGTACAGGTAAAGAGCTCAAGGAGTATTTGTTGACAAATGGCCCAGTTCATACTAAGGATTATGTGCCACACTTAAAAAACACACACACACAAACAGTCATAGCAACTACAGAACCCCAAATTCTGGGTGAGATAAAATCATAAATAATCTTTCCTACATGGTAGACGAAAAGTCCCCATTTGGGGCTCCTACAGGTATTGGCCTTTTCAATGAACAAAGTAACTGGGGTCAACAGGTCTTATGGTATTAGGGGAGACTCTGAAGAGGCATCCTAAATTCTCCAGGAGGTTATCTCGTACTTTATTGTGAGCGTCTGGACTGCAGATGTCCTGGAAGTCAACCCCACTCACCTGGATCATTAGCCCCTGACAGTTCCCATTCAATGCAAAGCCACCACTAGCCATTCTGTTCCTGGAAGCAACACCCCACTCCTGTGAGTTTGTTCTGACTCAGCAGAGAAGGACTGGGTACAGCCAGATGCTTCCCCGTTTCCTTTTGGGTCTGCTTTATTTTCAACCCGTCAAGAGTGTATTCATCTCTGACCACAGACACGGCAATCTAATTTCTGAGAATCACTGCGGAGAAATCGAGATCGATGCATGTTGGGAGGGCTGGCCACTGCCTTTGTGGAAGTTGAAGGAAGCTGATGAGAGTGTGTTAAATGGGTGATTGGAATATTAATATTTCATATTATATTAATATTTCCATGGTATTTTAAAGTTGCTAATATGTGGCCAATCTTTCCATCACCCTATCCCGTTCTATTTTTCCCTGTAGCTTTTATCACTATTTAATATACTATAACATTTCCTTACATCTTATGTCTATCACCCGCCTCTCTCAACCAGAATGCACATTCCATGAACACAGCGGTTATTTTTTCTCTTTTGCTCACAGACATATTCCAAGCACCTAGAACAGTGGCTGGCACACAGCAGATGCTGGATACATATTTTCTGAATGAATGAGTCAGTTCATGTGGTCATCACAACCTTCTAAGGCAGGTATTTTTATCCCTATTATATAAAAGAGAAAATGGAGGCTTAGAGAAGTTAAATGATTTCTTGATGTTATGTTTAAAACTCAAATATGGCTTACTCTAAATCAACCAAGATTTTTTTAAGCCAAATCAAGATGATGTGAATGTAGGAAGCTTCCAGAAGGCATCTCTGGTAAGATCAAGGGGCTGCCAGGATGCTTGTGGGCAATGTTTAGATATGGACAAGGAAAAATCGTGCATGGTCAATATCAAATGTTGTCTACTATGGACAGTAAGCGTTGGAAGAGGTAAGAGAAAAATTGATTAGTGGGCCATGGACACAAGGAGAGGTTTCAGAAAGGAGGTGACCCAGGAGCCAGCTGGCCCTTAAAGGCTGGGTAGGAGTCAGCATCCATGAACCAATGTGAACTGCTGTTAAGCATTTCTGGGTCTAAAAGGTTTTCTGGCCTCAAAGTTCAGCTCTTTGGACCCACAGCCCACCATGAATGTTATGGAATGTTCATTCCAAAGACATCTACTGACCACCTACCAAGTTCCAGGGGCACTGTCTCTGCTGGGTGTGCAGAGATGAACCAGCATGGGGCTCCTTGGGGGACATAGCCTGGAAGCTGACAGTTAAGAAAGGACATCAGAAGTTCAAGAAACATGCACAGGGCATCCTGGATTTCAGAGCCAATGCTTCTACTGATAATTATTTGGTTTGCTTTATTTTATTTGATTCTTTAAGTTGTTAGTGCATTCATATTGCCCCACATAATACATGCTCAACTATTCTGTGGAATAAAATAGCAATAATGGAATGAGCGCATGCACTGGTCCAGGGTCCTTCAGATGAGGGAACTGAAGCCAGCTGACTCCGACCCTTGCAAGTCAGTCAGAGGCAGGAATGACCCTCCCTGTGGTTGAGGAACTAAAGCTCAGAGAGCTTAAGGAATCACCTAACAAGTACAGAAATCAGGATATCAGCACAGCTCCATGTGACCGGAACCCCTGTAGGCCACCTACAGCGCACACACTCTTCATAGCACCTTGGGGAACATGTTTCTTATCTCTGCTTTATTGATAAAGGAGCCAAGAATAATTGGCCCAAAATCAAACTATATTCAAATCCAGATGGGGCAGTGAACGGGAGCCTAAGAAAGCAGAGGGAAAGCAACTGTAGGCCATTTTTTCAAGCACTCCTGCCCCAGCTCTGCCAGTGTTGGTCCCTGAAAGAGAGGCAGAGTTTAAATTTATTAAATAGCTTTTTTATAACAATTCATGATTATTATGTATTCATTCCATGAAATCTCCTTGCCTTCATTCCAACAAAAAGCATTAATTACATTAGATCATCAAGATTTTCATATAATATTCTCTCTGTTGATATATGCCAGATAAGATAACCTTTCTTGACTCAATGTAGTTTCTTAGATAGTTTTTAATTTACTTTCATTTGGGGAAGTGTCACTCTGCTGAGCCAGTAACAAGTGGAATTATCAATAAAAACTGTAAGGCAGTGCTTAGATTTGGAAGTGAACCCTGATTTCCACACTACCCCATGCAAATACTATAAAGGGGTTACATATAATAAACTCATCCTGGAAGATATAAAATATTTTAATTTTATCATATAAATCACTAATAGTTATTTTCAATGTTTCTTAAGCAGTATCTAGATCCATGAAGAATATCTTAAGTTCTTTCAAATTTTAATGCTTGTATATTATGAAAAAAATCCTGAAAACAGCAGTATGTTGTTCAACTTTGTTTAAATCTCTCTTCAATGAGACTACAAAAGGAAAAACAGCCTCTACAGACACTAGTTTGGGAATTATTTGTACATGAATCTTCTTTGAGCCAGGCAAATATTTTTGTTTCCTTGTTTCAATGTCTTTATATTTTATCGGAATGTCATTTTTGTTGCGTATTTTACATGAAGCTCCCTTTTCTTACTCCAAACTTTTGTTTGTTTGTTTGTGTGTTTGAGACAGTCTCGCTTTGTTGCCCAGGCTAGAGTGAGTGCTGTGGTGTCAGCCTAGCTCACAGCAACCTCAAACTCCTGGGCTTAAGCAATCCTCCTGCCTCAGCCTCCAGAGTAGCTGGGACTACAGGCATGCGCCACCATGCCCGGCTAATTTTTTTTTTCTATATATATATTAGTTGGTCAATTAATTTCTTTCTATTTATAGTAGAGACAGGGTCTCACTCTTGCTCAGGCTGGTTTTGAACTCCTGACCTCGAGCAATCCGCCCACCTCGGCCTCCCAGAGTGCTAGGATTACAGGCGTGAAACACCGTGCCCAGCCTCTCCAAACTTTTAAAAAATATGTTTTAATCCTTTAAAAGTAAAACAGCCAAAGCTTACTTATTTTATTTATCTATTTATTTATTTTTGTTATGCCAAGAGGAACAAGAAGCCACAGAGAAAGCCCTTGGTGGCAGTCAGTTCTCCCTGGGCTTCTGCCCTCCCAAGGTTGGGCTGGGAGGGACCCTCCTGGTGGGTCACAGATTTCCACCCACTTGCTCCAATCAGCCCAGGCAAGTCTCCTGTCCTTGGCCTGCTCTCCTCCAAGCCGGGCTTTCCTGGAGTCAGCCAACTCTTGTTTGTCACTTTGCTTCCCTTAAGGGTGAGGTGGTGAAGGGGCCAGGCACTAGAGTGGCAGCCAGCACCCCCAGGTTTTGGTTCTGGTGTCCACCCTTGGCTAGCCTCTGTGCCTCAGTTTCCTAACATATAAAATAGGCACAGTAGTAGTTCCTCTCTGCCTACCCTACAGGCAAACATGGAACACTGAATGTGTCTGTTCTTTGAAAAGTCTAATGTCTATTCTAACACTTTATTAATTTAGTTTTACACATAGAAATTTAATATTACCAGTGTGTGTTCATTTAGAAATATTTCAAATTTGCCGTATTCATTTGGTAAAACAATTTTATTCTTTGACATCACTGTTTCTGCCACTAATACACTTTTTGACTGCTCTAAATCAGTTTTCTTGGGCAGTCCATCGTCACTTGCACCTAGTTGCTCAGGAGAGAGGCATCTTCTGAAGCCACCCAGGATGCTGTCACTGGAACCTGTCTGTCTTAGGCCCTAAAAGTCCCTTCATTTCTGAGGATGCCTTACATTGACTCTACTGAGGCTTTTCTTTCAGAGTTCTTTAAAATGATTGTTCATGACAGTTTAACTTGCATTTGTGAGATTACTGCCCCAGGAAAAATGCTTAAATCCATTAAACAGCTGTGTGTGTGTGTGTGTGTGTTAAACCAATTCCACTGAGTGACTGCTACACATGTTTAAAACCAGCACTTACTATGGTTACATCACAGGCGAATGTGCTTGACTCAAATAGTAATTTGCTGTCATAAAATAAAACAATTGAGACAGTGCCCTATAATGCAAATTTTGTAAGGACTCAATTAGAAGGTGATTCATCTTACAACAAATACATTTGGGAAAAACCACTTTCTATTCAGGCCTATATGGTATAAGACTAGAATTCCTGCCTCCGTCCAAACCTCTCACAGGTCCTTACATACGCTAAAATCGCTCGGACCAACCTGTCTCAATCCTTGGAGCTCTTGGGCTGCTTCCAAATGCAGGAGAAAACAGTCGCAGGATTCGAGGTCTCTGCCCCCATTCCACCCTGCCCATTCCTCCTTCCAGCAGTTTCCCGTGGAACAGCCCTGCCTGATTTCCCTGCGGTCAGTGACGACCAGCAGGACGTGTGCTCAGAACCCAGAAGCAACTGGCCAGGCTCCTTCCCCATTCTGGGGAGCATTCTAGCCGTGTGTGGGCAGTGCTGCTTGGCCACGGGCCAGTGGCACCTCTGAGAGTAAAGGTGGATGGTGGTCCACTGGTTGCAGGACAGCCCTGGCCTGGTGGTCTGGTTGTTCTCCGTGGAGCTCCTGGTGAGAAACAAACACTGTGGCAGGAGCCAGGGAGACTGAGCTCAGATCAAGGAACGGTCACCGTCAGACTCTCTAAAGATAACTGTCCTGCCTTGTTTCCTATCACTAATAGGGTTCAAGGAAAGTATAGGCCACAGCTTCTGGGAGGTCTTGAAAAAGAGACTCCAGCATTGTAGGTGCAGTTCTGTGAGACGACTCTGAGATCATTCTGGCGAGACATAAAGTGTTGTTTAACACTCAGGGACAGCCTACAGCCACACGGTCACGGGGGCAAACTTTGGTCTCCCTTTATATGTTCTTTCATTAAGAGATCTCATAACCCTGGACTTCCCAAACACCTGCCCCCCTCACAAGCCACTCCCCATCACTCCCGTACTTCATACCAAGCTTTACACTGTACCCATTTTTCCATATAAGATTCTACTACCCACATCCCTAACCCATTCTGGCTAAGTCAGAATTTACTCACCCTGAGCATCATTACTTCTGGACTGAGCAGCAAAGAGTGGTCATGAGAAACCAGACCCAGAGAATTCAATTTCTCTCAACACACACTTTTGAAGTCCACTGCATAATTATAAATATAAGTTTCCATACCTATTTAAAAGTTGGAAAACTAAGGCTCGGGGATATAAAGCAAATAGCCAAGCTCTTTCAACTGTGTAGCAGTGGGGCTGGGACCCAAGAGCAGACTCCCTAGCTGGATCTCTTCTTCTTGAGAAAGAAGGTGCTTCCATTGAGGCCAAGGCTGTCCACATCCTACTCCCTAGAACCTGTGACTGCGGCAGGTTACATGGCAAAGAGGAATCAAGGTTGTAGATGGAATTAAGTATGCTACTCAGCCAACCTTAGAATAAAGAGAGTAACTCGAATTACCCAGGAGGACCCAGTGTAACTACAAGGGCCCTTTAATATGGAAGAGGGTGCAGAAGGGGAGTCAGAGTCAGATTTGAAGATGTTATCCTGCTGGCTTTAATGACAATGGAAAGAGCCACCAGCCCAGGAATGTGGGTGGCCTCTAGAAGCTGGAAAAAGCAAGATAAGAGATTCTCCCTAGAGTCCCCAGAAGGAATGCAGCCCTGCCAACACCCTGTTTCAGCCCAGTGAGACCCACTGTGGACTTTTGATCTTCAGGCCTATAAGATAATAAATTTATGTTGTTTTAAGCTACTCGATGTGTGATTATTTGTTACATAGCAGGAGGAAGCTAGACTCATGGCTTGGTATCTGTCTGTCCTCCCACACTGGAATGTAGCCCTGAGAAGTGGCCTTGGAGTCCTTCCTTCCCTGTGTCCTCATGTCCAGGGCCCTGCCATAAATAGTGAAGGTGGTGCTCATGGCCCCATTGTGAGGCACAGTTATCCACCTCCATCATGGGAAACTGAGGCTCAGAGAAGTTCCGTGACCTTTTCCCCACACCAAGGAGGCAGAGAAGCATGAGAAGGGAATGAATTTGCTCTGGAATTCCTCAATCTGGGTTCAAGCTCCACCTCTGCCCCTTCCCAACTGCACACGCCTGGGGTTAATTAACGCCTTGGCACCGGCCTCATCCTCTGCGACACACACAGGATGCCACCCTCATATGACATTAAAGTGGACCAAAGTCTGTTAACCATATGGGCCAGTCCTACCAAGTCCTAAATTAAAGGTGATGATGTACTGATCAGGAACTGTGAGAGTGACCTTCTGCTCAAAGGGACACCACACTGACACCAAGAAATCAGAATTCTGCTTCTCACCATTAAGGTTTATGGCCTGCAGACACCTTGCCTGCTCGTACCTCTTCCTCCTCACCACAACCCTGCAGAGCAGGTCAGCTGGGGCTCCCAGACAGGAAGTACCTTGCCAAAAGTCAAAACTACTCCATGTGCCACAGCCAAGACTGGCAGCAAAGGTGCTGCCTGGCATCCTCTTTCCCATCCCTGACACCCAAAGACCCCTAAAGTAAACCAAATTCTTTCTCTATATGTCAGTTCCAATGTCTGCAAAGCCCACCCTGAGCTGCCCCAAGAAGCCAAATACCTTTATGCACCTGGCACCTGTCCTCTGGACAATTTGGCATGGAGGGAATTTTACATATTGTTGTCATTCCTTGATTAATATCTGTTTGCCCCACTGGGCTATAAACTCCGCGGAGCCAGAGAACCATTCCGTTTGGACTCACCATTGGCTTCCCTGGGGCCTAGCACAGAGCCTGGCACACAGTAAAGGCTAAAATGTCTTTGCAGAATGCATCAGCAGCTGCAAAGGGGGGCTCAAGCTGCCAACATCAAACTTCTCAAATGCTGGCTTCCACCAAGATGGGCCAGATCCTCTCCCTGCCCCTGACAACAAGCTACCTGGGGAGCTGGGAAGCCTGCTCCTGCCCAGCCTAGGGGAGCCGGCTCCTGCTCCTACCTGGGCCAGACAGTCTTCAACTGACCCTATGTAGTCAACACATTCTCCCTCCCAAAGGAAGTACCACTCCCACAGGGCTGAAAGAAAGCATTCCCCCCCTTTGAACATTTTCCTGGTTTTTATTTTATTCATAACCAGGCAACCTGGAGCTTTAGCAGGATACGTTTTTTTCTCTCCTCCAGATTTAGAGAAATAAATGTTTGAGATATTTTTAACTAAGAACACCCAACCCCTTCGCCCCACCCAACACCCTCTCTGAATCTGTGCTCAGAAACCCTATCTCTGCCCCAGAGACAGGCTCCTGCCTTTGGAGCTGAAGCAGCTCAGGCCATAAATCCTCATCTGTGGTTGGTAATCCACACGGAGAAGAATGACAAATGCTCTACTTAGCCCTATTTCCAAGGAAATTAGAATTACAAATTGGAGCTATCAGCTATCACTAAGGCCTGCTTGAGCATAATGTCTGGAAATAAAGGTGGGGAGGGGGCAGGGAGGACTGGCATCTGAGCCCCCTTCATTGTCAGGTGAGCTTTCATAGAAATCCGCCCCCACAACGGGAATCGCCCTTCCCCGCTACAGCACCACCAATTAGAGCGGGGCCCTGGAGTATTCACTCCAGCTTTGTTCCCTGCTAAAGGCACCGCCAAACCAGGTAAGCAATCACTTCCAGCGAAAGTACAGAAAATTGCTTCTTTAATTGGGTAGATTCTAGGACTAAGAATAATTTAATTGAAAAACAGCATTAATGAAAATCAAAAGGCTTTGAAAAGGGGTTGGAAGGAGATGCCCACGTGTCAGAGATGAGTGAGAGCCTGTGTTCTCAAAAGGCATTTGACAAAAAGCCGTCACCCCTCCCCAACTACTTACACTTTCCCACTCCCCAACACCCCCTCCCCCAGCACAGATACACAAGCCCCACTGGGATGCTTACGCTGAAAACCATCCCAGCAACTCCAAAGCACTGAGAGCCACTGGGGGAAGACGGTTTTTGTTGCATTTTGTTTTGTCTTCTTAATTTTGCAGCCAGTAGTGAGATATCAGGCAAACAGCGTGGATTTATATGGGATGGGTCCAGGTCCTGCTCCTGTTCCTGCCCCTGCTGTGACCCTGGTGAAGTCACCCAGCCCTCTGAGATTCTTCCCCACCTATCTATTTCCTTTATTTACTTAACAACTCCTTTCCTAGCTAAGTGCCAGGCACTGTTTTCAGACCTTTATAAATACCAAGTTAACTGAAACCTCATAACAAGCCTATGAGACAAGCATGGTTTTGTGTCCCCTTTTCTGCAGAGTGGGAACCTGAGAGGCACAGAGAGGTTTAGAAACTGGCCCAAGGGCCGGGGGTGGGGTAGCTCACGCCTGTAACCCTAGCACTCTGGGAGGCCAAGGCAGGAGGATTGCTTGAGGTCAAGAGTTTGAGACCAGCCTGAGCAAGAGCGAGACCCCATTTCTACTAAAAGTAGAAAAAAATTAGCCAGGCATGATGGCAAGCGCTGGTAGTCCCAATTAGTTGGGAGGCTGAGGCAGGAGGATCGCTTGAGCCCAGGAGTTTGAGGTTGCTGTGAGCTAAGCTGATGCCACATCACTCTAGCCCAGGTGACAGAGCAGGATTCCATCTCAAAAAAAAAAAAAAAAAGAAAGAAAGAAAGAAAAGAAACTGGCCCAAGTAACAGAAATGCAGCTGGTAAACTGTGGAGCTGGGACTTGAACCCAGCAGTCTGGCTCCAGAGCCCACCTCTGGCAATACACAGAGATGATGCTGTCACTCATCAGTCCCCACTTCCCAGGGGCAGAGAGTGCTGGGGGGACCTGGGCATGACGCTAACCCTGCGTCACCATGGGGTTGACCCTGTGCCCCTCTGGCCCTTCTCACCTGTCTCCTCTGTGTTCCCTCCTGCCCTCCTCACCCAGCCACCAAATGGCTCCTGGCACTAAGCCCTGTTTCTGCGCTTTGAGTGAAAACACTAGGAGTTCTGACATGCGTCTTCACACTGCAGCCAGGGTCATGCATCCTGCCCTCCACTAGAGTGTCTCTACACGAAACATAACAGAATCATTAATATTGTTCTAAATGGTGAGGCGCAGACTCATAGTAAAAGGACAGCATGCTACAGAGGATCAGAGCCGGGGCTCTCCAGCCCAACAGCCAGGGTTTGAACTTGGGCAAGTCAGGTAACTTCTCTGTGCCTCCTTTCCTTCTCATAAAAGTAAAGAAATAAAATAATCAAACCTACTTCGTAGAGTTGTGCAAACTAAGCTTGTTAAAATAAGTACGGCTTTACAGAACGCGACAGGGAAGGTGGTATTAGATAAATGTGAGGTGTTAGTGTTGGCACCGTCACCTAGTGCTCTGCAGGATGTCCCGAGGCTGGCACGTTGCAAAGGGCATGGGAGGTGGTGGCACTGGACTTGGACTGAACTGGACGTAGGACCATGCCACACCACTCGGCGTCTCCAAGCCTGTTCCTTTCTTATAAAATAAAGAAAATAGTAATTCCTGCCCATCTCATCTGGTTATGAGGATTCAATGAAGCAGAGTGCTTTAGAAATTACCAAGTAATCTGGAAACACAGACTTTACTCTCAGAAGAATATTAGTCAGTGAGAAGGTACGGGGGCTTCGGACTTCAGAGGAATCATTTTGGCTGAAACTTTCAGGGTTTCCACATAAAATGCCCTGCACCCCATAAGTATCACCTTGCAAGTCTCACAACTCCATGCCCATTTTGTAGACAGGAAGACTAAGGCTCGGATAGGCAAAAGGACCAACGAGTATCTTGAAAAGTGGTAGAGTGAGATTTGACCCAAGTCCCAAATGCTTTCAATCGTGGCATTACGTGGTCACATTCCTATCACTCACTCCATGGAGAGGCGAATAGCTGGCCTTTCAGAAAGGAAGAGGGTCTGGCCCAAGGCCAGGAGGATAGGAGGCGGCTATTAGCAAAAGTGCGGAGGGGAAAACAAATAACAATAAAATAATTAGTATTAATATCATTTACTGAGCTCTTCCCATGCGCCAGGCATTTCCCATACAGAATCCCATTCAAACCTCACAACAACCCCATTTTACAGAAGAGAAAATCAAGACTCATAGAGATTACAGAACTAGCCTAACATCATGCAGTTAGTAAACGGTGATTTCATCCCCCATCTCTGTTTCTGAGACCAGAACTCAGCTGTTTGTCTACATTCCCTAAGTGTTTTCCTGTAAACATTCCATGATTTTCCAGGCAGGAAGTCCATCTTACATACCCCGACACCCCAAGTACTCTGCACAACGCCAGGCACAGCGTGCTCCACAGACATTGACTGAGCTGAACTGCACCACGTGTAATCACCTGTCTGTTCAAATGCTGAGCCTTTATAGGATGAGGGCCTAGAAAGAATAAACTAGGTTACTGTTTCCCTCTCCAAACAGAAAAAACACCAACACCAGATGACCTTCTGGTGCATATCTATTGCTACCGGCCCTGCAGTGGCTTCTGAAACACCCCTGGGCACGGATCCACGAACCTTCAGCTCCTGTCAAGACAATGCTTTCACGGTGGCCAACAAGATTAGTGCCCAATTAATAACTAATTTAGGAAGTACTGTGCAAAACAGCTTGGCAAATTGCATCATGCCACACGTGTTAGGGTGACCCAAGGGCACCTTGCCTGGAAATATGCAAGAGCCAGGGGACTAGAAAGATAGAGTTTGGAAGACTCAGTCTCTGGTCTCTTTTGCCACTAATAATCCGTGTGTCCTGAGGCAAAACTCCTCCCCTCTCTGGGCTCAGCATCTCCATTCTTTAACTTGAAATGCAGAGCTAAAACTAGGCCAGCACGGTGGCTCACACCTGTAATCCTAGCACTATGGGAGGCCCGGGCAGGAGAATCACTTGAGGTCAGGAGTTCTAGACCAGCCTGAGCAAGAAGGAGACCCTGTCTCTACTAAAAATAGAAAAAATTAGCCAGGCATGGTGGCGCACGCCTGTAGTCTCAGGTAGTCAGGAGGCTGAAGCAGGAGGATCGTTTGAGCCCAGGAGTTTGAGGATGCTGTCAATACTCCAGCCTCAGTGACAGAGACTCTGAAGAAAGAAAAGGAAAGGAAAGAAAGGAAAGGAAAGGAAAGGAAAGGAAAGGAAAGGAAAGGAAAGGAAAGGAAAGGAAAGGAAAGGAAAGGAAAGGAAAGGAAAGGAAAGGAAAGGAAAGGAAGGAAGAAAGAAAGAAAGAAAGAAAGAAAAGCAGAGCTAAGTTGTGAAAGCCTCTTCCAGGTCCAAAATTCTATAGCTCTGGGATACAATTTAAGGCAAGCGAGGCAACAAGGATGAGTCCACATGTCAGCAGAGATTCCCAGGGAACATGTAATTACTGGCACTTAACCAACCCATGGTTAACTCCAGGTAATTTCCAGAGGATTTATTGCAACTCCAAAAGCTATTTTGTGAGGGAGCAATGTATATTTAATATTGACAGTACTGAAGGCAAGTCACTTCCTCTAAGCCCATAAATTATCTCGGGCATCAGGAGGACAAATCTACCGAAGGCGTGTTACAAGCAGGCTGCCTCCCAAACGAAAAGCAGGCTTAATAGAAAGCTATAAAATAGATGTAGGAGGAGATGAATGTAAAGCCAGACGCATGTGCGTGATGTGTGTGAGACAGACTATACGTGTCCCTGTGCCCGGCCTCAGAAAATCAAGATGCAGAAGCCAGAGAGGGACATCCACTGCGTCTCCTCATGATTAACGTGTGGCTTTTTGTTCAACCCCATTCAACAAACATTGACTGATCCCCTTCTGGGCACCAGGCGCCCCGCACGAAGGAACTGCGGTGAAGCACATGGGACCTGGCCCTAGACAAGCTATGCAAGTGGCACTCGCTCTCTCCTGTGGGACTTTGAGTCCATCTTTGAGTCCACCTGTCAAGAGGAAGGATGTTCTGCAGGCTTCGTAAGGTAATAAGGGCAAGAAAAAGATTTTTAACAACTAGCAATAACATGGCTGTAAATAACTGTAACCCAGGGCAGAAGGGATAGGCTCCGCTCATAATAAAGGAACCAACCAAGCAAACAACGAAGCTAAAAGCTTCTGGGAGAGGGATGTGAAGAAGACACTGCAAGAAAGAAGAAAAGGAAGAGTGTGGCGAGGAGATGGGGGTGGCTGCCAGAGATCGACTGTGAGGAAAGGAGAGATGGAAAAACAGGAGTAATAGAAGTAACCGAGATTAAAGAACTAGAGGGAGCAGAGTAGCCAGAGAGCTGGGTTACAGAAGAGAGAGAAGAAGAAGAAAAGAGAGCATAAACCATAAGGGAGACAAGACAAAGCAAGAAATCAGTAACAGTGCCAAAAGTTGATTCATCAAGAGACGGGCACAAGCTCCTGGTTTAGCGACGCAAGGAGAACCGCCAGGAGTTCTAAGGATGGAAAGAAAGAGGCTGCCTCTGGGGAGAGCGGCTGGGACTTTTCACTTTAAACCTGCCTGTATAACTTGGGCCTGGAAGTATTTGCACATATTCCTTTGCTAGAAATAAAAATAATTAAAACCATTATTAAGGCATCAAACTCCAGTTAACAGCGAGCAAGTGCTACACCGCTGGACACCACCCCCAGCAACTTGTGAACACTATCTAATATCTGTCTTCCCGATCAAGCCACAAGGTAATCTAATCCTCCTTGTTTTCCATTTAACTGCACCTACATGGGGTGGTTGTGAGGACTGAAAGAGTTACCGCAGCTGCAAAAGTGCCTGGTAAAAGGCAAATGCTCAATAAATGTTCGTTTCTGATGTCAGAGAATTTGACAAGCACATCTCCCTTTTCCTGGGAGCTACTCAGCAGCACCAGCATCATGCTATCCCGTGACCCTTACCCTGAAGAACACAGGCTGGGAACAGGGTCCAGTAGTGGCCACCTGAACTCAGGTAAGTCAGTGAGTCCCTCACTTAGGCCAGCTCCTTGATTTATGGTAAAGTTCAGCCCCCCCCCCCCAGGCCTGCTCCCTGTCTCCTCCGGGGTCCACAGGCAACAAGCTCCCTGGGACTCCTCCGCTGGTTAGGGCTGGGCATCTGACCAGCCTCCAAGAGTATCAAGAGGGTTCACAAGCCAACATTATTTCGGTGTAGGTCTCTCCAGGGGCTTCCCAGAACAAGGAGCTGAGTTTTGATATGCAAGGAGAAAGATGCACAAAAAAAAAAAAAAAGGAAAAAGAAAAAAAAAGGAAGAGGAAGGATGTGCATTCAGTGAATTCTGCATTTTGGCTGTTGCTATTTTATAGCTAAGGAAAAACTCAGCAAAGCAATCTCTGGTCACAGCTAGCAAACTATTCTTTGCATATCTATCTTTCCAACCCACAATCTGTGCCATTTGGATTTCATGGTCTAAAAATATCTCCCAAACTTCCAAGTATGTTGGCATGGGCTGGTGGACTCAAATTTTTAATCCATTTGTAAATGTTTTCACACAGCTCTTTTTTCTTTTTTTTCTTCTTTGAATTCTATTTCTTGCTGAATCATTTCCATCATTCAGTTTGGCATTTATTGTGAGCAGGAAGGAAATCATCTTGAACACAAATGTCAGCCCTGGCCCCGAAGGCTCCCGAAGGCTGCAGAGGGTGTGGGAGAAAGAAGAGCCAAGGCTGGCTGCAGAGTGGGGTGGGTTGCCATGGTACAGCGGGCAGAGCTCGGGCTTTGGAGGTGGCCATTCTGGCTGTGTGACCCTGAGCTAAGCACTGGACTTCTCCAAGCATGTTTCCTCAGCTATGACGTGAGGATAATGAAATTCAGTTTAGTGGAGCTTCTGCAGAGATTCAGTGGGCTACAGCACCACATGCATGGCCTAGCACAAGGCAGGAGCTTTGTAAATGGCTGCATTGTAAATTTTAGGCATCATCTTGGGATATGTCTCAGAAAGACCACATGGATTCCTTCTCCCCTGTCCCTTCTCCAGACGGGGTCAAAGTCACCCTTACAAAACACAAACTCAATCATGCCACACCCTGCCATGAAGCCTAGTGGCTTTGGGATCAGACTGCAATGTTCACTGAGGTCTACACAGCCATGTCCAGCTCCCCATCCTCCTTCACTCCAGCCTCCGAGCAGGATTCTTCTACTCCACCTTGCGTGGCCACCCCCTCGGCCACCCCCTCCCTTCTCCCAGCTCCCCAGCCCCACAGGGAAAGACGCCTGGGCCTGTATGCCCTCCCAGCTGCACAGAGTCTCCCTCCACCCCACAGGAAGGACTCAGTCATGCCCTCGCTCCTGTCCCTGTCGCCAAGGCCAGGAGAGGCAGGCTGATTGGCCGATTGCAGACACTGTGGTTAAGACTAGCGAGGGATAAAGTCCCCAAAGGAAAAGCAGAGGCTAGATGTGGGAGGGAAGTCTCAATGGCCGACTCCAGCGCAGGCAGGGAAGACTCCCAGGCCAGCCCTCTCTCCAGCACAGGGACAGCAGTCCCAACCCCAGGAAAACGTCTGCACCAGGCAATGGATTCCACACACATGGCAGATCCAGACACAGGCTCCGCAACAGAAGGCGTGAGGAGGGGTTTCTGAAGATGAAGTCTGGGGGCCACAGGCAGGTGCAAGGCAGGTAGCTCGGAGTTGAAAAGGAAGGAGCAGTCTCGGCACCCAGACCCCCTCTTTCCCCAATCTTCACCTTACTCTTCTCTCTGCCCCTATGGGATGGGCAATGGGCAACTGGGGCAAGGGGAGGGACTGGGAGAAAAGAAAAGCAGAACAGCAGTGAAGGACGGAAGGAAGGATTGACTTGGGAAGTTCTTTCCAGAGAAGGGTGGAATTAAACCCTCTAGAAACAATCCCTGTGACACCCTTTGTTCTGGGCCTTTCTGAAGACCTTCTACTCATCCCTCAACATCTGGCTGGGGAATTGCTTCATTCGGGAAGACTTCTGTGATGGCCCCCTGTCCCACCCGAGGTAGATGTTGCCCCTCCACCCCATGTGCCCACTGGGCTAGGGACACTCTGTACAAACTTTGAGTGACTGTCCCAACAGCTCGCTTCCTCGAGGGTAGAGAATCAGTAGGTGCTCAATAAATGTTTAATGACTTAGCTAATGGTACAGAAGTCCAAAGTGCAGCAAAGAATAAGATTTCTTCATGCAATAAGCAGAAATGCGGGTGAAGGAGGAAAGAGAGGGGTCTATTCATGCGGGACCCCAAGGCTGGAGCGGCAGAGGTTGGGATTTTGCAGAGTCAACCACAGACGTCTAAGGATGATAATTCTTGCAAATATTTAACCACGACGCTTTCTCCACTGAATTGATGAGATGAGATCTGATGTCCCCAGGCTTCATAATAGGCCAGGAGCAGCAGGAAGGGGGTGAGAGCAGGACAAGCTCAGATGTTGCGATGTTTGGCCGACCAGACTGTCAAAGGGCTCAAACGGGACAAGAAAATGAAATAACGGGACACTTTCTAATCAAGTTCATTTTTCACAGAACTAAACATACTACAGCAGGAAAAGGCATCTAAAGTCACTTATATACCAACATAAACTGTACCACTTCAATAATTTTTACATCTACAATTCGGCGGCATTAACTATACTCACAGTGTTGTGCAACCATCACCACCATCCATCTCCAGAACATTTTCATCACCCCAAAATGAAACTCTGTGCCCAGCAAGCAATTAGCTCCACTTTCCTCCCTCCCCTCGGCCCTGGCAACCACATTCTACCTTCTGTCCCTACGAATCTGCCTGTTCTAAGCACCTCATATAAGTGGAATCACATAGTGCTTGTCCTTTTGTGTCTGTCTCATTTCACGTGGCATAGTGTCCTCAAGGTGCAGCAATGTGGTGGCATTGTGTCAGGATTTCCTTCCTTTTTAAGGCTGAATAATATCTACACAAGTGCTGTGTTGTCACCTCCACTGGAGCCTTCCAGCAAAATCCCTGTGTCCCAGGGCAGCTGTCCCCCTGCAGTCAACTCTGGTGCCAAGCTCTTGGGTTCGAGAGCAGGGACCTTGCCATCGCTCCTGCCCACTGCTCCCTGTGCAGTGGGGAAGCCACAGGGAGGTCAGCTCCTCACCCACGGGACAGGACCTGGGACTCCATGTGAGGGCGAGGCTCACGACCCCCCTCACTTCCTTCCTACAAGCTGAGCATACTCCATGTGTAAACAGGGTGGAGTTTAGGTCATTTTCTGGATGCCCTGCTCACACTCTTCCAGGCATTCTAGTGAGTCTGTCTGGGTCACTCAGCCAGCCAACCAACAT
This sequence comes from Microcebus murinus, assembly GCF_040939455.1. Taxonomy (NCBI): domain Eukaryota; kingdom Metazoa; phylum Chordata; class Mammalia; order Primates; family Cheirogaleidae; genus Microcebus; species Microcebus murinus. The sequence continues at coordinate 35,313,756 of NC_134110.1, read as the reverse complement.
AGACTATGGGCTGGCCCCAGGCTGGGAGCTGGGGACACCTCGATGACCTTGATATGGTCTTTGCCTGTTGAGAGCTCACAATTTAATAAAGGGAGACAAACAAGCAAATAAATACATAACTTACAGCTTGTGATAATTACAGCTTATGACAGAGTGCTTGGGTGGCTATAAAGATGGCAAAGGCTGACTCGGGGTGAGGGTGGCCAGGGAGGCACCTCCAGAACCTGCAAAAGTCACTTGACGTGTGTTTGGGGAGCAGCATCCCAGACAGAGCAAAGGCCCCCAAGGGAGGCGGGGCTGGGTGCTCTGGAAGGGCTGCAGGGAGCCGGAGAGCAGACTGCAGGGGAACAGCCCGGCCCAGTGGAGAGGGGTGGGCAAGGGCCAGATCACACAGGGCCTCGGTGAGGAGAGCGGGTTCTATTCCAAGGTCAGCAGACAGCCACTAAAGGACTTCCAGCTGCAAGGGGGCAGGGGAGGGGGGGCGCATAATGTAGCTCACAATGGAAAAAGACGACCCTGGCTGCCCGGTGCAGAATGAATGGGTAAGAGCGGAAGCCAGAAGAGAAGTCAGGATATTGCAGGAGATGAGGCCAGAGATGTCGAGTTGCCCAGAATCACAAGATGGGGCTCCCTGCGGCCGGCGACTGTGACGCAGCCATCTTCATGCCCTCAGATCTCCCTACAGCAGAGCCTGGGGCCTAACACCAGGGGGGCTGCCCTGGCCTGAAGGGCCCCTTCAAGGCGGGTGGTGTCCCCAACCCCAGGCTCAGAGGCCAGTGGCTCCTTCCCGTTCCCCTCCAAACCCGGAGTCTCCCTCCCCTGCAAGCTGGCCTGTGACCAGTCAATTCCCATTGATCTGTTTGTTGTCATCTTTGAGCACAGACATCCACTGACTTAAAAACTGGACCCGAATCCACACACAGCAGACTCTGGCTAAATTCTGCTCATTGGAAAGGTGGCTGTAAGGAAATGGAAGTGCAGTGGACCTGGCCCAACCAGAGGATGGAAGCTTCTCCTCGGGCTGCCCCGCTCCTGCCAGGAGCCAGTCTGCTCTGTCCCCACGGACGCCAGCTGCACTCAGGCTTCCAAGAGCGGCTTCCAACGCCCATGTTCAGAGCTGGGGTTTGGTTTGGACGCTGCAAGGCCAAAGGGACCAGCCAGCAGTGTTTGTTAAGCACAGACCTCGTGCCCAGCCCCACACCTGGCACGGTTCACGAAAGAAAACTCTCTCACGCGTGGCTCTTGCCTGCAACAGGACCATGGTCTGGGTGGGAGGCTCACAGCGGACCTTGCCAATGCAGAGCCTAACGCAGGCCGAATCCAAGTGCCAGCTCCACTGCAGCTGGGAGAAAGGCCCAGAAAAGGACTGAGAGGGAGAGCACAGGCTTGCCCTCGGGCCCATCTGGGTTCCGTCCCAGCTCCACAGCCTTCCTACCAGCTGTGTGCCCCTGAGCAAGCCACCCAACCTCTCTGAGCCTCCACTTCCCCATGTCCACACAGGGTCATAGTGAGAGTAAAGTCATTTACGATGCACCCAGACGGCTACATTAATAACAGCAGCTTCCTTTTTACAGGGTTTATTGTGTGTCAGCACTGTGCTGTTTCAAGTGCTTTACATAAATGAACTCATTTTATTCTCTCAGCACTTTTTAAAACATGAGTACCGTCCCACCCCCACCCCACCCCTGTTTTACAGAAAAAGAAATGAGAAATGGAAACCCAAAGGAATGAACAAACTGCCCAAAGTTATCCAGCCAGCGAGTGGCCATCTCACAGCCTCATACCCCACCATCCCTTCTCCCACTGCCCACCGGGGAGAGGCAGATGAAGTGGGCTTCAAGAGCCGAAGAAACTCAGAAGAGCTGAACACAGATAAAAGCATTAATGTGGCTTTGTACACCCGTGTCTACGGCAATATTACTCACAATAGCCGAAAGGTGGAAGCAACCCAAGTGTCCACTGATGAATGACTGAGGTATATACATACGGTGGAATAGTATACAGCCTGAAAAAAGAAGGACATTTTGACACATGCTGCAACACTAATGAAACTTGAGGACATCATGCTAAGCCAGTCACAAAAGGACAAATACTATATGACTCCACTCATAGGAGGTACTTAGAGGAGTTAAAATAACAGAGATAATGAGGAATGGTGGTTGCCAGGGACTGGGGAGGGGGATTGGAGAACTATTGTTTAATGAGTACAAAGTTTCAGTTTTGCAAGATGCAAAAAATAATTCCGTGGCTGGATGGTGGTAATGATTGCACAAAAATGTGAGCATACTTAATGCCACTGAACTGTACACATAAAAATGGTTAAAATGGTAAATTTTATGTTATATATATTTTACTATGATTAAAAAGACATTGATATGGCAAAAGAGGGCTGTGGCTCTGCCTGGGTGCCCCCCTATGACTCCCTGTTCCCTCATTTGGATTTACTCATTTCTTCCGGTTGGCATTTTCTGAGCACCTAGTTTGTTTACAGCTAGAATCCCAGGGGCCTTGATTAAGCAACATAACCATCATCATCATCTTAGCAGATATTTACAGCTCTCACTTTGTGCCCTGTACTCTTCTGTGTTTTATCTTCTCAACTTATGCAACCCTCATGACCACATTCTGAAGTGGATACTCTTAATATCCCCATTTTATAGTTGAGGAAACTGAGATCCAGAGAAGTGAAGTAACTGGCCGGAGATCACACCGCTGGGGTTCGGACTCCCCGCAGTGTGGCTACAGACCCCCAGCTCCAACACACCCTTGACACCTGAAACATAAGCCTGGTTTTCATCCACATCCTCCCTGCCCCACATCCACGCCGCGGTGGCCAGGCTCCTGGAACAGCAGGTTCTGCAGCCTGGAGAGGAGAGGAGAGGGTCTGCGTCTGGCACTGCTCCAGGACCAAGTGCGCTGCTTCTGCCATTTCCAAAGTCAGCACTTCCCACTGCTATTTTTTTTCCAGGTGGAAGCAACAAGGTCCCCAGCTTAATTTATTTCATACAGTGACACTAATTAATGTTCCACATACTAGAGCTTAGGGACTGTGGGCTCTGTGTGTGTGTGTGTGTGTGTGTGTGTGTGTGTGTGTGTGTGTGTGTGTGCGCCGTGTATGTGTATGTATGTACATAGGCCGTGGTTTGTAACTTTTATTTTCCCCAACTTTTGCAATGATATATGTGGGTATTTTACCTGAGCCAAACTGTTTATATTTCAAAAAAGCAGTTTTGGCTTTCCTAAAGCCCTAAAACACCACAATCCTCCAGCCTCCTCCATATATGTTTTTGCTTTGACTCATCGCTGACAGTGTGAACTCTAGGAATCTGAGACCAGAGGCCTTAGCCAGAGTCATGGCCTTATAGGACAAGAAGTGGTACAGATTACAGAGGCTAGTGGTTCTCAAACAGGGTGCCATCACCCCAGTTGGAACCTCTGCAGCCTTGGGGTGTGGTTTATGACCAACGGGGAGCTCTAATAGCATCTGTAAGCAGGGGTCCAGGATGCTGAACATCCTGCAAAGTGTGTGATATTCCTGCCCAAGGAGGAATAGTCCCACTCATAATGCTAATTAGCTTCTCTGCCACTGAGAAACCCTAAAAAGTGTCCAACCACCCAGTATGTCAGGGAAGAGAGAAAGGCACAGAAACAGCAGAGTTTGTTGTCCAAGGTCACTCAGCAATTCCACAGGTAAGAAAAGTCATACCCCTCCAGCTACATCTCCTGTTTCATGCTCTCACCACTGAGCTACCCCACCCACTCCACTCCCACATACAGAGCCCTGGCTGCGGCTGCTGGGAAATGGTCCCTCTTTAGTCCCCTACTGCACATTCCCACCTCCAAGGCTTTGCCAGTGACTCCCTTCTGCCTTCAGCCCGAACCCCGACCCCGACACATTCCACCCTTCCCTGCCTAGACCACCGGCTGGCTCCTCGAGGGAGCCTGCCAGAGCTGTGTCTCAGAACCACCCGCGGCTGTCCACCTGTGTGTGCTTTGCCCTCCAGCCTGTGTGCCAGACTGCCACTGTGCGACGGCTGTTCATCAGCACCACCGCCACCATCGACAGTGTCATGCCAGCTGCTCAACAGCTGTTATGCCGCCCATGGTGACAGCGATCTGCTGGGGCGGGTCCTATCATCCCATTTTAGTGATGAAAAATTTGAGGCTTAGGGAGGTTACCCAACATTTCCTTTAGCAGTCCAGAATTGTGAGGGGGAGTGCTAATTACTTCCCCAGGAAAACAGCACTTGGTCAAAAGGCAGAAATCATAGCACCAAAGTTCACAACCAAGATCCCACCATTTTCTCAACAAAAGATGTGTTCGCAAGAAGATTTTTCAAGAAACGTTGAGATTTCTTCCTGAATTCCTCTTTTGTGCCATGACTTCAACACCTTATTTGGTTGGGAAGAAATTTCACGGAAACATCATAATCCTTTAAGCTTGATGTAGCAATCGGAATATCTATTTTAATCTTGTTTTGAAAATGCTAATGTTTCTCACATTATAAATTAGTAGGATTCTTCATTCTTTGAAAGTATCACAAAAGCCACTCAGAATTACAAAGTCAGTGAGACCGAAGTTGTCCATGCTTATTTAAAATAACACTCCTGCTCTATTTGATGAGAATTACTAACATGTGAACATACCATACTATCAACAAAGAGCTCCTTTCCTCAAAGGCTAACACAGGCAGTGGCCAGCTTTCCCCGTGCTTTTGAGAACTCTGCATTCCTGGCACGCAGTAAGAGCTTGGAAAGGTTAGCTATCATTAGATACCAGGCACTGAGTCCACATATTTACAAATACTTTTGATTCAGATTACTTTTCCTGAATGACTATCGTAAATGAAAAATTAATAAGGGGGGAAAAAACACTAGCCAATTACCACGACCCTCAGGCCTCAAGACTTCCTTGATTTAAGAACCACTGAGAAAACAGAGCCACATTCATGAATCTTAAGTCACAATATTTTCTTCAATGAAGAAGAAAGAATGTGTCGCAGTTGCCATTGGCACCCCTCTCATACCTCCTTAGGACTCCAGCCCCTGACAAAGGTACCCTAAACACCATGTGTCTTGTCTATGGGATTTCCCTGCCCCTGGGAATGGCCCTTATTAGCCAGCGATGGCTGGAGTTCAAGGACCATTCTGGGCTGTTCAACAATGTATTCCAGGGTTCCCGGGAAGACTGAGCCTCAGCTGCCCCTCACAGTAACCTCCTTGATAATGCAGTCTTAGAGTCGTCTTACTCTTTTTCCTATTTCCCCCACTTTCCCCAACTTTACTTATTCTTCCTATTTTTAATTCAAATCACTTCCTAAATCATGCATTCTCAATAAGGATGCTGTGGCCTCCAAGGAGGCAAAATTGGTTCTTGGGGGCTAGGGGAGAGTGAAAATAAATCTTACTCTTTTTGTAGATCAAGCCCAGACGTACATACAGTTCACTGAAGACATACACAGCATACCTGTGGCGCTATTTTTTGGCTGAGGGCAATTAGAGGGAAAAAAGTCTAAAATGACTCCTTAAAGGGGAAATAACGAAAACAAGACAGAGCAACTCAAGCACTTGTGCTGAGCTCCTTGCCTCATGGTCAGATTCTGGGGAACAGAAACTAAGATATGCTGACCGCACTCAGATGTCATCTAACTCTTCAAAAACCTGGAAGGCAAGGAATATTAGCTCCATTTTTCAGACGAGAAAACAGAGTCTATTATAATAAAAGTAAGATGACTTTTGGGAGACTATAGAGCAAATCAGCAGAAGACTCAAGGCGAGAACTTGAGTTTCCCGCTGCCTGGGCCAGTGTTCCCCGGGCTCTCAGCCACACCTCAGGAGAACCATCCAAAGTGCCGAGCCCACAGGTACAGAGAAATAACACTATAAATAAATGCCAGTGACTGTTACGAATAAAAATAAACCAGGTCTCCATGAATGGAACAAACGATAGTGCTGCCCCACAGGTAACTGTATAAACAACCCAGTGGATAAAAACATTAATGTGATGGTTTTGAATGTCCCAACTCAATGTTGAGCTCAGTGGAGATCAGAGACTATTTTATAGGACTCGGTAGAGGACTGGATTGGAGGAGGGAAGGGTAGAGAAAGAGGGATTCAGCTCTGGGATTTAGACAGAAAGAGAGGCCCTCCTCAGCCAGGGGCCAACAGGAGCCCGTGTAAGGATGCCCAATCCGTCAGCCTGCACCTGCATTTACTCCTTCTATTCATTCATAAATAAACAACCCGCAAGAATCAAGAAGAAAGTGTGGCCCTAGGCAATAACTCATCTTACCCTTGAAAGAAAACACTGTGAACAGATATCCCCTGCCTTTCTGAGATAAAGTGAAAGTCTTCGCCAAGCAAATCTATACTCTGGACAGGATTTGACTCAGATGCTAGGACAGCTGTGAACCCAGAGGAAACAGGCCGTAGGTAAGACGGCTCCATTGGTACAGAGTTGCTGGAGACCCGCGAGGGGAGGCCGCTGTGGCTGAACAGACACTGGCCTTGGAAGAAGACCTGAGCTGAGTCCTCCCCTGGTCAGCAGTGTGACCTCAGGCAAGTTTCTAACGGCCCTGGGCCTCAGCCCCCTCTTCTCTGAGGCCCCTCCAGTCCCGACAGCCACTGATTTTTCTAAGCTGCCAAAGCCTCTCTCCATGCTGGGCCCATAAGTTCCATAACCTGCTAAGTGACTGTCTGCTGATTAGTGCGATTGGACTTGCTGATTATTAAGGACTGCTGGTTTTGTATTTCAGACTAGCATCACCAGGGGAAGAAACATCCATAACTGATTTATGTGGAGTGAGACAAAGCGGAAGCCGGGATTTCAGGAGCGGGCAAGAGAAGGGAGATGAAGAGTCTGATAGCACTAAGCGACTCTCCATTAGGACAGGTGGCCTGGGCTAGAGGAGCTTATTCTCCTAGTCCGGTACCTTCAAGTCCTGTTGGATAAGATTTCACACCTTCCCCCCAAAAAAGACATCATCAAGGCAGAAATAAACACAAACTACCGTGACAAGTTTACAAAGAACCTAAGGGGTCAATGGCAAAGAAGCGCTACGCGTAGCCTGCCTAGCCCTCCAGCACTGGCTTACAAACACCTGGTTGGGTAATTTGTAAGCAGGCACCTGCTCTAACTGCTATAGTCACTAACACACATAAAGCAGGTTACCCTGACCTTGAACAGATGGTAGTGTTGCCCAGGAGGTGATATGATAGGCTATGAAGCAACTAGTTATTCTTAATATTCCGGTTTTCTAAGCCTCAACTCACCTGTTACACTCTTGTAGAGTCTGGATGATTTCATATGACTTTTAAAAAGGAGTGGATGGAGAGGAAGAAAAGGGATACCCAGCCCTGAGTTCCTGGGCATGGAGAGAGGCCCAGCTCAGGGGGAAGCCAGCCAGAGCCCACGTACCAGAAAATCCATAAGCCAACTACATAAGTACTCATTCTTATTTAGTCATAAACTCCATGCAAGAGGCAATCTTGCTCCTGAGTTATAACCCAATTTGTTCTCTAAAGAAAACATTTCAAACAAACTCCTCTATCCCTTCTGTGACAAAATGAAAAGTCCCATTCAATAAGGTTACAATTTGGATAGGATTTCATGTGCATCCCATGACATCTGAAAAACCAGATGTGGCCTGAAAACTTTGTATTGACTTCAATCTTGTCATCTCCAAACCTTAACAGGTTTGGAGAAGAATTCTCTTCATTCTTCCAAAAGGTGATTACCTTAAAAAGCTGATATCCCTGTAGACATAGGTGCTAAGTTATATGGTTTATAGTTTCCCGATAAAAATATGCAGTGATGATCAGGTGATGCAGCACAGACAGAAATGTGGCAAATCCATACATGGACAAATGGGAAAACCCAATATAGACAGGGTCCCAGATGTGGGACCTGCCAGATCCTTCTACAGCTGAAAGAAAATGTTACCTCAGAACGCTGCCCTCTCAAAGCTCTCCCTCACACATAGTTTCATAGGATTCCTACACCAATCCTATGCAGCAGTGGGTACTGCAATGCCCATTTTGCAGACTGTGTAGTAAGTGGGTGTCAAAATCAACAGGTAATGCAGTTCTCCTGAAAGCTCATTCGATGTCCTTCTGACAAACCCACAGCTGTCTTGGCCCACCCAAAACCAGAACCACAGAGCACAGCATCTAAAATGGGTTTTCATGCCATCCACACTTGAAGACCTTTCCCTTGCTTCTCTTGATATTGCCTCAATTGTTAAAAGAATAAACAAAGCTTGCCTGCATTCTGTTGAAACCCCAGAAAAAAAGAGAGCTTGGACCTTGACCTTCAAGAAATATCATAGGGTCATACTTGATTTGATTTGTGAAACTTTTAAGCACTTATGGAATTTAAAAAAATGAATACAAACTTGAAAGAGGGAACTTCCAAATGATGCAAGAATAATTTAGCATTGAATTGAATTTAGCATTCTGTTCTCCAAATAGGAAAAAATGACTAGGTATCCATTGGACAAACAGTAGATCCCTTCATCTCATCCGTAGCTGCTTAAACCTTCCTTGCAGAAGTCTCCCTCAATAGAAAGGGTTAACAATGCCTTCCCTTTTCCTGCTCTCCTGAGGTCCTTCATTTACATTCTATTATTGCATTTGCTAAACTCTTTTAGTTTAGTTGTTTCAAGTCTCCCTCTTCATAGGGAAAGAACTCTGGCTCATTCCCCCTAACAGCCTGGTCCAAAGCTTTGCCCTTTGGGGGAATGCAGCCTGTGCAGACTTGAAATGAGGGAGCTGCACCTCCTATGTGTTTGTCATTTTCTGGACAAAGTCCAAGATTGAGAGAGGCTTGGAGACTGGTCTATATGTAGAATCCACGAATCCAAGAAAGCCCATTCAGCCCAGCCAACAGTTCTCAGGCCTGGCTTCATATTTGAATCACCTGAAAACAACACCTGTCATTAGTATTCATGTGTGTGCTTTTTGTGTTTGTGTTTGTCTAGTCTTCTTCTTTTGTAAGTATTTTTATGTTTTTATTTTTAATACATTTTAAAAGGTTAAGAGAGTAATATGATACATATATTCTCTTTACCTGGATTCACCAGTTGTTAATAAATAGTCTTGTTACATTTGCTTCTTTCTCTCTCTTTGTTGGAGTGTGCATTGTTCTCTCTCTCTCTCTCTCTCTTTCTCTCTCCCCTCTGTCTCTCATATTCCCTGCATATATGCTGAATCATTTGAAAGTTGCAGATATCATGACTTGTCACCACTAACTACTGCACCATGCATCTCTTTAAAAAATAGAACATCCACCCACATAACCACAATGCAATTATCACACTCAAGAGATCCATTCTGATATAATAATATTATCTAATATCAAGTCCATGTTCAAATTTTCTTAACTACTCGTATAATATCCCTTATTATTATTTACTTTTTCAATCCAGAATCCAATCAAGCGTCAAGCATTGCATTTTGTTGTCATGTCTCTATAGCCTTTAACCGAGACAGTTCCCTTCATCTTCTTTTGTCTGTTTGTTTGTTCATGACATGGACCCTTTGGAAGAGACCATGCAAGGTATCTTGCAGGGTGACCCACAATTTGAATTTTTCTGTTATTTCTTCATGATTAAATTCAAGCATTTTAGGCACTCTTGCAGGTATGTTGCATATTTCCATTGAATCACATCAGGAGTGCGGGGTTAGTATGTCTCATCATACACAAGTTTGATAACTTTGGTTGAGGTGGAGTCTGCCGGATTTCTCTCCTAAAGTGCCCTTTCACCTGGGTGATTCATATGATGTCAAAGTTTGAGAGATCTTGCAATGCAAAGTGTAGCCCAGCAGCACCCATTCCCCTAGGAACTTGTCAGAAATGCAGCTACGACGCTCCTGACCCAGGAAGGCAGAGTTCCAGTTCCCCCAGTTCCCCTTCAACTGATATGACCATGACACAGGGAAGGAGGCACAACATGGTGGTGAAGACTCCTGTGGGATCCCAGCTCTGCCACGTCAGTAGCTTCAACAGCCTGGGCAAATCACATAACTTCTCAGAACCTCTTATTTCATTTGTAAAAGAGAGACTGCTCATGCCAGCGCTGATGGCCACTTGATGTGAGCCCTTTCCACAAGCAGTGAAATACTGTGCACTCATGGGAAAAGTCCCAGCATAGGATTTCACTACCGCCTAGACGTCATGGGGCTGTGGTTGTCAACTCCTTACTCGGCTTCTTCATTCTACCTGAGTGGCTTGAAAATAAAAAAATAAAAAAAAAAAGAAGAAAACCAAAAGGAAGACAGGGAGTTCAGAAAATGAAGAGAAGAGTAAAATGAAAGTAGTAACAAGGGAATGCTCACAGGTTTTAGGAGGGTTGCAAAACGGCAGCAGATGAGCAATGATCAAGAGTGGGAATAAAATAGAGAAAATGTTTATTAGGTGCCTACAATGACATCTCTAGGTGTTTTAAATTTCACAACAACCCTGGAAGGTAGGCATTATTATCTTCAGATTATAAATAAGAAGACTGAAGTTCAGGAAGGTTGAACAGATTACTCTGGGTCACACAGAAGGAAAGAGCAGAGTTGGATTCAACCCAGATCTGCCCCCAAAGACCATGCTCTTACCACTGAATAAAGGAGGATAACTTCTCAAAATCCTTGCTTCTCAAAAATGAGAGGAAATTGACAATACTGAGGGAGGAAATGCAAAGAGGGAGATTAGTGGGATGGAAAAAGGTGAGGATTGATTGAGAATGGGTTAAGACAACCAACATGGAGTAGAAGCTATGAATGAATAAGACAAGTGGGAACAGAAAGGAAGAGAGTGGGCTAAACAAACAGAGTTGGAGAAATGGAAGAGCTGAGAGAGCTGAACCCAGACTATCTAGAAAAGAAAATGGATGTCCCTTAAGTAACAGATTACAGGTTGTAGGACTGGCTGAGATACTGCTGAAGGGATTCCTTCAGCTCTGGCAGGGAAGATGACCAGATGACCAAATCTGAGATTTCTGCTAAGATTAATGATGTTGTCAGCAGAGTATATGTTCCTTCGGGCAGAGATTGTTTTGTTTTGTTTGCTGCTACATCCCTAATATCTAGAAGAGTGCCTGGCACAGAGAAGGCACTCAAGAAATATCTATTGCCTAAGTAATATTAATAACACATATAACTATTACGGAGCATTTTTTCTATGCAAGGTACTTTTAGCTTCACAAGAGCCTATAATTTACTGCTAACATTTTTCAGATGAAAAAACGGAAGCTCAGAGATACAGCAACTTGCCCAAGACTTAAGATCTCGGCAAAGCAAGTTTGGGAACGCAAATTTCTCTTACTCCAAATTTGAGAAGACTCCCCAATACTGACAGGGCGAGTGAGTGTTCCGTGTCTGTTCTCCACCACGGGGACCGTGGCCCTCCTAGTCAATATACTAAGTCCACCAGCCGGGACCTTTACATTTCAGAGCAGCTGCTGGGTCCTTGCGTCTCACCACCCAGTCTTGCCTGCCAGATGTCCCTAGAGCCAGCCTGCCTCATTGCAATCAGTGGGGATTTCTTGTGATCATTTCCCCTTGGTTTGTCAACAGGAGGGTGATTGATCATACCCAGCTGGCTGTGGCGAGATGGTCAGGGCAGCGGGATGCCTGCACAGTGCCAAGTCAGATGAATGCCAAGATGAAGTCAGCATCTCTCCACTAACAAACTAGGAAGGAGGAGACCCTGGACAGCCTCAGGACAGTCACAGTGTCAGGTATGTATAACTTTTAAAGAGATCGCCTATTTAGAATCTACTAATAAGTACTGCATGCCTGATGCTGGGCTAATTGCATTCATATACACTATTTTCTTTGAGCCTAAAAACTACCCTGTGACAGGGTAGTATTAATATACCCAACTTACAAGTCATCCCCAACTTGGTTTGTGCAAAATCACAGAGACTTAAGGCTTAACTCCAGATGTGAACTCCAAGTCTAGTATATTTTCCATAAAATCAGAATTTCTTTCAGCCATAACAACAACAAAAAAGCAGAGAACTGATCAGCCTCACTGGAGTTAAAGCATAGTCTCCCATCTTTGCCTCCCCTGATAGCCCATTTCTGGACTTCCAAGAACTAGACTTATAATTACAATCTTGTAATGCTGACTTTGGCTACTTATTATTGCTATGATAACAGTAAAGTTATCACAGCAAAGTCTGATTAACCAGAACCTTGAGAGAATTCTTTAAAGAATCCATTCAGCAAATGCTTCCTTAGTGCCTACCTCAGGCTCTGCAGCCTGCCAGGGAGAGAGAAGGCTAAAAAAGGACAGCACAGCCTCTGTTCTCGAGTAGCTTTCAGCTCAATGGGGTAGACAGGCAAATAGATCAACCCAATGCAAGCTGCAAAATGCTATGGCTGGTGAAACTGCAGAAGAGGGACAACTCTACCTCAGCCTGGAGGGTCAGGGAAAGGCTTCCTAGAGGAGGTGACACTGGAGCTTGGCCAAGGCGAAGGTGAATGGCCAGGAAAAAGCAGAGGATAGACATTGAAGGCAAAGGGAGCAGGGTAGGGGTTTGATTGATTTCCACATTTATTGTATTCCATCTTTAGAAAAAAGAAAAAGATTATCTCATGTCATGGATCTCATTCATTAAGTAAAAGAAAAAACAAAAAGCATGTACTAGATTATAAACTCATGGTTAGCGCATTTTCCTGGTTCCCTCGTTCCACTATCCACCACCCAGAACAGGATAACGGATACTTAGAAGCATGAATTTCAATGCCTTGCAAAATCCTGATTCATCAATGAAAGGTTCAGTTATGTTCACTTGACTGGTCTTCCTTCTAAGCTTGTGAAAGGCTGCACGATGCATGCACTAAGCGTGCTTCAGTAATAGCAGCTCAATCCCAATCCAGTGTGGGTTTTCCTGTACAACTCCAAACTAATCAGAATATGCAATCCCACTGCCACCCAAGGTCATCCCACATTTCCCTAACACTGTGGTTCCCTGGGTTCTGACCAGCCCATGAACTTGATTCCAAACTCCCATTTCTAGCCATTTGCCAGTCGAGAGCTAGGAAGAGGCTGAGGCATTACTAAGGGCCCTGCATTACCAATGGGGAAAGGGGCAGTGACACTTCGCTAAGACCCAGTGACACTTAGTGAAATACCCAATGTCCCACAATTATTGGCAGAGGGTCAGAACTGGGATCTGGGCTCAGAAATAAAGCTGCCCCACTGCATTCAAATATAAGCTCCAGAAAGGTTAGCTGTGTGACTGTGGACAAGTGATTTTTCTCTCTTGAAATTCTGATATCTTCAACTATAAAATGGAGATAATAATTCCCACTTCATCGGATCATGTGAATTAACCAAAATATGTATGTTTTGCATGTGAATGCATGAGAGTGCCTGGCTACATATCTGACTCTTCCTTCTCACAAACTCTTAAATTTTCCTGGGTCCTGGGAAGCTGAGGCTACAGGCTTTGGTATTAGCAAAGCTGCTTCCAGGTGATGGAATAATTCCAGAGAAGGATAAAATCGAGGCTTGGTCAATAACAGGCCTTAGCTATCCCTTCCCCAGAGTGAGCAAGGCAGGGCCGTGGGGGCTGGCTGGGAAGGGCGAACAGAGAAGGAGGAGGGCGCCCACATGTGTGCAGGTCAGTCAATACATCCTGAACACCATGACGTGCGAGAGGACGTGTGAGTCTGTGTCACGTTTGTGTGCACTCAAGTAACTCATCCAGCCTTTTTTTTTTCACTATCACATATTCCAGTATTCACTGACTTCCATTTAACTAAACACACTACTAGAAACAGAGAGATCAATGGATTTTTAAATCCTTTTTACCACCTAAAAAGAGCAAATGAAAGAGAAACAACTGCTAAGTCCTCTCTCCAGCCAGATCCCCACCAGCACCTGCAAATACACATACACACAGACACCAAAACCCGCGTTCCTGGCAGGAGGCCCCTCCCCTCAACCCACCTCTCCTCCTGGTTCCTCAGTTTCGGGGAAGGCACCCTCGCTTTGTAACCTCTGTCAAGAAACCTGTTGCTGAGTAAGAGGGCCCGTGCGGACTCCCCCACCTGGTGGCTGGATCTGGAAAAGCGTTTGCAACCGATGAAGACTGGCAGGTAGTGTGCAACTAACTCTGAGGCCGGAGCCCTTCCCACTGTATCAGTTATGCGTCAGCTGGAGAATACAGAGGAAAATCCACCGCTAAAGGCACATGAAGACCAGGGTCGGGGGAGGAGGGAGTCACGGCCAATTCCCTAACAAAACCTGGTAGCAGTACAGCCCTGCCAGCCCCCGACGGGTGTGTGTTGACAGCCCAGAGGGTGAGGAGCTGCACTACCGTCCTCTCCCCTTCTTCAAATACGGGTGGATCTCCCATACCCAGTGTCAGTGGCAGAAGGAGCTCCATCGTCCCTCTGGCCATGCATTTATCCCGACTAGCAAGGAGACTCTTTCTAGGGGAGCAATGCCCCAGGCCAGGCCCCTCGCATCCCTGGTGCCCTGCCCCCCCCCAAACACGAGAAGGGGCTGCAGTGGAGGCTGAGGGCATAGGAGAAACCAAATCATGGAGATGTTTCAGCCCAAATAATCCCGCCCCCCGCCAACCTCCGGGTTCTGGTAAGTCCCAGCCCCTCAGTTTAGGCTTAGACACACACACACACACACACACACACACTCCCTATGGGTGGTGCGCACCACTTCCATCCCCAACTCCAGGATGTATTATCTAAACTCAGTAGCGATCCCAAGAGAAGGGATCCACCCCAAACAGAAACGCAGCACTCATGGGTGGACCTGCTTTATCCTGGTCAACCCCCACCATTAATTGGAAAAACCACATAATCCTTTCAAGCTTCGATATCAACACCTCAAGAAGGTACCATAAATGCGCACCCGCGCGCGCACACACATCAATCCCATCTCCAGATTAGCTCGGAAACCACGTTTGATTCTCAAGCTCCGGAGTCTGACCCCCGGAGAGCGGCTCGTAGACACACAACAGACAAACACGCACTGAGGGCAGGCTGGGCGCCAGTTCAGCGAGACAGCACCGTCTAAAGCCCCGGGGACTTCCTCAGCTCCAGCCCGGTCCCCGCACCCCAACACGCGCCGCCGCCGAGGGGCGCCCCGAGCGGCCGGGTACTCACACCAGCGCGTGGTAGAGCAGCGCCCAGCCCCGCGGTCTCTCGAGGGCGTCGTAGATCAAAGTTTGGATGCGCCGGTACTTGGCGTTGTTCCTCTTGACAGGGCGGCTCAGCGGGGTCTTGGCCAGGAGCCCGATGCCCTGCGGGGTCCTTCGCAGCCCCTCGTCGCGGCCGCCGCCCTCCAGCAGCAGGGTCCCGTCTTTGTCGGCTCCAGCCCCGAGCGCCAAGGTGACTTGCTCCACGTCGCCAGGCGCCAGCCCCACTTTCCGCTCCTCATCGCCGGCCGCTGCCACGTCCCCCCCGGCCGGGTTAGCGGCCCCGCCGCCTCCGCCGCCCCCGTCGCCGCCGCCGCCAGCCGCCCCCGCCCTGCGCGCCTTGAGCCCCATCTGCCTCGCCCCCGCCGGCCGCTTCGCCTTCTCCGCTGCTTCTCGGGGAAGAAGGGGCGCTCCGGGTGCGTGGACGAGGCGGCGGCGGCGGCTGCAAGCCCGGGAACTCCAATGCCATGATCCGCGCGCCCCTCCCCACCCACCCCCTTCCCAAATGCAGGCAAAGGAGAGCCCCCCGGGGGGCAGGGAAGGCCAGGCGGGGGGTCAGGAGGTCACATCCCGAGCGGGTCAGACGCGGGACCCTGCGGGGCGCGGGCCGGGGGCTGCGAGGAGCCCGCGAGGGCGCGCGAGGCTGGCGCGGAGGCGCTAGGGCGCGCGGCGGCGGGAGCCTGGCACCGGCGCTCCGAGGCGGCGGCGGCGGCGGCGGCACCCGGGCCGGCGAGCCCGAGACAGCATCGCAGTTTATTTACAAGCCCAGTGCCAGCCGCCCTCCCGCCCGCCACACGCGCCGCCGCCGCCGCCTCCTCCTCCCTCCTCCGCGCTCCCACCCGCGCCCCTCCCCGCCCGCTCCAGCCTCAGCCCCGCAGCGGCAGCAGCGAGCGCGCCGCGGCCCGAGCGCACGTCGCCTTCGCCCTCCCTCCTTCGCCGGGGTGGGGCCCCATTGTCACGCCCCGTCGCGGCGGGAGGCCCTGGCGGCGCCCCGCCTCTTCCCGCCGCCCCCAACCCCTGCGTGCTGGAGGGACCCCGGATTGCCCGGGCCGCCACCCCCGTCGCAGCCGGGCCGTGCGCTCTTGGCTGCCGCGCGGGGCTCCCGGCGCTCCCGTGGGCGTTGGGGCTTCCCTCAGGCGGGGCCAGCAGGGGAAAAGAGGGGAGGGCAGCGCTCCTGGGGGGGTTGTTTCCCTCCCGCATTCGCCCTATGGTTGCAGCTTTACGTTTTCTCCTCGCCCCTTACCCCTGCTTCTTGGCTTCGGAGGTAAAACCAAGTTGCTGGTTGGCCAAGGCCGAACGCACCCCACCGCTCTGTGGTAGCAAGGCTCATGACTCCTTGCTCGCTTTGGTTGGGGGTTCATGGTGGGTACTGCTGCCCTCACCTCCCCCGTCCTTGAATTGCACCTCAGAGAGCTTGGGGGACAGAGGGCTGAAGAAACAGAATCAGAATTCTCAATTCTTGCTTACTTCCTAACTCAGACTCTAGGCGAGCTATTCCCTCTCTCGCCTGGATTCAATCACTAAAGCCCCAGGAGTGAGCTTCCTTGGTAAAGGGCTGTGTTCTCCATCGAGGGGGCATGAGGTCTCTGCAATCCCAAAACTTACAACCGTTTTAGTGAGAGGTAGAAGACCGGGAAAAGGCGAACTTGAACAGTATAGTTTCCTATGTTGGTGAATAGCTTGTGGGAACATACTAGAGTGCTGTGCTAGAGTGTTTGGGGGAGCTTTTTTAAACCGGCTGGTCCTGGAAGGCCTCACTGTGGATGTGACAGTTTGAGGTGAAACCCGAATGACAAGTCGCATGCAACTGTGTAAATGTCCAGAACAGCAAGTGCGGAGGTGAAGAATGGCTTGAGCTTAATGAAAGTAGAGGAGGATGGGGCCACAGTTCAGTAGGCGGGGGCCAGATCTCATAAACCATGGCAGGGACGAGGAGTGTCCTGCACTTGCACCATCACGCCACAAACTTTTGCTGTCCTATGGGTCCTGGTACCTCCTCCCTCCCGTTCCCCTCATGTCTGCTGGGTGGGGCAAGGGGAGGGGCTGTGACTCAAGGCCCAGGACCTATTCCTAGAGTATAAGCAAAGGGAAATCAGAGGCCTGCAAGAATGCCAGCTCTGGATTTGCCAGGAGGAGTTGGCCAACAAGAACAAAGGAGAGAAGAGAAGGGAAGAGAAAAGAAGAAAAGCAGAAGGGAGGAGAGAAGGAAGTGGGAATATATGGGGTGAGGAAGGGGAAGGGGTCAGAGGAGGACCACCTATATAGAAGGACAGTCAGAGGGGAGAATCTCAGAAGTCCTGGAACCAAGAAGAGGGGCATTTCCAGAAGGAAGTTAAACTATAATGCTGGGATCAAACAGTGTGGTATTGGCACAAAAATAAACTGCTTGATGCAACAGAATAGTTTGTCCAGAAACTGACTCTAGTATGAGAATCAATTAAGTAGGAGGAGTCACCACAGCAAACTGATGGAGAAAGTGTGCATTGGCCAATGGGCTGTGGGATGGGGTTTGTGAGGGTTACACGAGTTAGCACAAGGAAATGTGACCTGCACAGTGCTCCCGGCACAGTGCTCCCTACACAGTAGGACCCTGTATGTGTTTATGAATAGATTAGTGCTCAGCAGTGATTTGGAGCAAAGTAAATAACTGGTTAGTCAGGGAAAACTCTGGAAAGGAGAAAAAGCCCAAGGAAATGGAATTGCTTGGGTTAGACAACCTCCAAGTGGGAGCTGGGCACCCCACTTGCTAGCCTTGCCTTCCACAGAACAACAAACACATACATATTCCTTCTGTCCCAGTCCCGTCCCAGCTACCCAGGAAAGAGACCTCCCCTTTTCTAAAGCTGCTCTTCCCAGCCAATCCCTTTCTGTTCTATTTATTCATACCATATATCACTGCCAAAAATTATCACATGCACATTTTATTTACGTATTTACTGTTATTTTACCAAACAAAAGCAGGGACTAAGCATCCTGCCCCTGAAGCCTATAAGGATACCTATCATATAGAGGCTCTCAATACTTATTTACAGTATGAATAAATGACGAGTAAGTGAATGAAGCATGTAATGCTCCTAGCACAATGCCTGGCACACAATTAAGCATTCAGTGTATGCTTGTGTATAAGATTTTTGTTTCATTCTGTTTTCTTTTAGCATCGTGAAAGTCTTTATTCTTAGGACATCTAAATATTCCTTGCAACTTAAGAAACATGGTGACCAAAACATAGTGACAGCACTTAGCATAGCAAGCCTCACTGGATAAACATAAAAGAGGATGTGCCAAGGGCCACATAGAAAGAAGAAATGAGATTTTATTACAGTGCAATTAATCAAAAGTTCAGATTCGCAAAATGATAGTTGGATCCTCAGTTACGTGAGGAGACTTCTATTTCAATGGGAGCTGCAGACTGTCAAATATTAATGTTTTAAGATAAAGTATAGGGCCTATTTTCATGCCTCCCATCCAGGATGAGGTAAAGTCAATATCAAATTCATAACTCAGATCCAATTAAATCCAATGATAGGGAAACTGCCAGGTAGTTGAGTCTGGGAAATTGATTTGTTGCAATGGTTTTATAATCCAATGGAGAGTGGTGTTTAGATTTCTAATAGAGGCTTTGGAAATGTCACGAAAAATGGGGCGTGCACCGGGTATCACTTAAGGGACTATGTAATCACAGCACTGCATAGCACAGGTTCCAGCTAAAGGAAATCATGGGATATCTATATATCTCATGGGAAGGAAACTTCTCTGAGCTCTGAAGTCCCAGAAAGCCTCTGGTGCCAGCAGAACATGGCACTAGGGCAGAAAGTTAGTGACAGAATATCAGCAAGGAGCAGGCTGGGGGCTGTAGTGCAAACAACACGGCACTCTCCTCCCAACTCTGAGTCCCAGCTCAGAGTGTAACATTGAAAACCCAACCACTTGCTAATCCTCAAGTTTGCCACTGCTTCCCTCCCTCCATACCTTTACTTTTTGTTTGTTTGTTTTTGTTGTTTGTTTATTTATTTAGTCTTTTCTCTTTAGCTGGTCTTTATCTCAGTGTACAGATGAATTGTACAGATGAGCTCTTTCTCCCTTGCAGGTGAGATGCTTCCTGGGCATGAGGAAAAAGAGAGACAAGAGGGCTTTCTCTGAGCCCCTTTCTGCCTCTATAAATCCTCCTTTCCTGGGTTGTAAACCTCTAGCGATGAGATAATATTCTGCTGGTGGTTATTATAACTGCCATGAGCAGGACAGAGTCTCAAGTTCACAGGCATATGCTAATGGTAGTCCTGCCTGCCCTCTCATTCTGTTCCCAAAACACATTAAGTAACTGTTTTAGACCATTTTAAAACTCACTTTTGTTATTTTTGCACAAGAAATGCAAAGTAGTTGTAGAGAAATGATGAAATGTAAATCAGCCCAAGGCAATGATAATAATTTGTCATCTTGTTGCCCAGAAATACCCTTTGTGAATATTCTGGCGGTGACAGGACTGCAGCGTGTCTGACCTGCAAACGACAGAGACAAATGCTGAGCCCCCAGTGTGGCACTTTCCCTGAGGGATCAGCCAGCCACCTGGTGGCAAGTCGATTAACATTGGACTTTCCAATCACGGGTTGGGGCGGCCCTGTGCCCTCGCTGGAACAGACCCATATCCTGAACACAAAATCATGATGCTTCTACCAACACCACCATCCATGCACTTAGCAATGCCTTCTTTACCATCAAAGAATTCCACATAAAATTGCTTTTCATCAAATAATGTGTCCCCAAAATGCTCGCTCTGGACCTGAATATAAGTCTACCTCCAGGAGGAGCCAGTGAGACAGATCTTTCTTTGCACCCTTTGCTTGTTTGGAGTCAGGGCAAGCAAGGATGTTGAGTCTAGTAACGCCCGAGGCCAAAAGGAATACGTTTGGAAAGAAAGGATCCCAAGACTCTCCCATATGCACTTTTCATTCTTGAAAATCCAACTTTAGCAGATCCGCAGATTTGCTGTCCTCTTCCCTTCATCCACATCTTGCTTTTGTCTTCCCTTTTCCTGGACTTCATTCCACTCTAAGTTAGGGCAGAGGAGGGGACAAGCCTGCCTGAGAATAAGAGGCAAAAGGACATCCTTGCCCATGTGACTAAGCGGAGGAGGGCACCATAAGCTATGGTGTTTAGATAGATCCTCCTGGCTCTGTGACTTTGAGCTTAGTGACCTCAGACAAGTTGCTGGACTCCCATCTAGCCTCAGTTTCCTCATCCACACAATGGGACAGTGTTTCCTACCCTCCCTGCCTCAGAATTGGTCTGAGTACCATTCCCATGGGATCCACGTTGAGATAGAACTTTGCTGCCGGTAATGTGCAGTGCACATTTACTGTATTACTTGAAGGCGTCTGGATACGGATTCATGGAAGGCAGCTCAAGTCAGGAGTGATGCAGCATGAATGAGCTTCGAGCCAAATGGCACTCACCTTCACTCCAGATGGCAATGGTTAAAGGACTTAAGTTAGATTGTTCTCAGTTGAAAGAAGTGTTTCTTTCCTTGTTTCACCTTTGCAGTTTTTGCATTAACCTTTAAATTAATTTTGCATGTTCCTTAATGTCACTTTTGTCTTTCATTTTTAATAATTATGTTGGGTAAAATCTTTAATTCATCCATTTAATGAATTCCTTCATTCATCCTTCTATTGAGCATTCACTGATTGCCTGTTTTATGTATTGCTCTCCATCTATGGGAAACAGAAGGGGGAAAAGATAATTAAGTAATTAATTCTATATTTAGTTGCAAAGATGAGATTAGAAAATGCAAAACAATTTATTCATCTCTCTATGGTCATTGCTTTCAATGACCTGGCTCATGATAGATGCTTATTATCATCATCATAACATTTACTGAGTGCTTACTGAATACCTACCTGGCACTGGGCTGAGTGCTTTGTATAGACTATCTCATTTAGTCCTCTCAACAAAGTTGTAAGATAGGCATTGTGGTTATATTACTGTCCATATTAACTGGGATGAAAATGATGCTTAGAGGTGTTAAGTTCCCTGCCCAACTTTACATGGTTAAGAAGTGATAGCCCACGATTCAAGCTCAGATTACCTAACTCTAGAGTCTACGTTTTTGACCATTACATTATTTTTCTTACTGAGAATGCTGTGCCAGGTGGAAGGTTTGGCATAGGCAAAGGCTTGGAGGCAAGACAGAGCGTGGGGTTTCCAGGGCAAGTGACTGAGATGGCTGCAGGCAAGCACGAATGGAGCAGGGGACCACAGAGGCAGGCCTGTGCATGGGCCACCAGGCTTAGGAACTTGGGGGCCATGGGCTGCTTTAGGCAGAGACCATGTGATCCCGGGTAGTAGCAGAAAGGGCTTTCTGAAAACTCTGCGGAGGACAGGTTGAAAGTGAGGGAAACCAATTCAATGAGAGCAATTATGACGCAGAATCCTGCAGAGAGAGGTTGGGGGCCAGGAGGAAAGTGATGGCAGATCCTAGAGCGCAGGGGCTGGCTTCGGGAGCTGTTTAGAAAGGAGTGTCACCAAGAATTGGTACCTGCAAAAAGGCAGGGCTGGGTCATGGGTCACTTGACATTTTAGAGGCAGAAACAACCCCCTCCTCCACTGACCCAGCCTTTCACCCTCCTGACCACAGGCTCCCTGCTAACCCGAGCATCCCTCTTCTGGCTCCAGTAATTGGCCCCCTGGGCAGTCTGTTCTCTCCACCAAATGAAACTCCTTTTCTTTGGGCCCTGATTATTTGTCCAGGCCATTTACATATTCCAATTATCCACTGCCATTTGTCCACTAATGAGCCCATGTCCCTGTGTTCAAGAGCATCTGACGTGGCGTTTGCTTGTGCAAGAGGGCTGAAGGCGGCAGGCAAAGATGCTATTCTCAGTGTCTTTAGACAAAGAGCACCGGGGCCATGTTCTCGCCTCCCTTTACTCCTGTCGGACGGACTCTCTAGACAGTAGAGTTTTGTGCCTCCTGACCCTTCCCCACAGATGCCACAATGCTCCGTTTACCTTGGTGACAAGAAGAAAAGCACCATGCCAACTGGAAAAGGACTCCGTGCTCTGCCTGTGATCATAAAGGGCCAGTGGGTCCCTTAGTCAGTCACAGGTGCAGATCCTAATAAAGCCAAGGCCTTCTTAATTTCTCAGAATTCTTTGCAGAGGGGAAGCTGCCATTTGGGTGCTAAGTAACTGGACAGGGGATTGTGGGTAGCTACGTGATGATGCTGAATAGGGAGACTCAGGCTTTGAGGCAGCCTGCTCCAAGTAGAAATGCTGCCCCTGAAAAATGCTCAGTCTTTGACCCTGAGTGGGTTAAATAACCAGTCTCAGCCTCACCTGTAAAGTAGGAATGATAACAATGACCTTGAAGGATGTGTCAGGATTAAGGGAGTTAACATCCATCAAACATTAGCATGTAGAGGCATTTAATACATATTAATTGCTGTAATATGAATAGTAATGTTAATTATTACTATTACATCCAAATTAGAAGAGAACTTTTAGGTAGCAAGCCCAAAGCTGCTCTACCTTTTATAACAGTGACCCACATTTTAAATCACAACCCAGTCTACATAACACAATATACAGCCCAGTCCACATAATATTAATAACTGAAATGATATTTTCTATTCCATATTTTATAAAATGCTGATTGCTATCTATATTAGTTGGCTAGTGCTGCCGTGACAAAATATCACAGACTGGGTGGCTGAAACAACAGGAATTTATTTGCTCACAGTTCTAGAGGCTGAGAGCCCAAGATCAAGGTGTTGCTGGGTTAGTTTCTCCTAAGGGCTCTGTCCCTGGCTTGCAGATGGTGGGTGGCCTTCTCACTGTATCCTCACATGGTCTTTCCTCTGTGTACATGCAGCCTTGCTGTCTCTGTGTGTCCGAATTTCTTCTTATAAAGACAATAATCAGACTGGATTAGGGCTCACCCTAACAGCCTCATTTTGGCTCAGTTTCCTCCTGAAAAACCCTGTCTACAAATACAGTCATATTCTGAGGTCCCAGGAGTTAGGGCTTCATGTATAGATTTTGGGGAAGACGTATTTTCAGCCTATACCATGAACCCATTGAAGTGATTTCACATTCCACTGATGGGTTAGGAATTTGCCTACAAAATATGAATCCAGTTCAATCTTCAGCCAAGCCCTTTGGTTTCTGCTTGAATATCTCCAGCAAGTGGGGGCTCATTGCCTCCCAAGAAGTCCCACTGTGGAATAACTAATATATTTGCCACTTACTAAGTGTGTGTTCTGTGGCCAGGACCTGTGCTTAGTATCTTTCCTTCTTTGCCTTATTTAGTTGTTACAACTGTCCAAAGAAGTGGGTATAACACAAATATACATTCAAAAATGTATGCAGATAGCCCAGAGTCAGAGAACAATGAGCAGAGATTTAAACCAGATTTTTCTCAAAAGCCCAGAAGCTGGTACCCCATTATTAGAAATTTCTTCATGCTGAGATAAAATTTTCCTCAGACAATGCAAATATCACAAAAGATGCTAAAATTCAGGCTTTTGATAGAAGGCCAGTGAGTGCACAAGTTTTAGTGTTTGAAGATCTAGATTTTAATTCCAGCCTTGGAACTTTCTAAGTTGCCTTGAGGAAACTATGTCAGTTCTCTTATACTCCTCTGAAAAGTTTCCTCCTCTGAAAAGTGGAGCTATAAATAACATCCACCTCATGTGGTTGTGGTGAGGTTCAAAGCTAACTATAGAGACATGAAGTACTTACTACTAAATCACAGCTGGTTCCTTGGGCAACATTCTCATTGCTGTCTGACCCATTATTAATCTCTCTGAACTTCATTTTCTATTATTATCCTTGTGTTATATGTTATGATCACCATAATAATAACTTTCTCTGAAGACCACTGGAAGATGAGATGATGTGACCTATGTATGACAATGTATTTGTTAGAATTTAGTGTGTTTTCTTTTGATGCACCAAATGGATAAAGGGGATAAAAACAAGGAAAAGAATAAATTTTCTTCCTCAAAAGAAGAACAGCCAACTCTCTTTGGTATTGAGTTAGGGCTCCCTTTTAAACAGGTGTTAATTTTAAAATTATCTCAGACCTCCCCAAACAGGCTTCATGAATGGAAGTCCTGGCCAGGGTTTGCAGACTCCTTGACTGCAGGGACCAGGCAGGTAACTTAAAAGTCTTGCAGCTGATGTGAAGTGCTATGCACAGAATCTCCCACAAGAGGGAGCAACTCATAAATGGTAGCGGCAAGTATGATTGTGATGATGACAAGAAAAAGAGGACTAGGAAGAACAAAAAGAATTAAAAGAAAGAGGAAGAGACTCTTGGGCCCTCAATTCTGGAGAATCAGGGTCTCCCCAAGCTGTTCCCCCTCACCTAGGCCTCATAAAGGGCCACACCTTGACGACAGCCCTGTTCTAGGGGAGGATCCCGTACTATGATGTACTTCGCAGCCTGTCCCCACGCTTTCTCCATGCGTGATACCCCAAGTCGTTTTCAACCCAACCTGGAAATGCTCGTTCTCCCTCTCTGGTCATTTATCATACGGAGTGTTTCGTGTTCATTAATGGTAGCAAAAATAAATAAAACAACAAATTAAAATAATCCATTAAAATACCACACACCATTGATTGTCTGCATGTGCTATACTATATCTGTCTTCTTCTATTAATTTAAAATAGTTTCTTAAGTTATTCAAGTAAAATAAATGCTCAGGAGGAGTATTCGGTCATTTTGTGTCTGCCTCAAAGCATGTTCTGCAAACCCAAAGGGCTAGATGTACCCTGTTTAAGAGACATATTCCTCCACCGACTTTTAGGAGCCAGGACCCATTTAACAACACGCCAGGTGATAGTAAAATATATCCATGAAAGTTCTCCCACTGTTGGAAGATTATGTCATGAAACCATGCGCCAGAGTGAATTCACTTCCAAATGTAAACTTTGGCCAACCATATTTTCTTTCACTTTGGAAAAGGGTCAAATGGTCACAACAGATCTCTAAGTTTCTTGTTCCTGTAAGTGCACGTGGTGTGCTTCTGTCCAGACTTTTGGTGTCTCTTAGCTCAGGTTGAAATGGTCTTAAAATCAAGAGAATGATTACTGTCTAGCAAATATTCACTCCCTCCCTGTATAAAGGAGGACTCTACCTCCCTCTAATGATGGGTTTGTTCCCATAACTTGCTTTGGCCACTTCCAGGTGCCCGCTTCTCTGCAAGCCCTGACCCTCACTAGCAGGAGGGCATGACCCAGGAAGCTGCTGCCCGCTCTGTCCTGCGCCCCACAATGAGGCATGTCTACCTCACTGCCCTGCAAACTTGTGAGCAGAAGAAAAAAAATGCTTATGGGCTGGAAAGCTATTGAAATTGTCACCATTTTGTATATAAGGAAAAAATCAGAAATTGGCAAAAGAGATTATTTAGAGATCTTTCTGTGGAAAACCAAAACCCCTCCAACAATCATCTGATTCTCTAGGTATCTGCACCTTTTACTGACTTCCTACTGAGGATGTTATAGTGGTAAAAGTGAACTTGGGGAAGCCTGATAGCAATGCCAATGAATTTTGTCCAATCAAGATATAATTGATTTGTGTCCTATAAAAAAGATAACCCCAAATATTACATTTAATAACCTATTGAATATTAACCTATTTTGTATCTTTTAGCAAACTTACCTCAGCATTCCTGCTTGTCTATGTATCTTTCTGTTCTACAAAATCTCCTTTGAACTGGTCTTAACATATTACTGATTCCCTCTTTACTTGATGAGTCAAATGAAAATCATTGACATGTATTCATTTTATGTACACAGGGGAGTTATGTTTGTAACTTTTAAAATAAACCTTAGCATTTGTTGTGAAGCAGAGGCTAATACATGGAGATTCTAGTCTAATCTCAGTCATTGACTGAACAACTTGGGGAAGCTGCATGGCCTGTCTGTGCTTCTGTGTCCATATGTGCAAAGTTAGGGTTTGGGACAGATAGTTTCTTTATCCAGTCCTGAAGGTCTTGTGGGATCTGGAGGGAGTGTATCATAAACCCATTTTACAGATGGAGATGCTGAGAGTTTGAGAGTTTTAAAGATTTCCTCTGCCTTCCACATTAGTTTACTATCTGCTAAACTATGCACCAAAGAGGCCTCTGGCTGCACAAATGAAAACCTTTCATGAGCTAATAATACTCAGGTTCTCACTTAAAGAAAAGAGCAGAGTGTGTATGCAGTCTCACAGACTGAATTTGGATCTTGCTTCACTATTATAATTAATAGCTGTTTAACCTCAGGCAAATTGCTTAATATCTATAAGCTTCAGTTTCTTGATATATAATACGGGGATAAAAACGTGTACTTTATAATGTGGCTATAAAATGTCCAAAGAAATGCATACCACCCAATATAGTACCTGCCACCTAGCAGGAGTGCTATAAATGCCAGCTTGTCTTCCATCTCTTTCAGCAATGTCAGAAGAATACCTGCTTCAAAGTCAAACTGTCCCAAGTTCAAATTCTGGCTCTGCTACTTTCTAGCTGTGCCTTTGAGTAGGCTAGAAGACGCCCTGTGCCTTTGTTCTATCTTATGTACGATGGAGATACTAGTGCCACCTCTCAGTCCTATTCTGAAGGTTACACAGGACAACATCCAGGACTGCTGAACACAGGGGACCACCATGTCGGTGCTAACTCCATTGTCCTTGTCCTTAATTAATGATGAAAACCCTCAGGCAAACTTAAGGTCAGAGAGAGGACCCACAAGGATCTTTGCATGGAATTTTGAACAGAGGCTGCCTTAAAAGCTAGACTAACCTCAGCAGGGATTCAGATCAAGGACTATAGACTTGGGACAATTATGAGCTGAAAGGACAAGAACTACATGATAGAAGAGCTCCTGCTTAATCAAGAAATTGCGTGAACCCTAATTTCTAAAAATGTTAATGGGGAATGTTATGTATTTACATGCAATTCTGAAAGATTTATGCCTGTCTTAATGTCTGGAGATGTCCTTCAAATTTTCCATCTGCCCTGGAATAGGTCTAATGTGATAACAAACAGGAAATTGACTGGGCTATGGGACATGCAGTTCTGTTTGTACCATAAAATATACAAGGCTGCTGACATTGCATATTAATTAGCTGATCCTTCCCTTTCCAAATTAAGAGCTCAGTTTTGTATTACTTGCACGGATGTAAAACTTGGCTCTATGGTTTTGGATGCATAGATCTCATTCACTAAGTATTTTTAGAGCACCTAATATTAAATAGTTTCTAGGATCTTCCAGGCTTGACAAAGAATGGAGTAAGGCACAACCTAAACCATGGAAAATCTCTCACCATCTAGGAAGATGATGGGGGGAGGATAAGACAAGAGTAACTGTGATTGCAGTAAATTGTTCCAGAAACATCTAGGCTTTTTCAGAGTACCCGGTATGGTTTTATCTTGCAGTCATTGGGAATCGTGTGTGCCTCATGTTTCCCTCTTGGTTTTGGGCAGTGGAAGGCTAAAGGCTGATTTTCCCTGCTCTCCTATTTCTGTGTATATGTTTAAAAAACTCTTTTACTCATTCATTTAATAAATAATATTGCACAACCACAATATGCCAGGTACTCTACTAGGTGCCAGAAATACAGCTATAAACAAAACAGGCAGAAACTCTTGCACTTAGAAAGCTTATATTCCGGTAAGGGAGATCAACAATAAGCATGATTAAGAGTAAATATGAGGCCGGGCGCGGTGGCTCATGCCTGTAATCCTAGCACTCTGGGAGGCCGAGGCAGGAGGATTGCTCAAGGTCAGGAGTTCGAAACCGGCCTGAGCAAGAGCGAGACCCTATCTCTACTATAAATAGAAAGAAATTAATTGGCCAACGAATATATATAGAAAAAATCAGCCGAGCATGGTGGCACATGCCTGTAGTCCCAGCTACTTGGGAGGCTGAGGCAGTAGGATCGCCTGAGCCCAGGAGTTTGAGGTTGCTGTGAGCTAGGCTGACGCCACGGCACTCACTCTAGCCTAGGCAACAAAGCAAGACTCTGTCTCAGAAAAAAAAAAAAAGAGTAAACATGAGCAAGATTTTACCTGATGTTCCAGTTATTTATAGCCATGTGACTAACCATCCCAAACCTACTTGTGCAAAGCAACATCCCTTATATTATGATTGTGGGTTCTGTGGGTTGGCAATTCCGACAGGGCACAGTGAGGGTGGTCTGTTTCTACTTTCCGATGTTTGGGCCTCACTTATGTCTGCCAGTGACTCAAACAGGTGGGGCTGGATGAGATGCGGTGAGAGCAGCCACTTCCATCAGGACACACTCTCCGGGAAATGGTTGGAACCTGGGCGCAGCTGGGACTGTCGGCCAGCGTGCCTGCACGTGGTCTCCCCAGTGTGGTCACATCAGGATATGGGACTTCTTAGACCACAGCCAAGTGTCCAATGAATGAGGAAGAAACTGTACAGCCTTTTATGACCTCGCATCAGAAGTCACCTAGTGCCACTTAGGATATATGCCATCGGAGGAAGAGTCAAAGCCCACTGAGATTCAGGAAGATCAGAAACAGACTCAATGGGAAAAGTTTCGTATAATTTGTGATGATATTTTAAAACCAGCATGCTACTTTAGGCTCCATTCACTGTCCTGGGGAAGGCCCTTGGATTTAAAGCCAATCAAACCAGGGGTTGAATAGTGGATCCAGCACGTGCTCCTTTGTTTAGCAAGCGTTACCGTGCGCCCGTGGTGGGTCAGTCACTGTGCTGGGGCTGCTGGTTGAGCTGGATGCAGTTTCTCCCCTCACAGTGGGGCAGGAAAGGAAGGTGCCAAACACCAAATCGCAAGCGCACCGTTTGGTAAGTGCGGTGACGGAGAACACACAGAGGACTGTGGAACCACATAGAAAGAGGAATTAGTGGAGTTAACTGGGGCAAATTACTTGAGATCCCTCTGCCTTTGGTGCCTTTATCTGAATAACGAGGCTGATAAGACCTATGTTACAGGGCTGGTACTGGGATTAGATAAGTCATCCAAAGTAGCCCCCAGTGAATCTCTTCACAGCGTCCTGTTTAGGTCCATGTACACCGCACCTCACTACCTGACCTTTTTCTACTTTGCTTGTGGTTTGCTTGTTTCCTTACTTATTGTCTGAACTCCTCAAAGTAAAATCTAAGATATGCAACATATTTTGGGGGCTGTAGCATAGAAAATGAACTATTCTCTCTCTAGAAAGCTCTTACCTTCAGACATTTGTGTGGCTAACTCCCTCACCTGCTACAAAAACTGCTGATACGTTGCCTAATCATTCTGTTGACAATTGCATCCCATAACCCTCCCTGGAACCCCTGCCCCCATTCTGCTCTACCTTTCTTTTTTCCATAGCACTTACAACCTCTGACATGATCTGCACAAATTTTACATGGATTGTGTTCATTGTCTCATGCCACTGGAATATAAATTCCATGAGGGTGGGGTCTTTGTTTTGTTCACTGATACATCTCAAGTGCCTATAAGCATATAAGTTTATAAACAGAGTATGCGTATGCATGTGCATGTAATATGGTGTGAGTGTATTGTGGGGTGTGTATGTGTAGTGTGTGTTTGTGGTGTGGTGTGTGTGTGTGGTGTGGTGTGCATATGTGTAATACGATGTGGTATGTAGCCTGGTGTATGTGCATAGTATTGGATGATGTGTGTGTAGTGTGATGTATAAGTAGTGTAATGTGTGTGTAGTGTGGAGTGTGTGCGCAATGTGGTGTGCTGCATGTGTGCAATGTGGTGTGTGTGTATAGTATGGTATGGTGTGTGCATGTAGTGTGGTGTGTAAGTAGTGTGGGGCGTGTGTGTAATACACTGTGTGTAGTGTGCTATGTGTGTAGTGGTATGGGAGGGTACTATGGGGGACAGTAATTCAAGATTTTATCTTGGTTTTGTTAATTGAGAGATGAATATTACACATCTTGATGGAATATTCTCCATCTAGAATCTAAGAAAATGATCAGCAGTGCCCACCAAGATTCAACAAGGTTCTTCATTGCATTATTGTGCTTGTAAGTCAAAAACTGGAAGCTACTCCAGTGTCCAGCATCATGAGATTGGTAGAGTCAATTCCAGGTCCTGCACGTGTTAGAGGACTGGCTGGCCTTCAAAGTGTTGCTTAGGAAGATTATAATGAGACTGAAAATTCTCATTCAATGAACAAATGGCTGGGTGAATGCTTGCCACATGGTGTGTATGTGTTTGTAGAGAAATATCCACAAAATACTCTTATGGCAAACCCTACAAACCATGAACGTTTAGAACTGCAAGAAATCTCAAAGATTATTTCAAAATGTGTGCTCTGAGAGAAAGAAAAGATCAATGAAGACCAAAAGGCCAGAGAGGTCCTTGTTTAGGTTAAATTTGATCGTATTAATGGGAAAATACCTGAAATGAGAAGAACCCATGTCCTGGCCCCTGGTTTTATTGTTGTTACTTGGCTGGGTGACCTGGGGCGCACCATTGACTGCCTCTTGGCTTGGCTTTTTCAAAGTAAATGAGACAATTGGTAATCCCTGGCTCTTACTTCTCAGGGTTTCCACAGTTTGGATGCCGTAGACTCTTCCTCACAGCGCAGAGTGGAGTTCATCTCTTCTAGCCCACTCATAATTCAGCTAATGTGCAGAGGGCAGGAGACCTTCCCAAGGGCACACAATGCTTCTCGAATACCAGTTTATAGGTTTCAGTAGAAAAAGCAGAGGCAAACAGAGGAGGTAAAAATTTGGTCACTAGAGGAACAACTGATAACAGAAAAAAAAAATCAATTAGCCTTGGTCTTCAAAAAAAATAACTGTGACTTCAATTGATTTAAAATAAAAATGTTTCTGGCTTTATTAATGAGACACATTAGATCACTGAAAGTCATGCTTGCAATAAACATTAGTGTCTATGAAGAAAAACTAGGTTTCTGTACCAGTTTTGTTTCCTACTTCTACTCTTGTCCCCATTGGTAATCCCAAGTGTACCCCAAGACAGAAAGTCATCATGGCACACACACACCAGCGGCCTGAAACTTCCACGCTTTGGACTGTTCCACAGGCACCATTTTCTGTGAAATAAAGACTGAGGTCCCCTAAGCTGGCATCCACCTGCCTCTCCAGCCTCTTGCCAGTACCTGCTCTGTCTTAAAGGTCTCAGGTTGATTCTAGACATTCTAGTCTTTGTGTCCATTCGACCTTAAATGGCTTTCCTCACCTGGCTCACAGCAAACATCTACTCATCTTTCCAGAATCAACAGAGCATCGTCTTCTCTATGAAGTCTTTTCTGACCTCACCTGTCCTAGCTGCATTTGCTGCTTTTCTCCTTTGCAGCTGACTGTACTGGGCTCTGCACAGGCTGCTGTCCCACTCAGCATAACAGTTCGGTGCATTTATTGCTTTGGTTGTCTACCCACATGTAGGCTAAAATCTCCTTGAAGACAGGAAATAGGTTATTTCATTTTGGTATCTACTATGATACTGTCATTCACTCATTTAATAAAAATGGATTAAGTCCCTGCTAAGTTGCCTACACTGTTGTAGGTGCAGTAGAAAGAGTAGAGTAACAGAGACTACACTTGCTTGCCAAAATCCCCTTCTTCCATAGTGGTAGATTTTTTTTTTTTTAAATCGGGATACATGAACACCCAATTAAAGATTACATTTGGCCAGGATTCCTTGCAATTTTGTGGTCATAGGAACAAGGTAAAGCTAATGGCATATGAACGGAAGTGGTATGTTCACCTTCTGGGCCATGATCTTAGAGGGGATGGGAGCCCTTCCTTTTCTTCCCCCTTCTCCTGCTGGTTTGAATATGGACATGACTGTGGGAGCCACAGCAGCCATTGTGGACCATGAGATGGCGGCTGCATGTTGAGGATGGCAGAACAAGTTAGGAGTAGGCTAGTTTCCCTTCACCACCAAGCCTTCACACCCTCTCTGACCTCTTTATAAACTTACATGAGAAAGAGAAATTGTTCAAACCAATGTATTTGGGGGCCTCTTTGTTACAGCAGCCTACCCTCTACCTTGCTCACATAAACAGTGTCTTAAGCAGATGTGGTCTTTTTACTGATTGAACTTGCTTACCGTAGACACCAAACACATGGATAACTAAATGAATAAGTGAATGAGTAAATAATTCAAGGTCTAACTAGAACCAGCTAGAAAAATAAATGTAAACAATGTAGTCATTTGTCACAGTGGACAGACAGCATCATGTGCCGTGAGGCTGAAATTATTTGGAGCTTCTGACAGTGGGTTTAGGCATTCCAGCTTCTCCACTTCATGTGCCTCTCGAGCCTCTACACACAAAGCTGCTGTGGTCCTTTAATTCTCCCTTCACACGTTGTCCTTATTCTGTTTCCTCCTAGTCCTTTCCAGAGCCACGGCTCTAATTTGGACCCTCATTACCTGTCTCCTAAACTGTGGCTCTAGTTAGCGCTCTGGCCTCTCCACTTGCAGTCCTCCCTCCACGCCGTCGCCATGGCAACCTTCCCCGGGCACAGGGCGGATCAAAACCTTGGAGGGCACCCCACTGCCTTCAGGTAGCAGGCCAACCTCCTCAAATTAGCTTCAGCCTCCGGCCCAGCCCCCTTCCCCGCCTCCTCTCCCACCGGCTCTCCCCACCTACGCTGTGTCCCCATTCCAGGACACACTGGCCATTTCCTTTCTCGCTGCCTTTTATTCAGGCTGACCCCTCTCCCTGGAATGGATCGTCCAGCCCCACTCCTACCTCAGCTGGTTAAAATGCTACCCTTCTTTCAAAGTCCAGCAAAATGCTTCTTCTTGATGAGGCTTTTTTTTTTTTAATGTTTTAGAGTCAAACGCATACTATCCTCTCTTTGAACATCCCTAGCCTTCTGGATTCCTAATATAGCATTTATCACACTTTGATTAGGATTCAGTGCAGGTGGGTAGAGTGGAGAGATGATATTAACACCAATATTAATAATGACAGTAACAACAACAACGTTTAACCAATTGCCGAGGGCTTGCTACCTGCCAGGCCCTATCCTTAGGGCTTTAACTGCATGAAGGCAACCACAGCCCGCAGCAATCCTGTAGGGTAGCTCAATTTTAGAGCCAGGAAGTCATAGGCACAGAGAAGGTAAGCAACCTGCCCAGGGTCACGTTGCTGGGATTTTGAATCTCAACCCTACCATTTACTAAACATATGAACTTAGGCAAGTCAATCCACCTCATGGAGTCTGACTGTCCTCATCTGTTTCCAGTTTTGTTGAGACAATTGTATGACATTAATATGATGTACAGAAAGTACCCAGGACAGTTCCTCGTGTATAGCAAGTACTCAACTCATGCCAGCTCCTTGTCTGCAGAGCTACATCTTATGTCTTATGCCATGACCGCCCATATAGTTCCCTGTATGTGGCAGCACAATGTTTGCTTATGCTGAAGCTTATGCTTTGTGTTAGAAGCGAGGTCATAGTCATACTCTGTCCAATATCTCCCAATACAAGGGACAGCAGTGTAGTGCCTGGGGCTCGGACTGCTGGGTGTCCACTAATTCTCCCTTCTTTACTACCATGTTAATAACAATAATACATTTTAACTCAAAATAGTCATTCTCAAGCTTCTCTTGCTGCTAGACAGGCCCACAGAACTCGGTTCTGGCCAATGGTGTATGAGCAGAGGAGATGGGGGTAAAGTGACTCTCCTTCCCCTACCCTCCTTCTTGCCACCTGCAATGAGGATGTGAAAGTGAATCCTTGTGGACCCCTCATACTGAAGGGGTGACACCCTAGAGATGGCAGCAGAGTGATGAGATGGTTCCTGACAGCTCACATCAAGACTGGCACAAGAGAAAAAGTTAACTTCTGACTTATTTAAGCCACTGTATTTGAACCTGTGATAGCCACCAAACTGATATCCCAAATAGTATCATGTTTCCCCGAAAATATGACAGGGTCTTATATTTATTTTTCCTCAAGAAGACACCCTAGGGCTTATTTTCAGAGGATGTGTTATTTTCCCCTCAAAGCCTCAGCTTGCAGCACACATAGGATGGCCGGGACCTGACAGGGGGAGCCGACCTTGTTGGTGGGGCTGCCCACACCTTTCCAGTCACCTCTGGGATAGTAGCTGCCACGATGGGGCAGATGAGAAGGGCTGCTAGTCTTCTCTACTGCTCTGTGAGGAAATGCATGGGTTGTACAGATGCGCTGCGTAGCCACGCCCATCACTAGGTCTTATTTTCGGGGTAGGGCTTATATTGTGCAAATGCTTAGAAATCCTGCTAAGGCTTATTTTGTGGGTAGGTCTTATTTTCAGGAAAACACGGTATTGACGCACAAGCAGAGGTGAGCACAGCTGGCTCTCTGGCTGAGTGAACTTGGGAAAGGTACATAAGCACTAGTGTCTCCATCCCCTCATCTATAACATGAGATAGCAGTGACACCTATGCTGCAGAGTTGATGAGGTAATGCATATAAATTGCTTAGCACAATGCTTGGCACACACTAAGACCTCAATAGAGTTTAGTGAATATTTTTATTACAAGTAAGCTAAAATCGCAGCTTTCCAGATACCTACCCCTATATCTAGCTGGAGTGCTGATTCTGCTCCTGAAATAGCTGGTGCACTGATCTCATCCTCCCATGTTTATAGAATTCGCTTCACCAATATGTTTGTCTCCAGCCTTTCCTACCGATGTCATCCTTGCCCTCCACTCCTACGCCTCGTGCCGAAGCATGGAATGGCTTGTTTCAGCCCCAGAAGAAAAACAGGGAGGAAAGTCACACCACTGTCACCATGACACATTTCTGAGATGGCTGATGGATCTGCAGGGCGTATGCTCTGCTCGACAGAGGGCCAGGGGAGGAAACACATTTTTACTGAGTACTTTCCATGGCCTGGAACTCTCATGGGCACTATGCATCTCATACAATCCCCACTTCTCCCCTCTGTGGTCACTGATACAATTGCACAGATATTAAAACTCAGCTGGACAATGAGGACATGTTTATCCTTAGATGGCAAGCTGGTCTGAGTGAAGTCCGAGATCTCTTAACATTTCAAGGGTCATAATTAAACAGCTGGGGTGGCATAGAGGAATGTTAAGAGATCTCTGGAAGAGCTTGCCTCTAGAATGGCAAGGAATATTAAGAGATCTCTGAATTCAATCAGACCAGCTTGCCATCTGTGGGTGAGAGAATACCAGTATGCAAAACTGATTTATTTGGGCATTGGGGAAAATCTTCTTCTTAAAAATATTTCTGTCTGCCACCACCTGAAAACCCCAAGAAGCTCTCCACTGCCCCAGGGACTCCAAATTCAAGGCCCCACAGGGATACAGCCCCCCCCCAGAGATTAATCCAGTTTTCTTGTAAAGCTGCTGCTTTTCTAAGTAGCATGCTTTCTGGCTACCCCACTTATATTTTGTTCTCAGGTTATATTTGAGTTTAAGTAAGAGAGAATCCAGATTTTAGGAACAGATATTTTCTTAAATATACAAAAGGGAGTGTCACTAGGAATTACACATCTGTACTTGGGGCCTCTGAGGATGTGTTGGGGCCCCCATGGTTTGAAAGTCCAGGGGAAGGTCTCAGGGCTGCAGCAGATAAAAATATCAGGGGGCTGGGGCCCAGAGAGCTTGTGCAAGCAAGCTGCTGTCCTCCTGGCCCCCAGGTCTACCCTAGAAGCTTCGTTATAGTTTGTTGCATATATTGGAGTCTACTCAAGACTGCATCTTGGAAGGGAAAACGGGGCTTCTTCTAGTAGAACTAAGAAACAAAAGAAGTGTCAGAACTATAGATATATTGGAACCATTCCTGATAGAGGATAAAAAAAAATTGTTGTTCTAAGTCCTGCTTTCCAATTGTGAGTCTTGTGCAAACTTCCTGACCTTTGGAGCCTCAATTCCCCCATTTGTAAAATGAAAAAACCAAGTATCAATTTGGAGGGTTGTGGTGAAAATTGAGATAATAGCTGGCTGTTAACATTATTTCACTTTCGGAAATCTGTGAGTTGACCAGGGTCCTCACCTTCTCTCCTGGCAGGATGCACTTTGAAGAAAGGAAAAGAACAACAATAACTCATAGATTACATAGTAAAGATGCAATTAAGCCAGCATTTTCCAGAATAATTCCCTAATAAAAAGTGTTGTTAATAATGTAGATTTCTTAGCTCAATCCAGAACTGCTAAATGAAGACTATAGGGGGTGGGCTGGTTCTCTGAATCCACATTTTAAATAAGCATCCCAGGTAATTCTTATACATACAGAAATATGAAAATTCCTGACTTATGTGGTAATAACCAATTGTAACTGTACAACCCATGAATGGCTAAAATCAAAAAGACAGACACCACCAAATGTTGACAAGGAAGTAGAGCAACTAACATTATAATAAACATGAGGCAGGAGTTTAAAATAGCATAATGACTTTGGAAAGTTGTTTAGAAGTGTCTACTAAAGCTAAATACATGGTTCTTCTATGAACCAGTAATTCCATGCCTAGGTACATACTCAGGAGAAGGGAATGCAAATGTCCACAAAAAGCCATGCATGACATGCTCATAGAGTCTCTATTCATGATAACTCCAAACTGCAAGTAACCTAAATACTCTTCAATAATCAAATGTTTAAATAAATTGAGACATGTTCATTTGTCAGGAAATATTTTCTAAGACTTGTAAAAGGGCCAAAGAGATCCCTGAGTGTCCTCTCAGTGCAATGTTGGGTGCTGTCTATGGGAACTTCCAAGGTTATCTGAGGGTATAGGGGGGTGCAATTTTTTTTCTATTGCCTAAGCAACTTTACGTTATGGAAAACTGATAGCAATGCAAATGTTTTCTGTTCACAGCAATGAAAAGAATTTACGTTCACAGCAAAGCAAACAAATTCTGTCTGGTAGAGAATATAAATCTCTGTAAGTCAAATTCTCATGGGAACCTGTTTTTAACATTCTACTGATTCCCTCATTAATTAATGAGTTAAATAAAATCTTTGATACATGGTCAGTTTATATTTGTATAGGAGGCAATTTTTTAACTTGGGACTCTTATAATTTACAACTACACAGTAATATAAAAGAATAAACTACCACTATATGCTAAAAAAATGGATGAATTCCAAAGGTCTCATGTTGATTGAAAGAAACCAAACACAAAAGATCACATGCCATATAATTTCATTTGTATGCGGATCAAAAATGGGCAAAATTCATGTATGGTTCTGGAGGTCAGAATAGTGGTATTTCTGACAGGTGGATGGGTATAATGACTAGGAAAGAGCATATAGGAACCTTCCGAGGTGTTGGAAATATTCCATATCTTGATCTTGGCAGTGGTTACATGGGGGTACACACCTGTAAAAATCATCAGGCTGTACATTTGTATTGCTATCAGTTTTCCATAACATAAAGTTGCTTAGGCAATAGACAAAAAGGCGTACCCCTATACCCTCAGATGACCTTGGAAGGTCCTATAGACAGCACTCAACATTGCATTGAACGCTTTTGTATGAAAGTTATAGCTCTATTTTTTTTTTAAAAAAAAATCAAACTATTTGTTATTAAACAAATAACATTAAAGGATGTTGCTTAATCCTCTGACCAATGATGTTATCCTCTCAGCAAAGGATGGCACTTTGTCTTCTCAGCAACAATGTGACGCTGCTGTAACTAAAGTGCCCCCAGCCCTTTGAGCCCTCAGAGCTGGGTACAGTGGGAGAGGAGGGAGACAGATGGCCCCGTGGCTGGCCGCTTCATCACAGGGCTGCTGCTGAAAGACTTTCCCTGACCCGGGTCTCCAGAGCCGTGGCCAGTAACACACTCGGTCACTCTAACGACTTCATTAAAGTGGCTGAGAGCAGAAATAACCTCAGGTCTAAAGAACTGGAAGCAGACAGAAGCTCCTCATTTTAAAACTCAGCAAAATGTGTTTCAAAGAAGCCCTAAAAAGCTTCATAAGGAAAGTCTGTCAAAAATCATCACAAGCAGCCATCTCTAAAGTAGCCCTATCAGCAACATCTTTTATACAAAATCCCATCAAAACAGAA
Source organism: Microcebus murinus (assembly GCF_040939455.1). NCBI lineage: Eukaryota > Metazoa > Chordata > Mammalia > Primates > Cheirogaleidae > Microcebus > Microcebus murinus. Next base: position 35,275,598 of record NC_134110.1, on the reverse strand, counting down.
TCTTTGCCTAGAAAGGAAATTTCAAGTCCTTCGAGTGTCATGTGCAGGCATGCATCCTTCACGCCCTCTGGAACTTCTATGCCAGGGGCCATCCAGCCTTTATTACTGACAAGGGAGCTCATTGCTTCTCAATAGTCATAACTAGAACCAACTAAGGACTTACTCTGCTTCACCTCGTTTAAGCCTCACGACAATCAGTGAAGTAGGTACTGCCATTGCCACCATTTCACAGATGAGAACACTTGACTGACCTGGTCAAGACCACACAACTGGTGAGGGGAAGAGCCAGGGTTCCAACTCGGCTCTGCCTTTCCCAGGCCAGACCACACGACCCCCTGCTGTATTCCCCTTCCGAGGCAAGCAATTCCACCCTTGGGAAGTTCTGATAGTTACAAAAATTTTCCTTATAACAAGAACAGTCTGCCTTATCATCGTCCCACTTCTTCAGCGTCCATCAAGTTATTCTGCTTCTGCTCTTTGTAATTACCCAGAACATCTACGTTTTTCTTACATGTGAGAACCGTTCACGTGTTTGAAAATACTCCACATTTCTCTCTGAGTGTTCTCTTTTCCACAGAAAATATAGATGACTTTTACTCTCCAGTGACCAACTATCAGGATTTGCTAGGGACTGGGGGTTTTCCCAGGAAGAGGGATTTCTGGTGCAAAAACAGACGCAGTCCCGACAGACAAGGATGAGTTGGTCACCCTACTTTTTAGCATATACTAATGGTGTCATTTGATACATAGATTGTTTTCATTTTCTACATGAAGAAGGCATATTTTACATGATGGCTGCATCACTCAAAACTCTTCCTGCAAGTGCAAAAACTGTACCTCAACTGGCTTAAGCAAGAAAAAAAAAAAGAAATTTATGGGTTCATGGAACAAAAAGTCCAGGAGTTCCAGGAACAGGAGTCCCCAGAGATGTGATACTACCTCTCATTTTTTGTCTCCACGTGCACTACTCCTCCAGTTTGCCTGGGAAAAATCTCCCTGTTTTCAACAGTGACTCCCTTCAAAAGACATGTCCTCACAAAACCCCGGCCCCAATGGCAATGGCCTTCTTCACGCCACTCATCTCCCTGATATGCACTTTGCTGAGGGCAGCAGTCGTTTGCTGATAAACTCATTTATTACAAAGCTATCTCCCCCATCTGACTGTGAGTCCCTGAATATTGGGGTCTGTGTCTTGCTTGTCATCATTTCTATCTCCTTTCATCTCATCCTTCACAGAGCACCTGGCATTTGTTAAATGAATAAATACTGTCTTGTGGCAGAGACTGTTCTCCACCATCCAATGTCCATATCGTCTCTTTTTCTCAGCTGCAGAACCTCAATTTTATTCAGCGTGGCAATGCACCCAGCCAAAAAGCAACATTTTCCAGCTTCTCGTGCAGGTAGGTGAGGCCATGAGACCAGCTTTTGGCCAAAGAGATTTAAGTAGAAGCCTCACACAGAACTTCTTGGAAAGTTGTCTCAAGGGGCTGACTCAGTGGGGAGGAGCCCTTCGCCTTCCACAGATTCTCCTGCTGCCTGCGCAGAATGATGTTGAACTTCCACATACTTCTAGAGTCATGATTCATCTTGAGGATACAAACCAGTTAGAGAAAAGGCCAATCAGATAGATAAGTGGTTGATTCCCCGAAGAAAGTGTGAGCTACCGTTATAGCCCTGATTGCCTCCTCCCGACATCTTTTATGTGAGAGAGACATAAACTATCGTGTTTAAACTACTGTTATCTGGAGTCTTTCTGGTGTGTGTGTTATGTACAGCTGACTTACTTTTAGTTGATAATCCATTGTCTGTTTGAATAAAGAAATATGTGAAGGTGTAACTGATTAAATGGTGGGAATTGGATTAACCTTTCTGTTAACTAACTTTAAAAATGAAGCTTCTTCAGTCACTTCCTATAACTACAACTCTTTCAGTTTCCTGTTTAAAACATTGAGTCAAGGAGGATTAATACATTTTTTAAATGAAACCACTAAGATAAAATATGAGTGGATGTCCATAATGTGTTTTCTGACTTAAGAGTGCTGTAAAAATTTTGTTGACAGAAACAGGTGTCCAGTGAACAAGGGAAGGGAAATAACAGGCCTTACTCATCATGACACAAGATAAGTGCTCTGTTCATTTTACATGAAGTCCCTCTCATACCTCCTGGCTTGTATAAGGTAAAAACTGACCCCACTTATGAACCGGAAGGCAATGAAGGAGGCAGATCTTGAGGAAAACTCACCACATCTCAAGAAGCACCTACTTCAGGTGAGGTCTTTATAGTTTGTCCTTGTACGAAGAGGCTGTTTTTGTCTTTTGAGAGGAAATAGGCTGCTCTGTCAAGGTTTACAAGAATCTGAGGTTTGAAGATTCTCGGGCTTATCTACCCAAATATCCCCATCCCTGGTATCATAGTCCCACACTTTCCCTATCATGGTCTAAACTTTAATATAGGAGACCTGTCAAGATTACATACAGTTTCCGTTGAAACTCTGCCTTTTTAAATAATCAGATCCTGAACCTCATTTTCAGCACAGTCTTCCCTGTGACTGTAGGAGATGAGACTCTCCCTTAGAACTGCCTTGGAGACTGTCTTAGTCTGTGTTGATATAAAGGAATACTTGAGGAGGGGTAATTTATAAAAAATGGAGATTCATTTACCTCATGGTTTTGCAGGCTGTACGATGAGCATGTCACCAATGTCTGCACAGCTTCCAGGGAGGGCCTCATGCTGCTTCCACTAATGGCAGAGGGAGAAGGGGAGCCACATGTGCAGAGATCACATGGTCAGAGAGGAAGAAAGAGAGAGAGAGAGAGAGAGGTGCCATATTCTTTTCAACAACCAATTCTCTCGGGCACTAAGAGTGAGAACTCACTCACTCCTGAGAGAATGGCACCAAACCATTCACAAGGGATCTGCCCCATAATCCAAAAACTTCCCACCAAGCCCCACCTCCAACATTGGGAATCAAATTTCAACATGAGGTTTGGAGGATCAAATATCCAAACTACAGCAGAGACAGTCTTGTTTGCATGGAAGCTTTAAATTGGTAATTAATCCCTCCGATTTTATCTTTTTCATTTTTAAAGCCTCAAATTCTATCAGAAGGGGTCACTACAAATCACACTTCTCATAATTATCATTGCCCACATACTGATCAAATGCAGCTGCCATCTGATCTCCCAAACCTTGAATTCCACTGGTACCTCATTCCAATTAAATGTAAGTGGAATCTTAGTAGTGGTGGTGCCATTTCATGTAAGGGTTATAATTACCACACTTAGCAAAAGGAATAGATTTTGTCTTGCCTTCAGATTCATGGGAAATTCACCTCCAAAACTTCATCTGGAAGGTCTGTTTTCTTGGATCATCTCTGGAACCAATTGTCTTAGCCTGGGTTCCCTCAAAAGCAAAGACTGACCCTAAGCTCCACTGAATGGGTTAAATCCCAGGAGAGCAAGAGAGAGACAGGAGAAAAATGAAAGCAGATGCAAGCTGACCATAGCGTCTCAAGAATACAAGGTTTATGGCTTGGTCATGAGGGATATCTCTGGAGGGGTTGTATGGAATCACCACATAAAGGGAAGGGGAAAAAAGGCAATTTTTATTTTTTATTTATTTATTTTTTTTTGCAGACTGCTTATTTCACGTCTTGCTGTTCAAAATCCATCCCACAGGGGCATTAACATAAATATTTAATTAGTGTGGTTTTGCTCCCACGGACATCCACCAGGGAAGCCAGAGTTAGGATTGGTCTGGTTGGCTTGGACATGGGTGGTGGAGCAGCTTCAGTTCCCTCTAAGATAGGCCTGAGTGAGACTGAGTTGAGATAAGGATGAGATGATAGCAGTGTTAGGACATGAGACGGTGGCCACAGGGCTTTTACAACCATAGTAAGGGCATAAACAAGGAACCTCCTGGAAAGAGAGCCCTAGGGGGCCTCAAGTATTGCATAAATGAGGCCAACGTATCTTGGTCCTAGTAGTTTTCCATTTGTCCCTCCTCCATTTATTCCTTCCCTTTCTTTACTCTTGTCTGTTCCCTTAAAGGCTGGCCCTAAGAACTGCATTATTCCATTCGCCTTCCCATGTTACTTCCGGTTGGATTCAGCTAATGGGAGATACCAGCAGATCAAAATATGGAAGGAGGAGTGGTCAGAAAATTTCTTCCCCTCTCCCTTCCTGAATGATGCTGTGATTCTAGCAGTGGCTACTGTGTTTCCCCAAAAATAAGACAGGGTCTTATATTTATTTTTCCTCAAGAAGACACCCTAGGGCTTATTTTCAGGGGATGTGTTATTTTCCCCTCAAAACCTCAGCTTGCAGCACACACAGGATAGCTGGGACCTGACAGGAGGAGCCGACCTTGTTGGTGGGGCTGCCCGCACCTTTCCAGTCACCTCTGGGATAGTAGCTGTCACGATGGGGCAGATGAAAAGGGCTGCTCCTCTTCTTTACCACCCAGCAAGGAAATGCATGGGTTGGGCAGATACGCTGTGTAGCCACGCCCATCACTAGGTCTTGTTTTGGGGGGGTAGGGCTTATATTGCACAAATGCTTAGAAATCAAGGGGGGAGGGGAGACAAGGGCAGTGTATGTAACCTTAATGTTTGTACCCCCATGATAAGCTGAAATAAAAAACAGAAAAGAAAAAAAAAAGAAATCCTGCTAGGGCTTATTTTATGGGTAGGTCTTATTTTCAGGGAAGCACGATACATCTTTCTGTGATTAAGTACTGCTGGAAGGCCCTTCTTCCGTGATTCCACTAACACTGGTTCTTCTCCTCACGCCTACATGCCTAGGGTTGGTAACAGCTTCCTACTGAGTTCCTCAACATCCCTCAATGGTACCCTTTACCCAGAGCAGGCATAGGCTCTTCATTAAATTCCCTTCAAAGTCCCAGATGAGTTCCTTCTATTTCCTAAGGGGACACTAAGTCTAGTCTACATTTTCTTTGTTCATCTCATTCTGTTGTTCTATCAATTCTTGCTTCAGCATTTTTGTTTTAATATTCTTATTAACTTGTCCTAGCAATTATGACACATTTCCTTTTCTTCCATGAGTTATATTTTCTTATAGGTTGGGATCTTGGTCTTATTTCTGCATGCTGTGTTCATTTTCTAAGTGTGTTTACTTCTTCTAACTGTATTTCCTTCTGTATTATATTTGCTTTGTCATTGTGTCATTTCTTTCCATCTGGCTCCTGCATGAGCCACTCTGTGCAGATGTTCTGTTTGCTCTGATATTTTGGGGCTGATTTATTGACTCTTCTCTCACTGTACCTGAATTCAGTTAACCTTCTCTTTAAGGCATAGATGTTTGGTTGTCTTTCCGTTTTTCAAAACCAGAGAGAATAGCTGAGAAACACACATATACACACGTGTGTGTGCACACACCCCCACCCACACAAATACACACACGGTGGAAAGTGTCATTGAATTTCTGCCTAGTTTTCATTTAAACGTCTGAAGCTTCTCTTTCTCTGATATTTTGTTACTTGCTCTGGCTGCAGCACATATTCTAAGCCTTTGAAGAGATATTCTTGGGCTCTGAAAGTTCTCTCCAAGTCACTGCTGTGGAGGCGCTTGTGAATGAATCAACCAAGTATTTTGACAAGAAATCTTGCAACTATTCTTACAGTTTTCTGGGGGATTAGTTTCTTTTTGCTGCTGTAACAAATTGCTACAAATTTAGTGGCTTAAAACAACATAAATTTATTATCTTACAGTTCTAGAAATCAGAAGTCTAAAACTACAGAGCTGCATTTCTTCTGGAGGCTTTAGGTGTGTGTGCTATGTTGATAGTGTCCCCCCCACCACCAAAATTCATGTCTATCCAGAACCTCAAAATGTGGCTTTATTTGGAAATATTAATAGGTTCTTTGCAAGTGTAACTAATTAAGATGAAGTCATATTGGGTTGAGGTGGCTTCTAAATCCAATGACTGATCCCCCTAGAAGACAAGAGCTACACAGACAAGACAACCATGTGAAGATGAAGGCAGAAATTGTGTGGATGCAGCTGCAAGCCAAGGAATGCCAAGGATTGCAAGCAAACACCAGAAGCTAGGAAGGATTCTTCTTTAGGTTCTTTGGAGGGAGCATGGCCCTGATGAGAGCCTTGATTTTCTACTTCTAGTCTCTCAAGTTGGGAGAGAATACATTTTTGTTAAACCATCCACCCTGTGGTACTTGGTTATGGGAGCCTTAGGAAATACAGAGAGAATCCATTTCCTTGCCTTTTTCAACTTCGTTAGCTTGTTGGCTACACATCAATCCAATCTCCCTTCCATTGTCACATCTTCTGACTCTAAGCCACCTGAGATCCGCTTATAAGAACCTTTGTGCTTACATTGGGCTCACCCGCATAATCCAGATGTCCCTATCTCAAGATTCTTAACTTAGTCACATCTTTAAAGTCTTTTTTGGCATATAAGGTAACATAATGACAGGTTTCTGATATTAGGACATGAACATTTTTGGGGTTGGGTTGGGAAGGAATTATTCTGCCTACCAAAGCTGGGTTGGCTCCTTGAACCTTGAGATATGCCAATGGTTTATAATAAACTACATTTACAACAACAAAAGAAACTCCCCGACATTATGATAAGGAAAGTGTCAGACAGCTCAGAGGGGAGGGAGTTTAGACTTACTATGTAAGACCTGAGAACCCCACATCTGACTACATGTCCTGAGCGGGCTCAAAGGACACTTTCTTCATCAAGGAAGGAGTTCCATGGTGAAGGGAATGGGAGAGAAATAAAATCCCTGGGAAGCCCAGTGGTAGCCAGTTCTAAACAAGATCAACAGCTGAAGATGCTGTCATGGACCTGAGTTTACTAACATCAATGGGAATGATGGGAGTCCTAAAGTAGTGACCAGGTGGCAACACTTAACCTCCAGAAGGAAGGTGAACTTAATTACTTAATTAGTTCAACTGCAGGGCTGGTAATCATAGTGCTTTGACCCACAGTAATCCTTGGTTTTGCCTTAGAGATCATGGTGGTCTTATGGTCAAGAAAGATGCACTGCTTACAATTTACAATAATATATAGACACTAGAGGTACTGCTTATCATTTATAATAATAAATAATTTAGATCTGGCAAGCAGAAGGCTATGCCAGCCACCTCAATGGAAACCTGAGGTCCCGATCGAGTTTCCTAACTTAGAGAGTTACAGATACACGGTCTAATTGATTCAAGGGCAAGCCAGACTCCTTTGAGAAAGGACCCTGAAAAGTCAACACAAATATATAAATTGACATTTCTCCAATCCTTGTTCAGGAGTTCAAAGGCCACTGAGTCAAGGAAATGTTCACCAGGGAAAGGGAAATACCTGGGTCTTTTGGATGTTGTTGCATACAGACTCTGAGTGGACACTGATATTACTTGGAGTCATTATGTTACTATAGTCAAAATATCACTGTAGCTCCCTCCTGTTAGGGTGAGTGTATAAGGAGGAGAGATTTCAAGTGTGCCCCTGGCTCAGGTCCACCTCACTACAGGTTCATTGGGTCTATAGGACCACACTATAGTCTTTTTCCTGGTCCCTGAGGTCCTCACAGTGATGGACATTCTTAGTAATTGAGAGACTCATTATTTTCTTGACCCATGGAGAGTCATTATGGTAGAAAGGGCCAAATCTGAGAGTGTTACCTTCTCATGTAGAAAGCAAGTAAATCCAGGCACTCATGCTTGTTTATCTCAGCCTTTACAAGTCTCTCTATTCTCTGCATGTATCATAAGAGTTTGCTGATTAATAATTATTCTGATGGACATGGCTTAGACAAATACTGAAGATATATTTATTCAACAGCAATTCTAACTTCTGCACTTCTGTAGAGTCTTCTCAGCAAGGAGATGCCATGTAATCCAGCTCTGTCCAGCGAGACATATAATAGGTAGAAGTCCCTGAGCTGAAAAAGACATATGCCCTTCTTCCTGTCTGAAATACCAAGGTGATGCTAGAGATACAGCAGCCACTATGAACTCATGAAAAGAAAAGCCACATATTAAAGAAGGTATAACATCTATGGTAAAGGAACCTGGTTCCTTGACGGCATCTTTCAGCATTCTACCTATGCCTGGGCTTTGCATAATGTAAGAAAATAAACCCTTGTTTTGCATAAATCACTATGGTAGGATTAAGTATTATTCACAACTGAACATAATCCTAACAGAAACAGTGGGATCATCTGTACTTGCTCAAAATTCATCTTTTTCAACTCTCAAGGGGCTCCTCCTTGTCTACTAAGTAAAGCTTAGTAAGTCCATATTTTGTTGTACAAGCATAACCATGTCCAACATACTAAGCATTCTTCAACTTCATTTTTTTCTCTTTCTTTAATTATCTGGAGTAAAATTGAATGCTCATATATTTAAGGAGAATGTAAGACTAAAACTAAGCACTTGCTTTGTTTCTCACAGAGTATATGATAAATTCATCAGCAGAGAGTTGGGGAAAAAGTTTTATCTACTAATTGCCTAATTTTGAATATGTCTTATAACCACCTGAATCTCAGTTTCCTGTTCTGTAAGCTAGGGAGAAAACATTGATGTCCACCTTGCCAGATTGGTAGGAGGACTATATCAAAACAAGAAAAATGTATAGTAGGAAAGGGCCATGGATCCGCAAGTTTCCTGACAAACAGCCACAGTGGCCTCACTTCTCAGGGGTCTACTCCCCTCACGGTCAGGGAGCACGTCTCATTCCTCTCTAGAGACACACTGCGGAGCACAGAATCCAGCCCAGAGCAGGAGTTGTAGGGCTTGAGGAATGAATAAATTCATGAGTAAAAGCATGACTGAATAAATGAGTTGTGGTGGGAAGAAAGACAGAAAAATAGAGATGACGTGCTACCCAATGAAGCCTATTCCATGCTGGCTCCATGGCCTCCTACAAGGAAAAGGGTTTTCACATCCCTAAAAGCCCGGGGGCTTGCCCTGCTCAGAATCACCTTTCATTGAAAATGGCGCTAAAGAAGATAAACCGCAAAGCAAGAGCATTATATCTGGCATAAAAAGGACTCTCACTAAGCATGACTCAGGCCTCACCATCACTCTCACACGACCTGCGGGAAATGACCTATTTTAGAGCAGACCACGGAGAGAGGGGCAGGTAGGGGAACCCCGGGCAGGCTGGGCTGGAGGAGGAAGCGAGCCTGCGGCTGCTTGCCTGCTTGCGTGACGCCTTCAGGCCTTTGCAGATTTATGAAGAGTAACTGAACCTCTCGGCTTACTCTCAGATTAGAGAGGCCAAGCACCAGAGGTCCGCAGGAAGCGGAAGTCCCACTCAGTCTCTAACCGGATGTGAGCGCGGGCATACGTGCGTGCCTGCGTATATGTGCTACATGCGTGCGTGCTGCGTGCGTGCTGCGTGGATATCTGACCAATCAGATGGGAGGGAGCACCGTCAGCGCCTCACCCCAAAGGGCGGGACCTGGGCGATAAGCGTCGTCACCGCTGTGCTTTACTGAGCACCTAGTCTGTTACCCATGTCCTGCGTTATCTCGCTAACCTTCCCTGTAACCAACAAGGAAGGTTTGAACATCTTCCTTTCCTGGCAAACGAGTGGACGTCCCGAGGGTCCCAGCTTCCGGGAGGCTGCTGGGATGCAGACCTGGGAGGAGCGTCGGGGGTGCAGGCGGACAGGCAGCGTTCTCTGGGAAGTGGAGGGACTCACGTTCTTTGAGGGCTAGTTGCGTGTGGTCACGTGGTCAGCGTTTCTCATCCGTGGTCTCATACTTTATCGCTGCCCCCGCGGATCAGGTTTATTGGTCCCACTTCAGGAGCAAGAAACTGGAACCCGGAGATATCAGGTATATTGTTCAAAGTAAAAAAGATGGTGAAGGACAGAACTGGATTTGAGCCCAGGCTCATTTCGAAGTTGTGTTCTCACCCATTAGAGAAGGGTTCTGGGTGTGGGTTCAGATTGGGGGCCCCCATCTTCCTTGAGGAAGGAGAGGCAGTCTGTTCAGTATCAGAATTACTTTTCTCTTAGGGGAGCTAGGAAACTAGGAGAGAAAGGAACTAGAATAAAATCAAACCCTCATTCCCTAGATGGATGCAGTGGAGAACCATTACTCCAGGGCAATCTCTGGAGCCAACAGTCTGTTCTGGTTTTACACTGAAGAGACTGTGTACCAAGCCGGAAGTATGCCCTGTTTCAGACAGGATGAACTCTACCTGCCTCAAGGCGTGGAGGAGCAGATGGAGTCTGCATTTGGGAACAAGATTCTTATTCTACCGAGAATTTAAAGAGGTGACTCAGAAGCAAACTGATGGGGAAGGCAAAGTCAGAGCAGACGAGGAGGCAAGTCAGCCCTGCCTCAGTGGCTGGGATGCTGTATGACCTCAAATTCCTCCCTCTCTGGACCTCAACACCTTTTAATTTACCTACCCATCTCTGAATTGCTTTAGCTCTGACAATCTAGGACTGTCAGGAATAAAGCTAGCCTCTGGTCATGGGGCACAAATCAGTGTAAAGGGAAATTCAGTTATTAGCAACAATGAGGAAGAACCTATAATGCTCACAGATGCTCCAGCTGGTGTAATATGGGTCTCAACTTTGAGCAGCTCTTGGATTTTATAGAGATCATAATCTGATGATTTGTGAACAAAATCCCCCTTGCAGACCAGTTCTGATTAGCTAGCAGAGTGAATGACAAAAGAAAGGGAATTAGAGCGCCTTTAGATAGGGTGTGCCCTCCCTGGTGTGTCATAGGCCGGCTCCCTCCTTTGTCTTGGCTCCTGATGACAGCACATTTGAGTTTGTGCCTCCAAATTAGAATCTTAATTTGTCTTGCAGAACACTAGTTCAGCCTCCATTTCCTCCCATCCCTCCCTGGCCACCGCAGGCCAAGAGGGAAGCTGTAATTTGGGGGCTGCCCTTTCTTTGCAGCATGAGCAACACAAATGCCTTAATCCTCCTTTGCCCTGCAGAGCTGTGCCCAGCAGCTAGGCCCCCAGAGGACCTTAAGGCCAGCGTGAGCGGGATTCTCTCCCATGCATTATTCACACCAGTGCTTCCCTTTCTATTTTTAATGTTCAGCGTGTAGCAGTTCCCTCCGCCAGCTATTTTTAGCATCATTGCTGCCAGCTGACAGCAGAGACAAAGGCGCTGAGGCACCTTGAGAATGACAAATGGCTATTTCAATGATGAAAATAGAAAGGCTATTTTTCATCTAGAAAAGAAAGGGAAGAAAATGTCTATAGTTGCAAAGTTGTCGGGGCTTGGATTGAATTTCTAATTTGGAACGCATAGGCTGCCATGCACATAAAGGATTTCCTTACACATTCTCACATGCTCATCATTTTTTCAGATCAAATGCACCCTCCGTTATGCAGCTTTATCTGATGCTCCCCTCTGCTCCTGATGAGCCCTCCTCTCTCTAGATGTAACATCGCCATTACTGTGGTTCTCACATGGTCTTGTAAATGTTTGCTTCCCTCCAGGCTGTGAGCTCCTGAAGGCAAGGACTTATTGTTAGATCTCCATTGTTTAGTACTAAGAATAAGTGGCCCCGGCCATCCAGAAGCTGGCTGGGCACTCACAGTTGGCCCATATCATTCTCCTGTTGAACATAAACAATCTCACTGAAGACCAATATCATAGAGGGTTACTCTAAGACCATGAGAAAGTGAGACAAAACAAGACCACGTCATAATTTTGTCTGAGCACAGACAAAAATAAGGTGGTTGTGCCACCCACAAACTATCAGATGTCTCTCTTGGCTAGAATGAGTGACTGCTAATTCTTAATCACAGCTTTCTTCTCTCTCTAGTCTTCCCTCCCTCTAGACAATATTTATGGAGATACTCCACTTGCCTCCACTTTCTGACAACACCCAACGCAGAGCAAATCCCTGCTTCTTTAGAACTGCCCCTAAGTCTCTGAAGAAAGTCTGAATCCCATACTAATATTTTTGTGGCACCCCCCCTTACTGAGATACTGTATAATTCCCTATGGTATGCATTTTCCTTTGTTGCAATGAGTAATAAACTTAATGTGTTCAGCTATAAGAGTGTTTCTGGTGACCTTTGCCTAAAAGGTGTTGACAGCACAAAGTCTCACATAAGTATAAGGTCAATGTGTGTTTGATGAATAATATGAATAGCCAGGACCAGGACTAGGGTGACACCAGCAAAGTACCCAGGCACAGAGGACCCAGGCACCTCACTGATGCACTGCAATCCCAGCCCTGGGAGTAGCTGTCTTACTGAGCAATTGCTTTATGGCATACGTGTATTGAATATCTAGTTCCAACTCACAAGAGTTCCTCAAGGTAGATACTATTATTTCCATCTGTTTGGGGATCAGGAAACAGAGACTTCAAGAGGTTAAATAAATAACGCTAATCACCTATGTCTTAAGGGGTAGAGGAAGGGCTGCACCAGGTCTTGCTGTGTTCCTGCCCAGTGTAATAAATTGCATGTGTGTATGTATGTATATGAAAAATGAGTGGATAAATTTAAACGCAAACATAGACTTTAAAGTCCTAATAGGAATTTTAATTTGAGGACTCTATCTGTAAGTAAGAAGGTAAGGTGCTGAGCAGAGTGTCTGACATGCAAAATTTATATGATGAAGGCATTGCTGGTGGTGCCTGTATTGAATAGTTCAAGCTAATCATGTAATTATATCCTCCCTGCCAGTGACTGGCTCAGAAACAAATATTTAACCTAATTCCAGGAACTGAGACCTGAGAAGGAAGCTTTCTGTGGGACTTTTGAGAAATGGTTTCCTCTCCCCTCAAAGTGAACCCCTGGAAGAGCCTCCTCTCTGTGTTGCCTTGGAGAGTGCTTGGAGCATTGTTGCAGCCATGGCGCACCAGCCTCAGGATGAGAACAGCCCTGACCATGGCTGAACCAACTTCTAGTTACGCGAGACAAGTGTTTCCTTATTGACGAGACTAGTTCATCTTGGAGTTTCTGCTACTTGCATGAAATTTACTCTTTTCATGTCCTTGCTGATACATGCCCTGGTTGCTTTGAGGCTTCTCTGACTGTCCTCGCCAAAGCAGCACCTATCTTGTCACCTCTGGCCCCTTACTCTGTGTAATATTCCTGCATGGCACTAACCATGACCTGATATTGTATTACTCATTTAATTATTCATCACCTCATTGCATTTCATCACTAGAAGGTTAGCTCCATCAGGTGAGGTGAAGTCACACATGGAGTCATGAGTTAAATTCTCAACACCATGTTTTGACCAACGGGGATGTATTTAGAACAGAGAAATCTGGAGAATGAGAGATCTGAAAACTTTCAGGGAGCTAGAAAAAATGGCGACCCTGGGGACCAGAAAAAGAGTGGGAGGAAGACAGTGGAATTTCTAGGATAATATATTCCCTTGACCTTCCACTCATAGATAAGGGAGCCATGTGCTAGCCTCCCCTCTGTGTGTGTGGTTTTAAATTAATGGGACCATAGTAGTGAAAACACAAATAAGAACCTCTTGAGATTGCAAGGAGGTGGACCTCAATAATAGAATTCTTTTGGTGTTTTTTTATATCAGTGCTTTTCCCAGCTGCATTGAGATAACAGCTCAAAGATTTACTTGCACCTACCTTTAGCCACCTTTTGCCACTGGGTTAATAAATTCTTCATCATAATCATCTCATATCAGCCCACAATTCCTAGGGCCCGGTCAGCTTTGGGGTTGCTATCTCTCTGCTTCTAAACGGTTACCACAGCCTCCTGGCTTCTGTTCTTCTGTTCCCCTGATGTCAATAGTCTGGTACTTCCAAAGATGGATCCACAGCAAAACCCTCTTATTGTCAACCCCTAGGACTTTTATCCTCGTATTTCCCTAACACAGTCCCCTTCTGTGCCCTCTTCAGCCTGTCCCTAAATGGGGTGAAGAGCATGAGAACCACCTTAAGAGAGAGAGAAAGGAGGATTATTGTTGTCATCAGTGGGCTCATAGGGTAAAACCCAGCTATTTCGGAGAGACATATTTCAGCTCGATATCAGGAGGAAACATCAATATTAGGGAGAACAACTCAAAATATAGTGGCTTGTTGTATGAACTAGTGAGCTGCCCAACACAGGGAATATACAAGCAGAAATGAGAAATGCCTGGCAGAAATGTTTTAGAACACCAACATGGGGTGTGTGAGTCTGGAGGTGGGGTGTCAGCAGAAAGGATGGGTTGTTAAACTAATTGCCTCAGTCTTTGAATCCATAGGCTTCATCCTGCTCCATCTTTCTGGCAAATACATGTTGCTAAATATATATAAATGCTGTTGTGACTGACTCATAAGATAAAATTTTATTTAAAAAGGTTACTGAATTTGTAGGAGTATATTCTTTCAATCAATGGATACTAAAAATGAAACTTACATTATGCAGGAATTTGTGAAATTTTCTGACCCTAAACTTGACTTCTCATTGTTGAAAAAGTCAAAATTTTAGTTTTAGTAGATTCGCACAATTCACGCAAGGTGGGAAAAATCAGATTAGATCATATTTACATCCTTTCCTGCTATGATCTGAATGTTTGTGTCCCCCGGAAATTCATGTGTTGAAATCTCACCTCCAAGGTGATGGTATTAAGAGATGGGAACTTTGGGAGGTGCTTAGGCCATGGAGGTGGAGCCCTCATGAATAGCATTAGTGAGTGTTTTTATAAAAGAGACCCCAGAGAGATGCCTTGCCCTTCTATCATGTGAGGACAGAGCTAGAAGGTACCATCTATGAACCAAGAAGCAGGCCCTCAGCAGACACCAAATCTGCCTGTACCTGAATTGTGGACTTTTCAGCCTCCAGAACTGTGAGAATAAATGTCTGTTGTTTATAAGCCACCCAGTTTATGGTTTTTTTTGTTATAGCAGCTCAGACAAAAATACTTCTGGACCAGTTCTTAGATTCTAAGCCTTCACCTTTAATATAACAGTATTTCACAAAAGAAAGAAGAGAAATAAACAAGCTATTAGCAACAATAAATTTGTGTGTGTGATTTAGTTTGTCACTAAGAGATAGATTATTTTTTAAAAAATATGTAAGGGTCATGCCCATTAGAAAAGGGGAAATTGTATTTAGTAATTCAATTGTCCACATATCTGTCATTGACATTAATTTAAGACTTTTTTTCTTAAAAATCCATTTGTACAGGCCACTAAAGTGCCATTTACTTGGCCCTGAACTTTAGACATCAACTAAAGTGAAGCATACATCATGTCTAAAGAGTCTGCAGGAACAGAAAAAATTCCTAATGGAAACAGGTACTCAACCATTGTTCAACTCCACTAAGGAACTGTATGAAACAGAGGGAACAGTTCAAACCTACAGCAGAAGTTATTCAAATCAGCACAAAGTAAGACTTTTTTGAAAGCAAGTATTGTCAAATTCCACAGTTCTTGCTGGATGGGCTGAAGGCTTTTCTGAAAGATGGGTATTAAGTCTCATTTTTGTGTAAGTTGTGTTAGAGAATATGTTTGCTTTTTTACCCAGGAGGTCAAATGGCATCTAGAGAATGAAGAATAAGTTTAATGATACTGAATTTTTAATAGTGTTTTTAAGGGAGAAATTATGTAACTTTCATCTTGAAGTAGTGGAAGGATCCTTGGATTGCAAGATGGGTACCCTGCGTTCTGGTTCAATTCGTCTACATCAGAGTTTTAGTTCTGGCCTCAATTCACCATGAGAGTGTTTTGACCATATTATCTAGGGTGGGATGTGGTGAGGCCAGATGCAGATCAAAAGAGGGAAACTGAGAAGAGTTTTACAGTTGTGTTATACTCACAGCTCCCTGGGGAGCACATGGCTTGCCACACAGAGCCACTCCTGAAAGAACCAGGGTTGCTCATGAGTCCGCAGGAGAAGGGGGACTGTGGGCAGACTCCTTATTGCGATTTTTGCAGGCAAAAAAGGGGTTAGGCAGGATAAGCTTGGAATTGGGTAGTTACTTGGACTTTGACCGCCTCTGGGCCTCCATGTCCTTCTTTAACATGGGAAGGACTAAAAATCTTTAAATTTTCTTCAACTCTGAAGTTATTCAGTTTAATGAAAGTGCTTTCTGGAGTTATTTGCAACATCTCTAAGAAACTCATTGCTTTTCCAGCTGGAATATGCTGGGATTCTAATGTAATGTTAACAATAATTTTTAAGATAATGTCAGCATTGTTTTGGATGAAAAACGTACCATAGAATACATAGTCAATGCAAATTTAATTTTTAATACAGTGTTTGAAGCCCCAGTAGACTAATCATCCACCTCAGCATTGTTCTCACATAAAGTACAGATTGCAGTTCCAAAAGCTGTGCCCTGGATTTGCTTTTACTTTTCTAACTTTGTGTCCAAGGAAGCTTTCTCCCCTGTAAAGTATTTTGTAGTCTTCTTAAGGATAATGAATCTCATTGTCTATTCATTCAATTATTCAACGATTCAACAGACATATATTGACTCAAAATTTCCATTAACCAGGTATTGTATAAGCAGCAAAGATACAAAAATAAATAAGGCATTGCCCACCTCCTCAGTGATTTCAATGTCCAGGACAGGAAGCTATTTATTTCAGTAGACATTTTAGGGAACAGGAGAGAGAAGCAGTGGAACTCACAAAAAGGTCACTATTGTCAATCTGACCTAAAAGAATGACCACACAAATTTCCCTGTAAATAGGATGTGGGAAAAATGCCTTGGCCTTCTCTAAAAAAAAGCCCTATAGGCCAATTCTATTTAGATATATTTTACAAGGGTGATCCATTCTCTGAACTCTCTCTCATTTCCTCCAACCACCAGTACTTTACCAAACACAGATTTCATCAGCAGAGTCATGTTATGTGAACAACAACTTCATTAAATTAAAATTTCAGACTTGAATCATCCTCCTAGTCTTCATCACACTTGTCTTTTCTTTTAAAAGTTCTTTACATATTTTTTAAAATTACAAAGTATGTAGTGTGTGTGTGTGTGTGTGTATTGTTTCATTGTAACAAATGAAACAATAGATTATGAAGCATTATCAAGGCAAAGATAATTATCTTCTTTGTCTCCCATCGCTATCTTATCTCCCTTAGGTAACCAATATTATTAGCACATCTTTCTCATAATTCACACAAATATATAAAAGCATATACAGAGAGGGTTTCTCTTTATTTTTTAACAAATTAGAATCATATCATAACCATTACTCTGCAGCTTCCCTTTTTTCACTTTAAAATATATCATGAAAATCTCTACAAGTCTATGGAAGACACCTATTTGCTTATTTTCTTCATGCATATGCACATATAAAACATACAGACACACACATTAAATTAATTAAAATTATATATATTTGGCTGCATGTGATAGACAAGACAGATACCTTGTGATGCAAAATTGAGGTTTATTCTCTCTCATTTAAATGAGGTCTGGAGGTGGGTCACTCAGTGGTGGGCTGTCTGGACATGGTATGGCAAATCTGTAATTACTAGGGAGTCAGGTTTCTTTTATCTTGCTGTCTCATCATTCTTCTTTGCTGCCTCATGGTCCAGAATGTCTACCTAAGCTCTAGCCATTATGTCTTGTCTTCTACCAGAAAACTGAAGGGTAAAAATGAGCACATTCCTTTCTTTAAAGATATTTGTTTGAAGTTACATGTAACACTTCTGCTTACATTTCATAGACCAAAATTCAGTCAGTTAATGCAACGAAGTCTGGGAAATGTTGTCTTTTTTCCACGAAGTCATGTGCCAGCTGAAAAGTCATTTGTTTCATTACTAAGGAAAATGTAAGAATGGAAACTGGGAGCCACTCCTGAATGCATGTGTGTGTATGTGTGTTTGTGATCTTATATAAGTGAGATGATATGAGAGAGAACATGAATAAGAATATCTTGAGATTTCATGAAGAGATTCTGTGTAATAGATTTCTTTCTTTGAGTCTAGTGATTTTTATATCAGTGTTTTCCCACTTCATTGAGTTATTAATTAAATGACTTACTTATACACACCTTTACCCACTTTTGACCACTGGGTTAATAAATTCTTCATCATAAACATCTCATATAAGCCTGCAATTCCTGGGTCTCTGTCAGCTTTGGGATTTCTATCTCTGCTAGATGGTCATAAGCATTGGCCTATGAGTTAGGACATTTGAGTTCTCAGCTCAGCCTTGCTACTGGCAAGCTCTGGGTTTTTGGACAAACCACCACCCTGCTGGGACCCAGCTTCCTCCTTTATACTATGAGAAACTCTCATACATCTTCCAGAGAAAGTTTAAAAAGCATGTTCTTTGGAGTCAGGTCCTCATGGGTTCAAATCTTGCCTCTACCATTTGACTGGTACCTGCCCCAAGCAAGGGGCTTAACTGAAGTTTCCTCATTTATATGACTAGAATGGTATTAATAGTAGCTACCTTGCACAATAATTTTAAGAATTAAAAGCTATATCATGTTACCTATTTAGCATAATGCCTAACATATAGTTGATGCTCAATAAATGTGAATTCCCATT
Source organism: Microcebus murinus (assembly GCF_040939455.1). Taxonomy (NCBI): domain Eukaryota; kingdom Metazoa; phylum Chordata; class Mammalia; order Primates; family Cheirogaleidae; genus Microcebus; species Microcebus murinus. The sequence continues at coordinate 35,257,155 of NC_134110.1, read as the reverse complement.
CCCTTGAAGGGCTTCCAAGATTATTTGATCTTTCTATACAACTCTTAAGTCAATCTAAATTCTGATTCTCTGTCTGGACTCTTAATGACAATAATAGCAACAACAATAAGAATAAGAGTTAGTGTTTGTTAAGCAGTGTGTTTGGTAGTACTGATCAAAAGAGTTGATTTATTTTAGAATTAGACAACATATTAAATTTAGTCTATAGAATTGAAATATACTAAGTCAGTGTATTCCAGGGACAGGAAAAGTTTGCTAAGCTATTGTGGAGGAAGATAAAGGATAAGAGATCCTTTTGTGACCACAAGAGTGAAGGCACATAGTTGATGCTCAATATATGTTAGTTCTCATTTCCAGGAATAGACTTGGAGTTGGTCCATGTGAAGTGGAGGGTCCTGCTGAGACTGAACCTTCATGTTGTCTGTTGACAGCCCCCCTCCCGATAATATGATAGTGAGAAAAGCTACATGTGAAGGTGACACATGGAAATCAGAGGCTTGGTGGAGTCTAGAGGAGGCATTTGTGATGGTCTTGTGTAGTGGACTAAAAAGGAGACAACATGGGGAATAAACTCAGGTTGTCTCTAAGTGTGAATTTGGCTGCGTTTGCATGCTGGAAAATTCCAGTGTCCTGCAACTCTGGAGAATCTACCATAAACTTAGGCCAGACTCAATGTAAATAAACGCCCTGCTTGTGGGACAGTATTACTTCCTCTGCCTATCCGATGCTACATGCATGGCAAGAAGCGCTGGAGTACGTGGGTGGGGGAGCAGGGACATTGACTGAGCACAGGAACCATCTCGCTGGTCCCCACTGTAACCCTGTGAAGTGGACGCTCTCATTTTAGAGACGTGGAAAATGAGACCCAAAGAAGTAAAGAGGCCACAAGAAAAAATTATGAACTGGGCAGAAACAACCAATTAAAATGATATTAAGATTAAAGACAGCATCAGTTCAACCAGTAGAAGAATATGTTGGATGAATGGGTGGAGCAAAGAAGATCAGAAGTCACTGGGGAGGATGTTTGGCATGGGGGATTCAGGTTTGGTTTCGTTTACGCTTGATTTTTCTTTTCCTCTGTGACTGTTCTGTGTGTTTCCTTCCCCTTGGGTTTTCATATTTGCTACTTTGACAGCTTTGTAGCCCAGATGCATACACTTAGTCCCCTGAGCTTCCCACACTGCCCCTGTGCCTGGAGCTTCCCTTCTCCATGTCATGGTGGCAAGGATTTCCACCTGGATGTCCCACGGGTATAACGTGCTCACACCAAACTCACCCGTCTTCTCCTCCTTGCTTACAGCCTCACCATCTGCCCAATCTCCCAAGCTGTGACCGTGCAGCCATCCTTGGCTCCTACTCACCCCGTCTCCTTTGCCTCCACATCCAGCCATCTGATTCTGTGGGTTCCATGGACACTTCTGTGCCCTACTTCTCCTCTCTATTCCTCTGGCACTATACTTGCTCAGGTTCATCTCCCATCAGCTGGACCTCTGCAACGGTTTTCCTTGCTCCCCCTGGATCCAGGGAGAGGCTGTTTAGTGACCAGTCTTTTCATTTTGGCAAATGCATTTTCCACCTAACAAAGTCAACTTAGACTGGTTTTCCCAGAAGCGGATACTAACACAAAGATTTACATGCAGATGATTTTAAAAGATGTGTTCCTAGGAGAACCTGGTAAGGGACCAGGGGAGGCCCTGCTTGGAAGGAAGCCAAACAGAAAGGAATACAATTTCAGGCCAAGTCTCCACCCTAATCCTGCAGAAAATTCTGGAGTAAAAGGGATGCCCTAGAGAATTTGTCCCAACTCAATTAAGGAAGCTAGGATTTCATATTCCTGCATCAATCTGTCCTTGGCTAAGGACCACCCAGGGAGATTAAATTCCCAGCTACTTCCTGCCCGCAGCACATGCGTCACCAGTAGCCTAAAGGCAGAGAGATGCAGGTGCTGACTGATGGAAGCAAAAGTACCAAGCACCCAGAAATCAGGGAGGAGCTCACAGAAATAGGACAGGGGCTCTCAGGGGATTGGGTGGCGCACCAAAAATTCTGCTATAGAAATTTCCCAATGTTAAAGATGGGAGAGAACTAACCTTTTCTCAGTACTTCCCATATACACAATCACTCTGCAAGTGGACATCACTTTCCTTATATTATTTTTTATTTTTTATTATCTTTATTAAGGTATAATTTACATAGAAAAAACTGTACTCACTCTAATTACATTTTGATGAGTTTTGACAAACTAGCACAATTGTGTGACTATCACAATCAAAATATGAAGCCATCACTCCAAAAACTTCTTTTGTGCTCTTTCCTATTCCATCTTGCTTCTGCTTCATTCCCTCACCCCAGATAACCACTTATCTGCTTTCTTAAACTCCTGGCCTCAAGCCATCCTCCCACCTCACCCTGGCAAAGTGCTGGGATTACAGGTGTGAGCCACCAAGAGCTAAGTGTCTGCTTTCTGTCACCTTAGATGAGATTATTTTGGGGGAGGGGGGTGGTAATGTAATTAACATAACATAGTATGCGCCCTTTTGTGTTTGCCTTTTTTAATAGTGTGTTTGTGAGGTTTATTCATGTTGTATGTACGAGTAGTTTGTTTAGCTCAACAACAAATGGTTTTTAGTATAAGTTTGTCCCATGTAATATTTGGAACATACATATACTGACACATTATTTGTTGTTTATCTGAAAGTCAGATTTAACTGGATGCCCTGTATTTTACCTAGCAATCCTGATTAAAAGCAATATGCATTCAGAATATACAAAGAACTCTACATAACCCTTAATGCAACTAGAATAAACATCCCAATAGAAATTGGACAGAGGATATGAAACAAGCAAATGATACGTTTATACACTGCTGGTAGAGATGAAAAGTAATGAAATTACTTTGGAAGACAGTTTGCCAGTTTCTTAAAAAGTTAAACTTATACTAACCCCATGATGGTAATTTCACTCCTAAGAATTTCCTCAAGAGAAATGAAAATATATGTACTCACTAATACTGATAGACAAATGTTTACAGCACCTTTACTCATAAATGTCAAAAACTAAGAACAATCTAAATGTCCATCAACAGGGGAATGAATAACCAGTCATGGTATATTGATTGATACGATTTAATGCCATTTTTCTTATATTATTGTAGTAGAGTAAAACTAGTATTAATATCGTCTTAACTAGTGGTTCCAGAAATTCTGAAATGGAAGAAATATTCCTAAGTAAGGTGATATGTTAAGGGCTTGAGTGTCCAAAAAGCAAAAAGAGGTTATCTAAGTCACTCTGCATGCAAAGTTAGCCAACTGTGCTTACTTATTCATGGAAAAGAGAAGAGAAGTAAGGGGAGATTGGGGAGGGAAGTCAGGAAAGTGGTCATGAGCTGGGCACAACAGAGGATGACATTGTCAATGAGAAGTCTCCGGTGATGGGATGACCCACAGGACTTGAGAAAGTGAAATGTCAGACCTGCTAATGATCAGACAGTGAGGTACCTTTCTCTGTGACACAGACAAAGCCAGGGACAAAGCCAACTGTAAATAATGTTTCCCCCAAGGTCAACTGCAGCTCAAGATGACTAACAACTCCTTTTGAGTGATTGATACCTTGTTACAAGTGATTTTCCTCAGCCCTCTTTATTCCTGTCACTCCTGAACAAAGAGATACTCAGTTACTAAACTGTTCCCGCATCTTGGCAGCCCCAGAGCCATTCCCTGCTTCTTTTCATCCCTCCTTACAGTCATTCAAGCACAAGCCCAAACCCTATGAGAAGCAATGGTCCACTCTGCCCCTAACTAGGTTCCCCACAGTTTCTCTGGTGTGTGGACTCTCTTGTTGCAACAAGTTAATAAACCTAACTTTGTTTGGCTTCAGGTGCATTTCTGATGGTGTATCTGATGTGCTTTACTAGACTTTTTATAACAGAGCTGTCTAATATGTGGTTTTACGTGTCATGCAGTACAGTAAGTAACCCCTTTCCTGTGATGCTTCCTCCCTCTTAGTAATTCCTTAAAGCTTTGTGTGAGAGGGGTTCTTAGGGACTGAGTTTCACCCCAGGATCAACACAATATGCTATACAACAACACAGAGTAAGGATCCCAGAGGTCGTGATAACAGGGAATTGAAACTTCCCGGGATACCCACAGCCCTACAGCATGTGCTTCCGATTTCCATGGAGCATGTGATTGTGAAGTGGTGGTGCCAGACCAGTCTTATGTGAGGATATCCTGCTGCTCATCTCCCCAAATTCACTATCTTCATCCTTCTTTTAGCAGCCTCCCTGAGTTTCACTGGACCCGTGGCCAACCAGCTAGAGGCTACACAAGTCTCCCATGAACCTAAATGTGGCCCTATGCTTCTGTCTGGAAGATGGAAGCACAAGAAATTTGCTCAAGTTTCAGGTCCTTAAGGTGGAAGCTTGTTGCCCTTATTACCTCTTCTTTCTTCTGCCCCACGGGCTGCAACTTGCACCTGGTGTTGGTAAGTCAGCTTTGACTGAGTGGACAAAAGCAGCAACCTGGAGATGATGGAGGATCAATATGGAAGAAGTCTGGGCTCCCCCACGTCCTGGCGAAGCATCTGCACCTACCCACCCCTTGCTAGACACCTCCCTGGGTGCATTTTGTGTGTATGAGAGAGAGAAATAAACATTAATCTTTTCATGAATCCCTGACTTTGGGAGTCTCTTTGTTGGAGCAATGTATACTCTAATTGTTAAACAAATATAGATCTCAAAGGATTTGGAGACTTCAGCTCATAACCAGGCTTCATTACAGGCCTAAAGAAGTCAGGTAATTCGTGCAAAATTATGTGGCTCATGGGAGTGAAATCCCAGGCCTGCTGGGTCCAATTCCTGCACTCTTCACACTCCTTCTGCTCTGTCCCAGATCAGCACGTCTGCCCCCAGCCTGTGTCGGAGCAGTGTCCGGGAGTCATGACCTCCCTCAGCTCTCTCCCTCTCTCTTAAGCATGGTTGGACTCCTGCCCGCCCCTCCATCCTCCAACCAAAGTGTCAGCTCCGACATTCAGACATTTCTGTGATGTTTCCAGGCGGACACCTCAGCCCAGACTGCACTCTGGGACAGCAGTTCCTCAAGGATCACCTTGGCTTCTCCAGAAATGAAAGGGCAGGTTCCACTGAGATAGTCTCCCTTAAAAAAGTCACCCTTAAAAAGAAGCAGAAAATAGCACAAACTTTCAAATTGTAAACCTAGTTGTAAAAAAATAAAAAAGAAGCTCCCGAGCCCCCTCGATGGAACTCCGTGCCTCTGTTAATGTTTGTGAACGAGGCTTTGTCTCTGGGGGCAGGACGATCGAAGAAATGCCACGACAGAAGTCAAGTGGAAAATATAGGCTTTAATGGCCCAACAATAATCCCCTTTTCTGGCATTTGGAGCTGGACACTGACAAAGTGCTCTCTCTCTCTCCCTAGCTAATGGACAGAGAGCCACACTTGTCCCCTCCCAACCCACCTCCACTGCTGCAAAGAACTAAATCTCTGGTGGCTGGATCTGATTGTTTCCTTCTGGAGAATGCTACAGAATGTCAGACCAAGTGGTCATTTCTATCACTGTTTTTGTTTATTTGTTTGTTTTAAGTTGTGCAGTCTCTATGTTCCATGATCATCTCCCCCAGGATAGCGGAGTGTTATATGGGGTTATTATGAAAAACTTCTCTTTGAATGGTTAGATTTGGATCCAGTTTATAAGAAGTGAACTCCCTCAAGAAGCAAGGTGCTATGCTGTGCAAACCCACCTTTGGCATTTCATCCTCATATCCCCCTATGGGACGGCCTGGCAGGGTGCACCGAACTTGGGCTTGCATCTCAGAACACTCAGCTTTGAGCCCAAGCTTCTGCTAACTAATTCTGTAACCATAGATAAGGCAGTCAACCTTCTTAGCCTCAGCTTACATGTCAATAAAGTGGGTCTGACCCAAGATCATTTAGAGAATCAGAAGAGACACTAGTAATAGCAGACATTTACAGAGTGCTGCCTGTTTGCCAGGCACCATCCTGTTATTTAGAGGAAATCCTTCCTTCCTTCCTTCCTTGTAATAAATAACCAAGGAAGAAAGAAAAGAGAGAGAGAAAGAGTATCAGCTTTTCAATAAGGACGCAGGGAGGATCAGATCTGCCTGTGATCTGGGTCTGTAGTACATGTGTGCATGTGTGTGCATGTGTGTGTGTGTGTGCATGTGTGTGTGTGTGTGTGTGTGTGTGGTTTGAGGCCAGAGGAGGTGGGTGGAGTTTATGCTTGTGTCTCATTAGATTTCCAAGCACCTGCATAAAATTTATTCATTTCCCAGGAAGGATGGGTTTACTTATTTGCCTCCCAGACCAGACCACTAGCTCTCTGAAGGCAGAGGCTCTGTTTATTTATCTTTGCTATATTTACTCTCCCAGAGATATTTGCATTTAAAGGAAAGGAAGCCCTCAAAGACACACTAATTTCAAGAACAACTTCTAATAATGTCAATGTTTTTGCTTCTTAACATATACCTAAGGCTTGATCTATCCTGTAGACAATTTGCTAAAGTGTAACTATAAGATTGAGTGCTTGGAGCCATGCAAAGCAGGCCACTAGTGAGGCAAAAGAGCCATGAGTGAAGGATGAGGTAGGAATTTTAAGAATTAGAGACTTCAGACTTACACATGGGCATACTGACTGCTTGAAAAATGCTTAAACAGAATGCACATTCTGCTTCATAAGGTCAGCCCAAACCACCTTGAATGCAGCTTCTGCTCCCATCAGAGGGAAAATTGATGTGTGAGAGAGAATATACATCACCTGCCAGTGCTCAGTCCTGCTCGTCCAGTCACCACCTTTGAGAAAACCCATGAACAGCTCTTCCCTGCTCTGCAAGCCCAACTCTTTGCTGTGGCCAGCACAGACCCGCTTTCTTCTGCAGCCTTATTTTATGCTAATTCTTCACTGTGCCAGGCTGCTGAACTTCTGTTATTTCTCCAGACCCCGTGCTGGAGAGGACACACGTGGCCCTCTGAGCACAGTTACGCTTCTCCCCAGCCTTCACTTGGCCACTCCTACTTACCTGCAAAATCCAAGTTGTTCAAAGGTCAACTGTGTATGCACTGCATACAATAGCAACACTTCTTTCTTTGTTGACTGGAACCCTGAGCAGAATGGAAGTTCCTTGTGCGTGGGGCTCTCTTGATCATATTTATCCTCCTATCCTAGAGTGCCTGGCCTGGAATGGGTCCTCAATAATATTGACTGAATGATGAACAAATGACTAAAGGGATAAATTACTAGACGTTTTGCTGGCAGGTGCCCAGACTCCCCCACTTCTTTCTGACTCCTTTTCACTGTGATTCCCTGTCTGTGCAACTTCAAACTCTTGCTCCTGTGCACATAACCTCATTCCATGGCTCCTGTAAAAGTTGGAATGGTCCAACCCCTTTTCCTTCCTATCTATCCCACTTTCTTGGTGACTTTTTCCATCTTATTATTTTAAATATGATTTATGTGTTCATGACTCCAAGCTTGCATCCAGTCCAGAATGCTCCCCTCAACTCCAGACTCATGCTTAACTGCCTGTGTCAGATTTCCACAAAGGCACATCTCCCACCTGACGTGTATGAAACTGAACTGCTGGAATTCTCCCCATGGTCTCTCCCATGCCATAAATCACAGTTCTATGCCTCTAGGTCCACAGGCCCAAATCCCTTAAATTATTATTAACTCTTCTCTCTCAAACCCCATATTTGATCTATCAGCAAATCCTATTGGCTTTATATCGAAATGTGTCTACAAATTGACCTCTTCCTGCCACCTCCACTGCTACTCTCCTTGTCCCAGACATGGACATCTCTCACCCGGATCACTGCAGTTATGCCTACCTGGCCTCCCTGCAGAGCAACCTGAGGGATACTGATAAAATTTAAGTCAAATCGTGTCACTTCTCTGTTCCTCACCCTGCATTCAGAGTGGGAGCCACATCTTCATAAAGACCCCATGTCCCTGCATGACTCAGCCCTGCACACTACCTCATCACCTTCCTGACTTCACTCCCTACTCCCCCTTGTTCATCTGGTTCCAGCCACATGACCTTCCCACTGTGCTTCAACATGCCCAGCACATCCCTGCCTCAGGGCCTTTGCACTTGCTGTTGCCTCTACCCGGGATGCTCTTTTGTCAGATATCCACTTTGTTCAGGTCATTATTGCAATCTTACCTTCTCAGTGAAGCCGTCTAGTATGACCTCCTCCCTTACTTTCTGTTACTCCTCCCTGGTTCTGTTTATATCCATTTTTGTGATAGTTTTACTGATTCATCACCTAATTATCTGTCCCCAGCACCCATCTTGCCAATCTAAAGCCCCTTGAAGACAGATACTATATCTCTGTCCTTCGATCCGTGGTGTGTCCCAGTGCTGGAATAGCGCTTCACACACCATAGCGCTGAACACGTTGCTCTATGGGAACACGTCTGAGCCTCCTGCCCCACTCATGTCATGGTGGGAGTAAGAGCACATGCTCTCCAATCAGACAAAGGTAGGTTCAGACATTAACTCTCCAAGAGTTAATGACCTTGAGCCAAGGATTTAATCTCTGCCATGGAAACTCTGATTTATAAAGCTGTAATTACTGTTCATATCTTATCAGAGCTTCTGAAGACCAAGACACAAAACATGGAGACAAGATGTTCCCCCCATATCACTATGTGCGTCCCATGTGAACTATGGTGTAGGTGCTGCCGGAGGATCCAGGATAATTTTTAAAGTCTCAAATATTGACAGGCCTGGTTACTTAGTCTCATCTCTGAAATTAGCTGTTAAGTGTGAAAGAAGCTAGCTTGCTGGTTTTGCAGCATGAGGTATGAAATGTTACCTTATTATGTCAATCAATACATAGTTTTAGAAGACACATTAACAACATTTAAATAGAAATTTGGGGTAATTAATGGATAAGTGAGAGATAGCAGATGGAAAAAAGTTTCCATTTCCATTTCCTTAAGGTGTTTTGAGTTTCCTTTTCCAAAAATCCTTTCTCATAAATAGTCCTCCTTAATGTTTAACATTTAGAGTTTCTTCTTGACCCTCCCATGCATTTATTTTTATTTAATGTATAAATTCAATAAATTATAAGTAATTAAAAATATAGCATTAAGGGAGCATCACTGACCTCTCATTTGCTTATTTACCCCCTTTCTTCATTGAACAAATGTCTATTGAACACCTAATACACACAAGACTCTGCTGGGCTCTTAGGGTAATGCAGAAGTGAATAAAACATTCTACTTTCATAAAACTTACAATTTAAAAAGGGACAGAGATTAAGATCTGCACACAAACTTCAGCAATCTAATATTAAAATTGATCCAGAGAGATACAAAGGTACCAAATGACAGTTGAGGAAAGGGGAGCGACTGCTTCCATGTGAACCATCCAGTCACACTTAATCTTAGCCCCTTCTGTGCCAGCACCATGTTCAGTTCGATGGAACAAGATGGAAAAACCAGAAGTTAACAAATGGAAGACCTCAGGCTGCTACTCCTGTCCTGGCTATTCTCTCTGCTCTTGCTCAGGTCAACCCACCTCTGACCCGACACATCCAGAGCCTTTTCCACTTCTCCTCTGTGTGGCCGCTCTGACATGGGGCTGTCTTTCCTCCTTTCTCCTGGTCCAATCCCATCTCCTTCTCAGTCCTACGGCTTCTCCACTGACTCACCCTCCTGTGATCATGCCTGCAGGTAGGGGGTCCTTCTTTGCCTCTCAGAAGGGACAAATATCCAAGGTTCACAAAACACTGCCTTTCCCATATGACCGTTTGATGACAGAAATAACATCAATAGTATTTTTACTACACTGCATATAATAAAACCAGACTAAGGGCATTGAATGTGGTATAAATGGCTCCTTTATGACAAAAAGACATGATATAAATCTAGCACCACTTCACAGCTAAGACTGGGAGTATGCATGGGGGAGGGGACTTTAAGGATGCTCTGTCAAGGGGAGCAGAACATCCAATTTTGTAGAGAGTGTTGACTTGGGTGTACTTTCCTTAGATGTAGATTTTAACATCTTACCAAGGCTCCTAGGAGATAGTGTGAACTTGTGATCCTGGATGCATAGAAAACACAATGTCTTATGCTGAGCAAGGCTGAAATGTTCACGTTGGCATGGCAGGTGGTAAAAGAAAGAATGGAAAGTCTCAGGGAAATGGGCATACTAGAATTGACTTACCATGTCCATATTGGGGAAGACTCACCAGGTTATTCATGGGAAGGCTCAGAGGACAAACCTTTTGCCAAGAAAATAAGGAATGCTCTGTTGAGAGGTCACCAGTGACACAAAATCTGGTGGATCTTCTCTGCAGGATTGGGATGACATAGGAGAGGCTTTTAAAAAATATGGCTTGCAGATAGCAATAGGGATGAATGATCCTAAAACAATAAAGATCAGGTAGCAGCACTGAACTTCCCCAAACTGGCAGTTGCTACTGCTACAACTATCAGGCAAGGGGACCTGACATACAGAGGATCATGGAGATGGTTCATAGAATATGGCATCCTTAGGGGCAAAACATATGGGCTGCAGACAAGGGTAATACTCAACTTGTATGAGCAGAAGAAAATCAGGGATGAATGGCCACCAAAGTGGTAGCTGAAGGTGAGTAGTTTGTCCCACTAACTTTCCTTTTCTAAGTTTCCCTTTAGGAAGAGAAGCCCACCAGAATCCCGCAGAACCTAACCTGCCCATGGATGTGGAAAAACAGATCTGAGCAGAGAAAGGTGTGGACTGTGGCAGATGTATAGATGTGCTGCCCAAATCCTCTTCCTGGAAAGGACTTGTTGCCAGGTGCAGCGAGTGTGGTCAGCATATGGCCTCTCATAGCCTGTTCCTTCAGAGTTTGACTGAGCTGCCTCACCTAATATCATGCCTTTCCTAGGGCAGCTAGTGACTGGGTGAGATGGCAAAAATCCCACCCTCACTAGTTCTTGTGGCTCCTCTGTAGCATTCCTACACCTTTTTAAGTATCCCTCTTCCTAAATCCTGCTTGCATTATCCTAATTTGAGGGTGGCTTAACTCTGATTGGTACCGTAATCACCAAAACTGGTATACCTGTGGAGACACCTACCTACACACAGGTGATCTGGAGGAGACACATTGTAAGCTTCTGCTTTGTGTAGTAGGTCAGTGCAAAAGCCAGGAAAACCCTGGTTACAAATAGAAACACAGGCCTATACTATGTATCCTACTCTAAGTTTTCTGGAAGATTTTTCTTGTGTTCTCATCAGCTCATACATGGTGCATTTTGTTTTCATTCCAAGCATCTGACTGCCTGTCTTCGATATCACCCATTGAATGTGGCACCGACTGGCCACCATCAATCAGCCTGGAGTCAGTTTCTTTTCAACACTGCAGATCTTGCCAGGCTCAAGAAAGCATTTGTTCTCTGGGGGCTTCCAAAAATATTGACAGTTTTTGGAAGAGATTCAACACTAATTTGGGGGACTTTCTCTTTTTCTTTTCCATGGTGACAGCTTTCCTGACAGCATGAGGCTAAGCATTTCTGCTGTTTAAATGATGATTTCTTTTTTTTTTTAAGAGGATGATGATCTCATCTCTATAGCTCTGTCTGGAAAGGCATGAGTCGCAGAAGCATCTCACATACCAGGCTGCATAAGGAGCTATCGAGAGGATGATGGCTCATCAGACTGCTACACAACTGTGGTCTTGGGGTCAGGCTCTTTCTGCGTGTCCATGGCACCTGCATTCTTGCATATGGGGCACCTTTGCTTCTAAATGTGGCACGGCTGGCGTTTTGTTTTTCAGCAGGCCATTGGAAGCTCTGCTCTGTACAACTGATATTTGCAGCAGATGCATTCTTCTCAAGGTACACGAGACAGGCCATTCCTCAAGCGTGTCCTTTACTGCACTACCTTTGCTGTTCCCTCCATCTGGAATGTCTGCTCCTTCATTTCCACATGTGCGATGTCCACCAATCTTACAACTGCCATTGGCTGCGTGGAGTCTTCCCCCAATCTCTCATGTTGGATTTAATGCTTTTCTTATCTGCACGTCCATAACATTGTAACCCTATGATATCTTAGAAATAATACTTGTGTAGCATTTCAGTTTTCAAAGAACTTCACACATGTATTATTTAATCCTTACACTGTATTAGCCCATTAGTTTCTTGCAATGCTTGTTTGCTGTGCTAGTTACCAGTACTAACCACTCAGTATTCCCAGCTCTCTTGGCACCTAACAGTGTCACACATCCCCGTTTCTGTGAATTTAGGTGCAGCCACATGACTTGCTTTAGCCAAAAACATAGAGCAGATATGTCATTTCTGGGCTATAGCTTTAAGAGCCATGGTGAAATTTGTCTTATTCTCTTTTTCTCCTCATAATGACCAGTGATATTTGAGATTGTGCTCTGACAGCCTGGATTCTCTGCTAGGTGCTGGATATACAGACGGGTAAGAGTTGATCCAGCCTGGAGGTGCTCATGGGCCAGCCCAGAATTACTAGCACTATGTCATTACATCACTGGTGCAAGTGCATAGAATGCTATGATAAAATTAAATAATTACTATTACATATTGGAAATAGTTTCAAAATATTGTAGGTGTATGGGAGAAAAACCTTAAATGTGCCTGGAACGATTCATGGAAATAGTTGCATTTGAACTGATACTTGAAGGATGAGTACGTGTTAACCAGGCCAAAAAAGTAGGCGTGGGTTATTTCAGACAGAAGGAAGACAATGTGGAAAAGAACTTGTAATGACAGGAGAGATAGAGTGAATGAATGGCCTGCCAAAGAGGTTATGATGAAGGTTAGCACCCTAGTACCTTTGTAAATACTGATCTTTATTATTATATGGCACAAAGTAGGTACTGAGTATAGCAATTCTTCCATGCCCCTCTTCCCACGTTAAACTCTGTATTGTTTCTGAGGTCAGGGATGAGGACTATTTCATATTCTCTAAGTAAATTTTGTACGAAGATACCTGGCTCTCTTTTCCCCAATATCTGCCTCTTGCTCAGGAAAAGATGGCTTTGCAAGTCAATGCCCTGATTCAAAATTGTCAATGGTTTTCCACAACCTTCAGGGGAAAGTTCAAACTCCCAGAGGAAGACATTCAAGGTCACTCACAGTCTGTCCCCAAGCTATCTTTCCAGGACCAATTGTTCTCTACTCATGTTCATACAAAAACACATTCTGAATATTACATTCAATTCTCTGAGCCTTTATCTGTCATTCTCTCACCATGAAGGCCCTAGTCTACCAGTCAAAATCATGCCATCTTTCAAAGTCTAACAAATACCATTTCCTGGATGAAGTCAAATTCTTCCCTGATCCCCTGGACCTTTTCTCCCACAGCAGAAAAACAAGAGAAAAGAGCAAAGCCTACAAGAGCTGTGGGATTATGTGAAGAAACCTAATGTGAGGGTCATAGGGTTACAAGAAGGGGAAGAAGACAACACTCAAGGGTTGGACAAGCTGTTTGAAGATATAGTAGAGGACAATTTCCCAGGCCTTGCTCAAAATCTCGATATACAAGTTCAAGAAGCCCAGAGGACCCCTGGGAGATTCAATGCAAACAGGAAGACGTCACGTCATGCAGTCATCAGACTGACCAAAGTATCAACTAAAGAGGCCCTTCTAAGAGCTGTAAGACAAAAGAAGCAAGTGACATACAAGGGAAAGCCAATTCGAATAACATCAGACTTCTCTAATGAGACTTTACAAGCAAGGAGAGACTGGGGCCCCATTCTCACTCTTTTGAAACAAAACAATGCCCAGCCTAGAATATTATTCCCTGTCTTCTCTGTTGTCCTCTCATTGTTTTTAAGAGGGTTTCCCCCTTTTAATTTTTGGTAGTTTTAGTATAATGTGTTTAATTTTCTTTTTATTTTTTCAGCTTGGGATTTGTAGAACTTCTTGCATCCTCAGTTTGATGTCTTTTGTCAGCTTGGGTAAATTCCCAACCATTATCTCTTTAAAATATTGCTTCTGCCCCATTCTTGAATTTCTATCCTGAATGGGCTCCATTACCTTTTCTTCTGGGATCACCTGTATTTTCTCTCTTCTCCCCTCATTCTAGTTCTTCAGTTTACACATTCTCCTGTTGGCTTGGTTTAACCTACTGTTAAAGAAATCCATTGGGATTTTCATTTCAGTAATTGCATTTTTCAGTTCTAAACTTTTAATGTTTTGATAGTTTCTGATTGATTGCCAAAATTCTCAGTCCTTTCTTTTATCTTCTAGAATATATAATGCATATTTATTTCATATTGTGAATTTGATAACTCCATTATTGATATCATCTATGGATCTGCTTCCATTGCCTGTTATGTTTCCCACCTCTATCAGCTTGTTTCCTTGTGTATCTGGTTACTTTTTATTGAGTTATATATATTGTATATAAAAAATGAGGCAAAGTGGATAATAGATGACTATTATAGATTACATGACTGTAATCCTTAATAGAGAGGACATATATGAGAGGAGTCACATGATTGTTCCAGTTTTTGCCTAGTTCAACTTTTCAGAATATGGCAGAGGGAGGTGAAACCCAAACAGAGCAAAGGGGTCCTGGTGAGCTGAAGACACAGATTAGAGGAGCTGCTGGGGAGGCTGGAGTTTGTGGGGATGGATGCCAGAGAGAAGGAAACGAGTTCCAGAGATATGCTCAGGATACACTTAAGTCTCTGGCCAAACATTAATCTGTGCATGTATAGAATAAGACTCTGCTGAACCTGCAGAAAACAACCACAGAAGGGCTGTCAGCTAAATGGAGATTCCAGAGGCTACACAGTGCTGGGGACACAGGACTTCCAGCCAGCCAGAGAGACCTTGGGAATCACAAGGTCACTCAGTCGACATTCCAAAAGCCCTTTTTGAACTGAAGTAGCAAATGCAGTTATTTTATGCTTATCTTACCATTGTATGCTGGGGCCTGGGAGGAAGTTAACTTGCCTCTTCAGCTCATAGGTCTTCAGTTTGAGAAGAACCATAAACCATATTTAAGGAAACACACCCAGTGAGCTTTGTCTGTAACTAATTTAGATGATGAGATCCTGAATGTCAAGCTGAGTCTGTAATAATGTGGGATTTGGGGGGGAGGGTCTTGGGAGGCAATGACTGTACTTTGCATGTGGAGAAGCAACTTATGACCAGAATATAGACTATTGTAAAGACAACCACAAATTCTCTGGCACTGCTCCATTGAGAGGTGGGATCTACACCCCATCCCCTTGACCCTGGAGATCAGCTCCTAGGCAAGCAGGTTCGGGCAGGACCTATCTTCTATCTGTCTTGAGGAGCTTGGATTCAAGGAGGTCCCCTCTCTGCTTGGCATTTTCCCTTCCACACAGTCTCTCCTCAGTGCTCACATTCCTTTCTGCAGTAATCTAGGGGCAGGCCAGCAAATGTGGTGGCCAAGCAGAAAGCAGAACCCCTTTGAGGAATAAGTTTCCCCTTTTGGCTGCCTTGCACCAGTTTTTATGAGCAAGTCTCTTGGCTCTTTTCTCCCTTGGCTTTGAGGATGGAAAACTTCTACACATTCTCTAGCCCCTAGCTGATAGGCATGGGTAGGGAGGGGATGGAGGAGCATAACTTTTCTGTATCAGTCCTGTGTTTCCTGAACAAGTCCTCCCCTGTCATCTCCAGACCCCACTCATATGGGCCGCAGGGTACTGCAGAAGATGGAGTGTAGAAGGTGTAGTGGTAGGAACTGTTCTGCTAAAATGACACTTCTCAGGAAACACCAAGGAAGTGGCCAGTTAGAATGGGAACTCTCTAGAGTCTTCTATTTTCAGTTGTGTCATTAGTTTTACATTCTAGGGGGAAAATTGAGGTCCCATTCAATCCCTAACAATATATTGTTAGGGGTTGAATGGGACTTCAATTTATATATATATATATAATTTTGTCTGTATCCATTAGTTAGAGATTTTGTCTGTATCCATTAGTTACCAATTGATTTTTAAAATTACTACAATATAGATTAAGACTATACCAAACCTTGCATCCTGCCTTCTAAGCCTAACATTTTAAGAGAACTATTTTCCATGACTTATCAAATTCTTTCTAAAAATAATTTTGACATCTATAATTTACTTAGTCATTTCTCCATTGGATATTAGATGCTTTAGAAAATTCCAGCATTATAAATAAGGCTGTGATGGACATCTCTGAGCATAAGACATTTTTATGAGATTCTGGTTATTTCCTAAGATTAGATGATCAGACTCTGAACTTTGAAGTCTCAAGACATAAACATATTTAATATTCCTGCTACACCTTTAAAGTGTTCTTTCCCCAAAAATGTACCCACTTACATTGCAGCCAGAACCAGTTCTGAGAAGCCCAGCTATGAAGGATTTTGAAGGGGAAATCAAAGGCGATGGGGTTTTCCCTGTCCATAGAGAATGACATCATCTCTCGGTGTCCCTGCCAAAAGCAATTCTCTTTTGGGTGGACTGTGAAGCGTGACTGCTGTTTAAGCCAACGAAAGGCTGTCTAAAAATGGGATTTTACAATTTTTTTTCCTAGTGAGTGGGAGCCAGTTGGCTCTAGATCTAAGCTTAGACAGAGGAAAGTTTGAACTGAGCTATAATTTTTTTTAAATGGGAGATTCACAGGAGGATTTTCTTTTTACATCTAAAACCTTCTGCAATAGAACTGGGATGAATTTAGCACTTAAAGTTGGCTTCCAAACTGGTTCAGATCCTGACTCACTAGCTGGATGATCTTGAATGCCATGTGTAACCTCTGTAACCAAGTTTCCTTCACTGTACAATGAGGTTAACAGCACTCATTGCCAAAGGATTAGAAATATCTCCTGCTCAGTCTTCTCCCCTGAATACCAGACTCTCTGCCTACACAACACCTCTTTTTGGAGATCCAATAGGCATTTAAAACTCGGTATGCCCAAGACTGAACTCCTCAAATCCCACTGCCCCAGACGACGATTCCAGATCTCTGTAAACATTGACTCATCCTTCCAGGTTCTTAAACACTTCAGTGCCACCCTTGACTCCTATCTCTCTCTCAAAAAATGTGCACACTCCATCTGCAAATCCTGATGTGTCTCTGCTCAAAATATATCCAGAATCCAGTCACTGCTCCCAGCCTTCCCTGCCACCCCGAAATCCAAGCCAGCATCCTCTCTGGATTGCTGCCACTGCTCTAACAGATCCCTGGCTTTTTCCCCTGGCCTGCTGGCATGGCCTTGGAAACAAAGTCTTACACATTACTCCCAACCTTTCAGTCCTTCAGTGCCCCTCTCTACTGACCCTGCTCCACTTGGAATCAAAGCAAAGTGCTGAGCATGACCTGCGAGGCCATACAATCTGGCTCCATCAACTGTCTAACCACGTCTCCCTTCTGCAGCCACATGGCCACCTGGTCATCCTTTCAAGGAACTTGGCTCCTTCCCACCACAGGGCATTTGCACGTATTCCTTAATCTACTTGAAGCCCTTTTCCCCAAAAAGTCCATGCTGGCTCTGACAACTCACCGAGTTCTCTGCTTAAATGCCTCCTTCTAAGGAAGGCCCTCCCTAATCACATAATTTATCACTGCAGCACCCATGAGACTCCTTCTCCCTCCTCTGCTTCTTTTTCTTTATGCCTCGCCCACCATGGTTTGTTCATTTGTTTCTGTGCCCTAAAATGTAAACTCCATCAGAACATAGACCTTCATTCTTTTTGTCCATTGCTGTATCCTCAGCCTGCAACATAACAAGTGCTCAACTAATATTTGCTTGAACAAAATAAATGGCACATGGTAAGTGCTCAATAAATAAAAATAAGATTATTATCAGTTTAACAATATTATATTAGCTTTACTTAACCAAAAATGTCGTGAAAAGGATGTGCTGATAAGGTTACCTTTCTGGTTTATTGTGCATTAAATCATTGATGAGAGAATGCATTTTAAATCATATTTTAAAAAATAACTCTTCATTAAAAAGAAAAATAGATTAAAATGACTCACCTTGCTTACTTAACAACAAAGCTCATGAGATGGGCTTCACTAAGTCTCATGAAGAAAATTGGAGGTGTCTCTGCAGGACAGAAAACACCAGCTCTGCTTTTCTCCTCTCTCAGGCTCCTAACAAAATCTCAAGAGGGATAGGAGACTCAGGAAGACAGGCCAAGTGAGTCCTGCTCACTCAACTCTTCTAAGAAGTCAGATTTCCTCCTTTAGGAGAAAGTATGAAGAAAAACAGAACTTGACTCCCATTCACACAAAGATCTAAAAGGCAGCTCATAGATCTAAATATAAAAGGTAAGACAGAAAAGCTTCTAGAACAGTGCCACCTTGTGCATACCTTCCCAAGGGGTAGTCCAATTGGCCTGAGCATGCCATTCATGGAGGCACATTTTAACGGTTAAGGAGATAACTGTCTTAAACCGCAAGTCTTCCCACCTGTGCTGTGATGGCTGCGCTCCTCTCTGCCCACGTGCTGCGGCCTGTGGTGGGGTCCAGGCCAGCCTTCAGTCCTGGCTATTTGCTGTGTGTGACCCCAGAGCACTGACCCCACCTCTCTGCCCAGTTTATCTATAAAATGGAGACATCAGGGTCTCCTGGAATCACTCCACAGGTCAGAGTTGAGGTCGGAATGCCACTGGCTCCATGTCTCCTGAATAGCTGGGCCTCAGGAGGTCATTAATCACCTTCCCCTCTCAGGGGTGATCATAGGCACTGTGGCCACCCAAGGCCACCCTAGTCCTCAGTGCTGCCAGAGTGCTGCCTGGTGGAGCTACACATCAACGATCTGCAAAACAAGAACTAACTCCATTCATCTCTGCAAATCCCGTCTCCTAGAGGAGGCCCAACTGGGAAAGGGCCGCGACCTGCATCCAGACTCTGGGACTGGCTTGTGGTGGCTCCTTGAGGGATGTGAACAGATCACGGGACCGTCCCCCCCACCTGGCTGCCTGGACCCAGACTCCAGGCCTGCCACACAGACCCAGACCTGTCCCCAACCTCACTCAGGGGGCTTACTATGTGGGAATCAGGGGAGCAGGAGATTCACTCCATAGACTGAGGGAAGTAAAAGCTGAGGCACCCACCCTGATTCAGATATTTAAGACAGTTATCTCGTTCACCGTTAAAATGTGCCCCCATGAATGGCATGCTCAGGCCGATTGGATTAACCCCTTGGGAAGGTATGCACAAGGTGGCACTGTTCTAGAAGCTTTTCTGTCTTACCTTTTATATTTAGATCTATGAGCTGCCTTTTAGATCTTTGTGTGAATAGGAGTCAAGTTCTGTTCTTCTTCATACAGATACACACTTGACTCAGCACGTTTATTGTCCATACTTTCTCTCTCCCTGTTGCTTTCTAGTCCCTTCTTTGTTATGGAGTGTTTACATAGGGTGGTCTTGCTTCTGAACTCTATTCAGTTCCTAAACGACACTGGTTTAACTACTAAATACTTAACATACATTATTCTATCGTCACAATATCTGAGCAATAATTGCCGTGACCATCATCACCATCATCATCATCATCGACATGATCATCACAGCTGACAGTTACTGAGTGTTTACTAGGTGCCAGCACCGACCCTACGAGATGGGCACTATGATAAACCTCATTTTACAGATGAGGAAACCGAGCTTGAAGGTGGTGAGTAGCATTCCCAAGACCATGTAGCTAGTAAATGGCTGCACGAGGACCAGGCCCACTTCTGTGGAAGCCCAGTCCACCAGGGCTTTCTACTTTTCCCTAGTGGCCCCCTCTGCCATAGCCTTTCCACCAAACATGTGCCCGTCTTTGATCCAGTCAAGGCCATTTCCAGGCTGTGGGACAGACAGACCGCAGATTGAATTTGCTCTGTTTTGTAAACAGCTGGATTAGTAATTTTCATCTTGATGGGATTTCTAACCCTTGTGAAATGTTTAAACATCTGAGATTGGCTGCTTTGGGAATCACAGAAGTTTATGCTGGGGAGCAGGAGGAATTCACAATCCAGGCAGATCGTGAACACAATAGAGCTCCCCGTGGTCTTACTTGGAGGAAGTTCCACTTGGAGACTGCCCCTGGGCTCCTCTTTATCTGACCTCACCACCAGCCCGTCTCCCATTGGTGTGGGGGTCCCGGGGGTCTGTGGGTGCAGGCGATAGTGCAACCCAGGGGAGCAGAATGATTGGAAGGACACAGGCAGGTGAGGAGGACTTCGCCTTTTCTGACCCTGGGATTCTGCTGATGGCTAGTGCAGACCTGCCTGCGTTTCTGCTGAGTGCCCATTCTTGTCTGAAGTCAGCAGTCCAGGGGGTGCTAACTGCATTCGGGTAACACTTCAGAAGGTAATTTCACGCCCTGCCTCAGTGCTGATGAGGCACTATTAATTTGGGGACACTTTAACACCACTTCACTGTGCCAGCTTAGCAACCTGGCTAATTAAGAAAAAAAAAAAAAAGAGTAAAGAGTTGATTTAAAGAGATATTGCAGTAAAAAAAATAATAGTCACTGCAAATATTTTGAAACAAGGAAGGAGTTTGAGATTCTATATATGTCAGTGTAGATAAAGATAGGATCTTGTTGATACATATATATGGAAGTTTGTATGTTTTTCTTATAAATCAGTAATGTGTAGTATAAAAGAAACATATATAGTGGTAAGCACATGGATTTGAAATAAGATAGATCTGAGTTTAATCCAGACTCTATTCTTACTAAAACAACATAACAAAGTTATTCCATCTCAATGATTCCCAAGTATCTCATCTATAAAATGGGGATAATGGTCCCAACATCACAGGGTTTTCTGGGGATTGGATGCTGTGTATGATGTACTTAGCACTGTGTTGGCCCATAGTAGGCACTTTATAAATGGTTCATAAATGGGAATCCAGTGTGAGAACTTCACAGACTGGAAAAGCATTCCTGAAGCAGATTCTGGGAATCAAGAGTCATTTGTTCATAAAACCCCCTCATTATGTTCCTGTTCAAAGACTTGGTGGAACTGGAGACAAGAGGCCTACTGGGCCCAGCTGATGGGAGCCATCCAGTCTGGGCTCACCTGGGCATTGTGGACCCAGCACAGGGTCAGCAAAGCTGGGCAATGGGGAAGTCAGGCCTTTGAGTCCAGAATGCAAAGCCTCCGGAGGTTTCAGAACAGGGCAGTGACATGAAGGATAGAAACTCTGAGGCTAGTGTGGAGAAGTCATGCAAGTTGCCTGCTCCTGGCCAGGCTGAGGGCCAGGGCTCTGGGAAACCACTCATGGCTAATGCACAGGCCCCACTTCCAGGGGAGATAGAGAGAAAATGAAGTGGAATAATTCACATGAGGACTCACAGAGATGAAGACCTAGACCAGAATATCTTAGTGAAGAAAAGGATGAGGCATATTATCAGAATTTATGGTGTTCAGATGTGTGGGAGGAAATAAGCCCACAACACTTAGTTCAGAATCAAGGAGAGAGAAGCGAGGAGTGTGAGATTAATGGATGTTTGTCCACATGGAAGGAGACACCAGGAGTAGGCAATACGTGTTCCCTCCCACAAAGAGTTTGATAGTAATTTGAAAATAGAACATGACAACTTAGTTGATGTTTGACATGATACGTTTGCTTATGGAATGCTATTGGCTTCCAGGTTCTCTACAGTGTCTCATGATCAAGTAAAAATAGCTATCTTTCAAAGGTCAAAAGGGAATCTTATTGCCTAAAATTATCACTGCTTTGATTAATTTTAGGATGCGTTGCACAATTTATTTTTGTAGCCAACTCTGCTGGTTATCTATGCGTTCTCCTGTTCTTCCTTGCTAATAGAATCCTGATTTTCTTTGGTACAAAATAGTGCACAGTTAAACATACTGTATCTCCGGCCTCCTTTGCAGCAAGTAGTAGTCATGTATCCTAGCCTTGGCCAATGAGATGAAAGTGGAGCCCCAGTGCAAGGTCTGGTGTGTGGTGAGCAGGCCCCATCATAACATCACTCTTTTCTGATTTTTCTTGCTTTCCTTCTACCTTTCTGGAATGTTGAAGGGTTGCTTGAAGGTGCAGTGCTGGCTTGTAACCAGGAAGGTGAAAATTGATGCCAAGGAAGATGGGATTGAAAGAGCCAGTGTTTTTGAACTAGCACACTGGCCCTGGATTGCTTAACCCTAGAATCTATAGGCCTCTTGTGTATTAGGCCATTGTGTGTTGGGTTTCCTGTTACTTGTACCCAAATGCTTTCCCAGTTGGTGTAATTTTGAAATTTTAGACACATTAAATGAAAGCATGGACTTTTACTGTCTAACTTATGGAACATACATTAAGAAAGGATGGCAAGCCATTAACTGATCCATGGGGCTGAAGAGAGGCAGAGATGAAATGCTACTGATCAAATGTTCTGCTTGGATAGACAGAGGCAATAGTAATTTTCATAACCACAGGTTGGGATACAGAGTCTGACAAATGATCTGACTGGGAAACAGGATATTTGAAACTTCATGGATCCTTTCATCCTGAAGGATCGATGCCTGAGAACACACTATAGCTTCTGAAGGAAGCATCATGGGATAAGCCAGAATATGAATTTGAGAACCAGAAAGATAATGATTCAAATCCCAGTTCTGCCACTTACTGCCATGCACTTGAGTAAATTGCTTAATCACCCTGAGACTCAGTTTCCTTCTCTCTAAAATGAGACCCTAAAGTCTATCTGGCAGGGGTAAAAAAAAAAATCCATATTCTGGTCCATGTAAAGTCACCCCCTGAAGCTGGCAGACCACACTTGCACAGCCAGATGTGGCAGCCCTGCCCGAGAACGTGGCCAGCCAAGATATGATCATTTGCTGTGGGCATTAACTTATTCTCACAACACCTGTATGCAATAGATGTGTTTATCTTTGCTCTGGAAACAAGGAAACCAAGGTCGGAGAAGTCAGCATGTAGCCTGAGGCCATACTGCTGGAACAGACAGTGTAGAAATCTCTCATTCTGCTTCAATTTGGTTCCATACGCACTCACGCTATCTGCGAGAATTGGTAGAGATTGCTCACCTTTGTTTTGTGATAGGACTCTGGTTTTGTCTGGGAAGATTGTCGTGCAGAACAAGGACTCCATTTCCTAGCCTGTCCTGGAGCTCAGAGGTACCCTATCTCTAAGTCTGGGCCAATGAGAAGTAAGTAGAAGTATGTAGGAACTCCAAAAAAGTTTCTTGAAGACAGCTAACACATACTCTTTTTTCCTTTGTCTGGTTGGATCATGACTGTGATGGTTGGCACTCCAGCAGCCATATCAAGCCTTGAGGTGACATCCAATAGAGAAACCATGTGCTTGAATAGAGAAGAGGTTAAAATGCTATTCCCTAATGACACCATGAACTCTCCATACTAGCCCTGGATTCCCTACCTTTGGACACCTGTTCGATGAAGGAGAAATAAATGTCATTCTTATTTTATACATTTATTTTACTTTCTATTTATTTTACGTTCTGTTATATGTAGCTAAATGAATACTAATTTAGATAACATAAATCCTGTTATACCTCATGTGCCTATTGGTGCTATTGGTTTATAAGCTTAGTCTGAGGTCATGGGCTCCACACTTGGAGCTCTGGTCAAGTGTAAGGGGTAGCTGGAGAGTGGCCCATGTGCCAGGTCTGCCGTGAGGACCAGGTGTGTCTCCATACTCTCAAGGTGTTCCTCTCTCTGGGACAGGCAATTGAGGCACACAGGAAAGAGCCCGGGCTTGGAGTAAAGTCCAAATGCAACTGCTAGCCAACCTCATGTTCACTTCATGCTCCATGCTAGTGTCCCAGCCTCCCTGAGCCTTAGGCCGCCATCGGTAAAGCAGAGGTCATATAATCATTTCTCCCTTGTTAGTGCAGTTGTGAAGACCAAACAGATGCTGAGTGTGAAAGGACCTAGCACAGTTTCACACCCTAATAGGTGCCTGGTCAACATTTGTTGGCTGCAACATTGCTGAATCCAAATCTAGAGAGAAACCCATAGATTTTTTTCAACTTTTTTGGTTCTCTCAGTTCCTTTCCTCTATGGTCTTACCTAAATGTTTAGAGTAGTGGGTTAGTGCCCACCACCTTGGGTTGCGGTTAGAGGTCTCCCAGGACGTGGCCTCCCAGGACAGGGCCAGGGGCTGAGTGTCTTTGTGTGCCCAGTGCCTGCCATGTCACCTGGTGCTCAGAGGCTCTCAGCACCATTTGCTGATTCCAGGGCTTGGATTTTCTGTACCCGGATGGGAAGGGAAGACTGTGGTGAGTGCCAGTCACATTTTACCTGACACCTCGCATGGCTAGTGGAGTTATATTTAGCTCTTAAAATAACCACAACCCAGAGCAAAGGCCACCTGACCGGAGACCACAATTGATGTGCACTTAGAGAGGAGTAGAGAGGAATGGCCCTGGGTGCCACAGGGACCTGGTTCAGTTTCCAGCCCTATTTTCATTAATCCTCTGTGCTCTCATCTGCAACATGACATAGGGGACAGGTAGTTACTGAGGTGATTAAATGAGAGCCGGGCACTGAGAACACAGACGCAGGAACCTGACCCTACTCTACTCTCAAGGAGCTGTCAGTCCATACGGGAGACAGACTCACAGAAGCTGCCATGACCATGGCAAGACGTCAGAGGGGTGAGTGCAGGGCGGGCGGGTGTGAAGTGGTCTTGGGAAAGGGCTGCTGTGCCTCACGCACCACGCTGCACCCTTCCGTCCAGGTCCCTGGCACAGAGACTGTGTTCAACAACCATCCACTAAAATATAAAAACAGAAGCACGAAAGCTGCAGAGACTGAACTCCATTATTAGATCCACAGCTGAGTGGAGAGGGCAGTATGACTCCTGGAGTTTCAGGATGTGTGAAATTACACGTGCTTTTGGTGGGGACGTGGCAAGAGACCAAGGCCAAGGGACATATGACTAATCTTTTCTCAATGCAATCAACAAGTACTTCCCACTTGCTCCCTCTGAACCGAGCACTGTGCTAAGCTCTGGGGAGGCTGAGGTGACCTGAGTCCTGCCCCTGCCTTTGAGTAGCTGTGATCAAGGAAGATACAGATGTCTAGAGCAATAATTGCACTCTGAGGCAATTAGGGTTGAACTTACAGGTAACATATTTTTCAAAATATAATGTAGGAAAATGATATTTCAGAAAATTATTGTACCACTTCTGGGTGTAAGGGGCAGTTTGAAAGATGTAGTTTGGGTACTGAAATCTAAGAAATCTGAAGTTATTCTAATGGTTTTGAGTAGAACCTGATAGGAATGGGGGCTATAGCCAAGGACTCTGAGTCTGTAGTTGCCAGAGCCGTGCACATGCAGGACAGGGGCTCGTAAGGTCTATAGGGAAGGGGGAAAGAACCGACTTGTAGGCTTGCTCATGGGACAATGAGAAGGGGTGACCAGTGGGTGGGACTTGGAAGATAAGCTCTTCCTTCCTGTCTCTATGAACTCACAGAAATCTCTATCTTCTCCCTGCTGAGCAAAGTAGTTCAACATGCATTTGGAAGAAGGACGTGGAAATGAAAACAGAAAGAAAAAATAGACAAACTTCTGGTTTCCTGCAGGTGCAAAAGCTTTGCTTGCTTTTATGTAAGACTGACAAATGATTAAGGTAATTCTTTTTTTTTCCAGTGGAGTGCATACAGATTGAGTGCTATGAAAATACTGTGGGAATGTTGTCATTCATGCAGGTTAGGGGGTGCCGGGGGCTTTGGTTGGGGATGGAGTTGACACTGACAGCTGCCCTCTGAGGCAGGGTTCCCTTGAGTGACCGTAGGGGGGATTTTTATAGCTGTTTAGCCAATAAATGAATTCTGTATTTGTACTGTCAAGTTTTTCTTTGCACAATTCTCAATGGAAAATGATTCTCTAGCCCAAGAGTTGAAACTCTTTTACTGGAAAGGGTCAGATAGTAAATGTTTCAGGCTTTGTGGGCCACAGGAAATCTGTCGCAGCTACTAAACTCTGCCACTGTGGTGTGAAAGCAGCCACAGACAAAACGTAGATGAGCATGGCTGTGTTCCAATTAAACTTTGTGGACAGTGAAATTTGAATTTCCTAAAATTTTCACATATCATAAAATATTATCCTTCTTTTTATTTTTTTTTCTCAACCATTTAAAAATGTAAAACCCATTCTTAGATCACGGGCTATACAAAAACAGGCAGTGGGCAGATTTGGCCCTGGGTTTACTGGTCCTGGCTTTCAGTCTTCAGAGTGTCCCAAGGGTCTACACCCCACCTAGGTGGCCCCTCATGTGGACAAAGGTGGTGGGTGGCAGACTGACCCGACCTCTAAGAAGGAAACAGCAACATAACAACAACAGAAGTAGTTTGAGAAAAAGTTTTTGTATAGAAACTTTTGAACATATGATATATCTACATAAAATTAAATATATATATGTGTCATATATGGGATATAGATGTAATCTCATATATATTTACTCGGTATAGTCTTTGCTACTTGGTTCCATGTATTCTTTTTTTTTTTTTTTTTTAGTAAAGACAATTCATTAAATGTATAACTAAATAAAGTGGTGATTTAATGGTTGCATGTTGTGTGTCTTTCCCTTTAAATGAGTTTGTAAAGCAGGAAAAATCCTGGCAGATTACATACCCTGCGTGTGTCTGGGATGTTTGGCATCTTCTCAGACACTCTGAAATCACATAGCTTGCCTGCCTCTCTCTTCCCTGTCAACTTCCTTCCTCTAACAACCACTTCAAGTGTTCTGTGAATCAGGTACTAAAGGATGAATTAAAAAAAAAAAAAAAGTCTTGAGCTGATCTCAAGAGGTTTGTCCTTGTCCTTCTGTGGGGGACATAGAAGATGCTGCTTCTTGATGTTTTCCAAGGGACAGATCCTATGAATGGTGGTAGATATTTTTAGAGATTCTGCTATTCTCTGCCCGCTAGAATATAGGCTCTCCAAGGAAAGAAAGTTTTACTTGTCACCTGGTACCTTAAAACAGTGCTTTTATATACTAAGAACTTCTCATATTTGTTGAAAAAAATTTTGAGTGACTACCAATTTGAACTTGTCTTTTTCTTGTTACATGAATTATTTTTCAAATTCCCTAAGAGCAGTGTAAAAGAAAGAAATTAGTATTGATTGCTGATTCCCTTTCCCTTCTCTCCCTACAGGGGATCTAAGCTTTACTGAAAAAAGTTCATCATATTCTTCAGTTCATCGCACATCACCATCATGACTTCATGCAAAGCCTCAGTCTGGTGTGTTTTATTTATGTATTTATGAATGTGTGGATATATGCATTGTAGTTATTCTCTGTCATCCACTTCCCAGGCCCATTCCACTCCTGCATAGGCATCCAATGTACTCTGTTTAGTTTCTGTCCTTCATATCTTTCTTACATTCATTTTGGGCATTGCATGTGATCATCACCCTGCGGATAGACTGATTTTGTGTCTATGTGTAAACTCCTTTCAGCATTCCTTACTGCCGACTTGCTATGTGCTACTGATAATATAATTCTCTTTTGAAACAGTTGTAACATTCTATTGATTAACTCATTAATGCATTAAATAAAATCTTTGCCATTATTTTATATTTATAGGAGAGTTATAATTTTATTTCTTTTCTAAAAAATTATCTTTTAACAAAAGCTGTACATTTTCTTCTAAATACTGCTTTAACTTCATCTTCCAAATTTTGACATGTGCTTCTTTCATTGTTGTTTAAACTCAATAATTTCATTTTTAACCCAAGGATCATTACTTTGGTCATCTGTTTTTCAACACAAAAAAATATAGTTTTAGCTATCCTTTTCTTATTGGTTTCTAACTTTATTGCATATGATCAAATAGGCTTCATTTATATATTTTATTTATATCATTTCATCCCACAAAATTTTTAGCTATAATATAATGACAAATGAAGCATTAATATAGTAGTATACAAAAATGAAAATAAAAATTTAGGTCATTGGAAATTGCATTATAACAAAGACCTCAGTGTGCATATAGGTTGGATCCACCTTGGTAACATGCACCGCTCTTCTCCAGGTATAGCTGGGGATGTCTAGGAAATGGTGGCATGGCTGAAGAAAGATTTGTATTGGTGCGAAGAAGAAGTTAGGATGAAGGAGTGTTTGGAGACTGCCCCTCCTCCACCGGCAAGACAATCTCCAGGTTTGGTAATTTTCTAGGAGGACTCACAGGACTTAGCATATAGTCATATTTATGAGGATGATTTATTACAAGAAGAGGATATGAAGCAAAATTAGCAAAGGGAAAAGGCATATGGGGCAAAGTCTGGAAAGCTTTCAAGAGTCCTTTCCCAGTGGGGACACATGGGATGTATCTAATTCTTCCAACACCAAGTAGTGACATGTGAAATGTTGTCTGCTAGGAACAGTCTTTAGAGACTTAGTGCCCAAGGTTTTTATTGTCTGCCTCTACCTATCACGTACCTAAATTCCAGACCTCCAGGAGGAAAAGCAGGTGTCGCATATACACCGTATCGTCTGTTTAGGTGCCGTGAGCTACTCTTATCAGCTCTGGGGATGGTGGAAACCCCTCTGAAATCCCAGATCCAGGATGCAAGCAGGCAGGCCTTTCTAAGGAGAGCAGTCTCAGTCCTGCTCTGTTAACTCATTTCTGCTTAAGTAACCTCTAGGGAGAGAACTCAGCCTGAAGGGAGAAGGGTAGCTTTGAGAGCTGTCCCAGGGACAGACTAAGGAGAGTGGTGCTTCAGAGTGTAGCATAATGACTATTCCCAGATCTGCCTTTAGCAGAACCGGCGGAAATTGACTGAGTCCTAAGGAGAGATACGGCTTTGCGCAATGCGACTACTTAAATAAAAATCCCACCCTCTTCCTGACTTGGAGTAGAATCTTAGCAATTCAGGAGAAGGGATCGGGCACAGAATGCTTCATTATTTGATAATGTGCTACAGCTCTGTTTGTTACCCAAGGCAGCAATTGCATGAATAATCAATCTCTAGACAAAATAACACCAGGGTGGTTCACAAGAAATGAAGCCAAGCAAAGACTATGTTACCAGAAAGAATATAGCTGTCATATGGAGTCCAAATCAGGTTTTGGGGGAGCGGGGTGGGGAGAATGTTTATGGTGTGAAGTGGGTTTTACTTTGCATCTCAGACTAGAAGATTCCACTCCACCTCCTGCCTTGTTCTAAGGGGCAGAACTTATTATTCAGGATGACCCCAGCCAAACCCCACAGAGTCAGCTCACAGTGAAACAAGAGCTCTCCTTTTCCTCAGAGGCTCTCAGGATGATGTAGATGACAGAGTTTTTAAGATATGATAGAAGGTTTAGACTTGGTCATTTCGGTAGAGAGGCCTGGTACTTCCAAGAAAATGGGACAGTTGGAATCATCTTGGGGAAGACAGTACTGAGAAGAAAGAGGAATGGAAAGGGAATTATGGGAAATGAGCATACATTTAGGGCATCAATCCAGGTCCCAGGATGTGCTACTGCCTTGTCCCTGGAATGACAGTGAAGGGGTTGGATGAGGCCCAGCTCTTCACCTGCTATGTGTAATATTGGGTCAAACACCTGAACTTTTTGGAAAGAATACCCTAAATCTACATGGAGACCCAGTGCATGTTTTTATTTTGAGGACGGGTGGATACAGTGGCAGGGGGAAGCTCTGATGTCAGTACTGTCATTATGAACCTTGCTAGGCTATCTACCCGCAGATGAAGACACAGCAGGAGAGGGAAAATGTATCGTCACTTCTACCCCCACATGCCCCCTGCCATATACACACAACATAGGGCAGGGAAGAATGGTTTCAATTCAT
The DNA here is from genome assembly GCF_040939455.1 of Microcebus murinus. NCBI lineage: Eukaryota > Metazoa > Chordata > Mammalia > Primates > Cheirogaleidae > Microcebus > Microcebus murinus. The sequence goes on along the minus strand of NC_134110.1, from coordinate 35,227,430 downwards.
GCAAGAGTAGTTCAATCTCTCAAGTCTAAGGTCCCCCAAAGAATAATACGCAATTGCTGGACATGCTGACACGGCTGGACCCTGGGGCATGGGCAGTGGTCCATGGAATGGCAACAGAGACTGGAACCTGGAAGGGAGGATGTCTCCAGAAGGTGCTGTCCAGCTGAGGAGAGGAACATTGGCCCCGTGAGATATTCCCTAGGAACACCTGGAGGCACAAACTGGAGGTCCTTCATCAGCAGGTGGGGCAGGATCCAGGGATATTTGACTTAAGGCCATGACAGTGATTTCAAAATGTAGTCACATACTGACACTTTGGAAATCCTGAGTTATATTCGATAGAATGCAAAGATACTAGGAGAATAAAAAGTAATTAATAGGTAGGTAAGTATAGTATCACATTTCAGCATGGCTTTCAAAGAGATAAACCCAGAGGAAATTAAATTTTTCTTTTCTATCTTTATCTGCATAACCTAAGGAACAACAAATAAGATCTAATTCATAATTCTGAACAACCCTGCTAAACTGCCTGCGAGGATCTTTATTTGGCCTCGCATTGATTTGTAAATATTTTTATATATAGAACTCACCAAAGGAGGAAGAGGCAGGCAGTGGTGTAGGTTATAAAAATGGCCTTGGGGTAAAATTAAATATGCATCTCCCCCCACCATTGCCCATATCTTTTATTCATACAAGAGGAGAGGAACCACCTCCTGTCCTCCTTGAGAGCAGGGAAAGTCACAATGTCACCTAGGAGAACTCGTGCTTAGTAGAGGAGGAAGGGCATTGTATTTTCCAATTGTAGTCTCTCAGCAATGTCTCTTGTTTCACATGCTCTTCTAGAATGTTACCCTCTCCCAGAAAGAGGTGGGGCTGTGCCCTCTCCTCTAGAACCTGGGCAGGCCTTCGTAATTGCCCCAGTCAATAGGATGTGGCAGAAGCAAGCAAGCGACTTCTGGGGCCAGGTCCTGAGCATGCCATGCACTGCTTCATTGCTCTTGTGAGATGCTAGACTAGCCCTTGTGGACACGTGTAAGTGTTCTGGCCATTAGGCCCACTGAGGTCTGGTCAAAAGTCAGCACCAACTGCCAAATGAGTAAGTGGAGACACCTCTAGATTATCACCTGGTTTGGGGTCTTCCAACTGAGGCCCCAGACATAAGGGAGAAAAGACAAGTTGTCCCCATTATGCTGTTGGCATTTCTGGCCTACAGAAACCAAGAGCATAATAGAATGGATGCTTTATGTCACCAGGTATGGAATAGTTTGTCATGTGGCAACAGTAACCAGAGCAGACATTCGAATCTCTGTCAGTGGTGGAAGTGAGCAGCGTAAGTACCAGGGTCCTCCATAACCCTGGGTGCTGCCTGGGAGGAGGGGTCATGGATCACCGTGGCCAGTGATTTCTCTCCTTGACAGCACTGTGGACTGGTGCACTTTTCTAGTGCAGCTGAAGCCAGATGACAGCTCATGATGTCAGATTCCATTTCTCTCTGAAATCAGGGCCCCCTTTGTCTATAATTGTTCCAACAATTGACATTCTTGTCAAGGAGTAGCTGCCTTGTGCACTTTGTCTTGCCTCCCTCCACCAGCAAGTCCTCCACTCTGTTCCTGGGCCTTGGCAACAGTGTCCTGCTCCTGTCCTACCCTGAGAGAAGCTCAGCAGGGCCCCTCGGACCAAGTACATCACCAACCTCAGTCCAGTCATGCCACTGGCAGAGGGTCGGTATCTGGCTCCCAGGAATGGTGACCACTTCAGTGCAGTGGGCAGGCCGAGTGCCCAAGGAGAGGTAGTGAGGATGTGGCACACAGGAGCTTGGGACCAGGTTGTGACATGCTGAGACTTGTCCTCAGGGAACAGTCAAAGCGTGCTCTGATACCAAGGAGGGCTGAGGTGGGGGTAACGTTGGCATAGCAGGTGATGGGGGGTTTTGAACGCAGGCAGAGAAGTGGGTTTAGAGAAAACTGGAGATGCTCTCTGAAGGCAGAACTGACAGAATTTAGTTGTCAATTGAATGTTGAACACAGGAAGCAGTGGATGATCAGAAAGTGAATCCATAAAACAAAAGGCAGAAAAAAATGAAGTGTCATGAAAAATGAGGAAGAAGACACTGAACTGAACAATGGACCAGCTATAAGACACCTGGGAGGAGACAGCAGAGCTTTGGGCACAAACCTGAGGCCTAACATGGAGATTCCAGAGGCATCAGCCTAGAGCAATGGCAGGAGCCATGGGAACGGACAGGGCCAAGGGCCCAGGGGGTGTCCACGCTGAGCAGAGGATGGGCCCAGCAGGGACCCCTGGGCCACTGGCCCTTACGTGACAGCTGGAGGAAGTAGAGTCCTTCAGCAGAAGGAAGATGAGAACTACGAGAATGGGGTCTCAGAAGAGAACCTTCTACAGTCCTGAAATGGCTCCTTGCACATCGCAGGTGCTCAGGAAGTGTTTGGTGAGTTAAGAGACTTGCAGCTGATCTCTGATACAAGGAAAACACTAGACCAAATGCAAAGCACAACAGTCAGGGAGTAGACATAAGAGATCAGCTCGTTTAGCTTGGTATGCTACAGGGTGGCAGACGCATTGGCCTGACACGTGTCAGTTGCAGATGGGGTTGCACTTTCCATCCAAATGTATCAGGCAAGCTGTGACAAGCTGCAAATGGTGACAGACACACACTGCATGCCACAGCTCAGCTGTCAAGTGGAGGGCAGCCTTCCTGTGAGCGAGCAGGGACACCTTCACTCATCCCCTGGAGTCTTGAACCAGACTCACACCACCCTAGTGGTCACTGCGAGTGGCCTTCTCTGGACATCTGTGGGCCACTCCCAATGGGCAGGCAGGTCCCACTACCAGGCTCATCATGGTAGCTGGGAGGGGAGAGCAGAGAGGTGAACACCTGTGCTGGGGAAAGGGGCCGTGTGATGGGCAGCAGTGAGGAAGGGGCAGGCCATGCTGCTCAAGAAACCAGAAAAAGAAGGACAGTTCATGGTATCCCGTGTTTGGCATCTCAGCTGGTGAGATTTTCTTCCTCCTGGTGGCTGGGAGGAAGACCGAAGACCTCTCCTGTCCTGGCAGTGCTGATGGGGGGAGATAAGACAATGAGTCTACTGAAAGAGAGGCAGGAACAGAGGCAGAGAGAGAGGAGGGTGGCACAGGGAGAATTTGGGAAGAGCAGCCAGAGCACCAGATTCCAGAATTATCAGCATTCTGGTTATTATCAGGATAATCTGAAAATTGAATGCTCAGCTTTTGTAGAAGTGATCCAAAGATGAACATTTCTTCTCCTACTATGCCTTCACCTTTCTTTGGTGGGGGAGGGTACCCCCCTCCTGGCCCTGGATGAAGATTTAGGCCAATCCTGTAGCATTTCCTTGTACTCTTGGGAAATAGATGGTCCTTCAGCCATTTGACTCATGTTCTCAGTCTCAGGCAGCAGCTGAGGTGTCTGCTGAGGAAAGGTAACATGGGATAGGTAGAGGAAGAAGGAAACTACAAACACCTGTCACCAGCTTCAACCATGTGACTGAGTACAGAAAGAAGAGCTATAGTAGTGATGGCATTTCTTCTGGGCTTTGATATGAATATATATGTGTGTATATACGCACTATCCATACATACAAATCTATCTAGTTTTGGAACACCTTTCCCATAGATACCCACCTGTCTCACTACATCACAGTTGGATTTCTTCCGGGAAAGACCTGCCTTGGACACTGTCCCAAATTTTATACTATGAATCTTCCTCCTGGGCTCTGCAAAGGGGCCTACATTTACCAGGGTGACTGTGTATTGGTAGGAAAGAAACACCAAGGCTTTTCAGAGATTACTGGACACTGGCTCTGAATCAATGGTAATTCCTGGGAACCCAAAACCACACTGTGGTCCACAGTTAGGGTGGACCACATATTCATATCCACATATAAATTTTATCTGTATTTTTAAATTTCTTTGTTTTCCTTTTCCCATTCTAACATGAGATGTGTTAATAGTGATTAACTTTGTATCTCAATATTTAATTCATAGGATATCAAAATGGGAGTATGACTCCTCTGGAAGAGGAATAACTATCACTCAAGCATGGAAAAGGCCACATAAGGGACTCTGTTTCCTTTTTGGGAGAGGGATGATGTCAGTTTGCTTGGGCCACCATTTAAAAAATACCATAGACTGGGTGGCTTAAGCAACAGAAATTTACTTTTCATCGTTCTGGAGGCCAGAAATCCAGGATCAAGATGCCAGCTGATTAGGGCTCGGTGAGGACTGCTCCTGACTTCACAATGTGTCCTCAGATGGCTGAGAGCAAGCTCTGTAGACTCTTCCTCTTTTTATAAGGACACAAATGTCATCATGAGTACCAAACCTCATGATTTCATTTAAACCTAATTATTTCCCAAAGCCCCACCTCCAGATACCATCACATTAGGGTGAGGGCTTCAACATATGAATTTGGGGGACACAAACATTCAGTCCATAACAGATAGCATGTCTTTGGTTGTTTAAGGGATAACTGAAGTATAATTTTGTTTTATCTTTATGTGGAAGTTAAATATATAGTCCTGACAAATGTATATGGTTCCAAGTTGGTAGAGGTTGAGCTCTTTTGGATTATGAAATGTCAACTTGGCTTAGACTAGGCACTATTTTCCAGAATCTCTTTCCCTGTGTGGTTCTCAGATAGAGTTGACCAAAAGAAGATCCTGCATGAGTTTTCGGAAGTGAAATTGATGAAGCTTCGCTTCTCAGCTCCTCCCATGTTTGAATCCAATAGCATTCCTATAATCAATCTGTTTCCATTATATTTATAGTGCCTCAGTTTCCCTGACTGGACGCTGACTGGTGTATTCTGGTTCTCTACTAAAATGTTAGCAGAGACCCCTAATGAAAGCCTGTCTAGTAGAGAAGGCCCCATCGGAGACAGCTCCCCATTACCCTCGCTCCCTCACTCTGACTCCCCTTCGTAGCCCTTAGCCTCACCTGACACAGCACATGTGTGTCCATTTGGCTGCTTTGTTACTACCGAATCCCCGATAAACAGAGCGGTTGCTAGCATGTAATAGTTACTCAAAAAGTAATTGTTGAATGAATATTTGGGGAAGCCTGATTTAAACTCACATCATGATCACAGTAACAATAATTTTTCCTACCATGTATGTGGAATATTAAATTCATAATATTCCAGATAAAGAAGAGGTAAAAAATATCAAAAAGGTAAAGAAGGAAGTGGGGGGAGGAGTAGGATGGGAGGAAGAAAGTAAAGAAAGAGGAGAAGGGGAGAAAAGAAAGAGGAGGGGAGGGGGAGGGAGAGGGTAGAAGGGGGGAGGGGAGAGGGGGAGGAAGGGAGGAGGAGGAAGAAAGGGAGGGGAGAAAGGAGAGGGGAGAAAGGGAGAAAGAAGGGGAGGGAAGTAGAGAGTGGGAGGAAGGAAGGAAGAGGAAGGGAGAAAAGAGGGGGAGCAGAGGGAGGTTTTGAATGTGGCTGACACTGTCTGAGGACGTTTATACAGTTTAACTGGATACAAACCTGTGAGGCAAGTATTATTACCAGATTATAGGTGAAACCACTAAGGCTCACAGAATTAAAGGACTTGTGGAAGGTCTTTACAAAGTGATTGAGCTGGAATCCAAATATAGGGTGTCTAATTTCAAAACTCATATTCTTGCCATTATACCATGCCACCGGGGAAAGTAGATGTACCACGTGAAGAAAAATTGGAATGCTGTTTGAAATCATATTAAAGCATTCCATTTGGGTCTGAAATTACAATTTTAACTTCTGAGCTTGACCAATTTGCTTAAGTACCAATTCAATAGTCAGTCCTTTATCTATGACTTAATCTGTGCATAAGCAGGCAGTGCTGTGATTTATAACCAATGTTTCATGCAACCAGTGTTTCTTACGGAACATTTTCAATACCAACCCTTTGTTAGAGACAAATGATGAGTTAAATCATTTAAGGTATACACTTTAATTTTAAACTATTTTGAGAATATTACTATGTAAAATGAAAGTTAAAACACTGGAGTAGAATAATGATGAATGAGTCTGTGCTTCCCCATAAATAACATGCATCCTGTCTCTGCACCAACAAAAACTGGACCTGGTGGGTCACAGTCAACGACGAGGCAGCCCGATGTTTCAGATCAACGGAGGCACTTCAGGGTTATCTTCAAAGTCTGGGTCTTCATCACCGGGTATAATTTTGGGTTCAGATACCAATCTTTTGTGTGTGTGTTTTTTCTCTTGAACGATGTTAGTCACATCAGGAAATGAATGCTTGCTAGGATCCACTTCTAGTTTTTCAATGCGTTTGCTTCTACAACAACCAAAAAGACAAAGGGAAATTGATATCACATCATTTAAAATTTCAAAAAGATTCAACTCATTCATTTATTCAGCAAACATTGGCAAGTGATATCCCTGGAGCACAGATAAAAATAAGAGAATGTCCCTAGCTTCAAGTCACATAGAGCCTTGTAGAAGTAAGATTCTGACCTGTGAAGAAAAAAGTGCTATTAGGCTGTGCAGATGCACAGGCAGATGGAGGAGAGGTCACCTGGGAAACTCTGCTTACCTAAGAATTTTTTTTTCTATAATTGAAACAATACAGCAGGCAAAGCCCCACAGCCAGGATCAGTGACAGAATCTCTCCTGAATGCAGCTCATCAGGCTTCTAGACCCTGCTAATTCAACAATCCACCAGGTCAGGGTTTGCAGGGGCATTTATACCACAAGTTTGAGTGCACAGCAAAGCTTAGCCCACCAACTTGCCCTACACAAGAACCTGTGCCTACTGCCCGCACCCAGTTCTCAGCAATAGCATGAATAAAACAGAACAAGGAGGAACCTCCATTGGCCAATGCTCCCAATGTCATGGTCATGTAGAAAACTCTAGATAATACAGGTCTCTGTGCTGCATTCCCGGCATTTTGATTCAATAGGTTTGGAGTTTGGTCCCATAATCTGTAGTTTTGTAACGCCCAAGTGATTTTGATAATCAGTCAAATTATTTTGAAATTACTGCATCCATTCATTCATTCATTAATTTATTCATTCAACAGATTTATGTTAAATGCCTACTACATTCCAGGTGCTCTGTAGGCACCAGGAATACCATAGTCTGTGCAAAGAAATAGGTTCCTGATAATATCCAATAGTGCAGTGTTGTTCTTTAACACAAAATTTATACTGTCCTATAACTGTCTCACTATTGGTCTGTTGTCCTATGGGACTGACATCTTTGAAACAAAGATTTTGTCTTTTTTATCTGATATGCTTGGCATATAGCTTTACTGCACAAATACATGTTGAATAAGTGAAAAATTTGTATTGTTCTATGAGGGAAATAATGAAATTATATAAGAAATAATCTCTGATCTAAAAAAAAAAATTCACAATCAATCTAATCCAGAAACTCCAAACTGATGTCCTCAAACTAAATTCATCCAGCAGACACTTTTTGTTGGGGGAGGAAGGTTCCAGTTTCTTTTGGAAATGTAAACTTTCTACTGTCCTTGTAACCCTTCCCCCTCATTTCTGTAATCTGCTCAGGCCTTGAAGGCATTTGAGTTTTTAATTCCTCTTAGTATTTCAACTAATACACATAGAACTGTGAAGAAAAATACAAATTATACAAAGAATATATAATAAAATAGGATAGTGTGAAGACCCAGATTGCACACTATAAATAAACCATGTACGCCACAGGAGGAAAAGGGAATTCAAAGGGACTTGTGCATTCTCTGAAGAGCAGAAAGAGGTGGGGAATGCCCTGCAGGATGTTAACGGATGTGGATGAACAGAAAAAGGGAAGACAAGGCTGCAGAGAAATGAATGGTGCTGTGGTCACGACCTGAACACACCTTCCTCTTAGATGCCTCCATGCAGCGGTATTCACTGACCCCTCTGCCTTTAAAGGGACAGAGATTCACGGCTTTTGGATGAAGCTGCTTATCATCAATGCACAGGAAATAACAGTCCTCACAAGGTTGGAGGCATATTGTGTAGAAGAGAGAGAACAGCAAGAGCAGGCCAGAGATGACACTTTTTATATAGGCCCCTTGCAAGTTTGGGTGTCGGCTGGTAAATCATTCTGTGTATCTACATGAAATGTTTCCTAAACAATGAAGGTGGTGTTCCTATCTCTCCGCATTCACACCGACATTTATTGTTTTGGGAATTTTTGATAAAGATCATTCTCACTGGAGTCAAGTGATATCTCAATTGTGGTTTTGATTTGCATTTCCCTGATGATTAGAGATGTCAAGCATTTTTTCATATGTATATTGGCTATTAGTCTATCTTCTTTTGAAAAGTTTCTGTTCATGTCCTTTGCCCACTTTTTCATAGGGTTGTTTGATTTTTTCTTGATGATTTTCCTGAGTTCTAAATAGATTCTAGTTATCAGCCCTTTATTGGATGTGTAGGATGAGAATATTTCCTCCCATTCTGTGTGTTGTCTGTTTACTCTCTTGATAGTTTCCTTGGCCGTGCAGAAGCTATTTAAATTTGATCAAGTCCCATTTATTTATTTTTGTTGTTAGTGTGATTCCCTTTGGGGTCCTGCTCATAAATTGTTTCCCTAGGCCAATGTCTATAAGAGTTTTTTCAACATTTTTTTCTAGAATTCTTATAGTTTCATGAGCACAGTCTGAGGGATGGACATATTTCTGTAATATGCTGAAATACAAATACATTAAAAAAAAAAAACAATGAGGGTGGCATGCTGTGACCAGAAATGTGTGCAATCAACATGGTTTATGTTCTCTTTCTGGGAGTGCAGAACGTTGGTACGTGCTGGGCAGAGGGTGTCTACCAGCCCCTAATAAAAAGCCTGAGCACTGAGTCTCTAATGAGCTTCCCCAAAGGGCAACATTTCAAATGTGTTGTTGCAACTCATTACTGGAGGAATTAAGTGTGTCCTGTGTGACTCCACAGGGAGAGGACTCTGAAGCTTGCCCTGGTTTTCTCTGGATGTAACCCCATTGCTGATTTTGCTCTGTGTCCTTTTGCTGTAATAAATCTTAGCCATGCATATGACTATATGCTGAGTCCTGTGAGTCCTTCTAATAAATCACTGAACTTGGGGTCATCTTGGGGACTGTGTCCTTTGCTGAGCCCTGTGCTAAGCCCTATAATTGTGTCATTGAATCCTCAGACAACTTCATTACCACCACCATATGACCCAAGGGGAGAACAAGAGGAGCAGCCAGCCAAGGTCCTACAGATAAACACAGGCAGGGGTGGGAACTGAATCCAGGTCTGTGGTATTAACATGACACATACTGTTACTCATAGAAAATCAAGTACCATACACAGCACAAATGATGAGTTTACTATCCTTGGCATCTGGCACATAAGACTAAATCCATCAAAAAAGTTCTCCAAATCTTTTGCCCACTTTTTAATGGGGTTATTTGTTTTTTTTCTTGATGATTTGTTTGAATTATTTGTAGATTCTGGATATTAGCCCATTCTCAGATGTACAGTCTGTGAATACTTTCTCCCCGGGTTGCCTATTTACTCTGATGATTATTTCCTTTGCTGTTCAGAGCTTTTTAATTTTTTAAATTTTAAAATATTAAGGGGATACAAATGTTTTTGTTACATGGGTTGAGTCAAGCTATAAATATGCCTATCATCACAACAGTGTTCATTGTATCTGTTAGGTGGTTTTTTGTTCCATTTATCTATTTTTATTATTGCTGTATTTGCCTTTGGGATCTTTGTTATAAATTCTTTGACTAGGCTGATGTCTAGAAGACTTTTTTCCTATGTTTTCTTCTAGAATTTTTATGGTTTTATGCCTTACATTTAACTATTTTATCCATCTTGAATTAATTTTTGTACATGGTGAGAGATAGGGTCCTGTTTCATTCTTCTGCATGTGGCTATTCAGTTTTCCCAGCACCACTTGTTAAATAAGGCTTCCTTTTCTTGTGTATGTTTTTGTCTGCTTTGTCAAAGAACAGTTGGTTGTAAGTGTATAGTTTTATTTCTGGGTTCTCTATTCTGTTCCATTGGTCTATGTTTCTATTTTTATACCAGTACCATGCTGTTTTGGTTCTTATAGCCTTACAATATAATTTGAAGTCAGGCAATGTGATGCCTCCAGATTCGTTCTTTTTGCTTAAGATTGTTTTGTCTATTCAGGCTTTCTTTTGGTTCCAAATGAAACTTAGAATTATTTTTTCTGGGTCTGTGCAATATAACATTAGTATTTTGGTTAAAGATTGCATTCAATATGTAAATCACTTTTGTCAGTATGGACATTTTAACAATGTCAATTCTACTAATCCATGAGCATGAAATGTTTTCCATTTTGTTATGTTATCTATGATTTCTTTCATTAGTGTTTTGTAGTTCTCCTTGTAGAGTTATTTCACCTCCTTGGTTAAGTATATTCCTAGGTATTTCTTTCTTTCTTTTTTTAACTGCAGAAGTTTTTCAAAAGAAGATAGACAAATAACTAACAAACATATTTTTAAAATGTTCAACATCACCAATCTTCAGGGAAATGCAAATCAAACCACAACAAGATACCACTTTACCCCTATCAGAATGGCCATTATTAAAAATTCAGAAAATAATATATGCTGACATGGATGCATAGAGAAAGGAATACTTATACATTGTTGGTGGGAGTGCAAATTGGTACAACTTCTATGATAAACAGTATAACGATTCCTCAAAGAAATACATGTAGACCTACCATTTGACCCAACAATCCCACTACTGGGTATCTACCCAAAGAAAAAGAAGTTTTTTGTTTTTTTTTTTATCAAAAAGACACCTATGCTTGAATGTTTACTGCAGTACAATTCACAATTACAAAGATGTGGACTCAACCTAAGTGCCCATCAATTCATGAGTGGATAAAGAAAATGTCACACACACACACACACACACACACACACACCATGGAGTACTACTCAGCCATAAAAAGGAATGAAATAATGTCTTTTGCAGCAACTTAGGTGGAATTGGAGACCATTATCCTAAGGGAAGTATCTCAGAAATGGAAAAAAAAAAAAATCACATGTACTCTTTAAAAATTAGCAGCTAAACAATGGGCACATATGGGCACAAAGAGATGCAAAGAATGTTGGAAATCAAGAAGTAGGGAGAGGGGAAGGTTGAGGGACAAGAACTTACCTATTGGGTGCAATGAACACTATTCTGGTAACAGTCACACAAAAAGTCCTGACTTAAACATTATACAAGGTATCCATGTAACAGAAACATTTGTATCCCCTTAATATTTTGAAATAAAAAATAATTTAAAAAATTCTCCAAGTCAGCACAAATATTGAAATCAATTGTGTCATAACATAGTGAACCCACAACATGTTATGCCCTCTTTCATCTCATTTATTTCTTTATAATCAAGAAACAAAGTTTAGTATTGGCAGTCAGGAAGCAGTAGGGCATCCAGGGTAGCTTGCAAGATCCTAGCTCCTACACTCTAGGCTGTCACTGTTTGAGTTACTCAGCCACTCTGTGCCTCAATGGCCTCGTCTTTAAAATCAGGATGATGACAATGAACATAGAGATGTTGTCAAGATCAAATGAGTTCATGCACGTAAAGGGCATAGAATGTGCCAGAAACACAGCAGGCATTCAGCAAATGCAGTAAAAGAGTAGTATAAGTCATTATGTCCCAGATAAGGGTAAGAGTCAGCTATTTAATTCAGCATGCTTTTCAGTACACATCTTTTAAGTGCCCAGTGCTCTATCGGCTCTGGGAATTTAAAGGTGAGTAAGACATGGCTTGTGTCCATAATCAAATGGAGGGAAAAGAATGCCAACATTTGCCTGAGGACCAAGAATCCCATAAACTAATATGAATTTCTATGTAGCCTAATGATAAACTGGACCAGTTGTGATGTGGTGTGGCACTTTCCAGTTTGGGAAATGTTTTCTAATACAAATGGGGGACATTATAGTTCATGGAAGTTTGAAGGCCTACATTACAGTCATTATTAACCAAAGTACTACTTTTTAATTATTTTATTCTTGTTTAAAAGCTATGATATTTGTGTCATAATTAAGTAAATATTTAAATTCATCTATTATATTTTCCTTGACTTTGAGGAAAAACAGCCTATCTCACTTCCAGGCATATATATCTTGGGCTATAATTTCTGGTTCTTACTAATAAACCACGAACTAAGCCAGTATATAGTTACTGCACTCACCTACTTTAGATGTTGAGAGGCATGGACTAATTTGTAGTAGAGGACTTTAATTACTTATGGATCTCTGGGGTAATAAACAGTGAGCAACTAAGCCCTGGGCACTTGAAGATCACACTAATCCCCCAAACAAAGAGGAGAGAGGCTCTTCTCCCCTGCTGTCTCCTGCCTCCATGGATGTCAGAGGCCTGAAGGACATACGGCCATCACTGGTTTTACCACCTGACTGACAGAGCCAGAACCTCTGGAGTCAAGCAAGAATAGCTGGGAGACAAAGTGAGCAGATTTATTACCACAGAAGGAAGCATGAAAAAAGAATATGTCTAAAATCAATCATTAAGTATAAAATACATCAGAGATTTATTCCTTCTATTAAAGAACATAAAGAAAGAACTTTTTTTCTGGTTATATGGTGGGCTAGCATATTTGGACCAAAGACTCCCATCTCCCACTGAAAACTTCCTTGAGATCATGAAAGAGCTAATAAGATCATAAGGAACTGTAAGGTCAGAATTCAATAAAGGCAGGAACCCTGAAGGAGAAACAGAGCTATGAGGCCACCTTTGCCTTGAGGGCATTTGGCAGCCCTTGAAGTTGTACTTTGGTCTAGCTTATCTTATAAAGTCTTAGGACACAGGTCAAAGCCCTGAGCATGCCAGGTGGGCAGTCTAACAAGACACCCTCTCCATAACAAGGGTACAGTGCCAAATGGCTTCTCTTGGATTAAGAGTGAATGAACAGTAAATCCCCTCTTCCCACCTCCTGGGGAATTTGAGGAAAGCTGCCTCAGAGGGGCAGAGGAAGGCTGAGTTGTAACCACAAGCTGGAAAGTTTATAGCAGCTGCTGGTTAAAAATCCTCAATCCTGAATTTAGATGAAAGTGGTTCCAAATTGGCAGTGTTCTTCCTTGAAGCATATGCCAATGTTCTCTGGCTAAGTACCTCCCCAGCCTCTGAGAAGCCCCCAGCCTATATTCCGAAGCAATAAAGTGAGAAGCAGGTTCACTATGCTGGTTACCAACTTGTCTGAGTCCAGTAAAATAGAACAGCATCCCACACTCACAAGTTGCATGAAGCAGGTTTATCACTTAAGGACACGCAGCAAAGGACAACAGGAGCCTAGGGTTCATTGGGAGCTGGTCTTCCAAAGCTCAGAAAAGTTGCCCTGGGGGTGAATGAAGTCTCACTTGCAAATGCCCCACTTGCACTGAAGCTGAGGGGTTCCAGAAAGCAGCAGAGGCTGTTCTGGCCAGCTCCCCCATGCTTCAAAATGTTTCATTCCCAGCACGTTCTAATTATTCTTGAGAACTACAAGCAAGAAAGGGGAGAGAACTGGGTCAATGCAAGGTCTCCCAGAGAACTTTCTACGTGGTGAAATAGTAGAGGTAAAACTTTCTATGGAGTAAAAAATAAACAAGCACTCAAGGAAAAGGGGCATTTTGCAAGAGAACCAGCAGAATTAACACCGCAAATAGAAACATAAAACCTTCAGAAAGCAGGAATACAAAAGCAGGAATTATAAAACCACTACAATCGCTATGTTTAAATAAATGTCTCAGATTTAATAGTAAATGGTGGAAAGAATTTGCTCTGGGATTGGCAATAAGACAAAGATACCTGCCACTACTACTCTCTTCAACATTATATTGGAGCCTTTCCCTATGTAGTAAGGCAAGAAAAAGAAATAAAGGGAATAAGAACTGGGAAGAAAGAAAGCTATCATTCTTTGTGGATATACAGAAAATCTAAAATAACCCACAGATAAATTAATAAAATAATAATAAAGATTAGCAAAGTCTTTGGGTACAAAATCAAAGACAAAAGTGAATTAGCCGGGCGTGGTGGCTCACGCCTGTAATCCTAGCACTCTGGGAGGCTGAGGCGGGCAGATTGCTTGAGGTCAGGAGTTCGAAACCAGCCTGAGCAAGAGCGAGACCCCGTCTCTACTATAAATAGAAAGAAATTAATTGGCCAACTAATATATATATATAAAAAATTAGCCGGGCATGGTGGTGTATGCCTGTAGTCCCAGGTACTCGGGAGGCTGAGGCAGCAGGATTGCTTGAGCCCAGGAGTTTGAGGTTGCTGTGAGCTAGGCTGACGCCACGGCACTCACTCCAGCCTGGGCAACAAGCGAGACTCTGTCTCAAAAAAAAAAAAAAAAAAAAAAGTGAATTACATAGTGGTGATGGTTGCACAACATTGTAAATATACTAAATGCCACTGAAAATTATATACTTTTAAATAATCAAAATGGTCAATTTGATGTAATGAGTAGTTTACTACAATAAAAAAGTGAGTTACAAATCTGTATATTAGTAACAGAGAAAAAATAAAATAATGCATTTATTACAGCATCAAAAACATCTCACATCAAAAAATGAATACACTTATTTAATAAATTTTCCATAATGGGCACACTTATGGAAAAATTATAAAATTTTACAAAAAGACATCCAAAAAAGCTGAAAGAGATGCTAATACTATAGGGATTCTTCTCCCTAATTTGATCTATATGGCTAATAAGATTCCAAATAAAATTCCAATACAGGCATGTTATATATATATAACCACACAGATAGGGACACCTGACCTATGCAGAGGTGGTCTTGGTGACCAATGCAGAAAAGATAAACTTTTTGATAAGAGACACTGGGAGAACAAGATCCCCACATTGGAAAAAATCAAGTTGTCATACCTTAAACAAATACCAATCCTGATAGATTTGATTTTCTATCTAATTACACTTAAATGTGAAAGGCAAAACTATAAAGCTTTATAACATAAAGGGCTATCTTCATGACCTCAGAGTAGGAAAGAACTTCTAGAAGACGACAATAAAAGCACTAACCATATAAAATCTAATGGTTTTGATCATTTTTAAATCAAGATCTTCTGTCCATGAAGAGGGTAAGAAGGCAAGCACTAAGTTTTATACTCCTGGTTCCATCATTAATCTATGTGGGAAAATGTGACCTCTCAATCTTAGTTAAGTGAGAAATAATAGTATTTATCTTGCAGTGTTATTTTTTGAAGATAAAAGATAGACACAATGCATAGCGACGTGTAGCATGGAGTCAGCACTGAAGAAATCCCTTCATGACATGGGACCACAGGAGGTCACCTAGTGTTACTCTCCTGTCCCGACAAACTAAACCCTATCCCCTCTGTTCCTCCCCTCCATTTGCTGTCTCCACAGCATGAGAAAGGGGCCTCTCCAGCCAAGAGAGGGTCAAGGGGCCTCCTGCGGCCCTCCCAGCATACTCCTGCTACATCTGCTGTCCTTTCCCTGACACCAGCAACCCTGTCTGACTTCTGTCCCATGTGCAGCTTTGCTGGGCAGCTGTGTGGCTCATAGGGTTGCCCAGCCAGAGGCTGAGACAACATGCACAATGAAGTTTGCGAAGGATTGAGAAGCACCACAAACAACCTTGACACAGACATTTTAAGTGTGGTTGTGGGATGATCATATCCCAGTAATCAAAATGAAAAAGAAAGGCTTCACAAACATACCACAGGAGAGACTCCTATGAAGAATTGTGCTAAGGCATCTTGAATCCTCAAGTGTAATCACTGTAATGATAGTTTTCCTGGGGTCTGAAAACCAGCTCCAAACTGTTTGCACTGATTTGGTTTCCCATCCCTGGGATTCCTCACAAATTAGATTCAGACTCTTTACATGTGTTGATGCTGCTGGGGGTTAATTATGACTGTGAATATTCATAATAGTCATAATACCCTTGAATCTTGTATTTGCAACAGAAATCACTAAGCTGGGAAATTTGGGAGCTGATTTCTCCAAGGTTAAAAACAGCAGCCCACTTTTCAGGAGGAATTCAGTTCCATACCTGTTGTTCAAACAAACCTCATATTTAAAAATCTCTACAAAACTTCAACAATTGTTTTTGAGTATACTAATGCCTGACTGCTTTATTATGCAATACATAAATATAGCTCTTGTTCAGGTATTTTTATGATGATAATTCTAGCATATACATTTGTATCACAAATATAGTTTGCCTTAGTTCAAAATAGATTTTACCATCTGGATGGTAAGAGTCTGGAAACCATGAGAAGTAGAAGGACAGTTGAAAGAACTGGGATCTCATTCCAGAAAAGAAATGATAAATGGGACAGCTTTGTGCAAAATACTTTAAGGGATGTCGCTGTTTAAGGGCGATGGGCTTGGCTCTAAGGGTCTCCAGAGGCAGAGCCAGGACCTTCTCTTAGGAATCAGAGAGAGGCAGAGTGAGGCTTCCTCACGTTGGGGAATACTGAGAATGGGATGGATATTCTCTTGAGAGGGTGAGGGTTCTGCTGGTGGAGGAATCTAAGTAAAAGCCAGCAATGACCAACAGTCAGGAGATTGACAAGAGGATGTGGGATGGGGGGCTTTGGGGTTTTGGGCGCCCTGGGAGTCTATGACGTGACATGTGGATCACAAAAAAGAGGCAATGAGAGCAACAGTACGAGCAGGGCTCACCAGAGTTGTCCCAACATCATGAGGCTACATGGCCTTCAGGACACCCTAAATTTCTACATTTTACCTGCTCTGTTTCCCCAGCTGGACACTGAGCATAAAAATTGTGAGGATTAAATATGTGAATATGAGTAAAGCACACAGAGTAGTGGCTGGCACAAAGCAAGTGCTCAGGAAGTGTTAGCCACCATTGGTGTTGATAGTATCAGTCTTCTCATCGTAGGACGTGGGACCTGTATGTATACAGATTTGTTCCTTAAGGGTCAGCGGTCTATTCAAATCAAGACTCTAAGGTTTGGGAAAAAAAGATAACACCATTAAAAGATAATACCATTCATGGTATTAACCATTTAAATAACTGCTTCATTTTGAAGCTGCATTCTAGCCACAAATGACAATGAAGTGAACAATACAATACAACTAAGGACAGAGTAGGGAGTAGTACCTTGAGCTTGTTTGTTCTCTGCTGCTGTCCAAGGTAGTTTTCATGGACTTGAATGCTTGTTGACCACCTGTGATTATTTCTTCTACCTAAAATAAAAACACAACACACACCAAGTGATGTATTACCTTCTAATGTACCTTTAAAGTATATATATATAATATACATATGTTTCAAAAGATGCTAAAACGTTTCATTTTTTCTCTACATATTCAATAAAAGAGTCACACCTGAAGCCCCTATATGTGGTGTAGAGAAGGTTACATCACAAATTGTATGTGTTCACAATAGTCTTGCAAAGCCACAAGCTATCTTATGATTGCCAAAAGACAAGCAAGCAGATACGATGAATCAATTTATTTAACAAATATTATCTGAGAGCCAAAAACATGCCAGACACTTCTTGGGGGTGTTGGCAATAAAGATGTGATTGAAACACTGCCTTGGAGGTGCTCCCAGTGAAATGTGCCACAGTGGAAAGTGCCTGGAGCCGGAAGGTTGAATCCCCATTCTCTCTGCCCACTGGGCCCTGGTTTCTTCCTCTGTGAAATGAAGGAATCAACTTTTGACCTCAAAGCTTCCTTCTTGTTCTGAAAAATTTTGTAATTCTACTACCTTTATAGTAAGTAAGGTCAGTGCTAAGGATGAATAAATAAAACATTCCATTCAATAAACATACTGCAAGGATTATCCAGCACCTCCCCTCAGGAAGCTCCTAAGACATCCGAGTGGAGGGAGAAGACAACCTGCTACTACTACTCATGGGACCCTGACTACATGCTTGGCACACACCTACCAATGTCAGATATTTTACGTATTTTATTCAAACTCCCCATCTCCCAACATTCCTATGAGACAAGGATTGCTTATAGGGGGAGAGGAGGAATTTCACAACTCTCTCCTGTCCCTGGGTCAAGTTATCAAGACAGGGGCTTCTGCCCTTTCTTTTTAAGGAGGAGAATGACCTGGAGTGGGTGTCCATGCCTCTGGGGAATGCCTCATTCACTGGCCTCATCTCCATGGTGGGCAAGGTCATTACTCTGAAGGGTGAGGGTGATCTGCCACCCTTTCTCTGTTCTGCCCAAGACTTGGTATGTTGCATAGCTGTGATTCCGGTTCATGCAACTGACTAAGGAAAAGGACTAGGCTTGGACTTTGAAGGGCCTATCATCAATCCAGCTCCCATCTGCTGGCTCAGGCAAGTATGATGGACTCACAATCTGTATCTGGAAAAGGAGTTGGAAGCCCCAATTTAGCCTCAACCCCAAGCCACATTCTCCTGTCCAAGTTTTACTAGACTTTTCCATTGGAGTGCTGGGGACTTAAAAAATTAATATGTGGGACAATTTGTTTCCCATCTAACAAAGGATCCTTGATTGTGTGCTCCACTGGCCAGAACCCAAAGCCCAGCCCCTTGTTTATCATGTGTAATCATGTGCTTTAATAAATAAATGATGAATGAACAAATGAAGAAATGAATCATAGTCTGAGGGAATGCAGCATCAAGCTTGGGGCAGGGTGAGTGATTTTATGGATGTCGACTCCTGGATGGAGGTCCCTCGCCCATGACACCTTCATGTGGCAGTGCAAGATTGGTTTTTTACATAGTGCAGTTACATCATTTGCTACCCTATTTTATAAAAATGCAACATGTGTATGTATGTATGATTTAGTCCAGCTCCCTTTCATTGGAGACCATGAACACAGAAGTATATCTGTCTCTTCCCATAGGACTCACAAGCGGGCCTATATGTGATGCAGAAAGATTAGCCTAAGCTCTCCCCTTTTGATATAGGAACACTAGATTGGGGAAAAATAAAACCCTTAACATTACAAATGGCATATGCAATGGTCAGACTTTTGCTGAGGCTCTGGAATAAAAAACAAAACAAAACAAAAAACAATGAATGCCACTAAAGACATTAAATCTCAAGGCTGGAAGGGTTTGTTCAGAAATGTTTCAAAAGAGATACAATCTGCATTTCAAAACCCTTAGAAGAATGCTATGGAAGAATCAGTAACTAAAGCCACCAAAGCAATGTTTACTGAATAATTAAAGAAGGTGACTCATGGAAAGGTTTGCCCAACAGAGCAGGTTTTATTGTCAAACATGGTTTGTTTTGGAGTTGGCTAATTCTAAAATGTTTCATTTGCTGTATTTTAAAATACACTTAATGTCATAATCCTATTGTTTTCCATCAAGTTTTTGCTGGCCAATGTTGTTATATGTTTGGATGTCAATGTGGCAGTGTATGAATGTTTAGATTGTTTTAATATGAAAACAACTGTGTTTCTTCGTTCTCTTTAATTGAAATAGTGAGATGAATGCAAATGTTTCCTTATATTTTGACCTTAAGGAAATGAAGTAGACTTTTCAGCTGCTATTGATTCAGTTATGGTTTACTGAACCATATTAATGTCAACTGTAAATGAAAAAAAAAAAATAGAATTAAGAAGAGATTCCCCTTGGTTTCAGGGGAGGAGAGACAGGCCAAAGGGTGCGAGGGTAATGAGAACTGGCACCCCCTACTGGCAGTGTTTCAGGGAGGCAGCAAGACCTCAGAGAGATGTGGTTGCATAGTAAGTGTGGAATGGTGCTGTCCAATAGAATTTTCTACAATTCTATTTCATTCCAACATTTTCAAATATCCCAACATTTCTGATGGAAATGTTCTGTGCTATCTAACACAATAGCCACCAGCTGCATGTGGCTACTGAGCATTTGTAATGTGGTTATTGTAACTGAGAAACTAGTATCTTAATTTTATTGAATTTTAATTAATTTTAATTTATATTTACCTAGCCAGAGAGATGGGGACATGACCAGAGTCAGCCCCAAACCCGTATATGTTGGTTGTGTGATGGGCCAGCTAGATTCTTCTTCAGGTGCAAAGGACATTATCCATCCCAGGTATCCCTATTCATCTGTGGTCCTAGACAACATTGCCTTTTTAGTTCTGCAACTCTCTGCTCCTTCCTTGGCATACCTGAGACCTGGAACTCTCATGTGAGTGGTGAGAACCCAGAGCCTAAATCCAATCTCTCTGATCAAGGGGGTGGGGGAGGGGGGTCTCAAGGACACTCCCCTGAGCCAGATTCGGCCAACTTTACAGACCGAGGCCAGCCACAGAGCTCACCAGGCGCTGGCTGAGGCCTTTGCTGGGCCTGCATGGCAGCTCAGCTTCTCCCTTTTCCCATTCCTTGCTCCTGCCCTCCCTCCCCAGGCGATGATCCCCAGGACACCCCTTAATACATATTTTGCCTGCTCATCTCCATCTCAGAATCTGCTTCCCAATGAGCACTGGCACCTTAGCACCTTTTAAAAATATTTAATCACTTTAAATGAGGTCAATGTTAGTTAAAATTCATTAAAATATCAGCTTTAAAAAAAGCTGTTAAACCCAAAGTACAAGTTTTGTATTGCTTCACATTGTAAATGCACCAACAAGAATGGGAGCATATGCATAATTAGAGTCTTAAAACACCCTATTTCTAACACTGTTATCTGTCACATAATAAGCACAGACAAAGACTCTATGTTTATGGAAATGCAAATAGAGTCACAAATTTGGAACTTTTCTTCACAGGGATTTTGCTGTGCACCAGAATCTAAATGCGTTTCTTATTTTTAAAAGGTATTTTGAGCTCACTTAGTTTCAAAGATTCTTTTAAGTTTAAAAGTTAGCATTAAGAAATCAGCTGTAAGAAAAATATTAATACCAATATTCATATTAACACTGAAATTCTTCTTGACTCCCACAATCAGATTAACAGCAGGTAAAACTCTTCTGATGAGATAGGATTTACCCAAGCAGAGGACTATAGGTTCAGAGTTCCAAGGTTTTGCAGTTCTGACCTTTGGTTTCCCCCATACTTGCAGTCCTGCACTGCTCTTTCTCTGGGAAGTGATGCCCATTAACTTCAAACACCGCCTTGTTCACTTGAACTGAGTGTGTTTAAAAATGACTAACGGAAAAGTAGTAAGGGCCAAAATTTGTTTAATAAATTAGATAATGTGAGACTAATGGTTTCCTGAGTCCACAGAGAGAAATGTAATCAACTACTTGAAAATTCAATTGTGGAATAGGCACAAAGGTACAAATTAACATTTTAATGATGTTTCATTATTTTAACTCTCATAGAGTAATGCAATTGAAAGTTGAGAGTGAACATGGAGGGAGTAATAGAGTTCACTTTTCTACAGAACAGAAAAGTTCCGTCTAAGGCTTTTCTGATGGATGACTTTACAGCCTTCGCTTAAATAGTACCCTGGGCTAGAGTCTCACTACCTCCTGAGGCAGCACTCTGCACTGAGACGATCTATGTTTACTTTAACAAAATGTATGTGGCCACCTCACCAGCCACAAAAGATACTCATCCCAAGAAACACAGACTATGTGAGCTGTGTAACAACATAGTAAACTGATGCGAGGGACAGACTTCCGTCTGAATCCTCATACTTTCAGGTGAACCATAGAAATTGCCAATAGCTGATTATTTTTGATCCATAAAACAATGATTTTATCTATTGTAATTGAATAGTTATTTATATGAATTTATATAAGAATGAACAAACAATGGCTCCATTTCAGATAAAGACTTGCTACTTGTGAATTAATAGTGAATGCACAAAGAAAATAGAATATAATCAGAGACATTTGTTGAGAAAGAAAACACAAAACAATCAACTTTTAACTTTTTCCTATGAATTTAGCCTGGCTTCTTAAATAACAGTATCCATGAAAATCACAACAAATTTCTCTTTCTCTTGGAAATTTCACTTTTGCTCACAATTTCAACTATCACCTCCATTAAATCTGCTCAATGAAATGTTTACTTAGGATATGTTATGTGCCAAGCAAAGGATTAAGTAGTAGAAATGGAATGATAGATTAGAAAATGCAGGAGAAGGGCATGTAAACAGTTAAAATACACTGAAGAAAGCACAACTGACAGATCACAGACTAGTACAGCAGCCCAAGGGAGGGATACCGACTGGGCGTGACAGGAGGAGGAATCAAACAAGGCTTACTGGAGGATGTGAGGTTGCATATGAATTTTGAAGAATAAGTAGGAATATTTCACAAAATAGAAGTCACACAGGGGATGAAGAATACTCCAGGGGGAGCAAAAAGCATGAGCAAAGGCAGGAAAGTAAATAATCACATTAACCAGCACAAGATATTAGGCAGATCATAGATGGAGATGAGTCTGAAGAACCGGGCAAAGGTCAGATCTTGGGGAATTCATTTCAAAGTTCTTGGACTTTGCACAAGAGGTGATGGAATCTTTGTGGTCCTTTTTCCCTAGACCGAGGTGATACAGTTACTCACATCAACTCAGGAGTTATATATGTTACACTTCCTTATTTTCCCTAGACAAGGTGTGTGATGTGAACGAAAATACTGAGTCCGGTGGAGTGACAGCTTTGGAAAAGTGTCTCTTTCCTAACTAAATAAATAGTTACTTTTCTTTCTTTGACGACTATTTTAGTCAGGTTTCTGTTCCCTCACTCACCCCCACTCTGAAAATAGTAATGACACACAATCCTATATGGAAGCCATCTAAATGTGCATAATAGCCATTAAATTGATTCTAAGAATTTTCACATTTGAATTGTTGGGTAATTCTGCTGCTCTGTTGGGCTTCGGTTTGCCTCCAGACTACTGATATGTATACATTTCTCTAGCTGACCGCTGTCTCACAGGAGGTGGGTTTGGGACTCTGCACTCAAGATCACTTAGCATTCATACATTCTCTTAAAAAGGATTATCTGCATGAAATACAATCCATTATCCAAAATTGTCCCAGAGTGGAAGAACATGAAGTTAACATGAAAGTTAAATGAATGTTTTGCTTAAAAAGAATTTAACGTTTATTGAATTTTACACTCTTCCTTTGCAGGATTTTCGTGAGGATGTGATATGGTGTCTTAACTCACAGTACAGGTACTAAGCCTGTGTGCCCTCCTGTTCTTCTTACCCTGTCTCTGCTCAGCTCTGTATAACACAGGAAGACAGACACCTGCAGGTCTCACTGATTTGGGACTCCTGATGAAATAATTAGATACATGATACAAGTTGATGTACATTGTAGACACCACGGTATAATTATAAAAAATTGGAAACAAACTAAATATCCAAAACCAGTCCATTAAATGACAGTCCAGTACAGACACAATATGGAATATGATACAATTATTATCTCTCATCTATAGATCAGGGTATATAATTTTGAGTGGCAATGTAAAATCCAGCTTCCCCTGTGTCCTGGCTTCCAGCTAACCCTGGCCAAAGGGAGGCAGCAGAGGGAGGTTGGAGGGCTGAGAACTCCAGGTGCTTCTCCCACAGCCCCTGTCTACGTGAGTAACTTCTCTAGCAGAGGTGGAGTCTACCTTGTGACTCCAGATCCTGTCCATGAGGGTTACTGCAGTTCTGGTTTCTTCCAGGTGACCCTAGTGCCTGGTTCCTGCCAACACCACCTCCTCCTTCTTCTGTCCCAGGAGTGGTAATGACCTAATGTTACAAATATTCTCCCTTCTTTGACTTCTCGGATCTGCTATTACCTGTGTAATATGTTTCCTGAATTGCTCCTATATTACAAATTCCTTTATAAATCCTGTAGTCTATACATTTCCATACTCAAGTATTTCCTGGTTTTTCCTCAGAACTTATCTGATTTACACTGTATTTCTCAAACCTTGGGGTACTGGTTAAAACACAGATTCCCATACTTTCTATTTGGAATCTGCAGATAGTGGCATGGGAATCCAGTTTTTAATAAGCTCTCTCCAGGTGATTCTTAGGATCAGGTAAGTTTTTCAAACAGTTCTAGCCAATCCCACAGCTCCCAGGCTTTTCTGGATGCAATTCATTTATACAACACACATTTATGGATGCCTATAGTGTTCCAGAAATTGTTCCAGGAGCTGGGACGCTCTGGTGAGCAAGAAAAAAATGGTCATAGCATTGATGGAATATTTTACATTGCCACTCAAAATTATATACTCTGATCTATAGATGAGAGATAATAATTGTATAATATTCCATATTGTGTCTGTACTGAACTGTCATTTCATGGACTGGTTTTGGATATTTAGTTTGTTTCCAATTTTTTATAATTATACCGTGGTGTCTACCATGTACATCAACTTGTATCATATATCTAATTATTTCATTAGGAGTCCAAAATTAGAATTATTAAGTAATAACATACCTTTTATATGTATTGACAATTTTATTTCTAAAAAGATTAAATAATTTCCTATTTCCTCTATCTGTCTATAAAGGTATTCTTTTATTGAGCCCTCACTAGCATTAAATTAAAAAAAATTTCATAGGAATTTGGCAATGGTGGTTACTTCTGGAAAGAGAAACTAGATGATTAATGAAAAGGGATAAAAGGAAAGTTTGCTTTGCATTATTAGCTACTTAATGTTTTTGAATTTTGTCATATAAACAAATATTATCTATTTAAAAGTAAATAAGAAGTAATGTGAAGTTTAAAAAGGGTTGATCATCAGATGAATAAATATATTTTTGTTATAAGATACAGTAGTCATTTCTTATGTCTTTTGAATTTCTTTTGCAACTGCAATTTCCCTCTTTGCTATTAGGGATTTAATAGTTTTCTGAAGTACTTTTATGAATCTATACATAATATTATTTTTTCTTCGGTATTTCATACTTTTGTAAACTGACAGATGTGGTCTGTCTTGCTACTTGTAGTAATTTCTTCTCCATTTTGACTTTGGCCAGGAAGATGACTATGTGTCTTGGAGATGTCCTACTTGCTGTGAATCTTCCTGGTGTGAGATGATCACCTTGTATCTGGATATCTGAATCTCTGGTAATACTAGGGAAATATTCCTTAATAATTGCCTCAAATAGGCTTTCCATGCTTTTTGCTTTTTCTTCTTCTGCCTCAATTATACACATAATTTGTATATTGGCTTGTTTCACTTTGTTTCATATTTCTCTGAGTGATTGTTCACTCTTCTTTCTGTATTTTTTACCGAGATAGTTCAAAGGCCATGTCTTCAAGCTCTGAGATTCTTTGCTTGGTTTAGTCTGTTGATGGAGCTTTCTGCTATATTTTGAAGTTCTCTAAATAACTCTTTGAGTTCTTTTATATCCTTTCTTATGTTGTCTAGCTCTTTAGCAAATTTTAATTTTTTTATTGATGTCCTAAAATATTTTTTTTTTTTGGCTTCTTTGTGTTGCTTTTCAACTTTCTCTTCAATGCCACTCATCTTATTTGCCATCCATATTCTGAATTCCATGTTTGACATTATGACAATTTCTGCTTGGTTGGTTCTGTTGCTGTAGATCTTTTGTGATCCTTTGGAGGTTTCAAAGTAGCTTGTTTTTTCATGTTGCTAGAGTTCTTTTGCTGATTTCTTCTCATCTCTTCTCTCAGCTCAGGACACACAGGTTTGTGGCACACCTGTTCTTTGCTGGGAACTCTCCTACTCAATGAGAAGAAGGAGAGGTCCCAGACAGTGCCTCTGTAACCTACTCTGGAATATTCACTTGGCAGAAGAGGGGCAGATGCACTGAGCGCATGTAATGCAGCTATTCTGTGTTGTCCGGTTACCCTGTGATTGTCGCGGTCCGAGCTAGTGCTGAATGATATCCATGGGTAGTGGTGGGTTGTTCCCCAGGCCAGTGTTGAAAGCTTGGGCAGGGGCAGGGGCAAGTCCCTCTCCACAGAGGCTGGCATTGTGGGAGACTGCTCTGCCCAGATCTCCCCATGGCAGTGGCAGTGGCAGCTGGGTGAAGCTATTTAGGCAATGGTCATGGGTGTTAGGACTGTGAGCATTCGCTCCACCCAGGTCCAGATGCAATGGTGGCTTGTGGATAGCAGGTGCCTTGTGGAGTGCTGGACTGCAGGGGTAGTTCCCACCAGGCAGTGAATGGGAGGCTCAGGGTGGGGCCTTGGGACCCAGGGGCAGTGGCACAGAGGCCTCAGGGGTTGGGACATGGGGCTGGGCTGCTGGGCAGCAGATCCTGGGCAGGAGGAGAGCCCTGGCTGCCCAGCAGCCCAGCCCCATGTCTTAATCTGAGTTTTATAAATCACAAAATTTTCTGTTTATATAATCTGTACTATTTCCTCCAAATAAAATAACTTTTTGGATCTTTTTGAAATGTTATTCAAAACAATTACCACTATTTACATAGGACCACTGATATACTTCAGAGAAAAACAACAGTGTCTCAGAAGAGGGCTAACATGTAAGTGATGTAATGGGGGCTGGAAAACTAGAATCACTCATGTAGTCTTCAGTTCAAGGCAACATATCAGAAAGGTACCACAGTCTCCATCCTAACTTTGCAAGGGGAGATCCCTGGAGTGTCTAATTCAGTGCAATCTTTTCTTTTTTGCATTTTCAAGAACCCAGCATAGGTGTCCAGCACATAGTAGGTACTCATCAAAATTTATGAAATATTAATATCTGAATGAATGAATGGCAACAGACTAAAACTAAAAGAGAAGACCCCTGGAGATGCCTATTCCTGCCTATTATGTCTACAAATGGGCAGAAGTGGGAACTCTGCAGGCTGAAGTTTCATATAGGTGGGTGCTGCTTGTGCTGGGTCTAATTGGAAGGGAAAGGAATTCAGGGAGCCATAGGACATCCTGGCAGTTAGGACTATGACACGAGTGTGTGAACCAGCAACAGTATCAAATCTAAGTAGAGGAGAAGAGAAGCTATTTAACAAGAGTCTGAGCCTATTTGAAACTGGGACTTAGAAACCAGGGCAAGGGCATATCTGAGTCTATAGTGAATGATGGTCAGTGGCTTTAACAAGGAAGGGTCAGGAAGAGGCCTTAAGAGACCCATATCATGTTTTTTTCTTTTCCACAGTAATTCACACAGTGTTTTGTCTATATTAAATAATTAATAAATCGTTGTTGAATTAAATACATACTTTAATTGAGTAACTAATAATTTATTATTTAATGTTTTTCAGAATTTTGCATGAAGTCTTCTATTTCTGAGTTCTAGAACCTGACTTCCATGTGCATCAACACAAACATGCTAAGTAATTACCTCATCTGATATGAATAACCCCATATAATTTATTTATGTATGTAGCCTGTCTTTTCCCCATCATCATTTTAAGTATACACATTTAACATCTACACCCAAGCCTCATAAACAACTTCTAAAAATGCCCCCATATTTTTTTTTTCATAAAACTTCCAAACTAAGTCCTTTAGATACATACTATCCAGCCAATTATACGATTTGGGGGTTGGGGAGAGATGAATCAGACTATGATAGTCGTGCTGAGCAGTGAGGCCCAGCCACACAATTAAAATAGACTGCTATTTTCTAGAAATCTTTGTATCGACTTCAGAGTAATTCATTCTTTTGCAAATTATTCATGTTATTACATATTCCTGGTATTTATATTTATAAGTTAATTATCCATAATAATGGTATTGAACATTTAAATATGCAAAGTTCTGACTCTTGGAAAGAAATATTAGGAATACAAAAATCTCAGAATCAATAAGATTTTTTTATTATCCCCGGCATTAAAGGAGGTTTATATATATCCAAATTTATTTCTGATATTTTAATTCCAGACTCTATTATTTCTTAACTGTGTTCTGATTGACTTTAATAAGAAAAACACATAATTCACTGAGCTTATTAAAAAACAGTTTCTTTAAGGAAACAAGATCATTTTTCTATTTTAAAAAAGGTCCTTAATCCACAATATTAGAAAATATATTAATTAACATTGGCACATTATTTAAAAATCTTTGAATAGATTAGAAATATCTGCTTAAGTCAAACATTTATGAAGTAGTATATTCTATCTCAAATAAATGCATAATTGCAACAAAGAAAATTTAAATTTTGGAAAAACCGATCATAAAAATAAGAAAGATAAGAGTATTGCTTTGATTCCAAGGATAACCAAGTTGTCTAATGAAAATTTTAAAAGGTGTCATTCTTGATATATATATATATATGTATTTATGTAAAATCAATATTGACAGTTATATAAGACAGTTATATGGCTTTGAAAAAAAGTAGAACAAATCTAACTACCAACTGGTTCCTTGGAGATTCTATCATATTTGTGAAGAACCTAACTGGCAGTTCCTAGGGGAGGAGCATCCACATACTGCAGCCTAAAATTGAAAATGGTGTTTTATTAAGTTAGGACAAACATCACAAATGATAATGATGTTTAAAAAGAAAAGAAGATATCCTTTTACAATCTTGCTAGAAATAATCTCAGTGGGAAACAACGTCCATTTACATTTAAAAGTTCATGATTATTCTTGCTTATCATTCATTCATTCAACGAGCATTTATGGAGCATCCACTACAAGCCACACAATTTTCTAGGCCATGGGGATTCAGCAGTGAATAAAACTCACAAAGATCCTTGCCCTCCTGAGCTTACATTCGAGTGTGTGTGTGTGTGTGTGTGTGTGTGTGTGTGTGTGAGGCATGGATTTAGATAGCAAACAGATAAATATCTAAATACATGGCACACAAGTTCTGTGAAAGGAAAAGAGGCAGCAAAGTGGCCTTGGTGGGTGGGGAGGTGGGGTGCAGTATTAAACAGGGTGTCAGGGAACACCTTACTGAGGGAAGGCTTTAAGGAGATAAGACAACAAGCCCTTCAGGGTCCAGGGAGGATTTTTGCCGACAGAGAACAGCAAGTGCAAAGGCCTTGGGAAGGGAGATGCCTGGCGTGCACAACAGCAGCGAAGGGGCGGGAGGCCAGGTGGAGGTTGAGAAGGGGCCAGCAGACAATGCCAGGTACCCTGCAGGCACTGGGGAGGACGCTGGCTTGCGCTCTGGGTGCAAGGAGAAGCTCTTGGAGCATCCTGCGCAGAGCAGGCACACGGATATGATCGCCTTCTGCTTCAAGGCCACCTTGGCTGCAGTGCTGAGAGCACACTGCGAATGGCTGGAGTGGAAGGAGGCTCCCACAGTAACCCCAGCCAGACGGGGTGATGGTGGGATGGTGGGACAAGGAAGAGCTCGTAAGAAGTGGTCATTCTGGATATACTCTGAGATAGATCCACAGGGTTCGCTGATGGGGTAGATGTAGGGAGTGAGATGGGAGAGCTAAGGCTCTCCTGAAGCTTTCTCTTTGATATTGATGGCTGTCCCATACTCTATATGATTTCTAAAATAATGGGAAACATATCTTTGTCTTTCTTTCAGATACTCCTACCAGCTTTACCTATAGCAAAAATGCTTCCAGTTTTTCTGGAGAATGAGGGCCAGCCAGGCCCTGCAGTCACTACCACAGCACATCTTGGTCTGCCTGCTCTCTCTTCCTCTTCTCTTCTACCTGAGAACAGCTGCTTTACCCAGGTGTTTACAAAGGGAACCTCTGGGAGCATGAGACTGTCTCTTTCCTGAATTCTGGGGAGCCTGATTTCCCTGTCTTCTGTCTTCTTCTTCTCTAGGTTCTTGCCAAGGGTTGTCTCCCCTCCCCTTCAAACTTCTGGCAAGATAAACAAGTAAAGTCCACTGTTTCACTGTGCTTCTTGTCTGACTATGCTGCTCTTTCTTCATCTGTACAGGCGATTTCTTATATTTCTCTTTGAGATCATGTCATAAGGGATACAAAGAGGAAAAAAGGAGAGGAATGTCTCTTATTCTTTTCCTAAAAACATTGTTATAAATGTTCCTGAGGAAAAGGTCCGTGGCTATGAAAATATTTTTCTTTGTAGCAGGGATTCATCTTATTTTCTCCTGAAGTAAAATGAGGCCAATAAGCCATAAAGACCAGGCTCCACTTTTCTCAGCACATCTTAGGAACACATAAGTCAAAGAGAAGTAGGCACCTTCCTCTGAGGAAGACAACTCCTAGGGTGGGGGCTGGCGGGCAGTAGGCCCTGCCTCGGCAGGCAGGATGGGACATGCAGAAGTCCAAGAGGGCTGGGCCAAGGTTGGAAAAGACTCCATGATATACACATGATGTGGCCCAGTGATGTCCACTTGGTGTGGCCAAATGGTGGTCAGAGAGCAGCCTGCACTGAGGACAGTCATGGACAGAGGGGAAAGGCCAAGGCTAGCCAATAGCACCTGAGAAATCAGTTGAATGACTTTGGGAAGCACTGTCGGTCAGCCTGACCTTGAGGAGATGCTGTGAGACCTTAGCAGGGGAAAGGAGGAGGAGAAGGAGGAAGGCAGGAGTAGAGGGCCAGGCAGAACTACGGGACCATTTGCCTGAGCCTATTCACAGGGTGACAGTAATAGAAGTCAGAGCCACATCACCAAGATGCCACTCCTCGTTGCGTTGGCAACTGGACATCAGTGTGAGAAAAACCACATGCAAATGTATGTGGTAAATAGTAAACAACAGTAAGACCTGAGCTGTCTCATCAGCATCACCTTGGGGAAATAGCTGAAAGTGTTCGAGAGGATCTTGTGCCATAGACAAAAATGATGTCCTGGCGTCAACCCTTCTGTCCCATCCACAGGCTAAGTCCCCATGACCTGTGGCTTTTCCCACTCATGGTAGTGGTATTCACATTAAGAAATCATGTGAGCAAAGATCCAGACTGACTTGCCTGGTATACTCCAGCCTCACTGCTTAGGAGAAAACTTAAATTTCAGAAACCCTGGAATGGAAAAAAGCAGTGCTCCCTCTCCTGTTGCCCCAGGTAAGGATCCAGAGTGACGGAGGTGTTGGCATGGTTCCCAGCCGCAGGGGACGGTGGTGAGATATGTCAGACTCAAGACAATGTCTTGAGTAATTACAACATCTATGGTGTCTCCCAGTTGCTTCAGATTGATGTCCAACCTCACCTTTTCTTTCTAATTTGCTGGCAAGTAGAAGAATGATCTGTCACCTTCCCTGACCAGCAAGTAAGAAAAAGGAACAGAGTCCCTGTTAAGTGGCAGCTTTGCAGTTCTGTAGATGCTATGAAACCAAGTCACACGAAGACAACCTTTGGAGTCTTCATAGCCAGGAACTGGGGCATGACTTTACAGGAAAGAGCTAACTTTGGATCACCACTTCATCTTTTATTTTCTTATGAAAACCTTATACAGACTCAAGAGGATGAAGAAGGGAATTAAACAGAAGATAAGATGCAGTTGATGGATTTATTTTCAGATGTGGCTGTCCCCCAGCAAGCTTTGGATTCCTCATTGAAAAATACAGAAAATAAAAATCCCTAGATTATAGAGTTATTGTAGAGATCTAGTTGTATGAAATGCTAAGCACATAGCATAAAAGATTTTTGTTAGGCTGGGCATGGTGGCTCACTCCTGTAATCCTGGCACTCTGAGAGGCTGAGGTGGGAGGATCACTTGAGTTCGGGAGTTCAAGACCAGCCTGAGCAAGAGTGAGACCCTGTCTCTAATAAAATAAAATAAAAAAAGAAGAAAAAGGATATTTTTGCTAAATAGCAGTTATTGTGGATATATCATATGTCTGGATGTGTGGTAAAATCCTTCAGGGCAGGGGCCAACACATCATAGTGTCTCACAAGGTACATAATACATTTTAAGTTTCTGCAGTGGGTATCCATGCAAAACTCCTAAGTATAAATCCTATAGTTAGCCATTATTTTAAAAAAATATTATCTCTGTCCCATTCTCCCATTCTTCTCCATATGGGACTAAAAAAAAAACAAAAAAACACATGTTAGACCTTCTTACTGTATTCTACATGTTTTTAGGGTCTCTGATAAAATTTTATTTCTCTGTGCTTCATTCTGGACATTATCTTCTTACCAATTTTCCAGTTTACCAGTACTCTCTTCAGCTGTGTCTAAGCTACTAAGTCCACTCATTAAATTTTAAAATTAATTTATTGTATTTAGTTATAGAGATTTTTATTTAGTTCCTTTTCAAATAGGTTATATCATTTTTATAGCTCTGGTTCTTTATAAGACATTTCATACTTGACTTTTTCCTCCTAAAACAATTAGCATCAATGTTTATATCAAAACCTCTAACCTTTCAATGTGCTCTAGCAGACTTTCAATGGCCAATCTTCCAAACTCTGTGGCTGTAGTTTTTTCTACTAGAACAATGCAGGGCTGTGTGGTCTATGTCAGCAGCAGTTCAGAAGTTCTGGGGAGTTTATAGTACCAACTCCATACTACCAACCCACAACAGGGAGCAGCTATCAGGAAAGATTCTCAGGAGTTGGGATAAAAATATCCTAGTTCCATAACCCCTTAGGTAGAGCTATCCTCTCCTATTTTGCACTATCTCCTATACTTTTCCCACTGGGGTAGCTGGCTTAAAAGAGCACTCTCTATTGGCTGTCTTCCCTTCTCTACTTCCTGACTAGAACTCCCTTACTTCCCAAATAAACTATTGCACTCAAATCCCTATGTAAGGTTCTGTTTTTGAGAGATGTCAAATTAAAGCAGTGTTTTTAAATATAACTTGAGTTCATGGATGATGTCAACTCTGCTAGAAAAGATTTTCACTGGGCTTTGCCAGGCATATGTGGAGACTACGCATCTGAGACTACTTTCACTCAAGTTCAAGGCTCAGCTTGGGGGCCATTTAGATAGTGTGAAGACAGGCTGCAGGATTTTCTGAGGATTGGCTTACTTCTTATTCATCTCAAGCCTAGGTTACAATCCTTCATAGTCACCATCCCAAAATGAGAATGATTTACTAGAGTCCCCTCCTTGGCAGCCTCTAACTTCAACTTTTTCTTCCCACCCCTGTGTGGTCACTGAAAGCATGGTTTATCCTCGTAGCCGGTCTTTCTGGATCAGTGGACAGTAACTGTTCATTATCTTGTTAGGTACTGATACTATCAAGACGTTTTAAAAATATGTAGTACATCTTCCTTGGCAATTAGCAGATGATGGAGCTCTAGAGATGTTATTTACAATCATGAGATTAGATAGGATTATGTAGGAAATGAGTATAAATAGAGAAGACAGGGCGTCCCAGAACTGTATGATTGCACATGCCAACTTTCAGAAGCCTGGATATGACAAGAACCAGCAATGAAGCATCCAGTGGCAAAGCACACCCAGTGAATAGCAGTGTCTGGTGACGTAGAAGGAGAATTAAATGAAAGTGATGTGCCCAAAGCCAGGTGAACAGTGGACTAGAAACGTAGGGACTGATTAAAAGTGTAAAAATCTATCTGCTGAAAGGTCAAGTAAGAGGAGGATGGGGTACAAGCACTGGATTTGGTAATGTGGAGATGAGTGGAGACCTCAAAGAGAGATGTTGCAGTGGAGGGGGGTTAGGAAGGAGATAATGCCTAATTGGAATTGGTTTTAGAGATTATAGGCAAAGAATTGAACAGCAAATATAGATATCTGGTTTTTTTTTTTAAAAGAGTTTTGCAATAAAGTGGATCAGGGCAACAGATAGGGGAGATATCTATATGTAGTGCACATACATTCATTTATCAGTTGGTGGACACTTAGGTTGATTCTATATCTTTGCTATTGTGAATTTACAGCACGTTTTCTAATGTAAAATCTAGAGTGGTGAGATTTAGCAAAGTTGTACAGAGAGGAGAGAATTGCCAAAGACAAAAAAAAAGTCTTTCAAAGGCAAGTGGAAATAGGATCTAATACACATCTACAGGGTTTGCATAGACCACAGGCAGTTCATTCACAGACTCAGGGAGGAAGGAAGGCCAAACAAGGGAATACAATGCAGGCAGGTTAGGAGATATGATGGCTGAAGTATGTGGAAATGATCTTTTGAAGGTTCCATTTGTTTTTCAGTGTTGGAAGTTTTAGAAATGAGCTAAGAATGAGAAATAAAAGAGTAGAAGTATGAATGGAACAGGGATACCTAGCAAGATTTCACCACAGACCCTCCTGACAACACTGTAGACCCACTTGACAACGAGAAAATAAAGTGAGTTTATGTTAGGCATATCACAAGTATACTTGAGCTGAGAGAAAGTACTGTGAAACATGTTTCCAACTAATAAGGAGAAGGGAGTCTGAGACCATTTTTAAAAGGATGGTCTGTTTTATCGACCTTAATATGTGACCTTCACCTCCTGTGCTCAGTATAAGCAAATCAAGCAAGATGTTCGCCAACTGAAGTGGTAAATATATTTTGCTGCTCGGTTTGGATGGCAACTTCCTTAATCTCAGTTAATTATTCTGAAAGAACACCCAAAGGAAATCATGAAGCATATTCTTGGAGTGTTCCTGTAACTTGTCAATTGAGAATCTGGATGGGAATTTAATTTAATGATTTGATGCAAGTCAACAAGCCTCTCAATGAATGCAAAATTTTAGTTAAATCTTGTTAAGTTGGACTGTGGTGAGATCATATGCCAAATATCTCCAGGGTGATGATGAAAAGATTATTTATGTACATATAACTTAGTCTGATTACACATTTAAATAAACAGACTGAAGGCCAAGCATAACTCTTAGAAAATGTGATAGGGGATAATCCCACCCAAAATAGAAACTAAAATCATACAAATGATATCTAAAATAAACTTTAGAAAATGTGTAGCAACTATAGAAAGAAAACTACCAAAAAAAAAAAACCCTCTGAGAGACATAAAATAAAAGTAATAATGGAAAAATGCATTACCGGATATCCAATTTGGATAATGCATATGTATCAATTCATTCCTAGTACAATCTATAAATTCAGTGCAATCTCAATTTTTATAAAACAATATTAATGAATAGCAGTTAGTGTTAATTATTTAATAATATGAATTACTAATAATGAGTAATATTAATTAGCAGCAAACATTAATGTAGTATGTAGTATGTCCCAAGAGCTGTTCTAGTACTTTATTGATATTAATTTACATAATCATCAAAACAATCTTTTGAGGTTTGAATTATTATTAATATAAATTTATGGATGAAGGATATGAGTCATAGAAAGATTAATAATTTGCCAAGGTCACATAGCTGCTGAGTGAAATATTGTGATTTAACTCAAGTTCACTGGCTCCAGAGCCTATTCCTTTAATTATTAATATTTCTTTTCACTACCTATACAACCATGGCAATAAAAACTCCAATGTTCTTTTTGGAGGCAGAATTTGATAAACTCTTTTTAAAATTAACTTGGAATAATGTACATGGAAAAACAATCAGGCAATGGTTGGGAGGGAGAATAATTCAAGGGTGATGCATGTTGTATATATTAAAAAGTATTTTAAAGATGCATTTAATGTATTCACTCATTCCACAAAAGTTTATTGAACATCCACTCTTTTCCAGGCTCTGTTCTAGGTGCCAGTGACAAGAATAGACAAAAATCCCTGTTCTCTTGGCCGGGCGCAGTGGCTCACGCTTGTAATCCTAACTCTCTGGGAGGCCGAGGCGGGCGGACTGCTCAAGGTCAGGAGTCCGAAACCAGCCTGAGCAAGAGCGAGACCCCGTCTCTACTAAAAATAGAAATTAATTGGCCAACTAATATATATAGATAAAATTGACCGGGCATGGTGGCGCATGCCTGTAGTCCCAGCTACTCGGGAGGCTGAGGCAGGAGGATTGCTTGAGCCCAGGAGTTTGAGGTTGCTGTGAGCTAGGCTGACGCCACAGCACTCACTCTAGCCTGGGAAACAAAGCGAGACTCTGTCTCAAAAAAAAAAAAAAAAAAAAATCCCTGTTCTCATGAAGTTTACATTCTTCTTGGGGAGAACAGAAAAAGAAATAAACAATTAAATATTTAGACTGTTGTTGATGATAAGTTCTATGAAGAAAAATTAGGAAAAGGGAATAGGGGATATAGAATGCTGGGGTAGGTAGGGGAGGAGATGTTTTTTAAAATACATGTATCAGAAAAGGCCTCATTGATATAATGACACTTGGACAGAAACCTGAAAGAGATAAGAGAGCAAATTATGAGGACATCTGGGGAAGGACATTCCAGTAGAGGGAACAGCAGCTGCACAGGTCCTGGACTAGAAAGATGCTTGTCATGTTTGTGAAATAGCAAGGAGGTCAATGTGGCTGGAATGACTACAGAGGATGAAATGGTAGAAGATGATGTCAGAGAGATAACAGGGGTGTGGAGAGACAGGTTATCAGGAAATTTTAACTCTGAATGAAATGGGAAAAATGACTTGGTCTGGTATACATATAGAGTCATGTGCCACACAACGATGTTTTGGTAAAAAATGGACCACATATTCGATAGTGATCCCCTAAGATTATAATAGAGCTGAAAATTTCCTATTGCCTCGTAATTGTAGCTGTCATGCAGCACAGCACATTACTCAGTGCTTGTGGTGACGCCATTTGTAAACAAACTTACTGCATTGCCAGTCGTATAGCGTATACCATTAGATACAGTATATAATACTTGATGGTGAGAATAAACGACTATGTTATTGGTTTATGTATTTACTATGCCATGCTTTTTATCATTATTTTAGAGTATACTCCTTCTATGTATATAAAAAAAATAGAATATAACAGCTCCATAAGCGTTATTGCCCCTGAAGACCTTTCAGTGGAACCAGATGTAGAGATAGAAGACAGTGATATTGATGATCCTGACCCTGTGTAGTTCTAGGTTAATATATGTGTTTGTGTCTTAGTTTTAATGAAGTTTAAAAAATAAAAAAAAATTAAAATTAAAAATAGAAAAAAGCTTACAGAATGAGGATATAAAGAAAGAATATATTTTTGTACAGCTGTAATATGTTTGTGTTTTAAGCTTGGTGTTATTATGAAAGAATCAAAAGTCAAAAGAATAAAAAATGTTTCTAAAGTAAAAAAATTTAGTAAGCTAAAGTTGATTTGTTATTGAAGAAAATAACTTTTAAAAAATAAATTTAGTATAGCATAAGCGTATGGTGTTTATAAAGTCTACAGTAGTGTACAGTAGTGCCAGACCTTCACATTCACTTACCACATACTCACTGACTCACCCAGAGCAACTTCCAGTCCTGCAAACCGCCCTCTTGGCAAGTGCCCTATGCAGGCGCACCGATTTTTTATGAACCTCCATTGCCTGATGCTGCCTTTATGATATGGCCAGAGTACCTCTTCATCTACTGCCCCACTTGCTACTTCTAGCCTAGATAGCCAGCCCTGATAAAATGGTAGATGAAGTATAGTGGGAGATGGCTTTCTGGGATATGTGGATACCCGCACATTAAGCTATAAAGTTGGAGAACGGAGACAGGAGTCCCATCTGCATGCTAGGAATTGTGTATTTGAGTACTGCATAAGTCCATTGTGTATAATGCCCTAGGTGGTGCATGTTGGAAGCATCTAGGTTTGCAAAGCTAGCATGAGGTGAAGCATCCCGGAATAAGGAGCTAAGCTAGACTCACTAGCTGACATGTCAGCAGCATAGAATATAGCCATGACCCATGTGCCAGGGGACAGACTTAGACTGATAAAACTTGCCTATTGGTCAGCACCAAGTCTGTAGATCCAGCCTGATGAGGGGTGAGAAAAGAGAAAATATCAATTTGACATCATGAAAAAATGCTGAATGAAATATCTAATAAGAAATATCATAGCACTTTGTGGGTTCAATGACAAATGTTGTGCCCCTAGAAAATGTATACAAAGTACATCATTGAATTTCCAAAAATAAACATATACTCATCACATGCACAGGCACAATCAAATAGGTCAGCCCTTCACAGTATTCTTTACAAATACTGTCACAGAGAGGGAACTGCTAAAAAACAAATTTGATATTCTTTTAATTGATTTAGAGTATCCCAATATTAAAAACTACTAAGAACTATTTTATTTATTTATTTTATTTATTTTATTATTTTTTTATTACTTTTTTTTTATTTCAGCATATTATGGGGGTACAGATTTTAAGGTTTCAATAAATGCCCATTTCGTCCCCTCCCCCCAAAAGTCTGAGTCTCCATCATGACCATCCCCCAGATGGTGCACATCTCACTCCTTATGTATGTATATACCCGCCCCCCTCCCCCCTCCCACCTGCCCAATACCCTATTACTGTAGTACCTATTTATTTATTTTAATTTTACCCAGAGCCATGCCCAAGAAGCCTTAAGCAAGTGGACTGTCTAAGGACTCTTTCATTAATAGATATTGCTAGAAGTACTAAATATTACTGGATGTGTTGACAATACCATACTATGAATGAATTGAAATTGTACCTAAGTGTGTACCTGATTCTTTTTTTTTTAGGTAGGTCAGGTAATATATTTTTCTTTATTATTTAAACCACATTGAATCAGGGTTTTCTGTTATTAAGAGCCAAAAGTATCCTAATTACATAATTTTCTTTTAAAAAAATTAATTTTATTGTGTATAGTTAAGGTATACAGCATGATGTTTTGGAACACACATAGACAGTAAAAAGTGAAGTAAATTAACATATCTATCATCTCACATAGTTACCCATTTTTCCCATTTTTTTTGTGTGTGGCCTGAATAGCTAAACTCTGGTCATTTAGCATGAACCCTAAATACAGAACAACTTTATGACATATAGTCCCCACGTTTACAATAGATCTCTAGACTTGTTCATTCTACATATTGGCTTGTATCCTCTGACCTACATCTCCCGATTTTATCCCCCAACCCCCTGGTCCCTGGCAAACACTGTTTTGTTCTCTATCTCTGTATATTTGAATTTCTTTTTAAGATTCCTCATACAAGTGACATCATGCAATATTTTTCTTTCTGTATCTGCCTTATTTCATTTAGCATAATGTCATTCAGGCTCATCCACTTTTTGACAAATGGAAAGATCTCATTCATTTTTAGGGATGAATAATATTCCATTTGGCATATATGTATATGGGTATATGTACATATGTATGTATTGGAAAAATTGGTTAACATTACATGAATCACGCACATATATATCAGAAAAATTGATAATGAAACTGTGATATATAAAATATATAAGTGCATGGGTTTGGATTTATGGCAGTTCTGTCCCCCTGGGCCTCTCATAGTATCCCATGCCAGAGCAAACTGTGGCCCCGAACCATTGCCTGGCCTGTGCCCATAGGCTCCTGGCACTGAAGCGGGTTGCACAGTGGAAAAGGAAAAATTAAAAAAAAAAAAAAAGAAGAAGAAGAAAATATATATATAATATATACATATTACATGTAATATGTGATACATATTATATAATAATACATGAGATAATATACATGAGATAATATTTTATATGTCACAGATTCTTTGCCAATTTTTCTTACAATATGCTTTAAAATTCCAAGAATTTTCTTCAATAATTATAATGTAGGTCAGACTCGTGCAATTTCACAGTAAGTTATTATAGTAAGTCTAGACTAATACAGAATATACTCAGTGGGTTAAATTTCAGTACTTAAAATGTTTCAATCAATAGGATTATGAAGATGTTAATTTTCCATAATACACATTTTTAATAGTAAGTATAAATGAAATTAGAGTTTTGTTTTTTAACTTTTGATGATTTTTAAGAAAAATCTTTAGTTGTTTGAGTTTCACAGTCCTTTCAAATAACTACTTATGAATGAAAACCAACTAATTTTTGGCAAGAAATTATTTTCTAAAGTTTGTTTTCTGACTCTCTACCTTTTAAAAGAAGTAATGATAGAAGATGATGAATTTATACATAGTTACTTTAACATAGTAGTCTAAAATCTTAAAACTATATCCCTCAAGGGAAAACGTTTATAGTTTATTAACGAAGAAAAAATAGAACTATTCCCAGTCCTTCTATATGAATTATCTCATCTTCAACCAAGCACTTCTAAAATGCTTTTTCCTTAATAAGCTATTTATTAAAGTTTTCATGTGTTTTTAATGTGAAAAATTTAGACAGATATAAAAACAAAAATGAAAACATAATGTTGCATTTATCTAAGATTCAGAAGCAGTGACAGTAGAAGTTCTCATCAATTACCTGATATCCTGCAAAATGTACAAAAATCATATGTCTTGATTTCCCTTTAGGAAATGGCAGAGTTCCTATTTAATCTTTGGCTATTCAATTAGAAGTTACAACAAAAAAGGCTGCTGATCATAGTGTCATGCAAATGTCTTTAGTAATTATGTTATCACTTAGATTTCCCTATAGGATATTCTAGTTATTACAGAAGTATTTCCTTAATTTGTTATGGTCACCAAGGACAATGCGATTCTTACAGTGGTGTTTGTTATTTTACTGCTTGACAACAAATTGTATCTGCTGTTTTATTATCTCAGAGTAAAAATACATAATTGATTATCATCGATCTGTTGGAAATTGGCTATAGGAAAATGCAAGACTATTAAGTCATTACAAAAATCTTACTGGTTAATCAAGTTTATACTTTTTGTAGCAGACACTCCTATCCTCATTCTTCTTTTATTCCCCACCAGCAAAACATCATTTTGACTGCTTTATCTAGTCTTCCCCTTTGAAATTAGAGTGACTTGGATAAAGTCGACCCCATCTCTAGCTCATGGGATGAGGTCTGATTAGCAGAAACCAATCAAAGTATAGTCGTCTCTCAGTATTTGCCGGGGATCGGTTCCAGGACCTCTCACAGATACCAAAATCCACTGATGCTCATGTCCCTGATATAAAATGGTGCAGTAATTGCTTGTCACCTATGCACATCCTCTTGTGTGCTTTAAATAATCTCTGTATTTCTTAAAATACCTAATATAATGTAAATGCTATGCAAGTAATTGTTATACTGTCTTGTTTAGATAATCATAACAAGAAAAAAAGTCTGTACATGTTCAATACAGATGTAGTTTGGGTTGAATCCATGGATGCCGAACCGAGGGATACAGAGGGCTGACTGTCCTACCATCCCTTTGGCCAGAGATTGGTTTAATTGTTCAGAATTATGCTAGTCAAGACTTGATGGGCTCTTCAACTAAATTGGACTAATCAGTGCAGAGGAACTTTTATTCCATGGTGATGGGAGAGATCCTTTCTCTGTGTCTCTTTCTCTGATTCTCTTTCTTTTCAAGCAAGGTAAGAAGAAGAAAATATGGTACCCAAGTTACTACTT
Source organism: Microcebus murinus (assembly GCF_040939455.1). NCBI lineage: Eukaryota > Metazoa > Chordata > Mammalia > Primates > Cheirogaleidae > Microcebus > Microcebus murinus. The sequence continues at coordinate 35,186,396 of NC_134110.1, read as the reverse complement.
ATGCATATCTCATGGAAAGAAGCCAATGTGAGGACAAAGCTGACACATCAGAAAGACCCTGACCCTACCTGCCTGGGGCCCTCCCTACCTTCTCCTATATTGTTTTAAGAAATGAAACATTTCTTTATGGCTAAAGCCAGTTTTATTTGATGTTTCTGCAGCTTAAATAGAAAACATCCTGGTCCTAACTCATTCATATGGCCTGTAATGAGGAATCCAGATGCACTATATAGACAAATTATTATTATTATCATTATTATTATTTAGGGACATGGTCTCGCTCTGTTGCCCAAGCTGGAGTGCAGTGGCTTGATCGTAGTTCAAACTCCTGGGCTTAAGCAGTTCTCCCACCACAGCCTCCCGAGTAACTAGGACTACAGGAAAGTGCCACCATGCCCAGCTAATTTTTCATATTTTTTGCAGAGATGAGGTCTCACTATGTTGTTCAGGCTGGTCTCAAACTCCTGGCCTCCAGTGATCCTCCCACCTTGGCCTCCCAAAATGCTAGAATCACAGGTGCGAGCCACTGTGTCCAGCCATAATTGTTTCAAGTTTAATTTCTTTAAATTCTCTCAGGGAAGGATAAGCCACCTCAGACCCCAACCACATCCTTGTCTCATCTCTTTGCTCTCACAGGCCTTTGTTGTCCTACCTCAGCTGGTGTGAGTAGATTTTCTGGATCTCTCAACTGAAAAAGTACCTTAATCAGAAGTCATCGTTAGTTCTGACAGATCAAGTTCCTTCAGGAACCAACACATCCGGCCTTGAAATTGAGCCAAATGACATTACCTACCTTGGGCATGCAGATTACCAAATGGCCCGTTGTCTGAGATCTTTTAGCAGAGCTGCTATCAGGTTTGACTTCTGCAGGAAGGACAAGCTGAAATGGCTGAAAATAAGCAGGAGGTGTCATCAAGAATGGGGACATGTTACAAGAGAAGGTTACTCCAAGAGGTATTTTCATTACAAATTCAGGATACACCATTCAGTTAAGAAATGTGTTTAGACTTATTAAGAAAAAAAATAATATATGAACTATGCTTGATATCCACGAACTATTTTACCTGTTTTAACAAATAGTCTAAAGAACAGTCATCAATTACAAACAGTGAAACACTCATGGGTCCATTTATGGCTAAAGAGTAATTTATAATATAAATAAAACCTATTATAAAACATCAACATATTTACCCTGAGTCTTCAAGCTAAACTATATGAATCCTCAGAATCAGCAAAAAATATCATTTTAAAAATGATAAAATTATAGTTGCTATGAAGGAAATCATTGACAATTTAGAAAGCATATACTATTAACATCATGCATAGGCTACCACCTATATGATCATGTTATTAACTTTGAAAAAGCTGGACACAGGTTTAAAATATTAATTTTATCAAGCTACACAATGGTCTGCAGCCATGTCTGCTGTGTAATAAATGGCATAAAACCATGTGCCTAAAAAACGGCACTCTGATTGGGTTTCTCTTTTTCTGTGTTCATAATACTTTTCAAAAAATCAAGGCAACCTAGCCTAGTTCAAGGGTTACCTTTTGAAACTGTAACAGTCTACAGGGTTACACTTACCTTGCCTTTGACCATTACTCGCACATACGTTGGTTGCACGTCGACATCAATTAAAGAGGTATCCATATACCTTCAAAATTAAGCACACACAGTGTTATCATTTTCAACATTAAGTTTAAAGAAGTACAAATACAAGTTCACACTTACGTGACCATTTTAAATGAAGAAAGTTTAAAATTTCCATGCTGAACAGGTCTTAAAAAGTAGTCTTAAATTAATCCCCAGACCAAAGGAAATATATCAGCAATTTCAATATATCAGCAATTTCATTTTTAGACCCACAAGTACACTTGGCATTGATTGCCCCTAACACAAAAATATCTGAGGTCTGAAACACCAGAGGTTTGCAAAAAACAGCTTGCCATGTTCTTTCATGAATATTTTATTTTAAGCCCCTAAGACTTGAATAGCCAGGAATGCTGAATCTACTCTGCGAGAGGCCTGAAACCACCAGCTCCTGCTTCCTTGGCGGCTCTGGGTCCCCTGCAGCTGTTCTGCAGCTGCCCTGATACCATCTCCCCTGGAAGACTCGCTTGCTTCTCCCCTCCAAGGCACATCCTGCTGAACAAGCAAGACTTCCATTTATGGCACTGACCCCAAGATCAGGTGGCAATTATTCTCCTTGACTCATGAGCAAATAAAAGATTTATATTTCACATCACTCAATAAAATCAAGCATTTAGCCAAATAACTATTTTTATATATTTTTAAAATACAAATTGTGAACAGTAGAAAATGCAGGGCTGATTCAAAAATCACAAACATTAAGGCAGATAAGCTAATATGAAGATTAAAGGCATAGGCTTTGGAGTCACAGAGACATACGAGGAATTGTCTCCACCCCTTCCTGCTTTTTTACTTGGGACCTCAATCCTTAACCCTCTCTAGACCTCAGTTTCCTGATCTGTAAAATGAGGATAATAACAGTGCCTACCCCCTAAGATTGCTATGAAGATACATACATAGTGCTATTGTTAATAAAGTATGATGATATATTATTGAATAAAAAGTTTTATAATAAAAATAGAGATAAGGTTTTCTAAACATCATGTGTAATATCCATCACTTTAATGGATTACATATTCTTTTCCATGTTCAGGCCTCCTGACACATTCATCTGTCCTTACCTGCCAGGCCTTTCTCTGCCTGAGACAATCAGTCGGTTTGTTGCAGAACAAGCTACTTTAATCCTTCAATTTTCATTGCTCATGTCACCACCTTTCTCTGACCACTCTCGCACCACCAACAACCAGACCTCACATATACTGTTATTCCACATCCCTAAAGGCTGTCCCTTTCCTTGACAGCACTCTTCTCCCTTTGTGAGGACTCATTAGAGACCTGGCTATTTATTACGTGCCCCACATGGGGCTGTGACAAGAGAACATGACTGTATTTAGAATATGCCAGTTACAGTCTCCCCATAACCAGCACATCGTAGGTAGTCTATGAATATTTGTTGAATAAAGGGTGAGAAGCATACATGAAGGAATGAATTTAACTTTCGTGTGTACACCCATGTGCCAATAAAAATAACAAGGAATTTTAGCATAATTTGTTTAGACAGAATCATGGGAATGGACAGACCTTACTATATAGACAAGAGAAATATCACTACCCCTTAAAATTTGTGTTTGTAGGGATGAGGAAAGTTTCCATTTGAGGACAGAACAGGAAGCAGCCAACAGAGCTAAAATTGAAAGGGTCATGCATTCATTAAACTCCAGAAATAAGGCCTAAAAATGGAAAGGGCTTAAATGGATGAAACAGTGAATGTTTAACTAAAAAACAACAGAAAGGAGAGCTTGGGGAGCTGGAACAGAGGAACAGAGGATTTGAAGTTAGCTGGGGAACGGCTAGAAGATTTTTAAGGGCAGGTGACCTGACAGCAAGTGGGCAGGAATTGACCTGAGGTGTGGTGTGGCAGACAACTCATCTGAGACAGCTTGGTGTAGGGAGGAAGGGGACAGCAGGGCTGGTCCCAACTCACAAGAGCCAAGGTGGAAACAATTCAAATGCCCATCAATTGGTGAATGGATAGATAAAATTTGGTGTATCCAGCAATGGAATATTATTTGGTCATAAAAAGGAAGGGAATTCTGATACATGCCGCAACATGGATAAGCCTTGAAGACGTTATGGTAAGTGACAGAAGCCAGACACAAAGGTCTCCTATTGAATGAGTTCATTTCCATGAAATATCCAGAATAGGCAAAGCTATAGAGACAGAAAGCAAATTACTGATTGCCATGGGAGGGAGAATGGGGAGTAACTGCTTAATGAATACGGGGTTTCTTTTGGGATGATGAAAATGTTATAGAACTAGACAGTGATAATGGTTGCACAACACTGAATTTATGAAATGTTACTGAGTTGTACACTTTGAAATAGTTGAAATGTTGAATTTTAAGTTACGTGTATTTTACTGCAATTAAAAAAGCAAAGTTGAATAAAGACCTGAGGGTTTATGTTCTGGCTCCTCCAATCACTGTTTCCTTTGACAAGATTCACCCTCTGAAAATTTATCTTCCTTGGGTAATTATAGAAAAACAACCCCTTCCACCTCCCAGGGTTACTGATAGATTAAATAAAATAGAGCACATAAAAAAAAACATTAAAAAGAGAAAGGCTTTTATTGTAATTCATGCATGAAAAATGTTATACTCTCACTGTCAATATTCATTCATTCATTCATTCATTCATTCATTCTTGTGTGGATTGAGTATCTAACAGGTGCCAGGCACTGTTTTAAGTGCTGGAGATATAGAGAGGGAAGAACAAACAAACCAAAGTTCCTGCCTTGACTACAAATTTTAAGAATACAAGTACATTTATACTTTGATTCAGAGAAACCAAAAATCAAGGAGAGATAGAAGGAAGTTCTAGGGCAGAGGTAGGAATTGCTTTATGTCAGACTGTGGGGTAGAGAGGCTTCTTTTAATAAGTTGACATCTGAACGGCGGCCTGAAGGACAAGAGGCAACAAGCCACAAGGACACCTAGGGTGAGAGCGATACAGAGGGAAGCACACGCAAGCAGTCCCCAAGATGTTGCAAGTGGACCCCGAGAACATCAGAAGGATATCAGGACAGTGAGCTAGAACCTAAAATCTTGGAATGAGGCAGAGTGACCTGGTGTCTGCAGGTGACTCCCACAATGAAAGACAGAAGGTGGTATAGACTGAGTGTATGAGTGTTAAAGCTGCGGAGTTTTAGGGAGAAGGGTGGGACACTAGCCTGGCTGTGGGCTGAGGAGTAAGCAGGATGCCTTTGCCACTCCCCCCACTAGAATAAAGATGACTTGAGGGAGCAGCCAGGAAGAAGCGCCTGCTGGTGACAAAGCAGCTGCCAGGTGTGCCCCAAGGTTTCTAAGCTGGGACTGGGGAAGAGAAGCTGCCCACGTGATGTTGGTACAGCAAAGCGTACTGGGAAAACAGAGGAGTTTAAGAGCAAAGAACAGAGGGGGTCCTTATGGTACCAGCATTAGAAAATAGCACGGCTTCAAGAATTATTTAAACTCTGCCTTAGCTATTCCACAGTTCATAGCCATGCAATTTTCATGTTTTAAAAGATTACAGTAAGTTCTCTATATTAAAAAATAAACTTCTTCATTTAACTGCATAGCAAACCAAATTCCATTTCAAAATGTTTCAGAACTCAGAAGATTGCTACTGAGAATGAAAACAGGCAGAAATGTCATTAGATAAATACATAATAAAATGTCTTTACCTATAGACAGCAAGGTCCAGTATGATCTGGTTACGTTTTTCATCATCTTTCAAAGAGAATTCAAGTCTAGGAATAATACATTGGGGGAAAAAAGATGTCTTTAGGATACTGTAGAGATAATCCCATCACATAGTCAAAAGTAAATTTGATAATAATTATATAATAATCTCCAAAGACACACTTATTTTAGTAGTTGGACAAAAAAGTTGGATGTTAATTTTAAAATTTCAAAAGAAATCTATAACATATTAATAAAATATTTATGTTTATCTTGTTTAAATGTGAGACTCTTAAAGTAAATTACATACAAAAAATTAGCTTTGGTGCAGAGATAGAGACATCTGGTGGCTAAAGTTTTCTTTTCCACTTCATATGAGTTTGCTGGAAGCAAACTATTAATAAAACACCAGAATTATTTATACAGAACTAAAGGTTATATTTGCTTCTGCCTTATCCAGCATTCTATTCTGTAAGTTTTAAACAATCCTGTCTTCCTCCTTGTTTTTGCCATCTTGGTTCTTCTCCTTTCACTGTGGACCTTTCCACCACCCTGTGAACGGCTGAGACAATGTGCATTGTGTCTGTTTTGTAGATAAAGAAATGGAGGTTCAAAGAGGTTGGCATAGCTGGGGAAGAGGCTGTATGAGGCTGTATAGCAGGATTTCAAGGGCCTAAGTCTTTCAACTGAGTCCTGGTCTGAGGCTGAGTCCTAGGTCTACCTTCCATATTAGCAACATACTAGCAACATAATACTCAGAATCACCTGGTCAATTTTTTTTGAGCATTTCACTTATTACATTATTCTATTAACACAAAATGTATAACCCAACTATATTAAAGAACAAAATCTAAATTGTTTGGAAAAATGTAAAGTCAGTGATAGATTTGACTGTCAGCAGTATGTCTGCTTGTGGTAGGCACTATCTCATTGCTCCCAATAATCCAGCCATGTGGGACTTCTTCAGTGTCTCAAATGACCTGTGCATTTTTAAATCTCATCTCAGGAACCTTTTTATGTGCTGTCCCCTCTGCCTTGATTGCTCATTTCCCAATTCTTCAGCCAGTCAACTTGAATTCTCCCTTTGTATATCACTTGAAATGTAATTTCAGAGGGGTTTTCTATAGCAGAGACAGCTATTCATTGCCCACTATCTGCTCCCCCTTTATCCATGGTGATAGGAACCACGATTTTGACTAGGCACATGGCTATGTAGAATAAAAGCTACATTTTTCAGCCTCCCTTGCAGCTAGGTGAGGTCATGTGAGGGAAAATGTTGTATGGCACGTCCCAGGAATTTTCATTAAGAAAGGGTGTGTGTGTCCTTTCTTTTCTTCCTTTCTCTTTATACAGCTGAGTAAAATAGATTGTAGGAGGCCAAAAGATGAACCATGGGAACTAATTAACAAGCTGTTGAAACTGTGCAGGCAAGAAGTAGTGGTGGCTAGCTCTAAGGTGGTGGTGATGGAGTTAATGAGAAGTAGCTGGATTTTGGTAATGTTGAAGGAGGAGTTCATAGGGCTCACTGATAAAATGATTGAGAAAAGAATCAAGAATGAATCCAAGGTTTTTGGTCTTAACAAATGAGCGTATAACTTGTTACTGAGATGGAGAACATTGAGATACTGCATACTATGGGGGACAGTGGGAAATAAATCAGGAGTTCTGTTTTAGTCATGATAAGTTTGCAGTAACTATTTTATAGCCACACAGTGATGCCACATAGCTAATTGAATAGGCAAGCCTTGAGCTCAGGGAAGAGGTTGGATCCAGTTGTGCACAATGTAAAGATAGTGTTTAAAGCCATGGGATTCAGTGCGATCCCTAAAGAGTGAGTGTGAAAAGAGAAGACAGCTGAGGAGTTGACTCTAGAGTACTCAGGAGACAAAAAGGATCCAACAAAGTATACAAAGATGAGCAGCCAGTAAGGTAGTAGAAAAATCAGAAGCAAAAGAAAGACATTGCTTTAAGAAGGAAAATAATGATCAATTTGATTCAAATCTGCCAAGTCAAGTAAGACAGAGACTGAGATTTAAACAATGAATATAGAAATTATGTGACTAAATAAGTTTCAGGATAATGGAATGAATACACAGAAGTGGTTCCAAGAAGGAGTGTGAAGTATGAAATTGGAAACTGAGTGCAGACAACTCCATTGGGAATTTTGGTTATTAAGTGGGGACAGGGAAATAGACCTGAGGCTGGAAGGGAAACTAGGAAAGGGAGGTTATTGTTTTTATTTCTTTTAAGATGGAGGTTCTTATAGTTTGTTTGTATGTGGGTGAGATTGATCCAGCAGAGTGAAGAGAAATGATGCAGAAAACCAGGGATAACTGAGAAGCCAAGTCCTTGATAGGAGAGGGAATTGGATTGAGATGCCAGCAAAGACTGGCTTCTCATAGGAAGAGCAGCAGGAGAGAAGAGCAGCAGGAGAGAAGAGGGTATTTAGGACAGACTCAGACATGGTGGTTAATTGCTATTGGGAGGAAAAGGACAACTCCTGATTGCTTCTGTTTTCTCTACGAAATAAAAAACAAGGTCCTCAGTTAAGACCGTGGAAGGATCAGGGGTGCTGGAGGTGAGGAGAGAGGAAAAGGGATGACAGAAGCCTACAGGAAAGTGGGAGAAGGGACTGCTCAAGAAAATACAGGAAGATTGTCAGAGTCCATTTCAGATCTGTGGCCACGAATTGACAGTACAACCAGCAAGTAGAGGTAAAGTTTCCTCCAGCCATGCGAGAAGACCAGACCAGGAGTGGGTAGTGTGCTAAATTTAAATAGGGTTGGGATTTTGTGATGGAAGGGGAAAAGGACAAGAGAGTTAAAGATATTTCCCAAGGACTGATTTCCGTGATGAACCATAAAACCAAAGCAGGGTGAGAGAACATGAAGAACGTGAATGAATTCCTGGTCTTGATGGGGACACGGGATAGTTGGAATGGAAGTAGTCCCCCAGGAACATAAGAGATGGTGCTCAGTGAGAGACTTGAGGTAAAGATTCCAGAGGTGGAAGAGATATTGATGGCGGGTAATCTAGGAATGAAAATGAAATTGTGTGGCTGGCTGAGCTTAGGTGGAGAAAAAGATGGTTGGAAGTGAGCTGGTTGAGGAACTGAGAGGCCAGGGCTTTGGGTGGATCGCCAATGTGTTTGATGAAGTTACCAAGACAATGGCAGGAGAGGCAGAGAGAGACACTAGCCTTGGGATAAGATTTTCAAAGAACTGAGGGGCAGAGGGTTGAGGGCTGACCAGGGTGATAGAGGGGACTGCAAGAAGAAGGGGTAGGGGTCATGTATTTAGATGTCCTATGCTTCAGCAGAGGAAGAGGAGAAATGAACTAAAAGTAGCCATGGGATATAACTGCTCTGTGGTGTATGGTGAGGAAGAAGGGTGGGTAGCATCAGAAGTGGGTCCTCAGATTCAGTTAGTGAGAGAAGGGAAGGAGGAGAATCTGGGTTTGGCTGACCAAGATCAAGCTCCAGAGAGCACAGTGGAAGGGGTGGGGGTCCGAGGAAAGGGAAAGAATTAATAGGATTAGTGCCATATAAGAATAAGATTCTGGATGATGGTAGATGACCTGGAGGGAAGAAGGGCCGAGGCATGCCAGGAAGAGGTGGCAGTTGGGGAGGCAGTGGCAGTCAGTTCTTCAAAGAATCTCCCGAAGTGGAATTGGTGTTAGGCACAGGTTAGGCACAGGTCCCTGTGGTGAGAGAAGGGGTGGTCTTAGCAGAGGCACATGGAGCTATAAGGGTCATCCTTGAGCACTGCTGTAGGCTAAAGAGAGACAGTTTTTCCACTAGATTTTTAAACTTCACGAGGGCAGAAATCTGTCATATTTACTGCTGTATCTCCCCAGAGCCAAGCCTAGTACCTGGTGTTGCATTCCTGTCTGCTGGATAAAGAAGGTGTGTGCATGTGTGTTGGAGGGTGAGATTATCAACTTGATCATGGAAACCACTAGAACTGGGTTAACGTGGGCAAGTCAGACACACCACCTATTAGCAATGTGACCTTGGGCAATCACTTCACTTCTTTCAGGCTCACGTCCTGGACCTATAAAGAAGAAATACTGCCCACCACCCGTGATTGCTGTGCAGATGAATAAATGCTCGGGGATAATTCAAGGCAGTGCCTTTACCATGGTAATGACATAGCAACTGAAATGATGAAAGTAAATAGGTTTGAGTAAAAAAACAAAGTGAATGAGATTTAGTCCATAGCCTTTTTGGTCTACATTTTGACTGCAAAAGGCTTTTCTGGACTGCTTTCTAGTTAAACCATTACACAGACAGAAAGGGTAGATCAGATATTACTATACTTGAGGATTTCCAGTTTGAATATTTTTCCTCTTGTAAATTCATTGAGGTATTTAAATCAATTTCTTTCCTTAGCTCTTGAATATTTTGTAGATATGTTCCAGAGTATAAAGTAGATGCGTAGGGGTGTTTCAATATTCTCAACCAGTTCAACACACTTTCATGGCAAAGTTTTAAAAATTCATAAACACAATGATGCAGTGGCAATTTTCAGACAAAACTGTATATGGTCCAAAGTTTCATGCGGTACATAAGTAATATTTCCATATGTCAAGATTATTTTCTGGATGCCAAGAAAATTATGCACTTGAAAACGTAATAGACGTTTTGCTTTTAAATATGCACAAAATGACATTATTATTAGACTCATCAAATTTAAGAGCAGTCAGTATATTCTTTGCAGAACAAACCTGCAATTGAAACAACAATTGACTAATACCACGAATTTTGCTTCTTTAAGTCTCTATTTGGTCTCACATACTTGGGTTCATTTACATTCAGGACTTTCCCATCTTCTGTGATCAAAGTCCTAGGTGGCTTCACTTTCTTCTTTCTTTCACTTAAGATTTGGGGTAGGTAAGAACAAGGGGCAGCAGAGGGAGGGAAAAATAAGCAAAGAGAATATAAAAGTAATTAATATATTTTTGTGAAACAGCTTAAGAAATGTCAATCAGACCTTTGTGAATGCATCAACAATTCATTGTTATGAAGCCCATTCCTTTAATTCTATGCTGGGAATTAATAATCAAGCCATATTTTATAGGGTTATATCTGTATCTATAAAGCAAAAATGCAACCAAGACAATTTGCCAGATGATTTGAATGGGGGAAGAAAACTCCTTTTCATGAACTAGCCACAAATATTTAAATAAGTCTATTTTATGCATGATTTACCCAGATAACTGTCAATTCTCCATTTGTGTATTGAGCTTCTGCTTTAGTTAAAATTACAATTTTTAAAATACCAAGTGGAATATATTCAATAGAAATAAAAATACCAATGCATAAGGATCTATATAAAAGGATATTTCTCACAGCATTGTTTGTAGTGAAACTGTTGTTAATGTCCATCAATGGAGGGATGATTGGACCAACTGTGGTTCATTCACACTATGAAATATTTTGTAGCTATTAAAAATGTGTTTGCTCTTTACCTACTGATCTAGAAAAGGTTGATGATGTATTCAGTGAGAACAAATATATAAAATATAACTCCATTTTTGTTTTTAAAAAGGACCCCAAATCCTACATTTGCAGGGATAATTTATACAATTGTAAAGGGTAAAAAACCATGTGGTGGGTGCCTGTTACAATGTACTCATTACATTAAAGGGCTGGATAGGAGGAAAAGAAAGGGAGCAAAGAAGAGAAGATGCATGAAATAATGTGAAATAAAAATGCAGGGTGTAAATTCTATTTAAAACATTACTGAAAATACATAAAAACTTAAATAGGCCTATATGAACAAAATATAAACGACCAGGTGGACAAGCTTGTTCAGATGATGAAACTGTAGGCAATTCTTTGCCTTGGACTTCTATTGTACTTTTAATATAGATTTTGTATCAGTTGACTTTCTTTTTAAAAAAATCATAAATGTTCTTCTGCATCTTAAATTGGGTGTCCAGATCCAATTAAATAAATATTTCAATGACACAGGACAATTAAAGGGCATCCAGAACTACTTTGCTTCAACCTACTCAATGCAGATAGGAGCAGAGTTAGGATCAAAAGATTGATCTTATCTCTGCTTTCTCCCAGTTAACGAAAATAGATGTCTGATCAAAGAGGTAAACATCTCTGAGACCTGTTGGTTTGGGCAGACCATAACACATGAAACAGTGACTTAGACTTCTATCCAATTCAGCCTTATGTTTGTAGGTGTCAGAGGAAAAAAAAATTATTTTCCTCCTGATTTCAGGCTTAGTACATTACAGATTATATATTATTCATATACACATAAATATAACATATGTGTATGGGTATATATATTAGAAATATTACATATTCTATAAATATGTATAACTTCCATTTCAAAGGGCTCTTGAGTCTGTAAAGCACTTTAACATTTATTGGCTCATCTAACCTTCTTAATAATAGGATGGGGGAGGTTAAACAGGTATTATCATATGAGAAAATGGCTGAGGGAAAGTTAGGTAGTTGCCAATATCACATAGAGAGTAGCAGCAGAGTCAAGACATGAACATGTAGTTTCTGATGCTATTCAATGCTTTTCCCAAAGCACTATATGGCCTCATAGTGTATAAAATAACCACATTTTATGAACAAGTATTTTAGATAAAATTTTATTTTTGATTGTTGTACCTCCCTATCTTTCTAGTTAATGAATAAAATTTTAGGAAAGCAGCAGAGATTTCAAATAGTTTTTCTACACTTTTAGTTTCTTGCTTTTAGTTGATAATCACAGGGAGAGATATTGTGTTTTACTTGAGTCATTGCTATGCAGATCATTGAATTTCAGAGCTAATTGATCACATTCTCAAGCTCATGAATAATAAGTATTCCCATAAGTGATACATTTTACATACTAGACTTAAGCAATGACATGAAATGAAATGACATAGAGACTATCTTTGAAAAAGCTACTCTGAAAATAATAGCTTAAGCATTTTAGCTTCTAACAAATCATCAAATTACATCTAAACAATTCGAAAGTGAAATTACACTGTTAAATGTCCAAGAGAGGTACATTAGGAAAATAATATTCCTAATAAAACTAATTCTAATTTTTCATCTTGCAAATTAATAGAAAAGACTCAAAGGAGCTCATTCATCCCACAAAATGACCTTAGATTTCTTTGTAACACGATAACTAGTGTTTCTAACCTAGGCCACACTATTGTTAGATACATTTAAGGTGGTTAAACACCTAAACACATACAAAGAAAAGCCTACCTAAAATGTCATAATTCATAATGTTCTAAAGAAGGCACTTTGATGTTAATTAATGTTATCTGATACAATTCAACAAAAAGCTGCACTTAGAAACAGCAAAATCTATACATGGTGGCTAACAAAGGTTTAACACAGATAATAGGTAAAATAACATGCAATCATGAAAATACAGTCCATAAGAGATTGTTGCCTCATTCTCCTAGGAAAAAATGGAATACCTTAATTTTTCTTGTTTTTTTCTTTGCTTTTCAGTATGTCTAAGAGTTTCCAATCTAGATTCAGGAGTAAACAAAGAGGGCTTATTCCAGAATTCCAGGTCATCTTCACTTTCATCTAATTTCTTTTTGTTGTGTTCCTCTTCTTGTATTTCTGGTGCCTGGAGGTTATCTTTGCTCTCTAAAGAAGATGGACTATGAAAACAAATAGATAGAGAGCACTTAAGACCAAAAATGGATATATGAGTTTCATCCTTAATATCTTATATGCTTTTCTTATGTTTATCTTTTTGTCTTTAAATGAGAAAGTGACTCTGAAAGACAGTCTATCAGAGCCATGCTGGAGGACATTGCTGCCACAGCACTGGGGCAGGCTCTCATCCTCCATCATCAGGAATACCATGGTAATCAGGTGATTCCAGGCTCATAGACTGGCTGGTATGAGTCATCTGGGGAGTTGTATAAAAACTACAGATTCCTGGGCTCCCATCAGAGAGTCTGTTCAGTAGATGTGGAGTGGGGCCTGAGAATCTGTTTTACAACATTTTGCAGGAAGTTATGATGATCAGACAAGCATAGGGACCATTGGGACTTAGCCATCACCTCACCTCCAGTCTCATACCTATCAATTCCACTCTCCTCACTGCTCCTAGGGGGATCTTTCTCATGGGCAAATTGGATCATATTATTTCCAGGTACTTTAATGATTCTTTACCTCTAAAATTCCCTTGTGGAACATATGAGAACTTCCATGGTGTGGCCTCTGCCTGCTTTATTTTTCATGTATAACTTTGACTACATAGCTTTATATGGACAACTTCTGATTACGTAGCTTTATATTGTAACAGTTCTATTTTCTTTCATTCATGTTTTGTGGACTGTCAGAGAATTAAACAACATCTCTATATGTCATCAAATGGGTATTATATAAGATATTCAAGATGTGTTTAACATAGATTTAAGAAAAATTTTTGGGCATCTTCTGTGTGCCAGGCACCAGAGATATAAACCTGATCAAGACAGACCACAATACTACTTTCAGGAGATTCTATTCTAGTGGAAAGAAAATGACATCATTCAAACAATAAACACTGGGTATAGTGTCTCTCTCCTCACCTTTCCTTAGAATATACATTTTTAGAAAATGACATGAAATGAAAAATTTATATGAAGCCTTTAGCATCAAGTACAGCATATAGTAAGTATCCAATAAATGTTTGGTTTTGTTGAAGAGTGGTTCATCTAGTCAATCTTCAAATAAAATGTTTTATGAAGGGATGGACCAAAAATACTAGAACATGAAATTTAAATAGTATAAACAGAATATAGAGTAAAATTCTGATTAGATTCTTTACATAGAAAATGCAACTAGAGATTTTAATAAGCAAAACAATGCAAATTGCTGAAAATAAATGCTTTGCCCTATAGCTATAGTTCTTTATGGTACTGAAAAACAATCTATAAAGGGGATCTATAATATTCTAGCTAATTGCCATTGAAATAATTGGTTCCATTCTCATTTAAATGATTTTTCCCCCCTGGAAAGTGACTAATTGGTTCATTTTGACATTTTGCAATCTAAAATAATAACAATAAACATAAAATAACAGTATTTACAAAAACTATTAGAAATATCAACTAAATAACGTAAGCCTCCAAATGGAAAATGCATATAAATACATGTATTAATAGCTGGATGATAGAATAGGTGCTCATTAGCATACGAACAAAAAAATTTCTCTTCAACCACTACCTTCAAATCTATTCTCTGTAACTCTCTACTCATGAGCAAGTAGGTCCCATAGCCGTATGGTCACATTTGAGAACAGTTTCATCTCAGCTAATGTTCACTACAGTTTAAATAAAACTTTACACTTACATCCAAATTGAAGCCATTCTCTCCTTCTCCAAACCCCCTCCCTCCTTGTCCTGCTCAAGATTGGGCTGTGCATGGGGAAAGGAATACCCTCCACTCCCACTCTACCCACTCTTCATTGTTCCTCTACTCCTTGCCCCATATCTCTGGGCCTCTTCAGATTGCTCTTGCCTTCAGAATTTGGGGCCTGGGAGGCCAGATGGGGAGAAGGAGGTGAACATCTCCTATATGACCACTGCTTTTATAACCTGGCTGTTGCTACCCTCTCTGGGGCCAATGCCCGCATACTGGCTTTCTTATCTTATGAGCATCTTTGTCATTCTTACAGATACTGCAAGAGCGCCCTGAGAGTATCATTCCCTATGGAGGTGGTCATTGTATTTCCTAGCTGGTCCTTTTGTGATAACTCCTCAGCTTTTGCCCACTAGTAATCCACCCCACAGTCTCTTACTGCTGCCACACCCTTGGGCAGCATCCCTTCAAGGCAGCTCAAGCCCAGCTCCTTCTAACATATGTACTTGGCCTACGGGATATTCACAAATCTTTGCCATGCAAAATGCTTGAAGCATGAGCTATTTCCATTTATGCCCTCTTTCCTGATCCTTCTGCTCTGGGCCGTTCCAGGCCACTTCCTATCTTTTCAATTCTCCAGGCTGGAGGCAGGTTCTATCTAGCCAAGAGGTAAGATGCTTCTCTCTCTTCTTTTTCTTGCAGATTTCTTCAGATTTCTTCTGAATCTCTGTAGTGTTTCTTCTTGCATCCTTGAAAGAGGAATATCTACCTACTCTTCCCCAAGTAAGTCAAGGATTCACTATTTCAGTGACTCTCCTCCAGAATGTCTAGGTTTCTGTTCATATAGGGTAGATGGGGTGATAGTGGTGAAGGCTGAAGGACCAGCCAGTCCTGTGTGGGAGGCGAGTTGGTGCCTACAAGAAACCTAACTATAAGCTTCTACTAAAATACAAGAAACAGATCATTTTAAACATTCATAAACTAAGAACAGCAAATGATCCCCAATACATTATGTGTGCCTATTATAACCTTGATGCAAAACACCAGGGAAAAAATACAATGAGAAAAGGATGTTATAGCATAAACTCACTTATAAGCATAGGCTCAAATATTATAAATAAAATAAGCAAAATGAATGTAGCAATGCATTAATAAATATATCATAGACAAAGCAGGTTAATTCTAGAAATTCAAAGATGGTTTACTATTAGAAAATCTATTAATGAGATTCAACACATTAATAAGAAAATACAATTATCTCATTAGATTCAGAGAAAGCATTTAATAAAAATCCAATATCTGTGAGGATGAAAACTCTTCAACAAATGAGAATAGAAGGAAAATTACTTAATGCTACCAAAAAAACCCCAAACATAGCAAGCATTATATTTGATGAAAAGTAGAAAACATTATTTTTAAAGTCAGGAACAAGATGCAGATACCCATTCTTACTGCTGCTATCCTACCCTCTACTGTAGTCCTTTGTAGGAACATAAAGAAAATAAAGAGGAGGCAGAAGAATTGGAAACATTTTTTAAAGTTGATTCTCACAAACAGTGTGTTTTTCTGAATAAAAAACACAAGATAACCTACAGACTATTGCACCTTTTATAAAGGCCGGCAAGATTAATATTATACAATATCAGTATACAGAAATCATTCATCTCTTTATCAGCAAAAATCAATTACATGTCTATTTTTAAAAGCCTATTCTACAAGATACTTAGAAATAAATCTAAGGAAAGATGATAAAAGACCTTTACAGGGAAAATTAAAAACCTTATTGAAGGATTCAGAAGAAGATCTAAATAAATAGAGCTCTTCCAAAGTTCAGAAAGGAGAGAATGTCACAAAGATGTCAACTGTCCCCCAATTAACATATAAATTAAATGCAATTTCAATCAAAATTCCACCGGGAATTTTTAGGCAATTTTATTAGCAGATGTTAAAATTCTTACAGAATAGTAAAGAACTAATAATAATCAAGATGATTTTGAAAAATGAGACTATCTGAATATTAATATTTGCTATAAATCTATAGAAATCAAAAGTAGGTAGAGGTGCTCCTATGAAAGAAACAGTCTAGGGAACTCAGGAATTAACCTATGAATACATGACTTGAAGTATATGGTAAGGGCAGCATTTCAGATCAGTGGGAAAAGAATAGCACCTTAATAAATGTTACAGAGACAATTAGCTACCCGTATGGAAAACACATAGTACCCTACCCTATACAGTAGACAAAGGTTAATTTCACATAGACAAACATGAACAGATATATGCTGCAGTAATGAAGAATTCAATAAAGAAGACAAAAATGTATAAAAATAAGTTTAACTACATAAACATTTTTTAAATTTCATAAAGCAGAAGCACTTATAATTAAAGACAAGTCAGAAACTAAGATATTTGCAAAGCACATAATCACCAAAGAATTTGTATCCAGAATATAAAAGAACTATAAATCAATAAGAAAAAACTTATAATTTATTTGTAATAAGCAAAGGACTTGAATAGAGGAAAATATGAACAACAGATAAATATACAAGAAGATATTTAAGATATCCAAACTCACCAGTAATTATAGAAATGCAAATTAAATTAAAAAATTAGATGCTCCTTAACACCAAACTTGATTGGCCAATATTTTAAGGTATCATATTATCTAGTGTTGGCAAAGGCTGAGAAATCTCCTATATTGTTTATACATGAGTATAAATTAATACAACCACTTTAGAAAACAATTTGGCAATACATATAAAGTTGAAAAGACATAATATGGATGATATAGCAATGTCACGGCCAAATACCCTAGAGAAAACTTTCATACCTGAAGAAGACAGTGCAACATTGTTTGAGAAAATAAAATAGAGAAAACAATGTAAATGGCCATCCAAAGAGGGATGGCTGTACCAGGACTGATCAGCTAGCACACACTGGCAGGGCCACACATGTTGTCAGAGCTAGGGCACATTGGTCAGGGCCAATGAATCACTGTCTCTTAAATATTTCAAATATTACTTCTGGGTTAAATTATAATTTATTCTTCCCATAGAATGTTATTCCATAGTTAAAATGAATGAATTAGTTTTACATGTCTTCATATGCATAAATCTCAAAAACATAATGTTGAATGAAAAGTAATCATTCATGCTAAACACACATACACAAACTACTTTTGTTTAAGAAGGCATAATTATGAAGTAAAGGTATTAAAAACATGGAGGGGATCGACATATACCAAATATGCACCAGTTTTAGGATGGCAGGCATCAGCAGGGATGAAGCGAGCAATGGGATGAGGTATATAGGGGCTTCTACTATATTGATGATGTTTCCTTCCTTCCTTCCTTCCTTCCTTCCTTCCTTCCTTCCTTCCTTCCTTCCTTCCTTCCTTCCTTCCTTCCTTCCTTCCTTCCTTCCTTCCTTCCTCCCTTCCTCCCTTCCTCCCTTCCTCCCTCCCCCCTTCCTCCCTTCCTCCCTTCTCCCTCCCTCCTACCCCCTCCCCTCCCCTCTCCTCCCTTCCCTTCCCCTTCTCTCCTCTTCTCTCTCTCTCTATCTCTCTCTCTTTCTTTTTGAGACTGAGTTTCACTCTGTCTCCCTGGGGTAGAGTACTGTGGCATCAGCCTAACTCACAGCAACCTCTAACTCCTGGATTCAAGCAATCCTCCTGCCTCAGCCTCCCAAGCAGCTGGGACTTGACAGGCATGTATCACTACACCCAGCTAATTTTTTCTATTTTTAATTACCTGGCTAGTTTTTTTTTTTTCTATTTTTTGTAGAGATGGAGTCTCACACTTGCTCAGGGTTGGTCTCTGATCTGCTGAGCTCAAGGGATCCTCCTGCCGTGGCCTGCCAGAGTGCTAGGATTACAGGTGTGAGCACTGCACCTGGCCTTGTTTTATTTCTTATTTTTAAAAATACCCAAAACAAACATACAAACATATTGTCATTTATTAAATCTGGGTGGTGGGACTATAGCTGTCTGTTTAACTATTTTTAAACGTTTATGTATGTCTAAATATTCGATAATTATATTTTCTCAAGTTTATGAGATTCTGTTAACTAAATATTTAAAGCTTTTACTGTATGGAATCAAGTCAACTGACTATAGTTACAATTCACTATATATAAATAAATAAACAAGCATGAAAAATTCAGGTTTGTAACAAAGACCAATTAGAGAGTTATTAATCACATTAAAATGTATTCAGCACATAATTTACAAAATAGAATGTTTTATGATACAATTAGAATTATTCAATTTATAATAATATGATTTGCATTTAACTTTTCTAAAATATTCCTACTTAGTGAATCAATGTACACCTGTTAATTCATCTTTCCTGGATATCTTTTATAGAGATTTCTCTGAGAATAATTTAAGATGCAAATTAAAGTTCTAGTTTGGAAAGGCATTTTTTTCTAAGGGAAGAAAGCCTCACAGAATATCACACACAGTGGGCTGATCATATCCTTCCTTCAAAAATTCACATCATATTTTATTCTATAGATTAATCTTCTGGGATTTAAGTAATACTGTGAACACCTTAGGAACAGAATATAGTTTGCTGTTTTTAACAAAAGTTAACTAGAAAGTAAACTTTAATAATTTACATACAGTGTAGCATTGATGTCTGTGTACCAACGTCCATCAAAGCCTGGGTCACTTCTCTTCCTCTTGTCTTCATCTTCACGCTCTTCTTGAAGTTTCCTCTGAGCCTCTTCTTTGTCTTTGGCTCGTTTGAGGCAGTAAGCATTTTCCTGCTCTCTGACTTGTTGTTCAATTACTGGGTAGTTCTGCAATGCCTGAATCCTTTCTGAGCGCTCTATTTCTTTACCATCCAACCACTTAAATAAAAAATAACATAGTATCATTATTCAAAAGTAGCAATGTGAATCAGGTTGATTTTGATTAGATTGTTTTAAATTTAGAAATAATAATGTATCATAGTGACAAGGAATTAAAACAAAGTAATTAATGGCAAATATCAGAAACATTGGTCTAAATCCATGTATATTTCATACAATTACAAAGTTTCCCAAGTATCTTTACTGGTAATAATAATAATAAGTAGGCCTTCTATAAAAACCAATAATTAATGACAAGCTATCACAATATTTTATATTAATTTATAACTGCTAACTATCTCAAGAATTTCAATACTTAGGTCAAATCACTGCTCCAAAGTATAACAAGGACACTTCCCACATGCTGTCTATAAAAAAGGGGCTTGAATATTACACATAATTGGGCTCCAATACAAATGAGTCCATGTTCCATCCTAGACAACAAGATTAACAGAATGTTATTAATTATAATAGCACTGTTCAGATCTGATATTTTATAACATTTTCCAGAGTAAAATATTGAAATAAAAACATCAACTGAAATCTAAAATGCCAAAGCTAACAGTTTAATAAATATGTCCCACCCTTGTTCTATAAAACAAGGTGAGGTATTTATAAAGGTATGGTTGGCAGATAATGTTTCTTTAAGAATGTCCATGTTCTAATCTCTATAATGTCACCTTACATGGCAAAGGGGACTTTACAGATGTGATTAAGGTAAGGATCTTGGGTAATCAGGGTAATTCTCATAATGATCACAGGGGTCCTTGCAAGTAAAAGAGGCAGGCGGAGGTGGCATGGTCAGAGAGAGTTGTGAAGAGATGTGGAGATGCTACGCTGCTGGCTTTGAAGATGAAGAGGTGGTGAGAAACGCAGGCACCCTCGAGAGACTGAGAGGCAAGGAAAGGGATTCTCCCCTAGAGCCTCCAGAAGGAATAGCCTTGCCAACACCTTGATTTTGGTCCAGTGAGACTATTGCAGACTTCCAACCTCCAGAACTGTAAACTAATAAATGTGTATTGGTTTAAGCTACTAAGTTTGTGTTAATTTGCTATAGCAGCAGTAGGAAACATATAAAAGGGAAAAATACAAAGTTTAGTAAAATATAAATTTAAAAACTATCAGGACCAGTTTATGAATCAAAATTATAGTGTAGAGGTTTGGAGAAAAAAATTCAAGTAAGTTTTGTTCACAAGAATTCATATGGCTGCTATAGATAGGCTGCAGATTTAGCTCTAAGCTTCCTGGTAGCCAAAGCCAAATAGAAAAACATAATCAGTTATACAATTTTCATAGTCTTCAATGAAAAAATATGCTAGATTCCAGCTTTCCTCTAATATTTAGTTCTGCAACACACTTCTAAAGTAGAATTTAATAATGGAGATTTTGAGAGATGTCATGCATTATTTCTGTAGAAATATGTCCATACAGTAAAAGGTTTCATAAGACTGTTTCTTGTAGTATCCTTCAATGAAAGATGAGGCCATGATGATAAAATCCAATTCAATTAAACCTATTTCAATAAATAGGCTTATTTAATTCAATAAATTACTAAGTACCAACTTTAATGAATTAATTTACTAAGTAATTACTAAGTTATTCAATAAATTATTAAGGTGATAAGTAATTGTGGTCCATACACTTAGATTAATGTAGTTTAATATAGGGTTGGCATCTATCTAATCCATTTGGAAAATTCTGAATAAATAAAAATTATTATATAAGCATATATAGTAAATTTATATAATAAATATATTATATGTAATAAACATTATATATAAATATATAAATAAATATTGACATACATATATTCACATATAAATAATACCATATAAAATAATACTATATAAAATATAGTATTTTATGTTACTATATGATATTTTAATATAAATATATATATGTTAATATAAACATATAACTATACATAATTATAATAATTTAGAAAATGTGGGATAAATACAATTTCTTTCTACTGGATTTTTTTAAATTTCAGCATATTACAGGGGTACAAATGTTTAGGTGACATATACTGCCTTTGCCCCACCCAAGTCAGAGCTTCAGGCATGTCCATCCCCCAGACGGTGTGCACTGCACCCATTAGGTGTGAATATACCCATCCCGTCCTCTCTTCTTCAGCTAGACTTTTGATAAACATTGGAAAGCAAGGTGATACTCTCTTCCTTGTATTAGGAGTACATTTTTGATTGATTGATTGATTGATTGATTTAATTTATATCTATCTTTATATTTGGTTTAAGTAAATATTGATTTAATTAGACCTATTGTTTCTAAAAGACTAAGACAACTCTGCCACCTTACTGACATGAGCCAAAAGACCTCATATTGGTAACTGATGACAAATTTGGGACTGTACCTCAGCACCTATTGCAGGAACCTCAATTTATTCGATAACTTCTGTAGTTAGTCTTTGAAATTGGCCCTCGTTTCCTTCAAGCCAAAATCACATCTAAGTTTAGAAAGCCTAATAAACAGAGATTAAGTTTTAAGCACAGCCTTTCTTTATCTTTCTTCACTCAGGATTCTTGCAACACAGAGGTAAAGTGTCCACACTTATTGATAATAATTATGCAAGTGCTGCAGCAAAGAACAGAAAGAAACTAAGATGTGTTGCAGATCTCGCAGAACTCCTTTAAAATAGAAATTATTATCCCATTGTAAATGAGTAAAATGAGGTATGCAATTAAAGGTGGTTGAAATATGAGTCAAACCTTAATTTATCTGCCAACAAATCTGTTTTCCAGCAGGCAACAGTGCCTACTTACTACCTGGAGTGGTTCAGACACAGGAAAGAGAATACTTGGAAAGGGCTCAATCTTCTCACACCTCTTCTATGGGACTGTCTAAAATAAATAACTGCTCTATCTGTTATGGGTTGAATTGTGTCCCCTCAACCCCTAAAAAAGGACGTGCTGAATTCCTAACTCCCAGTACCTCATAATGTGACCTTACTTGGAAATTGGATCATTATGGATATAATTCATTAAGGCTAAATCATACCAGAGCAGGGTGGGCCTCTAATCCAATATGACTGGCATCTTTATGAAAAGAATGTCATGTACAGATGAAGGAAGGGATCAGGGTGATGCATCTACAAGCCAGGAGTGCCAAAGATTGCCAGCAAACCACCAGAAGCTAGGAGAGAGGTATGCAACAGATTCTCCCTTACAACTTTCAGAAAGAACTAAACTCTGTCCACACCTTGATCTTCACCATCTGGCCTCTAGGACTATGAGATAATAAATTTATGTTGTTTAAGCCATGCAGTTTGTGATACTTTGTTATAGCAACCTTAGGAAAGTAATCTATTTATTAACACAATTCCTGTTACCCACGTCACAAGCTAGTAAGATCCTAAAGTTTAGCAACTTATTTTTAAATACTAGTAAACAAACTTAAAAATACTATTTTTAAAAAGAGGCTGTTGTCTATTGTAGCAGCTGATTTGGAGCAGTCTTTCTGAAAGGAGAGACTTGATCCAAAACTTGTACACTAACCCAGAGAGAAACAGTGAATGTGGTTATAGTGTAAATTATGGTGGCTTCAGGGTCAAACACTTGTAGGTCCAAATCCAACCTGTGCCACTTGTCAGAATGGTCGGTTTAAACAAGGAGTATCAGTTCTCTGAGCCCTGGCTTCCTCATCTCTGAATGCACAGTCTGGGAGGATAGGAGATGCTGTGTACAACGTACCTGGCATGACCCCTGACTCTGCTGCACCTGTATGATGCCTCTTATATCTCTAGCCTGAAGACTGCAGCACTGGCACAGGCAACCATGAGGACTTTCAGACCATCAACCCTTCCAGGGCAATGTCTTGCAGTGTTACAATACAAGATCTATTTCTATGATATTCTAGTTCTCACCAGTTCATTTTCTAAGAAGTCATTTTAAAAGGATGAGCCGTCTAGGTTATGTTGTAGATAATAGATCATTTATTCTAGATCCCATTACCTGAGTCACTCATTCTCTTAATCTAAGAAATTTTACATTAAAAGAAATGTGTTCCATTAATCCAGCAGTCAGAAATCTCTCAACTACAGAGAACACAGAAGTCTAAGAAACAAATGTTCTCTGAGAACTAAGAAAATGCCTATCACAAAGCCAATGTATCCATGCATTCTCTCTGCAGAAACATGGAGCCACACTCAGGTTAAAAACTCTTGGAATTACATGAAAATCAACATTACTGTTTTAATATTTAATCTTTCTCTAGAAATCATATTTTTCCTAGGTTCTAAAATTATTAGATGGGGCGATATGGTATAAGAGATTAACATACAAAGTAGCAGTTCTTGAATACGCTCCCTGCACCAGCAGCATCAGCACTGCCTGAGATTTTGTTAGAAACGCAAAATCTCAGCCCCATGTCAGACACATAACATTTGGAACGCAGAAAATTGTGTTTCAAAAAGCCTTCCAAGTACTCTGATGCACACCAAAGAGAAGTATTGCCATAGAAAATGAATTAAGAAAAAGCAATGAGAAAAAGTAATAATTATAAAAGCACAGTAGTTTAAGACTATGTAATACAAAGATATGTAGCTGTAGCTACCTCTAAACCCCAAGCTTCTGGTTGGCTATTAGTAACGAAGAATTATAATTAGCAATGATGAATGATCTTCATAATGATGAACTGAACTCATCAATAAATAGTTACATTAAGTTCTGTGTGTTTAGAATGAGAAAGGCAAAAAGTATGCCATTTATCTTTCAAAGATTTATTAAAGCTACTAAAACAATGTTAAAGGTTTAGAAAGTCAAAGAATTAGTTTTGATCCTCTTGGAATATTCCACTTTCTGAAGACAACACATTCCATGACAATACTGTGAATAAATCAGGAATTATTGTAGTATTCTCAATTTCATTTTTCTGTGTTTTTTGAATCATTAAAATAAGCATACTTTTAATTGATGAAGAGATGCCACCACGAACTGCCTGTAGCCATCAAAATCAGTGCATGGGTTACCCATGAGAAAGAGCTCTTTCAGATGGATGTTGTGCTGCAGGGTTTTAATGCTGCTCAGCTCTCCAATAAAATTTATGGTCAAGTCAAGTTTTGTCAGCCTTTCACATCCTGTTGAGAAAAACAGAAAGAAAATAAAGTAAAAAAAAAAAATCACAGAGATAAAAATAAATGTGTGTACTAGAACATAATAGAAGTAACCATTGTAATATTTTTAAATCTACTGATTAATTACACTATTTATCCTAAAGTGATTTTTCAGAAATATCAACTCAAAGGCTTAATCTTAACTCACTTTTCTATCTGCATCTCCCCTTACTTTTAACCCCTTAGTCCTTCCGCCTTCCAACTAAATATCCTACTCCTATTTCCAAATGCCTGCAAGACATATCACATTCAACATGTTCAAAATGGAATTCTCCATATTTCCTATCATGTTCTAATCCTCAACACAGCTTCTCTTTCTTCTTTATGTCTAAATTCTATTAATGCCATCACCATTTTGGTCTTGGATGTGAACGTGTCACCAAAGGTCATGTCATGAACTTGAAAGTTAACCTAAATTACTCTCTTAACCCCTTTATGTCATCAGCCAAGCCCTGAAGATCTTAACTACTAAATTTTTCTCACATACTTCCTGACCATCATAATCCTATTACCAATACTCTAGTCCAGGCTCTTATCACCTTTTGCATGAAATATGGTAATGATCTCCTAAATCATCTACCTATTTCAAGAATATAAAAAGTTAGAAAGAAAGGAAGAATAAAAAACATAGAAAATAAAAGATGCTCCTGGAACATCTTGATGTCCCACAAAGCAAGAAAGTACTCAAAGAATAAGAAAACATCAAAACACAGGAGTCTACTTGAAAAAGCTCCTCTGGCCAAACCTGGGACAATCTGATCATCAAACTCAATAACAATAGTAAAATAATCCATTGAATAAAAAAGGAATCTGTGAGTCCACACCGATATAAGGCACATGAATAAATAATTAGGGGAGAAGGCAAGTTTTTCTTTAAGTATAATGTCATCTAATACATAAAAAAAGAATGATAGAATTAGAACAGTCATTAATAATGCTAAAACTAGTACATGAAGATATGATGAGGAATATGATATTTACATAATGTCAAAGTATCTTCCCACAAATAACTCATTAGTTAGAAGTGAAATACAGTAACTTTACAGTAGAGAAACCTGGTAGACACTGTCTTTCCTTTGGTTCCTTCAATGACAATCAGACATTCTAACACACATATTATTTCATTTTAACTCTCTGTGCAGCATTTGTCATATCTGATATTTTTCTTGTTTTGTTTGAGTGCTTGTGACCTGTCTTCCTCTATTATTAATAGAATATAAGTTCCTTGGAGACTGAGAAATTGTCTTGCTTATTATTTTATTTCCTATGCATAAAAGACTCCTTGGCATAATATAAGAGGTCCAGAAATACTTGTGGATGAAAGGAGAGATGGAGGGAGGAAAAGAAGGAAAGAGAAAAAAAAGAATGAGGGAGAAAGGCAAAGTAAGAGGATAAATAGGTAAATGGAACAGATTAGTCAACAGGGAGATTATCTGGCTCAGGTAAAAACTAAAGGAAATATAACTTTAAAGATCATTGAGCAACTGAGGATAAAATGGAATTAACAAAACTGAGTTTAGATCACCATCAGGTAACCATTATAGTTGGACATTAAATTCTAGCAAATATAATTACATGATATAAAATAAATCAGTGGAAAGAAAAGAAATATACATGCCCAATTTAGAAAAATGGTTATACAAACTCTGATACATTTATTCAGTGTACTATTATAAGAACTTTAAAAATGATGGTTATGAAAACTATATCATAGCATAGGGGAAAGTTTATGATATGATAAAAATGAAAAAAATAAAATATTGCCCATACTCTGTAATGACAACATAAAAGAAAAGACAGGAAAAATGAATGCAGCCAAATGATAACAGTAATGGTAAAATTAAGAGTAAACATTATTCAATTTTTTTAAATTTTGCAACATGACATTTGTACACAAAAAAATACATGAAACTGGCAGAAAACTAAGATAGAATTAGTACAATTTTCTCAAATGTCATAATTATGATTTCCAAACACATAAAATCCTTATTAACTCTATGGCTAATATTTATTCAGTGCTTACTGTGTATTAAGCTCTTTATATACAGTATCTTATTTAATCCTATCACTATGCCCATGAGAGAAATATCACAATTGTTATCCCAACTTTAGGTCAGATAGCTATGTGTGGGCTGGCGCTTGGCTGCATGATGGCCGCCATCATGTGTGCTCACGCTATTCCTCATATATTCTCCCCTCCCTATATCTGGGCTAGCCCTGTGACTGTGGTGACAGTGAAGTTCTGAGGCTGCCTAGATGTCTTGGAATGCTTGCATTGGAAGGCTTTCTCTTGGAACAATTTCTCTGGGACATGTTAGAAGCTAAATAAAATATCTGACTACCTTGAGCTCACCGTGCTGTGAGATGGAGCCACCTGGAAAACCTTCAAGGCAGTGTGAGAGAACAAAACCTGCCTCTGTGGAAAAAGACAGGCCAAGAAGCAGCGTCAGACAGTAAGCGAAGAAGCCATCTTGGAGGTGGATCCCCTAACAATGGCTGCTCCAGTGATGCCGCAGATCAGAGGAGACATCCAGCCAAACTCCTTCTGAATTACTTACTGACCCATGAAATTGTGTGTATGGGATGGCAGGGGTTGGAGGAGTTGTTTTAGGATGCTAAGTTATGAGGTAGTTTTTTTTTTTTTTTCCTTGCAATAGATAATTGGAACTGTAAAGCAAATAAGCTAAGGAATTGCCAAAGTTTGCACAGTCCCTAAATGAAGGCATTGGGATCTGAACCCAGGTCTGCCCACCTGAAAAGCTTTTCTAAATGGGTACACCAGAGGGCTTCTTTGCCAATGTTAACTCTTTATTATTGAAATATCAACATCATCATCACCGCCACCTTAAAATTCTCAAGCTAAACCTCTGTTGAACACATATTTGAGTCTGTAAATAAAAGCAGTTGCTATACCCAGCAGATGGGTGGCACAGGACAGGACTTGCCTGAAATTCATGACACAGGCAGAGAAGGCTGCTTAGCTTGGAGCAAGGGAGGAGAAGGCAGGTAGGATAAGAAAGGCCAGATTAAAAGTGGGTCAGCAGGAAAGTGAATAATCTCCTCACTCAAAGAGTTAATTCAAAAGACCAATCACCATAAATGGGCCCATATCTCATATGTCATTATGATATTCTGTTAATGTGATATAAAAAATATAAGGGGAGTAGGTAGAAGGGAATTGAGAACCTTGTAGACAGTGTGAGAGAACAAAATCTTCATCTTCCATATCGGGAAGTCAATAGATGATGTCTAAAATAAGGATATCAAGAAATAACAGATAAGCATGATATAAGTACAATACTTGGAAATATGGAGATAAGCATGATATAAGTACATTATTTGGAAAAATGTAGCAGAAGAAATAAGGGAAGTTGAGAGTGGTCACCTCTAGGAAGCAGAACTTTGGGGTCTGAGGACCTTGACTGCTGTTTCTCAACATAAGCATAGCACTTTGACTTTTAAACTATCTATTGTTTTTCAATGATAAAAATATTAATTATTAAAAAGATAACTATCCAAAATGTGCAAGAATAAATGCTTTTATATATTCCAGATTTTACTACCTTGGGGAAATTCAGTAACTTCACATCTTCTAAAATAATTATTTAAATGAGAAAGGACAAAGAATTTTGTCCTCACTATTTCTATTGAATTCATAAAAATATAGACAAAATTTTTAAAACATATTGGCAAGCCTATGAGATAATAGTTATATTTTTCAGCACATAATCCTTCAAAACATAAAATAGGCTTTTAAATTCATTTTTTGCCTTACAGCCAGAATTTCACTGGGGGAGGGGAAGGTCCCAATCAAATACTTCAACTGGAAACAGTAGTAATTTGTACAAAGCTGTTCAGAACAGTTCCAGTCATAATAACAAACATAATTAAAAATACTTCAAGCACCAAATAACAATGATCTATTTAAAACATATCAATATATGTAATAATGCAATTGTTAAATTATAAATATGTGGACTCAGCCACTATATGAGGAATGAATAGAAAACTATATATAAATATAACTAAGTCTATATCTCTGTCTGCCCATTTGTTTTACATTGGCAAAAATGCTAGATAGATTTATAAATGTGGAAGCTACATTTGGGTACTCAGACTTAAGTTTCAGGTTACATGGTATTTCTTAAGTTTACTTTTGGAGGCTCTGGAAGACATTTAAATTAAAATCTTCTTTCAGATAAGAAAAGGCTGACATTTGAAAGTCTCCAACGAGGTGAAAAATTCATACATTTTTGGATTTTGTTGTAATTTTGTAGATGAAGAACCCTCCAAATGTTCATTATATTTCAAAGTGACAAATCTTAATTGGCCTACACATAAGAAATTAAACCACATTTGCCATCCTAAAGATGAACAATTCTTGCCGAACTGGCCAAGCTTGAGAAAATCTCCTCTCTGGAGTCAGGCAGTCATTCCTTCGGCTGAGTCCCAGACTCTATCTCCTGTTCTGCAAACATCCATCTCAGTGACCCTTTAAGGTCTAAAACTCACTGAAATCAACAACACTGACTGCCCAAGGCAGGGGTGGAGGAGGTATGCAATTAGAAATCCCATCTCTCCTTCCAACCTAGAGAGGGTAAGGAATGAGGGGGAAAGGCACTTTGTTCTACCTCAGTAAATCCTTAACAGGGAAGAAAGACAAAAGGATACTTGCCAACCAGGGGGAAAAAAGAAAAAAAAAATACAAAAGAACCAAACAACTTATTTTTAAAATTATATTGAGATTAATTCAACCAAGTGGGCTTAAAGTACATATCCATCTTTCTCTTCTCACCCTAAATCCTTAAAATTAAACAAAAAGTACATATTTGCCAGCAGATAAGATGTAGCCTCCTCTCTACTGTTTTCATCCCCGACCAAACAATCCTCAAATTACCCTCCACCCCATTCATCCATATTAGAGCTGAAGGGCAAAGCACCAAAAGGAAGACCTATCTAGGTGTAAGGCTAGAGGTGGACTCCGGATTGTAGTTTGCAAAGCTCAAAAAGACAATAGTGACGATGCTGTCCTCTAGTGGCAGATAAATAAAACATACCACAAAAACAGAATTTTTCATATCCTATAAGATACTTTTTCAACAAAAATAACAAGCTCTGGACAACCCAACAGAGAGTGAGAGTTTTAATTATTTTTCTGACATTTGAGATTGAAACTTTACTACCACAAAACATAAATATAGAGTAGATTTTGTTATTCCATTTGTTTGCAAGAGAGCAGGGCTGTAGAGTGTTAGCTAGGGGAGAGTTATGACTCAATTTCTAATGCAGAAAAATGTCAGTGATGGAAAGGATAATCTTGATTCCAGCACTGATGTTGGGTTTGGGAGCTTTGACAGTGGTAATTTTCTAGGTTTTGAGAATGAAAATTAAAAACTTATGATGCAGGTTTATGTCATTGTTGATAGATAACCTTGATAGTCCCTGAAATCTATTTCTACACTAACAGGCAAATAGGCTAAAGTCCACCATGACCTAAGTAAAGTCCTAATTTTAGCTACTGGCAGATGGGAGTGGGATGGGGAGAGCAGCTTGCCTGCCTCTGCTCCAGGCCCCTGCACTCTTAAGTAAAGTCTGCCAGTCAGCATGCCCCACCCACTCACAGAGTGCACAGTGGCTCTGCCAGCCAGGCGAGAGGCTGGATGAGGAAACAGAATCTCATAACTACAGAATAAGCCCACACCAGCCACCCAATAAACCAAATCCTTTGTGATTACAATCAGACATCAAGTGTTACCAGACATTTAGAGAAAAATAGCATAAAATAGAAGGCTACAAAATAAAATAGATAGCCTCAGACAAAGATAGATAATTCAGGGAATGGAAGAAATCAAAAGCAAAGAGTCTTAACAAGTAACTCCAAAGAGATTTTAGAAGATATATCATCCATAAAATAACAATACACACCACAGGAAGCGGCAAGTAGAACACAGGATTGAGTTCAGAAGAATAAAAATTATACTCAAAGAGTTGATTGTAGATGAATTGAATTATAGAATGAGCACAAATGAATATAAAAATAATTATTCTGGAATCTAAATCTGGTGAAATATTCCAGAATGTAGAACAATAAGGCAAACGGGCTTAAATAAGAGCTAAGAGTCACAGAAGAGTTAAGGTTAAGAGTCACAGACGATCAGTCTAATATAATGAAAATTGAATTAAAAGAGGTTCTTGAGGAGATCAAAGAAAACAAAGAAAAGAAAGTCACTGGAAAAGATG
Organism: Microcebus murinus; assembly: GCF_040939455.1. NCBI lineage: Eukaryota > Metazoa > Chordata > Mammalia > Primates > Cheirogaleidae > Microcebus > Microcebus murinus. The sequence goes on along the minus strand of NC_134110.1, from coordinate 35,155,530 downwards.
GTAAGTAAATAGCTAGATAGAAAAAGGAAGGAAGGAGAGGGATAAGAAGAGAGGGAGCCAGGGAGGGGGAGAAAATTGTCAACCAAGAATTCTGTATCTGGGAAAATTATCCTTCAAAAATGAAAAAGAAATTAAGATATTTCTAGATAAACAAAAACTGAAGTTTGTCACTAGCAATGTCTCCACATGACACTAAAAAAATACTAAAGGGTATTTTTCAGGCTGAAATAAAAAGACACTTGAGAAAAACTCAAATTCATATGAAAAATAAGGACCATCAATTAAGGCAACCACATAGATGAATAGAAAAAGCAATATAAATGTATTTTTGAGCTACTTTTTCTTCTAACTTATTTAAAAGATGACCGTAAAAAGAAATAATAATAAATCTATGTTGATGGGCAGATAATGTATAAAGATACAATTTGTGACAATAAATTGTAGAAGGGGAGGGGAGGGAAACTAAACTATATAGGAGCAAAATTTTGTATACTATTGACATTGATTTGGTATTAATTTGAATTAGACTATTATAAATTAAGATGTTAATTTTAAATTCCAGGAAAACCACTAAGAAAATAACTCAAAAATATATAGTAAAAGAAACAACAGGGAATTAAATTTGTACACACATTCACACACACAGAAATCTAACAAAAATAAATGCAGTAATATAAAAACAGAGGAACAAAGTAGTCATAAGATATATAGAAAGCATAGCAAAATAGTAGATACAAATTCTACCTTATCACTAATTATATTAGATGTAAGTGAATTAAACTCTCCAGTTAAAAGGCAGAGATTGACAGAATGGATTAAATATAAAAACATGATCCATCTAAATGCTGTTTAAAGGGAAGCACTTCAGATTCAAAGACACAAATAGTTGTAAAGTTAATGGATAGGAAAAGTTATACCATGCAAATAGTAAACAAAACAAAACAAAAAAGCTACTGGAGTGGCTATGTTGATACCAAACAAAAAAAGCTTTAAGACAAAGATTTTTATTAGAAACAATAAAGGACATCTTATAATAATAGTAAGATCAATTCATCAAAAAGATAAAATAATTATAAACATATATGCACTTAACATCAGAGTTCCAAAATGCATAAAGCAAAAACTGACACTATTGAAGGGAGAAATAGATAATTCAACAATAAATAGTTGGAGACTTCAATAACCTGTTTTCAAAGATGGATAAAACAACTAGACAGAATATTATTAGCAAGGAAACAGGAGAGTAGGACAACACTAAAAAATAAAAACACATGTAGACTTAACAGACATCTCTAGAACATTCCACCTAAGACTAGCACAATACACATTCTTCTCAAATGCACATAGAACATCCTCTACAATAGACTAAATGTTGGGCTATAAAACAAGTAACAAATTTTGAATGATTGAAATCATAGAAAGTATTTTTCTGACCCCTAATAGAATGAAACTAGAAATCAGTAAAGCAAGAAAATTTGGGAAATTCATAAAAATGTAAAAATTAAACAACACTCCTATAAGTAATAGGTCAAAGAAGAAATCACATGAGAAATCAGAAAATTCTTTGAGATGAATTAAAACAAAAACACAACATACCAAAACTTAATAGAGACAAGGAAAGTAGTTCTTATAGGAAAATTCATAGCTGTAAATGCCTACATAAAAAAAAAAATCTCAAATAAATAACCTAACTTGCCACTTTAAGAAGCTAGGAAAAAATAGAAAACTCTACTCAAAGTAAAGACAGCAAAAGAAATAATAAAGATTTGAGTGTAAATAAACAAAATAGAGAATATAAAATGATAGAGAAAAATCAACAAAATCAAAAGTTGGTTCTTTGAAATGATCAACCAAATTGACATACTTTTAGCTACACTAATCAAGATAAAAAAAAGAGAAGACCCAAATTTACTAAAATCAGGATTGAAAGAAGGGAACTTACTATTGACCTTAAAGAAATAAAAAGGATTATAAGAGAGTAGTAAAAATAATTATATGGCAACGAATAAGATTACCTATGTGAAATGGACAAATTTTAGATATAACCTACCAAAACTGACTCAAAAAAGAAAGAGAAAATCTGAATAGGCCTATAATAAGCAAAGAGATTAAATTAGTAATCAAAAAATTTCCACAAAGAAAAGTTCTGGACCAAATGGCTTCCTGGTGTATTCTAACAAATGTTTAAAGAAGAATTAACATTAATTCATCACAAACTCTCCAAATAGATAAATAAAATAAGAAGTACTTTTCAATTCATTCTATAAGGCCCATATTATCATGACAGAAAACCAAACACATCTGGAGAGATAAAAACTACAGGCAAAATTAAGAATAATTGTGCTTCAAAGGTCACCATCAAGAAAGTTAAAAAGAAAACCAACAAAACGGGAGAATATATCTGCAATTATCTGATCAGGGTCTAGCATCCAGAATATCTAAAGAACTCTTACAATTCAACAGTAAAAAGACATATGACCTAATTTAAAAATGGGCTGAAGTTTTGAATAAACATTTATCCAAAGAAAACATTCAAATGGACAATAAGCACATAAAAAATGTTCAATATCATTAGTCATTAGGTAAATGCAAATCAGAACCATAATAAGATACCACTTCATACCCATTGTGATGGAACATCTACTATAAAAACAAACGAACAAAAATGTCTTCCTATCTTAAAAAAAAACATTGTTTATAGAAAGTATTAGTGAAGTTGTGTAGAAATAGGTACTCCCATAAACTCAGTGCAAGTATAAATTGATACAAATCTTTTGGGGGAACAATTTGGCAGTATCTTTCAAAATATGCTTATTTAAATGCAGGAATTCCATTTCTGAGTATCTATCCTAGAAAAAAACTGCGCACACGTACACAAAGTACAACGCAGAAGGATGCTCATTGCAGCCATGCTTATTATAGCAAAATGCTGGAACCCATCCAAATGTCCATCTGCAGGCAGATGGTTAGATAAATCAGTCTACAATCATTCCAGTACATAGCCCCATGCTCCCGTTCCTGGATATCCAAAGAGCAAGGTAATTCAGGGAAAAAAAATAATTTCAAAACAATACTCATAGTATGGTCCCATTGATAGAAAAATGAAATGAAACTACCTTCTATACACCAAAGCATAAACTCCAGCTATCCCTGGGAAAGAGACCAGATTAGGAAGGAGTAAAATGAACTTTTATTTTGGAATTTATATATCACTTTATTGCTTGAATTTTTACAAGAATAAATATAAGATTTATGTAAACTGTTAATTTAAAAAGCATATCTATTGTTATGTAATATTGTTTAAATCTAATTTTAAATCTCAATTTTAATTATAATAAAAGGGGAAAATTCTTACCTTCCAAATTTTCTATTTTTTCAATGTTGTTTAAAGCTAAATTCAAATATTCAAGTTTCTTCAGTCTACTAACATTTTCTGAAATATACAAATAATGTAATTAATGAAGTTTCAAGATAAAAGACATTTTGATATTTTTACATAATCTATTGTGAAAATAATAAAGAGAATCTAAGGATTATTATTTTGGCTATCAAAATCATTTTACTTTTTCAAATCTATACCCGTATCTCAGACATTGTAGTTGCCTATGCAGTTTCCATTTCTCCCTCTATCCTTCCAGATGGAATCCAATATTGCTCATGTCCCTGCCTAGCCCAAACTCCAGACAGTTAGGGTTAGCCAAGCTGCACCTGTGCATGGCAATCCACTATCTCTTGCTAGTGACAGCTCAGGAACCTAGGCCTAAGCCAACCAGCTCATGGCAGTCTCCTGGCAGCCATGTGGTGCAGGAGAGGGCATGCACACCAAGTACTTCCAGTCAAATGAAAGGGAAAGACCTATATTCCATGCTTGGGGATTTCTTATCTCTTTTTCCTGCTGGATATTGATAGAGAAGAAAGTACTATTCCTGCTGATACTCATACTCAATCATGAGGGTAACAGCTGAAGGATGAAGCTCACACTGTGGCTGGTAGAGCAGAGGTTAGGAATCAACTGGCCTTGGAGTCTGTCCTACCTCTAGACCAGAGGTCCTCAAACTTTTTAAACAGGGGGCCAGTTCATTGTCCCTCAAACCGTTGGAGAGTGTGCACTGTGGGCCCGGGACGAGTCGGCTGCTAAGCAGGACAGGCAGCGGCAGCAAAAACACCCGGAGGGCTGGATAAATGTGCTTAGGCAGCCCGTGGGCCATAGTTTGAGGACACCTGCTCTAGACTAACAGTTGGGTAAGACAATGGATTTCCTTATTGTTCTGCTACAATTGAGTTGGGTTTCTCTGACATGAAGTCAAAATCAACCTGCTACAGGATTATCTTTTTTCAATAAATATGAAAATCTACATAGGCAAAACAACAAGCATAAACAAGTCATGGAACCTCTGTAGAATGAGGCCTTTTAAAAACAGATAATAAAATGGTAGCTAACATTGCTGAGTGTTTATTATATATTACACAATTTTCTAATCATTTTTCATATATTATCTAATTTAATAGCCTTAGGAGGTTAAAAACTATTGCCTCCTTTTTACAAATGAGAATATCAAGGTACAGAGAATTAATCCACTTGTCCAATGTTAAGTGGTAGAGCCAGGAAATTTGACTCCAGACCCTGGCACTAAATCATGATATTAGACCTTAAGAGAACAGTTCTTTCTAAGATGACAGGAATGCAGAAAATTCTGCCAAAGAATGTGCATTTGGGGCAATCTTACTTAATTAATGCCTCCTCTGCCTATTTCTCAGGGATAACATGAAGATCAAACATGATGACATATAAAATAATCATCAGCCTTATCACCATTAACAGCGCATCTAAAATTTACAAAACATCATATATTTGTTTCTATAGACCTGAGAAAAAAACTCTGAGTCTCAGTTTACTCATTTTCTAAAATGAGGATTTTGGAAAAAAATTGCTAAAGTTTCTCACAGCAATTAAATTATTCTAAGTAATACTAATGTTTACGAAAGTTTCTCTAGCAACAGCTGAGCATTCAATAGTCAACAGATTTGGAGGTTTGTGTGTGCCAAGAATTATGATAGACAGAGTGTCTAGTCTGCATCCTGCACAAAAATAAAGTTATCATTGTTAAAATTGCCAGACCACAATAAAATATCTGCTTAACATAAAATTCCCTTCTCCATCTTTGTTATATGTATAGCCCTCTAAATGCTAAAAGAGTCATCTGACAGGAAAAAAGGTAAGATTTGTTCGGGGGGGTTCCCAAATTAATTCCTCAAAAACAATAGGAGTCGGCTTGGGTGGGGGAAGAAAAAAAGGCTCTGGACAGAACCTCTTGGGCAGTGGGAAGGAGGAAGTCTGAGAGTTCTAGCCCAGACCATTCTGGAAGCAATTCTCACCAACTCCCACAAGCAGAGCCACAAACTTATAGTGGACGCAATCCCTTCTCAGGTTGAAGCTCTGTGGCCCTCAGCTTCCTCCAGGCCCGAGGCCCATTGGGAAGCCATTGAAAGGTCCCTTACTATAGCCCACACCCACAGGTTCTGATTCAGTGGGTCTGATATGGGTCCCAGAATCTGCATTGTGACGGGACCCCAGATGGTGCTCAACTCACGCTGGAGTGACACTAAACAGGCTTTCTTCCGCAGCCCATCTGTACTCCCAGGGAGCAAAAGAGCTTTAGGAAAGGCAACTGCTAATCGAACGTCCACCTCAATGGCACAAGAGCAAGTCTGAATCCTAGAGAAATAGTTTTACTTGCAAAATAAGCGCCTAAGTGCCTATGGGTGGAGTAGCACTGAAAATCCCATTATTAGGGATTTAAAAGAGTGTTTAATTTAAGAATACTTTGGAAGCAAAATTTAAGCTTTCTCACAGCTCTGAAAAGGACTGAAATACTATGCTACTAATTAGTAATTGTGATGGACCCAGCTGTGGAGATTAAAATTTCAGGAACTCTTTTAGATCTGTACAATTAGAACCGTTCTTTAATGCCCCCATGCATAAAAGCTGGTGGTTTTCTGTAATAGCCTTTTTAATTGAACAATGTGCCAGAGTTTCTAATTTCTGGTAAAGTAAAAGATGCTGAAAATAATTTTCTGAAGAAATATAGAGAATTTTAGTAAATCTTCAAAAAAAAATGATGCAAATCTAGGCTTTTTACAATCCTAAAGCCAATTTCCAATTATCTACAAAACTAGAAGCAACGACATCACCAGGGTTTCTCAGTCTCAGCAATGCTAACATTTTTTGAGCTAGAGAATTCTTTCTTGTGGGAGGCTATCCTGTGCATTGAGGGATGGTTAGTAGTATCCCTGGGCTCTACACTAGATGCCACACACACACACACACACACACACACACACACACACACACGCATGTGACAATCAAATATGTCTCCAGACATTGCCAAATGCCCCCTGTTGGAAACCACCGCACATCACCAGGGAAAGTTAAATAGAACTGGCACTGTGTGCTTCATCAACCCTGGCTCCATTCCTTTTCCTGCAGCCCCATTCTCTTTTCCTTTCTGCTCCGACCTTCATTTGGCTGGCCTGGGGCAAGCTGGGGCACATGGTCAAACTAATAACAGCAGCAGCACAGCAGCTATCCTCTAATCTTTACTTATCTCAGGGTGAGCATAATGCTAAGCACATCATTTTATGCAATCCTTATACCAATTTGTATGTTAGCTGTTTTACAAATGGCAAAGCTAAGATTCAGGTAAGTTAACTAATGTGTCTAATTTCACACAGCTTATAGGTGGCAGAGGCAGGGTTCTAACTGTGATCTACCTGACACCAGAGCCTGTGTTTGCTCTTACCACTAAGTTACGCTGTTGCTTTTCTGAGGACTAGGGATACTCTCCTATTTCCAAGTGGCAGGACTTCCATAAGAGTGACTCCTCCTTTCTCTTTGTCCCTGAGTTCATCATTCTTATGAATGGGGGGGGGCGGTGCTGGAGGTGAGAAAGGACCAACTTATCGGATGGGTTAATTAGGAGAAGAAACTGCATATGCCCAGTCCCACCCTCTTGCCTGGATTCTGGGGTCTTCCTGCCAGCAGAGAGCACATGGTCTCAACCCCCTCCTACCATAAAGCAAGGACCCACCTGAATAGGGGAAACTTGTGTGTGCCAGCTCTGCATGTGACTGGGCGGATAGGTTTAGTATGAGAGCCCACTTGGCTGCAAGTCTAAGCCACATTATTCAAAGAGCTTTTTCAGTTGTAATGCTTATATTTTTATCTTCATCTACCTAACTCTTGTATTTAGCCCTCATTTTCATTCCAAATTGGAACCCTTCAATACCCAATAATAAGCAGAATGCCTTGTACATATATTCACAATAAATATAACCTATTCAATTTCCACATAATCCTTATGGTTTCTTAGAGTGACATAAAACCATGACAAATGCTTAGATTATATCCTCCTCCCTTTCAAACTTTTTCAAAAATTAGGTCAATGAATGTGTTCCCCACCTTCACCTGCTCTCCCAACTCCTTGATGGAGATTCTTTTGGGCAATGAGACTCACTACAAGTAGAAAGGTCCAGGGAAATGTTCCAGACACAACTACTGAAAGACAGCCATTTCTATTTTCCCATGTAATTCTTTTTCAGTGTTTGCCTTTCTCTAAAAATAACACTTCACTTTCCAAAATTCTTATTCAAAATGTTAAAGAATCCAGGAGAACAAAGTACTGAAACTTACCGATTTTTCCAATAAGATTATTCTGAAGATAGAGAATTTTTAAATCCCGGCACCATTTGTCAATATGTTCTAGTTTTTCTATTTCTTGCTGATGCAGGGAGAGTTCCTCCAGGGAAAAAATTATACAGTCATTGTGTTCAGCATTTCGTCTAATAAGATCTTCTGTGACTGAAAGAAAAGTTGTTACATATTACATTTCTGTTCCCATTGTTCGAAATCAGGTTTACCTTATAAGTGCAATGTGGTTTTTGTGGGTTTTTTTAATGTTAAATGTCAATTCTCCAGGCTCAAGTGATTTTCAAAATGAAATAGATCAGAAAAATGCCTCCTGGAGTTTTTGCAACACTATGTTGTGAGTCCAAGGAAGAAAAACACATGATGATGTCTTGCCTTACTTGCCTTGGAAGTGTAGGGTCTATACACATTTTGCTTTATGGATTGAGACAGAGTTGACATTTAATGGCTATGAGAATGTTGATATGGAATCCTATGGTGATGCCATGTCAAAATGGATGAGATCTACTAACTGATCTAGGACAGAGCAACTTGCTACTGAGAGGCACAGCTGGGCTGGTAGAGGGCAGAAATATGAAAGCATCTTCCACCATTCAATAGGAAATGTCATTCATTCATTTAACACAATTTATTAATTTAACTAAAACTTAAGAGAAGGGGGAAAGAAACACCCCAGATCTTGCATTGCAATCTTATAAAGCAGTCAACACTTATTTTGTTTCCAGGAGGAATAAAATAAGCTGCTCACAGGTGCAGGGAAATGAGAGCTCCTACCCCTCTGACAAGAGCAATGTGTAGCAGTGGGCTCTCCCGACACAGAAGGTCAGTAATATGTGATGACAACAGCACTAGGGGAGACTGGACACAATGCTACGGTCCATGGTTGGAGCTAAGAACAAGATCATAAAGCATCTTCACAAGATGCACTGAAACCCAAGAAGTAATGACAAAGGAGAGACTGTGCATTTTTCAGCTCTATTAAAAATGTTATTAAGATAGCTAGATTTTCACATTTTATGTAGAAGGTGAAGATATTGCATGTACACCCCAGAAGATAATAAGACTTATTTATCGTCACAAAGTGTCAGGCATTATTCAAACTGCTTTGCAAGTATTAATGTATGAAAATGCAGAGTTATTATTTACATTTGTCACAAAAGGAATTGAAGGACCAAAAGTTTAAATAACTTGCCTGGGTCTTGATAATAAGTGCTAGAGCCATGTTTCAAATTCTCAGTCCAGTGCCAGACAACATGTTCATAACCACTACACAATACTGCCTCAGAAGAACAAATATGAGCCTTTTGAGACTCCAGCCTTCCTGAATGTGCAGACTAGCTGAGACAAAGTTCTTCACAGCACCTTTGGCTGCCCCACCTCCATGCCACGTCCTTAACCACTTCGGTACCAGTGTCGACTATAGTCCATAGCCACAGAAGAACGCACACAGCGACTTTAGCCGACAGCCATGATATGACTTTTCTAATTTTTCATTTATCAAAATAAAATTGTGAACATTTAAAAATAACGTAATGAAAACATATATGTATATGTTTACCTATTCTGATTTACATTACAAGTAAAGCTGCCTGTAAAGTAAAACAAGCTTTCAGTGCTTTGAAGCTTTCCTCATCACACAAGAGCAAAATGGATTTGTCGCCAATGCACAGCACAAACTATCGTGCAGACTATGAGTGCCGGCTGTGGGCAAGGTTTCGCTGCTGGTGGGTCATACCGAAGTGGTTAAAAGTGGAGTTTGCCTGGCTTTTTAATGTAAAAATATGTATAAACTCGATCATATGCATTCAGCTAGTTGAACTTCCTGCTGTTTCTGCTAGCAGATAAGGTTATTTGCAATGGCAGTTCTCTAAAAGAAAGACAAAGGGAATGCAGAGGTTCAGAGATTAAAATATCATACATGGGGACTGTCCCAACTCCTCTAAGCTTTGGCTCCGCTAATAGGCAGAGATGTACGCAAACCAGGTTCTGGGGAGAGCCAGACCAAAGGGGCAGGAAGGAGGCTAACAGGGCAGCCTTCCCACCCCTGGCTCACTGGGATCCCTACTGTCCATTGCACTCTGCTGTCCCTGGAATGCAACTACTAGTTTGTGAGCCAGCTTAAATAGATTGGAAAAGGAAAATAATAAAAATAAAAATAATAAAAACTTCGTGAAACACAAAGAGAAGGGCATTAAAACTACTCTCCACCCTCCTCACCAAAATTGGTTCTAATAGCTTAAACTAATCAATTAATAATGAATAAATGGGTACAGCCAATTTGAGGATAGAGCAAAGCTGCTATGTAAAGTAAAATGTATTATCTATATCTGTAATTTATCTCCAAGAATTATCTTAGCAAGGATGCAACATGGGTTAAGGGGTTGTTATCTGAACTAACCTAATGAAATGTGGGAATTATTCACCAGTAAGTATTAATAATAAGACTCTGACTAATAATGTATCTGTGACTTCAACTACACAAATCCATGGAGCAAGGGAGTGGATTGCTGGAGTTTTTGCTGCTATTAGACCTGGAGACCATGGGGCCAGGAGGATGTGCCCATCATGGCCCCATGCCTTCCCCTCTAGACTGCAGCCCAGGTAGGAACAATGGGATTCTCTGCCCAAGGGGCGCCAAACCTGCACTGGCTGTTTCTCCAGGTCCATTCCTAAAGACAGACCATTCTATTAGGTACACATCCCAACACCCAGGGTTGTCCAAGGAACAGCTGTTTTCAGGGGATGTGGATGGCTTGTTTATGTAGGCTGGAGAGTCCATGCTCATACATGGGCATGAGAGGCCAGGATAGAGCCAGAAATGGCAAGAGAAGGGAGGAGTGTGCCAGGGGCCAGTTCTCTCCAATCTACCATTCTCTGCCATAGAACCGCAAGAAGCCTGAGAAACTGAATATTAGATGTAGCCTACTGAATCGTTATGAAGGTATATTTGCCAAGGAAGGAAGATGAGTTTTATTTAGCAGTTTGATTTATAACTTGATACATGGGCCTTTACTTACATTCTTGCCCCAGATCCTGGTTGAAGGTTTAGTTTGGTATCCATATTGAAGACATAACCTAACTTCAACCCTGTAGGAGCTGTCATCTGTTGTTAAGTTGAATGTGTTCGGGAGAATTCTGATAGCATCTTAAGCACCACATGTTCTCCTGACCATATGAGGCCAGATAATCTGGCCTCATATGGTCACGAGAACATCTGCTGAGCCCTCATGTGGCCTTCTGACACTTGGAGCTGCTAAAGGTATCCCAGTCTCCTACAGTTCTACAGTCTTAAAGGCTTTTCCAATTTGTCCAACCCTGGAGATTAACAGGGTTGACAAAGTTCCTACTGGTGCCAAATATTCTTCTTGTATTCTCTCGCTATAACTCTCAAAATTTAAGAAACTCTTTTCTTCATTATGTGTTCAAAATTGATCATTTGCATATAATTGTCAAATCTTCCCTTTCATAGCCATGTACATATTAATATTAGTGAGGAATTCTATAGATCTGTATATCCTAACCATAAGAAACATGATAAAAATCACTATTAATTTAAAGGGGTCAAAGTTAGGAAAACTTCCTTAGCATGAATAAGTAATTTATACACACATACATGCACATACACGAAGGAGAGGAGGGCACAACAGTTCATTCAGCACAACAGAGAAGTCTGCCCAATAGCAACTATTATACACAATTAAGATTGATTAAAAGGAAAGGAAGAGTCACAGAGGAGGGTACAACTGTGAAGGTCTGGAATTTACTAGTGGGCCTTTTCTAAATTTTTCGTAACAAGCAAACTGCTGAGTGGCATACTGTTTTCTGGTACTCAGAAAATTGTTGTTACACAACATTGCTTCACCTATAATGGCAAACATCAGTGCAAAAACCAGAGTTCCCAAGAAGAAATGTGTAAGAATATCTACTTGGTGCATGGAGAGTATAGTGTTTCATGCTTTTAAATAGGAAAGCATTGTCCTGTTTTACATACTATTTAACCTGACCAAATATTCTTTAACTCCAAGGAGCATTGTGTATCTTTAGATATTCCTACTCTAAATAATATAACACTGCATCTATATGAGATCGTTCTAGGGATTTAAAAATGCTTTGGAAGCATTAATATGTCATCATAAGACTATTTCAAGATAGATGGTATTATTATAATACCTATTATATGGTACAGAAGAACATGCCAAGACACTAGATAAAGCATATTGCTTTCACTTCCTTATTTTAGAAAACTTCAAATAGCAAAATACAAGACAGATGGATTCTGAGGAGTGTCTCACCCATAGAAGTGCTAATCAATATCTGCAATATCTGCTAACCCAGAATCTGTGGTTCTCTATAACTGGAAGAAGTATTAATAATATGATTTTGTGGGGAGGGGGACAAAGGGGAAGAGAAGTTTCTGGGACACTGGGGGTTGCCCTGCTACACTCACTTCCACAAAGCTTTTCAGTACGTTTAGCAATGTTCTAAAAACTCCCTAAGCCAACAATTTAGTGTTCATTCCTTAAGGCTTCATATTATGTTTAGTAAACAGCTCTCTCTTTTTTTCTGGATTAGAAAAAAATCAACCAATATGTGTTTATTGCAGATTTTGGATAATTTTCAAACATCTTGAAAGACTAGGAGATACATTTATGAAACAGATATTTAATACAAATGAAGGAGTTACAAATAGGTGAAGGTAGGATCTAAACTTTTATTTAGAAGGTAGTATCTAAACTTTTTTCTTTTACCATTTTTAATGGAAAGTTTTTTAAAAAAAAGGATTAAATATTTGCTCTGCCTTTTCTTACTGACTTGGGATGATCATAAGCATCAGTTGCCATACTGTACCCTAATCCAGTGATACCTTTCAGGGATGTTGATGTTGAGTAACCAAAGTGCTAGAGGGCAATGACAGAAGCACACAGAAAGTATTATGACTACAGAGGTAGGACTGATCAGTGTTATTGAGTGAGAAAATGGAGGTCAAAAGAGGCTTCATGGAGGAGAAGCCTGAGCTGAATCTCAAAATGTGATGTGATGTTTGTCAGAAAACAAATGGGAAAAGGGCATCCCCAGCTATCATGGATGATAGAATGCACCACTTAGTTCTCGCTTCAAAACTGAAAGATAGATTTCTCTAGCTGCTGGGAGCTCTGCTGGCAGACAGCCCTCAGCCACCCACCTTCTTTGGGAGGCACCTCAGCCCAAGTAACACCTCAACCAAGGAAAGCCCTCATCCAATGACCAGTTGATGTCAGGGCTAAAAAGGTCCAGTCCTTCACCCCAACTTGAGCAAGTCAGAAAGTCCATTTCAAGTTTAGAGCTCTTGGAGTTGGTTAGCTGAATCCTATGTTAAGATGTATCACAGCCCAACTTCTACCTCTGTTCAATCTTGCTTTCTTCCCTACCCACCCCAACAACATACCCTAATAAACTTCCTGCACCTGAAACTCCATCTAAAAGTCTGCTTCCTGGGAAACCCAAACTGGAAAAGCTAATACCAGAAGTGGCCCATGTAAGCAGATGCTAGCTAAGAGTGGGATTTTGGAGTTGGATCACCTGCTGCCAGAGCAGCAATGAGGACACCATTACTGGTTGCAGGTGGAACACAGATAGTGCATAGCCCAAGGAAGCTATGCAATTATAAAGACTTTCACTGGTGTTGAGCAGAGACAGGATACCAGTGGAAGGGAATGCACTAGCAAGTGTGACTTATCAGGCATTAGAGAAGTATGGGGGAAACTACAATATAACTTAAAGGATAGTTGCATTGGCTGGCTGCTGCTAAACACAATCGATAAGGAAAGGCTGAGAGAGACCTATCAGCTACTAAAAGCTAAATGTGAAAACCAGAAAACTGTATTGACGGTATATAAAAAGGGTTTCCTTTCCTGAAACCAGAGGGCAGAGTAAGCTGAGGACCAGGACTTATAACCATAAGAGTAGCAGAGACTTCAGGTTCTAGGCATGATAGAATCATAAGATAGGATTTCCCCTCCAGCCTAAAATAACTAAAAATTCAAACAAACTATATTAATGTTTTTTAAAAAAACATTGAATATCAGGAAATAAAAGGGGAAATTAGAAAGTATTTTGAACAGAATGAAAAGTCAAAAAAACAGCATATCAAAATTTGCTGTTTGGAGCTAAAACATTACTTAAAGGGAAATTTATAGCCCTAAATGCCTAAAATAGGAGTAAAGGTCTCAGACAGCTTGCACTTTAAGAAACTAGAAAAAAACACAAATAAGTAGAAGAAAGTAAATCATAAATATTATAAGAGAAATCAATGAAATAAAAAGCAGAAAAACAATAGAGAAAAATCAATAAAAATTAAAGCTAGTTCTTTAAAAAATAAAATCAGTAGACTTCTAGCTATATATCAGTAAACAAAATAGAAGATATGAACTGCAAATATAAGAAATTAGAGTGTACAGATATATTGCACAGATATTAAAAAGATAATAAGGGAATAATATAAATAACATCATGCCAATAAATTCAAGGTTTAAATGGGTAAATCTCTTAAAAGATGCAAACTACCAAAGTTCACTCAAGACACAAACTAAACAGCTCTATATCTACTAAAGTAATTGGACTTATAGTTAAAAACCTTCCCACACAGAAAACTATGACACAGATGTCTCTGCTGATTAATTCTACCATGTATTTAAGGAAAAATAATATTCTGTATACAGGTGTAATTCAATGGAGAAGCAGTCATTGACAAATGTTGCTGATACTACTGAATTTCCACATTCAAAAAAAGATAACTTTAATCCACATCTCACATAATATTAAAAAACTGAGTTAAATGAATGATAGAATAATGTAAACCCTAAAACTATAAAACTTATAGAAAAAAAATAAGAGAAAAATCTATGCCAACTTGGGTTAGGCAAAGATTTCTTGGATATGACACCAAAAGCAAAAATTTTAAACTTCTGTTCTTTGAAAACTACTTAAGAGAATGAATATATAAGCCATAGATGGGGAGAAAATATTTGCAAATCATATATCTGATAAAGGACTTATATCCAGAATAGATAAGAACTCTTAAAACTCAATGATAAAAAAACATTATTAAAATGTTTATAAGAAAGATGTATTTTTAAAGATGGGTACAATATTTGAACAGACACTTCACCAAAGAAGATATATAGATGGCAAACATAGCACAATAACACAAAATGAATCCAGTAATATAAAATTTAAAAATAAAGAAGCTAGGTCTTCTCTAAATCACAATCTACACTAGATTACTTGTGCAGAAAGGAACTAATTCTTTCATTTTTCCCAAGCCACTGCCCCCAGGCTCAGCACTGCTCCTCCTAAGCAGACAGTAAAAGTAGTCTTTGACTTTGAATAGGAGAATTTGCACCATGACCTCTCTTTTTCTCACCAGACCTTCCCCTACTCCCAAGAAACAACGTACCAACACACACAAGAGTGCTAGCTCTGCTTAGGTTCATATCCCAGACATACCACTTACTGTGTGACACTGGCACACTGCTTAGCCTCTCTGTGCTAAAGATTCCTCATCTGCAAAATGGAGGTGATACTAGTGTCTACCTCAAAAGATTTTTGTGAGAATTCAGTGAGTGAACACACAGAAAAATTTAGAGCACTGACTAGAAGACAATTAAGTGGCTCAATAAGTGTAAGCCATTATTATGCTCTCTTAGCAGCCCAAATTTCTCCTTCAGCTGTAGGGAGTTCAGAACTGTGCAAAGCGTAGGGAAAGATGGAATCTTGCATCCTAATCTTGACTCTCTCCTGACTCATCGAGCATGACATTGGCTGAATCACTGCTCCCCTCTGGGGTTCCTGCTCCTCATTTCTAAAATGAACAAGTATACTAGATGATCTCTCAAGCATTGTCTATTTCTAAATAGACATCCTTGCATACTAATGATATCCTTGCATCTTTTCCTGGATAATACAGGGAAAGCAGCAACAAAGACCACAGGAAAGTAGTTAGGAAATATTAGCAAGAGGCAGGAAGCCATTTGGGGGGAAGTGTGGAGGAGAGGGAATATGTAATGTAAACTAAAATAAAATCTTAAGGCTTTCCCCCAGTTGGTTGACTCAATGGACCCCCTTCTGGTCAAGGGGATATCCTAAAACTAAATTGCCTGCCACCAGGAGGGAGGTCAGACATGTTTCATCATGCCTACCATCCTTCTTGTAAATAACAAATATGTCTAGTAGCTTGTCTCTGATTAACAGGCCTACTATCTTAGAACATTTTAAGCCTTTAGATAAAATTCATGTCTTTAACCAATTACAAATCAAAGAATCTTTAAATCCACCTATAACCTGTAACCTCCCCACTCTCCTCCCCACCCCCCAACTTTGAGATGGCCCACCTTTTTGGGCCAAACCAATGTATGCCTTCCATGTATTGATTTATGACATTCCCTGTAACCCCTGTCTCCCCAAAATGTATAAAACCAAACTGCAACCCAACCACAGCAAGTCCATTTGCTTAAGGTTTCTTGGGTGTGGCTCCAGGTCATGGTCCTCAAATTTGGCTCAGAATAAACCTCTTTAAAATTATTTTACAGAGTTTGGCTTCTTTTCCAACGACAGTAAGAAGGTTGTGGCACAGCAAGAGAGAACCCTCTTCTCCCCCCAGATCTCTCAAATCTGTCCACTTTGCCTCAGTCCCATAGGAGGCAGTGTGCGGTGTAATGTGGGATCCAGTGGATATCTTCATGGATTCAGTGCCCAGCCCTGATAGTTGCTGTGTGATTTACTCTCTGTGCCTCAGTCAGCTCACCTAAAAAATGCAGGTAATAGTAATCCCTCTCTGCCTTTAAAGGCCTGGGGAAGATTAAACAAGAGAACGCATGTAAAGCACTTTAACCAGGCCTGGCACATCAGAGCTACTTACAGGAGGAGTACTTGTTATTTATGTATCCTGCTGCTGCAACTTCATTTCAGGTCTCTATCTTCCACTTGAACTCCAACATGGCCAGGTCATGCCAGTGAGCAAACCCTTTTGGTTTCCCCATGGCTCTTTTGATAGATTTCTAAATTCCAAGTTTAAAACCTGCATGATCTGATCCCTGCCTACTTGTCTCTCAGGACTTCCTTCTCTCTTCACCCTCCATCCCTTATTTCTGTGCCTCCCCCTGGCTCCAATTAGTGACAATTTGCCATCAAGGGATCCTGCTCTTTCTCACCTCTGGGCACTTACAGGCCTTCCTGTTTTCTTTCCAGACAGCACTTCTTCCTCAGACAGCCCCCACCTATCCTGGGGTTAGGCACCTTTCTCCCACCTGGCTGTAACCACTATACTAAGTGTTCATCTTTTTCTCTCACTGGAGGGTTGATCCACCTCTGTCTTGTTCCTCACGGTGCTCTCCATGCCTGACTCAGGATAGGTACTCTAATACAAGCCCGATAAATTAATGAGATAGCAAAAAAAAAAAAAAAAAAAAAGTGGGCAGGATTCAGAGAAACAGGGTGAAGGATAATCTACAAAGAAAGTTTCAAAAGGCTGAGCAAAACAAAGAAACAAACAAACTAGGGTGAGACCAGGGGATGGGAAGTAGCCCTGACAGGAAATGTAAGTAAAGAGTTTAGGAAGGAGTTTAAACATTTACAAATCACTGCCTCTCCCCTCTACCCCCTGCAGACTGTCAGGTCTTCCAAGGCAGAACTCCAATCATCTGACACAGTCTCTTGACTGAAAAATATTAATTATGACATTTTTACAATGATAAGTGATAAATTCGGTGGAAGTGTACAAAACTGCCATTTGGGGAGGTCAAAAGCGTTGTTGACATCAGAACAGTTCGATCGAATATAAATAACTGTTAGCAGCATTGCCTTGCAGTCTCTTAGTATATTTTTAAACAAACACTTTTACAACTCTTAAAACAATGCTATTCATTGCCTTCATTTAACAGATGAAGAAGCTAGGACCCAAAGGGGTGAAGTCATTCAGCTCAAAGTCACAGAGCTAGCAGGTGGAGGAGGGAGGATTTAAACCCTGCCTCTGGAGTGTGCACCCCCAGTCTCCAGGCTACACCGCCTCCTGACAAGCCTGAAGGTGGCGGCTCGGATACAGAGACAGCCCACGACCAAGCGGCACGAGGGGACTCGCGGCCGGAACCCAGTGCGTCCGATGCCAAACCCACGCACTTTCCACCACCCCCTCTCATCAGCGCCAAGGCCTTTCTGTCCCCTTCTCCCCCACCTACGGCCCATTTTACAGATGAGGGACCTGAGCCTCCAAAAGGCCCGGCCGCCCGGCCACTCCGCGCAGGAGCTGCGGAGGGTCTGCGGGGGGCGATGGGCCGGCCCGATCGGGCAGGAAGGGGCAGCGGTGGTCTGGAGCCGCAGCGAGGGTCCCAGGACCCGGGACGACGCCCGCAAGGGGGATGATCGACGGCGGAAAGTGGGAAGGGGCGCTTACTCCGGCCCATAGCTCCTCTCGAGTTCGCTGGCCCCTCAAGTCCGACCGGGACCCGGACTCCTGAGGACTCCCTTTGCCTTTCTCAGCCGAGCTTCCACGCGTCCCCTTCAGGATTCGGGTGCCATGGCAACGGGGACTCTACGGCGGCCGCGCAGGGTCAGACGGCGCCGCGTTTCCTAAACTCTGGAGAAGTGAGCCAGTGAGACCGCGGTGGAGGGGCTCCGGAGGGGAGACAGGTGGCTCTCCCCAGCCTGTCTTCGTCAGCGTCCCCACCCTAGATCTTCCACAGACTGCCTCCCTCTCTTCAAATCCATAGTCCAGACTGAACAAAATCACTGGACGCTCTTATTTCCTGATGGGATCTGCCTCCTAGGCGTGCCTTTCAGACTGTCCTCTACTTTTTTTTCTCTTTGTTTTTTATCAGGATTTGGCCCCCACTCTATTTACCAGCAGTGTGACCTTAAACTTCCTTAGCCTCAGTTTCCACATCTGTCAGATGAGCAATAATAACCTTAGAGAGTAGTTGTGAATCTTTAATGAGATCATCTGAATGCATGAAAGACTTTGAAAACCTCAGGCTCAGTATAAAGGGTAGTTGTCATTGCTATATTCCATCTCTTTAAAGTCACCTCCCAACACCAATTTCCTGCCAACAAGTTTTGTAAAATCACCACCCATTACCCCTTCCACCAATTTCCTTACCTGGCACTCCGCTAATTGTAAAGTATTGGAAGTATATCTCCTACAGCCCCCGTACTCCATGAGAATTTCCCCGGACCCCTCTGCAAAGGTATCCAACACACCTTACCCGGTTCTATAAACTAGGAAGGACATCAGCAAGCTCAGATGTTAAGGGTTAGCACTTTAATGCATTATACCGCCTAAGAATTTTTGATGAATTTTTATTACAGAAGTAATTACTCTTACCCATTTGTAAAAAAAAAAAAAAAAAAGTGATATGTAAAAAATAAAACCTCCTCCCATCAGTCATGATGTGTATGGTATTATCATACCATATGTATGGTATGTGTATGGTATTATCTTTGCATTTTAAAAGAAGACTCATAGAGCAATGCTGAATGCAAAGAAATTAATTCTTTCAGCAGATAGCTGTTAAAAATTTATTATTGGCAATTATTAGGGTTTTCCAGGTGGAGACAGGGTCATGAACTTAGGCAGAGAGGCGGAAAGTCAAATACAGTGGAGTGAAGGAGGAGCTGAGAACGCTAATAAGTTTTTTTCTCCCAAATTCTGTGGGTACAAATATTGTTAGGGTTACATATCTTGCCCCTGTCCCCCTCCCCACCTCGCTCTGCCAGAGCTTCAAGTGTGTCTAGTCTTCAAGTGGTACGCCCTGCACCCACCATGAAAGTGCGTACCCTTCCCCTTTTCCCCCCTTCCACCTGTTCACCTCCCATTAACAATTTTTTTTTTTAGACATTTTGGTTATAGTGTGTTTCTTTGCCTCTCCCTAAAAATGGATAGAGGTAATCCTTTTCCCCTTACAATGCTCATCATATCCTTAAGATGTGGGTCTCCTCCCTCCCAGATCCCTGTTGAACACTACAATTATTTGAACACCATAGTTTTAGGCTGTCAGTACCAATTTGATGGCGAGTAGATGTGTAGCCCATTTTCCAGGTCTTGTGTCGTCTCACTTTGTATTACAGGTTTCAGCTTAATCCACGATAGCAT
Source organism: Microcebus murinus (assembly GCF_040939455.1). Taxonomy (NCBI): domain Eukaryota; kingdom Metazoa; phylum Chordata; class Mammalia; order Primates; family Cheirogaleidae; genus Microcebus; species Microcebus murinus. The sequence goes on along the minus strand of NC_134110.1, from coordinate 35,135,704 downwards.
AAACAGTGCTAGTTCACTATCGTTTGACAGCGTAGAGAACTGCATGGAAGAGAGTTTTGAGCAGCAGTAAGCCTGAGAGATTAGATTCAGGTAATGGAGGCCCTAAATACCAGGCTGAAGGAACTAAACTGAAACGGTGGAATTCCAGACACTGTGTCCCCACAGGGGGAGAAATACTTGGAGTTCCAAGGAGTTCTTCAAAGGCACTCAAACTATAAACTTAACTGATATCCACTATTTAACTTTCTTTTTGAAAGTAGGACAGTGTAGGGTGAAGAGTAGAAATGTGGCATGGAAATGTGGTTCAAATCCACAGCTTTATTACTGTGTGGCATTGGACAGATGACTCCACCTTGCAGAGCTGAAACTTCTCCATTTCCACATGAAGATATCAATTTGGACAAACATCTATTGCTATGTCACTAAAAGGTCTGAATGCAAGTGTCTGATTGTTCATGTAGGAGATTAAATGCCATGAAACAGCAGGTGAGTTTAGCAAATTTGCCTGCACTTTAACTTTTGCATTTTGACAGAGGGGGCTCATCAAAACTGCAAAAGGACATAGCTTCTAGGAAGAAACAGTACCAGGAGGTATTGCAGGTAGAAAAGTTAGTTTCTAAATTGACAGAGGCATGTGGCAGGCCCAGTATAAAGAATCTCAGCCTCTGGATAAGAAGAGACCAAGGGAGGCAGTCCAGAACTCTAAAAAGTTCTCAAGAACAGTTGCAACCCAGGTCTCTGATAGCTTGACTCTGAGCTTCTATCCTCACCCTCAGATTTACTCATTCTTGAATTCTCAACCTAACTCTTAACCTATCTAGTTGTCAAAGAGACTACTATGGTTTGAATGTTTTTATCCCCTCCAAAATTCATGTTGAAACTTAATCCCCAATGCAGCAGTACTAAGAGGTGTGGTCTTGGGAGGTGATTGAGTTTTGAGAGCTCCACCTTCATGAATGAGATTAGACTCCCATTTAAAAGGGCTTGATGGAGGGAGTTTGACCTTTTAGCCCCTCCTGTCCTTTCTGCCATGTGAGGACACAGTGTTCCTCTCTTCTGGAGAGAGCAGCAATAAGGTGCAATCTAGGAGGCAAAAAACAAGACTCTTACCAGTCACTGAACCTGCCAGTGCATTGATTTTGGACTTCTAGCCTTCAGCATTATGAGATATAAACTTCTATTCCTAATAAATTATCCAGTCAGGCATTTTGTTATAACAGCACAAGGTAGGACAGGGTCCTTGGATTTTTCCTGTGAAACTTAATATCTATGGGACCAGAGTATTCTATTCATTTATTCATAAGTGAACAAACAATGGAGCTGTCATTCTTCTGGGTTAAAATCTCTAAGATGTTTTTAAACATGGTGTGCTCAACACTGCCCACATGCTTTGAAACTGCAAACTCAATTCTCACAGTAACTCTCAGGTCATGTTATCAATGTTTTACCGATAAGGAAAACTGAAGTCCAGCGAGATTATATTACTAGAGCGGAGTGAGCCAGGATTTTGTACCCAAACCTGAATTCTTCACTGCATCATTTTCTATACTGATAGCTACTTGAGGGCAGAGAGGGAAGTGGTTTTGTTTTTCCATCTCTTAATCCTAGCTCTCAGGGTAATTTCTGATATTGATTGGCTACCCAATAAGTATTTGTTGAATAATTGATGAATGAATCAGTGAACCAATCTCTCCATGTGTAAGGACCACATCTTGTGACTTCAGTAGGGTCACCACAGAAATCTCCATGTTGTAAGGCGATCTAGAAGGCTCCCCAGGAATGGTGTCCTATTCTTCTGGTCATTGGACAGTTTCTCATAATGGAAAGAACCAAAATGTAGGATAAGATCTGGTTCCAGGGGCAGAATCTTGACACATTGTCCCAACCCCGGTGGAATAGCGGAAAGCCTTGGATGATAAAGCAGAGAAACCGGGAATATCTTCTTTGTAAATTGTCAGGGGCCAGGTCGGGCTGGTTATACTGTGTCCTTCCTTAACCCGACATCACAATCACTGTGTTTCTTAGAAACGGAGCACCCATGGGGTATGAAGGACATGTATGCAATGTGCTGTGATTGTTACAGTCCACTGACAGGAAGGAAAATTGGGAAATAAATCACAATGTGACAACTCCAACTAGAGTCAAGTTCATTTCACTCAAAGTGAATGAATTCGTTTAAAGTGTTATGATGTGTGTCTGTTTATGCAAATCATTGTTCCAAATAGTCGTTTCCTTAGCTCCTGGAACTATAACAAGATGAGCAGTGCTTCCTTAGCAAACAGCTGCAACATTTTTGTGTATATAAGTAGAAGAAATAAATCTTGAAGATAGTTTTTTTTTAATTCCAGCAATAGTAATATAGTCCTCTTATAGTCTTTTGTGCTGGATAAATTCCAGGGACATTGACTTAGAAAGCAATTTGGTTCATTTTATTTTCACTGTTATATAAAATTTATTATTTTTATGATGTGTAACCAATACTATGGTTACAATTCCATTGTACTTGCCTTAATTTACCTTTAGAAGAGTTTCTTTTTTTTTTTTTTTTTTTTGAGACAGAGTCTCGCTTTGTTGCCCAGGCTAGAGTGAGTGCCGTGGCGTCAGCCTAGCTCACAGCAACCTCAAACTCCTGGGCTCGAGCGATCCTTCTGCCTCAGCCTCCCGAGTAGCTGGGACTACAGGCATGCGCCACCATGCCCGGCTAATTTTTTATATATATATATCAGTTGGCCAATTAATTTATTTCTATTTATAGTAGAGACGGGGTCTCGCTCTTGCTCAGGCTGGTTTTGAACTCCTGACCTTGAGCAATCCGCCCGCCTCGGCCTCCCAAGAGCTAGGATTACAGGCGTGAGCCACCGCGCCCGGCCAGAAGAGTTTCTTTATTGCCACTTCATGACAAGTAAACCAAGCCCCCAAGTTTAGCAGCATCTCCACAATGTCAATTTATTCCTTCCATCTCCCTCCCTTTCTTCCTTCCATCCATCAGCAAGTATCTATTGTCTTTCATATACCAGGCACTGTGAGGAAAATTGACAATCCACATAAAACCCTTAAAAGAGTATTCGACATGTAGGAAGCACTCAGTATGAGCTAACTATTAATTTTCTGAAAACAAACTAATCTCTTCCATGAATAGTAACCCTAACAAGTGGATACCATTAGTAGCCCTTTTTTACAGATAAGGAAATTCTACTTTGTAGCAATCTGATGAAAAAGATCAGAGAAAATCAAACTAGACTGCTTTGCTTGCCTAAGGGAATATTGGAGTAGGACAGCATCATATAAATTGGTCTGTTAAATCCATCTGAGGAATGACTTCTTATCGCATTTGGTAATGACGTGAAATGAGAAGAAAGTTGGAATAGGAAAACTAGATAATTTTCCCAGAGTTTTCTTGACCCATTTCTATAGGAATGAATTTGTGTTGTTAGATATGAATTCTCCAGATATCAGACACTCTAATAATCAAATGGAATTACAAAAACACATCTAAAATCAAGTGTACAATGAATTTTAAATGATTAATTTATTTGTCCAAATTTTTGCCTGTCTCCATTAGTTTAATAAAGGCACGAGTTGACATATTAGGAAGGACTTTTACTATTATAATTTGAATATACTCAGAGGAGAGTAACTAGGATGTCCCATTCCACCACTGAGGGATCAAGTACAAGGACCTTAAGCAAATTACTTAACCGCATGGTGTCTCAGTTCCTAATCTGTAGAATGGGAAAATTTAAAATGGATTTTAACAAGGTTTAAAAAAGATGATATGTAAACTGTTTGCCCATAATAAGCATTTAATATATCTTGATTTGAGATGTGAAGGTTTTAAAACATGACTGCAAATTATTTTACATTCCACTCAATTGAATGATGATGGCTATTCCACTTTCCTTGAATCCAGAAACACTTCTGATCATTTTGACCAATAGCATACTAGGGAGAAACACTAAGTGACTTGCAAAGCTAGTTCGTAAAATCCTTGCAGCCTCTGCTTTGCTGAACACTGGCTCTTAGGGCTTTGAGCCACTGTGTTTGGAGAAGCCAAGTGTAGGTTCTCCCTCCAGCCAAGCCCCAGCCTTCCAGCCCTACCTGAACAGGCACCAGACACAGAAATGAGGCTGTCTTGCACCCTCTAAAACAGCCCATCCATCAATTGAATATCTCTAACTGAGCAACCTCTGTCAATGCCACATGAAACACACGAATCACCCAGCTGAAGCCTGCCAGAATTTCTGACCCACAAAATCATGAGCTATATTCAAATATTTGTTTTAAATTTGTAGCTAATTTTAATACAGCAAAAGATAGTTGAAATGTTAGAACTGACTGCCATGGGAAGTGGACGAGTCCTTTTACTACTGTGTTTAATGGGATGAAACATCTCTGCAGGATGACAATTCCTCATTTAGGTGAGAAACCAGATTCAGTTGTTTTTAAGCTTTATTTTAGCAGTTGAAGTCTTTTGTACAGAATTCTTTTTTTTTTTTTTTTTTTTTCTGAGACAGAGTCTTGCTCTGTCACCCCGGCTAGAGTGCAGTGGCACGATCATAGTTAACTGCAACTTCAAACTCCTGGGCTCAAACAACTCAATTCTCCTTCTTCAGCCTCCCAGGTAGCTGGGACCATGCATGGCTAATTTTTCTATTTTTTGTAGAGATGGAGTCTTGCTCGTGCTCAGGCTGGTCATGAACTCCTGGTCTCAATCAAGCATCCCACCTCAGCCTCCCAGAGTGTTAGTATTACAGGTGCGAGCCACCACACCTGGCCTACTATAAAAATTCTAATACATGAGACCAATAAAAAGAGGATCTTATCAGGTTGAAGCAGATTTCAATGACCCTGAGCACTAACCTAAGGGGAGCTGAGACAATCCAATCCATGATTTGTCTCTGTAGACCTGGGAAAAGAATGGTACGAGTTTGATTTTGTTTGATGTTGAAAGTAGAACACATAGTCCTAGCTCAAGGGAATGCCACAAAAGTATCACTAGAAAACCACTGAGCTAACATCTCCGTTATACTCCCTCTGAGCCTATGAGCCCATTCTCTATTTGCCCAGGACAACCAGCCGGCATGCCCCAACCCCCAATTGGGATGGTTTCCAGAGTCCTTCTCAGTCCAAAATTCCATAACTATAGATTCTCTTCTTGCTTAACAAAGTCAATAGTTATCATCTGAAAAGCAGAACAGCATAAAATACTGGAGTGTGTATTAAATCCCATTAATTAGAATCCCATTAATTAAACTTAAACCCTTTACTATAAAAGCAGATTATTACACTTCTGTTTGCATAAATCCTCCATTACATTCCTACAACATTGCAGGGAAAAGGCTCATACTCAGTTAGTTATTGCCAAAAGGAACAAACTCATACTAGTGGTAAATCTCTAATGCACCCAGGGGCCAGGGAATGGTACAAAATGTTTCATTTCCCATCAGGTCAGCCTCTCTTGGATGGGCACCTGGCATGCCCTCTTCCTTTTTTGGTCTCCCAACCTGTTTCTTTATTTGCTGGTCAGCACAGCCTTCTCTTCTGCCTCCCAGCTCCACCCCACCAGTGCCCCCAGGGATAAAGGCATTAGCTTTTCTGGCTCCTACCCAGCCTCAGTGGGAGGAGATCAAGTCTTCAGATTCTTTGGAGAACATCTAACATGAAATGGATTCTTGCTCTTGTTGATCATTTCTCACAGGGTTACTTTTGAAGTGGACATTTGCCACGTTTCCATGCCCAGCATCTATTCCCTTGGGTACTGTTTGAAGGCAATTCCAGTTACCAGTTTCCTACCACAGAAGGTGAAGTGACCTCTACTGCTTTTCTCCCACTCCTGGATCAACAACAATATGGGGACACAGGACCTAAATTTGCTCCTATGTACCTTCTCTTGAATGTACACATGTGCAGCGAGAGTAGAGGAGGTCACTTCCATGATCCTGGCTGGATCTTTTTTCCTGGAAGATGGTTGGCATGCTTCCTGCCTCTAGCTTCTTGGCACTCCAAAATACCTCCAGTTTTTGCCCATTGCAAATTTTGGTGACTCTGGCAAATTGTTAAGGCCAACTGCAAACTTTTAGAGGAAACTTTTTCCACATAAGTCTGCCTTCACTTCTGATACCAACTGCAAGTTCAAGGAGTTCCACAAACTGCTCTCAGTTTCAACAATTAATGAGAAAGACTTACAGAGCTTACTGAAAGGAAGCAATTTAAGGTCAGCCAAAGGAAGACACACATATTGCAGATTCCACAAGCTTTTGTTTTTCTCTCCCCTTGGAGTCAGGGCATGTTACTCTTCCAGCACCATTGGGTAACTTACATATGGAGTACTGCCAACCAAGAAAGCTCACCTGAATTTTGGTGTCCAGACTTTTTACTGGGGCTTCCTAATGTTGGCATGATTTATTGATTGCCCATGTGATTAACCACAATCTCTGGCCAACTAATACCATGTGACCCAGAGTCTCCATGCCCACCCACCCCCAGTTATATTATTGGTCTTTATGGCATAGACAGCCCCATCCTAAGACTATATGGGGGTGGTCAGCCCCTGCCCTAAATCATATTGTTAGACTAACCACTGTGACTCAATGTTTCCAGAGAAACAAAGACATCAGAGATTACCTCCCAAAAGCTGAGGACAGATCGAGGCCAAATTCTTTACTACACACCTACTCTGAGTCTCAAAATTCCTGTGCTCTCCCCAGTATTTTTCCAATCCTTTTGATTCTTTCCAATCCTTTTGATTCTGTTGCCAAGGTTGTTTTTGTTGCTAGCAACAAAGAACCCTAACTGATGAAACATTGATGCCTTATGGTGCTAAGAGATACCCTTCCCCACTGGAGGAGGAAGAACAGAACCAAAGGGTGAAGGAGACAGAGAATTCAATGCTGCCCCTGTTGCCAGGTGAAGTCTTACCCATCAGCATACGTTTCTGAAGACTCTACTGATCTGAGAAGGGTGGTGTCCATGGGTTTTCCTTGGTTAATTTATTTGCTTCAGGGGTTTTGTAATTTTCTGGCACTTCCTAAGAGACAAGTAGTAGCAGGTGCAGAAGGCCTAAAAAATATTATAAGAGAAAAAAAAAAAACCTTAAGAAATGTATCCACTAATTTGATTTTCTCGAAGAATTGAGTAAACAGCAGCTTTATTCAGTTTTAGTGTTAGAACACCTGTGTCCGGCTCATAGAAAGCCTGGTATCCACAAGACTATTGTTTGAGACACATTGGGTTCTACTATGGGTAGAGACATGAGTAAATGAAATCCACAAAAATTAAAACCGTGTCTCCAGAAACATTAATTTTTCCTAATATAATCTACCAGGATAAACTTGAAATGAAGCCCCTGGGGAAATTGCAAGTAACTGCCAATTTTCCTAATGATAATAAGTTTATTTTAATTGCTAATATATTCCTAATTACTCTAGTTCTAAAATGTTTACTTCACTGTCAGTCATCTTCTTTGATTTATGTTCTTTGTGAAAAGACTTTGTCATATCAATCAATCCTTTTCAAGTTTGGTGGCAGCTGCTGAAAATGATCTCACCTTTTTGTCACACAGCTCTGCTGGGCAACATTTGTCCAAAACCAGAAAGCGGCCTTACCCACAAAATCTTTCAGAATTCATGCTTCTAGCTTAGAGAGAAGTTATATTTTCAAGGCTTTGATTGCATGAATGAAGAGGACTGACATTGTTCAGAACTCTGTTTGTAATCTAATCTTGCACCTGCCTTGTATCTCACCTACCTAAATATGTGTGTGTGTGTGTGTGTGTGTGTAAAAATAAAATTGCATTTCCAGAGCATGATGTAGTTAGTGTAAAGATTCCTAATTTGGAGTGGACATAAAAGTCCCATTAATCTGCTCACTTTTTCTTTAAGCAAACAGTATGGGGCCTGCAGAGGTGGGGATAGAGTGGTGATCAAGATTGAAAAGATTTTAGCCATCCTGGAACTTCTCCACCCATGGGGGAAACAGACAATAAACAAATAAATACTACATAAGGAGATTGCAGATTATGATATGGGCTAAGAAAGAAAAGTGGGGTGATAAAATAAGTGTGGAGGAGGGCTGCTTTGGGTAGTCAAAGTAGGTCATCAAATATCATCTTTGAAGAGGTGACAATGGGGTGAGACCTAAGGAGGAGAAAGAAACAGTTATGTGCAAAGCTAAGAAGGGAAGATCTTTCCTAAGGAGATACAAATACATAAGCTCTCAGACTGGGGAGAGCTTGACTTGCTCAAGGAGCAGAAAAGGGAGGCTGGCATGATGGGGCGGGTGAGTGGGGAGGAAGGTTAAGGAATAGTGGGGAGGGAAATAAACATGTTTGTAAGGAGACAGGGTATCATTCCAAATGGAATGGGAAGCCTTTACGTGGTACAGAGGTGATTTGTTCGATTCACATCTTTAAAATATTGTTTTGGCTACAGGGTGAAAAATGGATCATGGTGCGGTGGGGCTGGGGGCAGTAAGCCTAGAAGTAGTGAAGGCAGGAAAGAAGCCTCTGCATGGATGGTGAGGAAGACTATGGGCTGGCTGGAATACAAAGATAGCAGTAGGGATAGAGGGAAGTAGGCACGTTCAGGGCAGTTTTGGAAGAAGAAGACCCTGGAACTTACTGACAAAGTTAGGGGAGACATTGGTGATGCTTCCTAGTTTCTTGCTGATAGTGTTTACTGAAATGAGGAAGATTGAAGGGGAGGAATGGAGGAGGAATGGATTTCACGGTGTGAAATCTAGATTTTGGGCATGTTAAGTTTGTAATGCCTTCCTCTGACTTCCCACCAGATCCCATATTGCTGTTCCGATATGTAGCATGAATCAAATTTGTTTTATTAATTATCCCATGCCTAGTCTGTCTGTCCTGCGCTGTGACCTTCATGATGGCAGAAACCATGTTTTTCCATTTTGTTTCCCCAACTAGGTGCCTCAAATACACTCAAGAAATCAAAAAAACATTTGTGAAATGAATAACTAAATAAAAGAATATTTAGAGTCTACTTCCAGTTGCAAAGCAGAGATCAAGGAGGGAAAGTTGATAAAAATCACAAAGGATGATATACTGACAATATATTAAAACTTTGGCTATACATGTTTACTTAGGTATTTCTGTTTAGTGCCTGCCTACATTGGTGATCAGATGTCAGAATGGAAATGACTCATTCATTCATTCAACAAATAGTTTTTGAGCCACTTCTATGTGCCAGGCTCCTCTGTGCTGAGCACTTGGGTGAGTCAATGAAACATGAAGACGGCTTCCCTGTAGCTTACATTATAGCAGAATAACGAGGTTACCATCACCCTGCTCTGACCAGTGAATCTTTTTCTTGTCATATCTAATGATTCCAGGGTGATTTTGCCTTTCCAGAGCAAGTGCTACCTCATTTCATCTCTTTAGGCAGGCAGATGTCACAGATTTTGTCATCGGTAGATGGAACCATCCCTTCATTAAGTTCTTACCAGGTGCAATGAGCTTTGCGTGCATTCTTTTATTTAACCCTCACCTGCCTAATGCAATTGACGTTGTTGTCCCTATTTTTATAGATGAGGAAATAGAAGTGTGGAGATAAGTGACTTGCCTAAAACGTAAGCCCAGGGTCTGAACTCAAGTCTGCCTGACTCCCAAGCTCATGTTCTCAATAGCTAAATTATGATAATACCCTCCTTTCTGAGGTAAAGGTACAAATCATATAGGATATTAAGTTACTACTTCCTTTGGATACTAAATTACTTCACACAACTATGGAACAATATAAAAATGTAACATCCTGATATCTGTCCCCAAACTCAAAACACATTTTTAATTATTTTTTCCTAATTATTGATATGATACAAACCATAAAGTTTTGGTTCAAATCTAGTTCAAATGTTTCAATAATGGCATTGATCCATAGAGCCCTCATAACCTGATGGCCTCTTAAAAATCCCGCCTCTCAACATTGTAGCATTGGGGATTAAGTTTCCAACACATAAACTTTGGGGATACATTCAAACCATAGCACTTTCCCCTTCACAGCTTAGATGTCACCCAACCTGAAATCCTAGATCTCTGGTTTTCTGTGGGGAACATTTCACACTCAGTACAGAAGGCATCTTTTGGCTCTGCCTGGCCAGTATCCATTCTCTCCCCTTCTGGAAACAGTGCCCTGAATTTTCACCAAGGGGCTTCCCCTCCCCTCTCCAGGGTTCTGGGTATGGCTGACTCCACCTCCAGGCTAGATAACGGTGTCATATCTAAGGTATGGCCAATGAGAATTCTGCCTTCCTCTAACCACAGTGTTCAGTTCATGGGTAAAAACATGACCCAAGCTGGCCAACAAGTCAAACAATGACAACCAATGAGCATCAAACTACTGCTAGAACTCTCAGAGACACCCTTATTTTCTGCTGAGATAGCTGGCAGCTCTCCAGCCACTGCATGAACTGTATGCTTGTTTGCCATAGAACCTATGATAGGCCTATGGGAAGGAGCCTGAATGAGAATAAAGTAAATATCTGGGAGAAAGGAACAAAGAGGTGTAGAGAAATCCCTGAGGGCATAGTATGTTCATCTGGATCAAGCTGTACCTGAAAGTTGACCTTGGACTTTTTGTACATATGAGACACAAATTTTCCTTTTCTTAAGGCAGCTTGAGTTAAATGTCACTTACTTGCAACTGACAGAACCTTTATTAATATACTCAAAAACACTTAAGTTAAAAGTACTGTGTAGGCCGGGCAAGGTGGCTCACGCCTGTAATCCTAGCACTCTGGGAGGCCGAGGCAGGCAGATTGCTCAAGGCCAGGAGTTCAAAACCAGCCTGAGCAAGAGCGAGACCCCGTCTCTACTATAAATAGAAAGAAATTAATTGGCCAACTAATATATATAGAAAAAATCAGCCGGGCATGGTGGCGCATGCCTGTAGTCTCAGCTACTCGGGAGGCTGAGGCAGGAGGATTGCTTGAGCCCAGGAGTTTGAGGTTGCTGTGAGCTAGGCTGACACCAGGGCACTCACTCTAGCCTGGGCAACAAAGTGAGACTCTGTCTCAAAAAAAAAAAAAGTACTGTGTAAAAGAGTGGTGAATATGTATTCTAATGCATGCAATTGGAACTAAGTGTTTTTGCTAGTTTCCTTACAATTTTAATTCAAGATAATTTAAAATAGTATGGCCTGTTTCCTACAGAAGACTTTGAATCTGGCTCAAAAATCATTCTTTATATTCTTTTGTATAGGCTATAAAGAGGTATTTATGCCCAGGTAATGTGATTAGAGGGGAAGCATGGCACATGGCCCAAGACCTAGGGTTGCTCCTTATTCTCCAATTGATGAGCTGTGAAACTTAGAGAAAGCCCTTGAACAGCTGTTTGTCTCTTCTTTAAAATGGGATGATAATAAAAGCTATCTTAAGAACTGCTTGAACGTCAAATGAGAACATCTCTCTCAATAGGTTTTGGAATCTATGAAGCACTTACAAGTATCAGCTGCTCTTATTCGTACTTGAAATGCAAATGCCATAGAGGTAAGGGTGGAACTTTGGTGCCCAAATCTGATCTTCAGAATTATCAGGGTTTTGCTTTCTCTATGTATTGGCTTTGAAAATTTTAAAGTGATATACTCATTACGCCATGTCAATGATAAAAAGTTATTTAAGGAAAAAGTTAATAATGTCACCCCAGCAATCAAATGCCGCTTGCTGAAATAAACGTCATTAACAGTTTCTTGTGCATTTGCCACACTCTTTTTATGCTCATTCTTATATAAGTGTATTTTCTTTTTAGTGCTTTTATAAAAATAGAGATATACTAAAGTCATTGGCTTACAATTTGCTTTTTTGAAAAATTAAGATATGCCATGACCATTCCCTGTGACAATAAATAGTGATTTGACTCATATTGTTAAAAAACTGCATAGTGTGGGTTACCTAAATGATTTGGAAATTTTTTTTAAATTGAACGTTTAATTTTTAGATTTTCAGTTTGAGATTTTCAGAAAAATTGTGAAGATAGTATAGAAAGTTCCCATGTACCCCATACCCAGTTTCCCCTATTGTTAGTGTCTTACGTCATTATAGTGTATTTGTTACAATCAAATGATCAATGTTCATATGCTATTATGAAGCAAAGACCATCATTTATTTAGATTTCCTCAGCTTTTACCTAATATCCTTTTCCTATTCTAGGAGCCCATCCAAGAAACCATATTATATTATATTTAGTCATGTCTCCTTAGGCTACTCTTCGTGATGACAGTTTTTCAGGCTCTCCTTGTTTTTGATGACTTTGACAATTTTGAAAAGCACTAGTCAGGTGTTTTGTAGAGTGTCCCTCATTTGGGAGGATCTGTTCTTTTTTTCTCGTGATTAAACTGGAGTTATGGGTTTTCGAGGGGAAAACTATAGAGATAAAGTGGCATTTTCATAACATCAAGGGTATGTATTAGCCACATGACAGATCACTGTTGATGTTAGCCTTGATCGCCTGGCTGAACTAGTATTTTTTGGGTTGCAGCACTGTACAGTTAGTTGTTCCTCTTCCCTGCTCCCAGCCTTCTCTCCATTCTGTACTGTTTGGGAGTCATTTTGTGCAGCCTACATAAAAAGAATGGGGAGTTATGTAGGTTATTTGGACTTCTTCTGCACAGGATATTAGTGTATTCTCCTCCATTTATTTATTTATCCAATTGTTTATTTGTATCAGTATGGATGCATGGATATGTATTTTATATTTTGGGTTAGAATCTAATATCTTATTGTCTTGCTCAAATTTGTTCAACTTAGGCTATTAGGAACTCTTTTAGCTGATTCCTACGTCATTTTGACATACACCCATCACTGTGTTTTCTTATTTGATTTTGGTATTTATTTCTTTTAGCGTGCCCCTAATATCTGGCCTGGGCTCATCTTGTATATTTTATATCCCTAGTCCTAGAATCAGGCATTCTCTAAGGAGCCCTGGTTCCTTTCTCTGGATAATGATATCAGAAACCTCAATGGGTTTGAGGAAGGTTCATCCAGGTATTGATACACCCAAGTCATTAGGCAGCCAAAACCCAGCTCTGGCCCTGGCCTCCTGAAGGCTCTCAAATCCTGGCACCTGACAGGTTTCTGTCTCTAACCTGGCCTGTTCCCAATTCCCAGGCACCCTGTTCTCAGGTCCTTTTATCAACTGTGACTTTGCCAAGAGCTAACTTCTTACTTTCCTCTTCTCCCTGTTTCCCTGGGGGAAAGAAGTTTCCCTTTGATCCTATCAATATGTTCACATAAAAGGAACAGCTTCCAACAATGAAAGATGGGCACATCAACATTCTAGAACAGAACTACGGCATGCCCTGGTGCCTGAAAGCCCATGATGCTGGCAAGTGAGACACGTGGGCAAGAAGAGTGCTTGCAGCAGGGGTCTGGAAGGGGCCTCTCTCCGGTAGCCAGTAGCCTGGCAGAACTGAGAAGGAGAGGGGAGGGAGAGAGAGAGGAGGAGCCAAGGGGACAGAGAGAAAGCAAGGCATGCATGGGTAGTAAAGAAAAGTTGCAGAGAGTCAGACTGAGAGGGGAATATGCACAGAGAACAAAAGAAAAAGGAGAAAATGTTTCATTACTGTTGCTCCATTCTTTCCATACAGGTAGATGCCATTACTCTATTCAACAAATACAGAATGTATATACGCATAGTATGCATATACACATATATAAAAACAAACTTAATATATAAATACATATGTACATGTTTATATGTGAGTGTATGTGTGTGTGTGTTTGTACACATACTCATACTAGGTATTGAGCGCTCTTTTTGGTGTTGGAGATAATGGTAGTAAAACAACAATAGCAGCAACAAAGGAGAATGCCTGCCCTCGTGAAGCTTATATTCAGGTGGGAGGACACAGCAAACAAACTAATAAATAGGTAGATATATAGCACATCGGGTAATACTAAGTGCTATGGGAGGAAAAGCCAGCAGAGGAAGGAGATGAGAGTGCTGAGAAGCAGTTGCTTCCTCATATGGGAGGAGGTGTCATTTGAGGGTGAACTGTGTGGATGTCTTGAGGAGAGGGTTCCAGGCAGGGGAGCAGCAGGTGCATGTGGCTGATGAAGAGCGTGCTCAGCAGGCCCACGTGGTTGGAGAAGAGCGAGTGGGCAGTGGGTGAGGGCAGACAGAGCTGGACCCACAGCATGTGGAGACTTGGAGCCTGTGAGAAAAACTTTGGCTTTTCCTCGAGGGAGATGGGAGCAATTGGAGGATTTTGAGCAAAGGAATGTCATACCTTGACTTTTAGTGTAACAGGATCCCTGTGGCTACTGTGTTGACAGTAAGCTGTAGGAAAATAAGTCAAAAGTGAGGACATTGGTTAAAAAAGAAATTGCAGTAAACTATTAATGAGCAAGAGGGGATAATAACAATGAAGTTGGTAAGCAGGGGTCAAGCTTGAGCTATATTTTGAAGGTGGACCCAACTGAAGGATCCCACCGATAGAGTGCATGTAGGTGGTAAGAGGTATTGTCATGGATTCATTTGTGCCCTCCCCACTCAAATATATATTCATACAGAGGTAATGAGGTTAAAGTGAGGTCATTAGGGTGTGCCCTAATCCAATATGACTGCTGTCCTTACAAGGAGGGGGAGTTTGGACACAGACATATAAGAGGGACGATGACATAAAGACACAGAAAGAGGACAGCCATCCACAGGCCAAGGGGAAAGGCCTCAGAAGACACTAGACACCTTGATTTCAGACTTCTATTCTTCAGAACTGTGAGACAATACATTTCTGTTGTTTGAGGCACCCAGTTTGTGGTACTTTGTAACAGCAACCCTATCAAAATAATAAAGGAATCAAGGATGAGTTCTAGATATTTTATTTGAAAAACTAAAAAGATGGCATTGCCATTAACTATAAGACAGTGAAGACAGCAGAGGGACAGGTTTGGAAGAGGTAGGAATTACGAACTCTGTTGTGGATATACTAAATCTGAGATGTGTGTTAGACCCCAGGTGGAAGTTTTGAGAAGGCAGTTGGGTGCATGCATGTGGAGAGAGGTCCAGGCTGGAGATGTAGATGGAGGAGTCATGGCGTGCAGAGGTGTTTACACTTATGAGCATGGAGGAGACGTCTCTAGGAGTGAGTGCAGACAGAGGAGAGAACTAGCATACCCCAAAATTTCAACATTGGTGAAAATGTGGAAGATTTAGCAAAGGAGACATAAAAGCAATGGGGTAAAATAAGAAGCCAACTACGAAAAGTGCTTCAAGAAGGAAGAGTGATGAACTGCATCGAACACTGCTGCAGGTCAGGTCAAATGAGGACTGAAAATTGACTGTTGGACTTAACAACATTGAAAGTTGTTGGTATCTTTGACATGGGCTACGTTGGTGGATGGTAGGAGTGAAATCCTGATGGGGTGGATTTGAGAAAGACTTGGAGGAGAAGAATTGGAGATAAATAAGTGTAGAAGACAAATTCACCAAGGAGTTTTGCTGTTATTATAAGCAGAGAAATGGAGGAGGGGAGTAGTTATAAGGGATGTGGAATCCAAAGAGGCTCTTATTTAAGACAGGTGTTATTACAGCATGCTGGCATGCCGCTGCTGTGGGAGAGAAGGGACAATTCACGGAGCAATTTCCATAAGTAGAGAAGAGAGGGTGGGCTGCAATGCATGAGTGATGAATTGGCCCTAGACAGCAGCAAAGACTCTCCTTCCATAGAAACAGGAAGGAAGGCAGAGTAGGAACAGATGCCCGTAGGTGGGATATATGTGGCAGCAACAGCTAGTTGTGTCTTCATAATTGTTTCTATTTTCTTAGTAAAATTGGAAGGAAGGACATTGGCTAAGAATGTACTGGGAGAGGATTACTAAAGGTTGGAGGAGAAAGGACAAGGTATGAGATAGTCACCTGGGGAATGGGAAAATGAATAAATAGGAGTAGGTAAGATGATTGCCATGTACCACCAAACACATTTTGAGGCTCATGGTTATGAATTTAAAGAAAGACTTGGATGTGTGTTTTTTTCTCAAGCCATGTTCAATGTGGGGGTGAAGTTGCATAATAGATACAGTGTTAGATTCCAGCACTATTATAGTTTTATAGGAAAGCACAATGAATGGAGAGAGGTGCATGGGAATGATTTTAACGATAGCCATGGAACCTAAGCTGAATAAAAACACAAATGAAGACATGATAGAGGATGAGTGAAACATGTTTGGATAAATATAATTGATCCCAGTAGTTGAAAAATTGTTGGAGGTGGAAAGTGAGTGAGCTGGGAAGATGGTGATGGTTAAGAGTGGGATGTTCAACATCGATAGTACAGAGAAGGTACAGTTACTGGTAATGAAAAGGTCCAGGGTTTGACTGTGAGAGTATATATGTCTAATTTAGAGTAGAAGACAAGATTGTAAGCAGAAAAAAAAGTAAAGAAAGTGGGTGTCCAGACCAGAAGCATGTGAAGAGTTACTCGACTCCATTAGTTACCAGTGAAATACCAATCAAAACCTCAATGAAATACCACTTCACACCCATGCGGAGCTGGCTATAATAAAAAAGATAGACATTGTCAAGCATTGGTGAGGATATGGAGAAATTTGAACACTCATGCACTGCTGGTGAAAATAAAAAATGGTACACCTACTTGGAAAAGCAGTTTGGCATTTTCTTAAAATGTTAAACATAAATTTGATCTAGTAAATCCATTCCCAGATAGCTAACCCCCCAAAATTAAAGTATATGTCTCCACAAAGTCTCATATGTGAATTTCACACCAGCATTTTTCATAATAACCAGAGTTGAAACAACTCAAATGTCCACCAATGGGTGAATGGATCAACAAATGTAGTATATCCATATAGCAGAATATTATTCTACTATAAACATAAAGTAGTGATTCATGGTACAACATGGGTGAACCTTAAAAATATTATGAAAGAAGTCAGACACAAGACCACATATTTATGCGAAATGTCCAGGATAGGCAAATCTACAGAGGCAGAAAGTATATTAGTGGTTGCCTGGGGCTTAGGGATGGGAATGAGGAGTGACTGCAAATGGCAGGAGGGGTCTTTTCAGGGTGATATGAATCTTCTAAAATTGGAATGTAGCTATGGTTGCATAATTTTGTAAATCTAAAAATCATTGAATTGTATACTTGAAACAAGTACATGTTATTATATGTAAATTATAACTCAATAAAGCTGTTTTTAAATATACATATATATCTCCAAAAATAAAAATAAAAGAAATAAGCTGATGGACCAGCATATTGGTGAGACCATCAAGAAGAATGGCAGGAGTTGTGCTGGAGAGAGTGACAATGAAGGAGATTCTAAAGCTTTCACAAAATGAGGAGACGGTAATTGACTACACCAAGATGTGGCAGTAGATGGTACAGTCTGGTGTCATGAGCTCCAAAACTGGAGGTTTTGGGCAAAGAGAGAGGAACAATTATCCAATAGTAGCAATAATAAGAAGCAAGGAGGACACTCATCCTGCCTTCAGGTCCAGTGATACAATGAGTGTGAGAGAATACAGAATGTATGTGCTTATAGTTTGTAATTATTTAACATAAATAAGCAGGGAAGTGTAAGCGGAGAATGTCTTGGCCTTGGATCTTGGCTCTTCCAGGGGTTGAAAAGTGAACTCGGGCAAGAAACTTACCCTCTTGGATCCTCGACTGTCAAATGAGAGTAATAATCCCTATCAACCTCACAGCACAATACAATGTGGATGAGAAACCTGAACTTCAGGGAAGTTAGGTGATTTGCCTAAAGCCACACAGCACTGAAAGGAGAACACAGGTCTTCTCACTCCTCCCAGCAATGATGCTGCCTCCCCCTTGCAAAGCTGCCTCTCAGGAACAACTTTCTGAGGTTTTTATGCCGACTTTGAGACAGAAATAGTAGGCAAGTATTCAGTTCCCTTCAGTGCTATAAAACAGCAGCCCCCAACATTTTTGGCATCAGTGACTGTTTTCATGGAAGATAATTTTTCCACAGACTGGATGGGGTTGGGGGTGGTTTCAGAATTATTCAAGCAGATGATTCAAGTGCATTACATTTATTGTGCACTTTATTTCTATTATTATTACATTGTAATATATAATGAAATAATTATACAATTCACTGTAGGTTGGGCACCTCTGCTATAAAATAGTCACACCAGAGAATCTCTAAAGCTAAATTAGGATGAGCCTGGTATAATGAGAGTATCTTGGAAAATCTGGACACCGTTGACATTTGCAGCACACCCTGTATACCTGAAGCTCTCTTTCCCTGCACTAGACACTACATATTCCCTGCCAGTTCTCCAGTGGGCCACACCAGCCATGTGCTCCTAAACAATTGTTTATTGAGCATTTTCTATATGCCAGGCACTACTCTGGGCATTAGGGGACTTATTTGTTGGGGCTTCTGTTCTGATGAAGAAAAGACAGAAGAGCAGAGAGAAACCAAAAGCAAAAACGAAATCAAACTAACAAAAATCACACTGCAAGCGAACAAGCAGGTAATTTCTGAGAATGAGATAGTTGAATAACAGGGGTGGTGAGGATGAATATCTCTACGGTGGCAGAAACAGCTCTCTGTGGAGGTAGCGTTTGCATGGTAAGAGAAAGCTGGCCGTGACAAGTTCAGGGAGAAGAGTGTTTCCATCAGGATGTCCTGCAGGTGCAAATGCCCTGAGGTGCAGCTGAGCTTAGTGCACTGCGGGAACAGAAAGGAGAGCAGTGCTGTGGACTTGGTACAGTGAGCAAGAGGAAAGGTAGAAGGTTGGAGTGTATTTAGCAGGGAAGTGAAGAGACCTGATGTGCACTTTAGGAAGATCATTCTAGTTGCTGTGCAGAGACCAGACTGCTGCCTGGAAAGAGAGTGGTAAGAGTGGAGTCCAGGTAGGAACACTTCTCTGCCCCGGAATAACCTGTTCCCTTTCCTTTAAATGTCCTTTTTCGTTTTCTTTACCTGCCAAACTCATACTTCTTCAAGAGCATTTCAGAACTATTCACAATAGCCAAAAGTTAGAAACAACCCACGTGTCCGTCAGTGAATGAAAGAATAAATAAGATGTGGTTTATCATCTTATGTCCCTACATAAGATGTAGGGACAATGGAATGTCCTTCAGCCATAAAATGAAGTGCTGGTACATACCAAGGTGTGGGTAAACCTTAAAAGCATTACGTTGAAGGAAAGAAACCAGACACAAAAGGTCACATATTGTATGATTCCAATGATGTGAAGTATCCAGAATAGGTAAATCCACAGAGACAGAAAGCAGACTAGTGGGTGCCAGGGGCCAGAGAAGGAAGGAATGGAGAGTGAGTGCTTAATGGGTACAGGGTGTTCTTTTCAGGTGATGACAATGTTTGGGAACTTGAGAGAGGTTAGGGTACACAACACTGTAACTGTGCTGTATGCCACTGAACTGTACATTTTTGAATGGTTAGTGCTAGGTTATGTGAATTTCATCTCAATGAAAAATTTTAAAGAAAAAGGAATATACTAAATATATATACATACAAGGGCTGTCCGAAAAGTACACAGTCATGTAACCGTTCTCTTTATATGAACAAAGGCTGGATACTTTCTGGACAGCCCTTGTATTTTTTTTTCTTTTTCATAGCAAGCAAGATAAATTTGATGTTCTGACTAAATTAAATGAAAAGGAGCAACCTACTGGAAAAGCACTGATGTTCCTCAGAGATTCCCTAAAAGACCAGGGCAACCAGGCTTCGGGGAAGCCAGCAGTAGGAGTGAGGCAGTGCACAATCCCTTTCCTCCCACCACCTTCTGTCCCTGGAGGAAAGAGAATCTGACTGGCCAAGCTTGTGTCTCATGCCTACATTGTCCTCAAGGTTTGGGGGCTGAGTTTGAGATCAGTAAGCCCACTAAAACCCAGGGACTGAAGGAAGGGTATTTTCCCCCCCAAAAAAAGGGGGTGTTGTAGGAACTAAAATAGGTAAGGAAGGGATACTGCATGTCACTGTTTTGTGCTGCTAGACAGAACACTACAGGATCGAGGGGCCAAGATCTTTCAAGGACCTTCTTGCTCTGTCATCCATGGAGGAAGGTGGAAGGGTAAGAAAAAACAAGAGGGAGCCCAACTTGCCCTTTTAGTATGGTACCAATTCCACTCCAAAGGTGGAGTCCTCAGGGTCTAATCTTCTCTAAAGCATCCCACCTCTTAATACTGTTACAATGGCAATTAAATTTCAACACTAGTTTTGGAGAGGACAAACATTCAAACAATAGCACTGGGATGCAGAGTAAGGCAACAGCTGTTCACTACACACGCCACCCCACTCATATTTTTTCAGTGGCATCTGTCTGGTCAACATTTACTGAGCACCTCCCCAGAGGCACTGGAGATAGAGTGACGAGCACGACTGAAGTGGTCTCTACCCTCCTGGAGCTTGTAGTCGTGGGGAGAGACAGACACTGGACCTAGACCAGTAGGCTCAGCTCTGTGCAGGGAGGTACAGAGGATGCCTGGGAAGCCTCTCTGCCTGCCTCTCTGTTATCCAGGCACAGGTGGAAATGGTTACCTTGAGTTGCTTCCATCTTATTGCTTGTCACACTGATATCACTACCTCTTTATCTACCTAGCTCTTAAGATTGTGAGCCCCTGAGCTCCAGGGATCCCAGAACGAACACAGGGGCTGAGAGATGAAAGAGGAAAGGAAGGAAAGGAGGGAGGGAGATATACTGAATTCACTTGATTTTCATTTATGTCCTGCTTCCTGTTTGATAAAGTGTATTTAAAACTAACTTTCATTGTGTGTCTATCTTGCCCCCATGTTGGGGGTGGGGAGTGGGATGACACTTGCACAGTGTGACAGCTGATGGCACTTCCTTTGCAATAAATCCTAGCAGGGGGCTGGGCTTGTCATCTGCTAGAGCCCCCCACTGCCAACAGGGCAATGGCCACATGATTGACCCCAGATGGTGGATGCTCCTATACCCAAAGTTCTTCTCTCTAGGCGGCCTGCTTTCAAATCTCATCAATCTCACAACCAAGACCCTTTTCCTGGATGAACACCAAGATGCTGGCCGTGACCGTCCTTGAGTTGAGGGATGATGGGTAATTCTTTCTCTTTGCTTATTTGAATTTTCTCTTTTTGTGTGTAAATAAAATGATGATGAGTCACTTTCAGAATAAAGGAAATTGAATTAAAGAAGTCATTCTTAAAGTCAACCCTTTCTCATGCCACTGTATGTATATGCTCACTTTCTCTTATTTGATCTTCTCTATGACAATAGAGTTATACAATGCCTCCATACTGTAGCTAGAACTTCAGAGAAGACCACAAGATGTGAAACTATGCTTGTTTTATAGATGAGAAAAATGAGGTCTAAAGAAGTTGGGTGGTAGGTCCAATATCACAAAGCTAGAAATGGCAGAACAGCTGGAAGTCTACGTCTATGTCTAAGTGTGTGTCTATAGATCTGTCAGACTTCAAAATCCATGTTTCTGCCTTTATGCCACTCTGTCATGTGTTAAATATTGAAAGAAGTTTATAGTCAGCTAGATTAACACAGCCTTGGCCAAACCTCAGCCCACAGCTAGTTTCTCCCTTCTACTGTCTTATCCAGTAACTGAAAAATTCCCAGTGTCTCAGAAGTCATGAATAGTAACCATGATTGTTACCACTGCTACAATTATTTTACAATGATAAAAATAATAATAATAACAATGGCAGCTCTCACTTTGGAAGAGCTCACTATGAATATAGCACTCTATTAAGTGTTAAGCACCTTGCCTGTATGGACTCATTTCATTCTCATAAAAATTCATTCTCATATGAATGAAGTAATATATTTATCTCATTTTGAAGATCAGGCAAGTAAGGCTTAGAAAGGTGAAAGAGCTTATTCAAAGTGACACAGCAGTTAAGCAGCTGAGTCACAGACTAGCTGCAGGTCCAGTCTGACCTCAAAGCTCAAGTATCATGCTGCACTGTTCTGCTAGTGTCCAAAGGAGGAGAAGAAACAAGGAAGATAGGGAAAGTGGAAAGCTCTAGAACGTGGTTCTTGATTTTTTTTTTTCTTTTACTGAAAAAAAAAAGGAAGAAGAAGAAAATGGAACTGCTGGCACTACATTTCAGCTATCTCCCCCACAGCAGATCATTTGCAGCCTGAACATGAGCTTCACCCACACAAAGGTATGCTGTTTCAATGTGGATTGGGCTGAAGGATGGGGGCGCCTGCTCTCTCCTCAATGCAAATGAACAATGTCATTTTGCATTGAAAATATAAGTCCTAAAATATTTTAAACAAAAAAAAAAAAAAGAGAGAAAGAAGGAAAGAAAGAAAATACAAGTCCTGATACACCAGTCTTTGTTTTTCCCTTGCATTTTCATTTCTTTTCTTAAAATTTCATTTAAGGCTACAAAAAGATTAGAAAATTTTTGTAAAATAGTTGCCAGCTTTTAGCATCCACCTGCTAAATTTTTCCCTACTCCCAAGGTACCCTGTATGGCTCTCTAGCAGGTGTAGCTTGCAGCTGTAGCAGATTTCACCCAGCATGGGACAGATGGAGGGGACATAGTCAGCACAGTGGGATAGATTTAAAAAAAAAAAATGCATGATCAGACCTTCATCAAGGCCTGGTAGGGAAATGTGGCATTGATACAAAGTATGCCAAGTTGGCAGGTGTCTGTGTCTGCTGATCATGTGAGCAATATTGGGATTCCTTCTGGGAGTGGTGGTTGGCACCCCCTGCAGCACAGGCAGATCATTTTGCATCTGAGCTGTTTTGCAATAACTACAGTAGATACCTGCTTGGAGAATCATTGCAGCGGAGGTGCAGAGGCAGGGCAGAAGTGGTCTTAGACACCTGGGGTGAAAAGCCCAGCTCCACCTTTTCTGAGTTATATGACTTAGGGCAAGCTATGATCCTTGCTGAGATTGCCTGCCTCATCTTTAAAATGGGGGTGGGTGTGGAAGAGCTGCTAAAGCTCTCCAGAGATCCATGTGCTTACTTACCTACTTTGCCCACTGCCTTACAAAAGTGGGGACACAACACTCCCCAGTCTGAATCTGTTACAGAGAGGGCACACCAGGCAAACATAGAGGCCATATATGGCTGACAGAGCGGTTACAGATGAAGGAGGGCTATCTGGCCCCATCAGATGTTACGTGGGTTTGCCTATTGCAGCAGCTGACCTAAACCAAGACTAATCTTCCTCAGTCAGACTATGGTGAGGATTGCAGACAAGGAAGATAAAGCCTATGGCACATAGTAGATGCTCCATCAAAATGGCAGCTCTCTTTGTGAGCGGCTGTAGCTAGCTATATAAGCCTCTAGAAGCAGAGGTCCTAAAGCAGGTCAGACAATGTTAGAGGATTCTTCTCTTACTTTGCATCTTGTTTATGTCAAATCTCCGAGAAACTTGATTTGAGAACCTTGAGATACAGGATAAAAGGTAAAGGGCATCATTGTCCCTGAAAGATGGCCATTTTTATGTAATCTTTTGCCTCATGGAAAACATTTTCCTGAGTTAACTGTTTCTGGCAAGAGTGAGTTATGCAGTATTTTATCTTCACAGCACCAGGCCCCTCTCATGTAACCTCAGGAGCAATCAACAGTGGGAAAGCAAGGCCTGTGGGTCAGAAAGACCAGGCTTTGAAACCTGAATCTCCCACTTACCCCCTTGGGAAAGTTATTAAACCTCTCTAAGGTTATCTATTATTAGATATACAAAATGGCAATTATCATACCTGCTATATTAGTCATGATTCTCCAGAGACACAGAACCAGTGGGATATGTATGATACATTTATAATATATCATATATCCCATTGGTTCTAATGTAATGTATTACAAATGTATGCTTTATGTATATTACATATAAAATATATCTATATTATATCATATATCCTACTGGTTTTGTTTCTCTGGAGAACCTTGACTAATACAGTATATATATATATATATATATATATATATATATATATATATATATACTGAGGGGGAAGAGAGAGAGATTTTAAGGAATTGACTTACACAATGTGGGGGCTGCCAAATCCAAAATCAGTAGAGCAATCTGGCAGCCTGGAGATTCAGGCAAGAGATGATGTTATAGATTTGAGTCCACAAGCTGGAAACTCAGGCAAAATGTTTATGTTGTAGTCTGGAGGCAGAATTCATTTTTCTTTGTTAAACCTCAATGTTTGCTCTTAAGGCTTTCAACTGATTGGATGAGGCCCACCCACATTATGGAGGGCAATCTGCTTTGTTTGACATCAACTGTTTGTAAACATTAATCACATCTACAAAAAAACCTTCACAGCAACATCTAGTGTTTAACTAAATAATTGGGCACCAGAGTATATCCAAGCTGACACATAAAATTAACCATCTTACCTGTCTAGAAGGGTTATTATGCAGTTTAATGGAACTTGCAATGTAAAATTTACAGGGCAGGATTGGGTACAGACAGAGTAAGTTCCCCAATGACTGTATTTCCTATTAATGCTTACTTATTGCCACTGTGATCATTTCTTCTATTTTCTTCTCCTCTCTCCTTGCTCTTGATAATTTTCTATTTCTTTCATGCCTCATCTCCTTCTACTCTCAAGAAGAGAATACAATAACATAATTCCTGTAAACCCAGAAAAAGAATTCATCCAAATTACTGAAAATTCTGACTTAGTAAATGTTTTCAAGGAAATACATTTTTTTTTTTTTTTGGCTCTTAAGTATATTTGACACTTGCAATTACATGCTCAGCCAGTTCTCAGTCTGCCATGACATCTGCTCCTTGAGAATAGGATTATATTATTTCCTTCATTTAAAAAAATTTATGGTTCCTAGCAAGTGCCAGGTAATTATCAGGTGATCAATAATTGCAATGATTGACTGAGTTATGGATGGATGAACGAGCTAGTACAACAAGGATAGATTATTTGTGCTTTCTACAGCAACACAAGAATATCTCTAATGAAAGTCCTTAGGAGACCTGCAAGTCAAAACTGTGATGTTCAATTCAGCAAATATTGAATCTCTACCATGTATTTGGTGGACATTTTGTGTGAGTATTATGTACTGAAAGTGTCCCCCCAAATTCCCCTGTTGAAGCCTAATCCCCAATGTGACAGCATTTGGAGGTGGGACTTTGGGAAATGATCAGGCCATGAAGGTGGGCCCCATGCATGGGATCACGCCCTTATAAAAAGAGGAGGAGACACTGGATCTCTCTCCAGTATGTGAAGATGCAACCAGAAGACGGCCATCTGCAAACCAGGAAAATGGCCCTCACAGACACCGAACCCACCAGCACTTTGATCTTGATCTTCCCAGTCTTCAGAAGTGTGAGAAATAAATGTGTGTTACTTAAGTCAAGGAAACTATGGTACTTTATTCTAACAGCCTGTGCTGACTATGACGGTGGGTGAGTGGGAAACCTCTGTCCTCCTTCAGCACCTCCCGTCAGTACTGGTCTTGTGCTACTTATCCTTCTCACTTTAGGGGATGCTTTGTTCTCCCTCTTAGAGATCAAGTTTCTTGAGGACAAGCACCAATATTAGTACATCTGTACCTGGCTCAGTTCTTACATGTAATATGCTATTCAAAAATAAATGCAGATTTAATTTTAAAAGTTGAGTTATTCTCTGTGCATTTTTCAACATTTAACTTACTTTTCCAATCTTTTCATCATTTTGGTGAGATACAAAGTACATAGAGTTTGGGAGCTGGAAGGTATGATTTCTGAGCAAATCTGTATATGAAACATAGTTTCTTCATATGTGTATATATATGATATATATATGTAGATAGATAGATAGATAGATAGATAGATAGATAGATAGATAGATAGATAGATGATGGTACGTAGCATCCTGGCCACCTTTGAAAGAATAAATTAACTCCTTGCTTTGAAAATTCAAAAATAAAGGAAAACTTTAGCATTCATCCTTCTTTTTCTGTAAAAACTGAACCACTAGGTAATCATATGGCAGATATTTCTCTGTACAAACAAATAAATGATGACATGATGAAATTGGAATATCACCATTATTTAACCCCTAATAAATTAAAAATCTAAGCATTGAACAGAAATAGCTGCTGACAAAACAAAATGACATTATGTCCAAAGACTATGACACCACCTATGAAGTAGTTGTTCCTCATAAAGCTCAAAACTAAAAATGACTAAGCATCTATAATCTACCAGCAGTTGGCAGGAAATATAGAAGACTGAGGGAAACATTAAGCTTACCACAGGAATGCAATCAGCAAAATTCCCATTGAGTAAACTGCAAGACAAATGATCCAGTTTACACAAGGAACAAACTCGAAAGGTCAGGGAGGGATAGACGTTGGAGGAAGAACCCATGCATTAAAAGAGAACCCCAGAGACATATTAAGCAAACAAACAAAATCAGGCAGAGTTATACTATAGTATTTAGGAATGTATACTAGTAAAAAAAATTACAAAGCAAGGTACAGAGGTGATTATCATAAAATCAGGAGGGTGGTTATTCTGAGAGTGGGAGAGTTGGAAGAGGCACCTGGAGGGCTCCTGGTCTAGCTAGCAATATTTTGTCTTTCTATTTTAATGTTTGTTCTTAGAAAAGACATTTTTTTTTTGTTTGTTTTTTTTTTTTTTGGTTTGAATGTGTTTCCCCAAGTTCTTGCATTGGAAATTTAATCCCCAATGCAACAGTGTTGAGAGGTGGGGTCTTTAAGAGGTTATTAGATCATGAGGGCTCTGATCTCATGAATAGATTAACACCATTATCATGGGATCAGGTTAGTTTTCACAGGAGTGGGTTACTGATAGAAGGATGAGTTCAGCCCCCCCCTCTCTCTCTCACCCTCTTACCTTCAGCCATGGGATAATGCAGCAAGAAGGCCCTTGCCAGATCCCATACCTTGTTACTGGACTTCCCAGGTCCCAGAAATGTGAGAAAGACATGTCTTTTCCTTATAAATTACCCAGTCTATGGTATTCTGTTGTAGCAACACAAAACAGACCAAAATAGGGCATTTGCCTCATAATAATGTCTTAAATTACATGTTTGTTTTACATCATTTTCTACATTTTTGGTATTTTAATAATAAAAGTTTTTGCTTTTTTTTAATGGCTGTTTTGCCTATTGGGCAGAGTTAAAGAAGTCTACATAAGCGCAATGTCTCATAAGTCCAGGAATCTCATCTTTCTCCATTGTCATATCTCCAGGGGCTAGACTGGCTCTTGGCACATGGTTGGACCAAATATGTATTTACCGAATGAATTAATAAGTGAAACTGTAGAATCAAATGCACACATACTGTCATATTCTGGTTATTACATAAACTTCAGCAAAATCACAAACTCCAGGTCATTGGGAATTTCGTGTGTCCTTCAGACAAATTTCCTCATACCCGTGTTGCCTGCTGTGAGGCTGCAAAGACAAATAGGACCCTCAGAGGCTTCAGGCTGGCCACTGGCAGAGTGATGGCATCTAGTGATGCACAGCCTCCCTGGCTGCAGGTACATCAGCAGTCTGTCACAGGTGAATCTGCAGAAGATCAAGGTCATAATAGCTGCTTTAGGTGGTGGGGCTCCAGAGTGGCCATTTGGCTAGAGGCCACTACCAGGGGACAAGTCCTTAAAACCATTTTTCACAGCAGCACACTTCACGAAGTAACTTTGTGGAGGATTCATGGATATTGTGTTCGTTATCTATTGTTGTGTAACAATATCAGCACAGTCTAGTAGCTTAGAACATAACATTTGTTATCTCACGGTTTCTGTGGGTTGGGACCACACTTTAACTGGGGCCTCTGCAAAGCTGTAAAACAAGGCATTGTCCAGGGATGGGCTCTCATCTGAAGGCTCCGCTGGGGAAGGCCTTAGCTGTTGAGTCACAAGAACTAAATTCTAACGACCACGTGTGCTTGGAAGTGCATCCTTCCCCGGTTGAGCCTTTAGATGATGAGAACCCAGTGATGGTTGATCTGGATTGCAGCCTCACAGAGGATGCAACTGAGCTGTGTCCAGACTGCTGACTCACAGAACCGTGAGATAGTAAATTTGCTTCTTTAAGCTGCTGAGTTTGTGCTTAAGGGGAGGAGGTTAAAGCTATCTCCCAAAAAATACATTATCAATAATTCTCAGTGAAACTCTGTAAAGTAGGAATTTTTGTGTCTGTCTTATAGTTAAAGCAACTGAGGTTCATATGTCACCAATTAAGTGGGGAGCAGGATTCAATTCTAACTTGTGTCCCCCCAAAGCCCATATTTTTTTTTCTTTTGAGACAGAATCTCACTCTGTTGCCTGGGCTAGAGTGTCATGGCATCAGCCTAGCTCACAGCAACCTCAAACTCCTAGGCTCAAGCAATCCTCCTTCCTCAGCCTCCTGAGTAGCTGGGACTACAGGCATGCGCCACCATGCCTGGCTAATTTTTTCTATATATTTTTAGTTGGCCAATTAATTTCTTTCTATTTTTAGTAGAGACAGGGGTCTCATTCTTGCTCAGGCTGGTCTCAAACTTCTGAGCTCAAACGATCCTTCCACCTCGGCCTCCCAGAGTGCTAGGATTATAGGTGTGAGCCACAGTGCCCAGCCCCATATTCTTTTTATCTTAGGTTTATGCCTCTTCAGAAAGCTTCAAATGAATCTTAAAAACTAAAGGAAATTGTGTTTCTCTACTCACAACATTTCTGGCACCAAACATGTGTGTTTTCCATACCAAGCAATTTTCCAATTCTCTGTAGACATCGACTAGGTGTCCTACAATTTAATTCCATTTCGGCACTAACTACCTGAGTTTGGACCGATCCTACAGGTTAAGAGCCCAGTTCCACAAGACTGTTCGCCACTTCTCATGCCAGTCGCAAGTAGTTACCCAGTTACCCACACTTCTGTCTGACTCAGCAGCAAATCGAGGCTTGCCACAGCTTGCTGCGCAGGTTCAATGATTTGCTATAATGGCTCACAGGATTCAAGGAAACACTTCACTTACATTTATGAGTTTTATGATAAGGGATATTATAAAGGATAAAAATGATCATGCAGATGAAGTGAGGTCTGGAAGGCTTCTGCCCCTGTGGAGTTGGGGTATACCACCCTCTCAGCCTGTGGATGTGTTCACTAAACTGGAAGCTCTCCAAACGCCATAGCTTAGGATTCTTATGAAGGCTCCATCATGCAGGCATGATCAATTATTAACTCAGTATCTATCTCCCCTCCCCAGAGGGTGGAGAAAAGTTCCTTGCACACAATAAATTATTATATGCACATAAACAATTATTATTATTTCAGTATTTTACTTTAAAAGACATTTAAATCAAGTGACCCTGTAGAAAAATGTGTGCAACATAGACACGGGACACATAGCAACTGTCCATAGAAGCTCTCCTTATAGAGACCAAATGAAAGGCTCTCTCTGCACTTAGTTCTCCAACAAACCCCTCCTCAAAGCATTCTGTGGGTGTGGATTGAGAGTCACCTTCTCCCCATCTCTTATTAAAATGCAAATGTATTGAACACATCACAGACCTACTAAATCATTGTACAAACCTATTTCAGATATGACTATGGTAGGCTTAATAAAGGTCCCTGAAGATATCCAGGTTCTATTCACAGGCAACTGTAAATGTTACTTATATGGCAAAAGAGGCTTTGCACATGTGATTAAGTCAAGGATTTTAGATGGGGAGATTGCCTTGGATTATCAGTGTGGGTCCTAAATGTAATCTCATGTGTCCTTTAAAAAAGGAGGCAGGGGGAGATTTGACTGCAGAAGAGGGAAGGATGTGATGATGGAAGTAAGGGATTGGAGTTGTGTGCTTTAAAAACGGAAGAAGGGGCCATGAGCCTAAGAATATAGGCAGCCACTGGAAGCTGAAAAAGGCAAAAAAGCAGATTCTTCCCTGAAGCCTCCAGAAGGAAAACAATTCTGCTAACATCTTGCTTTTAGACTTCTGACCTCCAGAAATATGAATAATAATTTTGTGTTTTTGTAAGCCACCTGGTTTGTGATGATTTGTTAAGGCAACAACAGGATACAGTGTTCAATACAGTATTCAATTAATGACTTTCCTCCATGGTTGCTTATATATATATATATGTATATATATATATATACACATATATATATATACATATATATATATAATTTCCTGATGACTCCATTTATTTATTAGCAAAATTTCTTTCAACCCCAAATGCACTAGATACAAATGATATAAAAAGTGATATTTGGGGATTACCATTTTAAGCAAAGATAATTTTCTCCATACAAAATTTCTAGTCAGAGAATACCACATGGAGCAAATCTGAATTGCAGGCTGTATTTGCTTTGTGAACAACAAGTGAGAGGGATGGAAAAAGAGCACCATGTATACCCTTCAGTCAGTTGTACACCTGCACCATTTTCATGCATTTCAAAGCACTCTGGTGTTTTGCCTTTATTTTCCCTTTAAAGCATTTCTTGTATCACATCTTTATTTTAATTGCGATTTGAATGAAAGGAATCATGAGCCCCAAGAAGGGTACAAACTTGGTAAAGAAAATGATTCAAAAGAAGAATATACCTTCCAGAAAATGACTCTCTTCTGCCCGTTTTCTATCCACCATCACTCACTGTCAGCACCTAATATTGTGCCACTCCTTTGGGGGGGATAGTGAGCTTTTGCAACATTATATTTTATGTACAAACTACATTTAATCATATTCAAGTTGGTATCGATTACACAAACTTGCTTTCATTGTTCAATTAAAGCAGTTCAGAAAGGGATAGGTGCATGCTGGCAGGCCCAGGAAAATGTTACAAGTTCCTGGCAGAATACTCTAATGAAAATTAATGTCTGAGAATCACTGCTTTAGGGAATAATAGGGGAACATTTATTCCAGATGATCTATCACGTTCCCCAGGCCTTTCCCTTTCAACTGCTAGTGTTTGCAAAGGAAAGGCAAATTCATATTATTTTCATGAGAATATTACAATTATGAGGGAAAAACTGAGATTTTTTTAAATCACATATTAAATTAAATTTTTTTTCTCAATTATCCAGTTGCTCATTCCTTTCCAGTGAGGCAGTTGATTCCAAATAGACTGCAAGTTGGACAATTTCTGGATATTCAGCTTGAAGACATTCATCAGAGTCATTGCTAAATGGTTGTCAAATTTCGGCTAACCTAGATTAGAGAAAGGAGAGAAGAAATGAATAATTCATCCACATACACGTGAAATGCAGTGTCTAATCATTTCGTGCACATGCGTGCACACACACACAAACACACACACAACTGGCGCAAATCATCACAACTAGGAAGAGTGGAGCTTCAAATTAGAGTAACTTTGTTTTTGTTTTTATCCCAGCAGTTCTTAGTGCTCCCTTTTTTCATCTGAAAGGCTAGAGAGGTTTTAACCTTTCAGCACTGTTTGGCACTTAGTTAACTACCATTTCATATTGTTTTCTCTTCCCCTCTATGCCACTGCAAGTATTACAGTCTTTAGGGTAACACAGTCTTTAGGGTAAAGTTCATTCATTCATTCACCAAGTATATGAACATCCATTTTTCCATCTAAGAATAGAGAGAACAGACGTTACCTATTTTGTTACTATGAAGTCAATGCGTGTGCAAAATGTGCACTACTGATGCTAGCACACCATTGACAACACGGGATACCTATGGTGACCTTTATCTGGAAGGGGCGCTCAGGGTGACAGTGAACAAGATTGGATAGTCCCTATGCTCACAGACTGCAAATTTAATGAAGAAAGTTGAAGAAAAATTGCATTATGCCACAAAAAGGGATATGACTTGAAAAGTAAGAAATGCTAAAGAGGCACCTAATCTAGCCCACCCTTGCACAGCACAGGATGGGCGGGGGCGGTTGCTGCATTAATGTTTGCTGAACCAAAGTCAGCGCTTGCCCTCCACTTCCTGAGAGTCTCGTCATTGATTGTTAGAGACTTATGAGTCATTCTCGACTCTTGAGATGAATAACCATATCTTGGGTTTATTAGCTTCTGGATATGTTTATATAAGAGAGAGAATATTGCAAAATCTTTAATATACAGGCAGAGCTCCTGGCTATCAAGGAAGTACTTCAAGAAATGATGCAGCAAATATATTCAATTTAATGAATATTTATGAAGTACCTACTATTTTCAAGGCATTGAGGTGAATACAAAAATGAATTCAATTGTCCTTGTTTTCACAGGTCTTAAATGCAAGTGTGGGTGTGTATGTAACACTGGGTGGGCAGAAAACAGGAAAAAATGGAGTGGGAACAAGAGAAGAACAAGTTAAAATATGTACATAAAAAATCAAAGAAGGAATTTTCCTCCATAAATGAGGTGGTAGATCAGAGTGTTTATTGAGGAGAGAACAATGAGCTCAGAACAGTGGGAGGTGCTGACAAAACAACAGGTGATATAACCCCTGCAGGTTAGATATTGGCTCTTCCAAGAAGCCCTTCATGCCCACACTCCCCACCCCTGCTAGTCTGGGGAAACCACTCTCCTGGTGTTCTCCTGGCCTCTATGCTAACCCTATATTTGCATTTATCATATTAAATTTCACCTTGCCTTTTACATGTCTGTTATTCTAACTCTTGACATGCCTTGGCATTGCCACCCCGGCACCTAGCAAGGGCGTCTAACCTATGGTAGACACTCCATGTCTTCTTTTGAAAAGCTTCTGTTTATGTCTCTTACTCACTTTTTAATGGGGTTCTTTGTTTTTTCCTTGCTGATTTATTTGAGTTCTTTGTAGAGTCTGGTTATTAGCCTCCTATACAAATAGCTTGTGAATATTTTCTCCCATTTTAAAGGTTGTCTATTTGATCTGTTGATTATTTCCTTAGCTGTGCAGAAGCTTTTTAATTTAATGAAGTCCCATTTATTTATTTTTGTTGTTGCTTTGATTGCCATTGGCAAACATTAAATTTAATTTAATGAAGTCCCATTATTTATTTTGTTGTTGCTTTGATTGCCATTGGCAAAAATTCTTTGCCTAGCCCGATATCTAGAAGAGTTTTTCTAACATTTTCTTCTAGCATTCTTATGGTTCCATGCCTTACATTTAAGTCTTTTTTCTATCTTGAATTAATTTTTGTGAGTGGAGAGAGATATATATGAATCCTGTTGCATTCTTCTGCACATGTCTATCCAATTCTCCCAGTACCATTTACTGAATAGGGCTTTTTTCTCCAGTGTATATTGTTGTATGCTTTGTCAAAGATCAGTTGGCTGTATGTGGATGGTTTTATATCTGAGTTGTCTGTTCTGTTCATTGGTCTATGTCTCTATTTTTGTGCCAATACCATGTTACTTTGGTTATTATAACCTTATTATACTTGTATAGTTTGAAGTCTGGTAATATTATACCTCCAGATTTTTTTATTTTTATTTTTTTTTTGATTATTGCTTTACCTATTCAGGATCATTTCTGGTTCCAAATGAAGCATAGAATTATTTTTTCTAGATCTGTGAAATATGACTTTGGTATTTTGATGGGGATTGCATTGAATATGTACATCATTTTGGTAGTATGGACATTTTAACAATGTTGATTCTACTAATCCATGAGCATGATATGTTTTTCCATTTGTTTGTATCATCCATGATTTCTTTCCTCAGTGTTTCATAGGTCTGTTTATAGAGATCTTTCACCTCCTTGGTTAAGTATGTTCCTAGGTATTTTATTTTCTTGTGGCTATTGCGAGTGGTATTGATATTTTGATTTGACTCCCAGCTTGACTGTTATTGGTGTGTAGGGATCCTATTGATCTGTGTACATTGATTTTGTAACCTGAGACTCTGCTGAATTTACTTATCAACTCCACTCTCTTGGTGGAGCCTTTGGGGTTTTCTAGATACGAGATCATATTGTCAGCAAAAAGTGATAGTTTGACCTTCTCTTTCCTGATTTGGATACCCTTTATTTCTTTCTCTTGCCTGATTGCTCTGACTGTATTTCAGATTAATTGTATATGCCCATCTTAAAACCCAGAGAGAAGGAATTTATATAATTCACATTATCCAACAAACCATAATAATGTTTTCATTTCTGAAAAGTGGGTAACAAAATGGTTCTTTGGATGAAAATCTTTTACATTATTAGTCCAGTCCTGACTAGCGTATCATCACAGCCCATGAGGCTAAGCACACATGCAAACCTGTAGTACTGTTGCATAAAATATACCTCTAGCCTCTGTACGGGCCTACAGACCATCTGCAGGGAGGGAAGTGGGTATCTTAGAAGAGTTTTAAATGAATGTCATTAATTTCAAGGGTCAAAGAATAAGGATTTCTTGGGTTACCTCAAGATCCAATTTTCTAAATATCGGGTTAAACAATACTTAGCTATATCAATTCCCATCCCCAGAAAACTGGAATACGTGCAAATTATGGGAACCATCACTCAACAGTATACTGTAAGTCAGTCAATACTGTAAGTCAGTATTGACTAGAGCCCTAAACAAAATAAATCTTCAATAAACCCCGTTGTGATTTCAGAATTAACAGGAAGATTTCATAAACAGGGAAACAAAGTATCAAGAGTATCATAGTGAATTATAGACCTCGATTTCCCAGGCACAGGAGTTTGCCCCTGGAAGCCATATTGAAGTGAAGGTAATTAACACAGTCCATCTTGCAAGAGGATGATGCCTTGCAGACTGTTTGAAATTCTGTGAGCATCTCACTCGACCCCAGTAACCCTTTGAAATATGCTGAACCATGGCACTCGGCACCCAGGGGGATCATAAAATGAGTAAGAGAGGGCAGAGAAATCACAGTTTGTAACTGAGATCATTTCATGGGCAGTTTGCCAGCTATTTGAGAAACTGTAACATAAAGGTCTTCTTAATATGAGGTATTTATAAAATGCAGTGCTATGAATCTATAAAAGTCCATTTAAAATGATTCAAAAGGACACTTCTTTTCTAAGTCCTGCTGCCTTAAAAAATATTTCTATTTTGATATAAGAATTTAGGATGCAGCATGATAATACTATTAGATTTTAGCAGTGACAGAAAGTAGTCTTTAGGATGAACGATCAGGATGTTTCCTGTATGTAGTCATTGACATCTATAAGGCAGCAGAAACCATTCTCAGTATGATATTATGGTCATCCTTGTCCAGACAATGGCAATAACATAGGCAACACTTACCGAACACCTGTGGTGGCTTTGAAATTGCTGGCAAGGCTGAGAAACAATGATTTTGTAGCATCTTAGGTGAGAAAAATAAAATATTTAAAATTTATTTTAAAATGACAAAAATTGGAACAAAATACAGGAATCATAGCAATATTTTTGGAAACAGTTACTTACAAGCTGTAGTTATCAACAATGAGCATATGAAGATGCTGGCTAATATTCCTTCCATAAACCATCTGAAACAACAGGATTGCTCAAGTTTATTTTTTTATTTTTATTTTAAAAAATTTTTATCAATAATATTTGTCACTTTATTTTTTTTTCATTTTTTTTATTTCAGCATATTATGGGGGTACAAATGTTAAGGTTACGTACATTGCCCATGGTTTAGTATGCTAATTATGCATTTCCAACCCATGAGATGTTCTTTTAGACTAACTATAGACTTATGATTTCAAGATTTACTAAAACTGCAATAATAAAAATAGTGTGGTATTGACAAAATAATAGACATACAGATCAATGGAGGAGAATGCATCACCTAGAAATAGACACATCCAGACATAGTAAACTGATTTTTAACAGAGGTACAGGAGCAATTCAAAGGAGAAAAGAAAGTATTTTTGACAAATGGTATTGGAACAATCAGATATTCACATGCAAAAGTATGAACCAGCACATATATACCATACCTTATGTAAAACTTAACTTGAAATTGATCATAGACCAAAATGTAAACCATGAAAGTATAAAACTTCTAGAATAAAGGATAGGAGAAAATCTACATGCCCCTGTGTTTGGCAATGAGTTTTGAAATATAGCACCAAATGCACAATCCATGAAATAAAAAATTGATTAATTGGGCCTTATCAAACTTTTTAAAAATTTGCACTGTGAATAAGAAAACAAGGTATAGTCTGTGAGGTATTTGCAAATCACATATCTGATAAAGGACTTCTATCCAGAATACATAAAGAACTCTTAAAACTCAACAACAAGAAAATAAGCAACCTGCTTAAAAAATGAGCAAAACATGTGAACAGACAGGTACTTCACCAAAGAAGATATACAGATGGTAAATAAGTGTAAGAACATATGTTCAACATTATTCATCATTAGAGTAATGCAAACTATACTAGTGAGACACCATTACACACCCATTAGAATGGCTAAAACCCAAAAAAACTGACAATCCCAAATGCTAGGGAGGATGCAGAGCAACAGGAACTCTCATTCATTGCTTTCAGGAGTGAAAATTGTGCGTTTTGGAAGATAGTTTGGCACTTCCTTACAAAGTTAAACATAAAGTTACCATATAACCCAGCAATTGCAATTCTATGGTATTTACCCAATTGAGTTGAAATGTTATGTCTATACAAAATCCTGAATGTGATTCTTCAGGGAAGATTTACCCAAAATTTTTGAGAACTGGGAACAACCAAGATGTCCTTTAATAGATGAAGGTGTAAACAAACTGTGGTATATCTACAATGTTTTCAAGGTTCATCCACATTGTAGTGTGTATCAGTACTTCATTTTTATGGCTGAATAATATTCCATTGTATAGATAGACCATATTTTTGCTATTTTATTTATTCATTCATCGGTTAATCATTGTTCCCGCTATTAGACCATTATGAATAATGCTGCTATGAGCACAGTTGTACAAGCTTTTGTGTGAACATATGCTTTCATTTCTCTTGGGCAAATACCTAGGAATGGAATTTTGGGGCATATGGTAACTCTCTGTTTAACATTTTTAAGAACTGCTGAAATGCTTTCCAAAAGGACTGCACCATTATACATTCCCAGCAATTTATGAGGGAGATCCAAATTATTCTCATCCTCAACAATGCTTGTTATTGTCTATCTTTTCGGTTAGAGCCATCCTAGTGGGTGTGGTGTGAATATAGCATATTTCCAGCACCCTATAATATTCCCATCTCACTGTGGTTTTGATTTGTATTTCCCCAGTGGCTGATGTTGACCATCTATTCATGCTAAGTGATTGAAACTAGACACAAAAGACCACACATTGTATGCTTCCATTTACATGAACTGTCCAGAATAGACAAATCCCTATGACAGAAAGTAGATTAGTGGTTTTCGGGGTTTGTTGTTGAGTTATGAGAGGGAATGGAGAGTAAGCACTAATGGGTATGGGGTTTCTTTTTTCATGATGGAATTGTTATGAAATTATAGTGGTGATAGTTGCTTTGTGAATATGCTAAGGACCACTAAAAAGTACACTTTAAAAAATAATTTTTTGGAAATATTTAAAAATTCATCAAATACCTTCTACATGTCATTTTATACATGTGCTAGTGTATATGCAAGATGAATTCCTAGAAACGATATGGCCAGGTCAAAGAGGACATGCAATTTTAAATTTGGTAGAAATTGTCAAATATCCATAGCTAGGGAATTTAAGTATAAATTTTTAAAAATTTTACCAGCAATGAAGGAACATGTCTTCTACTTCACAACCTTGCCAAAAAAAAGTGTGTTACCAAATATTTGGATTTTTGCTGATCTGAAGGGTGATTTTCTCTATAGGGTAGAGTAAATTTAAAAAAAAATAATGTCTGTATTGTTTTTATTTTCAAAATATGAATCATTGAAAGAGATTACAAATAAATACCAAAAAGAAATGAAAATATCATCAAGAAATCTCACCACCCACAAACAGTAATTACTAAAATCTGATGAAGATCCTTTTAAACATTTCTTTATATGCTACTTTAAAACTCTTTTTCTAAATTGAGCTTTAACATATGTACAATAAAGTATATAAAATACACATGCTGGTTTTGCTTTTTTAACATAAACCCCTATAATTGCCAGCTCAAGATATAGAATATTTCCAGCACCCTATCTTGTTCCTTTTTTGTTTCTTACAGTCTATACCCCCATAATTAACCACTATTAACCACTATTCTTATACCTATAATAACTGATTAGTTTTGCCTTTTCTTGGAGCATCCCTAATCTGAAAAGCTCCAAAATCTGAAACTCTTTGAGTGCCGACTTCATGTGATGGGTGCACAAAATTATTTAAAATATTGTATAAAGTTACCTTCAGCCTAAGAGTATGAGGTGCATATAATATATAAACAAATTTTGTGCTTAGACTTGGGCTCTGTCCCCATACACATAAAATTATGCATATGTAAATATTCTGAAATTCAAAAAAATCCAAAATCCAAAACATTTCTGGTTCCCAGCATTTCAGGTAGGGGATACACAACTTCTTTTTTTTTTTTTTTAATTTTTTTTTTATTTCGGCATATTATGGGGGTACAGATTTTAAAGTTTCAATAAATGTCCTTCCCCCCTCCCCCCACAAGTGATACACAACTTCTATGTGTGATCATACAAACCCTCATGTCTGTCGTCTGTCACAGACATATCTGTGAGAAAATTCCATGCTCTTATAATCTTTTTTACTTAAATAACTTTTTTATTTAAAATAATTTATTTATGCAGAGAAATTTCAAAATGCAGTGCAGAGGGTTCTCATGTGGGCCTCAGTCATCTTCCTCTACTACCAACATTTTATATTACTTTGGGACATTTTTCACCATTAAGCAAACAACATTGGTGCATTACTGTTATCTCAACTCTGCATTTCCTTTGGATTTTTCAGTTTTTTCCTTTTTCTGTTCCAGGATCCCACCAAGGCTACCACATTACAGTTAGTCATCCTGTCTCCTTAGGTTCCTCAGGGCCGTGACAGTTTGTCAGCCTCTCCTTGGTTTTGATTTACACTTTCGAGGAGTTCTAACCAGATAACGTGATGAATGGCCCTCCATGTGAATTTTTCTGCCATTTTCCCCATGGTTAGCCTGAGGTTTGGAAGACCACAGAGGTGAAGTGCAACACTCACCAGGTTGCATCCAGGGTAATGCAATCAGCATAACTTATCACTGCTGATGCTGACTTGCTCACTGAGGTAGTATTTGCTCAGTTTCACGATTGCAAGTTTACCTTTTGTCCTCTGTTTCCATACTTTTTGGAAGCAAGTTTCTAAATGTAGCTCACACTCAAGGGATTGAGAGTTAAGCTCCACTGCTTAAGGGGGGAGTATTTACAAAAACTAACTTAGGGAACATTTCATTAATAGTTCTGTGAAATAAAAGAGAGAAGTCCACGATCAACTTGGAGGTTTGGAAAACACTAAGTGAAATAAAGCTGAACATGTTCTTCACTACACTCTTTCACTGAGCCTCTATTATACTAACGCACATTATGATCTTCCAACTTGGAATATAGAATGCAGAATTTTGCAAATTTATTTTTAACCATAGGACCTCCCCCTTTTGTTCTTTTGGTCCCATTGTGATCTAAAAATGCTTTTCAAACCCCATAATTATCTGGAAAGCTATTTTGAAGCATTGACTCTCACTAGATCTAAATTAGTATCTCAAGAGATGGGATCTAGGACTTTGTATCTAAAAAAGCAACTCCCCCAATTGGTGCTGAGGTATTTGACCCTCAGTAGGTGGGATTTGAGCAGGTAGCACTTACTGGCGAGAGTTCAAGGACCATAAAGACCTCCAGACTGAACTATTTAGCCTTGCTTCATTGACACAACAAATATCAATGAACCCCAGCACTGAGGATAGAGCAGTGAGGGGGACACACAGTGAATGTCTCTGCTCTCGGGTAGTTCACATCCTTGAAGGGAGAGATATATCTCTGATGTTTAAACAAGTGAACATATAACAGGTTAGGGGTGATAAGTGCTCTGAAAAAAGGAAAAACAAGGTGCATGTGACAGAGTGGTATGCTATTTACACAGGGTTGTCAGGGCAGGGCTCTCTGATGATGTGACATTTGAACAGATTCCAGAAAGAAGTAGGGTCACATGGTATGAGGCTATCTGCAGAAGGCTTGTACAAGGCAGAGTAAGCAGCAAGTGCAAAGGCCCTGAGGCACAAGTGGGCTTAGCACCAAGGAGCATCATCACCGTCCTGGAGATTTGGGCAAGGAAAGGAGAAGGAGGCAGAGGAAGGACATGCAGGACAGAGGAGAAAGCAGAAACATGCTTATAATAAGGCATGAAAGGACCCTTTACGTTAGGATATGCAAATATAGAGGGAAAGGTGGAGTCTTAGCACAGACTCCAAGCACCCTTGAACTCCAGATGATGTGCTTAGACAATACCTATAACAGGAGCCACTGGAGCTTTACACAAAGGATGATACATGGTAAAATCCAATTTTAAGCAAGATGCACTGGCTTTTGTATGCTTTGTA
Organism: Microcebus murinus; assembly: GCF_040939455.1. Classification (NCBI taxonomy): domain Eukaryota; kingdom Metazoa; phylum Chordata; class Mammalia; order Primates; family Cheirogaleidae; genus Microcebus; species Microcebus murinus. Next base: position 35,095,383 of record NC_134110.1, on the reverse strand, counting down.
AGAAGATGGGAGGAGGTTGGTGTGAGATAAAAGGCTGCTTATCATGAATAGACAAACGAATCAATCTTAACTACAGAGCTACCTAAAAATTTCTGTGGAAATATGCAAGGAAGTCATCAACCAATTACAGCTTTGGTAAGTATGAAATCCCACTGCATGAAAATAAAATCTGAATTACCTTGCACATGCAAAAATGATTAAGCACACAGCAAGCAGGATTGCCTGAAAGGAGAGCTCTCGCAACAAACTGGTTTCTAATAGAAAGAACAAAAATAAATGAATTAGAAATCGTTGCTGGTTAAATAATCTTGGAATAACAAAATCATACTAAAACTTATCTTCTACACATCAAAAAAATAGTTTTCAAATGTACTTCAGTTTAAGCAATTTGGTATAAATAACAAAAATAATATCACCTAATGGTATACAGGGTCATTCATCAGAAAATTTCCTCAATTTCTATCAGTTTCTTCTATCATTATAAAATAAAAGACTATGCTATTTATACAGTTTGGGGCTTGCCTTTTGCTTTAGCATTGGGGAAAATCTTTGTAGAGTTTATGCTAATGTCAGAAATATAACTCTGATGAAGATGATAACAGTGATAATAATGCTTAAAATTTGCAGAGTGCCTTATAATTCACAAAGAGCTTTCATTCATGAGTTCGTTTAATCAGCACAGCAACCATGTGAGGCAGGTACCATTTTCTTAGTTTTGCAACTGAGAAGACCAAGACTGAGAGAAATGATGAAATTGTCCAAGGTCACACAGCTACGAGTTGTCAGAGCCAAGATGTAAAAACCACATCTAGACGGAACATAATGTTTTGTCTGAAGTGGGGCAAGGATGGGCAATTGCAACTTTGCATATCAAAAGTCTCTAAGGACGGAAAAAGAGAACATATATTATGAAATGTTCCTCTTTGCAAAACTCTTTGCAATCAGTAAAATATTTCAGTGCTGTCAAGCTACAATAGAAACTACAAATCCTCCACCAATTATAAAAGTAAGAGTTAAATCAATCATGAACCTGACTATTACTCTAATTATCTCAAAGAAATCAGAGCCAGCTTAAGGATTACTTCATAAAGACCTAAAGAAGAGTATAAACAGATCTCAACTTAATTTTTGCCAAATGCTTCAATAGCTCAATTTTGCAATGCAATAGTTGTTTAAAACTTGGAATGACTTTATGCTATGAATGCATTTATTTTTGATATTTATGTTATGAATGAGGATTGAGTCGGTCAACAAAACCTATCTAGCCACAATGCGGGTGGAATACCGAAGATTGGCAATTCAAAACATTGCAGTAGTAAATATTGTGACTGAAAATGTACAGTATTCTATGTACACTGTGAACTTAGTGTGTTATTGTAAGTTCAATTGAACACTCAACCACTCTTCTAAAGTATGTTTCTATTCTTAGCCTCTCCCAGTTTCATGTGGAATTTGGAAAACATTTCCTCATAGAAACAAATCCAGCTTGAAAAATTACAAAGAGCACTAGACTTGGATATTGAAGCATGAATGGGTTTAAACTTGAGTTCTACAAAGATATGAGTTGTGTGATTTGGGGTGAGTTATTTGCTGATTCCTTCCTTCAGTAGCCATTTATTTATGCCCTATTTGGTTTCAGCTCAAGTGTAACCTCCTTCAGGAAGCCTATTGCGATTTCTTCAGCTCCTCCCTAGCTCTTTGCTGTTCCTTCCCTGTGCTGTCATTGTACCGTGCTCCTGTCTTCATTAGTTCTCTTTTCACACTGGTAAAATTTCTGTTGTTTTTCTCTATATTTCCCTACTAGACTGCAAGCTTGTTGGAAACAGCCATCTATTTCCTGATCTCTGGGGGCAGTGCCCATATATTCCTTGGGGAATCTCCTCTCTCCCTTCTCTTTGTTTAAGGTTTAGGTGGAGTGATTGATTTCTCTGATTTCCCTCCCAGCACTTGATTTCTTCCAAGCCTTTTGGAGTTTCACATACTTATTGACAAAATTTTGTCGATATAAATGGAGGACTTCCAGAACCAATAAATCTCAATTCTGGGCTTCTTATCATAAGTCTAGACATATACGATCTCTTTCTCATGAACTGAAAAAAAGGCAACCAAAGAGACTGACATGATCCTGAACTCTATACCTGGAATTTTCACTAATATGAGTCAATAAATTTGACTATTGATCAATTCACTTTGAGATGGGTTTCCATCCATTGGAACTCAAAAAGCTCTGACTGATATAGATGATGTTGTACACTATTATAGGGTTAGCACCTGAAACATTACCTGGAACAGAATACACACAAAAAACCTACATGTGAAGGACTTAACTGAAGAGGGAGACCTTGTCCACTCAGGACTTCATAGCCTAGTGAGGAAGAGTAAAAAAAATAGTTTCAATAGAGGCACATGCAGACAGCAAAGGGATCATGGGAAGTAAAGCGCTGCCTCCACCAGCCAGCAGGGGGCAGAGCTGGCTACAGAAGTGGTGCTATCTAATTTGAGCCTTGAGGAAGAGTAGGGGCCATCAGGTATAGCAGGTAGGTGAGAGAAGCATTCCAGACACAACAAAGAGTGTGTATTTGTTCTTACTAAACTCTGCAACGAGTACAAAGGCTCACCTGACCTGTCTGAATTTCAGTATTCTTATCTGTAAAATGGAGGAAGCATGCTTATTAACTGGTCTACCAATAATCTGCTCTGTGCCTATGTGGGCAGTTTGGAATTAGTTCACAAACTGCCCTACAGTGCCCATCTCTAAGGAGCTCATGGCCTGATGGGGGAGACATGGAGGTAAACATGCAACAGCAATGCAGAGAGTGGGTGTGAGAGAGAAGAGCCCTGGGACCAGGGCACACCATGAAGGGTGTACTCCCTGGAGGAGTTGGCTGTCGAGCCATCATAGGTGTTGATAACCCAGAAACCATCAATAAAACAATCAACTATAGAAACTATCAACTAAACAATAAAACCTGCATTCTCTTTCATCCCAACACCTGGAAAGGGAACTAAACCAAACCAAAACAAACAAAAAACACCCTTTAACATTTATCTAATAGCTATACTGGGGAAATAAAGATACAGAGCATATTGGTCTTTGGGAATAGAAGAGTGATGGCCAGTGAAATGAATATTCGTGATGCTGTGAAAGCAAATAAGTAGAGAACATTATTTTTTCATTTAACCTCAATCTTACGTAATAACAACTTCACATTTATTGAATATTCAATAGACATGACACAGTATGCTAAGTGCTTCACATGAGTTATTTTCGTCATTACAAGACAGGAACTATGAAGATCTCCATGTAGAAAGGAAAATGTTAAGTTTGAGAGAATTTGGTAACCTGCTTCTGAGTTACAGCTAAAGAGTGGGGAGATGGGCTTTGAATCTCGGTTGATGACAAGCTGATGACAGAACTTCGGCCTGATGCAACATCAGGTCCAAACACGATTAACCTAATATCAGCAAGCAAGAGATTATGGGCCATGCTTGTTGAACTCATTCCAGATTTACTCCTCACAGGAAATGACAATACCTTTATATCTTTTGACTTTTCCTTGCCAGGGGCATAACATTAAGGGATATTCTTGTCTTCTTTGCTTTCTTTCTTTTTTTCTTCTTATGTAGTATGTCAAATACATAGCTAAATATTAAGAGTAAAATAGTAGACACCTATGTACTCTCTTCTCTGCTTTAGTAAGGCCTAACATTTTACCAAATGTTTTCAGGGTTTCTAAAGAATAAAACAGCACAGACCCAGGGCACAGATGACACCGAGAGGCAGTCACCTCCTCTGCGAAGGTGGCACATGGGACCTGGCAGAGGCCCGTGTCCCCCTCCTCACACAGGTTCGTACCAGTTCCTAAGAGCACATTAGTCATCTCCAAGTCACCCTCAGGCGCCAAAAGGAAGGCTTTTGTGGGTGTGGCAAAGATTAAAAGAACAAAGCAAAACAGAAAAACCTGAACTCACTTGGATGATCCCAAATGTTCTCTTGGAAATGTTCAGATGCCATCAACGGAGACTGAAGAGAGGAATCATGGGACTTTTCCCCAGGAGGCTGGGATACGACGTGGCTGGAGGAGAAGGTTACCGCAGTCTCTGCATTCGGCATCTCTGGCTCCCAGGCATCACTCAGAGAAAAACCGTCAACGTCACCTCCTGGAAAAGCAGAAGGATTCAGAATGTGTCTGTGTATGTGTGTGTGTGCGTGTGTGTGCATGCTTGTACACACTCACATGCATGCGTGCACGGTGTTCAGTGACTATTCAATGCATGATCCAGAATAACCACAACAATAGCAACACGAATACACTATTGGAGGAGGATGGGAGAAGGATGTCTGGCTTAGATGGCATTTCAATTGTCCTCATCTTTGAAGGTTGAAGAGAAGTATCTTCAATGCAGAAATAGAGGCTGGGGGCATCCCCAAGTGGTGTTGGAGTTGTATGAATGGATCTAAAGGATGTGCAGTGGGTATATGAGGCTCACATCTTTATAGCACCAGGCTTTAGAGCGGAGTCAACTCCTTTGAGTTCTACTCCATTTATTCATTCATTCAATATTTATTGAATGTGACTATGTATCAGAAGCTGACCTAGTTGCTGGGAAACAACGGCGGATTAGACTGAGATCTCTGCCTTCCTGTGGCTTACATTCTCGGGGGTGGGGGTGGGGGTGGGGGCAGGGGAGAAAACATCTTGCAGTTAGTGTCATGAAAGAAATTCTTCCTCTAGAATACATTGGAATGCTAGACAAAATATAGCAAACATACATTTATATATTTTTTTCATTCAAAAAGGCTATTTTATACATACATAGTTTGAAGAACATGAGCCCATTTTCTTTTATGATGGTTCATACATAAATATATTTTACTGGCCCTAAAGTTAACCTGACATTCTGTACAAAAAAAAAAAAAAGTCAAGTTCATCTGAAAAGCATGCATGCAACATCAAGTTTTAAACTTGGTAAAATAATTACTAGTGAAAATTGATGTCTTCAATGTAGGGTCACCAAAGAATGATATTTAATCCTTGATTCTTGACTTGAGTCAGGAACTAAAGGGTCCAAAACTCCCCAAGCCAAAGCTTCATTGGAAAGGATGGATTGTTAAAAATATCTTTCAACCACAGGGAAAGTTAAGCACTGTACCTTTGACTCAACCCTGGTAGTCTCCCACTTGGTTCATCTGGCATAAATATGCCTACAAATTCTCTTGGTTCTGTCTTTGGTGATCTGTGTGGTATCCACCCAAGGTTTAACTTTGCTCCTGTGCCCTTTGGCTAATAATTTGAACCAGTTTACAGCTCACTGACTTGGAGGCAAAGTCACTCAGGAACAGTAGCCAGAAGTCCTGCCTTGGGATATATGTGTTTCCTAGACTGGTGTCTAAAAAATGGCACATACCCATCAAATGTTTTCTAACTCTGTAAGTGAGCTCAAAAGAAGGGGATAGTCCCAGAGACCACAGCTAGGAAACCTAGAACTTTAAAGATGAACTATAGCTAGGCTTGCCCTGAGAGGTGGACAGGGGGACTTAGAGAAGCCATAGTAACCAGAGGTCTGTGGTTTAAATGGCACTATAGGGACACAGAAAAGGCCTTGGTCTCAAGAGAGGCAGAAAGCTGAAACTGAGCCCCTGCAGAAGTTCAAAATGCAACTACTATTTCTGAGAGAGGGCATGAAAGTTTATCTATTTTGGCATAGGGAGTGAGTGGGAGGAAAATTTCTCCTCTAACATTTTATAAATGAGTTTTGAGTTAAAATGTGTACTAATCTGAAAAGTTAGTATTTTAAAAAGTCTCGGGCTAGTCCTAGCCCTGTGCTGTCTGCCAGAAGCCAATGTAAAAGCTCGGTATAGAAACACATCCTCAGCCCGATCTGCCAGATTTCCTCCGATAAAGCCCAAGGGACATGAGCTCACAGTCCACAACTATGAATTACGCAGGGAGATGACCTTCCGAGGGTAAGGAGAATAAATATGGTGTTTGCGGAAGAAGATGATCCTGCCCTGGGAGATGATTGGGTGGCCATGAGGTTACTGCCTGGCTTTAAGCATTGAGCAGTGAGTACAGTGTTTGGGGAAATTGCTCTAATTTGCTTTACTTTGGGGTAACTATGAAAGGGATCTGCAAACTTTAATTTTTTCCCACCCATATGATCTCCTTATTTTTACTTCTTATCTAAATAGGACAATTGTTTCTATGGCCTGTTTGAGTCTTACCTTCATGACTAAGGGAAATACTCAAATCAACTGGAAAAATATTTACCAAACTCATACACTGTAGGACACTTAGCTAGATGAGAGGGATACATGGGAAAATGAGACACAGTTCCTCAAAAGAGGTTAAATCCTAGGGGTGTGTGTGTGTGTGTGTGTGTGTGTGTGTGTGTGTGTGTGTGTGTGTTTGTTCATGCACATGAGCCACCAGCAGGAGGCAGTAAGGAGGACACCGCTCATGAATAGGGAATACATGTACATAGATATCACCTGTTAAAAAGAAACAAAATGTACTTTGTTGGAAACTTAGAGGACTTGGGCTTCAAAGAGATTGGAACATGAATCCTAGTAATAGTAAAACAGGGCAATTTGCCTCGTTTTTCTGACCCTGAATTTCTTCATCTGTAAAATAGGACAATGGCATTTACTGTTAGAGTTGTTGTGATAATTGCATGAGACAAGAAAAAAGTGCAAACATCCTGACACATAGTAAAGAAGGAGGGAACTGGGCCGTCTATCATGAACAGGCATTATACTAGATACACTTCCTAGTTCTATGACCAAATGGATAGTCAACTCCATGGTGAGGTGGCAGGGTGCCAACCATCATCAAGGCATGTTTCAGGATGGAAGGAATTCTTAAGAATTTAACAACCTATAATAAAAGGAGCTTATTACTTGACGTTAGGAAAGAGCATTTTTTACTGTGAAGTGGATATATAGAAAATGGCTATACCATGAAGGATTCCTTAACCTGTTCCTAGACATTTCTAGGTAGAGTGCTTATCCCATATAGCTGCTTTATTCTCTTGGCTTCACTGTGTAACAAGGCCCCTTCTTCTAGAAAGTTCCCCAGGGAAGGGAAAGGACTGTGGCCTCTGCCACCTTCCCCTTTGCAGAGCTGAATACACATAGCAAGAGGGTCTCTGGGAAAGACAAACTTGACCTGTGGTGGGGAATAGTCTCAGCTTCTGAAGGTTTAGAGATAAGGACAAAAGGGCAGAGGAGAAGAAACAAGGACAAGGTTATTTTTACCTTGTGCAGGAGAAACTTCAAGAGAAAGAAGCAGGAGAATATTAGCAGCACCAATTGATAAATAGCAAGGCTTCCTCTGCTTTAAGGTCTGCCATGCGATGTCTGGAGCATAGAATGATTAAGGAAAGGTACCAGCAAGGAGGAATGACTTGGGCAGCCCACAGGTGACATCCCCAGAGAAGACCCCATGCCAGAAGATGTGGGGAAATGGAGCAAGAGTAGAGGAGTAGGCAAAATCTGCCTGGATACAGACCAGGCAGATCTATTAATATTTATTCATTCAATGCAGAGTTATTGTAGATACCGCACACATTGTACTGTGCAAGGAGCTGGAAGAATGAAGTCAAATTAGATACTGCTGTGCCCTACTCGTGGTCTGGACAGGGACAGACATGCAAGTGAGCAACTGGAATACAATGAGGTCATTGTTGTGATGAAGGCTGGCATGAGTTGCCCAGTGGGAGTCTAGGAAGGAGGCTAAGTCTGTCTGAGTGAATCCAGGCAGGCTTTCCAGAGGAGGCAGTACTTAAGTGGGAACCTGAAGGATGAGTAGGAGTTCTTCTAGAGAGGCAGCAGGAAGAGGAGGGGCCAGGCAGAGACAAGAGGAGGAAGGGGAGGAAGAGGACAAGGAGGGAGAAGTGAGTTTTCTGATGTGGCTAGACAGGAGCCTGTGCTGAGAAGTTCCAAGAGATGATTCTGGCTGGACTACTGGGAAGAGGCCAAATCATGAGGGGCCTCATGTCACACTCTGGAGCTAAGGTTTGCTCTGCGTGCAATTTGGAGTCATTGAAGAATTTTGAGCATGAATGTCATTAAAGAATGTTGAGCGTGAATGTCACATGAGAAGCTTTGTACACTAAAATTCTCACTCTACAGTGTGAGCTTTGAGAGAGTCCCAGTACTGCATTTCAGGAGCTGGGCAGCTGTGGCAATCCAGGAGACACTTGGGGTCTTTATTAACTACGTCTCTTAATGGGGGCAGCATTCTCCTCCCAGGGGCCATTTGGCAGTATCTGGAGACGTATTTGGTTGTCACAACTTGGGGTGGAGGGAGGGGCTCTGCGAGCATCTAGTGAACAGAGGCCAGGGATGCTACTAAACATCCTATAATGTACAGGAGAGTTGCCACAAAGAAAAATCATCTGGCCCCAAATATGCATAATGCTGAGGTTGAGAAACTTGTCATTGAGAGAGCAGACTTAAATCTACACAGTGTCTTGATCACTAGACTTCTTTCAACGATTCTGGTGTTTAAAGTAGGGATTATGGGTCTGCATTTTCCTGGTCGTGTTTACTCTCATCAAAACACCTGCTTTCTGTCTTCATAGGACAGATTGCAATTCATGATTTTATAATTAATACATAAACACAGACTATAGAATATGTAATTTGTATGATTTTTGCTTAATGTATACCTCCCTGACTTGACTAAAATCTCCATGAGGAAAAGGTCACCTCATCTGTCCCAGGCACCAGCAATTAGTAGGGCCTGTTATAACAGGGCTCTAGTAACCATAGAGATGGTGGGTCACTTGCCCCTCCCCTCCCCGGTGGAGGCTGGGGCTGACCTAACACTGAGACTTCAGGTGAGGGGCGTGGCCTCCTTGCCCAGACCATTGGACCGACTCTACCTGTGGTCCCACCCAGCCTGGATACTGAGCTAATGAGCTGGTGCTTTTGAACCTGGAAATTGCACCAGCCCTGCAGGTTTCCTCAGGTCATCCTTCCCTTAACTTTTGGCCACTTGACAAAGCAGTCTGTGGAAGCATTCCTGCTGGTTGCCAGAGAGAAAGGAAGGAGCAGAAAGTGAAACATGAAGATCCTCCAGAAAGTGAAACATGCAGATGGACCAGGCTGCAGAGGAGGTCCTGGACCATGCGTGTGGCTGCACTGTGCACAAGAGCCAAGCTGTGGAAACAACTCAAGCGTCCATCTACAGGTGAATGGACAAAGAAAATGAGGTTTATACGTACAACAGAATGTTATTCAGTCTTTTAAAAAGGAAGGAAATAATGTCCTTTGCAACAACATGGATAAACGTGGAGGACAGTGCGCTAAGTGAAACAAGCCAGTCACAGATGGATACATACTGCATGATTCCACTTCTATGAGGTATCTAAAATAGGCAAACTCACAGAAGCATAGAAAAAATACTAGTTGTCAGGGTCTGGGGGCCTGAGGGTGGGAAAAATGAGGAGCTGGTGTCCAGTAGGTATAGTTTTAGTTATGCTGGTAGGATGTGTTCTAGAGATCTGCTGTGCAACATAGTGTTCTTAGTTAACAATATGGTACTTACTAAGATGGTAGCTGTCATGTTAAATGTTCTTACAACACACACACATACACAAAGGGACACAAGGAACCTTTGGGAGGTGTTAGATATGTCTATTACCTTGATTGTGGTGATGGTATCATGCATGAGTGTTTGCATATGTCCAAACACGTCAAATTGTACACATGAAATATGTGCAGTTCTTTGTGTATCAGTTATGCCTCAGTAAAACTGTTAAATGAAAAAGGAGGCTAAATGATTAAGTTAATGTGGAAGTGAGAAAGAGCATGGAACTTTCATGGCTAATTATGCATTCATGAGTGGCCCTCAGCTACGATCCAGAGAGATGTGGACTAGACTGCAACAACAGTAAGAAGATCCCTGTGCTATTTCCCAAGGCTGCCCAGTTGAACTTAGAGCTTTGCCACTGAGAATTGGATGAAATAAAAAATGTATCCTATGTGGAATACTGGAAATCTTACACAGAATTTTTGATAGCAAAGATAGCATTGAACAGAGAAGCCACAAAAACAAGTGGTTTACAAAACTGATCCAGATTTTTCATTTCTGAAAAGACATGATTTGCCTCCAACTCACATTTTTCTTAGCTGACATTAAATTTTTTCTCCAACCTTAATACTAAATGAAAGAATTATAACGCAGAACACTTTACCAAATAGCTTTCATTGTGCTCTGTTTGAATATATTAATGTCATCCTGTTTTGCCTGATTTTTTAAATTCAAGGTAGTTGACTTCTGTTGGGAAGACTCTATCTTCCAAGCACCTCTTACATATCCTTGTGTATAAAATGTGCATTATTTGTTCTAGAGAGGAGTGAGAAGCCACATACAGATGTTGCCATCAGACATATTTATGGAGAAGGCATTAGTTCTAGAGAAAACAGAGGACCTCAAGCTCAGGTGACTTGCCTGGGGTCATCTTGCTTTTTCCAAGGCTGCAGAAACAGAGCCGGAAAGTCCTGTTCAGTCCTCCCTGCGTGAATCCTCATTGCCTTCCAGTATGACTCACAGGCTCTGGGAACACATCCCGAATTGCAGTACTGGGGTCTGGGGAGCTGCAAAATGCCATGGCTAAAGAATGAATTGCAACTAATGAGGAAAGGTGTCAACACAGCTGGGGAAGGGGTGAACTGAGGACAAACAAAACAGGCAAAAATCCTCTCTTGCCTAAATATGAAGCAAGAGAAAATCAGGGGAAGTAACATTTGATTGCATCCATTGCATAGAGAGAAAACAGCAAAACAATTTAATTTTGATTTCTTCTGGAGTCTTCTAACTAGGCATTTCCAGAGAAAAAATAAATTGCTGATAAAAGTCACGGGGCCTTGCTTGAGTAAATCCGGAAAACAAGAAGTCTGGGGAAGATTTGATTACCATTGACAGTAGAGATGAGGGATGTTCAAAGTCCTCTGTGCACCAAGGTTGGCTAATTACTGATTTTGGAGGGGGCTGGTTTGATTTGTTATATTTAGAAGGTATTTGGAAACCATGAGAATTTTAATAAGATACCTAATGTGCATGCGGCATTGCTGTGGCCCAATTGCTATAAAATTGGATGTATTTTGAAGAGGCAGCTATGGGAAAATTAGATATTAATTTCCAAAAACTGTGAAACACTGCCTTTAGAACAGTGATTCCCAAACTTTAGTCATCCAGGCATCATTTTCTTGATTTTTGCCATATCTTGGAACCTGCTTGCTCTTAGCCTTTCAGTATTTTTCTCAAATTATCTCATTTTAGATTTTTACTTTACAGGCAACTTCATACCAATCACTTAAATGTCCTAAACAGAAAGTGAATGTAAAAATAAGTACAATGAAAATGTAACTTTATTTAATTTGGGTGAAATGCCAGTGTAGCAGAAAGCTCTGTTCCTGTTCTTTGTTAAAAGAGCTTTGTCAAAACAAAAGAAAGAGTACCAAGTATTAGAGAGCTTGAAAGCCCCCAAGGCCCTAAACTTAGCCCGTGTTCTTGGTTTTATCAGGACTGTAAGGCAATTGGAAAGGGAGCCACACCTGCTCTCTCACTGTGTGATTCATTGTTCATTTCTGCTGTGTCCTAAAGGCATTTCCTTGTCCACCCCACACTTGGGAAAACATTGCTTTAGAACTGAGAAGAGACTTGCCACTTGCTCCAGAAAGCCAGGCTGGAATCAATGGATGGAAATGTGAAAGGGCACATGCTAGGTCGGCTTAACTAAGCCATTTCTGCAACAGCATTAACCACGGAGAGGACGAGGCAGCCTTAAAAAGTCCTGAGAGAGTGGGGATGGGGAGCTATTGGTCAGAGGGTACAAAGTCTCAGTCAGACAGGATGAAAAAGTTCCAGAGATCTATTGTATAGCATGGCGACTATAGTTAATAACCATATATTGTATACTCAAAGGTTGCTAAGAGAATAGTTCTTAGATGTTCTCAGCACAAAAAAAAAAAATGGTAAATGTATAAGGTGATGGAAATGTCAATTAGCTTGATTTAACCATTTCACAATGTAGACATGTCTCAAAACATCACATTTTCCACTTTATCAACAATACTTTAATTAAACATTTTTTTTTAATAATGAGAGTCCAAACTAGGCAAATCTATAGAGACAGAAAGTAGATTAATGGTTGTCAGGAGCTGGTGGAAAATAAGGAATGACTGCTAATGAGTATGGAGTTTCTCTCCAGGGGTAATGAAAATGTTCTGGAATTAGAAAGTAAACTACCTTGTGACTGTACTAAAAATCACTGAATTGATTACACATTGAAATGGTAAATTTTATGAAACGTGAACTATATCTCAATTGAAAAGTAATGGGAGCTCCTTATTACTGCCAGTATTTGTGCCAATCTATCAGGGAGAGTAAGAAAGATGTCCTCTCCTTTGCCTTCTGAGTGAAGCTTCCATGCATAAAGCACTTAGCAGAGACTTCTTTAAGGCCACAGAATACTTGGATTGACCTCTTCATCAAGCTATATACCATTAGCCATTTCTGTATATGCTTTTCTTTCATAACGCCACACTCTTCCGGTTCCTTGAATGGGAAATTTTCCCCAAAGAGCCCTTCCCCCATGTGGCCAAGTGATTAAGAGTGCACACTCGGAGTCTGAGCTTTCAATCCTGGCTATGCTGATTACTCTAGGTGTGTGGCCTCGTGAAAAGTATCCAGTCCACCTTAGCTTCCACCTCTGGAAAATGGGTTTGGAGAGAAGTAATGACATGACATGTGGATTTGTTGAAAGTATGCTGGTCCCTGACATTCTCTGCTATTAAGAGTTGATACTACTGGGCTTCTGTTCAACCTCCTGAATTCATTTCTTGACTCTCCTTTCTGCTCATTCACTTATGTTCCATAAGTAGACTCCTTTATTCCAAAGAACTCGACTGCTTCCCAGGTTGGCTTCCAAATCGACATCTCTAGATCCTTCATTACTCCTGAACTCCTTCCTCACATTTTCAAACCTCTCTTGGTCATCTATTTCCCATAGGCACCTCAAATTCAACCCATGTGAAATAGAATTCATTGTCTCTTTCTCTGACCCCAATCTGTTCTTCTTCACCTTTTTAGAGCTAATTTGCCTTAAGCAAGATATCAGCCCCTGTGCTGATGTGGTACTTTTTATGAATTATTGCATTTCATCCTGACAACAATTCTATATGCAATTATTTTTCTTCTTTTATATATGAAGAACTGGATGATTAGAGAGGTTAATTAACTTGCCAAAGAACACTCAGGTATGAAAAGGTGGTACCAGGACTTGAATGCAGGTTCATCTAGCTCAAAAGCCCATTATCCTCCTCCTTCTGCCACAATATCTTCAAGCCCTTGGTGACTAGAAGAATTTTTCATGCTGTCTTCCAAATTAAATACTATTTTCTTTGATTCCCCCCACTTTCTCACCACTCCATTCAATCTATCACCAACCTGTCAATTCTACCTTGAAAAATATTCCTTAAATGTCTCCCTCCCTTTATTTCCAGAGCCACTTCTTTAGGGTGCTTGTTGGTTTTAATTGCTGGTAAGTTCCCATGAACTACTCTCCATCCAGTCCTCACATCATGCTACTGCAAAGGCAGTTTGGAAAATCAAAATCTGGCTGTGTTATTGCTCTTCTTAAGATTTTGATTGTTTAGATTGTTAGATAAAACCCCAAATCCTCAACATGGCACGGAAGGCTCTTCAAATATCTCCCGTCTATCCTTCTAGTCTTGTCCCCTCTGTTTCTACCTCTGTCTCCTTTCCTCATCCTGCCGATACATCCTTGTTGCGGGGAACTAAAATACACTAAATTTAATTAATTATATAAGGAATTGTTTCCTCATTTAACAAGCACTTATTGTAGTTTTGAAACTAGTCTAGTATTACACACTACTGAAAAAAAAAATAGTATTTGTGTTTTCTTCCCAGGAAGCAGATTGAGAAAAATAGCAGGCATATAATTAGCACACACTTAAATTATAAGATTATTGCATTATGTGACCCTTTTTACTTGCACTTTGGGGTTGGGCTATGAGATACATGCTGAATTTCTCCTTGGAAAAGAGAACAAAACCCTTCCTGGCAGTAGAGCAAAGTCTGGGCTTTCAAATGAGACGGACCTAGGTTGAATTCCAACTCTGTGGTTTATAAACTAAATGAACTTAGGCAATTTACTTAACCCTGAACCTCAGTTTTACCATAATTACAACAAATATAATAATATGATCTACTTCCCAAGAGTTTGGGGGATATTCAAATAAGGTAATGTGTGTAAACAAGGTAACATTTTTAAAAAAACAGAATGTAAAGTGTTCAGCATATAATAAACACCCATGACCTCTCTTTCTCTCACAGCCCACATGGGCAAATCCTGTTGGCTCCACTTTTGAAAGGAATCCAGAATCCCATCACTTCCCACCACCACCCTGCTAACACCTTAGTTCAAGCCACCATTAAACTCCTACCTGAATCACTCCAACAGCCTCTAAACCAGTTTCTTGCTTCTGTTCCTAGTACCTGAAATCTAATCTGAACCCAGAAGCCAGAATTATCCTCTCAAAATGTGAATTGAATCTTATTATTCCTCAGCTCAAAATCCTCCAATGATTTCTCCTCTTGCCCTGTGCAGAAGGCAAAACCTTTAAAATGGCCCCACGGTTGTCCTTGTCCTTCCCCACTTGCACCCTCCCCGACACCCACAGCTCTGAGCTTCTTCCTTGCTGGCCCCCTTGTTCTCTCAGCTGCATGCAAGGCTCCTAGTCCAGAACCTTTGCTCTAGCATTTCCTGTGCCTGGGTTGCTCTTCCCCCTGATGTCTGCACAGCTGTTTTGTTCCTGCTTTTAAGTCAATGCCCAAAAGTCCTTCTCCAGGAGGCCTTTCCTAACCACCTTACTGAAACTTACAATCCCCTCATGTCCCCCTTTATTGTTCTCCGTCCCACTCGCCACTTTTTAGCATGCCATGTAATTTATCCATTGTCTGCCTTCCCCTAGAAAAGTGCAAGTTCTAACAGAACAAGTTGTTTTGCCTGTTTTATTCACCACTATGTCCACTGAACTATGCCTGACAGTCATTGTCTTATTTTAATCTTTAAAATATGCTTTGAGTTCCCATCACTGTGTTTATACACATATATATGCATATACATATTTATATATTGATATTAATGTGCATCACATAATACATATATTACATATCTAATATATACATACTAGATATTTCAACAGTTTTTAATATATTTTATATATATGTATATATATATATACATATATATATATATATCTTGTTTTAAAAGTGAAGACATTGAGACTTGGCAAAGTTAAGTACTATCTAACTGTGCCCAAACTGGGAATTAAACCCTGACCCCAGCACCCTCTCTCCGATACACATCTTCTAAATCTAACTCCAGTATACTCTCTCCACCTATATATCCTGTACAGAAAACATACACTGGAGATGTGCAAATATTTTTCTGGTACTATCAGCTTAATAATTTACACGCTTAAATTAGGGTAATTCGCATGACATGGACACATATATACTTTGATCACACAAATAGTGTGGGAAGAACTTTAGGTGAACTTTAAAAATATGGCTCATCTCTCTATCAAAATAACTGTCATCTCTGGAAATAACATTGGCCTAGGACCATATGGTTGCCACTGCCCATTTGGGAATGACGTTTCACTATGGAAAGGAAGGCTCAAACTCACCATTTTCATTGCAGTGGTCTGTATCCACCTTCCTGACCCCTTCCAGCCAGACGTCCTCACTTGGGGAAGAGTCCACATCACCAAAGAAACTCCCATGCAGCCAGGATTGAGAGGCGCTGAGGTTGAAGAGTGAAGGAAGAGAATGGCGGATTCTCTTTTTCTTTCTAAATATCCTGGAGAGAAGTGAAAGTGTAGTGAACAATGAATAGCAGTCACCTCGGGTTCAAAACAGAATCTAGCAAAAGTGACTTGGTGCACAGAGCACATCTCTACAATCCAAGTCCATTCACTCCATTAACTCCACAGACGTTTCTCAAAACTCTACTGTGTGCAAACTCCTTGGATAAATGTCAAGAATACTGAGATTTTTAAAAAACAAAATTTTGTGTGCAGAAAGTTGACAATGTACTATGGGAAAAAGACAAGAATAATGCTGATAGAGTTAATGTTTTCATAGAGCTTATTCTGTGCCAGGCGTTCTTCTTAGTGCTTTATGTGGATTAACTCATATTATTCTATCAAAACAGCTCTGTAAGGTAGACACTATTACTTCCCCATTATTCAGATCAGGAAACAGGCACTGAGAGGTTAAGTTACTTGGCTGAGGACATGCAGTTAGTAAGTGACATAGGTAGGCTGCAAACCCAGAGGGGGATGGGACCCTAGAGTCCTGATTTGGGCTTCTTCAATTTCTTTTTTGTTTCCTAATCTCATAAAAAAAATCTTTAGATGAGATCCCTTTTTCTTCAGTTAATAATGTAAGAAAGACTGCATTGACGTGGTTTAATTCCCAAGACACTCAGTTCTTTAGAGATGGGCCAAATGGCTGGTATCATCACTTACAAAAGTGTCTTGAACTTGATGGAGCTTATGTTGAAAAATAAAGTTTATATTTTTATTTTTATCTTTTAGCTCGATTTTTCCACAAACTTTTTGAAGTCTCCTTGTAAAGGTCTGGGGATCACCAATGTAGTAAATTGGATCATTGTTTAGGAAATATCAACAGGGGTAGAGAGTATTTTCCTGACCCTTACTTCAGCTTGCCCATGTGACTTGAACTGACCAGCGGGAAATTAGCAGACTGATACACACAGAGGCTTGACATGTACTTGCTGTTAGGGCATGTCTTCTTGCATTTATGTGACTACAGTGGGAAGAAAATTCTTCATGTTCACTGGTCCCAAGAAAAAGACTTATGTAGGACATACTTGATTCCAACATGAAGCCAAGCTTAGCCTAGTCCAGACTAGATCAATCTACCCCAACTGACTTCCAAACATGTGTGCATTCATTGCTATATGTTACTGAGAATTTGGAGTTATTTGTTACACAGCATTATTGTGTTAATAGCTGACTGATTGATACAGTCAGCATGTGGGTAGTTTTCAAGCAAAAGAAAATGAATATGATTGCCCAAATTCACTGATCCAAAATGAACACATTCATCTCTTTTCCTCCAAGCATGTCTCTCCCCTATTTCTGATCTTATTAAACGGTCCTATTATACATTCAGTTGAGAAAGCCAGAGTCCCAAGTTTCATGCAAGGGTCCTTCCTTTGCTGACCTCTCACATTCAAACAATGACCAAGTCCTATCTCTTTACCATCTCTTTCATCCATTTTCCCAATTCTTTTATCTTTGCTACTGACTTTCATTCAATCCATGGACAGAAAGCCTTCAGTTTTCCCATTCTATTCATTCTCTACTCACAAATCCACACTTCCAACAACTCCGTCTTCTACATTGCAATTACTGTTATCTTTATAAGACTAAATCTGATAATTTATCAATGTCTCCTCCTTATCTACAGAATAATGCCCAAACTCCTTAGCCTGAAATGTAACCCCCTCTCCAGCCCCTGCCTCTGATTTCAGTCTTCTTTCTCACAGAGCGCCCCTTCCCACCCTAAGTTGTATCCCTACCAAACTAATTGCCATTCCCCATGTTGTATCAGAGTCTCTCAGAACCCCATTCCCATGCCCTCTCTCCAGAAGACCTCTTTCCTACTTTTATCTTAACTAACATGCTACCTTTTTCAAGATTCAATCAGTCATCACCACTTCCAGGAATGTTATTTTTTACCTATTCCCCAAGTAAAACATGCCTCCCTTCCTTTTCCCATCCACAGCACCCTGTGCAGATTTCTATCCCAGCACCCTAATCACTGCATTACTTTTGTTTGTTTTCATATTTCTATCCCTTCCCCTTATTTCCCTTTGTATTTCCATTCTGAGGCAATATTGGGCTCCTTATAAATGATTGTTGAATGAATAGATGAATAAATGAATAATTAATAGAGGCATTGGACTTGAGATTCCTTTATGTAATATCCTCTAATCACCTGACTAAATTCTCCTTGTACATAACCCGGGTCTGGGATGGGTGCAGAGTTATGTTGCCATCTTTGTCGCAGAGGAAGCTGTCTTCTGTCCAAATGTAGTAGCCGTTGGTGAGCAGTCTGGGACTTCGGCGACAGATATGGTGAGAGCCTGTCAGGGGATCTATGGAGCAGCATTCAAAAGAACTGTCACCCTCCAGGAAATCACAGGCAAAACTAAAGAAGGAAAAAAAAAACTCCTTTAAATCTCTATCCAGTACATACAGTCACAGGAAAACCACCAATCTCCTTATTGTTAAGGAAAACAACCTCTTTGCATTCATGACTATCAATTACTTACTGCCACCATTAAGAATATCACTCTTAACCTTCTGGGCTTCATCTCCTCACCTATGAGAGCATTGAACTAGAGGACTCTTAGTGCTTCCTTCTGTTTTAAACTTTGATGAAAACACTATGGTTAATCAGTTTCTTCACCATATGATGAACCCATACTCTTGACACTTTCTTGGATGGAAAAATTGCAAAGAAACCTTTCTGAGATGTTGGAAGATCATAGTCCCTTCAACCCTTTTACTTTGAATAGTCCTCCATTTGCTATGTCCTTATTCTTGTCACTGTAATAGAAAAATTATAGCTATGCAGCCACCAGAAATTATAGCTATGCAGCCACATGTTCTCCCTATATAAAGTATAGGGAGAACATGTAGTCAAAGAGATCTTTTTAGCCTTTGCAAATTTACTTCTAGGTTGGCTGTACAAATGGCTGCATTCTCTGATTTGGTATCCAGGAAAGTCTCATAATTCATTGAGTAAATCTGTATGTGTCTTAGATTTAAAAAGCAATCACATTGAGCTGGGTGTGGTGGCACGTACCTGTAGTCCCATTTACTAGGGAGGTTGAGGCAGCAGAACTACCTGAGCCCAGGAGGTTTGAGGTTGCAGTGCCTTATGATCATGTCTGTGAATAACCACTGCACTGTAGCCTGGGCAACATAGCAAGATCCCATCTCTAAAAAATAATTGCATGCCTGTATAATCGAAATGCAACCAAAATTATTATGAAGATATTTTGGAAATGTAAAATTTCTTGAAATGAGGTTTGGTCAAAGCCTGGTGGCAACAGTAATAGAGCCATATTGGAGAAAAAAATATGTTATTTCCTCAGGCAAAACCATTTGCTTTTTCCTCTCTTCTCCTACAAAAATTATTCTTTTTTTGGTCCTACACCCTAATCATCACTGTGATTTGCGTGTATGTATATCTATCTCAATAATTATTCTATACATTTCTGGAGGGCAGGGCTGTGAGCCTAATAAATGTTCAATATATAAATAAATTCAATAGTAGTTGCTGAATTAAATAATATGACAGGCTATGAAAATCTAGTCTTTAAAAAAATAGTGTCTGAATATATTTAAATTCTTGGGGTGGTTTTTGTCAATCAATTAATACCACTGATACTGTTATATCTCTCATATGCTCTTTGCCTTGATATTTTCTAAAAATTATACATACATTTATCCTATGCAATTGTCTAAATCAGGAGCATATGTTTTCAGAGAATCACAGATTGTAAGAATCAGAAGGAATTTTAATGGTCATGTCTCCAAACCCACCCAATTGTGCTTGTCCCATCTGCTGTATTTCTTTGAATGCATCCAACCTCTAGAAGTCCAATGCACTATCCATTGCACCATGGATCCACCTCCATCTGCTGTATTTCCAACAAACACTGTCCCATCTCTGCTTGTACACCTTCAGTGATAAGGACCACACACATACTAAGCCACCCTACGCTTCGCTGAGTATGGACTGTAGTGTAATGTAAAAGAGATGGAGTTTGGAGTCATTTCACTGTAAGCCTATAATTTCAACTCTGTCATTGTTTAGGTGGGTAAACTTAATCCAGTCATCTAGCTTCTCCAGCTGCATTTTTATCTGTAAAATGAGAAAAATAATCATCTCCCTTTATGGTGCTGTCTTGACAATTAAACAAGAAAATGAATAGAATGTGCTTGGTGCATAGTATGTGCTTAATAAATGTTTACTTCCTTCCACCCCTTCTTTCCCTTCCTTTTCTGATCCTTCCGTCTTGCATTTGAGAGTTATTCAGCTATTTGAAGAGACTTTCCACATCCTCTCTGGGTCTTCTCTTACTGATACTAAAAGTCTTCCAGTTCATCTAACTCACCCTTGTATGACACAATGTGGTTTTGATCCCTTCACTATTATAGATTGACTACTCTTCTCTGAGGATTTTCCAGTTTTTAAAACACCCCTTAATGTATTACCCCTTAGTGGGCAAGTATAGAGCCCAAGCTTTTAGGTGTGTGTCTGCCAAGAGGAGATTGAGACTACCACCTTCTTCATTATAGAATCCATGTCTTTAGGGATGATGTTTAAATCACGTCAGCGTGATTCTTTTCTCTCCCCTCCCGCCCCCCCCGACGTCACAAAAATGCTGTTACCCTACTGAATTGATTGCCAATTTTTAATCTTTTACCCATATATTTATAGGTCATACTTATCCTCTTCTGGACTTTTGAACCAATTTTGTCTTAGAAAGTCAATATATAATAAAGACTTTGCATCTGGATAGAGCTAGGTTTATACCCTGGGTTTCAATTCTGGTTCTACCTCCTGCTAAATTGTTATTCTCTCCAAGGCTTAGTTTCTTATAAATGGGAATCAGTACAATAAGTATTATCCAAAACCAACCTCATAGTTTATTAAGGCCTATGCCTTTCATAGCCTATGTGCTATAAGTTAAATTTGTTGGCTACCATTTGAATAAGCCCACAGGATTACACTCTTATAATTTTGATGAATTTTGATTATATTACACAACATTTTTAATATCTTTACATGATGTCACCCAAAAATGTTATCATTGGAATCTATATGTTCTTAATCTAAGTCATTGATGAAAATATTGAATAGTACAAGAAGAGATCTGAGATTTGGGAAACACCAGAAGAGACTACTTTCCAGACACGCACTTACCTACTTTATCAGCACATTTTGGTTATTGTTACCCTATTAACAGATAAGAAAATGGAGACTCCAGTAGGAGTTAATTGCTCAAGATCTCAAGGCTATGAGTGGGAGATGCAACGTGAGAATCCAAATCTTCTGTCTTCTACCCTACTATGTTTTCCTACATCATTTTGTGTCCCCAAAAGTAATGGGACAACTAAAATGTGTTGGATGCTTAGGAAGGTACAGAGTTCTGGACCTGTATTTCTATCTGCACTCCAGTCTCTGAGATTTCAACATCCAACAGTTATCACCTGTAGCCTCCCTAGCCCCCTAGAAGTATTCCTTTTTAATGTCCCTAACTTTGTTCCTCCTCTCTTGGTCGTAAACAAAATGAAGACACTTTTCCAACACTTGGCTTATAGTAAAAAAGAGATTCTTCTCAATAATCTCGAACTATTAAGAGTGGATAACAAAATTATCTCTAGATCTTGATTCCTGCTTCATTCTACTATAATAATCCTAGTGCTGATTCTTTTGAGTAGGTCCTTTCCAGTTGGTTTCAGAAGTCCAACCCCACCCAAAGCCCAGCCAACTTGCTCAAATGCCCAAAGACAAAGCCCTTTCTCATCTTGTGAGGTTACTAACTAGGCCTTTGAAAAGTCTACAGCTCATGCCTGCTGTGATAGCACAAAGAGTGGTTGGTGAAGGGACAAATATCATCAGGACCTTTTAAATTTTTGTATATCATTATTTACACATTGATAGGTTGCAAAATGTCTCTTGTCCTTCTATACATCTCCTTACTGCACTACTGAATTTCTGATTTTTTTTCATTTAAAAGCCTACATGTAATTAATATATGCATGGAAGTTAGTATTAAAATACTATTTCAAATGAATTTTATTTATTGAACACTTACCATGGGTCTGGGCCCACACTTTGTACTTTATCTACTCTTCACAAATCTCTCTAAAAGCTAAGTATCATTATTATCCTCAATGTAGCAAGAAAAAAATGAGGCGCAAAAGGGTAAATTACTTGGATATTTTATACAGCTAGTAAGTGGCAGAGATAGGATATGAACCCTAGATTATCTGACTCTAAAACACGTGCTCTTTTCACATGTTCTATTTGTTCATCTTTAGCTAATTCATTTGGTAATATCAAGAGCCCTAGAACTTACAAGAAAAGGATTAGGTCCTAAAATCAATGCATGATCGTTTTATACTACCAGAACATTTCCTAAAATACTAGGAGAAACATCAGCTGATGTCTGCATAAGGAATAAGAGACAGAGAGTCAGAAAAAAGAAAGAAAAAGAGACTCCATTGCAGTACTTGAACAAAATGGTGGAATGTATATGTCTTAGTGGAGCATATAATTTGGTCAACTTGTGCATTAGTACAGAATCCTGTTGCTCTTGTAAAGTGAGATAGGAAAGCACATTTAAGGGAACATCAATTTGAGAAAACATAACTATTCATCAGTACTCAATGGTTGTGTCACTCACCAGAAAAACAATTCACACTTGCCCCACCCCCCACACACAATCCATTATTACATCAGGCAGGTTTTCATTCTGTGTATGCATAGGACTAAAAATATATAACCATACCAAAACTAGATGATAGCTAAAATACTATTTTTAAACAAGGGATACAATAAAATGAGTCATACAGGGAAAGAATTTGATTGCCTTTTGAGAAAAGCCCCATGGAATACCTTGGGAAAATGCATGTGGCAGATAGCTCTTCAGCATATTCTCTCTCCAACTCGGAAGAATCTGCATGAACACATGAGGGGAAAATAGAGGTTTAGCACATCTCACCAGCATGCAACACTGTGAACAGCGGAGCATGTAAGAATGTGGGAAGAGCCGATGCCCTAGCCTCTGCAGAAAGACCAACTAGAGCAGCTGCCCACTGCATCAGTGTAATACGACTTGTCACCAGGGCTCCACAGGAAGCAAGAAATACTCTTGGAGATTCTATTGCCTGTCCCTTCTCACACATAACGCTCCTTTAGAAGTTCCTTAGTGCAAGATGAGGCAATAATAAATCATTAGCATCAAAATGAGCTCATGAAAAGAAGAAAACACCTTGTGTGAAGCTGGAGGAAACCCAAATCAATTATCCAATGTGTTGGTTACTGTAGCTTACTCAGTAATCTGAGGAATTCAATCATCATCCCAGATTCTCCCTCATTAGTGCATTTGAAGACACTTTTACTGTAGAATAATGAGCAAAAGATATTAATGGGGGAAAATAAGGTTTTGTTTTGTTTTATATATGACTTTCCAATGTATGAAGCCTGTGAGTAAGTACTCTTAATTAGTAAAAAAAAGTATCCATTCATTGATTCCATTTTAACCAAAGGCATGGCAATAGACTTCACTTGGGGGAAAGTTACAGTTAATTAATATTCTAAACTCTAAAGCAGAATTTTATAATGTACAGTGATGCCATCAATACTTTCTAATAGACAGGCTCTGTGAAATTTGATTCCATTACTAACAATATCTAGGACAAAGAAAGGAATGTAGACTTTCAGATTCAGTGGGTTGATTTGTAAGGCGAAAATTGTGGGTGTATGAGGGAGGGTTAGAAATGGGGCTTGGGAAGAAAATAACAAGAGGAAGGAAGAAACTTGAAACCACTACCGTTTTAACAACGCCCTTATTTTCTGCAAGTAGCTATCAAAATCATTCAGCATTTTTTATAGACAAACAGTTTTGCATCTTAATAGTAGCTGATAAACAATCTCCTTTCACATTTATGCACAGGCGTCTAAAAAAAAACCGGTAATTTTTTTTTCTACTAAAAGGAAAAATACCACATTTCTCTCAAGGAAAGAAATGAAGTCAAAATCATTGCCAAAGTGAACACTGGCATTTAAGAAGCGCAAGCTACTGACAGATGGTTAATGGTCTGAGTATCAGCAAAATCAAAGCAAGGAAATTGCTAAAAGGAGTCTAATCGTTCAAAAGATAATTGCGTATAGCAGTTCTCCTACATTTACTTGCTACTGGTGTTGACATCAGTTGAGATATTCGGTACATCTTGGGAAGGCCGCTTGTTCAAACTTCACAGAGTCTCTGCAAAAGATGATAAAAAAAGGTGGACTATATATTAAAAATAGAAAAATTATGCCAAAACAGATGGCATCTACTAATTGCACTAGTCGGATTTGTCTACTGAAATAATACAGAGATAAAGAATTGAAGGCAGGAAACTAGACTGAAGACACAACTTCATTAAGGTTGCGTCTGCCTCCACGACTTTGTATTACATCTTCCATGGTCTCAGTGCATCTAAATAATCTTTTTCTGTAAATAAGAATAACACTTTATTTGGAAAAGCTAGACTTACAAAGGTTGATTTGTAATCCAAATAAAATAATGAAAGTGAGTTATCTGACGAAGAAATCTGAAAAATGACTGGTTCTAGAGCCCCCAAACAAACTTTTTTGTATTTTAATCAGTCAATGCAATTAACCTTCTTATCAAGTTTCAGACAGTGCTTGGAGGTTGGTACCTGTTTTCTGCCTAACAACTTGAACCATTGACAGGTAGTCACAGAGAATGTTTCTTTGTAGTTGTTATCAGCTTTTTATCAGCCTGAACATTCCTAAACAGTATAAACAGCATTGTACTAAAAATAGTTTACCACCGGCCAGATTTCAGAACTTGGTTCCCATGAACATATAATTTCCTTTCTTAATTACAAATCAAACACGTATCAAAGTGTGCAAATTATGTAAACTTTGATTCTTTACTTCTTATCAAATAGAACCACCTTCTGTTGACTATTGAACTTTGTGTATAGTATCATTATCATAATAGCTTTATAAGGTAGGACTAAATTATTTTATGATTCACCACCTCTATCCACATCTTGTAAGATAATAACTAGTAATCGATTGTTTTTGTAGCTGTAATACAATCAAACCAGGCTAATTCTATAGCTCCAAATTATTTCAATAAATGATAAACCAACTCTGCTAGAAAATGTAGAACCTAGTTTATGGAGACCTTTAAAGATGTCAGGAAGCTTTCTGGCATTCCTTGGAAGATGTCTAAATCAAAGCACACATTTATAGATTTCATTTGTTTAGGATATAAACTAATATTGTTTTATATATATATATATATATACATATATATATATTAGTATTTACTTGTCCTTTTCATTTTCAATCAATATTCTGTGAATATGCCCACCGCAAATTATCCTATGTTAGTTTTTCCTAAGCATTAAGCTTAATTTTAAGCCAACAAATCCTGTGGCGGAAAGCAAGGTCTTATTGTTCCATCTTACAAATGCTTGCAGCAGTCTATAAGCAGTACACTGACAGTTAATTGAAAATTAGAAACAGTGAGAGAAAAAAAAAAAACAACTTCAGTTACATCTCTAAAACTTTTCAAGAAACAGACTCAAGCAATTCCATCAAAGCAATACATCTGTTCTAAAAAATATTTGCCCATATATGTTCCTTCCAAAGGGAGTTCCCAGTCTCTTCTTCCAATTCATAAATGACAAAATAATAACTAAAATACAAAGCTTCCTGTGATTGACAGCAGAGAAATCAAGGACTGAGCAGTTCTGAAACTGAAAAATGTCAGAATGTCAACAGGTGCAGAAATCTCTTAATAATGGGAATCCCACCTTCCCTTCTGGTAGATGGCTGCACACACTGCCATGTGCAGGCATTTGCAGAGAAGTTTTGTCTTCAGCAGTCTCTTGTTCTTTTGGCTGTTTCCTGGTACAGACGAGCATGTAGTTCCTGGGAAAGCCAGTCTTGCAAACCCCTCTTGTTTTCTTTCAAAAACAGCCTGCGTAACCAGAGGCAGAGAAGCAGAATGAGGTCACACTTCCTGTTGGGCTCACATCAGTGGCATTTGCGCTGAGGATCATGGTGAAGATTTAAGACAGTCTCCTGGGCTAACAGAAGTGAATGCACAGCCCATGAGTCAGGCCAGCTGGGTACACGATGGCCACTGGAGGGATGTTTTTGTGAACTAGCTTGCCACTCCTATCTGCAAGAACATGAGAAAAACTTTCAGCCAGGTGACAATTCTTAATCATCATCTTCTGGCCACATTTGGTTATATTAAATAAGTAGTGCGTGGCAGTGCTCTTTGTCAAAATCACTTAAATTTATTGAGGATGATGCACTGATGCTATTGAATTCAGAATACCTTTAAATAGCAGGAGTCTGGTCTTATGAAAATTTCTGTAGTGGCAATATGTTGATCCACCAAAGGTTGAGCTTTACAGAAAACTCTATGGATGGCATTTTACATTTTATATTTATATTTTAGTAGAGCTGAAAGACTTGATACTATTCATGGGTCCCTACACATCTGTGCTATTCTAAGTGATAAAAGAAATATGCATTCCAACAACACTGAGGTAGAACTGAGTAGTGAAAAGAGCATGGGTTTTGGAATCACACAGACTGAAATTCAAACTGCCAGCCATCCTACTTTATGACCTCAGATTCGAGACTTTGAGTTGCATCTCAATTATAAATGTAATAACATATACTTCACAGGATGGCTTGGAGAATTAAATGAAATAAAAGATATGAGAAAGAATCGAATCCTCAGCACAGATGTGTAAGATGTAAGCGTTATTTGTTTTCAGTAAGTCAATTTCTCTTCTGAGGCACCAGTTGGCCAGAATGGCAGAAAAGTTAATCTTGTCCTTTCTTGGGATTCCCTTCCCCCCCTGAGATTATACCATATAGCAGGAACTTTTATAAAACATATCCCAGGCAATAGAATCTATCAGGAGGAAGGCCAGTCTAATTTTAAGATGCCCTGCCTCCTGAACTTCATATACTTGTCTAAGCCCCTCCCCTTGAATGTGAGCTGAAGCTAATGACCTGTTTCTTGTAAATAGGTGCTGGGTTGCCACTCCGTGATTAGGCTTCTGTCCTGCTGGACTCTCTCTATTACCTTCTTGGCTTGCCCACTTCGAGGAAGCCAGCTGCCACGGCAGAGAAGCCCACACGGCAACAATCCAAGAGTTGTCTCAAAAGCCAGTAAGGACTGATGCCCTCGGTCCAATAACCAGGAATCCAGCCAGGACCCACGTGTGTGAGCTTGAAAGTGGATTCTTCTCCAGTTGAGCCTTGAGATGATTCCAGCCCCAGCCAGCATCCAATTGTAGCCTATGAAAGACCCAGAAGCAGTGGACCCAGCATAAAACCCTGCACAGATTCCTGGCCTATGTAAACTGGAAGATAATATATGGTGTTTCAAGCCACCGAGTTTTGAGATAATTTATTGCACAGCAATAAATAACTAATATACAGTCCTAATAAATGTTCTCTCCTGAGCCATCTGACCACTGGTCAGTGGTTCTCTGTTGCTTTAGTGCCTCCCATAGAATAGAGGTATGTTTATTCAAGGCTGTCTCTGTGTGCAACTGCCTGGACTTACGGGACAGCCATTCTGCTCTATGACTGTGCTGGGAGTCTGCTGTCCTCTTTCTAGTAATTTGTGGCTCTTTCCTTCTTCTTCTCTTCTTCCTGTTCCCCCTACTCCTTAATCCTCCTCCTCCTCCTTGCAGCCATGGCTAATCTCTTCTAGGTGACGGGGAAACTCTTTCTGACTTCTTCAATACCCTCTGCTCTCCCTGTACCCACAAATCCACTTTTCCAAAGAGCTCACATCAGAAAGACTTTGGCCTATTTCTTTAAAGGTCTGGCACGTATTAGGGCCTCATTATTAATGGTTATAATGATTGCTAACTCTATGAAGTCCTTACTATGTGCCAAGCACTGTTCTAAGCCCTTTCCAAATATCAGTACATTAATCTTCATAACGACCCCAGGAGAGAAGCTCTATTATTATCCCCATTTTACAGATGAAACTGAGGCACAGAGAGTTAAATATCTTGCCCAAGTCACAGAGCCAGTAAGCAGTGAGTCATTAGAGCTAGGATTCAAACCCTGGCAGGACAGCTCCTGAGTTTGTATTTTTAACCTGTAAATAATAAATGATCATATCCCATGTGTTCAAGCATTTCCTATGATCCAGGCATTTCACTAAACATTGTACATACCAGATTTTGTTTCAACCTCACACAGCCCTAGAAAATACGCACAGTTATTATCTACACACAGGACAGAAGTTCAGAGAGTTTACACAAATCTCTCAACATTGACAGGGCCCAGGGCTAGAATTCCAAGTCTGCGGCTCTGCTTCACTCTCCTCTCTTCAGATGCATTCGTCTCCTTGTTGTGCCTCAAACACTAGACACGGGCCTACTTTGAGATCTTGGAGCTTAGTGTTCCCTCTGCCCCAGAATGTCCCATAAAGACCACGGGACTTTCTTCCTCCACAGCCTTGCTGCTAACTAGATTGCCATCCACACCGCTCCCTATTCTATATCTGCTTTACCCTTCCCTCAGCACTTTTCACCATGCCACATGCCATGCAGTTTATTCTTCGTAGTGATAAACATCCTCCTAGAAGCTAGAACATAAGCTTCAAAAGGGCAGAGAATATTGTCTCTTTATCATTCCTACAGCCCCAGTATCGAGAATAGTGCTTCCCATGTAATAGGTTAACAATAAATATTTGTAGAATCAACAAATAAATGAATTAAACCCAGGTAGATCTGACTTGAGAGCCTTAATTCTGCATGCTCTAAATGAGTGTTTCTAAAAGTAGCTTCTGCAGAATGCTCAATGCTCTGCTACTATCAGAGCTTATGTGTGTGGATGGAGAAAGACTGAAGTGGTAAATTTAAGTACAAAAGTCCTAGAAAACAGAGGTGTCTTTAATGGAGGTCACTATGGGACCTTTTCAATGATATTAGCCTGCAAGTGACTATGTGCAAGGAAGATGGTCTCACCATTCCCCAAAACCATTTGCCCTGGGAACCTTTCCGTCACATAACATCTCCTAAGACTGGTGCTCCCGAGCTGAGTTTTGCAAACTTTAATGTGCTGTGAATCACACAGGACCTGGTAGGCATAAGTAGGTCTGAGGTAGCATTCCTGACCTGCTCCTTGGGAAAGCCAACTGCTGGCCCATAGGACACTCTTTTGACAGGCAGGAGGCTAAAGAACACATTTTGGGAAATGCTGACATAATTTGGTGAATTTGACGAATTCATTTAAAAATACTATAAGCAATAAGCAAACACACCTGCATACTTGCTTCAGTCCTTCATGCACTCAGGCTCTCCCTTCTACCCAAACCTCATCCTCCTCTGGGACTTGGTGTCCCCTTAGACAGCATCCCTTCCACCCAATCGCTCATGCAGGAACACTGGAGAAATCACAGTTACTCCCCATGTGGCTCTCAAATGCAACACTCTTTCTGTCTCCACTGTTTCCTCTGAGGCTCCAACTGCCACTTTATCTTGCCTGGACTTCTGTACCAACACACTGTCACTTGGCCTCTCTCCAATACACCCGCCAAGCCATGGCCAGAGCAATCTTTTCAGTATGAATGTCTAATTATGTCTCTCCTCTGATTAAGTCCTTCAGTGGTGTACCCAATGTTGCTCTCTCACAGAAAGCTCAAAACCCTCTTTATGGCCTGCTAGGCCCTCAGGGCATAGTCCTGCCTATTTTCCAGCCTGGTCTTTTCTTCCACTTGCCTCATTTTCCTTTTAGAATCCCACCATACTGACATTCCTCCACCTTCTCTAGCCTGCTCTACCTCAGACCCACAGCAGGCCCTTTGCTATTCCCTTTGTCTCCTATCTCTTTCCCTGAGAAGCCTCTCCAACCCTCCCAGACCAAGTTAAAGGTCTCAGAGCTCTTTTCCTTCAGAGTATACATCACAATTGCAGTTAATGAAGCAAGTTTTGATTGATGTTGGTCTTCCCTCCAGTCCTGTGAGCTTTGAGAGAATAAGGACCATGCTTTTCTAGTTTGCTAT
Organism: Microcebus murinus; assembly: GCF_040939455.1. Lineage (NCBI taxonomy): Eukaryota > Metazoa > Chordata > Mammalia > Primates > Cheirogaleidae > Microcebus > Microcebus murinus. The sequence continues at coordinate 35,065,434 of NC_134110.1, read as the reverse complement.
TAGTTTTTATGATGAGCATAGAGTCAGGTGCACAGTGGCCACTTAATAATACATGAATAGGATTTTCTATCATCTAAGTCTGGCTGGACTCTTTGCCACACGTAGCACAGAACTTTATGGGGGCTAGATGGGGATATATGGGCTAGAGACTGGATAGGCTAATAATCTGGAAGGAGCTAGAGGCTAACCATTTTATCACAACAATTCTGCCATAGTAAAAGTCAACCTCCACATCTTAGTGGCATACGGCAATAAATTTTTATTTTCCCACATGGTGGCTTGTAATATGTCAACTTTCCAGAGCTGAAATACATTCCCAGAATGCCTTTTCTTGTATACTCCTGGCTGGGATGGGCCATAAGAGCACTGTGTGCAAGGTTTGGAAGGTAAAAGTAGATAGGACAGGAGCTGAGTTTGTTCCTGGAAGGTCTGTGTAGGTCAGACTTGGTTGCAGCTCATGCACTTCTTCCCAGATCTGCTGGCTCACTGTATGGACTCAGTCCAAAGCTCCAGTCCCCAAGATCATTTCCTTCAGCTTCACAAACCCTGGTCTAGGAGTGGGACTGGCTCTGCAGCAAGAGCACCAACTTCTCTGCAAAGTATCCTGGGCAATGAGGGTGGAGGCTCAGAGACAGGAAGGGGCCAGGGTGGCTTTCAGTGATAGACAGGAGCGCGTTCTAGCTTGTTCTTTGTGGATTCCAGTTTTCCCTGCTCTCTCCTATTTCCTGCCCATCTTTTGATTCTAACCCACTGTCCTGCGACTTCAGGTTCAGCACTCCTCCTAAGAAACAGCCAAACTGAACTGTTTTATCAGTGTCCAAAATTGTATTAAGGTTCAATCCCTGTCTTAAACAATGGCACATTCTATATCACTCTTCGTGATTCTGGTTCTCTGCTTGAATCTAACACACCTTTTCCTGTGTTGGCTGAAAGTTGCTGGTAGCTTTGCTCCTTGTGCCATCATTCCAGAAGCCAGGCTGGAGGATAAGGCCTTGTGAGGGATATCACCTTCTTGATGCAGAAGGAAAAGGACAAGAGAGCTGGCAGAAACACATGTGGCTTTTCAAGCTTTTCAGGACTGACATCTGACATTTCCACTCATATTTCCTTGGTCAAAGCATATCGCATGGCCAAGTTCGGGGAAGGGAGGTACACTTCTCCAGGAGAAAGCACTGCAAGTCACAGGACAATGGGTGGGGATGTATAGTAGATGTATGTAGGGAGGAAAGGGAATAACTGGGAATGATTATGTAATTTACTACTGTACTCCACATTGATCACAAATATGTCCATACCTCTCTTTTACTTTAAAGTACTGTATTCACTTTCTCTCCCCAGAGGACACCCCAAAATCCCATTCCATCATGACTTCACATCCACAGCGATGTGGTTCCTTCTAAACCATCCTGTCCCCATGCCCAACATTCACTACAAGAACAGAGACAGAATAATTTCTACCCAAAGTCTCCCATTCAGAAAGGAGTGTTGGCAGACACACAACAGTGGCTATTGCATGGACATTCTAAAATGCAATGATCAGCTGTTACAAGAGCCCTCGACCCTGTGAGTAGGGAATGTTCTTTGATAATTCTGCTCCTCAGGTGTACCAACTCAGGCAACTGTTTGTGGCTCTTGGCTCTACCCTCTGGAAAGTAGATGCATTCCTTTTCCATTGCTCTCTGTGACCACCTCTGAAGATTGGAAAATATGCCTTCCTTTGGAGCTGAGCAATTTTCTCAACTTACTTTCTGCTTGTAATTGTCATAATCTCTTTGATACCAAGCTGGAACATCTTTGGCTGTACATCCTATCAAGAACACAGCAAACAATTATTTGGCTATTTCATTCTAGTCAGCAATCTGTGCCAATATCCATACCTACAATTCTTTTAAGACATGTCTACCTTTTGTTTTTAACTGGTGGCCCCTTGAACTTACCAGACTGAGGCTTATTCCATTGTTTAGGTATTTGGCATGTGTCATGTGAATAATTCATGGGTGCTGTCTTTGAGAAATTTCAAACTGTTTGGCTTTATGAGAAGTAGAAGATTATGTTGGCAATATGAGCAGTGATCAGATTGTGAGGTCAGAGTGCCACTAAGGGGTTGTCTTGCCTGTAGGTAATATGGGGATAGTGATGGGGATTATATATATACATATTTGGAGAACATAATAATAATTTAGTTGTGAATGATAGATATGTGAGGATTAATTTAGATTTATTTAAATTGGATCACTCTGGTTTCCTTATAATAAAACTGTTGTCTCTCATGTCCAGATAGTGATAGAGGAATGAAATCTCTAATGGTTTCCTCTGACCTATAGAGTCCACAATTACTACATAGGTAAATTCACTGCAATACTTTCATTATTTGCCTTTAGATTTGATTTTCTTATAATTAATGCTCTCAAACTTCCTTTGTTGCTAGTGTGTCTTTGTAGGATTTATACAATATTTGTTATAACTAGAATTCCTATCTCTCAAAAATGCTATATATAATATCCCTATTGTTCAGGACTCATAATTGAATTGCAGTAATTTTTTTTAAGAGAGAGAGAGAGTGGGGCAAGGAGAGAGACAGAGACTGAGGGAGACAGACTAAAGAATGGGGGGAGGGAAGTGGGGTGTCGAGAGACACTGATTAGCTAGTGGAAACCCTGTAATAAAGCCTTAATAAAAGCTTACATTCTGGGTGGCAAGAACAGCGTTTCATTCATTTCTGTATTCTCCAGTAGCAAACACAGGGCTTGATACAAAGTAAGTTCTCAGAAAATGTGTGTTTTCACAGAATTGTAGAGAATAAAACTGGGACTGCCCTCAGAGATTACAATGTCTAGGTATATGGTTCTATAAAAGGGTGAGAAAGGAATACTAGGAAATGCCTGACATTTGTATATCAATCATAGTTTGAAAAATATGTCATTTTAATTTTAATCCTCTATCTAATTTTATTACTCATTACAACTCTGAAAAGTAGGTTTAAAATTTCCATTTACTTGTGAAGAAAGGTAAATCAGAGAAGTACCTAGTCCCCAAACATACCAGTAATGTGTTGAGTCTAACATATAATTCCGGGTTGCTATTTTTAAAAAAGAATAATAGCAAGAAGCAAGTTAATGGATTGATTTCTTTCAAATTTACAGTCTCCTGTGACATACTGTTACTCCAGATACATACTGTTCTCAAAAAAAAAAAAAAAAAGAAAGAAAGAAAAGAAAAACAAAAGAAAGAAAATAAAGAAAACCAAAGGGTATTTACCCTTATTCTGATAAAAAAGAAAAACTGGCTGTGTTTAATGTTTTGTAAAAATACAAAAAAGGAAGTAATCCAATATCTGACCACAAGGTTGTGTTATCTCAGTATTTTTACTAAGGCAAACCATGGGCTGTGGCAATACTTGTGCTGACAAATTCTCTGCCCCTGCCCTGCCTCTGCCCACCTCCGTCTGCTTCCACAGAGGAGGAACTGTTTCATTTGAATGTCCAGCAGTTACCTTGGAGATGTTGACATTGTTTTCTGCTCCTGGCCATTAGGACAGACATTTAGACAAATTGCAAGTGACCAAGTTAGAGCACATATGCTGAGCCTGTGCGTTCCTCCATAGCAACCATGACTTGTGCTATCTACTCACCTGTTTGTGTGTTGGTCTACTTGGAAACATTGTTAAGTGACTTAAGGTCAGGAATTAAGCTTCTTCACCGCTATGATCCTTGAATCCAGCACTGTACTTGGCACAATGTGCAAGTTTACTAAATGCATGCGGGAAATGGAAGTAGTTTTATTCGTCAGCACGTGAATCAAAACTACAAAGTACTACAAAACAATAATTATAGAGTCTGCATAGAACTCTTATCTGAAGCTTACTCACCCTTCAAAGCATATTTCCAATGCCACTTCTTCTATGCAGTCTTCTGTGATTTGTCCGGTTAGAAGGAACATACAGCATCTATATTTCAAACTGATGTATATTGTGTTTCATATTGTGTTTGGTTGTTTCTGTATCCATTTCCCCATCATGGCAAGTCACCTTAGAATGGGAACCTAGTTTTATTTTTCCTTCTGGTTTCTCACTCTACTTCAGGGATCCCCAGCCTATGGTGAGTTGTATAATTGTTTCATTATATATTGCAATGTAATAATAATAGAAATAAAATGCTCAATAAATGTAATGTGCTTGAATCATCCTGAAAACATCCTCCTCTCCCCCACACCTGCCCCCTGACCCATCCATGGAAAAATTGTTTTCCATGAAAACAGTCCCTGGTGCCAAAAAAGCTGGGGACCTCTGCTATATCATCCAGTTTCCAGCATTAGGTAGGCATTCAATAAAAGTTTGTTGAGTGCTATGGACTTAATGTTTGCGTCCCCACCCTCACTTAAATTCATGTATTGAAGCTCTAATCTCCAATGTGATGGTATTTGGAGGTGGGGAGGGGGGTCTTTGGGAAGTAATTATATCATGAGGGTTGAGCCCTCAGGAATGCGATTAGTGCCCTTATAAGAAAAGATACAAGAGAGATTATCTCTTTCTACCATGTGAGGACATAGTGAGAAGGCAACTAAGTGCAAATCAGGAAGAGATTCCCAGGAACCAAATCAACTGGTACCTTGATCTTGGACTTCCCGGCTCTAGAACTGTTAGAAATAACTTTCTATTATTTGAGCCACTCAATTTATGACATTTTTTGTTATAGCAACCCAAACTAATTATCTGATTAAGCAAATGAATAATGCATGCACGCATACCGTCTGCTGTATTTGAGGATGCCACTGAATTGCTACAGGCTCAGTTCTCAAGGAAAGCAATGATCACTAAGAGATTAAAATAATTCCCTTTTTGGTTACTGTTAATTTGCATAGTTGCTATGTTTTTACAGAGTTTAACAATCGTCAGCAATGGAAATTGTATGTTGTTGAGACTGATTCTAAAAGAAAACACCTTTAGGTCAATCTCTCACTAATTTGCCTCTCATTTGGCTTGGTTTTCTAACTTTGCAAACCAGGAAGAGTATGCTCAGCTTTGTTAGATGGCTGTAACTTGTAAGTTGGAGTTACAGTTGCATTAACTATAAGCCAGTTGCATTGAATACAAGTTATTTTTGTTGTCCAACTTTTATTCCCTTTCTTTCAAATAGCAGCACTCAAATTTTGCATTAAAGAACCCCACTCATTTCCATCTCTCAGTCTATGATGTTTGTGCCAGTCTCTACTCCTAACTGCCTGGTTGGGAATTGGATCTTGGTTTAAGCCAAATCAGTACAAGTCATTCCCATGGACATTTAATTTAGACCAAAGAGAGAAAGAATTCTAGCACTTGTTTTTATGTTCACCAAGATGTTTTAACAAGTCTGAAGCTCTTGGGGACCAGGATGTAGATCCTAAAAATTAAGCCAACCTCTAGGAAGTAGAGTAAAAGATGATACAATTTGATTCCTAAATCAAACTGACCCAGAAGGTAGATTTATCCTTTATCTCTTATTAATTACCCAAACTAATAAATTAATTTTATGCTTAATCTTGTTTCCATGAAATTTTCTGTTATTGGCAACTAAAGAATCCTAACACACTGCAGGTCTGAAGCTTTCGTATATATGAGAATCATTTAGGGTCGCTTGTGAAAATGCAAATCTCTAGTCCGCAAACTCAAGATACAAATTAAGGCCCAGGAACCTGCATTTTAACAAAGAGTTGTTGCATTTTAACAGTTTTGTTGAAATAGTGCACCTGAGCTATATGCACACCTGCATAATGCAGATGATTGGTGGACCAAAGCTTGAGAAACACTGAAATAGTGAATGCAAGTGATACCAGTAAACAACATCAAAATTAAGGGGAGGTGTAAAATATCACATAGGGCTGAAAGGAGAGTCCATCTTTTCCCTGGTATCACAAATGGGAAAATCCACTGAGGAACCAGGAGTGGACTCCATATTCAATGCTTTTGTGTTTAGAAAATTTGTATTTATTTCCCATTACTATTAATATTTCTTCTTGCTTTATGTAGCATGATCATATATCTCAGTTTGTCTGGGACTGCCCAGGGATCCACCTGTTATTCTGGTGTGATTATTAATAGTACTTCCATACTCGAAAGTGTCCGGGGTTGGATGATTAATTTTATGATCACTCCCTTGCTGCAGGGCAATCTGCACAAAAAGGAGTTCTTTGTCTTTCTTGCTGAATTTGCTGAAACAAACATATTTTTTCTATTTTATGGCCTTTAATAGCAGAGACTTGATATCTTAAAATCATATTGCCAACATTGAAGTCTTAAAATCTCAGAAATACAAGTGTCTCTGAGTAACATATGAACTTATATTCATGTTATAAAGTCATCTGGGATATCCCATTATTGTTAGGATTGGCTTATTCTAAGAAAGTGGCACACCTAAACCTACAATGGGAATCACGATGGGAAATACATTAAAAATGTGAACAGAATGCTATATGAACCTTAGGAGAAACAATATCTCTGCCAGGCTTAATTCTGGCACAACTATAACTTCTGGCCAGTTGATAAAGAGATATGGTGACAGAGAGACAAGGTGAGTGAGCTCTTTGGCAGTTAAAGGAAGTGATGTCAGTACTATTGTCAAAGATTTTTAAGCACCTGGAAAGGAGAGATTTGTCAGAGGTATCTATCAAAGCAGTTTAGGTTTCTTCTAAACTAGCCTATTTTTAGAAAAGTCTTGAATTTCTTTGATTTTTCTCTACTAATGCTAATTACAAATATTAAACACACAAAATGCCTTTCTTGTGTTTTACATGTAATCAAGGAACAACTGGTATTTAGTAGTGACTTTTTCCTCCCTTAAAATAGGTATATAGTTGTTAAATATTCCAGGAGATATTATGGTTCCATATTCATATTTTTAATGTTGGAAGAATTTAGTTCAGTGATTTCTGCCTAACAACTGTTGTTTCAAGATAATTTGCCCACTGCTTGTTTGGTTTTCCTCAAACACAGCTGTAAGTTCTTTCTTTCTATATTTGGAGACGGAGTGACTGGTGGCTAGGCATCAACCATCTGGAAGAGGGGTGTGTTAGGTGGAAGAGAGGAGAGGGGACACAGCAATGCATAGCTTCACTACATGGCTGGGGAGTCATTGCTAGACTTTTACATGTCCCGTATCCCTGCCTTGCCCTGATCCTGACCTCTGATTGTACGTGGTCAAAAGAGCAAATGACAGCCTACATGAAGTTTTTGTCATTTTATCAGACTTAATGCCCCATTTTTAGAGTAGATATTTTGTTAACACCCTTTCTATTTTTCTGAAATTAAATTCATAGATCAACCTATGCACTTGCTCTTTTTTTAAAAAAAAAGAAATCAATATGGCAATAATAATAAAAGAACAAACTTTATGGAAATAAATCATACTAAAATAATAAATATTTCAATACATAATGTTCAGACATGGCTCACAATGAGACATAATAAAGTAGTCAAGTGCTTACACTTAAATTTAGATTTCCCCTGAATATAATAGCCACTAAAACAGAGTGATATAGGTGCATTCTATCAGTGCCTCAAATAGTATGAGTAGCTTAGCCATTGTTGACACAATTTTTCAAAATGAGATAAACTCTTGGTACTGTTTAGAAAAAAAGGACAATCTTCACTTATATTACATCATTGTTTCATTCTCAGAAATTTAATGTGTATTAAAACATTGCAAAAATACTTCGTGCTTATATGTGAAATTTAGTTCTAGGTATAGACAATTATAAAGAGGATTTTTTTTTTTACCTATATGAATGTCTGAAGTAACATTCAAAAGTCATGCTTGACTTGGGGCAATTTTTCAAGGTATGGGACTGCACTGTGCATTTCAGCATGTCAGCATGTCTAGAAGCCCTGGTGCCTTCCCACTAAATAGTAGCAGTGCTCTCTATCCTAATCATGTGATAACTAAAATACCATCCCCAGTTTCTAAGGTGCCCTTTAGGGGATGGCATTAACTCCCCATAAAGGACCACTAGTCTATACAATCTACTCCAGAGGAATTGTTTACATAAGAACTTGTTTCAATTTTTATTTCAAGTTGCATTATTAGAGTGACCTATCGTTAAGTTCCAAGAAGAAGAATTTTTTCAGGATGGACTGATGGTTTCTCAGCAAATAGTGGAAAGTGTGCAAAATGTGTATTATCCTTTATGAATGTTATTTTATTTAAATTACAAGTGACATCAAATTTTTATTGGTGTATAACAATAGGTATTTATTTTTTATCAGTTACTAGCTTGTGGGTCAGCAGGGTTTCTGCCAAAGTTCAGTAAAACTTAGCTCTAGGCTAAAAGTTAAAAAAATGATTGCTGTTACTGCCACTGATGCTGTAGAAAAAATTTCATACTCTGAACATCATTAGAAACTTTTGATACAAAGTCCTCAGCAGAAGAGTCTAATTAGCATAGCCAAGGCCAGCACTTTAGGTGCAAGGGAGAATGGGAACATGAGTTTCTAACATTTGCATCTTACTTAGTAGGTGGTTGACTCTGCCTTCAAGATTCATAGGGTGGGTGTATCAGTCAACTTGGGCAAAGTTATGCTACTGACAAACAACCTCCTCCCAAAATTTAAATAGCTTAAAATGATAAATATTTGTTTTTTCTTATACAGCATGTTAATTGTAGGTATCAGTGGATCCTGGGTTCATCATAATCTGTCTAGATTCTGGGTTGCTGGAGCAGCTATCATCTCAAACATTGTTATCCATGAACTAGAGACAGAAAGCTTGGTGGGCTGGCTTTTAGAGTACCAACTGGCCATGATAAACTCATTTCTAATTACATTTTATTATCCAAAGCAAATCAAATGATCACATATAATTCTAAGGACGGTGGAAGGTCTAATCCTGTCATGTGTCGAAGGGAAGATTCTACAAATATTTGGTGTACTTAATTAATGACAACCATGGTGGGAAATTTCCCAAACATGGAAAGAGAGTTCAGATGTTGCACAACCAAAACACAAGAAAATCATTATCCACTAGAGATTGTTTTATTTTTATCTTTTCTGTGTTTTATCATGCTCAATCTAGCTCAGTAGCATTAGTAACACAGTAGGTGCTGAATGAATGTTTGTTGAATAAAAGGATGAATATGAATATGGTTGTTTAATTTACCAAATCTCACTATAATTAAAGCTTAAAGAGAGTTACTTTGCTATTTTAACTCCACACTATGAAGCAAGATAAATATAAGTGTCATTTGTATGCAATGTTGCATTTAGAAAACTTGAGACCCAGAGTGGTACAGCAGAAAGAGAGAGAAAAAAGATGTTGTTTCATCTCAATATCACTTTGAATCGCTTGTTGGTTTCCCTCCACAGCAGGGACACTGTCCCCTGCTCTTAGTACACAATTTGGGACATGTTAGGTAGTCAATAAAAGTAGTTCTGCTATCTCTAGTTGTGTAGTCTTGGGAAAGTGACATCAGTGTAGCCATAAGTGTTTTAGATGTGCATGCATACACACACATGCGCGCGCGCGCGCGCGCGCACACACACACACACACACACACACACACACACAATTATCTTAGTATTTGTCTTGTGTACTGTAAGGAGCTCCAGGACTGGAGAGCAACACAATTGAACAATTGTGATTATCATGTAATATATTTATAGCATAGTGTCTGCCACAAAGTATCCATTCACAAGCTGTTTATTGACTCGTAACAGTAACCGTCTGCTCTATTCTTAATGTAGAATAATGGGTGATATCTAAGAAAGTGTGTAGTGCAATTACAAAAATGTGCCTAGGGTGCTGAGGAGAGCGGTTTAGGGAACCTACTTCTCATCAAATAAACAATAATAATCAATGGCCTTCGTCGTCATCTTTTCAAAGGTCAAAGACTTCACACAGCTGCCAATGGGCACCCAGAGCTCCCGTTCATTCCTTTGCTAACCAAGGCCCCTCCCGCTAGCCGTCAGCCAACTGTCGCAAAGCCCCGCCTCCCAGGGCGGCCCTCCAATCGGCTGCACGGTCCGGGCCCAACCCTCGCGAGTCACGTGACGCAGCCAAGCCCGCTTCCGGCACGTCGCGGGCGGCTGACGTCGCCGGGCCCGGCGTCGCGTCAGGGCTGGCCGGCGGCGGAGGCGGCGGCGGCGGAGATGGCAGCGGACCCTGAGCGGGTTTGAGGGCTCAGACCCAGCTCGCTCCCGCGCAACCTCGGGCCGACTCGGTGCTGCGGCCCCAGCTCGCTCCGCTCCTGCTCCTGCTCCCTCCTCAGCCGCTGCCTGGGCGGAGGCGGAGGCGGAGGCAGAGGCTCGGGCTGGCTGCCCTGCTCGTGCCCCGGCTCGGCCCCGGACTGCCCGGCTGCTGTGCGGAGAGGAGGCCGAGTCGGTAAGAGGCGGCGGCGGGGCCTGGAGACCGCCTGGCCCCCGCCTGGCCGCCCGGGACGCCCCCGCTCTGGTGTCTGTCCCCGGCCCGCTCCCCTCCTGCCTTCCTCCCTGTAGCTCGCCGGCCCTATTGTCTGGGCGCAGCCGCTCCCTCTACCCCTCCCTTCCTTCCCCCCTGCAGAGGGCCGGACGGCTGTCAAACCTGGAGGCTTCTCCGGCTCCCTGCCAGCCCTGCCTCAGCCTTTCCTGCCTCTCTCTTGCCATCCCCCTCCCTGTCCCGCCTCACCTCCCTACCTTTTTTGGTCTCGTGGTCGTTCTCTGACCATTGCTTCACTGTCTCTGTGTCTGTCTTCTTGCTAATTTTCTCTTCCCTTCCACTTGTCATCTCCCCAAACTTCACCATCCTTCTATTTATTACCATTGTTTCTTGCTGTCCTTCTCTTCTGTTTTTACTTCTCTCCATGCTTTCTGCCCCTTCTTTGCAGTCCCCTCCACTCCAGGAGACTATCTTACTTTATAAAAAAAGTTCCTTCAAATCCCTCGTCATCCTTTCCTCTTGCCCCCAGAAAAAGGAAATCTTGCCTTTACTGGTACCTCATCTCTTAAGTGTCAATGGGGGAATTATACTTCCTTGCTCTTTCACTTATTATGGGTTCTAATTTGATCATAGAAGATGTTAGTGTACCTGGTGAACTACCCCTTACTGAGTTCTTGTGAAGGACAGCACAAAAGGTTGATTAGGTTTCTACACAAACATTTAAGTAACTACTTTACATGTTGCACACGACAAGACCTCTATTAAAAACTCATACGTCTCTTCCTTTGCACCAGTACATCCCGGCCAAACTTCTTGTTGACTTTTTAATACACTAATTTTTGCTGATGCTATGCCAGGAGAGATACCCCTCCCCATCAGTATTTATGTTTGATTTCACGTATTTTCATGGCTAGTGTTGATGCTATTTTTTTCTCTGACCTATCAATAGATTCTTTCAAAGAGAAAGGAAGGGGCAGTTGGAATTTTATCTTTGCGGTTGTTTTGTCTATTTTGAATTGTGACCAAACCATTCTTTTTAAAAAGTGACATAGTTGTGTGGGGTTTTTTTTTTTTCCTTTCTAAACTGGAGGGAGAATAGTCTAGTAATCTTAAATATCAAAAAATGTTTTAGGAATCTCCCTATAACAACAAATTTACATTCCTGATTATTATATTTTGATTAGGGTATCTCAAAATGTATTCATATTCTTCAAATACTCAGTGAAAAAGAGGCCACCTTAAGTGTGCCAGGTAGCCAGTGTGGCCAGAAAAGATAGGGAATAGTTTGCATGTGAATTATCTAGACTCCATTGCAGTTTTTTTGTTTATTTTAACATTACAACCAGTTTTATTATCATGTGGGTACTGTCCATATTGAAATATAGTAAAAATAAATTCCCAGAGTTAAGGAAATTCGTATCATTATTGCTTGTTGAACATAAAGTATAAGAAATAAATTTCCTTTGCAACACTGTATGTTGAAATTATTGAATTATTTGATTCCCAAGTAGGGGACCATAGGTAATGAAAAATCCTAATCTCAAGGGGAATTAATGTAATCTTCACTGTTGGAGGGGTGTGTCTACTGTTTCCTCCTCCTTTGTGTGTTCTTGTGTCTCATCTAGTGTTTTGTATTATGGGGCACTGGATAAAAATTTGTTGAAACTACATTAAAAACTTGATTAATTTCTCAATAAATTCAGTAATCATATTCCAGAACATTCAGCTGTCTTAATTTTTCAAAAGCAGACAAGCATTTTCAGCTGTCCTTGTGGAGAATTTTCTTGGGCATTTTTAAGTTTTAATGCCCTATTTATTCATTCATTTTAAAATAGTTATTTTTTCTGTGACCTTTTTCTTAATTCATTATCAAGATTGCATGCAAGTTGCACAGTACTTTACCTAGAGAGATTATGGTTATCAGTATTCAAATTTTTTTAAAATTTGGCAAGTATTTTAACTTCTCATGTGTTGTTTTAGAAATTCTGTTTAATTTTAATTTTGCCTGTTCTCTTATACTATGTTTCCTATGCATTTTATGCATTGGAATCTAACTTTTTTTTTTCTCTCTTGAGGTAGTAGAAAGAGAATACTGAAGAATAGGATCTCAAGATGAGTAAAAAGCCCCCAAATCGCCCTGGAATCACTTTTGAGATTGGTGCTCGTTTGGAGGCACTGGACTACTTACAAAAATGGTATGGAAAATACAGAACTGACCTAAAGCACAATATCCATAGTCTTACATATGTTAATAATTGCCATTAATTCTACTGATGGTAGCAGAAACATGAGTGTATTATACATGTTTTTTACTTTTGCTACTCTTCAGGCTTTTCGGGTTTAACATTAAGTATTAATAGCTATTTTTAGCCAGTTATTTAGAATAATTATTTTAGGTGTTTTAGAACTGAAAGTAATTGTCTAGAATATGAGGCATATAGAAGTATTAGTATGCTTATATACTTAACATGATTTATAATGGTAGAAGTAGAGAGGGGATTGATTCAGATAACCAGTTTCCCAAGTTTGGAATAAATTTTCATATAAACCGGTGTTCCTGGCCTGTGTCAGAGGTGATCTTTCAAACTACAGAATGTATTAATGGTTAGCATAGTATTTTTTCATAGTATACACTTTTGGAAGTATCTCTGCTATTTACTGTCTCACCTAAAACCAAAATCGCTCTTAACCTCCTCTTTCCTCAGAGGGCAGTAACCTAAAGACAGGTTGTTACTTTCTCCAGTACTAAAAGAACAGTCCTCTCAGACCTTCCATTTCTTCCCCTATTCTGGTGTGGTAAGTGGTAAATTTAGCCCCTCACCCCCCAACATCTCCTTTATATAATGGTGTAGGAAAAGTTGATTAATTGGTATCAAACCACCATCTGGAAAGGAGAGAAGGGGAAGCAACACACAGGGGCCATGGTAGGAGTAAGGATCACCTCTCTTCCCAGAGAGTGTGTTCCTCACTTGGGTTAGTTGGCCCCTAGTTCTGCTCCTAATCTGAGAGGGGCATTAGAGAGGTTCCCCTTTTATGAATGGCATTGCTTTTATCTTCCTGAAGCCAATTTATTTTGATGAGGGGTGATGGTGTTTAGCAACTCCTGAAATTTATCTATCAGACTTTTTGACATTTTCTTTCACTTAAAATCATAGTGGGAATTTTGTAGATTTGCTTTTGATTGATATGTATTAAGTCAATTTCCAGAGTTGGCAGCAGCAAGCAGAGAAATCTTGTTTAGTCATGATATTTGACTTGAAACTATCCTGGGGTTTCTATCTCTTGTCTTCTGGTTTTAGAGCTTAGCACACACTTCCCTGACCTCCAGCTTAGTGGCCTTTTGTCTTGGGCTCTGCTTTGGGACAACTGGGACTCCAGTGTAAGGTGGGGAAGCACATTTATTTGGCCCCTTACCCCAAGCTGTATTTCTGTGGGTAGTTCTTTTTAGGGAGCTTAATTATTGCTCATATAAGTTGGAGAGTTGACAGGGTAGTTTTCAGGAGGGGCTTGGCAGTAGCATCCCTCCTGGTAGTGGTGATAAAAAATGTCTCCAGACATTGTCAAATGCTGACTAAACTGTTGACTAAAAAATGCTCCAGATCAAGAACCACTACATTAGACCACACAACAAAAGTTGTCAGTTTAGTCAGTTAATTGGCTATCTTGGTTCTGATTTGACCAAGAGGAACTTTTCACTTTAAAGACACAACTGTTGAATCTGTGTATGATACAACAGTACGAGAATACAAGAGTAAGAGTACTTGTTACTTTTGATGTTAATATTAAGTTATTTATTTAAGTTACTGGCTTTGTGAATGATTAGTTAATTTGTATTAATATATTTTTTCAGGCTTCCCGAATGACAGTGTTGCAATTGAACTAGCTTCTAGTTTTGGAGAAGCACATTAGTTTTCTCAGTAGTTTTCAGGGATATTAACATAACTTTGGTTTTAGTGAGAAATTTACTTTTGGTGGTGAAATGTTTTCTGATTTAACAGCTGTTAAATTATGATTCAGTAGTTAGAAGAAAAAGATTATGAAAAAGAACTACTTTTAAAACAATGCCTGAATGTGCTTTTAGAGTATTTGGAATTTCAGAGAACAAATGAAAGTTGTACTTTCTCAACACAAAATTCATAAGTGCTTATTAGGGTAATATCATGCAAATGTACTCCTTGATGAAGTTTTGATTTAATTTTAATGATCTCAGTAATAATGGTCTCTTTAATGTATAATGGTCTCCTTAATGTAAATAAATGTTAGCCAGAATAGTCACATATGATCATCACTGATGCTTGTCATTGCTTTGATTATATGAGCTCATTTATATAAATATTTAGCATTCTGCTTCAGGTGGCTCCTTCATTTTAAAAAGAATATTATTAAGAATATTATATATACATATTCTAGGTAATTCAAATAAATAATTTTCTTATTGTGACTTTATTAAAGTCAGTAGTCTCAAGAACTATAATAGTTAGGCTTGGGTGACCCTTACATTTATTATTAAGTGGTTTGCCATATGACAACTAGGTAATTGCTAAGATGTGTTAAGTTTTATATGGGACACAAAAGTTCTGTGAGATTAATGCTCTTAAAAGATTTTATTTCTAAATGGGATAATAAACTTTATTCATATTATTCTATTTGTAAATGACCATTCTATATTTTATAGAATTTCTATACATTTTTGCCTTAGCATTAGGTAAAAGTACAGGATTATTTGGTTGTTGAGAAACTTTGACATTCTTGTGAAGGAGCAAAATACTGTAGTTCATCATTGAAAATATACTGAAATATTTTTCTCCCTCTTCCCTCCCTCCTCCTTCTCTTCTTCCCGCCTTTCATTCCTATTCTGTTTTTTTTTTTTTTTGGATTTATATTGAATGCTTAGTCTTCCAAATTTATTCAATTCTATTTGAAAAGTATTGAGTCATATTTGATATAAATGTGGTTTGAACTATTACAGGCATTTGGACAGGGAGGGAGGACCAGGAATGTAAATCTTGTTTACTATCTCTGTACTCTAGACATTTACAATAAGCAGTGTATTTGTTATTGAGGAACTGACTAATCACATGTCCATATATTACCTTTTAAAGAGAAGTGCAAAAGGAAAGTGGTGATAGTGGATCACCAAAAAGTCTATTTGTTTGTTCTAGATGTAAAATATAACTTCATATATAAAAAAGGAAAATAATTTTTCATATGTGCCTAGAAATAAAAGAATAAACTCAAAATGTAGTGGGCAGAAATAAATTGAAGTTAAGCTCCCACTTTTAGGTTTGGAGTAGATTTGATTTAATAGGAAGACTCAGTTTATTTTTCCTAGGAAAAGTACATTACTGCTTTAACAAACCATATCAGATTTATCTTAAAGTTCAGAAGATATCCTTGAAAATACACTCTATATTTTTAAGTAGTTTTAAGTAGTGATTTATTGCTTTTTATTTTCAAAATAACTTTACAGCTACACAAGTAATTCATTGATGGTTGATTATTTACCAATACTAATCAACACAAGCCCTGAGAAGCCACTGAGAGGTCAGTCATATTTGGTTCCAGTATTTGTTTTTGATATTTGGATCTCTCTTATAATGACTAAACCTAATTCTTACTGAGTAGTATGGGCTGTTTTAATTTTTTAAAATTTTGTAATTTTACTTAAAACATTTTCTTTATCTTCCTCCCTCAGTCATCTGCATAAAAACTTTAACATGCTAATTGCAGATAACACAATCAACCATTTTTATCTTATCTTCATGGTATTTTCTACTACCACCTGTGTACATCCAAATCTTGACATTGGGTTTTATAATCTCTTGAAAGCAGTAACATCATAAGAATAAAAATGGACATAGATATGTTGATACAGGAGTGTATTTGGGGAAAGAGAAAGTTCAAAGTTGAAATTACATAGGGGTACTGTAAGTGGATGGATTTGAATTCAGGCTGTTACTTACTAATCCTGTAAATATGAGTAAGTCCTTTTAGTTAGTGTGCTTATCATTAAAGTGGAAGCAGTGTTACTGGCTTTTATTTATAGGTTGATTTAAGGATCAAATAAAATTATGTAAACTTGCTTTAAATTCTACAAATTAATACATAATTATAAAGCATTGAGACAAGGGGAGAGGGAGAGTTGAAAAATAACTCTGCAGGTATCTGAGGGCTTAAGTAAGTAAGGTTTTAAATGTAGCATTAGTGTTGGCATGAGAGTGGCCTAGAATCATGGAAGGAAGAACATGTCATTGCAATAAGCTATCTTTTTGAGGTGATAATAAAATTCTCATATTTCCACAGAGTTTCACAGTTGATAGAACACTCTTGCAAATACTAAAGTTTCTAATCATTCTGAATATTGTTTAGTAAGAAAAGTGATAAAATCAAACTGGTTTTGACTACTGATTTAACTTCTGTTTTTTGATTGAAATTAAAATAGTTATTCTATAGTAAGTGATTAGTTATGAAAACACAGCAAATCACATGGTATGTTCTGCTGTTAGTCTTGAAGGAAATTTGAAATATAGAGTCAATTTAAAATCAGATGAGTTATGCTCCTCTGACTTCTTTTGGAATATTTCTATTTAATTCTCTTCTAGATCTAAAGAAAAGGAAAATGAAAGATTAAAAAATCTGGAGATGTCTCCAAGTATCAGAGTTTAATAGAACAGTATAAATTTGAATTGGCAAATGCTGTTTCCACACATTTGGAGTTTTTTGAACTGTATGGAACATTTGCAAATGTGAGTTTTTTAAGATGTTCATGAACAGAATTTTAATAGGGTGGGAAAATTGAGGAAATTTAGATTGTAGCAAGTACAAATAGTTTCTAATTTAAATAAAAGTATATGTTTTCTGAATAAAATGTTGCCTTTTTTTCTAATTGGATTTAACTATTCAAAGGAAAGTAATAGTAGGGATAATTTGTGTGATCTACTTGGGATAGGAGAATCCTCCTGAAAAGTAGTATGTAGATCAAATTTAATGTTGTAGGAACATTAGGTGAATACTTAATACTTTAAAATGGAGATTTTTTGTTAATATGAATAAAATTTTTGTTTTTGTATATTAGGTTTTTCTAAATTTGTATATATATGAAAAGTAATGATTATTATTTTGAATCACTACCTTTGAAAACCAATTTCAGCCATAGACCCAGAGAAAATGTACAATTACTGTATACAACAAAAAAAACTGAATTATGCATTATGATCTTAAGTTCATAGAAAATTTATCCATGAACTCCAGGTTAAGAACCCTTTTTGCAGAGAATTCATAATGAACTCTGTAAGATTTTTTTTTTTAATTTTGAGATAATTTACATTCAGATAGTCTCAAATGTTGGATCTCAAGATTTAAGTGAATCATTCAGTTTATCATCAAGAAGATCTGTACCAGTGCACAAATATTTTAGTTCTTTAATTTTTAAAAGTTTTGCACAAGAAAGCCCCATGAATTCCTTTTAACAATGCTAAAGATAAGGAAGTCCCCCCACCAAAAAAAAGGTATCAAAAGCAAGATTAGAATTAGGAATATTGTTAATTATTTTAAAATACACCTGATCTCACTGTACATGTTCTTGCACTAGTGTTTTTCTTTTCATTATGTTAAGTTTTTTTACACTTTTTCTGATTTATAAGCTTTTTCTGCTTATCTTAGTTTTCTTGGAAGCAAGAAAAAAGGAATATTGGAAAAATAAATTTAACTAGAAGTCAGAAAATATAGGTTTTAAGTGCACTTCTACCATGAACTATGTGACTTTGGAATGGTATTTCTCTGTTTTAATGTCCTTACAATGAAGGTGTTACATTTTAAATAATCTTTCAGATGCTATTGAATTCCAAACTCAAATTTCTTCTATTTCACCTATTCAGGATGCCAGATTTTTTAAAAATCATACTTTCAGGGCCGGACGTGGTGGCTCATGCCTGTAATCCTAGCATTCTGGGAGGCCGAGGCAGGTGGATTGCTCAAGGTCAGGAGTTTGAAACCAGCCTGAGCAAGAGCGAGACTCGGTCTCTACTATAAATAGAAAGAAATTAATTGGCCAATTAATATATATAGAAAAAATTAGCTGGGCATGGTGGCACATGCCTGTAGTCCCAGCTACTCTGGAGGCTGAGGTAGCAGGATTGCTTGAGCCTAGGAGTTTGAGGTTGCTGTGAGCTAGGCTGACGCCACAGCACTCACTCTAGCCTGGGCAACAAAGCAAGACCGTGTTTCAAAAAAAAAAAATAATAATCATACTTTCAGATAGGTAAATAACAAACCTGAGGAAGAAGTAAAATAGACAAGGAGAAGT
The DNA here is from genome assembly GCF_040939455.1 of Microcebus murinus. NCBI lineage: Eukaryota > Metazoa > Chordata > Mammalia > Primates > Cheirogaleidae > Microcebus > Microcebus murinus. The sequence continues at coordinate 35,046,750 of NC_134110.1, read as the reverse complement.
CATATGTAGTTTGTTCAAAACTGCCAGTCACTAGAAAGAGAAAGTGAGTTGAGAAAAGTAGAGAAAGATGACTATAACTTGGAACAAAAATATGGAGGTTTGAAGTGTACTGGGCATAGAGACTCTCAGGTCTGAGTAAAATGATTTCTCCGCTACCACCCATTGTCTCACATAGATTCCCTAAAGCTTTGAGCTTCCATTAACTAAATAAGCTCAATGTTCATAAGCCATCTTAATTCCTGGTTTACTCTAGTGGTAGTCTGTGTATGTCTGGCATTTAGAAGGACCCTGAAAGTCCAGCAAGCCTATGTTACTCTTGTTCCTTGGAGTGAGAGAGCTTGGAGAAGGCAGGTAAATTTCAGGCCCATCTACCCTAGAGAACCTTCCTCCTGAGCTTACCTTAGAATCAAACCTTCAAGCTGATGACTTCCTGAATTTATAATTGTGTGAGGTCCAGGAATCTCGGGCTTATTGTGTCGTGCTTTGTGTGCATATGCGTGTGTTCATGTAACAGCAAGGGTTGGACCAAAAGAAGACAGTTTTATTTGCTTATCTGACATTTGGTTGAAGTCATCACATATCACATACATCCAACTCCCTATTCATTACCTCATTCCTGCTCAATGTTATTATTATTTATTGTGAGATTTCACACTTGTCACATCACATTAGATAATGAGGTTGTTTTTTTTTTTTTTTTTGGTGGGGGGTTGATTAAAGCTGCTAGCTGGGAAACAGTTCGTCTGTTATAGTGGTTAATTCTACTAAAAAGAATGTTTTGCAATTCTAGTTTTGCTGAGTAGACAGAACTGGCATCTGCAGATGCTAAAGTGTTTTTAATTTTGTTTTTAAGTGATTTTTTTTAAGCTGAAGGAGAAAATACTAGTTTTAGTTTTAAGTTTTGAATATCAGTAGTATAATTTTTAAAAGAAATTAACAGGATATTAAAAAGATAGCTTAGTTTTGTTATTTTTTGTAAAGAGTCCCAATTTTTCAGTATTTTTACTATAACTTTATATTTTGAAGAAGTATGGACCAACCTTTACCACCACTTATCACATATCATTGTCGGCAAATAAGAAGATCCTTTTTAAGTTAGAAATTGGTATGCAAGTATTATTTTATTTCAATAATTATAATTAACTTTTAGAGAATTGTTGCAGTAAAGTTGTAGGAAGAATACAGATACTCATTTTGTATTCAGAGTGTCTTAAAAGTCTGTTTTCTCATTACCAAAAAAAAAAAAAAAACCCTCTTCAATTAAAAGTGAATATGCTTTTAGTATATCATGATTAGGTAAGCTACTTATATGAAATGATTTATATATAAGCCTGACATAGTAACTTACTCATAAAAGGTACCCAGCAAGTTTATTGAATTTTGGTGGGTTTATAAAGAATGAATACAATAGTATGGGGAATATCTTGAAATATCTAGTTACTACTACAGAAAATGATGGCAAATGAATTATAACTTATGAATTAAAAATTAAGCATAGGATGGTATTTTTCAGCCTAGATAAGCAAAACTATTTCACTTTTAAAGTCATGTAATGTATTTCCTTAGTTTTGTAATATATCATATCCTAGATTTCCTAATTTTTAAATTTATATTATGACAATTTTTAAACATGATAAAAGTTAAGCTACTTTGTTTTCTCTGATTGTTTCATTTTAATAATGTGATGTTTCATACTTAGGCATAGCTGTCCCGTTTGAGAAATTTTCATAATAAAACAGAGGAGCCTTTTTTCTTTGTTTAGTCATTTTATGTATGGGGGATATTTATTTTGTATAATATTTTCCATACTCTTTGGGCTAACAAAAAACAACTTTAGTCATTTTTTTTGTGTGTGTAAAAAGCAGAAGATTAAAATTAAATTTTCTAGAAAAATAAACAGAGAAAATACTTCAGTTTTCATATTATTTTTATCTGTTTTCAGTACCTCTTGGTAAGAGCCCCCTGTATTGAAACACTACTGTTAGGTGTGACAAGAAAAAGTTGAAAATCATCAGTTGCAGGATACAGAATGTATAATGATTGAATGCATAGTCTCTATGGACAGGAATACCTGAGTTCAAGGATTTACTACTTACTACCTCTTTTAACTTGAGCAAGTTACTGAACGTTTGTGGAGATGCCTTTGTGTCCTTCCTTTAAAAACTGGGATTAGTAATATTACCTCACTCAAAGGGTTCTTTGATGACTGAAGCAAGAGAATGCATGTCAAGAGTTTAGTAGGGTTTCTGCCACATTGTAGGCACTTAAACATTAGCTGTAGTAATAATATAACGTGAATATTAGTTATTGTAAGAAAGTAGAGTCAGGTGGAAGAAGAATCAATGTCAATCCTTAAAACTTTTTATTTTTTGTTTTTTTATTTCAGAGTGTTATGGGGGTACAAGCGTTTTGGTTACACGAATTGCTTTTGTGCCATTTGAGTCAAAGTTATAAGTGTGCCCATCACAATGATACCGTGCATTTTATGTGTTGCATGTGAATTTACCTGTCCTCTCCTCTCCTCCCCCCTCCCACCTGCTTGGTTTCAACTGAGTTTTACTACAATATTAAATTCTTAAAACTTTACTCAATAGGTATATAAACAGTATAAATGACTATATATAGTAGTGAATTTTTAAAGTGCTAAATATTAAGAAATAGAACTAGTGATTGCAATTTGCTAGGATTTTGAATTTTGTTGGCATAATTAACAAAGAGTTTAGTTGTAGTACACTGAAAAATTATACAAATACTTGAACTTTGAGTCACACACTGGAGACAGGAAGATCATGTTTCAGAAGAGTAGGAAAGAAATTCCTGATGGTCTAAGGATTCTTGTGGTGGGAGACAGTAATGAGTACAGAAGCTGTGACACAGAAGTTTTGATTTGGTTAGAATTGACAGTTGAATGAATATAGGCATGGTACAAGATCCAGGTGCTAGGAAAGTAGAGGAATAGGAGTTTAAATGCAGTGAAATGAAATGAAACATTAGTTTGAAAAATGGCTGCCACAAGGTTCTAAAGGAAAAGACATAGCTAAGTCTCTTACCCTCTCTTTGCTGCAGAGGTTGTAGACAACTAGGAAACAGGTTGTACCATGGAGATATATGGGTGTGAAAAGAGTACCTGAGAAGTAATGTGACAAGACTTTTAGAATTCAGTGTTGGAGAAGATGTATTATTGACTTATAAGCTCTTCTCTGAATGTTCTTGAAATTCTAGATTGTTTTGTGTTTACATTTTATTTGGAATATCAAGTTTGAATTAATCCAAAGGGTTTTGTTTAAAGTGTGACACAAATTAACATGCAGTATCCAAAAGCACTGAATTTTAAGATACTATAACAATAATAGGTGACATTGTTATTGTAGTTATAATCAATGGGTGAGAAAACACTTTTAAAAATATAAAGCATAATGTAAATTTAAAGTACTTCCAGGAAACTAAAAATTTTAAAGGATCACTAGGTTGCAAGAACATTGTGTTTGCTTTGTATTACATCCTGCATTAATTTTTATTATTTGGCAGATAATCCTTCCCCTGACAATTGGATGTGAGACAGTTCTTACCTTTCTGTTTCTAGCTCTTCTAATGTTTTAGTGATTTTTTTAATGAATACCACCTTATGGAGTTCTTATCCGCAAAACTATTTTGACTTGTTAATCTTAACTCCCTAGGATTCTGCTAACATTTAGATTAAGTCTTATTTTAAGTGTATCTCATACATACCATTCTTTAAAATGTAAAGAACCACCTTCCCCAAGAGAACACCTTTGTTCGCATACTTTCTGTGTGCTGGTGTAATGTCTTTATTAGCCATTACATTATATTATAATTGTGTTAACCTATTTGATTCCCATTTCTTGTTGATTAAATGAAATGAATAAGGAACTGTCAGTTTCTAAATTTATATAAATTAGAAATTTTGGCTCATCAGTATAAACAAGAAAATGACTATTATTTAAAATATGTAATTTGAATAACTATTGGGGTGGTTTTTGAAGCTCTCATTGCCTTTTTGATTGATATGGCACTTACTCAAATTATTAGTTAAATCTCTACTCAAATCTTTTCATGAATTCTGATGGTCTTTAGGACATTTGGTAGCATATTCTGGCCTTGCTGAGTCCATTGTAACCTATTAATAAGGAAGTTATCAACTCTGTCCTTTGGATTAAGTGCAGGAGATTCTAGGCCACACGTATATCAGAAATTTCCCTTGTCATTTTCTCATTGTTGACTCTGTTCATCAATACAGATGGAAATCTACATATATCAAACTAGATGACAAATTGGAATGAACTCCTTAAATTCAAATAATGTTTAATTGTTTTACTGTTTTATATTGAACACAAAGGAATTTTTTTTTAATCAGTCTATCAGATGAAATTTCTGGCATAACTGAAATGAAAAGCCATTTCTTCCCTCTTTCATGCAAGAATAATGGAATACCAATAGTTAATAGATGATCTTGCCTTCCCAGAAGTTTTTCTTTTTATGAACATGGAGCCCTTTGGAAATCTGATTAAATTTGGGAAGCCCCACCTCAAAATAATACATAAACATCTATACTTTGATACATAGCATTTTGCTTAGAGCTGCAGGGAATTCACAGTCTCCTGATAGAATGGGTGAGTCAAGACCTGCCCATGTAAAATAGTTAACAATGTGAACCAGTACAGGAATTAACTGGAAATGGCAATTCCCATTTTGGGTTTCTCATATTCTTTGTGTTTTGACAATACCCAAGAGTTTGTATAATAGGGAACCAATATAGTATATTAAGAGTAGAGCTCTTTGGTCAGTGCCTGTTCTTATTGGATTATGGGTTTAGTCCCGAATCTATAGATATTGCTGCTCTCTGAATAGTCTTGTACAAATGGGAAGCTAGTTGTAGTGTTAAAATGACAACATATCAGATAAGGCAATAAAAAGTTGTAAGATTTCAGAAAAGGTGAAAATAATTTTTATTTGTGGTGATGATCCTGTTCTACTCTATAGTTGTGGCCACAATTTTACTTGACTGTTTGAGGACTTTGATTCAAAAAAGGGCCCACACTGATTGAAAAAGGGTCCTAAGAAATCAACTGAGAGATAAATAGAATTGCATATATTATAACAATTTAGCAAGTATCATTTTAGAGTCTTCTCAGTATTTTCATATGCTTTTCATTTCCATTAACCAAAAAAGCTAGAAAGAACTCACTTTAGAGTGAATTATTTTTCTTGTTAAGTTTTGTAAGGGTAAACTCTGTTCTCTAGGATTCAAATATAAGATGAGAGCAAGGTAGACCTAGAGCAGTAGAGGCAATCCTTATTTTCCGCACAAGTAAATAACATCTACTCGATGCATGCATTTTAAAGTGGGATTATAGTAGGGAAGGTAGATAGTGGAATTGTATGGTATTTTTCAGTAACATAATAAGGGATAAGAAAGCTCTATGTAGAATTTTGGCATTGAGAAATCATACTTTCAGTGAGGTTACCTTTTCTTTATCTCCCTCTATTAAACCCTTAAGAGATGGCAACTATAATTGTTTCCTTTTCTTCTTATCCCCCTAATCATTGTTATTGGTCTCTTATTTCTCACACTTTAAACTCTGAAACCCCAAGTCTTCCACTTCTTAAATCTTTTCCCAAATCATTCATAAATATTGTGGCTGGGCATAATCACTATTCTTTACTTTCATAGCTTTCTATGATTCAGCCTTTTAAAAAATGACAAGAACGTTAACACTGCATGTTCCATATTCAATAAGAAAAATCTTACATTCAATTCACAATTATAATAAAACATAAACAGTGCATCACATAATATTGTTTTAGTTCAAGATAGATAAGCATTTGTGAATACATTTGTTCAGCAATATTTTTCCTTCACTGTGTGTATAAAAACATTATTACTATGGGCCATCTGCTAGAATAAAGAAATCATTTCACTGTAAAGAACTATATGTTAAATTGTGAATTTTTGGTGCATTTTGCATGTATTACAAAGATCTTGATGTTATGATTTTTTCACCTAAGGTATAACTAATAACAAAATTAAATATAAACTCTGACTCCCTGTTGTCTGTAGAAAAAAGGGTCATTTCATTAGTTTGCCATTTCAAAGCCCTTCAAGTTTGAACAGAGCTAAAAAGTCCAATCTGATGGCTCACTGTTTTTCTTTATCTACCTTACTGCTTACCATATAGTCTAGTCAAAGGAAATATTGTTTCCTTTAAATGTTCCTCCCAATCTCTGAACATGAGGTCCTTGAGGACAGATACTACATCTTACTTGTGTCTGAATCCTCATTGGTTGCTTGCCTAACGCAGAGTCACATAGTAGTTTTAAGTGAACATTGAACAAATGAATTATACACTGTGTATACACTTTACCTCCGTATGTACCATGTTCATTAAGTCTAAATCCTAGAAGTCCTCCGCCAAGTCCAACATAATATCTCCTAAGAACCTTCAATTAACTCTCAACTTTCTCTGAACTATTAAAGCACTTATGTAAAATTTTTTGTATACACTACCACTTTTATTATGTATGATATATTTGCTTAGATAGAGGCCTTGGCCTTATCCCATTTCTCCTATTGGCATCGAGCACAGGCTTTTGTGGCACTCAATCTTGGTTTTGAATACTGGCTGTACCATGTGTATTCTTGGACAGGTTGTCATCTGTTAAATGGAAACTTGTTATCTATACCTTGGATGGTTACCAAGATCAAATGAGATAATGTATAAAAAGAGCAGTTGACACTCAGTAAAAAACATAGAGGCTGGCATACTGTGACAGTAAATGTTCTGACTCTTCTTTCTCCTTATCTGACTCTAAGCTCATTGATGGTAGGCATTGTGTTTCTTTTATCTACCAACTGTGCCTAGCAAGTGCTTTAGTCTTAATAGGTGTTCATTCTGTGTGAATATCTTAATGTAAAAAAAAAAAAAAAAAAAAAAAATAGGTGTTCAAATATATGTTTAATGAATGAATAGAAATTTGGACATTCTTGATAATGTTAATATTTCTGATCACTTTATGTAAGATTCAAAATTGATTAGTAAACATTACAAAAATTAAAATAGATATTAAACTTGGCTATTTGTGTTACTTATTAATTTAATTCTTGGGCTTTATTCCAAGTGTATTTATCAGTCTCTAGATATTTTTGTAGAGAGTATACTGTAATGTAGCTTATCCTAAAAAGGATCCCCAAAATACAATTTTATCTGGTTGTTGCATCAGGCATCTCAGCCAACAGAATTTAAAATACTTTAGGAAAACTGTAAGTTACTTACAATACAGATTTAAATTGTTTGAACTCCCTTAGATTCTGATTCTTTACTGAATCGAATCATGTCATGAAAATAAAAGTGTATTTTTAACTCGGTTACTGTGTACTATTCTCACTTTGAGAAATGTTTCAACTATATAGAGTTATATATTTTTAGAATTGAAGAAATCTCAAGGATAAAGACCTTATTTTTTTGTTCAAAATTTAAAAGATCTGATGATAAATTAAGCATATGAAGTTAAAGGTTTTTGTGTTTTAAAAGAAATTTATCAATTTTTAAAATTGATAGAAAATCTCTTTATAGTACTTTAGTAACTAGTGAATGTTGAGCAATAAAAGACAACCTTATTCTGACTTTCCTTAATGCTATTGACAATTTTTATGTTTTAAAAACCAGAGCAGCAAAAACAAAACTAGAGCAACACTGCAAAAGACAAGCATTGTAGCATTGATTCGAAGTGGGTAGAATAGGCGTTTCCACATCAGGAAGTATGTTACTCTCCTAGGTTTTCTTGTTTTTATGCTTTTCTTTAACACAGTGTTCTCTCACCCACTCCCCAAAAAGACTAAGATCTAACTTAAGGTTGTAATTGGGTTACCAGCCTTCTTAGTTCTGAAGAAATGTGCAGATTGCCTTTCTTTGACATCACTTCTTACTCCTCTAGAACACTCCCTAAGTGACTGTTGCGTGTCCTATCCCTGTACTAGATACTGGTGGCTACAAAGATGATTGTGAGTCATTTATCTCCAGAAGCCTACAGACCAGAGTAGCCTTTCTAACCTCATGTTCCTTACTTCTCTGTTGTCTTGAGAAATGTTAATAAATATTTCATAGTAAAAGGGGTTACATATTTCCCTGAATTTGGTAATAGTGAATGTTTTATCCCCATCTTGTTGACAGTACCAAGAAGTCTTTCAGTAAAGAAAGCAGTGTAGCTTTCTGTAATCCAGTATTACCCTAACTTATTTGACCATAGGACTCTGTTTTTGTGCCACACATGTCAATGTCTCAAGGGATATAAATACTCTTCAGCACCCAGTTTGGGAACCTGTGCAGACATATTTATAATGTGATGAGTGCTATGAGAACAGCAGGGGTAGGGGAGTTAGGGAAGTTTTCACACAAGCAGTTTTGTGTTAAACCTAGTCTTAAACCACCTGTTTATAAGGGAAGGGAAGGGCACTTTAGGGCAAGGCAGAAAGAATAGAATGTACAAAAGCACAAATGCTTGACAGAGCAAGGTGTATTTGCTGAAAGTCTAGTTAGCTCAGTATCCTTTACCCAAAGTGGGATTGACTGTCAAGGAAGAAGCTATACTAGAGAATGAGTCAGGGCCCTTGCAATGTATTAAAAAATCTTGAATAGCATGATTGATTTATAAAGCAGGTAGTAACCTAAATTTCAAAGTTTTGTAATGTCACTTGTGCTTTATATTTAAAGCTGGTTTTCCATAGGGAAAAACAAAGATTTCAAATTTATCAAAAACTAGCAAGAATGTAAGGTAAACTATTATGGCTGAATTATTTACCATGTGCTGCTATTGAGTTCTTAATGTTATTTAATCATACTTATTAAAAAATTTGTGTTATGTGTGAACATTTTAATAAGTACATTTGGAATGATGAGGCAATATCCCTTGTAAAAAGTTTAAAGTTAACTAATTTCTATTTTGGAATTAATCCTAGGAGAATCATCAAACAGGAATACAGAACAATGAAATATTTTACATTTTTAAATTTAAGGTTTAACTGAGCTTTCTCTTACCATCATTGATGCTTATTACAAAATGCTGGAAAATAAAGGAAAAAGAACAAAGTACACTTATGCCATATAGAGATAAATGTATGTTGGTATATTTATATTTTCTCTATACAAAATCTACATTTTTATATTTCTACTAAATGTAGTACTTTTTTTTTTTACATTTTCCACATTATAAATTCTTTGTAAACACCGTATTTCAACAGTACTTAATATTCCATTCAGTGAATATGTTCATATAATGCTAGATAGTCTTCAGTTTTTCCATCCATATTTTTACATGGTTTCTGTTTTTTTTGTTTTCTATTATTTTTATAAATAATGCTTTGTGTATAGTTCCAGAATTGGAATTATTGGGTCAAAAGGTAGGAATATGTTTAAGGCTCTTGGTGCATATTACCACATTACTTCCCAAAACAGTGCCGTCATTTATATTTCTACTCAGAATGTATCAAGAGGTTTATTTCCTCAGACCTTGAGAACAGTCATTTAAAAAAGACAGCTTTACTGGTTTGATAGTTTAAAAGTATGGACATACTCTTTTTTTCATGGTTTTAATGGTAAGCAATATTTTAGTTGTTCTACTTAACACTTTTTATAAACAAATATAAGGATTTTTCATTGATATGAAGCTTTTTTGTTTTTGAGGTATCCGTCTCGAATTGAAAAAATTGACTATGAGGAGGGCAAGATGCTGGTCCATTTTGAGCGCTGGAGTCATCGTTATGATGAATGGATTTACTGGGATAGTAATAGATTGCGACCCCTTGAGAGACCTGCACTAAGAAAAGAAGGGCTAAAAGATGAAGAAGATTTCTTTGTATGTAGCAAGATTTTTTCATTTGCTAACTGATGTAATGACATATTTTAAAAGTATTCTGTTAAATATTACCAAAGCCTGTTTTTGTTAAGGAAATGCTTATTTATTATACATGAAATTTATCTTAAATGTTGTTTGAAATAGGATTTTAAAGCTGGAGAAGAAGTTCTGGCTCGTTGGACAGACTGTCGCTATTACCCTGCCAAGATTGAAGCAATTAACAAAGAAGGTATGTGTTTGAAATGATCTGAGACTTAAAATGGGATTGATAGTAAAATTTTACTATGCTTTAATTTTAATTAGTGTATGTAATTGTTACATGTAACTCTTTGTTTTATATTTTACTGAATGAATTTTCTGCTAATGTTCTTTTTTGGAAGCATTAATTTGTTATATATCATATAGAATAAAATCACACAGTTTACTGCCAAAATAACTGTTTAAATTAGTAGAGATAAATAGTTGGTTAAAGTTTTTCAACTTTCAGTTCCCAGGCTATTATGTTATATGCATTCTATTTCTGCTTCTCTGTTTTTAGTTTGTGGCTGTTATATTAATGAACATCTCAACCAGAGTGTGAAGAAAGGTTAAAGATGTAGGGAAATTCAAATCAGTTCAACTCACAAGTAAAATACATACTGTATTTTCTGAGGAGAGGGTATGGGACTTTATCAGTTTGAGGATTTCCTTTATGTTTGTCTCTCCCCTCCCCTATCATTAATTTCTATAGATAATTGAGTTAATTTTCCTAATAGCCTTTTGTGGACATTTGTTAGAATATTAGATACTGATCAATAGTTACTTAAGTGATCAAAAATGTTAAAAAATAGTGGAAATTAGGTGTATTATTAATAGTATGGCATAAGGCTGGGAAATCTATTTGGACAGATAATCAATTTAAAAAATAGAACTCATAGACTGATTAATTTGGAAAGAGAGAATTCATATTTAAATAATTACTGAAAATAAACTTAAACATTTTAGTTTTTAAATTTCTCATTCAAAAAGTTGTGAAGTACTTGCAAGTGTACTTTTCAAGTCAGTGATACATTAGTTTTCTATTACAACTATTTCTTAAACTTGACCACTTATAATAGTCCCCCTTTATTCACAGGGGATACATTTCCAGACCTCAGTGGATGCCTAAAACCTCAGATAGTACCAAACCCTATAAATACTATGTTTTTTCCTATACTGTACATACATAGCTATGATAAAGTTTAATTTATAAGTCAGGCACAGTAAGAAGTTAACAATAATAAATAGAACAATTATGAGAATATACTATAATAAAAGTTATGTGAATCTTCCCTTCCCCCTTTCTTTCTCTTTCAAAATATCTTATTGTACAGTACTTTATTCATTTTCAGACCACAGCTGATCACAACCATGGGAAGCAAAACTGCAGATGAGAGGGGAACTACTGTATTCACTGTTTTTAATAAAGAAACAAATACTGAGTGACAGCTTCCTAGCAAGAAAGGGATTTAGTCTAAGTAAAGGGGACATTCCTTTAAAATGAGTCTTGAAAGACCACTAAGTTTGAAAAGGGCTTTTCTGGCAGAAAAAATGAGAGAGGAATGCCATGCCATATTAAGGAACTGCAAATAAATTCAAATAAATAAGGAATTTATTTGAATTAGTATATGAAGTGTCTTATAATCTTGCTGAAGAATTTTAATTATATTTGGAGGTGAGGGAACCATGGGAGAGATTTAAGCTGAGGATTTAACAACAAACTTGAGAGAAAATAGGAGATAAGAGATGCTATATTTAAGAAGGAAGAGACAGACAGTTGCAGGAATGATGGTAGTACAAGGTGTATTTTTCTAATGTCTTTACATCCTTGCCATTCACCTGGTCTATTGTTCTCATAACTTGAGTTTAGATCTTTGTATCTGATATTTAGCATTATGCTAAATATTCAAATTATAATAGAAGAAAACTCTTTGCATATATATGCCATAGGCTTTGGTGCCAAATCCAAAGCCATTAATAACAGTTATCACGGTTCTTGTTTATACTTCCTTTGTAAAGGCCAAGTATCTGTTTACTTAAAGTGACACTCTGTCCTCATTTGGAAAATGGTAGAAAAACATTTATCTGGGAAATGATAGATAGGCACTTGAATGTAAGTATAAGACATACATAATTTATATATTTTATAATAGTACTGGATTATATTGACTTGAGAGCATGGAGTATATAACAAAAAGTGAATATGCTTCATAATAGACATGCAAAAAGACTATTGAGTCTTAAAAGTAGAATAAGTTAATAGGAAAGACATAGATGGCTAGAAGAGGTTGGGAGTGTTAATTATGGCTGTGCTACTGCATAGCTAAATGTCACTGGATGTAGCATTTAGCTTCTCTGGAGTTTGGTGCCCTGAACTGCATATGAAGATTTTACCCAGATGACTGGTAAAGTATTTTCTAGCTTAAAAGTCTGGGAATGTATAATTCTTATTTGCCAGTTGGTTACTATTGCTAAAGGAACAGTCCTTTCCTGGGAAGATGATCTTTTCCATGTATCAAATCTTTCTCTGTGTTACTTATTTTGAAAGAAATATTCAAAGAGAGCAAATGATAATTCCTGTGGAAATATTATACGTTTTTATAAATAGGGGTTTTTTCAGCCATATTATAAATCTAAACATTTATTACAGAATAAATTATAAAGTCTCCCACTAAAAACCAGAAATTACATGCAACTAACTTATCAAGACTTAATTTGTGTACTTTTTAAGGGAAATATGAGTTCAGACTTGTTTTTAGAGGGACAGAGAAAGGACACTTGATAGAGTCCTTACAAGGACTATATGTTTGTAGTTATTGGATTCCAAAGCATTTATTTATATCAGGTCACTACTTGTTGCTGTAAGTTTGATTGTATTTTCTAATGATTCTAACTTGCTCCTATTTCAGGAACATTTACAGTTCAGTTTTATGATGGAGTAATTCGTTGTTTAAAAAGAATGCACATTAAAGCCATGCCCGAGGATGCTAAGGGGCAGGTAAGAATGTTCAGTATTCCTAGCTACTCAATGAGATACCTTCTTGAATGGTGACTGATCAAAATATATATATTTTAAAAAGTGAACTAATTGTAGGGTTATGTGCTGATAGCCCCAAATAGCAGCAAGAAAAAGAAGCTTAGAATGTAAAATAAATTATACACTTGATTTTTACTTCTTTGGTTTTAGACCTGCTAAAGTTATAGGTCACTAGTTTCTGTTCCAGGTGAAATCCCAGCATCCACTAAGCTGGTGTTGTCCTATCGACCCAGCTGGATCGTGTAACCAGTCTATGGGAAGTGAGGTAAGTGCCTTTTTTTAAATTTTGTTTTGTTTTTCCTGGTATATAATATCACTTAGAAAGTTAATTTTTATATAAAATTTTACATTGAGCTTCTTATCTTCTTCTTTCCTTCTACAAATCATAGTTATTCATCTTTCTTTAAAAGGCGCTTACCTGACACTCTGTAGGCTGTTCCAGGTAGGGCTTTCTGAGTTACATGATGGAAGCAGTGTATTATATGCTTTGTCACTGCTCAAAACAAGAAAGAACGGTAAGCATTTGAAGGTCAATCTGGGATGGAGTAAAAACCAAGATTCTATTTGTTGACTGTGTTTTCTGAAATACTGGAAAGAAAAGGTGCCATTAGAAATTTAAAATATTTTCTTTTATGTTCTGCTGTTATTTGGGATTTTCAGCACCTGGACCTACAATTAATTTTAAGAACTTGAAAGTAGTCTATAAAAATGTTTAATATGGAAATATGCTACATATTTATTCCATACTGTGCAGTGAAAAATGTCCTGAAATGTGTTGAAATCACCTGGTCAGCTTCAGTCAAGTATCAGTATTTAATGGTCTAGAAATGTATGTACCACCACATTTAAAAAAAGTTATTCCTGAAGAAATCTTCTGAGAAGTGTGATGGTTTTAAATTACCTGGTTTTCAAAAATTTAGTTATGAAATGATCAGCTAGCAGAGTTTTTCCACCATTAACATGTAAATGCAATTTAAAATGAAAGTGCTTTTGGCCAGGAAATTGCTTTGTATCTTATCACATGTGTGTATAAATAAAATGTTCTTTTAAACATTCAATGGTGTGATTTTTTTTGGTTACTACATAGAAAGATTGATTAAAAAGTTGGGAGCATAGTTTAGTTACATACCCATTTAAATAAAAATATCAATTTTTTTTTATTATTCTGTTCTTCTGGTAATTCAGATGTTCATCAAATGACACTAATACTATTGCCTTAGAACTTTTATTTTTTTCAAAGGGGGGCATTGAGCCAATTTGCTTTGTGGTGATATTGTAGGTTGTAAAAATTAAATTTATTGGATGTTTTAGATGTTTATTTTTAATAAGCATTTTAGTCATACCATGATATATATTAACATAAAAATCAGTTCCAAGAAATAAAACTACTGAAAATATTTGGGTAGTGGTATATTTCCTTTAATTTTTTATTTTTTCTTCACAATTCCTAATGACAAGCACATTAACCATATTTGTAGAATTGTTTTTAATAAACTGCCATTTGATGAGGGTTTTTTTCCAAAAAGTTTTTGACTTGTTTTCATGTAGGAAATAGCCTAAATCAGTTGTTTGGGCAAGGCTAAAGGAGTGCTGTCTTACATAGTATCTTCAGGATTTTGAGTACTTTGAGAATTCCTATATAAAGTTATAAAGTAAAACTTCTTTTATTAAACTAGCCAAGAATAATGCATCAAATAAATGCACAGTGGAAATGCTCTTTCTTAAGCTTTCTGTAGAACCTGTATAAAATGTGACATTAATTACAATTTTATGTATGTAAACCTACAGGTTAATTAATATTTCTAAGCCAAAATAAAAGTCTTAATGCTGTCATTTCTGACTTTGAAAGAGTTGGTTAGTACTAGTGAACCTCTCCTTGCATTCAGAGGTTAGCTTGAGCACTTTAAAGAGCTACTAATATTACAGTGGGTGCAGTGTGAGGTGTAGTCCTTCTTACACTGTATCTGTGGACATTTTTCTCACTGGGAAAGAAAGTAATGGTAACATGTTGAATGCAGAAAATAAGATCCCTTCTCTCCCTACCTACATACCATTTTTCCTTCTTTTACATAATTTTGGGTAGAGTGGTAGTGTTAATACATAAATAGCTATAAAACTGATATATTTGTAGAATAAGGATTATTCCTTCATCTGATGAGACCTTATTGTTACTGCTGGTATTCCATCTTGATAAAAGCAGTAGTAATTACAGGGTGAGAGATTGAGCCATTGTATTTTTAATTTGGAGGCTTGTAACAGGACAAATACTTAACTTTTTCTCTCCTATTCGTTTTTCTTCCTGAGAGTTTAAGGATACAGAAGTTACATTGTAAATCACTAATGTTAAAGGTTGGCTCATAAGGTCCTTTACTATTTATGAAACATTTTTGCATACATTGTTTAATTGGATTCTCATAGCAAATCCTTTGATATAGGTATGCCTGTTATTTCTGTTTCACAGTTGAAGAATTCAGTACTTAGTTGAGTAAAATTTTAATAGTTGAGTAAAAGTTTACTCAACTATTCTGTGCAAAGTGATTCCTTGAACCTAGATCTTCTGATTTCAAACACAGTGCTCTTTTTTAGTGCAATACTCTATTATATTATCTATAGAGAACTTGGAAATTTATCATTATTAGTTATAATTCATGGAAACATCACACTTCAGTTGTTTTTGGCAGTGATGCTTTCCTATTTAAAATGTCAAGGGCAAACAAAATCTAAAACATACAAATACAATAGCAAAATATGGAAGAATTAAATCACATGGCTGCAGTGATTCCCATGATTAACATGTCATATGATTAAGAAGCAATTTTTAAATATCTAATTTAAATTTTTAAAGGTACAGTATGATTCTTTTTCTAGTTTTCTCTTTATTGGAGGTAGAAATCAACTTGGAATGGAAATTACCCCTGACATTTTCCAGCATTTCTCTAACAACTTAAAGTTTTGTTCACGATGTGGAGCCCAGAATTAAATGCTGAACTTTCAATAAGTATGCAAACATATGCTCTCTGCTGCATTTAACACTTTACTTTGCTTGTCTGGTTGTCCTTACTTTTGTTTCTGTTTCCATTTTTGTTGATTGCTTTCTTACAATTTTTTTTTTCCATTGATGGTGCTTTCTTTCCCTACTACTTAAATGTTAGTGTAAAGGTTCAGTTTAGCCATAGTGCTTTTGACTACCAGAGTTGCTCCTTGAACCTTCCAGCACTCTTTCCCATTCCTGTGTGCTTTGATTTCCAAGCCTTTATCTAATGTTTTTTCTTTTGCTTGGAGTGGCCATTTTCTCCTTTTCCACTGCCCTTTCCCTAGCAAATTTCTGCTTATCTTCAGGGTGCAACTCACCTGTCATTTTTCCTGAACACTAGTCTTTCTCTTCAGTTAAAATTAATCTTTTCTGTTCTGTTCTCCTATAGTATTTTTTTTTTTATTTCGGCATATTATGGGGGTACAGATTTTAAGGTTTCAATAAATGCCCATTTCCCCCCCTCCCCCCAAAAGTCTGAGTCTCCATCATGACCATCCCCCAGATGGTGCACATCTCACTCATTATGTATGTATATACCTGCCCCCCTCCCCCCTCCCACCTGCCCAATACCCTATTACTGTAGTACCTATGTGTCCACTTAGGTGCTACTCAGTTAATACCAGTTTGCTGGAGACTATATCTGGTGCTTGTTTTTCCATTCTTGGGATACTTCACTTAGTAGTATGGGTTCCAGCTCTAACCAGGAAAATATAAGATGTGCTATATCACCATTGTTTCTTAGAGCTGAATAGTACTCCATGGTGTACATATACCACATTTTATTAATCCATTCTTGGATTGATGGGCACTTGGGCTGTTTCCACAGCCTTGCAATTATGAATTGTGCTGCTATAAACATTCGAGTGCAGGTGTCTTTTTTGTAGAGTGTCATTGGATCATTTGGGTAGATGCCCAGCAATGGAATTGCTGGATCAAATGGTAGATTCATTTGATCCTATAGTATTTTGATTATTCCTCTAGCTTGTGTCACATTGTCATGTAATTAATTTTATTTACCTGTGAATTGTTATTGGCAGGATCAGTCTTTTATCAATTGCTTAGCCTGTTTCCTGTCATATATAGCAGGGTATTCAATAGAAAATTGGTGATTGAATGTGTTAGGTGCAATTGGGTGATGTTTTCAGTTAATTTCAATGATGTAGGAGAGAAGTAGATACATAGTTTTTTTTAATGGTTTATTGTTTTCACCATATATTTTTAAGGGTGAAGAGCTACCAACCTATATAGCTTATGGCTTAATTTTGTTAACCTATATTAGTGAAATTTGTTAATGTAACCCATGAATTAAATTCATTTGATGTTGTAAAATTGTTTTTAGTTGCTTGGACTAAGTATTTAATATATAATGTAT
Organism: Microcebus murinus; assembly: GCF_040939455.1. Lineage (NCBI taxonomy): Eukaryota > Metazoa > Chordata > Mammalia > Primates > Cheirogaleidae > Microcebus > Microcebus murinus. Next base: position 35,029,419 of record NC_134110.1, on the reverse strand, counting down.
TTTAGATGAATCTGAATTGGTGATCTGTTTGACAGAGCTTAGTAGCCTCAGTGGAAGATTAACTTTGTAGACATATTACAAATATGTGTTTTAAAAAATCTTTTCTGATTGTGAAAATTAAAATGTTAGTACCACTTTACACTTTTTTGCACCTTTCTGCATTTTTTACAATAAACACTTAGTTTTTAGTTATTTTTAGTTAAAAATAAAATATTAAAATTTATTTAGCAACAAATTAAAAAAATTAACACAGGAAAAATAAATATTCACACCTCAAGAAAATGCTCCCAAACGCAGAACCAGGGAGTTATATTGGCACCTCAGAAAAATGCTAACAAAGGATAGACCTAGGGAGTTATATAGGGAGAGAAATTAATCTGGAGGTTGACAGTATATGCTTTACTTTGTTCTAGTCAACATAGCTTTTTTTCTTCAGTAGTATTAAGCTTTTGTGATAAATTGCTACCCAAACTTTAAAAGCTTTAGAAAATATTAAAATTATACCTTCCTTAATTTCTATGAAATTGACTATAATTTGAATGGCACATTCTTTCCTGATAAGAAGTATTAATGTGGTCAATGGGAGTATATAGTTTTTTAACTTTGTAGAATTGCAGCATGGCATTTTCCTCTTTTTTTATAATGCTTTGCATTGTGGAAAAGAAAAACAGTGCAGCATTTGAACCCTAAAGTACTAGAGTAGAATGTCATGTAGTATTCCATATTTGCCATAGGTTTCTTCTGTTTGGATTTTATTTCTATAAAAATATTTCAAAGGAATACTTATTATTGAATATTTTTCCTATTTTGTGGAAGATTATATAATCCAACTAACCTATTAGGTTATTACATTTGATAATCTACCATGTTGATGAGCTATTATGTAAACGTAGTGATCTTGATATTCTTGAGTAGCTTTGAAAATGTGAGACTTTATTCATTAGTGTAATTACATTTTGATTAATTTTTAATACTTCACATGTTTTGTGTTTTTCCTTTGGAGGATTGGATAGCTTTAGTCAAAGCAGCTGCTGCAGCTGCAGCCAAGAATAAAACAGGGAGTAAACCTCGAACCAGCGCTAACAGCAATAAAGATAAAGATGAAAGAAAATGGTTTAAAGTACCTTCAAAGAAGGAAGAAACTTCAACTTGTATAGCCACACCAGAAGTTGAGAAGAAGGAAGATCTGCCTACATCTAGTGAAACATTTGGTACAAAATACGTTCTTATGCTCATTCCTTTTAACCCTAGTAAACTCAGATAGTGCATAAGTCCAGATCCCTTGGCTCCCTGTAATTTTAAACATAATAATATAATTAGGCTTTTTTCCCCTCACATAATATGATGGCTAACTTTTTGAGCATCTTACAGGTAGATCTGAAAATTAATAGTGTAATATGAGTGCTTAATATTGAATTCCCTCAATATTCTGGAATAAAAATGAGTTGAGATTTTGATTTGTAACTTCCTGGTAGTAGGTTTTTGTTTGAGGTTTTTTGTTTTATGTTTTTCCTACAACCTGTTTGTTTCTGCATATATTTCAATATGCAATATGGAAAAAGCAGTAAGTCATTCTTTTTCTGCTTTTTTCTTTTTTAAAGAATAACTAGGCCAGGCACGGTGGCTTATGCCTGTAATCCTAGCACTCTAGGGGAGGCTTATGTGGGAGGATTGCTTGAGCTAAGGAGTTTGAGACCAGCCTGAGCAAGAGCGAGACCCCATCTCTACTAAAAATAGAAAAATTAGCTGGGCACAGTGGCATGGGCCTGTAGTCCCAGCTACTCGGGAGACTGAGGCAGGAGGATTGCTTGAGCCCAGGAGTTTGAGATTGCAGTGAGCTATGATGATGCCATTGCATTCAAGCTGGGGTGGCAGAGTGAGACTCTGTCTAAAAAAACAAACAGGCCGGGTGTGGTGGCTCACACCTGTCACCCTAGCACTCTGGGAGGCTAAGGCTGGAGGATTGCTTGAGCTCAGGATTTCGAGGCCAGCCTGAGCTAGAGCGAGACCCTGTCTCTAGTATAAATAGAAAGAAATTAGCCAAACAACTGAAAATAGAAAAAATTAGCTGGGCACAGTGGCACATGCCTGTAGTCCCAGCTACCTGGGAGGCTGAGGCAGGAGGATTGCTTGAGCCCAGGAATTTGAGGTTGCAGTGAGCTAGACTGAAACCATGCCACTCTAGCCCAGGCAAGAGAGTGAGACTCTGTCTCAAAACAAAACAAAACAAAACAAACAAACGATAATAACTTCTTAGTAGTCTTTTATTTCTAATGTATCAGTCTGGAGGGATGTGTGTTTTTTAAAGTTCTATATCAAGCATTAGATGTTAAAAATTATGTGCAGAGCATTTTTACTATTTTGTTGTTTAAAAAAAATCATGTGTTTTAATTTTGGATTCTAGATGAACTCTCATATATGTGTTCTATTAAAAGTAGGACTTCATGTAGAGAACGTTCCAAAGATGGTCTTTCCACAGCCAGAGAGCACATTGTCAAACAAGAGGAAAAATAATCAAGGCAACTCATTTCAGGCAAAGAGAGCTCGACTTAACAAGATTACTGGTAAACTACAATGATTCTTTTTGGGGGGAATGGAGGGTTTGGTTTTAGAGTAGTTTGTTTTTAATAAAGTAAAATAAAGTAGTTTATTTTGGGTGCAGTGTCATGAACTGGTTAATAAGAAAGTTACTTCTATCAACATTGTTAGCTTTTTCTGTTGTCAAATGTGAAAAATACCACATATCTACTGCCTACCTCACAGGGATGTTGTGAGGATTATTGATAAGGTCAAATTTTACAAAATTCTATAGTTTTTAAATCACTTTGGTGGTAGGAGTAGTTTTCTAGAAGAATTGAATTAACCTTCTTTTTTCAACCTATGGTGACATAATTTATGAGATTCTAAATATTTTTATATAAACATTCTTATACTTGACCAGGCTTATTTAAGGTTGGTACTATATATGGTTGCAAAGATGAATATATGACTTAAATTTACTTCCTGAATGTGTTAATTCTTGATGTAAAAGTACTTCTCTTAATGTAAGTTATTTAAAAAAAAAATTCCACCCTTATCTTCAGATTGGTCTCTAGATTCTGGGCTTGTTTCCATTTTCTTTCTTATAATTTAGGAAGTAGCAATGCTATGGAAAATACTGAAAATTCTATACTGGTTAGTGTTCATAGAGGAGGGGATTGAAGTGTTAGAATTAGGGCCAGTCTTAATAGGCCCTGTCATTTCCAAGGCACATTCAGCCTAGCGTTTCTAGTCTTTAAAATAAATTATGAACATATTTTATTTTTCTAAGTATAGTTAAAAGGGGAGCTTAAATACTTTAATGATTTAGTTGTATATTCTAATTATAAGGATGAGATGGTTTTAAGCACCTTTGGCCTAATAAAGCTGTATAAACCTTTGGTGGCATTCATTTAAATAATTTGAAGAAGCTTGGTTTCATTTGTCATATCTATCTAGGAATAAATTGTATTAAACATTTTGACCATTTTCTGAAGAGAGGAGTCCACTGAAAGATGACTCTCTGGAGTTGAGGGTTCTTTCGAACTACTGTTTTATTATATTATTCATGTAAGTCAGTGGTCCCCAACCTTTTTGGCACCAGGGGCCGGTTTCATGGAAAACAATTTTTCCATGGACCGGGAACCCAGGACAGGGTGTGGAGCTCTGTGACTTAGTCCCTAAAAGGCTGTGGACTGGTAGCAGGGCTTGGGGACTGCAGATTTAAGTGATTGCAATTGGTTTCAACAGGTGAAAATATATAGTCTCTTTCCATTTGTTTATATTGCTTTCATGCCTTTCTTTATATTTGGCCAGGACAGGAAATATTTCAAATCAGTTCACACATTATACCTCTTCCCTAGAAACTATAAGCCTTGGAGAAAGCCAAAATGTTCTCTAAGTGATTGTTCTGATGGCAACTTGAGACTTTAGTTTTGCCTTAAAGTATGGAACCCAGTGCTATGTGTTGGGTGGAAGTGGAATAGTGTTTCTACCTCCTGTGATACAAAGATTGAGACAGCATTATTGGAGGAGTGGAGATCAAAGAAGATGAAGATGACACTGACATGCTACGACTGCCAGCTTACCGGCTTATCATGTTTTTTCCCTTCCATCTGGATAACCTGGTTTTGGTTTCAGTCATCATACTCTTATGTATGCCTTATTGGGAGGTTCACACTCATCATTTAAAAAGTAAAGAAAAAAAAAAGAAAAGAAAAAGAAAACAGCTGAGGCAACAATGATGCATTATATCTGTGTGATCTTGAAAAGACAGTAGGGGGTGGGGAAGAACCATTTACCATGTGCCTCAAGTTGTCATACTGGTGGTTCGGTAATGCCCTGTGCCTTTTGTGGAGGAACTTTCTCTTTACCTTGGGAATCGCAAATGAATAAGTGATAGCTTTGCATAAGATTTTATGAATGTGAAACCATTATGATCCCTTCTCTCTATTTACTCAGAAGATTTAAGTATATAATAATCCTTTTAGTTTATCTCTCTTCATCTGTTTCCGGTTTCATGTTACAACTGTCATGCAGAAAGACAATAGATATTATAAGATTGTCTTCAATGGTTGAAACTCAGGTTTGCTCCTATACAGTAAATTTCATTTGTAGTTTATAAAAAGAAATTAGAACTAATATAAAATAGCAGTTTTGTTATGGAATTATGGTATATTTTAAGTTTATCAACCTCACCTATATATGTCTTTTTGTCCTTTACTGCTGAGAGGAATGAGGCTGGGATCATGGCAGTCTACTCTGCTGTATTTCCTTCAACTCTATTTTACTATTTCTTTAAATAGTTCTATTAATAGCTGAAATAAGTGGACCAGCCACTAGATAATTTTAATTCATGTATTTATCACTCTTTCTATCCCCTTCCCCACATATATATCCTACAATGATTCTAAACATGATTTCTGTATAGAGGATGATACAAGGATGGCTGTTTTCAAAGGTTCCAAACTAAGTACACATTGAAAATTTAGTTGCGCAGTATGTATGTGTGTGTATATATATGTACATATATATTTATTACATATATATTTACTATATATATTTTTTCTTCTGGGATCTTATTGATATTATTATATGCTTTATGCATACTGCCTTAAAATAAACAATTTTACATAGAAAATCAGAATTCCATACTTTTGTGACAAAGTTGCAAGCAAACTGAATTTGAGTAGATTTAAAATGCAGATTTTTAGGGAGTGAAAGAAGAAACAAACAACAAGAGTTGGTGCATGGCCTGTTTCTAATAGTTTTTAGAAGTTTAGCCAATTTAGATATGTTTGTGCAACTTATGGAATTTTAAAGTTTAAAAAATCCTGATGTTTGAATTGACCAGTAATATGTTTATTGACAATATCAAGAATATTTGACTCTTGGTCCCAGCAAGAATATTGTATTCTGAAATGCCTGGATGAAAAGTAGACCAATGATTCAACTATTTGTTCTTGCTTTGCTCCCCTTTGCCATTCTAGGGAGCTGTGGCCTGTGTTCTATTTATTCCTGTTGGCAGGGAGAGACCAGCTATATGTTTTATAGCTGACATTGAATTTTGTGAAGTTGTGATTTTGTGGTGGGACTCATGGAGATTTGGTGTTCTTCCACCTAATGTTTAAGTAATTTTTTGAAGTGTCATAGTGCATTGTTAAGGGTAATTTTATCCTATAGATATATTCTTCTAGAGGAGGGCCTGTTAGTAGTATATTGACAGTAAGTTTTTGCCAATAACTAAAATTAATTTCATTTGTACCTTTATTTTCTTCCAATTCCTTCTCATTTTCTGTGGATATTGTATTTCTTCCCAGAATATTAGCAGATTAAGATAATAGATTTTGGACTGCCTTATCTTAAGGTAGAAGTAGCCATAGTCATCTCTTCAAGTACTTATTTTATTATTCATTTTTGTTTATATTTAATAACTGTTTTGTAAGTTGGTATGAATATAAAGCATAAGAAACTTTTATTGATCATACTTGGGCTTTTGAATTTTTCTAGGTACCAAGTATAGTAATTTTTAATCTAATCTTAAATGGTTGCTCTTAAATGTCACATATTTTCTGTGAACACATTACAAAGCTTTATTTTTCTTTCCCAAACTATTAAATGGGAATGGCTCTTAATTAATTGGGTCTGTAATGTCCTAAAGTAAATTCATAGGTTTTGGGTTATTTTGTTTCTTTTAACTTTTGGTAATTTAGTTTTGCGATTTGTGTTCTATTCCATCTATTGATGAGTATTACAATCTACTTCCCTAATCTGTATGAAAGGAAAAAGATACAATTATTTAACATATTGAATAGCAGATATTTATCCTGTTTGAATAGCCTGTAGAAGTAGAACCTCTGCTCAGCTCCCTGCAAAAGAAAAAATTTCCTCAATTTTATTTCAATAGTTCATTGATTCTTAAGAATATTAGCAGTAGAAAAACCTAGTGAATGTGGTTTTAAATGTTAAAGACTCCAAACTGCATCTTTTTCAGTCATGTAAAAATATGGTTAGAATATAATTAGGATTGAATTTATGATTTAAAAACTTTTTGTAAAATTGTTATATACTTTTTTCACCATTTAAGTCTATACTTGATATAGTGTAAGACTATGGAGATTTTTACCTTAAACTGAGCTAAATGCCCGTTTTAATACTAAACATTGGCATATCAAAATCTTTGTTTTACACTCACACCTTTTTTATTTTAAATTACAATCCAAGTGTGAAATATTCAACTTTGCAAGAAAGAAAAAGTGACTTTTGTATAAGTTACCATTTGCCTTTAGTACTACTTTAAGAATGTAATTTTAATATGTGAATTTCTACCTAGATCATTTAACATTCTTAGGGTGGTTATTTGATTAAGTCAAGACATGTTGCCTCATAGAACCTCTACCTTCTGTGGCTTTGGGTGGGGGTGCCTTTTTTTTATTACATGTGTTATAGACAGCTTCAGTAATATGGGTGATATAATTGCTGTGGTAAGTTTACTATTATGTTGGTTGTTAAACATGCTTTCTTTGAAGCAAAAGTTTTGTGTGGCCAACTTTGAGATGACACAAAAATGATTTTTGGTAGACTTTTATGAGCAGGGTGGCCATAAACAAAAACATACTTATTATACAAGGCTTATAAACCTGGCTTTATTGAAGGTACCCAAACAGGCTTAACAAAGAATTTAACCAAATAAATGCCTACAATTTATTAATTAAAGCAGAGTTTTAATGTTTTGTGAAATTAATTATACAATTATATATTTAAGATAAAATATTATCTTCTAAAATTGACAATTAATGGTATACATTGGAGAAAACTGGAACTAACAAGTTTTTCATCATTTGTAGAATAAAGCCATAATATTAAGTTCAGATGTTATACGAAGGACCCATACTTTTTTTCCCCTTAACTTAAATGGATCCATCAGTGTTTTTGTAACTCGTGTAAGAAGATGAGATATAGCTGGTCAGAGGGACACACATAAAGCTTAGGTTAAAGGATCCAAGTGAAAATAAAGTTGGGAACCTTTTATTTTAGCTAATAATACAACAAAAATATCTTATTTTGTATTCTAGATGTTTGAAGAGATTTCTCATATCTTAATTTTATATTTTATTTCACTTGTATAGACAAAGCCTGTATTATAAGTCTAAGCAATCTTAATATGGACATTAAGCCATAGAAGTTTTAATTTTGACAGAAAAAATGTGTGTGTGTCTGTATATGTGTATGTTTAAGAATCTCATCAAGAGTAGTATTTTAAAAAACTCACATAACTATGTAAGTAACTCTCAAATTCCGATTCAGTCCTTTACTATTTTTAATGGTCTTTGTGTTTTTGAAAAGTAAACATTTGAGCATATTTACTTTCTAAATATTGAAAAGTAGGGGAGATTTCAACTATTAAGATTTTTGAGAAGTTAATTGGGGTGAAAAAAATATTTTTTCTAATAAGCAATTTCTGTACAATTTTTCTCAAGGTTTGTTGGCATCCAAAGCTGTTGGGGTGGATGGTGCTGAAAAAAAGGAAGACTACAATGAAACAGCTCCAATGCTGGAGCAGGTATGAAATGGTAGCATTTGATTTTTTTCGAGGTTCCCACTGGAATGATCACGGAGCTCTAGTATCTACGTAATTGAAATTGCCCTTTTGATCAGATAAGGGATTAGGAAGCTAATTAATTGATGATATATTTTTAATTCTCTCTTCTCCAAGGTATACAGATAAACTACAGACTTTATTAGTGTTTGTTTTCAATAGACTGGCATTTAAAGCCTTTGTCTCCAAAATTGGAAGGCCTGGAGACAGGCATCCCAGGGTATAAGCTTCCAGCTGGATCACCTTTAACTAGCTTACAAAAAGACCCTTACACAAATACTTTTCATTTGTGAGTTAAAACAGGGTTTTTGACATCTAATAAAGCTTCTTTTGTAAGAAGTTTCTTTTATATTGTTACAATTGGTGTTGTTAGACTGTGTTTTATGAATTGATCAATGAGCCATACATTTTTGCTAGGATGTATATTTTAATAACTACAAAAAAAAAAGAGTTTAGAAAACTATTAAGGATCTGTCTTTAAACCACCTAATAGAGGAATTTAAAAGTGAAGGTTGCAGTTGCTAGATTTTGCCTTGGCTACCTTCAGATTCCCACAATACCTGTACATAATGAACGTGCATGCTTTTACATTCTCTAAGGGCTTAACTTCGTAGGCACTGTAAGACTATAAGAACACAGTAATAGCCATAACTGGATTTCCTTGGTTCTCCTGTTTTAAAATCTGAGCCTTAATGTAGTTTTAAAATATCCTTTTTGTATTATTTTAATTTTCTTTATTAGTAGTCTAATAAAAAAGACTTTAAAATGAGTATCTTTTGCTCTTAGATGCATTTTAAAAAGTCCAAATTTAATTGATATTGTATTGAGTTTTTCAGGGTTATTTTAGGCCTGGTTTGATAACAGTGCATTGTTTTGGTGCCTCCATTAATGTTGTATTAAATCTATGGTCTTTTAAATTGATTAATATGTCATTGAATCATACCTTCTGATTTTCTGTGATCATCAAACGGTTAAGTCTTTGCCGTTATTGTCAGTATATCAACCAAATTTTAAATGACTTTTTTACTGTGTATTATTACTATTTCAACGTCCCAGATATAACAATATTTTGTATTTTCACCACTGTTTATGGTATTCTCAGAATGCGATAAATCAGGGACTTGGGTAATAAAATGTTTCTGGAAAATTCATTACAATGTCAATCTTTTATTACGCACAATCCTGCTGAGGTGAATGTGATTGTTAAAAGTATTATTATATGTGGAAGTTAGTGTAGAAGGCAGTACTCATTTTAGAAAGAAGTACAGAAAACATTTTGAAACTGAATTTATGAAAGAAAGGGAAATTATGTAACTCGGCTATTTCTATTTGCATAATTTAAAAAATTTTGAGAGTCCTTGCCAGTTTTGTAACAGAGACCAATGATCATTAATGAAAATTTTGTTAATTATTTTAGATTTTAAGGAACATCATTCTGTTCCCTAATTTTTTGTCATTTAGGTTGATTTCAATGTGAAAATGTTTTGTAACCAAACTCTTAATTTTTAATCTACATGTTAGTCCTGCTTCAAAGTTAAAAAGCCGAGTTATAAAGCTCTTAATTATATCTCAGTTGGTATCAACAGACATAAGGAGAGGTATTGATTCTCACTAACCTCTGTTTTCTAATGAGTTAAAATAATATCAGTCATGACATACATTGATAATAGGCCTATAGCCAAACTTACTGTGCTAATGGATTTATTTATATTTTTTAAAAATTCAAACTCTGTGGTCTTGAACCCCAATTCTCAGCTTATTAATTATAGATTATTTAATTGTATTAGGGAAATGTCATGTTATATTTACTTTTGGATAAACCTTGAATTAGATGCATAATAATTCAGTAGGTTTTTAAAAATGTTAATTTGTCCTTGTTTAGAAGTTAAGCACCTTATCAAGATATTAATTTAAGTTTCAAAATCTTGTTTTATAACTTTGTAACTCGAGAGTAATGGATGCTGTAGTGATGTCTTTCACTTATGTGAAGATGAACAATAAAATTGTTTATTTACAAGTAATGGCTCTAATTACTTTTCTGGCAACACCTTTTATGATAAGCTTAGGAATACTTTCCATTTATGGAGTACCTTTTCAAATAATTAATCTGCACTTATACACATTTATAATGAGTAGATTCAAGAATAGAAATGATGACAGCTGAATGAACGGGACACTTGACACCTGGCCTTTGATGTGGTATGGCCAACATACAATTTGTAGGGCATTGAATACCAAAGATACACTTTTTTTTTCCCACTAAAATTTGAATGCCTTGTATTTTAGTGGGAATAGAATTATTTACTTATTTGGTCCCCAGACAATGATCTTTCATATTCCAGAGAACTGCAAACCATAGACCTGATGGTCATCCCTCACAAAGATATGGAAGTGAAAAGGCTTCTTGGGGACAAGCATGTTGCTTATAGTGCTAGCAATTTGACTCCTTTGTAGAGGTCTATCATAGTATAGATTTTTAGAAAAGGTATGTTACATATTTAGCTCTTGGATATATATATATATCCGAAAGAGATACAGGCATTCCAGCACCATAGATTGCAAATTCATCTAATGTGGCTATTTTCTGTTGTCTTTGAACAATGGACACATTCACACATATTTTTACATATGTAGGAAATTTTACTGCCAAATGAATAAAAATATTCTTTATGAAAGAACTGACAGAGTTCTAATTTTTTTTTAAAATTATCAGTTGGCAGGAAGAAGGTAAAAACTCTCATCTAAGAATGCGACGTATTTTGTTTTTAAATCCAATGTTTTTAACTTACACTTTATCTCTTTGGTTTTTTTTGTTGCTTGTTTTGTATTGTTTTTTAGTCTTTTAACTCTATATTGCTGGTGGCTCTGATTTCATGATGCATTATGCATATGAAACTCTAGCTTTCAGCACTAAAATGAGTTAAAGATAATGTTTCGTTAATTTGGTCATTGTTTTCCTGTTGAGATCTTTCTTTAAAGGGAAACTGTCTACTTAGACCTCCAAATTCAACTTGATAAAGGAAATTATTTTATAAGAAAACAGCTGAAAGTCAAAAGCTTCAATATATTCCTCTAATGCTCTAAAACATGAAGATGCTGTTTATTTACCTAATTGTTACTAATGTCATTGGCAAATGAGGTTCCTAAAGGGGTATATTACAATTTAAAAACAAAAATATTTGTCCAGTAAGCTAACATCGTATATTCTGAGAATATTATGGATAACATTTAAAAAAAAAACAAAAACACTCATTTAGACTAAAAGTTGACAGCATCCCTTTAAAGACAGCCTATTCAACTTTTAGTTAATAATTTGTGGGGTTCTTTTTGGTTTTTCATTTGTAATAGAAATGTTATATGTGGCTTAACAATGTTTTTGGATACTAAAGTTGCTTAACAAACAAAATAGAATACAAGAACAAAAATGAAGAAACCAAAATAAAAATATCAATTTTTTATTATTTATTCAGGCGATTTCACCTAAACCTCAAAGTCAGAAAAAAAATGAAGCTGACATTAGCAGTTCTGCCAACACTCAGAAACCTGCACTGTTATCCTCAACTTTGTCTTCAGGGAAGGCTCGCAGCAAGAAATGCAAACATGAATCTGGAGATTCTTCTGGGTGTATAAAACCCCCTAAATCACCACTTTCCCCAGAATTAATACAAGTCGAGGATTTGACGCTTGTATCTCAGCTTTCTTCTTCAGTGATAAATAAAACTAGTGAGCACAGATTTTTAAAAAATAGTTACTTATCCTATAAGATACATTAAGACAGTTTGATTGTAGTTATATTGTATTTTTATGAAGTTGCTTTTTAAAACTCAAACTTAAGTGGATATGATAGGGAAGCCTTGAAACTATTTTAGAGGCAAAAACAAATTCTTACTGATTTATTGTTCAGAAACAAGTGCTGGGTGAGAAACCATTTAATAACATAAATTCCACTATAGTTTGACTCTCTTCAACTAATAATCCAAGAACAATGAGAGGCCTGATTCATTACAAAAAAAAAAAAAAAAAAAAAAGAGAAGAAGAAGAAAAGAAAAGTCAAGGGAAAAAAAACCCAGAAAGATATAAAAAGATCCATGGTAGATCTTTTTACTTAACTTCTAAAACTATAGATTTAATTAGTGTCCTCACTTATCTGGAATCTCCCTCTGTGATACATTTTATCATTCTTATTCTAGTATTTAGTGTAGACTTCAGTGTAATCTTATTGATGAAAGAAGAATACCTCCTTGATCATATTTTTAAAGATTTTGCTGTTTCAGTACAACTAATTTTTTAGGAGTTAACTTAGTCTTTTTAAATATAATATTTCAACATGGATTTAGATTTGCATAAGACAAGATTTGTGGTGAGCCTGAGTTTTTCATAGTACTTTAGTGTGCTAAGTTAGAGACATATGAAAAAGTTATCTGGAAAGTCACTGGGTAAATGATACTTTTCTTTTGCTCTTTATACAACAAATGAAATAACATTAGTAAATGAATATAACACATTTCCTTATGAACTATTCCATATTATATCTTCCAGAATAGTTAAAGATACTGGCATTGAAAAGACTTTTATTAATCAAACCTATTAACCTTTTTTCCATTCAGTTGCCTTATTTTCTATTAAACCACATCTTTTCACTTTTGATCAAGTTTTGTTTTTGTTTTGTTCTTTTTAATGGATAGAAAGGATGGGAACACAAAAACTCAAGTGTTTCCTCATGAGCTTTCTTTCATTACAGAATTTATCATGAAATAACATCATTAGTAGTCACTGGAATGTCACATGACATAAGCATTTTATTTTGAAATTGTTTTATATCTTGGTATTAACTATAGTAGTATAATAATTGAATTTTATTCTTTCATTTTTTTTTTAGTTATCACCATGTCTTTTCATTTTGATTGTTATAAAATTACTCTTAAGTACCCAAACATCAACTTCTTTAGAATACTCTCATTTTTTCTTTCTAAATTAATATGAATATATATGGAATCCTGCCTATTCTAAATAGTTGATCATGTCTATATACCATGTAGAAAGAAGAAATCTAAAAGTTAAAACAAAAAAGACATACATTTATAAGTATTTATGTTAAATTGTTAAAAGATGCTTAAATGACTCACCAAGATAGTTATTTTTAAAAAACAAGCAAAAAACACATGTCAGAGAAAGAGCAATGTCATAATCCTAAAAATCTTCATTATTTGCTCACAATATGTATATAAAGTTGTATATTCAATTTTTTTTAATGAATCAGGCCCAGACATATATTTATAAGATTCCATTTGGGGGAATGATGATGATATAAAATTATTTGCATTAGTTTTACTTTGGCAAGTGAAGTTAAGCACTAACTCTATAATGTATGTCACTATGCCCCTGCCCTTTTTATTTCCTTAGGGTTTCTAGATTTGTAATGTAGCAAAAGGAATATATATATATATATATATATATATATTAGTTTTTTGCTGTAAAGATACTATTTTCCCAAAGGGAAAGTGGCAATTTACACAATAATCTGCAATTAGAGAATTAACTATAATCTGTCACTTGGGGGAACTACTTGAAATTAATGTTCCATGTCATTTTCTTTTAGTTCTAGTAGGTTTTAGAATTTTTGATTAATTCATTTTCTGAATGAGGGCACAGTTTTTGCCTTTGATTGCCTTTGGAACATGCCATTCCTTGTGGATATCTTATAACAACATCAGAGGGCAGAATATGAATCCTTTTTCCCATTTATCTCCTTAAATATTTTAAGATGATCCTGGTATGTATCTGCTTCGTGAACATTGAAGATCTTTTTCTAGGTTCTCCACAGCCTGTGAATCCCCCTAGACCTTTCAAGCATAGCGAGCGGAGAAGAAGATCTCAGCGTTTAGCCACCTTACCCATGCCTGATGATTCTGTAGAAAAGGTTTCTTCTCCCTCTCCAGCCACTGATGGGAAAGTATTCTCCATCAGTTCTCAAAATCAGCAAGAGTCTTCAGTACCAGAGGGTAATGTATATTGATTTCCTATAGAACCAAACATAAAAGAAGCTAAAGAAAATACTAAGAGATAAAGATGATTAGTATATTAAGAAATTCCTGCTTTTGGGAGTTAGAAGAACTTTATTTATTGAGTGCCGCCTTTGTGCCAGGCACAGTTTAACCTATATAACACGTTAATCCACATTGATGTTAACTGAGCTATTTATATGTGTTGATAATATATTACATTCTTTATTTTGTGTAGTGCCTGATGTTTCCCATTTGCCACTTGAGAAGCTGGGACCCTGTCTCCCTCTTGACTTAAGTCGTGGTTCGGAAGTTACAGCACCACTAGCTCCAGATTCCTCTTATCATAATGAATGTTCCAGGGCAGAAAAGGAAGATGCACAGATGATTACAAATCCTCCTTCCAAAGCAACAACTGATGGAAGAGGAGCTCCAACAACAGGTAAGAAGACTCAAGTAGCTAGACTGGCTGTTAGTGGGTATAAACATTTTGATATTTAACCAGATTATTGTAATTCCATTATGGTTGCTTTTCATAAATACTTTTATGTAACATTTATGGAAGGTAGAGCTTCTCTGTCTATTTAAAAGTTATTTTATGTGATCATTTTATGATCTTTTTCCCTGGACATACTTGTAATTTTAATCTACTTCCTTTTCCCTGCTTCTTTTTTATATCCTTGTTTCTACTAAATAGAAATATTAGAGCTAAATAATTATAAAAATTCTTACTTTTGAAGTTATAAAATATTTATAGGCTTAGGTTTAAGGACTTTAATAGAATTTAATATTTAAGAAGCCCTGAACTATATACCTGTATCTTAAATATAATCCACAATTTGGGGGCAGAATCCCCCAAATTGAATGTAATTTGTTGTAAAGTTATTTGGAGAGTAGAATATGAAAAATCAACCATGTTTAATAATACATTTTTTGAGTGATTTTATGATACTTATTGCTATCTGAAAACATTTGGAGGTATTTTATCAAGTTGATATTTTAAATCTAACAACGTTAAATCATATTTCATTTATATAGTTGCATTGTTTTATTTAGAAGTTTTATGGAATTACAATCACATCCAAAGAGTACATATAAGAAAAAAAAAGTCAAGTACTAGTTTCAGCTGCTTTCTAGTAAATTACTAATTTACTGTCAGATGGGTGCAGGAAGTCTGAATTGAGTCAGTTCTGAGGTAGAGAAAAACATAAACTAGATTGTAGATTGCAGCCAAGTGTATTGGGGATAATTGTATTTAACAGCATCTTCCCTGAAACCACTTAATCTGCTTGTTGGATGAAACATAAAATAAGAGTTTGCTCTTTTCCAGGGGTGGCACATATTGAAATAAAAGAGTGAAGTAACTTAGGAAACGTATGTTTTAGTTTACTGTCTTTACTTTCTTCCTTCTTTCCAAAGTAAAAATGCTACTAATGTTAAATATACAATCCCATTGTATCTATAAGGGTTGAAGTTATTTTGCACATGGTAATCTTTCCTTATTTTTTTTAAAGCCTAAATAAATCTGAGTGTTTATAGATTTTGAAACTTTTTTTGTAATTTCTCAGGTTTGACCCATTATCTTTTGACTCTCTAAGGCCAGTTTTTCCTTATGGTAATTAATTTTTCTTTCCCCCTTTCCCATAAGATTTCTGAATTATCATTGACCCTTTGAGATATTCTTTCCTGAGAAAAATCTTACATAGTTTTTAACAATCTGGAATTTGTTACTGTATTGAATATGTGAAAAATATTCTAAAGTTCTAATGATTCTTAATCCATTGGGAAAATTATTTTCAGTTGTGCATGTGAACCTATATTTTCCTTAAAATACATCTATTATAATGATAATAACAAGACTGAACTATAGATCAATATAAGTAGCTATGTAATAACTAACAGTGTTGTGTTAGCCAGATTATGTATCCTCAAATGTCAAAGTAGTGATCATGCATGGAAATCTTTGACTCACATGATTTTGCTTCTAACCAGATTATTACCCTAGTCTTTTTTTGGGAATGTCTAGTGTATTTGTGGAGATACGGCTGATCACCTTAGAGGGAAGGCACACCAATATTCTTTTTTTTCATTATTGGCAGTAACTATTGGGAAAGTAAAAATAGTAAGACTTTTCTGGGAAAGTAAAAATAGAGTATAGTGAGCTTAATAGCACAGTGACTGGCAACTCTAATTGCTTACATCAAGGAAATGCATGGTTTTAAATGTTAATTACTGAAAGTCAGTTTGTGAAAGGGTTGAACATAGTATTTGAATAGGGGGAGGTGAAATTCTAATTTGTTCCTGTGACATATTATTTTTTGAGGGAATAGTGAAATTTAGGTCTAATTGGGCACCTTTTGATTAAAACTTTATTCTCTTGTCTCATTTGCATGAAATTCTAGGTGGGCTGCATGTTTTTCTCTTTTAACCTTACTGTTATCCACATCTACACTGTTTTGCAGTATTTGTTGGACTTTTGTCTGCTCCTCAGTATTTGTTGGACTTTTGTCTGTTATCTTATATCTATAGTCAATGTGCCAGGTTTTTATATGTTTGTTTCATATATATATATATATATGTATAATTTCGGTTGGTTGGTGCCTATATTCATTCTAAAAGTAAATTTTATTACTGTTGAATTTTAAAACTTCTGCAGAAAACATTTACCAGAACTGGTATCAAAGACATTTTCTGGATTATCTTTGTCAAATTAAAACTCTTGGAGCATTTAGAATGAGGAGGATTTTAGCCATTAATTATGAAATAGTTTCACAAAATTAGATTTTTTTTCTTTTTTATGTGCAAGATATGGGCACACTGCTGAGTTTAGCAGTGATAAAAACAGGATTGATTAGATTATACAAATACTCCAATTATTATATACACCTGTTCTTAATGGGTTAAAATTTGCTTTTAATTGGTTTTCCAGTAGAGATAACGAGCTTTCACTAATCTATGTACATTCTTGCACTGGGATGGATGCTAACATAACTAACAAAGGTTAGGAATACTATTGCTGTCCACATTACCAATAAAAGTAATTGACACCTGTGTAAAAATTCATGCCTTTGTTTTTATTTTATTATCAGAATGCTTTATCTCATGGAGCCAACCAATTTTAGATAGGATACAGCCTCAGAAAAACTTAGTTGTGTCAGTACCTGGGAAGGTAGATTGGATCAAGTTTTTTAAAACATATCCTTTTGGGAAAGAAGGATATGTGCTCATGTGCTTTCAGGTACTTTAGGCCAAGAGATAACTATTGTTCACTTCTCAAATTCTCTCTTAAGATAGGGAACTGCCTCAGGAAACTTAAAATCTAGAAGGAACATAAAGCTAATAACTGAAATATAAATAAATATTTTAATGTAATAGGTAAGTGCTTGAGGAGGTATATACAGTGCTTTTGGGTGTAAAGGAAAAAAACATGGCTTCAGGTAGGGAAGGAGATGGCATTTTAGGTGGTCTTAGCCTGCTAAGACCTAGGAGTATGAGAGGACAGCCTACCTGCCTCCTCTTCTTCCTTCCTCCTTGAAATTCAGTTCTTCATTTATATGGTAAGGAGACTGTAGTAGATGCTGTCTGTGGTCACTTTTTGGCTCTAAAATTTTAATGTTTTATTTATTATACCATGCATCTGATAGAGTCTAACTTTATTCCAAAGAAAAGATCATGAAATGGTAGGATCATTAATTTTCAATTTATAATTTTCAGATACTCTTGGGAGTGATAACTTCTATTCTTAGTACCCCCTATAAAGACAAAATTGGGATTAGTAGATTATATGAATATAATTTTAAGCCTTTCTAGTTAGTTCTGTGTTGAAAGAAATAATTTTAGTAACACATCTTCGTTTTCTCTTTTTGAAGAAATTAGTACAAAATATCAAGGAATATTTACCTCTATTTTATTGCAGAATATTTTAGTTAATATGAATAGAAAGGTTAGGTTGACATAGACATGAAGACTGAATCTTTATAATGTCAGGGAGGTCATTAGCAACCCACTGAGTTTTAAGACTAAGTTTCAAGATAGCATTAGATGAGATTCATTAGACTTTTCTTCAGTGTCATTCAAAGTCTTACCATAAATTAGTTTTTGAATGAAATACGGGCATATGTAAATAAATATTGTATAAATTTATCATCGTAGTTATGATAGTTGGACTCTTTGTAGTGAATTCTGTCTAGAGAGTCCATGAATTATATTATTGATTGATTAATATAATACATTTTATCACCATTAAAAAACAGAAGTAGGTCATGGGATTAGTCTGAGATAGTAGGGCAAAAAAGTGTGTCATAAACTCTAATCTGAATGTGGCTGATTTTGAAATAACCTTCAATTTTATCCTAACATCTTACACAAACTTTACATTTATAATTTAAAAGCTTTTTTATTTTAAATTGTTTTTCAATTTATTTTACAGAGTTGTTCAAAACAATACTACAACTGGAGACTCTGTAATCTACCTCCACCCCCATACCAAATGTTCATGGCTTCCGCAGAGACTAGGGTTTCCATGGAGAGTCTCAGGGATTGCCTCTTTTTTATGCAGAAGAATCTGTAATATTTAGCAATCCAGAAAGAGCTTTAGAAAACACTCTACGTTACTAGTTTTAAATTGTGTGCAGGCAGGCATTGTTCAGAGATCTACCTCTCTTCAATTAAAATAATTCCATTTGTTTTTTGGGCTTTGTTTTTAAATTATGTATTAGACTGCTGTATACTATTTTATTTGACAAAAATGTTCTGTTGATAAAAGTTAGTTTAAAAATTATTATTCTGTAAACTAATATTCTAGTTCTTTGGTTTCCAAATTCTAGCACATGGTGAAATAAGGATAATATAGTGAACTTCTGGTAAAACTAAATTTATGCTTTTATTGAATTCTATAATAGATTTATATTGTTATTCTATTGTGTGCGAATATTTTTAAAAGTTCTGCCATTATTGCATATATTAATATTTATTTTAATATACTTACTTATGTAAAATGTTGACAAGCATTTGTTAGTCCCCCAATTTTACTTTTGAAATTTTACCATTTATGAAATCTAAAGGTTTGGGAAGTCTCCTGAAAACACTCTGGTTGTGACTGACCATTCTGCTGTGCTAACCTCTGTATTCTAGAGCAATTGTTCATAACTATTTTCTTTGTCTTCCAAGTACCTTGAGGGGTGGCACACATTCCAGTCAATAATGGTAGTCCAGAAAGGCAGTTCCTTTAATCTGACTCCCTGGCTCTACTTCTAGGAGATTCTGAGCAATATTATTCCACTTTCACCCTGGAGAGACTCAGTGCTCCAGAGGAATAAGAACCTAAGGGGCAATATTCATTGTGAAGTGCTGCTTCTGAATATATTTGTGCTACCACTGAGGATTTAGAAAGCACATTCCTCATTGTTTGCATTGTGAATGTTTTATGGCTTTAAGAAAATTGCATTAAATTTGTAGGGTGTTCATGATACAATAATTAGTAACCAGAAGGAAGTGGTGCAATTTGTTCATTATATAATAAGGAAATTTAATCATATTTCTATTTATTATGATATGTTCTTTTTATTTTCTCTATTATAACAAATGGAGATATTCTTACTTAATTTGAAACTTACATAGAGCCTTACTGGCATTTGATTTGAGTGAGTGGTATTGTTATATTTTTGTTATGTTTAAATTATATAAAATGTTTGAAATAGGAATGAAATGCTAGCTTTTTCCATACTATTATAGAATGATTTAAAAAATAAAAAGTAGTAAATGATATTAAAGCATAATTTATTATAGTATAATTGTATTTTAAGGGTCTCATGCTCTACTGACTAAGCTAGCAGGGCAGTATTTTTAATGCACTGTAATATTTTTCTTAGATTAACCCTAGCCACAAATGGATATTAGCACTGGGAATGGTTGAATATGAGTTGAATAACTTGATTAAATGTATCTGTGTCAGTTTGCTACATAGTAATTGAGGTACCATATTGGTTTGAAAATGTATTCTGGACTATCAAACAATAATACCTCAGTGGCATGAAGATTATAAATATACCTTTGTATTTTACATTTATACATAGGCCAAAAATGGTTTGCAGAATAATTCTATTTTGGCTCTTATTATTAGCTAACAATGCATTCATGATGGAGTTCAAAAGTACAAATTTGTTTTAGGCACAAGAGGTTAAATATTAGTTTAAAAATTTTATACAGGTTATTGAAAACCAGTATATATGGAGTTTAATGTTTCATTTGGATGATCTGAATAGCATTCATAACTGTCACAGAAGCGGAAATGGTACATGTACCCAGTACTCACATGGATTTTGATGTCTCCTGGATTGCCAAAGGCAGTGATGCTAGGAGTAGGTCCTTCCTGATTGCCTAGTACAGTTAATCTTAACTTCTTTTTAATGGTTAGACTTATACGTATGCTATTTCTGGAAATGTTGGTCTCATTATTATCCTACCACAAAAAAGAAAATAAGAAAAACTGTTTATTTACCAAACACTGGTCTAAGTATTTTATATATTTTGACTCATAATCCTTTAACAATGTGAGATAGATATACTTACTTCTATTTGACAGATAAGGAAACTGAAACACAAAGACATTCTCAAGGTCATATGGCAGATAATGGTGGAACCAGGATTTGAACCTGGGTAGTCTGAAGGAACAAAAGTCATCTTTAATTTATTGCTTTTTTGAAGTAAGAAATCCCACTTCTTTGTTACTAGCTCAGGCAGTAAAATAATGTAGACCTTCAGGAGGAAGAGAGTCTTATGTAGCATTTTGTGGGAAATTGTAATTTAAAATATTGTCCCATACTTCTTACTCTAACTAAATTTACATATTTTTCCCCTAACCCACAGGAATATCGAAAACAGAAAAAAAAGTGAAATTGGAAGAAAAAAACTCAACAGCATTTGGTATGAACAGAAAGTAATCTTTAAGCAAAAGACTATAAAGCTTGACAGAGAGGGAGGACATAGTCTGCCCCTTACTCTTTACCTGTTAATGCTTCTTTAGGTGTAAGTGATCATCTGTTTTAGTACTTACTAGTGTTAGTCAGCTCCAGATACCTTACTTATTAAATACATATCTTGTTTTATATGTATTTTCTGCAAAGGAAGTCTCCAGCTTTCTCTGAGAACTTTTGTGTTTAACATCCTAGCTAAAATTATGGCTATTTAAAACTGAGCCTCTAATATTTTTGAAACGTAAAGGATGCATTGAGATAGTCATTTTTTTCAGACTTTCTTCTTCAACGTACCTTATAAAAAATTACTGAGTTTTCTGCTATCTTTTCTATCCTTTGTGTTGTAATGACTAAAACTGATCAGATAATGTATAATAGTCTTAAATATTCTATACCTTGGCTAACTGGAGCTTGAGTCTCTTAAAGTTGGTTAAATATGGTTGATAAATTG
Source organism: Microcebus murinus (assembly GCF_040939455.1). Lineage (NCBI taxonomy): Eukaryota > Metazoa > Chordata > Mammalia > Primates > Cheirogaleidae > Microcebus > Microcebus murinus. The sequence goes on along the minus strand of NC_134110.1, from coordinate 35,007,876 downwards.
TAGGCTAAACCATTCTGACTTAGAACAATAACTACTAGGATATATGTGATATTTTAATTTGAAATACGTTCTAGGATACTGCTCTAACACCTGTTTTTTTTTTTTTTTTTTTAAATACATACTATTAGGAAAAAGGATGCTGTAAAATTTGGGAAAAAAATAGTTTAACGAAATAAGTTTTTTTTCCTTCATGTTCTTAGCCTTCATTGTTGTACACATAGGGGAAGTGTTGAAAGACTGAATGAATTATTATGGATATATATTTTTTTAATTTTTTCCAAAGAAAAGTCCATCAAGTTTTTTTTCTAATCTTCTAGTATATTTTCTTATTAAATTATATATGGGAATGAAAAGTCTCCTCAGTCAGGTCTTTTATAAATTATGGAGTTTAACTTCTTGTCACATCAGAAAATTGAATGTATTACCCATTTATAGGTTTTAACTACTGTCTGAATTAAGTTTAAGATATCAGTAGTTGGGATTTCTCAACATTGCTAATGAAGATCCCTCTTATAGTCCAATAAGCTAATCAGCAGTTCCAGAGTCATGACATGAACAGTTTAATTGAATCCATCCACTCTGGGCAGGTGACTGGAATATCTGATTAAAACATAAATGCTGCTTTTAGGTTAACCGCAAAGGAACAACTCAGGATCAGTCATGATTACTGAGGTATTCACTTTTATCTCTTAGGTAAGAGAAAAGAAAAGGACAAGGAAAGAAAAGAGAAGAGAGACAAAGATCACTACAAACCGAAACAGAAGAAGAAGAAAAAAAAGAAAAAGAAATCTAAACAGCATGGTAAGTATTCTATGATAGTTATTCCCATTTTTTAAAGTTCTAAGATTTCTTGGATTCCCCTTTACCAAAATGGAGGTATAACAGGGTCCCCATTTCTTGTAGCTTTCCTTTGTCTTGTAATTTAAAAAATGTACCACTTTGTTTTGCTATAGTCTATAAATTAATTGTTGCAACTGATTAGAGACTTTCCTTTCCAGCATTATGGTGGACTAGATGCTCTGACCAAGCACCCTTCAGCATGCTCAAGAAATTATTCTCAATCTAGAATTGTAGAGCCCCTTAAATTAGATTTCAAGATTGAGGGTGAAATAAAGGTATTTTTAGAAGAACTTGAAAAACCAACAGAATTTGCTATCAACAGTCCATTTCTAAAGGAAATCCTAAAGGGCGAACTTGAAGGCTGAAAGAAAATGATGACAAAAGGAAGATTCGAGATGCCAGAAGACACGATGACCAAATTGTAAATATGTGGGTAAATCTAAACACTGACAATGTAAAACAATTTGATTTGTGGGGATAAACAAAATGATAGCGAACAAAAATACAAAAGAATGATAACTTGTATTTGGGAGGAGCATTCTTATATTTCAGTGTTTTTAAGCTCCTTGAATTGTTCTGGAGGAATGAAAGGAACGTGTTGTTTTTTTTAGTCTTTAGTAAAGTAAATGTGTCTTTAAAAATTTTAGCATAAGCACTGAAAGAATAGAAGAATAGGGTATAATTTCTGAAGTAGAGGGGGAAACATATTGTGAGTAAACCATCCAAAGAAGGCAATAGGAAGAGAGAAAATCATAGAAAAAGGAGAAAAATGCAAATTATAAAATGTTAGAAATAAATCCAAATATGTAATTATAGCCATATTATAAAGGTTATAAAGATTTTAAAATTCAATTCTATGTTACATATAAAAGACATATCTAAAGATAAGGATAGAGAAATGTTGAAAATAAAAGTATGGAAAAAATTTTGGTAAGCAAGTACTAACCAAAAGGAAAATTAGATTAGATATATTAAAAACAGATAAAGTAGTCATTAAGGCAAAAATCATTCCTAGAGATAAGAGGTTATCATATAATGATAAAGGTTCAGTTTACTTTATATCTTCCTAGATCCAAAATTTCTAAGTTTTATCACTGAATAATATCATATCTTTCTTAGTGATTAATAAATTAATAAAACTTTAAAGTATTCTGTAAGGATAAGAAAGATAGCAGCAGTATAGTTGATCTAATAGATCTTTATAGAACACTGAACTCAGCAGCTACAGAGTATATAGTTTTCTTAGCTAGACACAAACATTTCTTAAAATTGATTATGTGATACAGCTTTAAGCAAATCTCAACAAATTGTAATGATTGGTGTAATATAGACCCCTGGTTTCAGACCACAATATAATTAGCTAGAGCCAATATAAAAAATATAAGTAGAAAAGCCCCGAATATTTAGAAATCAAGCAACACACTTCTACATAACTTGTGGATCAAAGAACAAGTCCAAAGGAAAAGTAAAAAAGATGTTAAGAACCTGAAGAATGATAAAAATGTTATATGTCAAAACTTGTAAATGTAGTTAAAATGGTACTTATATGAGAATGTATTCCCATACATGCTTATATTAGAAAAGGATGAAAAACTGCTAAGTCTGCAGCTTAAGAAGTCAGAAAAGGAGAGGGCTTCCAGATGGCTCACTGGAGGCATTTCTTACACGTGTCTTCCACAAAGAAGAACCAAGTTAGTGATTAGATAATCATACTTCAAATAGATCATCCAAAACAGCACATCGGAATTCAAAAGAGAAATGCCAGGAAACACCTAAAGCAAGGAAAGAGAGGGAAGTGAGACAGGCTGCTCAGCCAGTAGTATCATCTGGGAGCCTGGAGAGACTTCCTAATGCAGGGAAAGTTTAAGCAAGAGACTCCCCCCCCAGCAGTCCACATTCCCACCAGGAATCCTGCAATCATACCCACAGGAGAGTCCCTTGACCCTGTGGGCCCTGAAACTAACATAGGAAACTTCTTGGAGACTGTACAACAACATTGTTCCAGAGAGGGAGTTCACCCTAGGTCCCACAGATGTGCTTGCTATAGCTGCTGAATCCTAAGCAATATATAGCAAGGTGCCATTTTGAGAGCTCAGTGCCCAACAGACTGTACACTGTCCTGGAACCTAACAGAGCCTGCATCTCCATACCTCTGGAGCCCTACTGACATCCCTAGCCTACAGGTACTACTCGTTGTCTCTGTCTGCTGCTAGGGTTGAAGCACAGGCTACTTACTGGCAGTGAACCTGCTGCCTCCAGCAATGGATCCTCCATAAATTTTCATAAATCCAGAGAAAGTCCCTTACCCACAACTATTGTCACTGGGGCTGAAGTGCAAGCAAAGTGTGAGCTCCTATCACCAGGGCTGAAGTGTAAGCAAAACAGACTGTCACTACTGTGGCTGAAGTGTGACCAAAACACATGTTCGCCACCTATCTACCTAGCATACTGCCACTGAAAGCAGCCTCTTCTTCTTTAGGAGCAGGGTGGCAGCATAGCTGCTGCCCTCCACCCAAGAATTCCACCAGGGGCCTGGGGATCACCCTGCACCTGTTCACAATAGCCATCACCTATATGCACCATTAAGAGTCCTGGGGATAAGCCTACCCAGCCTGGTTTTGATGTTGCCTCTTTTCCCTTTGCTAGAGCACATAGTCTAAAGGACTGTGGATTGCCCAGCCCAGTCCACCACTATTGACACCTAAACACTCCCCCTGGGGGCAGGAGGTTGCCACGACCACCACAGCTGGCACCTTCCCGTATGTGCCACCTGTAGGACTGGAAATTGGTCCACACAGTCCATCAGTAGCCACTACCACACCAGTATGTACTGCTTGGGACATAGAGGGTTGTCCTGCCACTGCTACCGCTGTCGTCCATGCTACACCTGCTGCCCAGGGGCCTGAGAACACACCCACCAATCTGGTATACTAGTACTACTACCAGCATCCAAGCAAGACATATGGAGGTCTGAGAATCAGCTCCCCAGTACTCACTAATACTGGTGCCAGTATATGCCACTCAGAGGTCCAAGGACAAGCATACTCAGCCTATTGCTGCCACCACTGGAACTTCAAAACCAAACCCCACATCCCAGTCCCCAGCAAAAGTTCACTACAGCTTCCAGTAGTAACCACACCCTAAGCCACTAAGGAAATCAGATACCACTGATACTGTTTCCAGCTGAAGAGATCATACAGAGACCACATTACTGCATACAACCAAAATCAAAGGCAAAGTAGACTACCCAACAAAACACCATAGATACATCTTCAGGAAAAAGCCCTCCTTGTAAAAGCAAATTCAAGAAATTGGAAGAAGTGACTGCTACATCAGATGCACAGATACCAATGGAAGGATGTGGTAAATATGAAAAACAAGAAAATATGACACACAAAAGGGCCACAACAATTGTCCAGCAACAGATCCCAATCAAGAAGAATTCCTTTAAATGCCAAATAAAGAATTCCAAATATTGATTGTAAAGAAGCTCATTGATATACAGAATACTGGAAACTATGCAAAGAAATCAGAGATACAATTCAGATATGAATGAAAAATATATCGAAGAGCTACATATCATAAAAACGAACAGAAATATTGGAAATGAAGAATTCATTGAATTAAATACAAAATAAAGACAGATCTTTTAAAATAATACAGTCAGACAAAAATTAAAAAGAATAAAAAAGAATTGAGTGAAACCTACATGACATAACACGCCATAAATTAACTAAATATTTGAATTTTTGGAGTCCCAGAGGGCACAGAGAAAACAAAATTATGAGAAAGCCTATTTAGCGAAATAATATATGAAAACTTCCTAAGTCTAGCAAAAGATTTAGACATCCAGATATAGGAGGCTCAGAGATCCCCATATACATACAATGAAGAAAGATCTCCACCATGGCACATTATAGTCAAGCTATCTAAAGTCAAAGATAAAGAGAGAATTCTAAAAACACCAGGAGAAAAGCAGGTAATCACTTTTAAAGGAGCAACCATCAGACTAACAGTGGATTTCTCAGCACAGAACTTACAGGCCAAGAGAAAGGAATGGTATGTTCAAAGTACTGAAAGAAAAAATAACTAGCAGTCAAGAATACTATACCCAGCACAATTATCCTTCATACATGAAAGAGAAGTAAAGTGTTTCCCAGACAAGCAAAAGCTGAGAGAATTCATCACCACTAGGCTGGCCCTACAAGAAATGCCTAAGTCCTATACCTGGAAGTGAAAGAATGATATCTACCATTGTGAAAACACATAAAAATATAAAAACTAGTGATAGAACAAACACACAAACAAGGATGGGAAAAGACTCAAGTGTTACCCCTATAGAAAACTATTAAACCATAATGACAAACAATAAAGAGAGAAAAAAAGGATCAAAAGGATATATAAAACAACCAGGATTCAATTCATAAAATTACAGGAATAAGCTCTCCCATATCAATAAAAACCTTGAGTGTGAACAGATTAAGCTTTCAACTTAAAAGAGATAGACTGGTTGAATGGATTTAAAAAATATGATCAAACTATATGCTGCCTACAAGAAACTCACCTCATCTGTAAAGACACATATAGACTGAAAGTAAAGGAATGGAAGAAGTTACTCTATACACATGGAAACCAAAAGCAAGCAAGAACAGATATATGAGATAAAGCAGACTTTTTAGTAAAAAACAGTAAAAATTGACAAGCTGGTTACATAATGATAAAGAATTCAATTCATCAAGAAGATAAAACAATTCTAAACATACTTGTACCCAACACGACCAGACATAAAGAAAATATTAGGTTTAAAGGGAGAGATAGACTCCAATTCAGTAATAATTAGGGACTTCAACATCCTACTCTCAGCATTAGGCGCAGATCATCTTGACAGAAAATTAACAAATAAATATTGGATTTAAATTGCCTCTTAGAGCAAATGGACTTTTCATACATTTACTGAACATTTCATCCAACAGCTATAGAATGTACATTCTTTTCATTAGCACATAAAACATTGTCCAGTGTAGATCATATGTAGTGTACAAAATAAATCTCAACAAATTTTTTAAAAATTGAAATATCAAGTGTCTTCTCAGACCAAAATTCTCCTCAAACTATTTTATAAAATTAAAGAAGAGGGAATTTTCCCTAACTCATTTTACAAGACCAGCATTACCCTTATAGTAAAACCAGTAAAGGACAAAACAACCGAGAAAACTACAGGCCAATATCTCTGATAAACATAGATACTAAAATCTTCAACAAAACACTAGCAAATCCAACAACACATGAGAAAGAAAAATAATAATCCATGACCAAGTGGAATTTATCCCAGGAATGTAAGGATGGTTCAACATATGCAAATCAAGAAAGGTGGTACATCACATCGACAGAATGAAAGACAAAAACTATATGATCATCTCAACAGATGTAGATAAGGAATTTGATAAAATTCAGCATCCCTTCATGATAAAACCTTTCAACAAACTAGACAAAGAAGGGACTTACCTCAATATAATAAAGGCCATATATGCCAAACCCACAGCTAGCATCATACTAAATGGCAAAAATCTAAAAGCCTTTCTTTTAAAAACTGGAATAAGACAAAGATGCCCACTTTCACCACTTCAATTCAGCCTAGTAGTGGAAGTCCTAGTCGGAGCAGTCATGCAAGAGAAAGAAAGAAAAGGCTTTCAAATTGGAAGAGAGGAATTCAAATTGTCCCTTTTTGCTGATAATATGATATTATATGTAAAAAAAAAAACAAAAAAACACCCAAGGACTTCACCAAAAAACTCTTAGATCAGGTAAATTTAGTAAAATTTCAGGAAACAAACAAACAAAAATCAGGATAACAACAAACAAAAATCAGTAGCATTTCTATACACCAATAATGAACTTGCTGAGAAAGAAATCAAGACAGCACCCACATTTAAAATAACTACAGAAACAAAAAGTACATAGGAATAAATGTAATCAAGGAGGTAAAAAATCTCTATAAGGAAAACTATAAAGCATTGATTAAAGAAATTGAAGAGGATGTAAGCAAATGGAAAAGATATTCTTTGCTCATGGATCAGAAGAATCAATATTAAAACAACCATATTGTCCAAAGCAATTTACAGATTCAGGGTATTCCTTACCAAAATACCAACATAATTTTTTACAGAGTTAGGAATAAAAATTCTAAAATTAGTATGGAACCATGAAAGAGCCTGAAATAGCCAAAGCAGTCCTGAGCAAAAACAACATTGCTGGAGGCATCACACTACCTGACTTCATAATATAAGGGGATAGTAACCAAAAAAGCCTGCTATTAGTATTTGTATAAAAACAGATGAATAGATCAAAGAGACAGAATATAGAAATAAATCTACATATTTACAGCCAACTTATTTTTGACAAAGATGCCAAGAACATACATTGCAGAAAGGACAACCTTCTTCAATATATAGTGCTGGAAAAATTAGATTTCCATGTGCAAAATAATGAAACTGGACCCCTATCTCTCACCATATATAAAAACCAACTCAAGATGGATTAAAGACTTAAACCATAAGACCTACAGCTGTAAAACTAGTAGAAGAAAACAAAGGGAAAACACTTTAGGACATGGGTCTAGGCAAAAATTTTTATAGCTAAGCCTTCAAAAGCATAGACAACGAAAACAAAAAAGAGACAAATGGGACTATATTAAACTAAAAAGTGTTTACGTAGGAAAGTAAATAATCAGCAGAGTGAAGAGACAACTTGTCACATGGGAGAAAATATTTGCAAGCTATTAATCCAACAAGGAACTAATATATCTAGAATATACAAAGAACTCAAAAATTAAAAACAAAAAGAATTCAAATAAAATGTGGGCTAAGGACATGTATAGACATTTCTAAAAAGAAGACATAAAAGTGGGCAACAAGCATATGAAAAAATGCTCAAAATCATTAGTCATCAGGGAAATGAAAATCAAAACCAAAATGAGATATCACCTCACCCCAGTTATAATGATTATCATTAAAAAGACAAAAAATAACATGTCAGTGAAGATGAGGAGGAAAGGAAATGCTTATGTACTGTTGGTAGGAATGTAAATTATTAAAACTATAAAATAGAACTATTATATAATCCAGCAGTCCCACCACTGGATATTTATCCAGAGGAAAAGAAATCAATATTTGATAGGGATAGCTACACGCATATGTTTATTGCAGCACTATTCACAACAGCAAAGACACAGAATCAACCTAAGTGTCCTTTAGCAGATAAATGAATAAAGAAAATTTGGTATATATACATAATGGAATAGTATTTGGCTATAACAAAGAATGAAATAATGTCACTTGCAACAACATAGATGGAACTAGAGGTCATTATATTAAGTGAAATAAGCCAGGCACAAAAAGACAAATATCACATGTTCTTATTCATATGTAGGAGCTCAAAATATTGATCTAATGGAGGTAGAGAATAGAATGATAGATACCAGAGGCTAGGTAGGTTGTATGTGTGAGAGAGAGGTTGAAGAGAGATTAGTTAATGAGTATAGACATAATTAGATAGAAGGTAAGTACTAATGCTTAATGGCAGAGTAATGTGGCTGTAGTTGGCAATAATATATTGTACATTTCAAATTAACTAGAAGAGAGGACTTAAAATATTTCCTATATGTAGAAATGGCAAATACTCAAGGTGATGGATACCCCAAATACCCTCACTTGATCAGTACACATTCGATGCATATAACAAATATTCATGTGTACCTGATAAATATGTAAAATTATGTATCAATAAGAAGTTAGAAAAGAACAAGAATAAATGTATTTGATAAAAATGGAGAAGTGATAAACATATGGGCAGAAATTAATGAACTGAAAAAATGCTAGGAGAAATTCTAAGTTTCCAAATTTATTTGGGAAAAAAATAAAAAAAACATCAAACTTCTAGGAAGACTGATTAAGAATAAAAGACAAAATGCACAAACAAACAATATTAGAAATAAAGAGAACATAACTGCATGCTCCAGACAAGAAGATTATGTAAACAGCTTTATGCCAAAGTTTGTTATAAAAGGTTAGATAAAACTATGGAGTTGCCAGAAATCAAAATCAAGAAGAAGGTAAAAACCTGAATAGTCTCCAGACTTTAAAATAAACTTAATCAGCAGTTTAAAATCTCCCCACAAATAAAAAGACCAGGCCCAGAAAGTTTGCTATCAAGTTCTACCAAACATTAAAGGAACAGATTACTCCAAGTTTACATCAGTTCTTTCAGAATTTAGCAAAACAGGGAACACTCCTACAGAAGGATAAATAGTGTCTCTCCAAAACATGTATTTTAAGTCCTAATCCCTGGTACCTGTGACTGTGACTGTATTTGGGATTAAGATCTTTGCTAATGTGATTAAATAAAGTATCTCAGAATGAGATTATTCAGGATTTAGGGTGGACCCAAAAGCCAGTGGCTGATGTCTTATTTTTAAGAGAAAGGAAAGGGAGATTTTAGGTACACAGGAGAGAAGGCCATATGAAGATGGAGGCAGCGATTGCTGTGATACAACCCAAGCCAAGGAACTGGAGGGCCACAGAAGCTGCAAGAGGCAAGGAAGGGTTTGTCCTCAGAGCCTTCATCTCTGTCAATCCCTGACTTTGTACTTCTGCTCTTCAGAATTTTGAGAGAATAAATTTCTGTTTTTTCTTTTTTAAGCCACCAAATTTGTGGTAATTTCTTGTGGCATCCCTAGGAAACTAATAACAATTCAAAATTCATTTTAGATCAACTTTACTGTCAAAATCGAGAGAGAATAATAAGGGAAAGGACAACCACAGGATATTGTCACTTATGGACATGGATGTAAAACCCATACATAAATTTTATGAAATTTAAATCTAGCAATGTGTAAAAAAGATACAACCATGTAGGGTTGGTATGAAAAGCTGGTTAAACGTCAGAAAATGAAATCATTTGATGAAATTCACCACAGTAACAGATAAAGGAGAAAAAACATTATATTTATAAGTGTAGAAAAACTATGTGATGCATTGGTGTGTATTTTTAAAAGTACATATTTATAACTATATTTTAAAAAACTATTAATAACTTTATAAAACCTTATTTGAAAACATTAAAGAAGACCTAAATAAATGGTAGGTAATTCATGTTCATAAATTGGTAGATTGAAAAGTCAGTTCATGAAAAATAGATCTGTAGATTCAGTGCTGATTCTGAAACTTAATATGGAATATAAAAAGCCAAAAATAATATAGTCACTCTTGAAAATTAAAGAGAAGACTTACTATTCAGCTATAGTTATTAAGGTAGTAAGGTATTTTGAAGGAATAGACATATTGATCAAGGACAGAACAGATAATCCAAAACAAATCTATACATATTTACATAGAGCTTGCATTACAAATTACCAGATAAAGGATAAAGTTTTCAGTAAGTAATAGTTAGAATAATTTGTTATCGCAAGGGGAAAAAAAGTATAATTGGATTCATACTTAACATCATTCACACAATTTATTTTAGGTTAATTAAAGATTGTGTGAAAGACAAAACTGTAAAACTTTAAAAGACAGTATAGGAAAATGTCTATAGGATCTTTAGACAGGAAAGGACTTCTAAACAAAAAGTGCTAACCCTAAAGGAAAAGGTTATAAATTTGCTAGAGTGAAATTAAGAACTTTAGTTCATCAAAAAACATAAAGCCAGTGAAAAGACAAGCTATAAAACACAAGAAATTACAACACATATATCTGACAGAAGATTAGTATTTAGAATATATTTCAAACTTTTACAAATCAAAAAGAAAAATGGAAATAACACAATATGAAAATGGGCAGAAGATTTTAACAGGTACTTCACAGAAGAAGAAACCTTAATATGATAAGGTGAATGTATAATAAAATGCTCGATCTTACAAGAAGCTGCATAAACGCAATTTTTAAAACTTCGTGAAGTCTATTTCATACCAGCCATATTGGCAAAAATGACAAGGTAGATAATAGATATTGCTGAGGAAGTGGAGACCCCTGCACAACTGCTCTGGGAAACCATGGAAGACAGGAATAAACTTGAAGATGTGCATGCCATGTGGCCTCAGAATTCTCAAGGGAACTCACAGGATATGTCCAGAGGCAAATAGGAGAGGGATCATAGCAGCACTGGAAGCAGCCCAGTTCTCTGTCAGAAGTTGTTATGTTCCTTCAGTGGAGTCTATACACTAAGTAAATAAATGAATTATAGCATGAACTTCCGGAACAAAATCTTAAGCTAAAAATTAAATCACTGAAGAAAATGGAGCATGATTTCATTTATGTAAAGTTCAGAAAATTGTTAATGCTAAATAGTATTTTTTTTTTTTAGGGATTCTACTGTATTTAGGAAAAGCAAGAGAATCATGAACAAAAATTCAGGATAGTAGTTACCTCTAAGATGGGGAAGGAAAGTTGTTATCAGTTCAAATTGGAAAGTGGCACAAAGTGACCTTCAAAATGAACACTACATGATTGGTACCTAAATATTTTGTGGTATTGATATTCTTTTATCAATATTTTTATCGTATGGATTAAATAATAAAACCAGTTTTGAAAAATATAAACCCAGTTGGGCACTTTCATAGTCAGTAATCATTGTTGGTAAATTCTTGAGATTTAAACTCTCCGTGGTCCAAAAATAACATCTAATTTTTCCACAGGATGTGAAGTTTCTGCATTCTCTAACTCTAAAGCTGCCAGAGTAATTTTGAAGATACAGGATCAAAATGAGAGTGAAAAGCTTGAAACCACTTTCCAAAGAGAGCTCTGGGGCTCTGTAAACAAAAATCATTAACCACAAATTCATTTGATTACTGAATAAACTCTTGTGAGTGGTACATTATAATACAGAAGTGGGAAGCATCAAAATGCAGATAAAACTGCCAAAATGCATGTAAATAGCCCAGAATAAATTCTCCTCAAATGTAATAATTCATTACAGAGATGGTGATTACCACACTCAATACCTGCTATATATAAATAGCAGTGCTTCTGTGAACTCCAGCTGACCAGAGGCTCTGAGGGGATTTGGCTGGTGTGGATGTTCCAGTGGAGGCACCAGCTTCTCTGTTCAGGAATGGCCAGCTGTTTTACGTTATCTTCTGGTGCATCAGTGAACTGAGAGGTCTGTTCCAGTGTTTAGCAGCAGACACAGAATATGCCAAAATACCTGAAAGTGCAGGAAAAGATAACTATTCATATAACACAAAATAAGAAGTGGGTACACTTGGTAGCAAAGTGAGGGATAGAGAGAGCTTATGAGAATGCAGTAAGTGGTAACTTGAAAGAAGGGTGTGTCATTAGGATTAATAGAGAAAAAACTTGCAAAGAAAATATATACTTCAGAATTATGATCAGCCCTTAACTATGATAACCCTTTATAAAGAGCCATTTGGAAAACACTTTAAATGTTAGATATTTTTACCTTCTGATAAAAAATGAACATTATATCTTTATTTGCATTTTAAAATCAGGCCTATAAATTAAAATCTTAACCTTATAAATAGAGTCCTGGTAAATACTGAAGATGCACAGAAGCATTGCTATTTATATACAGCAGGTGTTGAGTGTGGTAATCACCATCATCTTTGTAATTAATTATTACATTTGAGGAGAATTTATTCTGGGCTATTTACATTCATTTTGGAAGTGACACTTTTCCCAGATGATTGAAGAGTGATCTTTAAATGGCAAATACAGGTTTTTAAATAACTTTAAAATTTTAAAGGATTCATAGTGTTAAAGAACTCACATTACTACTGAATGAGTTTCCTAGTATAATATGGTTTTTAGTCTATGATTAATACCATGAGGGAGTTTTAAAAATTCTTCCTTTAATTTACCACATAATGTTATTTTGCATATCCTGTGATACTTTTTATGGATCAAACACTATTTAAGCATTTTATGTATATTAGTTTATTTGAGCCTCAATTTAATTTTCAATTTAATTTTCAATTAAAACTAGAAAAAGCAAAAAAAGCAAAAAAAAAACTAGAAAAAGCAAAAAAATAGATCTACAGATCTATTTTTCATGAACTGACTTTTCAATCTACCAATTTATGAACATGAATTACCTACCATTTATTTAGGTCTTCTTTAATGTTTCCAAATAAGGTTTTATAAACAGCTATTAATAGCTGTTAATATTACGAACAGTTAAACAACAAAGAGAGGTAAAAAGAGGTAAAAAGAGTTTTTTTTAACTGATGTAGCGAGCAAATGGTGAAAAGCAGATTCAGACCCAAGCAGTGTGGCTTCAGAGTTTGAATTTTTAACTATAACCACCATACTGTGTTGTTAATTTTATAGCCTCTACCTTAAAGATTATTTACCAGACTGTATATTCTTCCTTTCAACAAACTTTTACTTGTCTTTGTTGCCACACTAAGCTCTTATCCTTATCTGTTGTTTTAAATAAATTTATGAAAAGTAATAATTTAGTTAAATACTTCTTTATTATTATTGTAAATGTGGTAGCGGGTTAAAATATGTTTTGGTAAACAGAAGTAGTTTATAAGATATAAAACTAACATTGTATTCAATCTGTATATATGAGGAGTTGTCATGATGTGATTTAAGAGTGATATCTTTGCCAGTTTTTGGCTTCCTTAGTTTGAGCAAGTCACTTCACATCTGTCTTTCTTGTGTCTGTAAATATGAGGAAACTGAAGGCATACGGAGATTAAAAAGAATTAAAACTAGAAAAAGCAAAGAGAATCGAAAGCATTGTAGAGAAAAAACAAAGATTTCCTTCAAGGACTTTGTAAGCAGGCATGTAAGGGTGATGCGAAGCATATATCAGTGTCTACCAGGGAGTTCTGATTTGTGTGGTAAGAGTGGTACAAAATCTATTTGAAATTTAGAAAAGTTGGCATCATCAAGGAAAGCACCTTATGTAGGAGATTACTTCTGATCTAAGCCTTGAAACATAACAGTAAACTTTTATTTCTGATAGCCAGAGGGAATGAAGTGAGGAATACAGGTAGGGTGTAGAATGCCAAGAAATTATATTCATTTGCTAATAAAACAGATAGATTAAATGTCAGGCATGTTTCATTTTTAGCACCAAATTGAGATTTCTTTCTTATTTTTACAGTCAGACTCTGCTTCTACTTTTGCTGAGAAGATAATATAGAATGTAGTCAATAAGAGGGTACCTTTGAAAGTTTAATATAGGGGTTTAGCAAATCCTGGTCATGACACTTATAGCTGGGCAACTTTTGACAGATTATTTAAATTCTCTGAATCTCGATTTCTTAACTTCTAAAATGGTAATGATAGTTTCTACTCCATAGATTTGTTACTAGTGTTAAATAACATAATTATTGTAAAGTACTTGACAAAGTAATTAGTGTTTAATGCCTTTTCATGCCTGTGCCTAAATAATGCAGTGTTAGTAGACAGACTGTGCAGTTACTTGCAGGCCACAAGAGACAGAATAGCACAGTGCTACCCAAAGATTACTCTGTTGTGTTTAATAGCATCAGCATTATCTGAGTGCTCCCACTCCTGAGCTGCTAAGGGTGAGCCCCAGGAACATGGGTTTTAACAAGCTTTCCAGCTTGTGCACACTTTAAATGTTGAAATCTACTGATTGTGCTTATTGGTTGAGCGTGCCACTTCTGTAGTCAGGCTCCCTAGGTTTGAATGTTGTCTTTGCCATTGTGTATCCCTGGACAGTTCTTTCATTTGCAAAATAGTGCTAGCAGTCTTACCTTCCTCATTAGATGGTTATGATTAAAAGACTTCATACAGGTAAAGAACTTAAAATTGTATCTGGCACATAGAGAGCCCACATTCAATGTTGGCCATACTGTGGAATTTATGATAACCACTATATAAGTTTACCATGGCTGCTATCACAAATTACTATATATATCGGTGGATTAAAACAAATACATATTTATTATCTTAAAGTTCTGCAGGTCAGAAGTCTCGCTGGGCTAAAATCAAAGCATCAGCAAGTCTGCATTCCTTTCTGGAGGCTCTTGGGGATAATCCATTTCCTTGCTTTTCTGGCCTCTAGAGGCTGCCACATTTCTCAGCTCATGTCCCTCTCCCATCTTCAAAACTAGCAGCGGCCAGTCAAGTGTTCTCCTGTCATTTCACTCTGACAATGACTCTTCTCCCTCCCTCTTTCACTTTTAAGGATCCTTTAGATTACCCTGGGCCTACACCAATAATCCAGGATACTCTTCCTATTTTAAGGTCAACTGACTAGCAACCTTAATTCCATCTACTACCTTAATTCCTCTTTGCTATGTAACTTAGTTCCAGGGATTAGGACTTAAGACATTTTGAGGAACCATTATTCTGCCTCCCACAACCACCAGCTTCAAATAGATACTTAGTATAGACCAGTGTTATTAGTAAGTACTTTTTTCTTGTAAACTTGCTTTTCTACTCTACTTTTCCTCAACTTTTCCCACTCTTTCTCACCTTTTATTCCCTAACCTGCCTCAACTGACATCCTTTGCCTCACACAGCTGAGGAAATAGAAATAGATGAGTAAATTCCCATCAGGTGGAAACTTGCTCATCTTTTATCTACCACATCTCCATACTTACTTGAATATATCTATCTTTTCCTTTGCCTCTGTTAAAATGGGGGACATATTTGTCTTTCAATTCTTAATCCTGGCATTTCTTACCACCACCATCTTCCCAGCCCCTCATCTTTTGGCTCCTGTAGATGATGTGTCAGATCTCCTATCTGAAGAAGCCCCCCCTCTAAACTCGTATGCCTTCTCTGTTTCCTCCTCCTCCCGTTTATTCTTTAGTCCCCTCTCAGACCCATTTTTACCAGCTAGTTCCTGAAGCAGAAACCTGGAAATCAGTCTCGACACTCTAAGCCTCCAGTCTGTAACAGCACTATGTGTTCCTCTAAATCTTCCCCTAAGTTGCTATTGTCCCATTCCAAGCCACCAGGATTTCTTGCCTGAACTACTGCTATAGTCTGAACTATCTCCCCACTTCTCTGTGTGCTGCCTTTTTTTTTTTTTTTTCTCTTCTGAGACAGATTCTTGCTCTGTTGCCCAGAGTCAGCCTAGCTCACAGCAACCTCAAACTCCTGGGCTCAAGCAGTCCTCCTGCCTCAGTCTCCCGAGTAGCTGGAGCTACAGGTGCATGCTACCATGCCTGGCTAATTTTTTCTATTTTTAGTAGAGACAGGGTCTCACTCTTGCTTAGACTGGTTTCAAACTCCTGACCTCTAGTGATCCTCCTGCCTCAACCTATAGAAGTGCTAGGATTACAGGTCTGACCCTCCATGCCTGGCCCCTGCGTGCCTTCTTGCACTCTATCCTCCATTCTACAACTAGAATGATTCTTCAGAAATGGAATTGGACTTATGTCACATCCTGCTTCTCTGTACAACTGTTGAGTGGCTTTTGATTGCATTAGGATAAAAAAAAATAACAAAAGTTTTTAACTTGATCTAGCTCCTGTCGCTCTAGGCTCATTTCTTATCCATCTTACCCACTGTATTCCAGCCACAGTCTTACAGTTGCTAAATGCACCATGCTCTCTTCTGCTTCAGAGCCCTTCTGCGTACCTAGACTCACACCTTCCCCTGTTTTTCCTTTTCCTCACCACACCCCTACTCTCTACTAGGCTGCATATGGCCTTTCCCCTTGTAGACATTTGTAGAACTCATTTCAAGTGGAGAGGAACAGAACTGTGACAGATTTCTCCCAGGACCAGTTAATTTCCTTCAGAGTTTTTTTTGTTTTTGTTTTTTTTGCTTGAAGGATTTATTGAGCAGATTTTCACTATAATAATCAGTGTGCTAGACATCAAGAAAACCTCTTTACAAATTGATAAAAAGGTTAATTTCCATCTTGCACATCTTATTACAGGCATAGTTGTGATAATAATGGTGATAGTGATAATAATAGTGTAGAAATAGTCCTTTTTCACTTCTGGACTCCTTCACAAAAGTTACTGATACAGATTGGAACCTGATGATCCCTACTGTGTATATTTATTTCCTAAGTGTTCTTGCTAAACCTAACTTATAATAATCTAGCTGTTCATGGATAAGAAGAGAAAGCGGTGGCATGTTTATTTTACATATCCTGAAACATGACATTCTCATTATTTTTATAGTGACCACTCTTAATTACCTGAAACTTTATTAATATTTCTTTATGTATCTTATGTTGCAGACTATTCAGACTATGAAGACAGTTCCCTAGAATTTTTGGAAAGGTGCTCTTCCCCACTAACTCGATCTTCTGGGAGTTCTCTGGCTTCGCGAAGCATGTTTACGGAGAAAACTACAAGCTATCAGTACCCAAGGGCGATTCTGTCTGTTGATCTTAGTGGTGAAAGTACGTGTAACCATGTAACGGTTAAAACAAGATTTAAGATTCCTAAATGTGGAACTGAGAATGAAATGTACTTTGTGTCTATTTATGCAGGGCACACAATTTAAAAAGTTGTCACATAAACTAATATGAAAAGTTTTAGCGTTAGAAATTTGAGCTATTTTTTAATTTATGTAAAGTAAAATTGGCTTTATAGTGGAAGAGATGGTGGTAAGGAAACTAATATTAGTGTCTATTATATACTGATCTTTCTGTAGGTTTTAACATATATTTTCATATTATTCATTAACAACTTATGGACTAGATATTGTTATGCACATTTTATAGATAGATAAGCAGAGACTACTTACAGGTTATGTAACTTTATGAACTACTTAGTGTTAGAATTAAAACTCTAACCAAGGTCTATCTTAACTCCAAACATAATGCTTTTCTACTAAATAGTTATTATAATCTTACAACTATACTTTGAATTCCTGGTCACAGATACATCTGTAAACCAGAGGTCTGGGAATATGGTCAGGTCAATGATTTAAACTCAGGAACAAAGCACTCTTAGGCAGGCAGAAGGCCATGTCAGGGGTGAAAAGATCACAGGAGCTAGATTCTGTTCAAGTTTTCCTGCAGTGGAAGATGTTGAAGACTTACCTTCCTTCCAAAATTATAAGCAATAGGAAGAGAGACTCTCCCAGCTCTAGAATTTGAGGGCAGTGGCTTAAGAGTAGAGCTCTAACACAGGAGGGACCAGAGTCAGGGGATGAGGAATAAGGGGTAGGAGCCTTGTGAGTGAGCACATTTCCTATCTGTTTCTTTCTTCCAAGTACCCTAGATTGTGGGTACTAGATTAAATGTTTGCTTTTGCACTGTTACTACCTGCTCTCTTCCAGGCCTTACTCCTCCCTGGCTTACTTTGAGGAAAGCATTTTCTTCCTTTTACTATGAAATAAGGACACAGCACTTGTGAAATTGTAGTTTTTTAAGAATTTGAGGTGGGTAAGGGGATTAAGGAAAAGTCACTGCCTTTCTTTTTCAGCATACACAAGCTCCCCTTTTCCCCTGGCCCAGTGGTTCTTAACCCCAGGAGCACCTTATAGTCATTACTGTGAGGCTTTTAAAATATACTGATCCTGGGTCCTACCACAGAGCATAATTAAATGAGCTTTCTGGAAGGATCCTAGCAAGATACAGTTTCTGAGTGATTACATGTTATAGCAGGTATTGAAAATCACGTAAGACTACCCATACTTCAAGCCATCAAGATCTGGAGATCATCTCTTGCCAGAGAGAGATGGAGCATAGGGGTTTATATCTGGGCTGGTAGTGTTGCTGGAACAAGAACAATTGAGAAAGGGTGGAAAGAGCATGGATGTGCACCCCCAGTTCTGCCTTGTCTCCGTCCTGCACTTCATATGATCAAGCACTGAGCTAAGAGAAAGGAAGGGAATGTTAGTAAGGGCTAAGGTCTGAGGCCAGAGGTCCTTAGATGCTAATGTATGTAAGAACCACTTGGAGAGTATGCTAAAACACGTTTCTGCACCTTATCCTCAGAATTTTTGATTTCTAACAAGTTCCCAGGTAAGAATAATGTTGCTGGTCTAGGAACCCCACTTTGAAAATACTGTCTCAGAAAATAGCAATGATAGTTCAAGGAATAGTGGTTCGAAGGAAGCAGATGTTCATGTGGCTACTCAGTTGGAACTATTTTCCAGGTATCTATCTAAGTGTAAGAAATTTTTTAATATAACTTCAATCCAATGATGCATTTGCTCAACTTTTAAAATTCAGCCAAGTGTATCTTTAATGCTTGGGAGTTAGTTACTCAAACTGGATTTTCTGGTGAATATTTTAAATTTACATGCTAACACCTTAAAACCTGGTAATTTGGGCCATGCAGGTAATATGTGAGATATATACTAATTCCTTTCACTAATACAATTTTCAATCAAATTCATTATTAACTGTGTTATGATTGCCATCCATTTAATACCATATATTTGTTGCAACACCGTTTTAAACTGTTTATCCATGTTCTGCTCTGCCTTTTTGAAACATGAACTTGTCTTTGGGAAAGCCCAAGAGAAAATACTAATTTTGGATTTAAGCCAGAAAGAAAATGAATGGATGAAATTTTCTTCTTTAGGTTGTTTTAAAACTAGTTATGTTATTAGTATTATATTTTCCATATCTAATTGATTTACTTCTTGCTCCATGAATATTTTCAGGTATTTCTCTATCATTATCAATTTTCTACTGACCTTACTTCCTCCCAGATGTCCTAAGACCCCAAAGAGAAGAAAACATTTATTTATTTTTCTATAAAACATTTACTTTAATATATCAAAAACAAATATTCAAAAACATTGAGTCAGGGAAAAAATAAGATTAGAAACTTATAAAAAAAGCTCATATGAAATATTTAAAATATAAATAGCATGAATTTTTTTAGTTTGAATCCACCCAACATCTATCTGGTCTGATTAAATCTGAAAAGAAAAATTTCTCTCCGTTGACTTCCTTCTTAGCTCTTCCACAGTCTGGAGTGGCTACTATATATATCAGATCTCATTCTAAGCACTGGGGATGTAGTATTCAGCAATGCAAAGTGCTTTCTCATGGATTCTGGCATTCTAGAAAGGGGAGATAGATAAGGTGAAAGGATAACTCAGAATGTAGGGACTAGGATGGTGAGGTGGGAAGGTGACTTCTCTGTCATTGCAGTACTCCACTCATCAGGCTCCATTCAAGGAGCTCGCAGCAGCACTGTGGTCTTCTACCATGTGTCCCATCGTGACTCGGTTTTCCTAACATTTCTCCATCCAAACTACTGCAAAACCTTCTTTAGTTTTCTATCATCATTTCTTTCTATTTGTTATAAATAAAGATTCCTTTATGTTCATCTCAATTTATTTTCTAATAGACGAAGCAGAATTGTAGGCTTTGGCATTGACATTGTTATAAACACAAACCTAAAACCTAGCATTTAAGCAAGTTGTATGTAGTAGTCATCCATATAATCCAGTTTCTAGAAAATGTTTAATTTTTAAAGATTTTTATCAAAATGAAGTTAATATATTTAAACAATTCCTTGGGGAACTCACAGTCACATTTTAAGAAATATTGGTGAAATGATTAAGAACACAGTCTTGAGAATCAAGCAGTCCTGATAATCAGTCAGCTTTACCACTCTCTAGCTGCATTCTTCAAGCAAGTTTTATCTTATATTTAAAGTGCTTAGTATAGTACCTGGTGATTATCGAGTGCAGTGGTAGTTGATCCTACTGGCACTATTATGAATAGTATTGTTATTAGACCCTAGTCAAGCTGTTTAATCTATCTGAAGTTGTTTATACTACAAATAATAAAACCTGTAAAGCCATCTAGAGTTTTAATGAGGATCAAAAGAGATAAAGTTTGTGAAAGTATATGGAAACTATGCAAATTTAACTTATGAATATCAACTTTAGCCATAACTTCTGTAAGCACAAAGACTAGGGGATACTTTGAGTTATTTATGATAGTGTATACATGAAGATGTAAAGCAGTCATAATTACCTAAGCTTTAAAAATTTGTTTCTGGGATTTTAGACAAGTACAATATTGTATTCTAATTTGTTTGCCCCCTCTTTTAAATGCTTACTAGCTTAAAATCATATCCCTTACCTTCTTTCTTTCTGAAAAATGACACAAAAATAGAAAAAAATGCTGAGTATGCTTTTTATATATATTCTAGACTTATCAGATGTGGAATTCCTCGATGATTCTTCAACAGAGAGTTTGCTTCTGAGTGGGGATGAATACAATCAGGACTTTGATTCAACCAATTTTGAGGAATCTCAGGATGAAGATGATGCTCTTAATGAAATTGTGCGATGTATTTGTGAAATGGATGAGGAGAATGGCTTCATGATTCAGGTAATTGGTTAACTTCTCTTCCCTACAGTAATGAATTATTTCAGGTGCTCAGCAAGTGCATCAGAGTGTTTTCTCTTTTTACTAACCATCTTACCGAAGACAGAGGTTTCTAACTTATTGTTGTGTTTAAAATACCAGTAGTAATGAGGTGATCATGTCATCAAGTGAAGTAGACAATGTTCTTACTGTGTAGGGTTGCTCTCCCTTTACTAGCATGCATAGCTTGAGGCCTTCAAGCTGAAACACTTTTTAAGAGCCATCAGGGTGGATAAGCCTCCACATTGAAGGGTAGGCAACAACAACGTTCTCTTACTGGCCTTGATCCAGGTTGCTTAATAATTGACAGTATATAGTCACCACCCTTTGGTGGGCAGAAATTGAAGCATAAAAGTTATCAGTATTTTCAAGAAAGAAAGGAAAACTTTGTTGCAAGGGTTAACAACCTCTCCTTGTAAAAAGGATATCTTTAAGAAAAAGGAAACATAACCCATATTTTGTGGTGACATGTGAAAGATTTGGAGACATTAGTTATGGGAATGAAGAAAGTGTAATCTCCTTTTTCTCTCCCTTTTTCCAGTAGTTTTCTAAAATAAAGGATATACAAATTTATAGCTTCTCCATACAAGTAGTACGTTAAGAGATCATTGCTATAGGCACTGCTTACAAACTTGCTTTTTTTCTGCATTTTAATCAGCTACTTTTTAGAGTTTTAAGGATGCGATTATCTAAAAAACAAGGGGAAATACAAAAGGGAAATTATGATTTTTGTAATGATTTAAATAATTTATCAAAGCACATTTTAATAGGTGTAAGAAAAGAAAGTGTTTGAAATAGTTGAACATTTCAAAGGCAAAGTTCATCTCACATCAGGACTTGCTTTTCTTATGTTGACCAAGAATTGACTGGTAGTGGCAGCAAGAAACCGAGCTAGCTAAGGAAGAGTGTGTGTCCTTATTTCTAGTGAGTGACAGGTGACTCCAGTGCTCCTGTTTCCCACAGTGTGAAGAGTGCCTGTGCTGGCAGCACAGCGTGTGCATGGGGCTGCTGGAGGAGAGCATTCCAGAACAGTACATCTGCTACATCTGCCGGGACCCACCAGGTGAGACTTTCTGCGCTGTGCTAATAATCTCACAGTGCCTACATGTCTTCTCACGGATTCCAGAGTGTATCAGTTGTGTAAAACACCTGTACTCTAAGTCCTCCCTTCATGTTATTGGTAGGTTCTTGAAAACTGCAACTTTAAGCAAGATGACAGTACTGTATGCCATAGGAATTTAACTCTTGTTTATATCAGTTAGCCTGTGGTAAAATTGGTTTCATTATCGAGTACATTGTTTCACCTGAACTCACAGTTTCCAAAAACCTATTGATGACATGAAGTGAGGACTGAGGACTTACTGTACTTCTTGGTCAGTTAGACTCTGCTTCCATATTAAAATTTTAATATATTTAAATTATTAAATTTAAATATAATTTAAATTTAAATTTAAATTAAAAAAATTAATTTTTTAATTTATATTATTTTAATTTATATTATTTTTTAATTTATATTATTAAAAATTTATAATTTTTAATTTATAGCACTGTTATAGTTTAATTTTTCATATTAATTACTTAGACAAATACATTAGCATAAAGTTATTAATAAAATTACTGCTTTACTGAAGGGAAAGAGGTATGGTTTTTTCCTGGAGAAGAATTAGCCTCTGTCTGCTCCTATGTATTAATTTCTAACTAGGCTTATTTATGATAATTCGAGTGGCTCACCATTCTGAACATACACTCCTCCTGACCTGGTAGTGCTGCACAGCCAACTCTGCATAGCCAACTCACTGGAGAGCAGATGGGGTCTCAGATCACCCCCTGTGATCCCTTTAATACTGAAGATGTGGCAGACTACGATGAAACCTGTGCCTTTTGTGCTTTCTATGTAGTGCCTTCCTCTATGCTAGAGGGTCTTCAGCTAACATGCTCTGCATATTGAAAATAATTTTGGCCTCCAAGGCAGGAAGTAACTAGGTATTCTCAAATAAAAGGGAAGTTGAATTGGTCCCATGTCTATTGAAAAAAAGAAAAGAAAAAAGTCACAGTAAGCAACAAGAGAATTATTCTGACCTATATGGATATAGACATTTATTATTCATTGGATTCATTCAGTAGCAAATGTAGACATTGTTATTCATTCAGCAGCATTTATTGGATGCCTTCTACTTGCCAAACGTCAGCGAGATGATTAATTCAAACCACGCCTTCAGCTATCTCATAGTATAGTAGGGGACACAGATACATAAGCATCTAATTGTAATAGGATCTAAGTTGTGTTAACACTGAGGAGATAGGATTATATAGAATTCTGTGAAATCATAGACATGGGGGAGGGGGTCCATAGTCACTCAACTAGAACCTTTTTTTCATCTAGTTCAAAACAAAGGCTAATGAGGGATAGAAGAACCCCTGTCTAGTTTTTATCAGCCTTTTAATCCTTTTTTAGAGGACCTATGACTGCTACATAAAAATTGAAAGCAATACACTCAAGGTTCCATTTGCAAGTGTCATCTGCCATTGACTGCATCCTTAAGGGAGTTTCTTCTCCTTGTTGGGCAGGAACACTGAAGGTGCAGAGGAGCTCTCTCTGCACCAGCTCCTCAAAACTCTGTCTTACTCTTCTTTTGAAATCTGCTCTTAGTGCTTGAGAGCTTGCCTTGCTTAACGAGTTGCGTTAGTAGGGTAGCAGTGAAGGGAAATCTGAATAAGTGGAATCCTTTGTGACTTTAATGTCAACTTCATCTACAGGTCAGAGGTGGAGTGCAAAATATCGTTATGATAAGGATTGGTTGAATAATGGGAGAATGTGCGGGTTATCATTTTTAAAAGAAAATTATTCTCATCTCAATGCCAAAAAGATAGTTTCCACACACCATCTGCTTGCTGATGTCTATGGTGTTACAGAAGTACTACACGGGTTACAGCTGAAGATCGGAATACTAAAGTAAGTGAAGGGTGGCAAAGGGAGGGTCACACTTCAATACACATTTTCACTAAAACCAACATTCTTGGCCCTTTGAAGGTCCAGAGCAGCAGTTTGGAAGAGAGAACAGGTATTTGAATAAAGTTTCATTTTTAAAAATAAAGAAAGATTGATAACCTTTTGGACAACTAGCTGCTTCCTGCCTATACAGCATCTAGTATTTCAACAAATTTTAGTCTTACCATGTGCTCACCATGTGCACAAAATTAAGTGCCCATGCTTTGGTGAGCCCTATATTTTGCATCCTACTTTAGGAATGCTGTCAAGATGAAATAGATTCTAGGCAGATGAGTATATTTTTTAGTTACCTTAAGATTGATTTAGAAGGCATGAAAGGAACTGAAAATCATGGAATCCACCTCTCTGCTCTGCACCAAATATTAATAAATATGTTTTAGTCATCCCATACAATTTTTCCTTAAAAAAAAAAGTTAGAGCCTCCATAAACAATATAGCAGAATATTCTTGAAGTCCTTGTTTCAGTGCTTCCTAATGCCTGACTGGAATTTTTCTTTGAAAGAACAAACAAACAAAAAAGCCTCTATATTTTATATCAAAACAGGATGATTCCCTGGTTCTTTACACGATTTTCTTCATTTGGATGCACTGGCCTTGGCCAGAAACTTGCCCCTTTCCTCCTTCCACCCCATCCCTGGGTCTCCCACATCCTATCCATTGTAATCTCTAAACATTGTTCCATCTACTCCTCTTCCCTTCTCACTGGTACTGTCTCCGCCAGGCTGTTATAGGTCACATGAATGGTTGCCATACCTTTCACTTCTCTGTGGCTCCAGTCTTGTTCTCTTTCAGTTCATCCTTTGTACTGCTGCCAGCATGATCTTAGTAAGAGATAAATATAAGCTTATCTCCTTCCAGCTTAATGTACCATAGTGTCTTCCTGCTGCCCAAAGGACGAAGTCTGAGTCCTTCCATGACACATAATTCTGTCTACCATTTTGTTGCCACGTCTTCCCTCTCCTAAACTCTTCCCCCCAAATATTCCAGCTATACCAAATCATAATCCCTGAAAGAAGCACGTTTTTTCATAGCTCCAGGCCTTTACTCATATCCAAAATAACCTCTGCTACTAGTCCTCCTAGCAGATGCCTTTTTGTGATTACCTGCTCAATTAGGGTTGACTGTACCCTCCTTGGAAAACTCCATGCATACTGGTGTCAGGCACTTTGGTATAATTTTTCTGTCTGTCTCCCCTTACTAAACCATGGGTTCCTTTAAAGTAGGGCTTGTTTCTTACTCATCATTTTATCCCTAATTGGTAGCGTAGGGGTGAGTACTCAGTAACTATTTGTTAATAAAATTTGCTTCAATTGTATGTCATAAACCTGAATCTGTATTTCTTTATAAAAAGGCTGCATAAATGCTAAGACTTAAAGGAAGATCTAATTTATTAGACCTTTTTTTAAAACCTGATTTTCCTTCTTGGTATCAATAAGAGTTTATCTACAGTCATAATTTTGCCGAGCATTTTAACTGGGCCATTTCTGCCTTATATGCCTATAGGTCCTCATTATGTTAATATTTCAATATTATTTGCTATTATTTACTGTTTATTACAAATCTACTACATGCCAGAAATTGGTGCTTTTATGTGATATTTGGTCCTTACAATAAGCCTGAAAAATAGATCTTATTTTATAGATGGGTAGTCAAAGACAGCGGTTATGTAGCTTATCCAAGTTCCTCAGTGGCACAGCAGGATTCAGCCTTTTGGACTATTGGATTACGAAGCCAAAACTTTCTACTGTGCCTTTTACTGATTCAGAATTTTAGTGTTTTCTGAATATTAAATTATTAGGGATCCAAAAAATAAAATTTATAATATCAGAAGCAATACTTGGGTATTATTAGAGGAAAGCTTATTTGACTCCTAGTGTTTATCTAATTTGGAAATTATTAATTTGCAAACATTGAGTTTTTTTGAAAGATTTATGTCTCCCAAATGTGCTTCTTTCACTTCAGCTCTAATGATTGGATTCTTGTTTTACTTACTGCAGAACTTAATTACTGACTATACGCTATCATGCTTACATGTTTAGTGAGAATGAGGTAAATGGGCATTATCATAGACCATTGGTGGGGTTATGATCAGTATAGTCCCTTTAGAGGCCACTTGGACAGTAGCTATCAAAGTGAAAATGTGCATATGTTATCCAGAAATTCCATGTCTAGAAAGTTACCTAACTGAAATATTCTGCATATTCTGACACATGTGCAAAGATACACACATATCTATCAATGGCGAATTGGTTGGCTAGACTAGACTGGTACATTAGTGCTATTCAGCTACTAGAGTGAGAGTAAGAGCAATCTGTATGTACTGATGTGTCAAGATGCCCATAGCGTGTTATGTATAAAAAAGGCAAATTTTATTGAGTCCCAGTTGTAGAAAAAGAAAAAGCATATGCTTATCCATTTAAAAAATAATTTTATGTGTATGGAAAACATCTGGAAGATTATGCCTTATTTATTGTCATGGGGAAGAGATTTTTACTATATATACATTTATAGTCAGGATTTTTTTGTCAGTAACAGTTATCACTCTGAATAAAAGTTTTTAAATATGCCCACATAAAAGTTTTTCATATGGTGTATAGTGAAAAAACTATAATGAAAAATCAGTAGAAAAAGAAATGTATTTGTCAAATGATGTGAACTATCAACAGAATTAAATTCATTATTGCTTTTTTGGATATTTTTTTAATTGAGAAAATTCAAGTTTTGGATGAAATCCTGGAACGAGTTAACCCTGCAGATCCCAACCTCTGGGCTCTGCTGCTGCCACCACCAACCCTCCAGTCTGTGGAAAAATTGTCTTCCATGAAACTGTGGGTCTGCACAGGAGGAGATGAGCAACGGGCGAGCGAGCAAAGTTTCATCTGTATTTACAGCTGCTCCCCTTCATTCACATCACTGCCTGAGCTCTGCCCCCAGCCCCGACCCCTGTTAGTGGAAATATTGTCTAATCTGAAACCAGTCCCTGGTGCCAAAAAGGTTGGGGACTGCTGAGTTAGCCTAGTGAATACCTTTGGTTTTGTCTTGAGTCCCTGACCTCCTCCTAACCTTGTTTTGAAATTTATTGTCCTATTCAACTTGTTAATAGATTTTTCTTTTTTTCTGAACAACTGTTTCTGTAACTTTGTTTTAAGGAATAAACATCATCCTGACCTTCATCTCTGGGCTTGTTCTGGGAAGCGAAAAGACCAAGATCAAGTAATAGCTGGGGTAGAGAAAAAAATAACACTGCAAGACACAGTTAATCTAGAAGAAAAGAAATATGTACAGAACAACCGTAAAGAACCACTTCGTTTGCCCCTAAAAACGGAAGGAACTTATATAACAAGTGAGCACAGCTATCAAAAGCCACAAAATTTTGGTCAGGACTGCAAATCTCTCGCAGACCCTGGGAGCTCAGACGATGATGATGTTAGTAGTTTTGAAGAAGATCAGGAATTCCAAATGGGAGATAAAAATCGTTTACAATACTCAGCAAAAGAACATGGAATGCCTGAAAAGGTAAAACTGGTTCATTTGTGTTTGCCTCGAAAATATGATAGAACAACAAAGGAAAATTGTATAAAATAAAACATACTGAATTCCCAGGTTTTACTTATATTTCCAAGTTCACAAATACCTTGTTAAGGTAAGGACATGTTTTGTTTTCTCTATAGAAAAACACTGGCTATTTGAACATTTTATTATCCCCTGATTCAGAATTTTAGTAATTTCAGTAAACTGTTACCCTAACAAATGTTTCAATTTTATAAGCACGCTTAAATGCCTCCAAAAACTAGTGAGCCACATGGTATTTCAAATGAAAATCTCTATGTGTGAGAACAGGAAAGTACATAAGGGTGTAATAATTTGCCTTCCTATTTTATGTGTGTTAGATGAAAGGTGGCATTTTGTCTTTTTAAAAATTTTAGCGTGTTTGTAAATGCATAGTGATTCCATTATGCAGTGCAGTAAGCTGAATTCTTATAGATCTATGTACATTGAACATCTGTAAACTTATTTCCTTTTCAGTGGGATTATCTTAGAGATGTCGTGCCTTCATTTTTTATTGATTTTCAATTAGTAAGGCCACTTTGAAATTAGTTTTATTTTTATTTTTCTGGCTATCAAGTGATCACTGTAAATATTAATAAGTACTTAACTAAATTTGGAAAACTTATATTTTATAAAATTCATGGTAAATTATTTTGTCAAATTAGCATCCCTCATGGGAAATGTTATCTTGGGCAAATCTAAGTTCAGATTCTGTGTGTATGTTAAACTGTTTGCTCTTTTGAAGTTTTTGAAAGATTTTTTTGCCTTTTCCTCACCTCATTGATTTAACTATAATAGTAAAGACCAATCTGTTGTTAGATTTTATACTGGTCTTTGACAACTTTCTTGATTTTTTTTTTTTCATTATTACTTTGCCCTCACTCCACTTACGTTACCAGTTGAGATTAAATGAGGAAGGGGCCATTATAAATTAGCTGGGTACTTTAGTTACAGAATAGAATTAGCGACTTCATTTATTTAGCACATTTTATTGAAGTCTTCTTCCCTCCGTAGCACTGTGCTTGGCATAGTGGAGAGATGGAGAGAGATGGAAATCATGGGCCTATCTGTTCTTAAGGCCCACCAAGTAGAATTTGATTATGTACCTTTGAGATACACCAGGAGTTAGATTGGATTTCACCAGTCATTGTGGGTGATGAGGTGTTTAATGTATCTTTCCTTTATGACATTGCATTTCATCCATTTCTTTATGTTTATTTTCCAATGGTCCTTTGGAGAAGAATCCACCTGAAGGGAATACAGTATTTGTTTATAATGATAAAAAGGGCACTGAAGACCCGGGAGACTCACATCTTCAGTGGCAGCTCAATCTCCTCACACACATAGAAAATGTGCAGAATGAAGTTACCAGCAGGATGGACCTAATAGAAAAAGAAGTTGATGGTAATTTAAGCAAGAACTAAAATACAGTTACTATAGTATATTGATTATTATGATGAAGAAATTATTTAAATTTTTTAAACTGTAGAGTGAAAAGTACAGAAGCTCTCCATATTGCTGGAGCTTTATTGGTCTCTTTACATTATATTTAACACATATAGGACCTTGTAGGCTCAAAACAGTATGACTAGGTATGATCTTAAGTTTTTTCTTTTTTCCTTCAAGATGGATATTTATTAAATGCTGCCTATCTGCTGGGATCAGGTTAGAACACTTATGGAATATTTATTACTTTTATTGAACTATGCTTTCTTTGGAATTCAGCATAAGAAATTTAAGCGTATTTGAAATAGCAGGGGGAAAACATTTTGAATATTTATTTTTACTTTGGTTAGTATTTGTTGAGTGATATTTAATAATAATAAAAAAAAACTTTTACAAGGTTAAGTAGGTAAACCTTAAGATTACATTCACATTTTCAAATGGTTTTCTCTTTTAGTTTTAAATTTTATCATCACATAGGAGCCATGAAGAGTAGACAGGAAAGATATTATCCCTATCTTATATTGGAAACACTAGAGTAACTTAGATTACCTGATTCCTAATTCAGTGTTCTTCCTATGCTTTCTCACTCTTTTTTCCTCCTAACCTCATAGGTTGTATTTTGCCTCCCTCCACACACTTTTTATTTAATTTTGCAAAAGCATGTGGCACTTCTCCACTACACTAAGTTAAAGTACCTACTACTTTTTTTTCCGTTGAGAAAAGAAGAAATGGAAACCCATTTCAGAAGCATCTTCCATTTAGTTTTAAGTCAACTGTAGAGTTTTATGTTTTGAGTAAATTTTTGAAGAAAAGAAAATGCAACTTGACACTATCCTATATTATAGGGGTAAATTTCCAAAGAAAACATTAATACAAAGTGTAGAGGTAATTAATTACATTTTGCCTAGAATTTTAATGCATTTGCATGTTTTTAAAAAAGCAATGATAAAATAGTGGAACTGAAAAGAATGCTGAGAATTGCTACTTCCTTTCCTTTGTTAAAAATAACTTCTGTATTTTTTTAAAAAGTTTATAGAGTAGGTAAGTTTTGTTTTATATGAAGAGGAGATGAATTTAAGTCTAAATTAATAGAAAACTTGAGCAGGCATAGGGAATAGTTATTTCCTGTTCCAGAAGAGAGTGAAAGGAGATATTCAAAATGAAGTTAGTTTATTTATATAGAGAGAGATATATGTAAAATTATCCTAAATGATAGATAAAGAGGAACTAGAACTTGTGGTATAGGATGTGCAGGATGCTAAATGGCTTGAGTATATTGGCTTTCTAAAAACAGAGAAGTGAACTCTTCTCTCCACTG
This sequence comes from Microcebus murinus, assembly GCF_040939455.1. NCBI lineage: Eukaryota > Metazoa > Chordata > Mammalia > Primates > Cheirogaleidae > Microcebus > Microcebus murinus. The sequence goes on along the minus strand of NC_134110.1, from coordinate 34,977,406 downwards.
ATCCAACCTCTAATTACATCATTTTATGTTTTTCCAGTTGCCATTTAAATTTGTTTGTTCTCTTCTCTTTTTTAGTTCTGGAAAGCTGGCTTGATTTCACAGGAGAGTTGGAACCACCAGATCCTCTTGCAAGACTGCCCCAACTTAAACGCCACATAAAACAACTTCTGATTGACATGGGCAAAGTACAACAGATAGCAACTCTTTGCTCTGTATGACAACAGTGGACACTTAATGCAAAGAACGTGGCTTTCTTCAGTCAAGTCGTTTTTATTATCCACGTGACTGCTAAGTGGATAATTAAAAAGCTTAGTAATGTCTGGTCATTTACTGATTTATGACATCAGTAGGATGGCACCTTGGAAGGGAAAATGAAGAACAACTTTATCAAAGAAGCTAATATTTAAAAAAAATTTGTGAGCAAGTTACAGATGATAATGTGTTATATGCCAAGGATCAATGAAGTAGAATATAATCTATACTAAGGGAATTGAATTGGCAGAATTTTTGAATAGTTGCTTACATGAAGCTCAAGACACCTGTAGAAAGAAATATGGTGTATTTATATAGTTTTTAGTAGAAAGAGCCATGTTTATAAGCCAGCATTTGGCCAAAAACAAAATTGTAAAGGCAATTTAAATTCCTGAGCATTCTACAGGGTTGCTCTAAGAACTGTCTTCTCAGCAGTTAATCCAGCTGCACAGAAATTTAGGGTTTTATAGAAATTTAAACTTTTATAGGATCATGAGCTGTTTCTTGGGTGATGAATGTCCTTAATCAGAAAACTGACAGTAGAAGTCTCACTTCTGGGGAAAACAATTGTGGAATTCTTACTTCATTATGAATGTATTTAAAAACAAACACCAAATAATTGGAATATATTGCAGGCATTAAGCTCATTAAAAACAAACTGGCTTGCAGAAGGAAGGGTCTGATGTGCCAAATGATAATGATACTGCTGGAAAGAGGATTTTAAATATTATGGGGAGTTCTCCCACCCCAAGTCTTACATAATGCCATCAGTCCATCTGAAACCTGTATATCACATATGTTATATATATCTCATATATATTGAATGGCAGTATTCAGGCTTCAACCTACAGTTTGATCCTGAGTATGCTTGATGTTTGCCTTCAGAAAAAAAAAATTGTAAATAACCTCAGCTGGGATGAGGAGTGACAAAAATATGAAAATGATTGTGGCTATGGATTTTTTTAACTGCTAGTAGTGGAATACTGGAAAAGCTTCATTTCTGAAGATGAATTTTATTTTTAAAAAATAACGCGCGCACTCAAAACTTTTAGCTTTGATCACAAATGGACAAATTTCTGAAACCAAAGGCAACTAAGTTGCTGTACTAGCTCTTGCTGGATTTTGAGCCTAGGTCCTACTGTCTGTCAGTGCTCACGTGAGTGGTATGCGCCCCAGTGCTGCCTACGCAGGTATGCGTCAGTGTGTATGCTTGTTTTAAACAAACACTCAACGTACACATGTACATAACCTACACATATTTATATCACACATATCTAGTTTTATTACTATAGTCTATACGAATTGGTGGTTAACATGAGATGTTACCTTTTAACAGACTGTTTTTAAAAATTAAAAATGTATGTACAGGTTTTGAAATTTTTTTAAAAAGGGGGAAAAAGACTGTTAAGAGGAGGCTATTTGATGACATATAACACTTGAATATTTTATGCCTCATTCTGTTTATCAGTTCTAGAGATCTGTATAAATGCATTTTAGAACTGATAGACAGTTAACTTGAATTTATCTTTGATAAAAATACATGCCACTGTACATTCAGATATTATTTAAATTTGCAGACACATTGTTCTATATGTAAGGGTACTGTATGTAAAACTCCTTATTAAAACTATTCCACATATCTTAAAATTTCAGCTTGCCTTTTTGCGGCCTTATATTTTCATGTAAAGTTAAAAGAATGTGCAAAACAGTCAAATTTTTATTGCCTTTTGAGATTTTCCAATTTGACAAATGTGCCAAAGATCAGCAGACATAAAATATAGTCCTGTGTATTTACATGTGATACTTTAACTGTGTGAAAGATTTCACTGATAAATGAAAAGCTTTAGCAGAGGTGATATTGTGGGCTAGTTGCTTAAATTTGCATATTAAAGTAAAAATAATAGTGCCTGTATTTCATGTGTGGAGTAAATTTGCTAATGTCTATATTTCAAGATTGACACTCTTTCATTTGTGTTTTATAATAATGGCTCTAATATTTTCCCTCTCATGGCTAAATTCTAGACATTGAATTTATATCTTCTTTTTTTCGGATATGGAGCAAATAGCATCCTTAACCCATGAATAGTGGTGTTGCCTAGATTCTTGTGACATACACAAAAGACGCTTTGCACTCAGTAGCTTTCATCTTCTCAGTCTCTGGTGAACACAGTTAAATAAATGCACATTTGTTCTTGTAGTTTCTTAAAATTAGATTACTATATTTGTTAGCAGCCTGCAAATTGGAAGTTAGATTAATAAGTAGATTACTAAAATTTTTGCTCTGCTTATATGTATATGAATTGTAAATCTGAATTTTTAAATTTAGATCTTTAAAATAAATCTCTGTCAAATTATTTTATGCACATATCCATTTAATATAGAGTATATCAGCAATTGGTTGAAGCCTTTCCTTCTTTAAGAGAGTAAATTAGTTTCTGAAAAGTCGATTCATTATGAGAAATTTCTGATGAGATGATTTTCGTTTCTTTTAGTCTCACTTTAAATTTATATATATATATATAGATAGATAGATAGATAGATAGAAGCAATAAACTAGAGAGGGTGTTTCTTGAAAAGACAATGTTTTATTGCCCAACCAAACAGAACAGAATGTGCATTGGTGGGGAGGGATCCCTCTTAGTATGTTACTGATAAATATAACTTGGAATTCCTCTTACTTATTTGTGGTTCTACTGACTTCATTTCAAATGTAAGAGTAATGTACTTTTTCCTCAAAGGAACTTGGCTATTCTTTTAATTTCAGGTAAAGCTCCTTTTCCTAACTCTCATCTTATTTCTAATGACTCATTTCCTCTTTGATATTTGTATTTCACATGTTCAAATTGAGGCATACTATTCCCACTCTACAAACTGAATCTCTTGCCAACTTCACTGTCTCTTAATAATTGTACTCCAAGAGCCAAGGCTTGAAACACTGAGTTGTCTCTCATATCCATTTCATCAAAATAGCTGATTTGTCTTCCTCCTCCTCAATCCCACGTGGAAGTTTAATATTTTTCATAAAATAATGTCATGGAGCTATTACCACTGGCCTCTGGAATTCTAACTTTGTCTTCATTGGAATCCATCAAAATTGTTAATACCAGGCTAGAGATTTTACACTTAATGAGTGCCTGCTCTGTCCCAATCATTGTACGTGTTACCTGCAGTATCAAATATGTTCATAAGATAGGTAAAGTGATTATTTTGTAGATGAAGATGCTAAAGTTTAGAGACAGTTAGAAACTTCTCCTGAGTAAGAAAATATAAGGAGCAGTTTCAGCATTCAAATCTTGTACATGTTCATGATCTTTTTCTAGCATATGTGTTTCAACTGTTGTCATTTCAGTTTTCTGTTCTGAAACTTTTAGTGACTCCCTATTACAAACTGTCAGGTCTGTATGATGTGGATCTTTTGCAGTTTACATAATCAATTCTCAAATTTATTTAAATACATCCTGTTACATGAACTATGCTTGTTTCCATCTCTTGCCTTTAATTGTTTCCCTCTTCTGGAAAATTCTCCTTTGTTTCTTGTGTCTCTATAAACTCAAACAATCCTTCAAGCTTCAGTTTCTCTTCCTATGAGAAGCAATCCATTACTGAAGGCTTTTTATGATATCCTGCATTGTAACAAGCTATAGAAGAACTACATCAGTGAATAATCATTTGATAGAGTGGAATTGACATTTACTTTGCAATCCAAGACTCAAACTTTCACTCTGGCAATTTACTAGTGGTCTGATAATTCTGAATTTTAGTTCTACAAAATGAGAATAATGCCTAACTTAGGACCTTTTTCTGAGAATTAAATAAAGCAAGTAAAGTAACTAGAAGCTGTTATTACATAAATTGAAAATTCAATAGACATATTGAGGGTCATCCATGTCCAGCCATTAAGTTAATAGGCTGGGATGGCTATGAAATTAATGTTAATAAGATCAGTCTATAGGCTAATGGAAACACAAAAACATTTTTCAGTGAGGTAGTGCTGTTAAAGAGTACAAGGAGGCAAAAGAAAGGAAAAATAACTAGACTCAGAGGGGCTTTGGGGAAATAGATCATGCATGTTAAGTAGAATAGTGTTTTTTGACTATGATATCTCTAAAGGAATTTTGAGAAGTCACAATCCATTCCTGGTACCTGTTGTCTTTGGGTAACCCTGAAAATAGAGCCAGCAACAAGCCTTGAGTGCACTTAGCTTATACAAGAGACAATCCAAGGAAGTCAGAGTGAGGAGAAAGGAAAAGTAGGGGAGGGAGGGAAAAAGTTATATAAATATAAGTAATTGAGGACACTGCTATGAGCAATGGGAATTTGATTCTTCCACTTGTAGTTCATAAATTTATACAATTGCAAAGGATGTGATTTCCAACTTGTAAATATTGACATTAAATGTAACCACTTATATCATTTTTAAATGTCTACAATAGAATCTGAATGTAGTTTTGCTGCTTACCAACATCTGTTTTAAAAATACATGAGCAAGCTCTTCTTTAACATTTAGAAATTTACATATTTTATATTCTCTTTTCTGCCTTCTCCAAAGAGTGTTATAGTCTATACTTAAAGATCTTTATCATCTTGTAATATTTTTGTCCACAAAATGCATTGCAGTTTTAAAATTTATAGGCTTCTTAATAGAGTATCAAAACACAAACACTAATATCACTGAATAAATAGAAAAATCTACAACTATGGTTAAAGATTCAACCCTCCTTTAGTGCTAATTGATAGAACAAGTAGACAAAATCATTTAGAATATAGAAGACTTGAACAAAAATGATCACCCAACTTAATGGACATTTATTTAACATCCTATCCAACAACACAAGAACAATTTGTGTTCTTTCCAAGTGCATGTGGACCACTCAAAAAGATAGACTGTACACTAGGCCATAAAACAAGTCTCAAATGTTAAATAATTGAAATCATGCATAATATGTTTTCTGACCACAATGGAATTAAACTGGGAATCAATGCCAGAAAGCTATCTGGAAAAATCCCAAAATATTTGGAAATTAAACAACAGAAGTTTTAAATAATTTATGAGCCTAAGAAAACGTTGTAAGTAAAATTAGAAAATATTTTTGAATGAATGAATATGAAAACATGCTAAAATTTACGGAAAACAGCTCAAATAATGTTAGAGGGAAATTTATAGCTTTAAATGCTTATATTTAAAAAGAAAGGGACACAACCACTGATACAAGATTTAATCTGAAGAAACTAGAAGTAAAAGAGCAAATTAAAACCAAATAAGCAGGACAGGAAGGACATAATGATGTATTTGAAATCAATGAAATACTAAATGTATAAACAATAGGGAAACATCAATATAAACCAAAAAGCTGGTTCTTTGAACAGAGCTAAAATTCATAAACTCCTAAGTAGACTGATCAAAAATTAGAATGGAGGAGGGAACATTACAATGTATCCAACATATAATTTTTAAAAAGGAATATTATGACTACATTTCAATCAATTTAAAGCTTAGATAAAGTAGAAACATTCCTCAAAGGACACAAATTGCCAAAAAAAAAAAAAATTGAAGAAATTGAATTTATAATTAAAAATCTTTCTTCATAAACTTCAGGCCTAAATGTAAATTCTATTATACATTTAAGGAAGAAGTAAACTAAATTTTATGTAAACACTGGCAAAAAATAGAAAACATTTAATATTTTATTTTTTGAGACCAACTTTGATCTCATGCCAAAACCAGAAAAAGACATCACAAGGAAAGAAAACTATAGACCAATTTATATTCCTTCTGAATATAGACATAAAATCCTTAACAAAATAGTAGCAGACCAAATCTAGCAACATATAATAAGGTTACTATATCAAGATCAGGTTGAGTTTTCTCAGGAATATGAAGTTGGTTTAATATTTAAAAATGTAACATGCCAAATTCATAAAAATAAAAATTATATGTTAACTAAAAAGTATTTCACAAATTTATACATCTATTCATGATTAAAAGTTATCAGAAAGCGAGGAAAAGAAAATAATTTACATAATTTTATAAAGAATGTCTGCCAAGAAACTATGTAACATCATAATGGTAAAATCATATTTTCCTCCCTAAGATAAGCAATAAGGCAAGAATGATGTCCACTATCACCACCTCTGTCTAGAACTGAGTTCCTGTCAGTATAATATGTCACTGGACAATGAAGAAAGAAAAGGTACACCATTTGGAAAGGAAAAATATATATTGTCAGGTGACGTGTACATAAAAAGTCTATGAAATCTATTAATACCAAAATGCTACCAGAACTAATATTTCTTTGCATTAACAATGAGCAATTAGAAATTGGAAGTTTTTTTTAAAAAACAGCATTTTGTATGGGATCAAAAGATGAATACCTAGGGATACAATTGAGAAAATGTGCAAGATGTATTCAAAAAACTACAAAACAATGCTGAGAATAATTAAAGATAACATAAATGAATCAAAAGATATACGAGGATCATGCATTGGAGAACTCCGCGTTACTCAAAAATCAGCTCCCAAAATTGACCTGTAAATATAATGCAATCCCAGTTAAAATCCCAGAAAGCTTTTTGAAATAGTAATTATCATAATGCTTCTAAAATTCATATGGAAATGCAAAGGACCTAGAATAGCCAAGGAAATTTTGAGCAAAACGAAGTTAGAGGTACTATAATTTCTGATTTTGAGGCTTATTATAAAGCGACAGTAATCAAGACAGTATAGAAGTGTCATAAAGATGAGAGTTGTACATCAATGGTACAGAATAGAGAATCCAGAAATAGACCTAAAAAATATGGTCATTTGAATGAAAATTCTGCTGTTCTACATGCCTTTCAGCATTTGGTGGTGTCAGTGTTTTGGGTTTTGGCCATTTAGGTGTGCAGTGGTATCTTATTTTAATCTGCATGTGGATACGCAATTGCTCCAGTATCATTCATTCAAAAGACTATCTTTATTTTCCCTTTGAAGGACCTACATGCCTTTATTGAAAATAATTTAGCCATATATGTCAGTTTATTTCTGCACTGTATATTCTTTTTCCATTAATCTCTATGTCTATTCTTATGCATATATCCAGCTGTCTTCATTACAATTGCTTTATAGTAAGGTTTGGAATCATGTAGCATAATTTTTCTATGTTCTTCCTTCTTAAAATTATTTTTTGTCAAATCTGAGTTTTTGTACTTCCATAAAATTTTTAGGATCCAATTATCAACTTCTTTTGAAAATTGCTGAGATTTTGACAGGAATTACACTGAATCTATAGATTAATTCCCATCTTAACAATATTGAATTTTCTGATCTGTTAGCTTAGTGTATTCCTCCATTTGCTTAGAATTTATGAATTTTTTTCTCAGCCCTTTTCTTGTAATTTTCAGTGTTCAGATTTTGCACTTATTTTGTTAGATTTATTTCTGTTTTATTGTTCTGATTATATTTTAAATGGAATTGTTTTCTTAATTTTTCTTAATTTCATTTTCAGATACTTTACTAGAGTAGAGAAATAAAATTGTTTATATCTTGTATCCTGTGACATTACTAAAATCTCTCATTAGTACTAGAATTTTTATATATTCTCTAAGTTTTTCTGTATACTATATTGTGTTTTCTATGAATAAAGACATTTATTTCTTACTAATATGTGTATCTTTTATTATTTATCATTGCCTTATTACACAGGCAAGAACATTCAGTACAATGTGAATAAAAGAGGTGAAAGTGGACATCCTTACCCTGTTCCCTTGGGGGAAAGTGTGTTCAGTCTTTCAACATTAAAGATGATGTTATTTGGAAGTTTTTGGTACATGTCTTTTATTAGATTAAAGAACTTACCTTCCATTCTTAATTTGTTAACAGTTTTTCATTATGAATGGGTGTTGGATTTTGACAAATGATTTTTTGTTTCTCTTGAGATGGTCATATGACTCTTGTATTTTTTTTTCATTTGGTTTATTAAATTAATTATTTTGGAGGTTAAACCAACCTTGCATTCCCAGAATAGACACTCCCACACCCCAGTCATGATGTATAATCTATTTTTTGTTTTGTTGGATTTGTCTTACTAATATTGCTAAGAATTTTTGTATCATTTTCATAGGGATATTGTTCTGTAATTTTCTTGAAATATCTTCATCTAGCTTTGGTACTTGGGTAATACCGGTTTCATTAAATAAATTGGGAAGTATTCTCTTTTCCTCTAATTTCTGAAAGACTTTATGTGAACTTAGCTTCCTTAAATGTTTGGTACAGCTCATCAGTGGAGCCATTTGGGATTGGCTTTGTCATTTTGGGAGATTTTAAATTACTGATTCAATTTGTTTTATTGATATAGGTGATTAGATTTTCAATTTTTTCTTTGAATTTGTTTTTGAAGTTTGTCTTTCTAGGAATTTGTTTATTTCATTTAGTTATCTAATTTATTAGCATGATGGTTTTCATAATTGTCTTTTATGATTATTTTAAAATGTATGATCTGTATTTATGTCTCTTTTATTCTTGATTTTATAATTAGGTGCTTCTCCTTCCTTCCCTCCCTCCCTCCCTCCCTCCCCTCCTTCCCTCCCTCCATCCTTTCCTTCTTTCTTTCCTTGCATCCTTCCCCTGTCCCTTCTTCCCTTCCTACCCTTCTTCCTCCACCTTGCCCCAAAACTCAGCAATTTACCTAGAGATTTGTCAATTTTGTTATTTTTTTCAAGAAAGTAACTGTTGCTTAATTTTAGTTTTATCTATTATCTTTTATGTTTCCTTCATTCTGCTCTGATCTGAGTTTCCATTCTTCTTTGAATTGTTTTGCTCTTTTAGCTTCTTGAGGTAGAAATTATGATTACTGATTTTAGTTCTTTTTTAAATATAGGTATTTAAAGCTATAAATTTCCCTATAGTCAATGAATTATCTGCATACCATATATTTTGATATGTTATAGTCTATATATTCATTCATTTTGAGATATTTTCCAGTTTCCATTTCTTTATTGACCATGGATTATTTAGAAATGTTTAGTTTGTGACTTCTGGTTCCAAAATGGCAGTGTAGAGGCAAGCTGGCTTCTCTCCTTTCCCACAAAAAAATAAAAACCAAATATAAACTGCTAAAATCTTCTCAAGTCACAACCCAGAGCTCAAGTATAAGGATGAGACAGTTTCCAGGACCACAGAGAAGTGGAAAAACTACAAGCATTTGAGAGGAGAACTGGACTTCCACATTCACAACACCTCTCCCATCCCATTCTGCCAGGCACCGACTCTGTGGAAAATATCCTCTCCACTCCTAGTTCCTACACTGGAAAAAGTAAAATTGATGTGGTCAACCAGCTTCCTCACCTTCTTGGGCTCCCCGGCAGGAGACCTATCCTTGCCTTATCCCATGGGTATCATCTTGACTGCCTTAAAGGAGAAATATCAAAAAGGGCATGCAAAGACAAACAGTCTCAGGGGAGACTAAACTTCAATCTCTAGTCCAGAAACTCTGTTCTGTATCTCAACCACAGGACACACCAAATAAGAGTGGCTATAAGAAGTCATATTCTTTGGGTCCCCTTGACATCAATCCATAGCCACTGCTGGGTTATCCCACACTGCTGGGATAATCACTTTGGGACCTCCCTTCTCCAGGACAGGCAGTGCTGCCACCATTTACTAGAGCCAAGATGAACCTGGGCTTAATGCGCCACTTAGAGCTGAGAAGGAAGCAGTGATCTAGCTGTGAAAATTCACTAAGCAAATATATTTAATAAAAAGCAAAGCAGGCTGGACAGAGAAAACCAGAATAAGTAATCCTTCAATGCAAAGACATAGATATATGAGATCTGTCCAGAAAGTATCCAGCCATTGTTAACATAATGAGAATGGTTTGCATGACATTGATGTAACCTGGCAGTCAAGGAGAGTGGACTAGATGTGCATGTGTGAACAATGATGCCTTCAGTGTACCCGTCAGTGGGGCGCTAGACACTGTTGAGTGAGCATGTGTGCTGTGTGGCTGTCACATTCAAAATGACTGAGCGAGTAGAGCAACAAATCTGTATCAGGTTTTGCGTTAAGTTTGAACATTCCTCTGTGGAAACTATTGGAATGGTTTAGAAGGCTTTCAGGGACAATGCAATGAGTGTGGCACAAATAAAAGTGTGGCACAAATGGTTCGAAGACGGTCGAGAATCTGTTGAAAGTGATCCACATTCTGGAAGGCCTGCAACAAGCAGAGCAACTCAGAATATTGAACATGTAAGGTTAAGAGGTGCTGGGAGAACTGTGTGAGCTTCCAAGGTGCCTACTTTGAAGGGGATTAAGGTATCATTGTCCTATGTACAATATTTCTTGTATCTTGTATCTTCTTCATTAAATGTCTCTAGTTTTCATATTATATGGCTGGATACTTTCTGGACAGACCTCATATACCCACAAGAAACAACAACAAACAGGGAACCATGTCCACTCCAAAAGGACAAAGCAAAAAACCCCAGAGTGGCCCTAATGAGATGGCAATTTGTTAGTTCTCTAGCCAAACATTCAAAATAGCAGTTTTAGGGAAACTCAGTGATCTCCAAATGACACAGAAAAGCAATTTAGAAATTTATCAAAGAAATTCAACAAACAGATCAAAATAATAAAACAAACAAATCTTGGAACTGAGAAGCATGTGTGCTGAACTGAGCAACTCTTTGGAGCCTCTCAACAGCAGAATGAACCAAGCAGAGGATAGAATCAGTGAGCTCAAAGACTGGCTATTTGAAAATACACAGTCAGAGGAAAAAAAATGAAAAAAGAATGAAAAGGAATGAAGGCCACTTACAAGATACCGAAAATTAACTCAGAAGACCAAATACAAGAATTATTAGTGTTCAAGATGGAGATGAATAAGAGCAAGGGGGCAGACAACTTATTCAAAGAAATAACAGAAAACTTCTCAAAACTTGAGAAGTTTTGAGAAAGATAAAAATATCTGGCTACTGGAAGGTCTTTGAGCACCAAGCAGATTCAACCCAAATACAGCATTTAATAATCAAACTCTCCAAGGTCAAAACAAACAGAAAGATCCTAAAAGCAGCAAGAGGTAACAAGCAAATAACATAAAAAGGACCTTCAATTCATCTGGCAACAGACTTTTTAACAGAAACCCTACAGCCAGGTGGAAATGGAACATTTTCAAAGTACCCAAAGGAAAAAAATGACAACCCAAGAGGATTGGAGAGAGAAGACACAGCTCAGGTGTAGATTATAGAGGTGCTGAAGCCTGTTGGGGACCTCACAGAGGATAGCTGTGAAGCAGAGAAGGAAGAAGATAAAGGGAAAAGGATATTGGTGAGGATCAAACCCAGAGAGGCTGGGAGCCCACTGTAGGGGGTGGATCCCTCTCTCCCTTCCATGCACCTTTGGTGACCAGGCTACCAAGCTTCTTAGAGACTTTTCTACCCCCATGAGCCCAGGCATGGCAGCAAACACAGAATAGTGGGGAGAACTTGCATGATCCCAGAGCTTGGACATTGCTGTGCGAAATTCCCCTCCAAGGAGAAGGGTACTCACTACCATGCCATCCCTCTGCTCCTGAGGTTGCTAGCCAGTCTGCCTTCTCTCCACCTTTCTCATCTTCTTATGTTTGTTTCACATACTGTGTCCACAGTTTTAGGTATACTTAGTAGGAGGGGTATGGGGAAGTATTTTTACTCCATCTTTCTGGGCAGGGAAATCAAGTACCAGCAATTTTTATTATTGCCCTGGCAACCCAGAAGGAGGAATATAGCTTTGGGTCGCTGTATATATGGGAGAGGAGGATAAGCTGTCCACAGCAGTAACTTGGGATGCAGCAATGTGGTGGCAGGCTGGAGTCAGGGAGAAGTCACTGGTAAGCAGTTCCCTGTGGCAGGTGACAGCTGATGAATGAACGTTGGAATCAGTGGTGTCTGATGATCCATTTGAAGCAATTTCCTTCTCTGTATTCCAGTTACTCAGCATTTCCTCCCACATCTTTAGTAAGCACTGATTGTATGCAGCACCCTGGTAGCACAGAATGAGGGATATGGAGGAGAAGGTTATGCAGCTGTGTTTGGGGCTAAGGAGAGTGAGGAAGGTGGTGGGTGAGGCCAGTGATGAAGGGCCTGCCAGAGTGATGGAGGCCTGACTCATTAGCATCTGTTGAAGACAGAGCAGGACATGGCCACGTAGAGTCACCTTAGGAGCCTCATGGTCTCAGAGGTCAGTGGAGAGGCAGTGAAAGCAGGGACAAATAGCTGAGTCATTATGAGAAAGAGAGTTTTGTGGTGGAGGAGGTGACACATCGGCTTAGTTTACTCGAAGCTCACCGCTCTGTTGCTGGGGTGAAGAGAAGCACCTCTCCTCTTGAGTGTGGAGGGAAGCTCTTTGCATAGATTCTGAAAGAAGCTCCTGCAGTTCTGGCCCACTGAGTGCTCTTGCTCCTACACACTCCAGACTCCCTGCTCTTCTTCAGGTGGGGTCTGAAGTGGAGTCAGGTCACAGGCCTGCCATTCCTCTCCCTCCAAGTGCCTTTCACGCCAGCAATACCCTAGCCTGCTTCATGGACCCTGAGCTCAGAGTTCCTAAAGCATCAAACCCAGTGGAGCAGAGACGCTCTTGGTATGGGCCTGGGCGGTTGCTCCCCAGGGGCCAGGCCAGCGAGAATGACTCAGTACCAGCCAACCCGTGCAAGCTGGGCACATGCATTTCGGGGCAATGGGAAGCATAGAGAGTGGGATTTGTGATAAACCTCTAACCATGTTCCACTTTCTCTAAGATTCGTTTGCTTTAGAAACCTAGAAATGGAGAAACAACAAGGGGCTGCACAATGTGATGCTTATTATGTTCCTGGAGTGGAAAGGCTGCTGCTGGGTTTCCACAGCATGGGGTGACCTTGGCCCACACAACAGGGCAGCAGACAGTTCCTCCTCTGTCCCTCCTTGTGCAGTAAACACCAGCACATCTCCCTACATCACCTTTGCCTACCATCTAAGTCTTAATCTAAATTGTTATCTCCTACTCCCCAGGGTGAACCCATCCCTCTGCCCATGGAGCCTGTGGAGCACCTGTATGGTGAGTTTCCATCCCAGCCGTGAGGCTGTATTTCAGAGGACTGTCCTCGCGGCTGGTGAAGAAGCCCCAGGGATGGTCAGTGGGGAGGGAGGCTGCTGTGGTTGGCTAGTCCAGAGTGGGGGGCCTGGAGATGGTGGGAGGGGCAGACCCAAGAAATGAGAATGAGCAGACTTGAGGGGAGAGCTAGGAAGTGCTCAGGGCTGTTGGCACAGAGACAGCCGAACGACAGTGTCCAGAGACGTGTGGCCGTGCTTGGTTTGGGAAGTGTTGAATTTGAAATGTCCTCAGCATGGTCCTGAGCTCCACGAAGAAGTCTGGCTGAAGACTGAGCTATGCAGAGCTGAGGTTCTTGCCTGGTTTTAATCCCACACCCTGGCACTTAAAATGACTATCATGTTTTACTTTCATAGTTGTGTCATGAACTTAACAATGATGACAGTACCTATTACTGGCCGAGTTGTGTCCCTCCAAAATCCATATATCGATTTCCTACTCTCAGTACCTCAGAACGTGTCTGCATTTGGAGAAAGGGCCTTGAAAGAGGCAATTAAGCTAAACTGAGTTCATTAGGGTGGGCCCTAATCCCATAGGACTGGTGTCCTTATTAGAAGAGGAAATTAGGACACAGACACACAGAGAGGAAATACCATGTGAGGACACGGGAGAAGACGGCCGTCCACAAGCCAAAGAGAGAGGCCTCAGAAGACACCAACCCTGCACACATGTCCATCTCTGGCTTCCCGCCTCCAGAACTGTGAGAAGTCAATCTCTGCTGTTTAGTCCCCCAATCCGTGATACTTTGTGATGGCAGCGGAAGCAGACTAATGCAGTAGCCAACACTGGATTCTTATTATATGTCAAATACTGTTTTAAGCACTTTACATATTTGAGCACATTTAATAGTCACAGCAACCCCATTCGTAGTAGGCGGTACAGTCCATTGTGCGACAGCTGTACTGGCCCCTTCGGCTCCCCCAGGTGGGGAGCACACCCCCCCACGCCCAGCCTGTCCTCCTGCCCTCTCCTCTGCCTGGAGCAGTAGTCCTCCAGGTTCTTAGGTCTCCACCCCAACCCAAGCCCCTCCCCCTACCTGTCACCAGCCACTGACCTGCGGGGTTGTCATTACCTGGCACGATGGCATTGGCAAAATAAGAGTCAGTAATGATAATAACTGCTAGAGGTAATGGGCATGCACTCTTCAATGTCTCCTTTGTTCTCGTGCAGCCACTCTAACAAGTAGGGACACATTGTCATTCTCTTTCTAACTTTGCCTTTTAGAGAGAGAGGCTGGAGTTCAGGGAGGCTAGGTGAGTTTTCCCAGGTCACACAAGAACAGGAGTGAAGGAGGGAAGCGGGCTTGCTAGGGGAAACTGCACTGCTATGCAGGCTTTCTGTGGAAGGTGCAGTGCCTGTTCTCTGTCTGTGGTCGGCGAAGTCTGAAGTCCTGGGACAGAGAGGAAAGGAATGTAGATATGAGAATGAAAGTGTGTGTATTTGGCTTTTCTGCTGAAATTCTTATTTTCTATATTAATGAAGGCAAGATTTTGCCTGTTTTTTTCTCTCTACCATATCCTCAGTGTTTAAAATAGGCACCTGGTATTGTTGGACTCTAAAAAAATATTGGAGAAGGGAAGGAAGGGAAGGAAGGAAGGAAGGAAGGAAGGAAGGAAGGAAGGAAGGAAGGAAGGAAGGAAGGAAGGAAGGAAGGAAGGAAGGAAGGAAGGAAGGGAGGAAGGAAGGGAGGAAGGAAGGGAGGAAGGGAGGGACAGAGGGAGGCACTGAGGGAGAGAGGAGGCAAAAACGAAGGGATTGCTCTTCTCCCACAGTGGGCCTGAGCCTGTCACCCCCAAAGCTATAGAGCTTTGACCTTTGGCTGTAAAGAAGAATTTGAAGCCACCCACCCAATGCTCCCCACAGTCTAGACAAGGTTCTCTTGCCCCACTGGCCACACGAGTGTCCTCAGAGGGAGCAGACGCAGGTAGAGGGAACTCCTTGTGACCAGCAGAGAAAACAAGGTGGGGCACAGCCTGACCAAGTGCCCGTGGGTGGAGGCAGAGCCAGGGCCAGCAGCAGCTCTATAAAGGCTCCCTGGCTAGAGCATCTCTGGAGGGCAGTGGCTTCTACCCCTGCATCCCAGGAAGGGGCCAGGAAAATGGCCCTGGTCCTGTGGTTCTTCAGCCTGCTGGGCTCAGCCTGCTTAGTGTCGGCCAACATCTTTGGTGAGTTCTGAGGCCGTGGAGTCAGGGGTGGGGAGGGAGCTCCAGTGTCAGCCAGCTCTGCCCCAGGAACTTTGAATAGGTGCGATTTAATTTGATCCCCCAAATACCCAGATGTTTGGTTATTTGCTCCTTCCTCTTAAGATGAAGAGACAGAGGCTCAGGGAGGTGAACTGAATTGCCTGAGGTCACAGAGCTAGTGGTTGGTGGAGCAGAGATGGGAAACCTGATCTCCCTAATTCAATCCTAGCTTCCCTCACCCCACCCTGTTAGCGGGGTTTGCTATTGACCGTGGCTTTTTATCCTCCTAGCTATCCCAAAGTCTGTGTCATCTATGCAAGGTATTTAAGTAGCTAGCAGGTAGTAGATAAAGTAAACCTACCTGTGCAGTGAAATAGACCTAAATTCTACCTTGGGCTTAGCCACTTAGCCGTGGGACTTTCGGCAAAGTGCCAAGCTTTAGTTTCTTCATTAAAAAGGAAGCAAATGACACCTTATGATGCAGTTGTGATTTCTGAGTAAGATCTTGCATGTTACATGGGTTTTCCATGTAACACAAGTACATTATTAACTAATTTGTATTCCTACCGTGTGCCAGGAAGGTGCTACGACCGCAGGGAGTGGCTTGATGCATTGGAGGACAACGTCCTCAGGGTGTTCTGACCCGATCCAGTAGCGCGGGGGAGGGGGATGTGCAGTCCCCAGGTGGGGTTTGAAATCCTTTCCTTGCCAACTGCGTGACCTTGGGCAGTTACTCTCACTACCTGAGTCTTGGTGCCACATGAGTGACCTGGAAATGTTACCTGTCACCTCTCGGGGGAGTGCTGAGCATTAAGTGAGCTAACGCCACACTTGGAGAAGGGCGCCTGGCTGCCAAGTGCAAGTTAGGCTGTGACAGGTGATGACGATGCTGCTGGAAAGGCACCTGTGTCCCCCAGAGCCCGTCCCTGCCACTGGGGCCCGGGCCACACCCTCCTCTGAGGAGCCGCTCCCTTCCCCAGAGTACCAGGTGGATGCCCAGCCACTCCGTCCCTGCGAGCTGCAGAGGGAAAGGGCCTTTCTGAAGCAGGCGGACTACGTGCCCCAGTGCTCCGAGGATGGCAGCTTCCAGTAAGTCTGACTGATGTCACAGCGGACTCTCGGGGGCCTTAGATGCCCTACGGGGGTCAGACTCTCAGGGTCCTATGGTGCCTTCTCCCTTCTTCCCGAGCTAGCCCTTTCAACCCCTCTGTGCACACGAGACCTGGCCGCTGTCATTTGGAGGCGCCCCCTCTCGGTTCCCCAGGCTAGTGAGCACTGGACAACCTGCCTGAGCGAGCCCCGAGCCGTACGTCATCTTGCCCTGCCCACTGCCCACGCCCTTCCTGCTCTTCCTGCCAACACCGTTACCGTGATCTGACTGCTTTAATGACAGGTGCCTGTGGTGGGGGAGTGGCCAAATGGTCTGCGCCTTGGCGCCTCCCCTCCCCTTAGGATCCTCTTGAGAAGCTGGGGCGGAGGGAGGCAGAGGCCGGCGGCCTTTCCGGTCTGCAACCTCCCTCCCACCCCGCCCAGGCCAGCTCTCCTCAGTGAGCTCCTCTCTGAAAGGGGTATCCCAGCTGCCCTAACACAGACCGGGGGCCTGAGACTCTGCAGAAAGTGTGGTGATGATCTGAACAACTCTTCCCTGGCGAATAGATAGATAGGAATCCTTCGTAACGTGCCTTCAGTTGAAATTTCCCTGTGCTATTCCAGGGGAACTCCGTCTTTGTGACTGTTCTGGGAAACATCCATGGAACACCCTCCCCGACCCCGCTATCTTACATACACTCTTAACACGCCCGACTTCCCGGGAGCACAAAGAGGTGCTGCTAGTCCGGCCCCTGCTGGGATCTCTGGGGATTTGGGAGCAGCAGGGAAGGAGCTAATGAGGTGTCTCCCTTTCACAGGCCTTATTGAGGTTCCTAGTCTCATGTCTCTCATTCCGGCCACTTGCAGTGCCACGGCTGCCCAGCCCTCAGGAGGCTTTGCCTGTGCTGTTCCCTTTACCTGGAACTCCCATCGCCTTCTCACACCCCCTGACCGTCCCGCAGGTCTCAGTGCAGCCATCACCCCCTGGGGAGCCCACTCCTCGGCCTGGCCTGATCCACGCCCATGTGCTTCCCACTATAACCTGCTGCCATGGCCTCACTGGGTCCCCACACCCTATCCTCATAACGAGGACACTGCCTTTACCCTCTGCAGCCTCCTAACCACCAGGGGCACTGGGTAGATGTGGCTGAAGCTGTGTGTCCCGGGTGGGGCACTTGCTTCAGGGCTGGCAGGCTGGGTGGCCGAGGCGGGAGTAGGTGCAGGTGCCGGCCAGGCAGGAAAATATTGCCTTTCCTTTCTAAGTCAGCCACCGCCTCCACCCCACTCTCTCCCCAATTTAAATGAGCTGAAGCTTGGAAGAGTGGAAAGGAAGAAGGAAGGTGACCTGGGCGGGAACCAGGGTGTGGCTTGGGGAACCCATCGCAGAGTCACCTGCTGTGTCTCTCCTCCTCAGGACCGTCCAGTGCAAGAATGATGGCCGCTCCTGCTGGTGCACAGATGCTGACGGCACCGAGGTCCCGGGCAGCAGGCGGCCCGGACGGCCAGTGGCTTGTAAGTGTGAAAGGGGCACCAGCTGGGACAGGAGGGGCCTTGCTAGGATGGCTCAGATCCGGAAATACGCACTAGGCTTGGGTGGGTGACAGTCAAGTCTCCCCTGGGTGGCTGGCTCCTCCTCTTTGATTGAGAATGGCCCTTAAACACCAGGCAAGGCCCTATTTCCTACAGGACCTCTGTCATAATCGAATGAGACGATGGAGTTATTTGTCCAGCAAATAGCTACCAAGTCCCTCCCATGTGCCAGGCACTGTGCCTGGTGCTGAGAAAACAGTGGGGAATAGACATTAGAGTCCCCTGAAATCAGACAGTGGCCGTGGAGACAGGAAACGCTTTCTCAATGTAGTGTGAGGAATTTCCAACATTTGGGACTTGGGTAAAACCATCCAGTTACAATGATTATCATGTTGAGTAGTCAAAGAAACACAGTCCCCATTTAAAGCATGTCATAACCCTAAAACAAAGGTCAACTTAAGCCAACCACCTTAAAATGATGAAATCAAGCCTAAAACCAAAGCTATTCTTTGGTGGGTAAAAGCTCAGTTTGGGGCACTGGTTTTCTGAGGCTGGCATGGCTATCATGGGGTCAGGCTGGCTCTCCACGGTCCCCTGCTGCGTGGATGTGGCTGTCACACACCCTCTCTGGGCTGCAGTTCCTCCTCCGTGACATGAGTGTAGGATCTGCCTCATAATGACGTTGTGAGGATTCAAAACCCTTGTAAACACCAGGCACGTGGTAGGCATTCAACAGGTGCAATCGCCGTTAACGTCTTAGTCCTTTGTGTTGCTATAAAGGAATACGCGAGGCGTGGAAATTCATAAGGAGAAGAGGTGTGCTTGGCTCTGGGCTCTGCGGGCTGTATGAGAAGTACGGGCACCAGCATCTGCTCCTGGCGGGGGACTCGGGCTGCTTCCACTCACGGAGGAAGGGGAAGGGGAGCTGGCGTGTGCGCATCACATGGAGGGAGAGGAAGCAAGAGAGACAGGGAGAGCTGCCAGGCTCCTTTTAACAGCCATCTGCCCTAGGAGCTGGCAGAGACCTCACTAGCCTCCAAGGGGCGGCATCAATGTGTTCATGAAGGATCCGTCCCCATGACCCAAACACTTCTCGTTAGAGCTCACCTCCAACACTGGGGGACAAATTTCAATATGAGATTTGGAGGGGACACATATGCAAACTATGGCAGCCCACGTCCCTAACTCTGGTGCACCGGGAAGAAGGCAGCTGTATCTCCACTGTGCAGAGAAGGAGAGTGAGGCATGCATAGTGCAGCGGCTTCCCAGGGTTACGCAGCAGGCACGCGGAAAAGTCTGGATGCACACAAGCTCTGGGAAGGCCAGGCCCGGACTCTGTTCCCACCTCCCCTCCGCAGCTCCAGGGCTGTGGGGTGTATGGCTGATTGATGTGACACAGTGACATCGCCCTTTTCTGACTCAGTCCACGAGGTGCTAGAACAGTCTGAACACGAGGGAGGCCTGAGACTGCCGCCAACGCACTAAGGGTCTTCGGGCTGGTCGTTTCCCTCCCAGCTGTGTCCCTTGGGGAGGGAGCTGGAGTCTCAGTGGGTCCAGCCCCCTGGAAGTTTCTGGGCGGCACCACCTGACCACCTGACACTGCTCTTTGCACCCACAGGTCTGTCGTTCTGTCAGCTGCAGAAACAGCGGATCTTGTTGAGTGGCTACCTTAACAGCACGGCCACGTCCTACCTCCCTCAGTGTGGGGACTCCGGGGAGTACACGCCCGTGCAGTGCGACGTTTGGCGGGAGCAGTGCTGGTGTGTGGACGTGGAGGGCATGGAGGTGTACGGGACCCGGCAGCGGGGCAGGCCCCGGCGATGTGAGTGGCACTGAGCACCAGCCCCCAGAAGAGGGAGGGGTCGCAGGTCCTTTGGGGCCCCTGACGCCGTGGGCAGAGAGCTTGGCCCCTCGATGGGGAAAATGAAAGCGTTATGACGGGAGATTTTATTACTGCGAATATTTCCATTTAGTGGAC
Organism: Microcebus murinus; assembly: GCF_040939455.1. Taxonomy (NCBI): domain Eukaryota; kingdom Metazoa; phylum Chordata; class Mammalia; order Primates; family Cheirogaleidae; genus Microcebus; species Microcebus murinus. Next base: position 34,957,278 of record NC_134110.1, on the reverse strand, counting down.
AATCCACAAGCCTGGCTGATCATCGGAAACATAAACAGGATTTAAATGAGTGTTTGCAAGTCTCCTGGTACAGACCTCCTTAGTCACTGTTGGGGCCTCGGACTATGTGATGGTGGTCCCATAAGATTTACATGAAGCTGAAAGATTCCTGTTGCCTAGTGATGTCTTGATGGTCCTGACCTGTGTCCGCCAACACAGGGGTGTGTGTTCGGGTCTTAGTTTTTTTTTTTTTTTTTTGCAAAACAAGCTTAAGTCCGGGTGAGGTGGCTCATGCCTGTAATCCTAGCACTCTGGGAGGCCGAGGCGGGCGGATTGCTCAAGGTCAGGAGTTCGAAACCAGCCTGAGCAAGAGTGAGACCTCATCTCTAATATAAATAGAAAGAAATTAATTGCCCAACTAATATATATAGAAAAAATTAGCCAGGCATGGTGGCGCATGCCTGTAGTCCCAGCTACTTGGGAGGCTGAGGCAGGAAGATTGCTTGAGCCCAGGAGTTTGAGGTTGCTGAGAGCTAGGCTGACGCCACGGCACTCACTCTAGCCTGGGCAACAAAGTGGGACTCTGTCTCAAAAAAAAAAAAAAAAAAAGCTTAAAAAGTAAATAAATTTAAAAATCTAAAAATAGAAAAAAGCTTGTAAAATGAGAATATAAAGTATTTTTACACAGCTATAAAATGTGTTTGTGTTTTAAGCTAAGTGTTATTATAAAAGAGTCAAAAAGTTAAAATAAGTTTAAAAAGTAAAAGAGTTACAATAAGTTAAGGTTAATTTATTATTGAGAAAGAAAAATATTTCTGATAAATTTAGTGTAGTCTAAGTATACAGCATTTATAAAATCTGCAGTACTGTACAGTAATGTCCTAGGCCTTCACATTCACTCACCACTCACTCACTGACCACGCAGAGCAACTTCCAGTCCTGCAAGCTCCATTCATGGTAAGCCCCCTATATAAGTGTACCTGTTTTTTTGTAATCTATCCCTTTGCTATGTTTACATGCATGAATACGTGCCATTGTATTACAGCTGCCTACAGCACTCAGTACAGTAACATGCTATACAGGTGTATAGCCTAGGAGCAATAGGCTATACCACATAGCCTGCATGTGTACTAGGCTACACCACCTGGGTTTGTGTAGGCACACTCTACGATGTTCGCGCAAAGATGAAGTCGCCTAATGATGCATTTCTCAGAGCATATCCCTGTCATTAAGCGATGCTTGACTATGTATGCAGCTTGACTGCAGAAATATATGCACCCACTCATAGAGAAGAATTTAACATTTTTTTCCATTAAAATGTTTAGGTCCAAGGAGCTGTGAGATAAGAAACCGCCGTCTTCTCCACGGGGTAGGGGACAAGTCGCCACCCCAGTGTTCTGCTGATGGAGAGTTTCTGCCCGTCCAGTGCAAATTTGTCAACACCACAGACATGATGATCTTTGATCTGGTCCATAACTACAACAGGTGAGGGGACCAGGCTGCAAAGCTCACATGTTGAGCTGGGGGCTCGTGTGTGTCATACACAGGGCACGATGACAAATTAGGAGCTGCCTTACTTTCATGTGCTGCTGCTGGGCATCTGAATTACTGCAGCATTTTTAACAAAGCAAACTGGCAATTGCTATTAGATTAAAAAATATGCATACTCGCAGCCAGCCCATGGAAATGTAAAATACCACAATGTGAAGACCTAAGTACGAGGGTGTTTACTGCATCGTTTTCATTGTAGCATAAAACTGGGGAAAGACGTGATTGTGAAAAGGTGGATAACTGAATAAATGTGTATCGCCATAAATATTTATGCATCCATTAAAAAGAATGTATTAGAGCTAGAACAGTTGACTTGGAGATGATTCCACAGTGTGTTATGATAATATGATTCAAAATACAAAGTGCAGATAATACAATATGTGATTTACTTTTTAAAGAATAAATAAGCTAAAATATCCTTTATATATGCTTATACAATTATATGATGATGCTGGTGTCTGCACAGGACTAAGTGGGCTCCAAGGCCAATATGAAGTGGCACATACTGCGTTGTTATGACAGGCTGCTTTGAGGCTCAGGGCTGTTCTGCAGAAGGAAGAGTGGGCAGAAAGGGGTCAGCAGAAAGGGGCAAAAGACAGCACTCCCCAAGCAGGGATTGCATCGTATTTATGAAGTTTTGTAAACTGTGTGTATGTGTGCGCTTATAAGTAACTTTAAAGATTTAAATGACATATTTAGAAAGGGAGCTGCATTACAGATCCTGTCCCCAATAGCTGGGTAGCTTCTGGTTATCCAAGACAGCTACTTCATTATTGTAAAGGGCTCGTGCAGACTTCAGGTGTAATTGAACCATTCTGAGTAAACAGAAATGAGAATACTAGTCTGCAAATGCTGATATGAATTCTCTTAGAGAACTTGAGCCAACTTGAGCCTCTGCGTGGCTGGCTTCTAAAATAACCAGTTCCTTTCCCACTGTGAGAGAGGAAATTCTCATGGGCTGTGCCAGGAGGAGTTTCAGACTAGCAGCCTATACGTAGGATCTGTTCCTTAGACAGGTTTTGTTAGAGCTGCATAATATTTTTAAAACTGGGACCTTTTATTAGGTTATATACCCTAAGAAATTCCTATTTTTGTAGATAAAAATGTAGTTTGATATGTGCAGTTTTATATGTTCAACCTAAAACACTAAATTCTGAATTCCTTATTTCAAAGAACAAGGGTGGGAGGCTGTGCGCATTCACCCATGGCACCAAGAAATTGGGCTTGCACTGCCCTTTTTGGACCAAGGGCACACCCGTCTGTGCTCCGGGTCTGTCTGTGCTCTGTTGTCATACCCCTACCCACTCCACCCATCTGCATTACCTGCCCTGTCCTGGAGTGCTTGCCTTTGTGACCTGCATTCTGCCTCTGCCACTACTTAGCATGGTGGCCTGGCACTGACTCTCTCAGAGCCTCAGCGTTCCCATCTAGGAAATGTAGAACAATCTCCGCTTATTAGGTCATAGTAAAGATCCGATGAGACCCCATCTATGAAACCATTGCAAATTGACAAAATTGTAAATTATTCTACATCTGTAGGGAATTCTCATATATTGCCCAGTTTGGGCATATGTAGGTTGTAGGTTAGATCCAACCCCCTACCATGCCCCATGCCAGGCCTAGAGAATGGCCCCACCTGTGAACACATATAAATCTCCAACAGCCAGATTCACTGAATGCTCATTGATGCAAATTTATGAGTTCTCAATTTGAGTTCAGCTGAGTACTTACTGTATACAGGTAATTTTACATCTTTTTATTTACTTTAATACTTACAGAAATAATTTGATAATTGTCTCTAATATAAATTTGGGGACTCTAAAACACAGAGGTTAAAGAACTAACCCTAGGAAGCATAGTTAGTGTGTGCTAGAGCTGTCTGGATCCTTTTACTAAATCACACTACTGTGATGTGATTCAACTTTGTTGCCATACAGTGTATAGTACAGAGCTTGCACCCAGTAGTTCTACAATTGATGCTTACAGAATAAATAGGTGAATGCGTCCAAGAACTTTACAGGTGCCATGTTGAGGTTGAGGCACAATTCACAGCTACCTCCACCAGAGGGCAGTCTAGTTAAATGCAAAAGTTTAGCACTAAGCATTGTTTAAAACAAACACACAAAAATTTACTCCTGAAATGGGATCTTTTTCTTTTTTGTAAACAAGCATGTCTCAGAGAAAATTCTGGTTTAGGAAGGTCATAGGAAGGGTTGGATGTTGGTTATTGGAAGCCCAGCTGTAATCAGGGATTTTCTGACGCTTATGTGGGCCTGGGTAGTCTCAGGCCCAGTGACTCCTCTGGGCAAAGTGGACTGGAGCCACGGGAAGAGTCTAAGCTTAGCACCTAGGGTTGCCAGATAAAATAAGGGACAGCTAGTTACATTTGAATTTCAGATAATCAAAGAGCATTGTTTAGTGTAGGCAATTCCCCAATATTGCACCAAGTATTTTAAGCCTGGGATGGAGGTAAGGTATATCCTAGTCACTCTTGGACTTGGATTTCATAGAGAATGGTGTGGGGTGAGGGAGGAGCAGAGTGTGTGGGTACTGGGAGGCTAGTCCAGGTGGGAGACAGTGATGTGCAGTAGGTGGTGGAGAGGACAGCTGAGAGGTGGGAGAATTATTTACCAGGTGGAATTCACAGAGCTTGGTGAAGGGATATACATGGAGGATGAGGGGAAGATAGAGTCAAGGATGACTCCCCGGTCAGTTCTAGATGGATGATCAAGGATGAATTTGGAAAAGAAAAGCGACAAAGTTGGTTTTGGAATGTTGAATCTGAGGGTATTTCTTTGGGACACTCAAATGGGGAAGCGGCCTAAGGCAGTTGGCTTCCTTGCCTAGGGTCATAGGAAAGCTGAAAGTCTGTGGGCAGCTCATTTGCCAAACTGTTGTGAGTTCTTAATGTGCTAGGTTATGATTTGCACTGGAACTTGGCCATAGAGCTTATGCATTTGAAGTAGGTCCTTTTGACCTTGAAGAACCCCACTGCTCACTACACCTGTTTGGCCTGTGACTTCTAAAGTACCATGTTGTGATGGGGAGTAAGCTTTGCTAGTCCTTTCTGATGCATGACCCATCTCTTACATTGCCCTGGCCCAGCCTCAGGTTTTGGCCAAGCAGATTATAGGTAAAGGTCTTAGAAGCCTTTGAGCAGGACTGATGTCATTATACTAAGATTTTAGTGATTTGACTTAAAATTAAGTTAATTGGGTTCTTTATCAACCCTTGCCCTTAGTGATTAAACTCACTCAAACTTTTTAGCAGTCTCACCACAAACCGCTTAGCCACCCACACTACCCAGATTGTCCTGTGGGAAGGATCAGATGCATCTTAATAGATGGTGAAGGCGTATTGTAAGTGCAACATAGAAGGGATTGTATGGAGAAACCAGGTGCTATGTTAGGCTATGTTCCCTCCACAAAGAAGTACCCACTGTAGTGTAAGAGAAAAATCAAATACATGGCTAATTTATTAATCAACGACTAGATTTCTGGAGGAACTGCCCATGGAGATGCTAGAGTAGGAGTCCTCAAACTACAGCCCGCGCGCCACATGTGGCCTGCCGAGGACATTTATCCGGCCCACTGGGTGTTTTTGCCGCTGCTGCCTGTCCTGCTTAGCAGCCGACTTGTCCTGGGCCCACAGCGCGCATGTGTGGAATGTGCGCCGCACTCTCCAACGGCCCTCCAACAGTCTGAGGGACAGTGAACTGGCCCCCTGTTTAAAAAGTTTGAGGACCCCTGTGCTAGAGGATCTCACTGAATCCAGAGACATGCTCTGCACAGGAACAAGACCAGATGCCTGGTGGGGACCAGTGCTTCACAGTCTTGTCAGTAATTTCCCTGTCTGTAGGCTGGGTGCAAGCTCAGAAATGCCATCACCTGCCCCTCCACTGGCATTTCCTTTCTTGAGGACTCTTCTATGACAACCCTGAGAGTTTGCTTTTTATTCAACAAAAGGCAAGCATCCTTTTCCACTAGACAAAATACATACCATGTTTTATTTTTATTAAATATTGCATTGGTTTTATTTTCTTCTTTCTTCCAATTTTCCCAGAACAGGATATAAGTGGAAATTAGAGGAAATCATGAGGAAGGCATGATAAGGGTAGGAAATAAGAATAAGCAAGGCTAAGGTACACCCACATCAACTGTTCCATGAAGTTATAACAGATTTGCGAGGCTGCGTGTTTGTCTCTGAACTCCCTATATGACCAGAGAAAAGAGAAAATAGTCTAAGTTATTTGGTTTCTACCAGATAAAAATAAACTGCTTTCTCAGGGAAACGCAACTTCTTCTTCTATTGAAGATAAAGGAGACTTTGTTCCTCTGGTCCTCATAAAGGGGATAATGCCACGTGCCAGAGGGGACTACATGTCGTGACAATTTCCCGCTGCCCACAAGACCATCAGTTTCTTAAGGCCAGGGCCTGTGAGAAGCAACGGGCACAGCGTTTTCACGTACTGTATTTCAGTGACTAAGATTTTGGGTCCTGGCATTTTCTACCAGACAAGTACCTCCCTCCGTGACTATCAATCTCTCAGTTTTCCCTGTCTCCCACCTTGAAGTTGGAGGCATGTTAACCACCCTTCTAGACACATCGTCCACTTTTCCATCTGCTCCTGGTCAAATTGCCGTTCTTGGCTTTAGAATCGCACTGAAACTCACCTCCTTTGGGAGCATTCTTTGGCTATACGATAGGTTCCAAACCCACTTGGCCCGAGTATAAAGATGGAGTCAGGCTGCCCCGCTTTCCTCAGGACTTTCAGTTTGGTTTCAGGGGTTTGACTTTCCTTGGTTGACGTCAGGTAGGATATCGAATATGGAGAAGATTGACAGCACTGCAGAAGGCTTGTGCCCTGGTGACAGGAAATCACCAAAGACAACAGCAAAAGTGACAACTAAACATTGTAACAGTGCTCATTGTTATGCTGGAGGAAGAATCCAAAATTGATTGATGGTGATGTTGTGTCAGAAATTAGCCACAAAAATCATATTGTATCAAATTGAATTGTGGGAACACAGGAAATCGGGACAGTTTAGAGCTTGAACTCATTGTTGATTGAAGGGCAGGGCCCCCAGAGGACTGGTCTCACCCTTCAGCCCCCCGTGTTGTCGAAAGAGCACTGGAAGTGAATTTAGGAAAACTGGTTCCTGGGCTTGGCTGGTGATTTTGACCCAATCATGTCACCGCTCAGAATCTCATTTGTGAAATGGGGACTTTTAAAGGGTTGTTATGAGAATTAAATGAGGTAAAATATGGAAAGTGTTGGGGGTAGTGTCTGATCAGTACATATCACCTGTTATTATTTTTATGAGTAGTAATTAATAGTGGCACTCATATTAGCTCTTCTCATCACATACAGAATCAGCAAGGAGGGATTAAAGATGGCAGCACAGGGTGTTGGCCCCAGAGATGAACAGGGGACTGCCGCAGAGAGTCTAGGCAGCAGCACCTGGCCTTAGGGTGGTCTTTCTAGGAGTGGGAAGGACCCTCTCTCCAGCTGAAGCCAGGGCCATTTCCAATAGGCAGGAAGAGGAGAGCAAGAGTGACGTCCATGCAAAAAGCAGGTCCGGGTACCGGGCAGTTTATAAGGCCAGAAACCACAAGACCGGGACTCTGGCCATACAGTGGTGGATGAAGATGGCTCAGAGCCTCTAGAGCTCATGTCTGCCCTGGGCCAGGACATTGAAGTGGGTCTCTGGGTTGAATCATAGAGCATGGGACTAGAATGATTTCAACGTCTTGTGCTTCACACTGGAATGGGGTTCAGAAGCCGCCTCAGGCCAGCACCTGTGTCATTAGCATCTATCAGGTGCCAGGAAAAGCTCAGTGCTTGGCACAAGAGCACAGTGTTGGAGCAGAGTCACAGCCCTGCAGGGTATGGGGCAGGAACCAGGGGCTGCCAGAAACACACTGAATAGCACCACTGGCAGAGATAGGTTTCCGTGGGGCTGGAACTTGAGTTTGTACCACTAGTTGAAGATAGTGGCCCACATACCTCACCTTCTTAATCTCTAACACTCCTTTTTTAGAAGTGTTAAGTGGATTAAATGAGTCGATGTCTATTAAATACTTTGTGGACATTTTTTTTACAAAGTAGTGCTCAATAAATGGAGGTGATTATTATACGCTTATTGGCACTTTTAGAATTGAATTATCCCAGGTTTCAATGAATGAACCTTTATTATACACCCCTTGTCAGTGGCAACTAGGAAAAGTGAGTTTTTACTTTCTGTTATGCAATTCCCTTACTATAACATTCTTTATGTAACTCACATACACACAATAATAGACCAACAACATGGGAAAAAAACACCTTATCCATGTCTTATAGTGCTTTCATAAATTTTGTTTTGCATATTCATTTCTATTCAAATTAACTAATACTTGTTCCACCCACATGTTCAGGGTCCAAGCAGTTACCGTGCCATACATTGTCTTCCAAAACCAGCTTATTTACATACTGGTAACTGCAGCATATGCATTCCATTTCATAGTCTACTCTTTTTATATAATGTTATACATGCTCCCTTTTGGCTAGTTTTTAGAAGTACCATCCTCAACTGTAGCATTTTATTCCATTTAGGAGATTTACTATAATTTACTTCTTAATTTTTTCATCATTGGATATTAAGGTTGTTTTCAATATTTTGATAGAATAGATTACACACCAATAGACCTGTCAGTGCAGAGAGCTGTTGTTTCCATTAACTTATTGTTTGGGGATATATTTCAAACACAGGTAGAAGCATACTATGCTTGGACCTCATGTACAGCTATATAGGGCATGAAAACAAATCTCTCAGTGTTATACAAAGACGAAACATTCCTCTCTGGTTGCTAAATCATTGCACAGGGGAAGGACTAAAACATGGCTCTTCATAACTTGGCTTTCTGTTACTTCCAGGATGGGGAACTCAGCTGATGAGCTCCTTACAGCAATGGCCAAGCCAGACATGATTAGGGAATATCTTTCCTCGATTTACAGAAAGGGGTGGATAGCCCTTGTTAGTGATGTCATCTTGATTCATGTGTTTTCAACTATGGAACTGGAAAATTTCCTTCTTACTGATTTCCTATGGTGGGACCTGGCTCCTTTTCAAGCTCTTGAAAAGTTATAAAGGGACCTGAAGTCATTTGATCTTCCAAAATGAGATCATCTACAATGTACCATATGTTTGCAAAGCAAACTTGGCCTTTAGTCTCGAGAGTTATATTCCAGTAAAGGAACCAGTTAATGTGATGCTCATGACTTGTTTTCTGCCTGCCCTGTGAGACACATGGGTGGGAATAAACTGGTCAAATGCCATAAGTGAGGCAAACAGCTAATTAGCAGGTGACAGCTAAGCACAGCTTTATTTTATAAGGTCCAGCCTGGTTCCAGCCAGGTAAAACCAATTTAGAAAAGAAATGCATTTACCAAAGGAGGCATGGCGCAACTGTCGGGAGATAAAAAAACAGACATTCCTTTTCCCTCGGTGTGGACTTGGCCACGTTTATTGCTACAGGAAGAGCTAGTGATGACTTGCCTTTTATGAAATGGTGATCATAAATCTCATTCTCTCTCAGGTTTCCAGATGCATTTGTGACCTTCAGCTCCTTCCGGAGAAGGTTCCCTGAGGTGTCTGGGTATTGTCACTGTGCTGACAGCCAGGGGCGGGAACTGGCTGAGACAGGTGAGTGAGCACACCTCAGGCAATCTGAAGGGAGGGAGTGAGCAATTCATCAGGTGCCAGAGCCTAAATAGCATTGCTCGTAAAGCAGAACTAGTGTAATGACTACCACTCCCCTGCCAGGCCACTGTGGGTATTGAAGAGGACGCAGTCTTAGCAAACTTTCATTGTGGTACTTTGAATGCAGCGGACCCAAATGGTGCTTACTGGAAAGAGGCACCCCTCACCCCCAAGCAGATGCAGCTCTGAGGTTGGTGGGTGGAACACAGGATGGATTTCAATCTCTTATTCTCTAGGCAGTGCTCCTTTGTGCTGTTAACAACCTGCACGGCCGTACACAGCAGCCCTGATGTTGGAAACTATTACAGTATTATTCAGACCTGATGCTGGTGAAGGTTCTTAATATCTGTTAATATCTTAATATCTTAATTCCCTCTTAATATCTGTTTGCACTGCAATGTCAGGGCTTCCTTTCTAAACGAGGCCATCCCTGAAATGCTTGCTGTCTTTGCTCAGGTGTGGAGCTGTTACTGGATGAAATCTATGACACCGTTTTTGCTGGCCTGGACCTTGCTTCCACCTTCACCGAAACCACCCTGTACCGGATCCTGCAGAGACGGTTCCTCGCAGTTCAATTAGTCATCTCCGGCAGATTCCGATGTGAGTAACACGCTGCCAACAGATGTGTGTGTTTCTGCTGAGGGAAACCACTTGGGTTTTAAAGTGGCTACAGTCTCCCTGGCTGTTCCATCGAAGTGAGTGCAGACATTAAAAAAAAATAATCTTAGCAGCAAACAGCAGTGCACGCTGTAAACACATGAAGCGAGTGCACACTGCCTTCTCTCTCCTGCATGGATGTCTTCTAGGCCCCACAAAATGTGAAGTGGAGCGGTTTGCAGCAACCAGCTTTGGTCACCCCCACGTTCCAAGCTGCAGCAGAGATGGGGACTACCAGGCAGTGCAGTGCCAGAAGGAAGGGCCGTGCTGGTGTGTGGACGCCCGGGGAAAGGAGATCCAGGGAACCCGGCGGCAAGGGGAGCCGCCATCTTGCGGTGGGTTTCCTCTCAGGGGGCTTCCTCTTTTGGTCTCCTCAGATCATACTCCTGTAACTGTTCCCCCAACCAACTTCTCTTGACCCCATTAATTCAACTGCCTACTGACTCCTCCACAGACCTTCCAGTGTGACGTAACTGAAACCAGTTTCTCATTATCAACTTCCAACATGTTTCTTAACTTGTGTCGGATGTGGTTGCTTTCTCAGGGAGCTCAAAGAATATTAGGGGGGTCATAGGTGAAAAAAAGAGAAGAGAATCAAGTTTCAAGGTGCCATGAGAGACGTGTGTACAGGTAACTAAAGGAGCATAGTTGCAGGGCAGGGGGATGGTCCATTCTATCTTGCAGCATGGGGACATTTAGGGAGCCTTCATGGAAGAGGTAACACTTGATCAGAGTTTTCTGCAGTGAAGATGTTTTATAAAGGAGGAAAGTAAGGGAAGGTGTTTTTTATAGATAAAGCAGGAGAAGCAAAATTATAAGGCATTGGAATAAAAATAATAAGGAATAAAAAATAAGGAATAATAGGCATTGATAGGCTAATGATCACTGAATCTGCAAGAAGGATAGAGAAAAAAAATTTGTGGGAAAGGCAGTAGTAAGTTGGTGTGCTTGTCATAACAAAGGTGTGAGATCTTAATCCTGGAGTGAAGACATTGAGAGGTTTAAGCTGGAGAGAGTTGTGATAGCTCAGACAAAGAAATTCTGGAGGAGGGGCCAAGGGGAGCATTACCCTGGAGGCAACAGGACTAATTAGGAGGTCATTGCAATGTTCTGAACCAAGAGGGGCTCTATATTAGTTTTGTAGGGCTGTTGCAATACTTCACCACAAACTGGGTAGCTTAGAACAACAGGAATCTATTGTCTCACTGTTCTGGAGGCTGGAAGTCCAAAATCAAGGTGTCAGCAGGGCCATACTCTCTCTGCAGGCTCTGGGGGAGGATCCTTTCCTGCCTCTTTATAGCTCATGGTGGATGGATGCCAGCAACCTGTGGCATTCTTTGGCTATGGCAGCATCACTCCAGTCTTAGCCTCAATCGACAATGGCTGTTTTCCCTTTGCACCTGTCTCTGTGTCTCTGCCCTCTTCTTATAAGAGGAGCAGCCATGTTGGATTAAGGGCCCACCTAACCCAGTACGACCTCATCTTAACTACTCTCTTGCCAAATAAGGTTCCATTTTGTGCTTCTGGGAAGAGCATTAATTTTGGGGGGGCACTATTCAACACAGTATGGGGACCAATCCTAAAGCAGAAGCAGTGGCAGATAGTGAGAACTATCACCAGGCATTCCAGCAAGACCCCATTTGATCTTCCCAGTGGGAATTTGAGGGATGTTAGCAATGAGGGAGGGACAAGAATCCGGAAGCACTCGCAGACTTCTGACTTGGGTAAGCCGTGTAGATTCAGAAAGATTTGCAACAGTGAAGAAGAATGCAGCGTTTTTTGTAGCTTCAAAGTAGATAAGTATTAACATTCGCTCAATAATTCCTGTTAAGTCACTCCATTTCTCCAATCTAACATTTTAAATATTCTATGTAGTGTTTGGTAGTATTCTATCTGCTGAGTATGAGAATGCTGAAAACGAAAATTTGGAAGTCCTGCCTTGAAGGTATTAATACTTACAATCACATTTCAATTCTATTGAAACCTGGAGAATTTGTGCCCTTTAATTTCTGGGTGAAATGAAGCACTATGGCTTTCCAGATGAAAAACAATAAATAGCTCTATCAAATGCATGGATGGATCATATATCTTTACTTTTTCTCTCTGCCATGTCAGTCTTCTTTCTGTGGAAAAAAATGCCACATGGAAATGATATCTGAATTTCTTTGCCTTGGTAACACCACATAACAAATGGATGGAAGGGATCAGGTATGAATTTGGAAAGAGAATAAGCGGTCAACTTTATTCCTTCCATACCTTCCTGTAATAGCCATTAGAGGAGGCCACGGCCTTGGGAGGGGGGATGTGTTCCGTGCTCTGATGTTGCCAGTCTTCCTCCTGCCCCCCTACCTTCTCACCACATTTTCCAGTTCTTTCTCTGTTGCCTGGTTACAGAAGGAAATTGGCTGACTTCCTCTTTGGCATCCATGTACATCAAGAGGAAAAAATTATTTTAAAAGTTGGGGGTGAGTTAAGTGGTTTAAAAGGTCCTCTAAGATTTGTGACTTTATGGAGAAAAAAAGAAGCTTCCTTACTTCTACCTATGTGACTGAGACCCCCACTTGGCATTTGAATTTTGCATTTTTTTCTTTAATGTGATTATGGTCAACCTAAGATGTTTAGCTCGAATGACCTGACCATGGAGTTCGCTGAATTGATCACTGTTTAATTAGTAATTTCAAGGAGAGGTCAAAAGCCCAGAAGAATGTGCTAAGTGTGTTTGCTGGGCACTGCTATATTATAGGAAATATTATATTAGAATAGAGGAAAGTATTTCTTACTATGGGAAATACCCATAGTATCTAAGGTACTGTGCTTATCCTCAGGGAGACCATAGCTAGCCTGGAAAAGACTACTCATGGGGAGGAATTAAGCAGTCATGTGGAAAGCATATAGTAGTGCATTACAATCTATTAAAAATTCCAACAAGGGAATGCTTGAAGAAAACATTTCATTAAATACAACTAGGAATTTGTTGGCATAATAGTTTCCTAGGCTGCCATAGCAAACCCCCACTAACTAGGTGGCTTAAAACAGGAGAAATGTATTCTCTCACAGTTCTAGAGGCTGCAAGTCTGAATGCCAGGTGTTGGCAGGACCATGCCCTCCTGGAGGCTCTAGGGAAGGGTCACTCTTTGCCCTTCCTACCTTCTGGTGGCTTCTGGCAATCCCTGGTGTTCCCGGGCTTGTGGCTGCATCACTATAATCTGTGCCTCTGTCCTCACATGGCCTCTTCTCTGTGTGTCTCTCTGTGTCTTCACACAATCTTCTAATAAAGACCCCGGCCACTGGATTTAGAGCCCACCCCAATCCAGTGTGACATCATCTTAGCTTGCTTCCATCTGCAGAGATCCTGTTTCTAAATAGGTCTCGTTCTGAGGTTCCAGGTACACATGAACTTGAGGGGAGGGACACTATTCAACCCAGTACAGTTGTCGAATGTAGTCAGATTTCCGGAAAGTAGGCCAGTGTCTGTGAGACTTGCTTTAGACAGTGTCAACCTCTAATGAAAGCTGAGAGATGTCACCAGAAATAGTCACGCCCCCAAATATGGCCCCCACAAGGCAGCTTCGAGGGAAAGGAGAAACAGAAAAGGATGCAGAGAAGGAATTAGTCCCCAGTGTAGGTGTCTTTGATTGAATTGATGTAGCATCTTACCACTGGAAAGATCGAGGGCTTGTCTCAGGACTGCTTAAGATGTTAATGTCACTTTTCCTGTTTCACTTTGTTTCGTGCAGCTGAAGACCAATCTTGTGCCTCTAAAAGGCGGCAGGCCTTGTCCAGACTCTACTTTGGGACCTCAGGCTACTTCAGCCAGCATGACCTGTTCTCTTCCGAGGAAGGACGAGGCTCTCAGAGAGGAGCCAGGTCTGCCACATCCTGCCCACTGACGGTCAAGGAGCTCTTTGTTGACTCCGGGCTTCTCCGCCCAGTGGTGGAAGGGCAGGGTCCACAGTTTTCTGCCTCAGAAAGTCTCCTCAAAGAAGCCATGAGAGTGTTTTTCCCCTCTCGAGAGCTGGCTCGACTTGCCCTTCAGTTTACTACCAACCCAAAGAAACTCCAGCAAAACCTCTTTGCAGGGAAATTTTTGGAGAATGTTGGCCAGTTTAACGTGTCTGGAGCCCTTGGCACAAGAGGCACATTTAACTTCAGTCAGTTTTTCCAGCAACTTGGTCTCTCAGGCTTCCAGAACAGAGGGAGACTAGAGGAACCAGCCCAGCTGCTTTTGGTGGGACTGGGTTTAAATTCTTCCACGGAAAGTCCTGAAGCCTCTAAGAAGGGTGTTGCTACGAATAAGACAATTGTGGGCAGCTTTGGCTTTGAAGTGAACTTACAAGAGAACCAAAATGCCCTAAAATTCCTTGTTTCTCTTCTGGAGCTTCCAGAATTCCTTCTGTTCTTGCGGCGTGCTGTGTCTGTGCCAGAAGAGGTAGCAAAGGATTTAGGGGATGTGATGGGCATGGCGCTCAGCTCCCAGACCTGCGAGCAGACGCCTGGAAGGCTGTTTGTCCCGTCATGCACCATGGAAGGAAGCTATGAGGATGTCCAGTGCTTCCTTGGAGAGTGCTGGTGTGTGGATTCCCGGGGCAAAGAACTTCCTGGCTCAAGAGTCAGAGGAAGACGACCAAGGTGCCCCACAGAGTGTGAAAAGCAAAGGGCTCGCATGCAAAGCCTCATGGGTAGCCAGCCTGCTGGGTCCAGCTTGTTTGTCCCTGCTTGTACCAGTGAAGGACACTTCCTCCCTGTCCAGTGCTTCAACTCAGAGTGCTACTGTGTTGACACTGAGGGTCAGGCCATTCCTGGAACTCGAAGTGTAACTGGCGAACCCAAGCGATGTGAGTCTGTTGTGTACTCAGTCTGTAGACTCAGAGTCTCTCTTTGGCTCTGCTCCAATGCATTGCCATAGCAAGAATCCACTCGTGGCTAAAGTCTAAACTTCAGTTAATGACAAAATTGCTGAAAGTAAAAATTATCCAGGAACATCTGGATACTGTTAACCATTCTAGTGAGTGAATAGGGAGATTTGGCCTTAAAGAACTGCCACATACATTGCTGCAGCACTGATCAATAGCTGGTCTCAATGGTGCTGATTTAGTCATGCATGCTCTCTGTCTAGATGGCATTCGCAAATTTAAGGTTGATTGGATTTCTGTGGCCATATAAGGTTTTTTTGATAGAATTTGGACAGTTAAGTAGTCTCATCTTGGTCTACTCCGCTTATTATATTTCTTAAACTGAAACTCCTGTTCATTGTTCCTCCCCAGGCCCCACACCCTGTCAGCTGCAGGCTGAGCAAGCTTTCCTCAAGACAGTGTCGGCCCTGCTCTCCAATGTCAGCGTGCCACCTGCCCTCTCTGCCACCTACATCCCCCAGTGCAGTGCCAATGGTCAGTGGAGACGGGTGCAATGTGACGGGCCCCCTGAGCAGGCCTTCGAGTGGTACCAACGGTGGAAGGCTCAGAACAGTGGCCCAGAGCTGACCCCTGCTGAGCTGCTAGTGAAGATCATGAGCTATAGAGAAACAGCTTCTGGGAACTTCCATCTCTTTATTCAAAGTCTGTACGAGGCTGGCCAGCAAGGCATCTTCCCGGTGCTGACACAATACCCTTCTTTCCAAGATGTCCCACTAGCGGTGTTGGAAGGGAACCTAACTCAGCCCAAGAAGAACATCCTCCTGGAGCCCTACATCTTCTGGCAGATCCTGAATGGCCAGCTCCGCAGGTACCCAGGGCCCTACTCTGACTTCAGCTCTCCCTTGGCACACTTCGACCTGCGGAGCTGCTGGTGTGTGGATGAGGCTGGTCAAGAGCTGGAAGGAACACGGGTTGAGCCAAGCAAGCTCCCAGCATGTGAGTAACTCCTGTGAAGAGCTGAATTTACTGGTTTTTTTAAAGGTGTTTAATGGAAGGGAATTGAGTGTAAAAGCTGGAATGGAGTCCAGAGACGGCCAGGTACACACCCCTTCAATGCATGGCAGAGGAAACCAAGGCTCACGAACGGGAAGTAACTTCCATGCATCTACAGTCAAGTGTTGGCAAGGTCGACGTAGTATATTTTAAGATTTTCATACAATTGTTTATTTAAATCAGTGCCTTAGATTTTTACTATATGTCTTCTGTGTGCAAAGCACTCTCTTAGAACCAATGAAGTCTATAAAAGCGAAAATGACCTGGCCCTTGTCCTCCCGTGGCAAATGTTTATAACCTCTCACCAGTTACATGCACCATTTGATTAGTCAACAGGGATCATGGTGACCCTGCTATTTTCACAAAACACTAGTGGGTGCTCAGGACCCCAGGAGACTGCTGCCTAAAGTGACTTTAATTGACTTGGAGGGATTTAATGGAGGGACTAATTGGAGAGCCGCTCATGAAGGTCTCTGAGTTCAGCTTAGTGGCAGGTAGACTTATACAAAAGTTGCAGTATAGGAAGCATAAATAGAATAAAACTGACTTTATGTCTTCACTTAAAGTTCTTTACTCCTAAATAGCCATGCCAGCAATTTGAAAGAAAACCAGACAGATTCAACACTGTTATTATCAAATCAGAATCTCTCTAACCAGTAGTCGCTAGTGTTATAGGCAATACAATAGCTGTTCAAGTTCAGTGAAATCTCTCAATTTGTTCCTTGCAATGCTCAACATTGTCTTGAACCTTTCTGGATGTGTTAAAATTCATCAGGCTGTTTTAATATTAGCCAAATTTTAGGCTTTAGCAGTCACTGGATTTTTAGAATGTTGGATAAAAGAACCATGTGATGAGAACAGTAATACTCTTTGCATTTTGAACAACCTGGAGATAATACTACTAGAATTCTCCATTAATATGTCAAGTTCTAGCAAAAGAACCCTTAGAGTTAACACACTGATGTTGGTCTGACTCTTACTTAGAAGTCTTATTTATTTTTGTGAGATCTATAGAATCATTCTCCATACCAAAGGTCAGGTCTCCTACATGGAGACATTCCTATAACTTTCAATGTTCTGAGATTGAATTGTGTTCTCTTTGTATGAAAATTTAGGGGCCTGAGTTGCTGAAACCAAAAGTACCTAGTAATTTTAGTGACTAGCCTTATATACCTTGGTCTGACTGCTGGGCAGATCATTGGAACTAGATGTAGAGTAATTGGCTTTTTCATTGAGTAAGTAACAGGAGGCTGTGTAGAGTAGATGGCCAGGTGTACAAGATCATCCATTAGGGAGAAAATATTAGACCTTCCATCTCTATTCAGTATTTCATCGTTTCCTTTCACATTTCTATTTTTGTTTGTGCAATTAAGTGTTAACAGCTGAAACAGCTGAGGAGACTGCACATGGTATGTTGTTATAGTGGAACATGCATATGCTTTATAAAGCAATACCCATATCTTGAGGGTACATATTCAAGCTTTTCTGTTGCTAGGGGTATGTGATAGAAAGGTTGTGGTGGCCCTTGGTTCAGAGCCTTGATACTCAAAGTAGGCTATAACAGTGTCAGCATCACCTTGGGAACTTAATAAAGATTCAGGACCTTGGGTCCTACCTACTGAAGCAAAATCTGCATTTCTTCAGTATTCCCAGGTGAATCTAATGCACCCACAACCTTGAGCAGGACTGGCCTGGAGCACAGAACACTAGTACCCTGGTTCTGCCATTTACCACTGTGTGACCTAAAGGAGGGTGACCCCCTGAGTCTTAGTTTCATCTGTAAAATCAGAGTTACAATACATAGCTACGTCAAAGGCCTGTTGGGGGAATTATAAAAATTAATAGATGTAAAGTGCCGGGCCTGGTACAGAGGAGGTACTTAATACATGCTAGCTGCATTAATACAATTGATAGTGAATAATTCAGGGACCAATAACTTCCTTACACACATGCAGGGATGATGGCTCAGGCCTCTAGGAGTATGAGTCCAAAGTGTGGACTCTGACCTGTTTGGAATTTGGCTTTCTTCATTTAATGCACATTTGTGAACCACCTACTGTGTGCACTGTGCTGTATGATGGCGACACAGTCATGAAAAGAATGATGTTTGCTCTGAGAAGCTCAGAGACCAGTGGTGGAAACAGAGGTGTTATCGGGTAAATAATACACTGCAATGGTATTACACAGACGTCTGCACACAGAAAGGATGCCCAGAGAATGGGGCTACAAACTCATGGAAGTTTGGGATAAAGATGAGCTCAGCACTGATTTCTGTGATGAATCTTGAGAGGTGTTTGTCCAGCCACGTAATGTGGTCAGCCCTTTCCAAGAGAGGAAGTAGCATGTGCCAAGTCAGGGAAGCTGTACAAGAAGTAGGGTGGAGAAGAAGGTCATTGTAGCAGGAAGGAAGGGGGTTTAGAAGGGACTGACAGAAGAAGAGGAGGAAGGTAAATTGGGACAGATCTTTAAAGATCTTGTGTGTCCAGTTAAAGATTTTGACTTTATCCAGGAAGAAATGGAGAGCAAACAGAGGTTTTTAAATGTGAGTTTTTGTTTCAGGAATTCCAAATCCCTGGGACTAACAGATTATTTGATCAAGAATATCCATTAGAACAATAAAACAATTATGTCTTCAAGTTCCAGAAGTCAAAGGTTTCTGCTGATCTCATGCTCTCAAAAGAATCTACTGAACACATCCACCGTTGAATTCGCAATGTGCTGGTTGAAGTGAATATGGCTGGGTGGCCTCTGATAATAGTAACAGTTACAAGGACAGCACATGCCAGACACTGTGCTGAGCACCTCATAGAATCATACAAAGCCCATGGAATCCATCCCCAGTTTTCCTCATTGCATAGAGCAGGAGACTGAAGCTAGAAGAAGGTAGTCACATTATCCATGGTCACACAGCTAGTAAGTGACCGAACAGTTGTACCCGGGATCTTTGAGAGTCATGCACAGGAATAACTCTCTAGTAACCTACAATGCCTTTCTTCAACTTTTCATATCTATCTATCCATACATCCATCCATCCATACATCATCTGTCCTTTCTTCCATTAGAGGCAGCTGGTCAGAACCACTGTTTCAAGAGTGAGGTTGTCTGGACTGGAATGCCGAATCTGCTACTTGCTGGCTGGGAGCTTGAGTTGTGTGACTTCTCCATGCTTCGGTTGCTTATTTGTAACATGGAAATAGGAATATTTTGTTGGGCTGTCATATAGATTAAATTGGGTTGTCTGTGTAACTGTGCTTAGCAGGATGCCTGGCATGGAGTGGACATTAGCTATTACTAATCTTCTTATATAGTAGGCCCTCCGTAAATGTTGAGTGAATGAAATTGTGGAGGCAAAACAGAAAGAACATTTGCTGGTGTGAAGAAAACAGCTGATGCAGAAATGTGTGTATATGTGTGATGTGTATATATGTGTGCTGTCCAGTGTGTGTGCAGTGAGTGTGTATATGTGTGGTGTGTGTATATGTGCGTGTGTGTATGTGTATGGCATGTGTGGTGTGTGTATATGTGCATGTGTGTATGTGTGTGGGGTGTGTATGTGTGTAGTATGTGTATGTGTGCATATATGTATTTGTGTGTATGTGTATATATGTGATGTGTGGCTTATGTGTACATGTGCATGCGTGTGTTATGCATGTGTGAACATGTATGTTTGCATGCTTCAGGGAGGTCAGAGGGAGCTGCATGCGATGAGTGAGTCCATCCGTGATATTTCTGTTTCCCTAGGTCCTGGCTCCTGTGAGGAAGAGAAGCTTCGTGTACTGCAGTTCATTAAGGAAACGGAAGAGATTGTCTCAGCTTCCAACAGCTCCTGGTTCCCTCTGGGAGAGAGTTTCCTAGTGGCCAAGGGGATCTTGCTGACCAGTGAGGAGCTGGGCCTCCCTCTGCGCTCCCCAGCCCGGGAGGCTTTCTCAGAGAAGTTTCTGCGTGGGAGCGAGGATGCTGTCCGTTTGGCAGCTCAATCCAGTGAGTGTGCGCACGTCAGGTTTCTTACTCTTTCTCTTTGGAGAAGCATGAACTTAAATCAGTCTCTCCTCGGCCCTTAGGGCTTTGTGCCTTGGCTTCCCCGCCTGGTGGGTTTCTAGGAAAGAAGAGGCAAAGTGGTTTTGTGACACCGAAGCTGAAACGCTTCTCCAAAGCACCCCCAAGCCCTCCAGCACAGCCACGCTGGGGCTGGTCCCCACACTCCGCACTGCAGATAGCCTTGCAGCCCCCATGGAGCCCGGCATTCCTCTAAAACATGAAGGCCCCCAGCTCCCGAATGCTCGTGCACCCCCCAGGCCTGTTCCAAAGCTTCCATTTTCAGGGATTCAGGAGCACCACAAAGGCGGAGGGAAAGGAGCCCTCATTACTGAGGAACTATCACACGTGTGATCCATCTAATCCTGCATATGACAGAGGAGTAAGCGCAGAGAGCTCACAGTCCCCTAGCCCATAATAACAGCTAAACGATACTCGAAACTTACCTTTGACCAGGCACTTACTGTGCCGCATGGATTATAAGACACTTGCATTTAATCCTCGAACAGTTCCAGGAGAATGATACTATAATTGCCGCCTGCAATTCTTCACAAATGGGGAAACTGAGTCTGAGGCTAAGTTACTGCCTAAGTTCAGCCAACTAATAACTGGTGGAGCCTGAATGGGAACCCCAGTGGTGTGGTCCTTGAGCCCATGCTCTTAGCTCCCGTGTGTCCCCGCCGGGCTGATCCCAGGCGTGGCCGAAGTTGGTGCCTAGATCTGTCCCATCCTAAAGCTCTTGTCCTTCCTCCATGGCCCTGCAGGCTGTTCTGGTGGGAGAGCCCAGGCCCCTTCAGGTTCCCTCAGGGACCCCACGTGGATTTGGCAGGGACAGATGATTCATCATCTGTCTCTGGGCCTTGTCAGCTGATTCCCTGTCTACAGTTTTCTAGTCTTAGGTCACAAAATAGCAAAGCAGCGCTGCCTGACAACATCTGCTCCCGGTCAAAGAGAACACACTCCCGCGGGCTGGCACCTCCCCACCTTCCCGCTGCCGGGCTTGGGATCGGGGCTCAGTTGTCTTTCTTCTCTTCACTCTCCAAGAGACTCTTCCACGGGCCATCTTTGTTTCCTGCCTCTCCCTCACCAGACGTCTCTTTAGGAGGACAAGGCACCACGTCTTACTCATCTCTATATCCTGGGTGCCTGGTGCGGTGCCTGGCCCCAAGGAGGAGCTCAGTAAAGGGTGGTCAGCCGCCCTGTTGTTGCCTTCCTCCTCTTCCGCTTTTTCTTCCATTCACTACCTTTACCCTCTGCCCAGGGACCTCATTCTCTGTTCCTCAGAGACTTGGGGACTTCTGCTTTTGACAAGAAACCCAGTGTTTGAAATTTTGTGCATGGACAGGATTTGACATAACCAAAGAGAGAAGTGGCACTGATGCCCCTTCAGTCGTGACCGCTCTGGTCAGGGAGGGAAATGTGGAGAGAGTGACAAGGGTATTGTTGGTGCCATGGAGATTTGTCATTGAATGGCATGGTGGCATTTTCTTCGGAAGTCAAGCTGAGGAAGTTCCTCTCCAACTAACCACTGTGATTTTGCATGTCTGAGGGTGTGGGGAAAGAGGAAGGATCCACGGAGAAGGACCGGAACTGGTCTTCTCCCTGAGAATCTGGGGGTTGAGGGCCTAGGACAAGAAGAGACTGAGGGCCACAGTGTGTCTTTGGTCAATAGAGCATGGCAGCAACGTCCTAGGGCCTTAGGAGGGTAGCAAAGGGTGCAGGACTATGCTTGGCATGATTGTGGTGATAGACATATCACACTTACTCTGTTAGGTGGGTATTAGACCCATTTCGTAGATGAAGAAACTCAGACCCAGAGAGGTTAGGCAATTTGCTTATAATCACACAGCTAAGAGGTGCAGTGCCAGAATTCAGGCAGAGGCTTGTCAGATTCCAGAGCCCTGCCCACTACCCCAGGACGCCCCAAAGGTGGGTGTTGCTATCCCCAGATGGGTTCTGATTGTGGGTTGGCAGCATCCTTATATCTGTAAGTCCCCCTTCTTGGAGCTATGAACCCCATTTCTGAAGGGTGGCCAGTTGGGGAGAACTTCCTGGGCATGCGGCGGGCGATGGCCAACTGGACTGCCCCAGCTGTGGCCATTCTCCTCTAGGATCCCTGGGAAGAGCCACAGCCCATCCCCAACACCTGCAGGAGTGGAGAGGAGGAGAGGGGTGGCCCTGCAGAGAGGCCCAGGAGACGTTTATGGCACTGAGGAGGAGGGCGGGTGGGTGGGGAGCAGATTGGAGTTCGGTAAGACTCAGACCAAGCAGCTGTGTGCCCTGACTGCCACTTGCTCTTTCTTTGTCCTCTCCCTCTCATACATTCATTCTTCCTCTTTTTCCCACACAGTTATTTCTTGAGTGCCTACCATGAGCCAGGCACTGCTCTGTGTGCACAAATCTCTGCACCAAAGAGCGTAAATGCTCGCATGGACGAGATAAACCTAAACCAAATAAATTAGTGCACTATCTCGTATGCTGCTGGTGGAGAGAGCCATGCAGAGAAGCCTGGTGGGGTAGGGGCATGCCAGAGCTGAGGACGGGGTGCTGTTTCATTAGTGGGGTGACCACTGATCATCACTTAACCTCCCTCATGGAGCTTCTGTTTCCTCACCTGGGGTAAAAGTCCTGACTTTGGGGAGCTGCTGTGAAAATCAGATATGATTTTGTGGATACCCAAGCTCCTAAGAGGGCAGCCGACTTAGACTGACCTCTTGTGTTCAAGTCCAGCCTCTCCACTTCCCAGCTGTGAAGCCTCAGTTTTCACATCCATTAAATAAGATAATATTGCCTTCCTTGAAGAGTGGTTGTGAGGATTAAATTAATTACAGTGTGTACTTAGTGCCTGGTACACAACAAATGCTTGTAAACCTCAGCTGTGACTGCCGTTATCTCATGTGCCTGACACTTCATCCACCCAATCAATTCTCTGTGGAAGTCATTGTAGAGATCTACAAAGATTCTTGTAATTTTAAGCCTAATGTTATTTGTAAGGACAATCTGTTGAATGCCTACCACTGTTCAAGATGCCTCTGTAACATTTTGGGTTGAAATGTCTGTCAAATAAATTAGAGGACCTCCTCACACTGGAACAGGGACATAATTGGTTGTTCTCAGTGACAGAGCCCACACCGGGCAGGTGGTCACCTTCCGCTTCTCTCCTTCCCTGACTCCAGCCGTAACCTTCTATCAGAGACGCCGCTTTTCCCTGGGCGACAGGGCGGGAGCACCCACCCTCCTGCAGTCGGGCCCCTACGTGCCGCAGTGTGATGCGTTCGGAAGTTGGGAGCCCGTGCAGTGCCACGCCGGGACTGGTAAGGGGTGGCGGGCACATTCGGGAGGCTGAGTGACACTGCTTCCTTTCCATTTAGAGGAAAAAGCCCCACACGGGGAGTCAAGTGAGCTGGACTCCCAGGCCCCTCTTTGGCAGCTGGTGACAAGTCCCTTAGCGTCTCTGGCCTCCAGTTGTCTCACCTGTCCCATGAGCAGGACCCTTCTACCAATACGGAGGCCAAGTGGGTGGTGGCTGGGGGCACTGGGGCTCCAAAACCTGTGGTTGTGGACAATGTCAGCCAGGGAGTCTGGGCCAGGGGGACAGAGAGGCGGCCTTGCTCTGCACTGCTATGAATGCAAAGAAGGAAAGTTGTTTATGGGACCCTGGGGAGCGGAGCCCCAGTGCGTTTCCTGAACCCCTGGCTGCTGGCTCTTTTTAGGGTACTGCTGGTGTGTGGACAGGAAGGGAGAGTTCGTGCCCGCCTCACTGACTGCCCGGTCCCCACAGATCCCTCGGTGTAAGTGAAGCCTGCGGAGCTCTCCACCGCCCCCGGGTGGGCACTCGGGCTGGCTGAGCCAGCTGTGAGCACTCAGCTGTGGGAGGCTCCATGGCCCAGCCCTTGTCTCAAGCCATCTGAGCACAGCAGACACATTTCCCCAAGTCCCAGGTCCAGGGGCCCCTGCTCCCCTCGGCCCTTTCTGATTGGTGCACCCAGTTTCGTAGGTGGAGGGAAACAGCTGAGAGTGACGAAGGGGCCCTGGTCCTCCTCCCTGTGCACCTGCTCCCCGGGCTACTGCTGCAGTTTCACCACCTCCCATCTGGATGCCGGCCTGGCCTCAACTGAGGCTCAGCAGTGTGTAATCCACAGCCACTCGCTATCATAAGCTGGCATGTCCCCCATGGGTCTTTGTCCTTGACCTTAAGCCTACTTCTCCTTTGGGCTTCCAGCTCTCTGTAAAGGGCACCTATGTTCACTCAGACACATGGCTCTGAAACTTGGGGTCCAGCTGGGCTCACCGCTTTCCCTCAGCTCCCATGGTCAGTCTGTTGAAAGCACCCTCTCTCTCCCACAGGCCCCACGACCTGTGAGCTTTCTCGAGCCCGTGGGCTGCTTTCTGGTTGGAAACAAGCTGGATCCCAAGAAAACCCATCTCCAAAAGACCTGTTCATCCCAACCTGCCTAGAGGTAAGGCTCCGATGGCCAGGAAGGGTGTGGGGAGGGAGCCAGGATGTGCCCCCACTGGTCGAAGATTTTTCTAGCTTTCAATGTATTTGTTTTAGTTAAAAATTAACATGGAGTTCAGTCTGGGAATTTGTCCTGGGCCTGGTAGACCTTGGCTCTGTGACCTTAGGCAACTTATTACCTTCTCTGTGCTCCAGTTTGATATTTTTTTTAATCATAAGATCAGGCCACATTTTATCCTATCTAGTGCTAGGATTGTTTTGAGACCCCAGAGAAATATCTTTCATGCAAACTGTTTGAAAAATAATCAAAACATATCCAGTTGCTACCATGTTTCTCCCCAAGGCATCTCAGCCATCGCTCTATGCTCATCAGATCTCAGGTTCCCAACATCCACGAAGGACATCATCTTATTTCCCTCCCCAGCTTCCTGGATGATTGCAATAATTCGTAATTCAGTGACGTACTCCTGTAAAAGCTCCTAGAGAAAGAATTTAGGTCCCAAATTTTAACCACGTAGTTGCCAAGTGATGAAGTCTCTAAAATAGGGATGACAGGAACACCACTGCCTGCTCTGCTCAGCTCCTGGGGACTTTATGGCAATCAGATGAAATCAGCAAAGTAGAAGTTCGTGAAACTGTAAAGTACGAGCAAAAGTCTCTTTATTGCTATTGTTGGGTATTATGAACCTGGATCCAGTTACCAGTAGTTTTGTGGGGAAATTACCCAATGTTATTTAGTCTTTTTATCTTGGCTGGCAGGCACCACTGCTGGCATACAACTCTTTTCCATTTCCCTGGGCACTGGTGCTTGCCCAGGGAGAAGAGATGAAGAAGCCAGGACTTCTGCAGCAGGAAAAGCGATTCCAGAGCGGGGCGCAGAGGCGCTGTGATGCTGCGGTTCTCTGCCCACTGCTGTGGGGACCCTGGCGCCGGTCAAGAGTACCCACGACTCTCACTGCCCAGACCCCCAGGAAAAGCCAATAGTTAGAACAATCTCAATTTTAAGACTTTATTCCATAAAATTTTCTCAAGCCTTCGCTTGGGTTTGAACCTTACCTCTGTAGCTTAATTGGGTCTCTCTAAGGCAGTGACATCCCTACCTCCAGGGCACTGCATGGACTGAATGCCACGCCGGGCTGGGAGTGATTGTCACAGGGGAGCCTCACGATTACATGCTCTGTCCATGTCGGATGTCATGATTGTTGTCACAGCGGATTATCAAATGAGCAAGTGGCAACAGATCCTGCAGGAGACAGCGACTGCTGCTGAGCTCGGCAGCTGCTGCTTTTCTCCACCCGTCTGCTTGTGCGCGTGATGAGGAGGGAGGACATTTCCTGCCACCGTGTTCCTGGAAGGAACATGGGAAAATGAGGCCCAGAGAGTTGAAGTGACCCAAAACAGGCCAGGGAGGGAGGGCTGATGCTGATGGGGTTCTGTCCCCTGAGTCCTGGCCAGACACAGGGCTTGGGGAGCTGCCCGGGTCCATATTCTTTTGTCCCTGTTACGGACACTTCGCACCTTCTCTTAGGGCTGCTCATTGAAATCGCCTGTGGGATTGGTGGGGCTGGTTCAGAAGAGCAGCTGGGTTTTGAGGGCTGCTGGGTTTGGGCCCTTACCAGCTGGGGGTGCTATTCCTCAACCTCCCCTCCCTGAGTGAGCCTCAGTTTCCCCCACCCTTGAGTGGGAAAACTGTGGTCCTTGCTTCATGGGGTAGTTGTAACTATTAATTTAGAAAACACATGGAAAAGGGGGGAACAGGAGAGTGCCCCCCACCCCCTCCTCCTTCTACTTGGAAAAGCCATCACCAGTTGTTTTAAGTGGGACATTTTTGCTATATACCCACCAGTGCAGGTTGGTTGCAAAAGTCTCTTGCCTGCAGTGCCTGACATAACCTCGGCTTTGTCTCAGACAGGAGAGTTTGCCGGGCTGCAGGCGTCGGAGGCTGGCACGTGGTGTGTGGACCCCGCATCAGGAGAAGGGATGCCGCCTGGCTCAAACGACACTGCCCAGTGTGAGCGGTCCCCTCCCCCTCCTGGGAGCACTGGGTGTGGATTGCCGAGAGCTGGCTTCGGGTCCCAGCTCTGCCGCTTCCACAGCTGTGGAGGCCCAGTCCCTGACTTCACTGCACCTCGGTTTTCTCATCTATGAAATGGGGCAATATTCCCCCAGCTCAGTGGGTTCCTGGTTGAAGCAAATGTGCAGGGTGCAGGTTGTTTTTGTGACTAAGAAGCTCAAACCAGCCTGGGTCCCATCAAAGGGGCACTGGTGCTTTCGTGGGTTTACCAGCTATGTGGCTGATGCACACAGGCCCTGCCTGGCCCTGGGCTTGCAGCCTGGCCCTGTAATCTGGTTCCCACAGTGAAGCCCAGGTGCTGTCCCCCCACCTCTGTCTAAAAACCATGGGCACTCCCATCATCCTTGGGGCCCCACTCAAGCTCCCTGGCATGGCTCCCTCCCATGCATTGGCTGCTGTGTGGCTGCTTTGGCTCCCCCTTCTTCTTCATTGTTCATGCTGCACCATCTGGTTGTATGATACATTCTGGTCAGACTTTGGAAGAAGGTGGATGGTCCTTCCACCTGGGGCCTTCATACATTCTGGCTCTGCCACCTGCGTTGCATCCATCCATCCCCTCCTCACCCCCTACCTGGCTGATCCCTGCTTGGACCATGTGTCAGTCCCTCCAGAAAGCCTCCCCTAGCTTGTCTCTTCCATTGCTGGGCTCAGTGCTTTAGGGCCTCCCCATGGCTCCTAAATGGCACTGCTGTCACCCTTATCTCACTGAACTGTACCTGCTCATCCCTTTCGGACCCCTGGCAGTGGAGGGGGAGAGAGCACAGAGCTGAGCATGCACTGTCTTTGCCCCGCTGTAGCCCAGAACCCCAGTGGGGAGGTTGCTCCAGACACCGGAAGGCCCTGCAGGCGGGTTGGCCGTGGGTGGCAGTGAGTGGCTGGGAGGACAGTTGCACTGGAACAGGGAGCAGGAGCTGTGTGTCCAAATGGCTTGTCTCTGTGTCAAGGCCCAGACCTCTGTGACGTGCTCAAGAGTGGAGTCCTCTCCAGGAGAGTCGGTCTGGGCTTCATCCCAGCCTGCAGGGCAAAGGACGGGGGCTTCTCCCCAGTGCAATGTGACCCGGCCCAGGGCAGCTGCTGGTGTGTCATGGCTGGTGGAGAGGAGGTGCCCGGGACCCGTGTGGCTGGGAGCCAGCCTGCCTGCGAGAGTAAGTCGTGACCCCCTGGAGGGACCATGGGGCTAGCACATCTCTTCCTTTTCCCAGACTGGGTGGGGTTCCAAGGAAGCAGGGACAGTGGGGGTTGCAGGAGAGACAGGAAGTGCGGGAAGGATCTAGTTGGCTCCCGTAATATTGAAATTTACATCTGCTTCCTAAAAATGCCCAGACCAGGGGCTGAAGTCAGAAGGAGCATGGCCAGGGACTCTCCAGAGCTGGCACCTCAGGAAACTCGGTACTGGCCTGCTGAGGGGCTCTGGGTCTTGCTCTCTGTCCCCAAATGGGAAGAAGCTCCTGATTGTGGGTCTCGGTGTGATGGTCCATCCCTACTGGGTACTTCAGGAATCTGTGTTGACCTCTTTATTTTCATTTCTAGTTTAAAAATGTGTGTGGGTATAAAATATTGAAATATACATCATATGAATATATGTTAGGATATTAAACTATGTTATTAAATATAAAAATTTATTATTTAATTATGAATTACTTACCTTTTATTAATATTCCTCCAATATATTTGAGTCATGGGACATTATAGTCATTTTAAAATCTACTTGAGCAGGTAGGTTAGACCACCTGAGAATTTCATTTCAGGACAGGAAATGGAGACATTACAAAATATTTATCATAAACTGAGGTGACAGTTCCGGCAGAGTTGAGACATACTGTGTTGAATGACTGTGATTTTACTACAGTTGCCTTTCTTTTAATGTTGTTATTGCTTTAATTTATTTTTTTATGTTCCAATCTCTAAGCAATAATTTGGAACTGCAGAGAAATTTAATTAGGTCTAGTGATAGTTCTGGTTGACATGTGTGAAGAGATGGGAGGAGCCTGCAGGGCCCGTAGTGGGTGCTTGATGGCTGTCTGTGAGTGGAGGTGCCTGCCCTGTGCTTCTGAGAGGGGGAGAGAAGTGAAGGCTCTGCCTTAAGTCAGACGTGATCAACACTCAACCTCCAGGTCATCTACGAGCGGTCTGCACTGAGACCCAGGACACAGACCGGTGTGGTCTCCTCCAGGACCAGGTCTGGAGCGCAGCTCCTCTGGGGCTTAGGGAGGCTCTACATGGCTTGGCCCTGCAGGAGTCCATGGTAATAGCTCACGCATGCAGAGATTTACCTGCTAAAAGGTGCTTTGTATTTCCCTTATCCCGTTTTTGCCTTCCAACAATACAGGCAAACAGATAGAGCTCTCTTATCTCCTCATTTTACAGATGGCAAAATTGAGGCTCAGAGAGGTTTATAAATACATGCGAGGTCACACAGCTATCAAGTGGAGCATCTAGGGTTAACCCAGGGTCCTGCGGACTGAAGCCCTGTGTTGTGCAGCTGTGAGGGCTTTAGGAGAAGACAGAAGGCAGGCTCAGGAGGGTCATTCAAATGGCCTTCTTGAACGAAGAAAGAGAAAAGACAAATATACCCAGAAGAACTTTGCCCACCTGTCCTTACAACTGTGCAGGTTTCCTTAATTTGCTGCGTGTTTTCAAGGCTCCAGAGCTAACATTTACCCAGGCTTAGCCTTGGGGCGATGGCTGGGCAGGTGCTTGCCTGCTCCCTCAGCCCCCACTGGCCTGTGGGACTGGGCTGGGCGTCTAGGGAGACCCACCATCCTGGGCTCGGCAAGCCCTCCCTGGGCTGGGTCCACTGTGAGTATTCGGTTAATTTTTGCTTCTGTGCTTCTTCCTTTCTCCTCAGGCCCCCACCCCTGCTGTGGGGGCCAGGTAGTTCACACCACAGCCAGGGAGTCACTTCATTTCAGGGAAATAGGGGAAGAAGGTCTTGGAGAAGCAAAGCAGGTCTGCCGGGGAGGCCAGGGGCACCAGCAAGAGAAGTGTCAATGTCTCGGGTGATGTTGGTGACCCCGGGAGGAAAGGCCCCTCCCAGCCTAGTCAGAGTACGCGCTGGCCCACTGCCCCAGAAAGGCCACAGGTGCAGATCCTTCCTGTGGGGTCAGAGGGGAAACCATGTTTGTTGAGATCTGGGGGCTCACATATCATTCCCCGACACCTTGCTTTTTACGCATATACACATGTACGTCTAGCACGCTGGTGAGGGACATGGACTCTGGGGTGAGAGTGACAAGGTTCAAATCCTGGCTTGCTGCGTACTAGCTCTCTGACCACAGGCATCCACCCTTTGAGTGCCTCAGCACTGGGGTCTGTAAATAAGGATAATGGGACACACCCCATAGCGTAGTGGGGAGCATTAAATGAATTGATAGAAGCCTGTGATCCCAGCACTTTGGGAGGCTGGGGCAGAAGGATCACTTGAGCCCAGGAGTTTGAGAGCTATGATTGTGCCAGTGCACTCCAGCCTGGGTGACAGAGTGAGACCCTGTCTCTAAAAAAAAAGAAAAAAGTGAGTTGATATTAGTAAAGTTCTGGCACATACTAAGTATCACATAAGGAGTTTTTAAATAAATACTCCTACTAGGAAGTAGGCATTATTGCTATCCTCTTCATTTGATGAGTGAGGAAACCGAGTCACAGAGAAGTTAATGAACTTGCCCTAGGCCACTCAACTAGTGAATGGTAGAGCCAGGACTCACAGCCCCAGAGGGTCTCGGCACTTGGGAAGAGCCAACTCGATAAGCCCACTGCAAATAACAATGTAGAATCTTGGCCAGAGGCCATCATTCTTATTAAAAAGAAGCCCAAACTGTACAAAAGTAATTCATGTAACCAAAATGTTTGTACCCCTATAATATTCTGAAATAAAAAAATAAAGGAAATTAGTTGATGTCCCCCACTCCCCGAAAAAAAATAAAAGCCCAGACTGAGCCCTGGAGATCAAAATAGATAATTTTTCATCTTTGAGGTCCCTGGAATACCCTAATATCACACAGAGATTGTAGATTTAAAAGCCAGACGTATACTGGTCACAAGGCTGTGCCCAAGAGTCTGATAATTAAATCTCTAATCAGATGTGAAATTGTCACACTGAATGTGTTTGCTGGTTTATTTACTCATTCACCCATTTATTTAACTCCCATTCACTGAGCTGTGGCTGGATCGGCATCGTGCCTTGGCCTGGGTGAGCAGAGGAAAGGTGCCTTCTTTCTCTCTGCAGACCCGGCCCAGTGGGGAGACCAATACGCAGACAATTAGAGTTTTGAACAACGAATAAGGCGGAAGTCATACCAGGGGGGCTGGGGATCCAGTGGGCGGGATGAAGTCTGCCTAGGGGAACCACAGAAGGTGTTAGAAAACTGAATGTGTTGAGCTGACATTTGAGGGTCAGAAAGGAATGTTCTAGACAGATGAGCAGGCAGAGGGAAGGGCATGGGGATGTGTTCAGGGCAGGATGGGAGTGGAGAGAGGAGGGCAGGTCAGCAGGAACCCTGGGGAATTGAGAGCCGCTGTGCCGTCGGCTTCTGTTCAGTTTCTCTGCCAGCAGCAGGGACTGGGTGGGATGGGCAGCAGAAAGGCAGGGGATGAGGCCCAGGTGCAGGGGCCTGACAAAGAGGCTGTCTAGCAGTCCAGGCAGAAGATGGGGGGTGTCTAACTGAGGGAAGAGGCAGTGGGAGTAAAGAAATGGTGTGGAGGTGTTAGCCATGGCAGGGGTGGAGGAGACCGGGCCCTGCGGGAAGGCCTGGCATGGCTGTGTGGCTGGGGGCGCTGCCCCTGGGGCTGGGGGCGCTGAAGCAGGAGTGGGCCTGGTGGCAGCTGCTGTGTCCAGACTTGGATGATTGGTTTGAGGTGGAGAGCCTGGGTGGTAAGTAATTCAATTAAGGGATGAGAAGGAGCTTGAGTGCCTGGGCTGGAGATGAGGCCACGAGAAGCATCTGTGCTTAGCGGCCTGTTCAAATTGAGAGAGGATGAGCCGTCTGAGCAGAGGGCAGGGCAGAGCTGAGAGCACGGCAAGCTGGAGAAGGGAGAGGAGGAGGGCCCGGCGCCACTAAGAAGGGAACACCCACAGGCGGGCACGCTCAGCCCCCACGTGCCCACCATGGCTCTGCTTTCCTCCCAGGCCCGCAGTGCCCGCTGCCGTTCGGCGTGTCAGAGGTGGCTGGCGGAGCGATCCTGTGTGAGACAGCCTCAGGCCCAGGGGGGGCCGCCGTCCAGCAGTGCCAGCTGCTGTGTCGCCAAGGCTACCAGAGTGTGTTCCCGCAAGGGCCACTGGTGTGCAACCTGGAGAGTGGACGCTGGGAGTCGCCGCCACCACAGCCGCGGGCGTGCCAGCGTGAGTGGCCTTGGGAAGTCTGTCCCGCACCCCGAACCCTCCCAGGGCTGGGGCTGAGACCAGGGTGTGGATGCATGAGTGCCTCATGCCCCACCAAACACAGCACTTTCGAGGTAAGCCAGGTGGCACCGAGAGAGGAGAGAGGGCCCTGCGGAGCATTTCCTTCCGAAGGAGCAGATGTGCCTCCTAGTCCCCTGGAGTTAGGCTTTATTTGAGCCTTCTCTGGAGCCATCTGCTCCTTGGGAGAATTGCCATCCCTCCAGCTCTCCTGGGGTGTCTTGGACTAAGGACGGATACTTGGCAGGTAGGTGCTCTGACAGCGTATTGGTGACTATAGTGTTGGCATGCTCAGCACTGCTTATCTGGCCTCTGGGAGTCACTCTGCCCCACCAGCCTCTCTGTCTGACCACAGGGACCTCCAGGGCTAATGCCTGGTAGAGCAGGGGGTCCTGGGCCCTGCTCCAGGTGAGGCCACAGTTCTGATCACTGAGGCCTGTGCTCTATGTAAACATCAGCCCTGTCCCAGTGCTCTGTGCAGAGCTCCTTTCTCCTGCCCACACTGAACTAACCTGACATACACACAAGCACATGGACACGGCTGTGTGGCAGCACCGGGCTCCATGGTTACTCACAGCCAGATAGGGCAGGGCAGACAGCTAGGATGTAGCATTTGGTCCACCCAGTGCAATGGGAGGGGTGTCCGAGAGAGAAATCCAGATCCTAGGACTGACTGTCACAGGCTCAGGGTGGCTGCCAGAGGGTCAAAGATGGTATTTGTTGCAAAGCACTCTGGGATATAGAGGGTCCCCTTCTGGGGTGGCCTAAGCTGAAATCAAACATGGATCTTGAGCTCTTTGAGTTGAATGCAGGTTTCTGTGTATTGATTGTACAGGTTGTGCACTGAACAACCTTAGAGTATGCCATTCTGATAGTCTATGGTGTCTATTCTTAACCTGAGAAACCATATAATGTGTCTCTGTTTGCAAGACAGTTTGGAAAAATTTCCAAGGAGAATGTCCAGGACCCCAAAATGTAAAGCACTGTGGTTCATAGGCAGAGGCAGGACTGAGCGTGGTGTGAGGGTGATAAATAATTTTGGGGACAAGCCATCATGTTAGGAAGTATTTAGACTCTGAAGATGACCATGAAAAATGGTGATACTGTGTTCTTCAAGCTAAAAAAGGAAGGGTTGTTTTAGCAGAGGAAAACCCAAAGAAAAGAATGCCACGGGTCCGTCACCTCTGTCAGCTGACCACTGGTGCTTGCCCGCAGGGCCCCAGCTGTGGCAGACCATCCAGACCCAGGGGCAGTTCCAGCTCCAGCTCCAGCCAGGCAAGATGTGCAGTGCTGACTACGCGGGCCTGCTGCAGGCTTTCCAGGTCTTCATACTGGACGAGCTGACGGCCCGCAGCTTCTGCCAGATCCAGGTACGCACTTGGCCTTCCCCACCACGAAGGCTTGGACTGAGCTCAGGGCCACCGACTGTGCCAATGATCTGGGCCTTTTGCCCACTTTGCCAAGCTTCACATCAATCATCTGTGACATGGGGGGTCAGGTGGAGGGAGATAACACGGATCCAAGCTTTTGCTCCTTACTCTCTGCCAAGAGATTAACATCAAACATTCTGGGGTTAGCAGGAGTTTGAATCCCTGCTTCTCCACTTATTGGCTATGGGATCTTATGCAGTTCCTTAGCTTCTCCGAGGCAAATTCTCCATCTTTAATGTGAGTAATGATAATCTCGACTCCATAGATTTGTTTCAGAGATTAAACCAGCTAATATTTTTAAGGCATTTCATACAGGGCCAAACTTCGAATATGTTAAAAAATTTTGCCACCTGGCACACAGCAGGTGCTTATTAAATGACAACTATGTGAACACCTACATCCACTTACCTTCTCAAGGGTGTAGCATGGGGTGTAGTGCATAGTAAGGGCTGGGTACTGGGCTGTTGGGGTTCATGACAGCTTGGCTCTCAAGCTTGCCCGTGTGGCTATCCAGGGCCAGCTGTCAGGGCACTGTCTGCATCCCAAAGAAGATGGTTGAAGCCTCTATGCTGAGGGCTGAGGGCCAGGGCCACACTGACTCCAAATTGTGGGTTGGGGACAGACACCTTCACTTTCCTTCCAGACCCTTCTGTTCATCCTCTAGACAACCAAGCTTTTGATCAACTGACTTCTCCTTGGGCTTTATATAGATTCTCTTGTGATGTTATCTTTTCCTATGGTCTGAATGTGTCCCCCTGAAATTCATATGTTGAAATCATATCCCCCAAAGTGGTGGTAATGGGAGGTGGGGGCTTTGGGAGGTGAATAGTCACAAGGGCAGAGCCCTCATGAATGAAGTTAGTGCCTTTATTAAGAAACCCCAGTGAGATCCCTGCTCTTTCCACCGTGTGAGGATACACGAGAAGACAGCCATCTGTGAAGAGGGCCTCACCGGACACCAGATCTGCCAGCACCCTGGTCTAGGACTTCCCAGCCTCCAGAACTGTGTCTAGGCCACCCAGGCCATGACATTTCACTGTAGCAGCCCAAGTCGACTAAGACATTGCTGGAAAGAGGGCAATGTGAGAGGGAAAGATGAAGCTTGTGTTGTGCCTGGACCTGTCCTCAGGCTAACAGACCTCACAACCTCCATTTTCCCACCCTGCCCCGAGGAACCGCAGTCCTTCCATTCATAGATGTCCAGCAGGCACATCTCATCTGCACTCGGTATGGGAGGAGAGACCAGGGAACACAGCCAAAATACAGGAGCCAGATGATGTTACAGGAGTAACATCTCTGCTCTTCCTCTGCTTGGATCTCTGCATGCCATGCAGCCAGGGCAGGGTATTTAATGTCTCAGAACCTCCTTTACCTTGGGTGGGGAAAAGGGGGTACCATTGTCTCACCCCCCAAGGTGATAAGGGTGGAAGGAAGTAGCATGAGCCAAGTTCTGACTCCTGGTATGGGCCCAAACAAACTGGTTTCTACTCTGTGTTCTTGACCTGACAGTGTCTGTCTCCACGTAGGTGAAGACTTTTGGCACCCTGGTTTCCATGCCTGTCTGCGATGACTCCTCCGTGCAGGTGGAGTGTGTGACGGGGGAGCGTTTAGGAGTGAATGTCACATGGAGATCACAGCTTGAGGACAGCCCAGGGGCCTCTATTCCTGATTTGCATGACATTGGTATGTTTTTCTGCAGCACTGCTTTGGAGAAGCTATGTAGCCTCTCTGAGTTTCAGTTTCCCCATCTGTCAAATGGAGCTAGTGGAGCCCAGGGTGACTTCCTGTGAGGATCATGGTGCAGCTAATTACTTAAAAATGTATAAAAAGCAATAGAGCTCTGGTTAATAGTGTCCTAGAAATTAAATAATATCCATAGCAAAGAGTCTGATTGTGCTTTTGTGAACATCTTTTAATACTTCTCTTGTTTTTCTGTGTACAGAGAGTGTGAAGGGAGAGCAGGGTGGGGTGAGGGAGTCTTTATTGGCTGATAACTTATGTTTCACCCACTTCCAATTATGAAACATCTCATACCACTTACACTATTTAAAACAGGGAAGTTATGATGTGGACTAATTAAGAGAGTAGAAAAATCTGGGAGGAGCAGATTGGACTTTGTTGTAGCTACGTAAGCATTCACTGTGTTCAGTTCTGAAATTTCTGGTAGGGCAGAAATAATCCATGTATTTCTGACAAGAGAACAGGAGGCAACTCCATTGTGTCTTCTACCACTCAGTGACCAAACCCCCAGGGGGCAGGACTGACTGGAGCTCTCCCTGTCTTCTGTGAGGAGGAACTTCTGGAAAACCCATCCAGGAAGGAGACTATATTTCTGTCCCTCAAGGCAATAATCTGTGTGACAATACCATCCCCCGCCCCAATTATGAACTAGAGGTCCCCTTCCTTCTTCCTCCAGAGGGATTCTAGATAATTTGGGTATGTTTGGAGCTGCCAAAGTGTGGGGTGCTCATTCCTGGCTTCATTGGTGAGGCAGTGACAGTGGTGACTGTGGTTTCAGGCCCCAGGCTGGCTTTACAGAGCCTGCTGCAGCCTGAGTGTCTGCTGTGTGCTAGGGTCCACCCAGCTCCTTCTGCAGTGCTCCTCTGCTTCCTTCATAGGAAACAGAGTGCCACAGGGGGAGACTTCTCTGTTTTGAGTGCCGAGGCAGGAGGCCACATTGCCTCCTCACTCCTTGCCTTGCCTTGAATGTTCCCTTCACACACGTTCTCTCCTGGCATCCTCACCAGCTGCAAGAGAGGCATTCCTGGGCCATTTTTGGGGGGAGGGGGAAACTGAGGCTCAGAGGTGTTCAGTGCCTTGTGAAAGGTTGAAGTGGTTGAGGGTCTGGACAGTGCACCTTCGCTCAGTGACTGAAGACATGATCTCCAGCACCAAAGTGGATTGTGTTGGTGCCACAGCAAGGACAGGAGTCAGGAGATGATGCCTATGTCTTCTTTCAGCCAGGGCATTCCAAGCAGCTCTGCCCCCTTGCCTCTCCCTGGCTCTTGAAGAGAACAATGAGGTGACCTCTGCCTTACCCTGTGTCTTACAGAGAGGGCCTTGGTGGGCAAGGATCTCCT
The DNA here is from genome assembly GCF_040939455.1 of Microcebus murinus. Taxonomy (NCBI): domain Eukaryota; kingdom Metazoa; phylum Chordata; class Mammalia; order Primates; family Cheirogaleidae; genus Microcebus; species Microcebus murinus. Next base: position 34,920,973 of record NC_134110.1, on the reverse strand, counting down.
GGGGCGCTTCGCAGATCTGATCCAAAGCGGCAAGTTCCAGCTGCATCTGGATTCCAAGACTTTCCTAGCAGACACCTCCATCCGCTTCCTCCAAGGGGACCGCTTTGGCACCTCTCCCAGGACATGGTGTGGGTGCTTGAAAGGATTCCACCGAGTCTCGGCCACCAGCAAGTCCAGTCAGGATGCTCTGGGGTGTGGTAGGTTCACCCCGTCTTTCCTGGGCTGCTCTCATGGAGCCACGTGAGGCTTAGGGAAAGACCCCCGGAGCTCTGGACAGAGTTGAGAATCATTCATTGATTTAGTCCACAGGCATTTTCAGTCACCCAGGATGCATAAGTGTATAGTATCATCCACTAGGCGGCACACAGAAGGAGGCACCTGAGGTTTTAAGTTGCTGTTTCCATTAGTTCTCGATGAGCTTGAACCCTGGAGCCTGGGCTGCACTGTATTTGTGAATATGGCTGATTTCCACCCTATATCTGGGGTGGACATTTCTTAGTCTGGGTATGGTAATATGCACAGACTCCAAATGGCCATTTATCAGCCCAAGACTGTACAACTTGGGGAAAGTGACCCTGGTGAAGGCTATTGGGTTGCCCTTGCCTTTGCCCATGAGTAGCTTTGGAGGCCACTTCCGCTGGAACGCAGCTGCACATTCCTTTCATGGAAACTATTCATTTCCTGTTGCTGCCATAACAAATTACTACAAATTTTGTGGCTTTAAAACAACCCAGATTTATTACCTTACAGTTATATAGGTTTGAATTCCAAAATTTAGCGTCACTGGGCTAAAACCAGGTGAGGTGTCGGCGGGGCTGCCTTCCTCCTGGAGGCCCTTGGGGGAAATCTGTCTCCTTGCCTTTTCCAGTTTCTAGAGGTTGCCCACGTTTCTTGGCTGGTGGCTTCCTTCCTTCATTGCCAAAGCCAGCAGTGTTGCAGCTCTCTGCCCCTCTTCCCTGGTCACATCTCCTCTGACTCACTTTCACTTCTAAGGAGCTTGTCACACAGCTGCAAAATCAAGGCTACTGCCCCTGCTTTAAGTTTGGCTGATTATGGACCTTAATTCCATCTGCAACCTTAATTTCCCTTTGCCATGTAATCTACTATGTTCACAGGTTCTGAGAATCAGGATGTGGGCATCTTTCGTGGGGGGGGGGGTGCGGATCATAATGTCCACTACTGACAATTCAAGGGTCTCATGATGAGGAGTGAGACAGGAAGTCATTTTTATTGAGCTAAAGAGAGAGAAGATGTTTCTCAGTTTGTTTGTTTTTTTCCCATTATTTATATTGGTTGCAACACAAAAGCTACATGCCCTTTCCTTTTCTGAAGTTTGTGCCAAATTCTCAACTCCACATTGGATTTAAAATGCAGCTAAATCCTAACACAGAAAACAGAAACAAAATCACTTTCCACTAATATTTGCAGAGGAGTTTTCAGTTTACAATGCACCTTTACAAACATTTGACTCTCGCAGTAGTCCCTGGCAGCCGGTCATTTCCTCATTTAACAGATGGAGAAGCCGAGGCTCCGATGAAATGAGACTGTGCTCCTGGCATGCCCAGAGCAGGCTGACTCAGGGGAGAGGCTCGGCTCACCGGACCATCAGTGGGCCAGCCACCCTCTGCGACCAGAACCCATGATCCTTCTTTCCCCCTACCAGAGCAGCCCCAACCAAGAGGACAAGACACAGGAGCAGGAGTGGATGGTGCCACCTGCCAGAGTGGGTGAAACTGGGTGGCAGAGAGGGAGAGGCACACGGAGAACACCTTCCACCTTGTCCTTGGAGTTTATTGTGAACAGACTCTGTACCACTAGGGGTGTGTCTGTGTGTGTGTGTGTGTGTACATGGGTGTGTGGTGTGTGTGTGTATGTGCACACATATGTATGTTGTATGCGTATTGCAGGTGGGGCTGCAGGAGCCTGCTTTTACAGCCACCCCAGGTGGTGTAACAGGGAGTGTAGAGACTGTCCCATGAGGCTCCCTGGCCTGGGGCACCCTTTGGAGCAGGGAGCTGAGAGGGGAAGGCAAGAGGGAGAGGTGGAGGGCAAGAGGGAGAGGTGGAGGGCAGGAGGGGGAGGTGGAGGGTGGGAGGGGGAGGGGGAGGGTGGGAGGGGGAGGGGGCAGGAGGGGGAGGGGGAGGGCAAGAGGGGGAGGGGGAGGGGCCAGGAGGGGGAGGGGGAGGGCAGGAGGGGGAGGGGAAGGGCAGGAGGGGGAGGGGAAGGGCAGGAGGGGGAGGTGGAGCGCAGGGCAGAGCGCCTGTGCTGACTCTGCGTCTGTAGGGAAGTCCTATCCCCTCTCGGGGGTCCGCCTTTTCCCCCACCCGGAAGAGGTAAAGGCACTGTCCTGACAATATGTTCCCACAGTTCTTCTTAGGAAATCAGTTTTCAGTTCCTGTCATCCAGGAGATGGGAGGGGACACTTAGCAGGCTTTCTCTGAAGAGGGACCCTACATGTGTCAAGGACTGGTGCCTGGGATCAGGGGGCAGGGGCTTCTGAGCATCCCTGTGGGAGCCATGGGGTGGTGGGGGGATCCTGGGGAAGGGACTGAAGGGGAGACTTCGCACAGGACACACTTGCTCTAGAGCAGGAGTGGGCAGACGCTTCTGTAAAGGGCCAGAGGGCAGACACTTAGGCTTTTCCGACCATACGGTCTTGGACTCAATGACTCAGCTCAGCCATTATGGGAGAAACACGAACCTGTGTTCCAATAAAACTTTATTTACCAAAACAGAAGGCAAGCTGAGAATTGGCCTCACAGTGACAGTTGGCCAATCCTGGCTCTAGATAAACCTACCTTCTGTTTTTCAACTGATTTAGGCTTTTACTGACTCACAAAGACCTGTCAATCACACCACTCAGCCCTGCCCCCTTACCCCTGATGGTTAGAAAGGTCCAGAATGGAAGTCACAAAACTGTACTGAGAGCCTTGGTTTTTCTCAGTATTAATTATGTTAATAATGTCTGTCCCTTATTGAGTTTCTGATATGTGCAGGCCTTACTGGCATTTCTCTGTCTAGAAAGACAGGTATTGTTAATTCCATGTCATGCACAAGGAAACCAGGGGCATACAGTGCTATACAGTGTTAGGAAACTGCTCTTTGAAGCCAGACAGACCCGGGCTGGAGTCCTGGCTCCCCAATTTTTTCAATGTGGGATCCCGGGAAAGTCCCTGATTCCCACTGGGCATAATCTGAACAGTAGACATAGTAACACCTATTCCATCGAGCTGTGGTTTGGATAGCATGAAGTAGCTGATGCAAAGCACAGCACTTGGCACGTAGCGAACCCTTGACGAATGGTTTTGCTGCTAAAATTGGCAGTACTGAGATCTAAACTCAGCTCTCTCTGCCCCCAGATCCTTTTTTCTGTCCTCTGTGTCACGTCTCCTTTCTCAACACGTCTCCCTTATCAACACGGGGGTTCTTAGTGAAATCACACCCTCTGATTCCTGTATCTATTCTTATTGGCTCTTTTCATTCCAAAACACATCTGGGGCACAGCTGTGAGTTATAAGCCAGAGCGTGGTCCTATGGCAACGAGCCAGGGTTTCTCTGTTTCATCTCATGGGGGCTAGGCTGCATGGCTCCCTAGGAGGGCAGTGACTCAGGGGACCGGTTGGAGGATTCATCCCCCATGACTCACGTAGGCACAGCAGCCGGGACGCAGGGAGCTGGGAGTGGAGGCCTTGTTTGCAGCTTTGATGGGGTCAGTTTGTTCACCCTCTTGCCTCAAGGCCAGGCACATGGTTGCCCCTGGAATCCCCTGCTGGCCGCCTTTGTGGCAGATGAGTTTATTAAGGAGATCCCAGAGAAATTGTCTGGATTTTCCATTTTCTATTCAGGATGGCATTCACTTTTACTCATTCACTATAAATTCTTATAATAGAGCTAGTTCCCTTTGGATTTTTTTTTTCTAAAGTAAGATGTTATGTCTTGTTTCCTTGTTCCTTCCCTCCCTCTCTTCCTTTTTTCTGTTTTTTTTTTTTGTTCCTTCCATTTTTCTTTCTTTCCTTTCTTCCACCCATCCATCCATCCAGCCAGCCAGCCAAGCTTTCAAAATATAATTACTTATGAAAACACTCTGTTTATGCTCACGAAAGCTCTATTTTGAAGGAACTAACTCACTGTCCAGTTGGGGAGCGGTGGGTGACTAGACAGCTGGGATATCGTGTGAGGAAACCTGTTGCACCCCAAGCAATGCAGTCAGGGCAGGCTCGCTAAGTCTTGAAGGATGAGCAGGAATTACTGCTCAGACAGGACCAGGCAGGAGGTGGGTGTCTGTGTGCATGTGTGTACATGTGTGTGCATGCATCCATGCTGGGGTGCTAACATGTTGATGAAGATTCCAGCAATGGAGATGGGTACAGAAGCAGTGTGGCTTTATAGGGACAGTGCTCATGATTTCTGTAGCTGGGGAATGAGGAGTGTGAGGAGTGTGGCAGGAGGTGGGACCAGAGAGACAGGCAGGGACAGGCTGGGAAAGGCCTTGGGGAACAGTGAGGGGCTTGGGCTGGAGATGGGACTCCCCATGGAGAATTTTAAGATGGAGAGTGACAAGGTCAGGTGTGGGCTTGAGCCACTTCCTAAGGGGAAGAAGACAGCAGTCACTGCTTGGGGTCTGTGGGAGAGGGTTGGTAGGAGGGATAGCATGACCCTAAACTTTGTGACACTCTCAAACTCAAATGGGCCAAATTGTCTCATTTTACAAAGGAGGGAACTGAGACCAAAGGGGTTTTGCAAGGATTTCTAGGGAGGCATTTAATTGAGGCTAGGCACCCAGAGTGGCAGTGGACCAGTGGCCTTTGAGAGGACCCCCTGCTGAGGAAGGATGACCATAACCCAGCTGCTGTCTCATTCTGAGTTACGAAAGTGTTCTTTTGGGTGGAAAGGACTCTTGACATCAGCAACAGAGAAGAATAGGGGCAGAAAGAGCATGCACACTCCTTGAGCGCAGACAAGAGCCAGGAAGCAACTGGGATGGCAGCAGGAGTTAGTCCCCAGCCCTTTTTCTGCTCCTTCGTCTGCACCTCAGGTTTTGGAGGCACAGCCACTCAGCCTGGTCCAAAAGCTTTTGCTTTCCTTTAGCAATGATCTTGGAGGCCAAGTATTTGAAAAATACAGTCACAGTTCTGGGGGTGAAGTGCTGGAGATAATTATCAACAACTTGACTCATAGAAGTAATGAAACTCCACTCTGCGGGAGGATATTAATTGCTGGGGTAGACCGAAAAACACACTGTTCAGTTTCCAAGATGTGGCTCCAGTTTCTCATTTACTCAGAAATGCCAAGCACCCATGCAGGCCAGAGAGGGTAGTTGCTAAATCCACACTGGCTCCATCTCAGCCCATCCCACGTGTTTGTGCTGACCTCTCTACCTCTCCAGGGAGGTGTGTAGATTGGTGGATGGAGAAAAGGTTGTGGTTTGGAGATGAATGGATGGGGTTGAAACCCCATCTCTATCACCTCCCTGCCTGGTCAACCTTGACCTTGAACCTCAGTTTTCTCTAGAATGGCCATGATACCTTCCTCAGGGTTGTGAGTAAAACACAGTAAAACATCTGGAACTGTGCATGGCATAGTCTATAATTTTACTTCCCTGCTGCCCTTGCTGAAAAGCATGTTAGGAAGTCATGCACGAACGTCCTGAGGCTCAGTGTCCCCATCTGTGAAATGGATAAAATGCTAACTCTTGGGAGTGATGTGTTAATGCACATAAAGAACACAGCAGAGTGACAGGCACAGAATAAGGGTTCCTAAGGGTTCCTTTAGCTCCCACATTTTACTGGGTAAAAACTCACTTCTTCTGGTAGTTACTTGGCAAACTCATGTGAACACAACACTGAAGAAAAAAAGCTAAAAGAACCTCCTTCCCCTACCCCCTTCTCTGGGCTGTCATGGTGAGTGGTCCAGTTCATGTACTTTCGTCAGAGCAGAGCCTCTTGCACCCTAACTTAGAACTCTTATAAGAACTCTTCTTAGAACTCTAACTTCAGTTGGTCTTCTGATTTCTCAGCCCATATCAGAGCAGGAAAATTAGGAGGAATTGGGAGGTAGAATCAGTGGAACAGAGAGCCCTGGGAATGAGCAGATTCATAGGGTAACACCAGGAAGGACAAGGCAAGGGAGGCATCCATAAGGAGGGGCTCACTCCTGGGATCACATTTGGCATTTCTGAGTCAATAGAAAGCCCAACAGCCCTGGTAGTGAGAGCCTCCCCTGCCTCCCCCAACTTGTGGGTCTGAGTAACACAATTAATGACCGGCCAACAGGAAGAGCAGCCATAGGAGGTAAGTGAGATAGTGCTGAGATGTTGGGACTGCCCCATAGAGAGGCCATCCTATTTGAACAGAGTGAGTGCTAAGGTTGGCTATAAAGAAGGACTTCCTTCAAGGGTAAAAATATCATTTGTTGAGTGTGTGTGTATATATATATATGTGTGTGTGTGTGTGTGTGTGTGTGTGTGTACACACTGAATCACATATATATACACACGCTGAATAATATATATGTAATATATGTGTGTATATATATATATACATTTTTTGAGTGTATATATATATATGTGTGCCTGGTATTATGATATGTATACTACACTACAATGACACAGTATTAATCCTCATTTTATAGAGAAGGTAGAACCTCAGAAAAGTCCAAAATTATACAGGTACAGTGGTCAGTGGGACTATATTCAATCTGTTAGATCCCATAGTGTGCACCTCCCCACTGCCCACTCTCCATCATGCCCTTAACTTTGGGAAGCGTTCCCATGGCAACCTCAAGATAAGCTCCCATCTTTCAAAGTGTTCTCCTTCTTCATGTCATGCCATTCTTCCTTTTGCAGACCAAGCTCTAGCTCAGAACCTGGTTTTGTCTGGCCTTTTCATTCCTTGTATAATCCAAACTCATTGCTACCTCTGGGTTTTACCACTTGCTGTTACCTCTGCCTGGAATTCTTTTTTCCTAGATCTTTGCCTGGGCTGGTCCTCATCATTCAAGTCTCAAGCATGATCTCTCAGAGGGGCCTTCCCTCACTAGCAGGCCCTCCTCTCCTGCTTCATTTTACCCATATCTGAAGTTCTTTGACTCCCTGCATCCTACAGGCATGTCAGCTCCTGGAGAACAGGAAGCTCACCTGTCTCTTCACAGCTGTCCCTCCGGCTCTCAGAGCCTGACACGCAGTAGGTTATCAATGGACACTTGATAAGTGAATGAGCCCTTGAACTTATTTTAGGATTTCATGTACCTTCTGTGCTCTGGGATTGTAACTGTAAAGTGCAGTTAAAGATGTGTCTTGTTCTTTAACATCATTTTTCTGCTTATGTTTTCTAGCTAAGTGTCCTGAAGGAAGCTATTCTCAAGATGAGCAATGCATTCCGTGTCCTGTGGGATTCTACCAAGAACAGGCAGGGAGCTTGGCCTGTGTCCCGTGTCCCATGGGCAGAACAACCATTTCTGCTGGAGCGTTCAGCCGGACTCACTGTAAGTTCTGCAGGGTCCTGCTTAGAAAGAAAAGCTCTGCGGTGTAATGGGGCACGATGGGCTTTCTCAATCTCAGCACTATTGACATTTGGAACAGAAAATTCTTTGCTTTCAGTGGCTGTCCTGTGCATGGTAGGGTGTTTAGTAGCATCACTAATTCTTAGATGCTGGTGGCACCCACATCCCCAAGTTGTGACAACAAAAACTCTGTTGTCAAGTGTCTCTTGGGTGGAAATTGGTGGCAGTGGGGTGGATTGCCCACTATTGAGAGAAACTGGGTACATGGCACTGTAATCAAAGGGGGCACCATCTGTAAATGCCTGTCCCCTGTCAGGCTCTGGGCCAGGCATTTTACTGTGTTGTCTCATTCAATCCTCTAACACCCCTTCAAGGTAAACAGTATTAACCCAACTTTTACAGATAAGAAGGTTAAGGCTCAAAGAAAAGAAACTTAGCCAAAGCCACTCAGCTAACTAATGACTTCACTGGCCTTTGATCTTGGTTTTGTCTTATTCTGAAACTTTCAATTTTTGTAAGTCAACTTTATCAGAATGAGAAGTGGAAGATATTTTCCACCGATAGTTACTACCCTGCGTAACTCATATTCCTTTCTGGCCCTAGACATTTGTCAGGATGTCAGGACTGCTTGGCTTTCCCGTATGTCACGTGATTTCACTTGTTCTACTTACTTAATAGTCACCTGGGTATTGTCGGGGTTTTCCTAGCAAGGACGCATAACTTGCCTCATTGTACATCTTTTCATGTTGTTCTGAAATTGTGTCAATGTGAGGCAAACAGTTATTATTTAAAATCTGAATAATTTCTAGAATTTTTTAAACAGGTACTCAAAAGATATCAAGTCACCTTCTCTGATGAAGGCAGTTTCCTTGGTCAGGAGGGCAGTGTAATAGGACGGTAATTCCAAGAAACTAAAAGTAAGAGGAATTTTATAGGCTGGGAGTTCTGACATTCCTCCTGGAGAAGAAACCCTTTATCAAGTGTGCCTGACACCTGGGCATCACCCTCAGTTTGTACACTGACTCCAGTCCATGTGTTTTGAGATGACTTGAAGTGCTATAGAAGTGCCATAGGATCACTTTCTTAAAAGAGGGTTGATCCAATGTACTGATCCTTGTTTATGGAAGGGATATGGCAAAAAAAGGCAGGGAAGAGAGGACAGAGGCTGAGACTTGCACCGGCCAGACCAGGTTCCATTCCTGCTGTTCCCTCTCACTGTCACTGTGACCTAGGCCACGTCACCTTCCTTCTCTGAATGTCAACTCCCTTCTCTATCAGATGGAGCCAATGAGACCTCACTCACAGTGTGGTTATGAAGCGTATGTCAGTTCAGGCTGCCATTTACAAATTACCATGTACTCGGTGGCTTAAACAACACTCATCCATTTCTCATGGATCTGCAGGTGGAAAGTCTGGGGTCAGGGCACCTGCATGGTCAGTTTCTTGGTGAAGGCTCTCCTCCAGGTTGTATCTTCACGTGGCCTTTGCTTCACGTGGTGTGTGTCAGACAGCGAAGGAGGCACTGGGATACAATCATGAGCAAAACTAGCCCTGGCCCTGCCTTCCCAGAGCCTCCACATGCACAGAGAGGGAGAGAGAAAGGTCTCCTGTCTGTCTCTTTTTATAAGGTCACTAATACCATTATGGGGGCTCTGCCCTCATGACTTCATCTAAACCTAATTACCTCCGAAAGGTCTTACCTCCAAATCCCATCACACTAGGGACTAGGGCTTTAACTTATGAATTTTGGTGGGGACACAAACATTCAGTCCATAGCAAAGTAGAAACATAACATTTGACATAAACAATAAACTTTCATCCCTCACCCCACTTTTGGAGTAGCTTTGATTGCATTTTCTTGTAGTAGTAGAGGCTGTGTTACATCATGGCACCTCTCCCAGACACTTTTCCTGAGTAATAGAATAGATTTTGGAGAATGTTTCTCCAGGGTCAAGGTTGGAGCCTATGCTGAGGGTCTGTTCATATCTAGGAAAGCTCTCCATGACTCATTAACTACATTGTTCTACCTGTTGAATTATCTGGCCTGTGCTCTTAGGTGAAATCATATTGAAGAGAAGGACAGGGCAGGAGAATCTGACAAATTTTAAATGATATAGAGATTACAGTATTTCCTTGGTTTCCTTTTGTTGTTAGGATAGCTTTTAGAATCCCAATTTCTCTATATAGTTAGTTGAGGTCTATATTATAGTTCTTACTTATACTCTTTGTATTTCCTAACTTAGCTGGTCCACTGGGCCATGTTTGAGGTTCTGTTGATAGCTGAGTAGCTCTTCTGAATATTTATTTGTTTGTTTGTTTATTGATGTATTAATTCATGTATAGCATGTATGCCATGCAAAGTATGCTATTTAAAAAGTTACTTTTGCAACTTCCCCACAAAAGTTGTTATTAATCAATGGTTAATCACATAATCAATAGTCTTGAAATATAAAACCCCAGGTGTTAGCAAGTCTTTAGACTGCTACAAAATATTACCATTCACCTACTTCCTAGTCCTGGAGAACCAGATTGAGGAATTCATCTTTGATATCATTTTTCAAAAACTTATTGAGCACCTGCTTTGTGCCAAGTTTTACTGGGTAGATTAAACAAGTGATGACAAAATCCCTGTCCTCAAGGGGTTTAGAGTCTGATAGGAAAAGGAAGCATGGGGGGATTAGCTAGATAGCAGGTGGAGAGGGAACTTCTGGGAAGAAGAAACAGCTTGAACACAGGGATAGAGGCATTCATCCATAGGATTGCCTAATATTTATTGATTTGGAAGAGGAAGTTTGTATGTGTCAGACACCGAGTGAAGCACAGGGATGCAACCATGAGCAAAACCAGCCCTTGCCCTGCCTTCCCGGAGCCTCTGCTGAGCAGGAGGCAGGAGTCATCAGCCATCCATCCGTGCAGATAATTGGAAATAATACCTGTGCTCCTTGGCTAGAAGGAGGGGCTTCGGTCTCAAGGAGAGGGTGTAACCTTTGGGCTCAACCCAGGCAGTAGGTCTGGAAGTGTCTCAGTCCATTTGGGCTGCTGTCACCAAATACCATAAACAGGGTGTCTTATAAACAATGGAAATTTATTTCTTGCAGTTTGGAGAGGGTGGGAAGTCCAAAATCAAGGTGCCAATGGATTTAGTGTCTGATGAAGTTGTTATAAACTGGACCTTCTTTCTATGTCCCTGTAGGGTGGAAGGGGAAAACAAGCTCCCTTGAGCCTCTTTTATAAGGACACTAATCCCATTCATGAGGCCTCCACCCTCATGGCCTAATCACCTCCCAAAGCCCCCACTTTCTAATACTATCACACTGGGGATTAGGTTTGGACATGTGGATTTTGGGGGGACATAAGCATTCAGGTCATAGCAGGGGGGCTTCCCTGAGGAAACGTGGGTGGAGGTGAGAGCGAGTGAGCAATGAAGAGTCTGTGCAGTGCAGACTGAGGCAGCTGTGCACCAGGAGACGGGCCAGATGAACACAGCCTGGGTTGAAGGAAATGGTATCAAAGAGGGCACAGAACATAGCAAGTGGTGTTTGGAGCAAAGTGTGTGTGTGCAGACACTAGGATGGGTAGGAGCCATTTCACAGAGGATTTACTGATCCAAACAGGGAGCTCTCATGTGGTCCTTTAGTCAGGGTGGGGACACTGAATGGTTTTATGCTAGAATGTCTGGGTCAGCTGTGTTGCTTGGACATCTGGTCAATGACCCGGAGCCTGGGAGTAGGAGGGGGAGGGGATCCTAGAGGCCCATCGTTGACTTCTGTGTCCATCTCTTGGTTCCAGGTGTCACTGACTGTCAGAGGAATGAAGCAGGCCTGCAGTGTGACCAGGACGGCCAGTACCAAGCCAGCCAGAGGGACGGGGGCAGTGGGAAGGCCTTCTGCGTGGACAGCGAGGGGCAGAGACTGCCGTGGTCAGAAACAGAGGCCCCACTTGAGGACTCTCAGTGTCTGAGTATGTGCTGGGGGTTAAACCAGCCGCAGTTACTGGGGAGTGGGGAGTGGTCTCAGGCTTTATGAAAAGGGAGAGACATATGAGATGAATTTGTCTCCAACTTTTTATTTTTAAAAAATGTAATCTATGTAAAGAATAATAGGATGGTTAAATACCCATCACCTAGAGCCAATAATTGTTAATATTTTATTCTCTCTCTCTTTTTAAAATAATTTTGAAATGTAAGTTTCAGACATCATGAACCCTCACCCCTAAACACTTTAGGATGCATAGAAGTTAATTTTTATAAATAAGAAATCTGCCGAGGCTTCCATTCTTGCAGACAGCTTGCCTCAGTAAGTCTGGTCAGCATTTCCTCTCCATAGGGTGCTGTAGGAAGACTGTGTGCCAGTCCTTCTTCCGTAACTTATACACTGGGTGACCCAGAGTGGCTCAACCTCTCTGATCCTCAACCCCCAGTGGCTTCCTGTCTGTCTCCTGAGACATTGTGAGGGTCAACATCAACCTATAATGTCAAAAATTTTCATCGAGCACTATCCTGTGCACTGTTCCTCAGTGACATACTGGGTGGGAAAGTCCCACATGAGCCATCAAATGTCCTACATGCAAGGTATGACAGGCACCCACAGAGAGAAAGGCAAGAGCATGGTCTGTGGAAGGAGAAATAGTTTAATCCCAATGGTGCCCTTTACTGGGTATATGTTCTTGGGCAATTCCCTCGCCCTCAACAGTTTCCTCATCTGTGAGATGGGGATATTTGTGGCTACCCTGCAGGAGGGTTGAGTGCATTAGTAGTGTCATACCTACCGGGGGTAATACATATTTCAGAATAAGAAGTCTCAAGAATAGTATTCCCTTATCTGTTAAACAAGGAGGGAGGCTGAAACAATCTGCAAGGTTCCTTAATCCTAACATCCTCTTGGCCTTCAGAACTCTACTCCACCTTTCCACAGAGTCACTATCCTCTGCCTGAGGTTCGGGGGCTTACCTTCGCACACTCGGCAAGCCAGAGCCACCCTGCCCACCAGAGTCTCTTAGTATCTCAGTGTAAGGACAGGGCTTGACATGGGTGGGTTAGCTACATGCCTGGCATTTTATATGTTTATCACATTTAAACTCCATGGTAGTTTATCAAAACGGTAAATGTTATTGCCAATATTTTAGCTGAGGAAACTAAGGCAAAGAATGTTTAAGTTATTATCTTCATCCCATAGGATATAATATGCCTAGATTTTGAACTGGTGTGTGTCTGACTCCCAAATCCGTGTGTTTTCTGCTACACCAATCTGTGCTTCCACCTAGATTTATCTGTTCCCTCAACAAGCGCGCGCGCACACACACACACACACACACACACACACACACACACACACACAGCCTGCCTGTTCTCTAGGGAGGCTGATACAGCAAATGGCAAAATATCAGAGAAAATCCAAGTGAGAAGTTTTCATTTTCTGATGCTCAGGGCAGTCATTTCCCTTCTCTAGTAAAGCGCTAACAAATCCCAAGGACTCTGTGTGTGTATGCATACATATGTGTTCTCATGGATAAATTGCAAATCCAATGAAGTCTTATTTTTTTTTTTCCCTAATATCCCTCCTCTTCGGCAGGAATGGCAATCAGGGGAGTTAGAGCTGGAAGGTACTTGAAGAGATCAGTTATGAATTTACCTGTCTCTTCCTCACAAGCATTCATGAGCCCAACCTGCTTGGTTTCCATTGAGTTTTACTACTATGTGCACATGGGTGTTGGTCAATCAGTTCCAATTTAATAGCAAGTATGTGTGATATTTGTTTTTCCATTCTTACAACACTTCACTTAGAAGAATGTTTTCCAGTTCCATCTGGGTTGTCACAAAAGGTATAAGTTCACCATTTTTTTAAATGTCCGGGTACTACATGTAACCAAAACATTTGTACTCCTGTAATATTATGAATAAAAAGATCAATGAGGTAGATCTTTCACAAATGAAGGAGAGGGTGTCCACAGAAGGTAAGCAACTTGCCCAGTGGTCCTGGTGATTACTGGCCATTCTGGGATTATTGCCCAAGTGCTACTAGCCTTCTTTGTGTCCCTGTCAATGGTTTAACCCTGAGGATTGTCATGTGCAGTTTGTAGGGCGTTTCATGGATTATTCTGTCCAGTGTTCAGAGCAGAAAGGACAGTTTAATCAGTGGCACCAGAAGCGTTCATGAGCTGCAGCTCAGCTTTGACACCTTTGACACCTTTGATGCTGCCTCCCTGAGGTGCGGGCTTATGAACAGCCTCCAGATACATCCTCAGCATCTTCGGCTTCTTATGTAAAGCTCTGAGCTTAAGTTTCCCTTTCTGGATCTTCAGGGGGATATCCATGTTAATAAGCCAGCCCCTCACTGGGATATCGGCATGTCTCATTGCAGAATTGTCTTTGAGAGGAACTTTATTTTTGGAAGTGGAATAGCAGTTTCAGTTTTGAGGCTTTTGTCCTTCAGAAAAAGCAAAGGACTTAGCAGTTAGCTATATATTTCCTTGTTGCCACTTCCTTTATACAAGCCACTGTTGTCACCCACATGGTACTGCCATGCCCTACTGACTCATCTTCCCGCTCCAGTCCAACAATTTTTCCATGACGCTTCTAGTGCAATTATTTAAAAAAGCAATTTTGCTTATGCAATGCCCCTTAACATTCTTCAGTGGTTTCGCTTTGCTCTTGAGAAAAGGTAATACTGCAATATCCCAGCCTCCTCTCTGAGCTCTAGCCTCATTAGACCATATGTTCCTTTGGGGCCAGAACTGTCTCTTATTTCTTGTTCTATTCTAGGGCAGTAGGTACTTGTTGACAGACTAAGTAGATTGTTCCAGTTATCTGGGCTTCTTTGAAACTATTTCCTGAAGGTCTTCAGGGAAGGAGATTCTCCCACCACCTGAATTCCTGTGGCCAATTTTACAAGCCCTGACACTTAGGCAGGATGTTCTGCACAGGGAAAAGGGACCCAGCATTTACTGAGTTGGTACCACCTACCAGGTATTCCATGCTATGTTATTTAATCCTTAAAGCCAGGGAACTGAGACTCTAGGAGGTTGAGATGTGCGCAAGGACACAGAGCTGGGGAGGTGTGGCAGCGTCAGGACTTGAGCCAGGGCTGACTCCAAGTTGGTGCCCTTCCCCGACTGCCTGCTGCCTCCCTGTCTGGAATCCCTCCTGCCAAAGCTCCACGGTGTTCCCTGTGATCTTCTCTGTATTGTCTTTGTTTACTCACAGAGTTAGTCTGACCTCGGCCACTGGAAATATTTCAAGTTCCTCTTCTCTTTAACTTTAGATCCAGTTTTCTAATTCTGTTCTTTCAGCATGTTGACCCATGCTGAAAATTTCATATACCGCATCGAGTGTCTAACAGTTATATGACTGCCATTGACATTACACCATCATAATGTTCTCTCCTGGTTGCCAGGTGCTATAACGATGCTGTTAGTCATCCATTAGACCATCCATCCATCCATTCAACATACAGGGAACTAGTATCTCTGTCACTATCCTAGCTAGTGGAGGATTCAAATATAATCAGGACATTGTCTTTGCCCTGGAAGGAGGCAGCCATATAAATAGTCATGCTATACTATGTAAGGATCATGATCAAATATATACTGTGCTCTAATGTTAACCTTTTATGCTTTTCCCAAGACATTTTTAAATATCTGCTAAGTAGAAATTTGATACATGGGAAATTATATCAACAGAATGTATAATTCTACAAACTGACTCAGTCTTTCATTGGCAAATTGGTTCATGGATTGTTTCTGCTTTGTTCAGCCATGAGCTTCTTCGTAGAATGCTACAGTGTGAAGATCTCCATCACCAAGATGTTCCTTTCCTGAAAACTAGCAGATTCTCTAACTAAAGTGCTAAATTTACTACATCTTTGGGTAGAATTTAATTAGAAGCTGAAAGACCTTTCAAATTGTATTTAGTCTCATAGAGTGTTTTGAGCATCTGGTGTATTCCAACCAAGACTTAGGGATGCTATGATAAGTATAGCATGGTGTTTGGTATAAACAAGAGACCAGGGAATATAATTTTAAAAAAAAGAGAGAGAGAGAAGAAGATGAAACAAGAAGGGTTGCATGTGGGCTGAGCACATGAACTTGGCAACTTCAATGGGCAATGTGGAGGGATTACTTAGTAATCCTTCAGAATCCTTCAGAAAAGAATCAGAATTCTTTTCTATTAAATATATCAAATATTTTGAAGGCTTAAAGCATGTCATTTTTATTACATCAATGTTCCATTCTCCCAACCCCATCAATTCTAGACACAAGTCTGTTTTATAAAGCAATGGATATGTATGATAACGAGTGCTTATGTATTTGTTTATAATTATGTTAGCAAAGAATTGATACTCATGTGGTTTTGGACTAGTAAATAAGTCTTGCTTTTTTGATATTTACCTATGAAATATTGACACTCTTGGGCATTTGTGGGTTGGAAGATGAAACTTATTCCTTGGGAGTTACCCTTCTTGCTTGTGTTTTTACTTGGTGAAGAATGAGTTCCAAGTCTCATAGCCTTGAGAAATTATATTTCTTCCTCCTCGCTTGTCTAATTCCATGAGCATGTGGCTATGTTTTTCCTGTCAAATTGCAGCTCAAATATGTTGATTGTAGGTGGAAAAACAGATGCTAGTGTATCACTTAAACAAATACTACCTTAAAAATGCCTGAGGCACATGACACATTTTTAAGTTTACATGAATCCATATGCACATGTCTTATTTGCATTTAAAAAATCTTACCTCATTTATGAAAGATTTCAAGTTCTTTTATGGAAAGAAAAATTTCAATAAAATAATTAGGTAATTGGCACTAAAAAATAAGGACAGGAAAATAAAAGTTTAGATAGAAAATCAATACCAACGAGAAAAGCTGAATTGTAAGGACAAACATAATATTAAATTTTCCCCTTACTAACAATGAGGTAGAGGACAGGAGACCTGGTAAGTTATAGCTCTCGAAATTAGACATGAGGCAGCAGGCTGGAGCTACCTTCAAAAGGAATTATTCTCCCTGGGACGTTTGTGTGACCGAGGGCTGCAAATGGGAAGTTATTTTTCACCTAACACTCTTTTGGGCTTTCCCTGCAAATGTCCTATACTCTTCAGAGTCAGATTTTAATAATATGTTTTATTTTCAGTGATGCAAAAATTTGAGAAGGCTCCACAATCAAAGGTGATCTTTGATGCCAATGTTCCCATGGCGGTCAGGTCCAAAGTTCCTGGCTCTGAATTCCCACTGATGCAGTGCTTGGCAGGTAAGGGGTAGTGGGAAGATGGGCACATGGAGAAATAAGCTCTGCTGACATTGCTAATACAAACCAAATCAAACCATTAAAACAATAATGAGAAAACATACTTTGTCAAAACACTGTAAGCCAACGGATTTCCAAAATGTATATTCAATTTATAAGTTCATTGCAGACTTTATAGAGTGTCTACTATATGCCAAGAACTATGCTAAATGTTATGGACAGAAATGAACAAAATTAGTTTGGCAGAGAGCTACTTGTCCAAGTCAGGATATATACCTTCCTATTTCAACAGTGAGGCCAGAGAGGTAGTATTAAATTACTATTTACTGAGTATATATTTTTACAAGGATTATTTCAGAATCCCACAACCACCTATAGAGTAGCCATTGTTATCCTAAGTTACAGATGAGAAAAATAAGGCTTTAAGAATATACATAACCTTAACATTTGTACCCCCATAATATGCTGAAATAAAAAAAAAATAAAAAATAAGAATTTAAGTCGGCCGGGTGCAGTGGCTCACACTTATAATCCTAGCACTCTGGGAGGCGAGGTGGGAGGATCGCCCAAGGTCAAGAGTTCAAAACCAGCCTGAGCAAGAGCGAGACCCCATCTCTACTAAAAATAGAAAGAAATTAATTGGCCAACTAAAAATATATAGAAAAAATTAGCTGGAAATGGTGGCACATGCCTGTAGTCCCAGCTACTTGGGAGGCTGAGGCAGGAGGATTGCTTGAGCCCAGGAGTTTGAGGTTGCTGTGAGCTAGACTGACGCCACTGCACTCTAGCCCGGGCAACAGAATGAGGCTCTGACTTGGAAAAAAAAATATTTAAGTGACTTGCTCAATGCCATAGAGCTAGCAAGCATCAGAACTTAAATTCAAACCCAGACTACTGATGGCAAAGCCTACAGTGGTAACCATTGCTTTACACCTCCTGTGGTATAGGTATTAAGTGATTAGCAGTGTGACTATTTATCTGTTGTGAGTATCTGCTCTTGTTATGATAACCTTACACTATTGTTTTCATCACAAACATAGTTCAAGGCATGGAGGGACAGAAGCAAGGGGTCAAAAGAGTAGATGTGAGGAACCAGCACCAAGGCAGCACACTTGGTGGATAGTGATCACAGTTGTTTGTCTTGACAAGGAATGTCATACACATACCCATGTGTACACACGTACACTATGACACAGCTGAGGTTAGAAGGACAAACTGGTGGGATGGAAAGAAAAAGAGGATGCGGTATCGTAGGGGCTGAGGCAAGCAGGGAAGACAGGTCCATTTGTTAGTGTCACGAGATGGTTTAACCCTGTAGTCCCCAAGCCCTGGGCTGTGGGCAAGTATCAGTCCTTGGACTATTAGGGACTGGGCTGCACAGCAGGAGTTGAGTGGCAGGTGAGCAGGCAAAGCTTCATCTGTATTTCCAACTGCTCCCCATTGCTCACTCCCCAACCCCAGTCCATGGAAAAATTGTCTTACATGAAACCAGTCCCTGGTGCCACAGAGGTTGGGGGCCACTGGTTTAAACAACTGGGCCGAACTCAGTATCAAAAATATGCAATGGTTTGAGAAAGACAGCTGTGTCAGGAAGGTCTAGCAAGATGGTTTCCTATCAGACAAATGACAGGAGGCACGCCACAACAGGCTGCATTTGCAACTTTGGGTAAGTGAATGAACTGAGCTGTGCTTCAGTTTCCTCATCGGTAAGATGGGGATCAATGATCCAATAACACAGAAAGCACTTAACACAGCATGTGGTACATGGTATGTGCTCAGTAAATGTCTCTTGTGTATATATTTGTGTGTGCTTATGTATGTGTGCGTATGCATTTGTGTATGTACTTGGGTGTGTGTATTTTGGTATGTTCATGGGTATGCATATTTGTGTGTGTGTTTGGGGGCGTGTATATTTGAGTGTATATCTGTGTGTGTATCTGTGTTTACACTGCAGGTATATTTGGGTATGTGGGGCAGGGGTAGGGGCATGTGTCTGTTCTGTCCCCAGCATCACCTGAGAGTCAGGTGAGTGACTGTCCCATGCTACTTACAGATTGTGCCGAGGACAAGGCCTGCAGCTTCTTCATCATGTCCACAGTGGGCTTAGAGGTCTCATGTGATTTCCACACTTGGACAAATGACAATGTTGCCTGCATGACTTCTGGTCAGGTGAGGTGTAAGAGCCACCTGGCAGTTCTGCTTCTTGTCCATTCTGTGTCAGACATACATTCTGTGTCTGATGGCATTGACACTGTGGTGACCAGGTGATGGTATGAGATTGCTAATAGCTGATCCCCTGTTGCTTCCATTTCTTCAAAGCGACGAGACTTTGGGAAATTGAATTTGCATAGGCAGTGACAGACTCAGGATGCAGCGGACGTAGCATTCACCTGAGCAGTATCTGAGCAGGTGGATGTTGAGCATTCCTTCCTATGTCCCAGCACTTACCTCATCCAGTAGCTCAGGCCCCAGATGCGAGGGGGACATTGTTCAGAGCCCTAAATATCATCCACCCCTTGGCATACCAGACCCCAGCTCTCCTTTCCATTATAGAAATAAAATATGATTATGGTTTAAAAAGAAATGTTAAATATTTATTAGAACCACATGAAATCACTGTTTCTATAAGTCAGAGCTGGTAGAATGTTGGCAATTTTATGTGGTGCCATCAAATTAGGATAAAAACGTATCCAGTGAAAAGAAGAAGTCTCCTAATTTCTAGGCATGCTTGCATCTCCATTTTACTCTCTGATTTCTTATGGATCCTTTCAGAAAATTTCTATGTATTTATAAATATGTTTTTGTTTGTTTACATGCTACAATTTTATAATATGTATTCTTTTCTACCTTGATTTTTATCATATTTATGTTTCTGTATATGTATTTTAAAAATCAACTTATTCTTTTCACTGGAGCATACGGATCCATTCTATGGCTGTATGTAATTTACTTCACATTCTCTTGGTAAAGGCTATGTGAATTTATAGCAGTTTCGTGGGGTCATCCACACCAACACTGGTGCACTGCACACCCCTTTGCCCACGTACTTGCATGTGAAAGAGTGTTCATAAGTGACATTTCAGAAGGGGTGTGGAGGATGGACCCTATTTTAGGACTCTTGAGCTGGGTTCTGTATGACAAGAGATAGAGAAGAGATGGGGAGGAGTCTTGGGTTCAAATCCTAGCTCCACCACTTACTTATTGCTATTTAGCCCTTTATCCTCATGTAGTATAGGGATAATAATGGTTCCCGCATCACAGGATTGTTGGAAGGATTGAATAGGGCCCTACATGGAAAAGCTCACAGGAGAGATTCTGCTGCAGCGTAAATGCTCAGTGACCGTTATTATAACCATTACTGTTGCTGGTAATATTGTCATCATCCCCCCGTGAGGTCAGCAGGAAATTCCATCTCACTCATTATCTACTCCAGAGCCCTGGGTTCTCGGTCCTAAGTCACAGGGGTGGGATGGGGGTGGAGGGCCTTGGTCACTGGTCATCAGTGATTGGTCACACAGCCCAGTGCTGAGCCCCACAGTCCCAGGAGCTGTCTTCAGCCTCCCCTGCTTGGGGTGCCTCTTTGCCAAGGCAGGAGCTCCATTGCATTGGGTTTAGCCTCCCCAGGTCCAGCCATCCATTTGACATCTTGCTGCCCTCTGTCCCACAGAAGGGGTGAGGGCTCCTGCCACTCTGGACCCCACCTGAGTCCTTTTCAGGTCTTTGGGAATCTCTCCTCTCCAGGTTTCTTCTTTCCCTCCCCAGGCTACCATCTCTCCAGGGAGTTCAGCTTTCTGCAAAGCAAGAAGAGCTGTTGCCTTCAAACAGCCTTTGCTTTAGCCCCTGCCCTCCAAAACTCCCACAGAACACTCAAAGTCTGGAAGCCTTGAGGAGGAGGCAAAATACTGGGGACAAAACATAAATCGAAACAGGCAAATTTATCCTGTCCCACCCACACTGCAGGATTGCCGAAAATAAGTCAGAAAGGGCGATCAGAGGTAGCTGGGAATGGCCAGACCTCTGGAAGTCTGACTTCACCATTTCCAAGCTTAAGAACTTTTCTCCCGACTCTCTCTAGGTAGAAGCTATGTGCCTACAAGTTCTTCCATGAGCTGGCTCCTTCCTCTCTGGTCACTCCCCTCTTATAACTGACAGTCCCCAAACCACTGGACCTAGTTCTGAAAACACCCATGAAATTCTGGGTCTCTGTGTCTGTTTCCTACTGCTTACATGTCTGTCTGCTCCAATGGACCAGGAGAAACTGGAGCAAGAAACTTTTCCTTCTTACCTTTGCAGCCCCGGCTCCTAGCCATGGTTAGAGTTGGATAACGTTTGTTGAATTGAATTATTAAACATCATGGGACGATAACGCAGCATCTTTCCATCTCCAGGAACAAGACGCACTGGGGAACTCGAAGGCCACCAGCTTTGGAAGTCTTAAGTGCCAGGTGAAAGTAAGGAACCGCGGTCAAGCTTCTCTGGCTGTGTATTTGAAAAAGGGTAGGTTGGTTGGACTGGCTGGCTTGGGGCCTCTGTGGCTTCACATGGTCATGTTTGGGGCAGGATGCACTTGGGGAGGGGCCAGGTTTCCCCTGTCCCCCCATACCTTGAGCCCAGCTTCCCTCTCTGATATCCTCCAGTAGGCCTGGCACAGCGCCCTCTGCAGACAGGCGATCGTCTCCCCGACCGCTGCAAGGGGCTTCACACATCATTTTCATTTGTGTCATCAGATTCGATCATCACAATCTGGCAGGGATTGGGAGCCTCATTCTGCAGGCTGGGAACTAAGGGGTAGAGCAGACACGATGCTAATAGGTGGAGGGTGCGGGCAGAACCCAGCTGCATCCGCCTGTGCCCCTGGCAAGCCCAGGCAGCCGTGATGTGGCACACGTCCCTCCTGGGCCTTCTGACTCATGGAAACTCTCCTCCTCCCCACTGTGGTCTCCACCCTCTCTGGACGTTGTCAGATCTTTTCCTCACCCCTGATCTAGACTTTGTAAAATGCAGATCCTGAGTCTATGAATCCTTAGGGTGGGCCAAGATTCTGCATTTCTAATAATCTCTCAGACCGTGCTGCTGGTCCGGGGACCACACTTTGAGTAGCAAGAATATAGTACTTTATAGCTCACTTTCTCGTTCATCCTTCCATTGCACCCACACAGAAACTCTTGGAGGAGGGAAAAAAGGGGGTTACCAGCCCCATGTCACACAGAAGAAAGCACCGTGGGTTGCTAGTAGCACATGGGGAAGCAGGGGCTTTTCCCCAGAATCCTGAGGCTTGCGGTAGTCAGCCCTGCCCTGCTCACCTCGCCCCTCCTCTCCAACACTGCCGAGAGGTGCTGGCATTGCAATGCCATGAGCCCTGGGACGCATCTAAGCCCTGCCCCTGTGACTGCAGCTCCTCTGACCGTCACTGCTGTCTGGCCCTGGCTTCACAGCAGTTAAGGGCTTTAAGAGCAAGGACCTAGAGCCCACCTGCCGGGTTGAACCCCAGCTCTGCCATGCACTAGCTGTGTGGTCTTGAGCACATTCCTTGAGATTCTAGCCTCCTGTTTCCTCATTAGTAAAACAGGAGTCATACGTGGACCAAGGTTACTGGCAGCTTGGAATGAGGAGACGCAGGTGAAGCTCTTCGAGCAGTGCTCGGCATGTGCCGGGAGCTCAGCAGATGGACGACATTTCTGTACTTGTTTTCATGCTTGCTAAAAAGTTTCCTGATGGCCTGAGGCTATGGCTGTGGACCAGAAGACAGCCCAAGGGGCCTGAACTGGGACTTGGAAGTTGGAAGGAAGGGGAGTGAGGGAGCCACTCTGAGGCGCCCGGGGCTCCCAGTGGCTGGTGGCCAGGACTGGTGGCTGGGACAGCTGACAGCAAGTGGAGACTGCCGTGGCCCAGGACCAAAGCCGCGTCTGACCTTGGTAGAGATCTTCAGCCCACGGCAGGGAGAAGCGTTTGTGTTTTCTTTCTTTTTTCTCTAGTCCTTTTTTTGCCTAACGCCTCCATTCTGACTTAGCACAGAGTTTGCCTGGGAGATCAGAGTCTGGCAGAGCTTGGATCTCTCTGATCTGTTGCCAGGGTCACTAGGATTTCTGCCCCAGTGTTTATCCCAATTATCTTTACTATCCATTTTTAAATATAACAAAACATAGGGTTTATTTTCTAAAAACAAATACCAAAATAGAACAATAACTTGCATTCAAAATGTTCTTTAAAATCATAACTTGGCCTTTTATGACATTTTATAAAATGCAATTGTGTTTCTTTTTAAGTGTTTGTTATTTTTATTTTTCTTCCTCATCTCCTGAAAGTTTATTCTTTGGGGGAAGATCGCAAAGGAAATTGGGAAACTTCCTTGTTACCAAACTAAATCAAAGGCAGAGCTGTCTCTTGCTTTTTTTGCTTAAAGCAGGAGATGCACAAATAGCCATTTGGCTCCAAGTGGAGGAGAAGGAGGCTGGAGTAGCCTGGATCTGGCTTGAGTGCCCGCCTCCCTCTTCCCTGCTCTGTCTCTGAACTGCTTCTTCATTTCACTTGAGGCTCAGTCTCTTTTCCATAAAATGGGAAAACATGTCACAACAGAGGAGGAAAGACCTCAGTTTCTGAAAGTCTCCCACACAGTCCTTGGCTCCTGGTAGGTAGTTAACCATGCCCATTCACATCCCTGCCCATTAGTGACCTGGGAAGGTGGCACGGTATGTACAAAGAGCTCAATAAATGTTTGCTGGTAATAATAAAAATAATATATGCCAGTTTCCCGTACATACCCTTTGGACCCTCAAACGCATGCAGGGCATCTGTCCAGATCTGTTGGTTTTGGGGCCACGGCCTTGGCCGCCCCTCCCCCCCATGCACAGGCACATCCAGAAGTTTCGTGGCACAGACAACATCTCTTCCTGGACCATACACTGCTCTAGTCACAGTCAGAGCTGATTTAACAAACTGTCCTATGAGATTGGTAGTTCAACTCTGCTATGTTTTGAGGCCTTTTTAAAAATTTTTCCTGCCTTTCCCCCAGGCCAAGAATTCACCACAACACGTCAGAAAAGCTTCGAACCCACTGGTTTCCAAAATGTGCTCTCGGGGTTGTACAGCCCCTTCGTGTTCTCAGCCTCAGGAGCCAATCTGACCGATGCTCACCTCTTCTGTCTTCTTGCATGTGACGGTGATTCCTGCTGCGATGGCTTCGTCCTCACGCAGGTCCAAGGAGGTAATGCTGGCCGTGAGGGCCTGGGCCTAAGGAGGGATGGGGACAAGCGGGGAGGCAGAAGCCAGGGTGCACAGCAGGGAGCTGCGTGGGGAGCTGCAGCATGAGGTGACCACACCCAGACAGGAGGCAGTATTCAGATGCACAGACCCAGGGACAGACCTGACCCCCTCACCTGTCACACACTGTGCTGGCCACCTCTCATCGTGACACTGCTTTATTCCTTACTGCTGTCTTCAGGAGAAGTGAACAGCTAAACTGAGGCTCAGGGAATTTCAGTCATTTGCTCATGGTCATATAGCTTGCAAAATGACAGCACTGGGATTTGACTGGAGTTGTGTCTTCACAGCATCTCACTGCCACCTGTGCAGCCTGGACTGGCCACATTTGGTCAAAAAATGTTAGCTAGGCTCTGTCACCACACATGCACAGAGAAGACAGTGCAGAGGTGACTATCTGCAAGCCAGAAAGAGAGGTCTCACCAGAAACCAACCCTGATGGCACCTTAATCTTGGATTTCTCACCCCTGGACTTGTGAGAAAATACGTTTCTTTTTCTTAAGCCACACAGTCTGTGGCTTGTTATGGCAGCCCTAGCAAACTAATACACACACCTGGGTATATACCCAAGGGGACTGGAAACATATTCACACACAAACTGTATGTGAATGCTCATGGTAGCAGTATCTATAATGGTCAAAAAGCAGAAACAACTTATCTCCATTTATTTGTGCTGCTATAAAAGATATGCCACCAGCTGAGTAATTTATAAACAATAGAAACTTATTTCTCACAGTTCTGGAGGCTGGGAAGTCCGAGGTCAGGGCACCAGCAGGTCTGGAGTCCGGTGAGGGTTGGTTTCTGCTTCGAGGATGGTATCTTATTGCTATGCTCTTACCTGGCGGAAGATGAAAGACCAAAAAGGGGTCTAGGTAATTCCCTCCAGCCCTTTTATAAGGTTATTAATTCCATTCAAGAGGACAGAGCCCTCATTGCCCAATCATTTCCTAAAGACCCTTCCTCTTAATACTACTGCCTTGGGGATTAAGTTTAATAGGAATTTTGGAGAGCACAGAAACACTCAAACCATAGTAGTACAACCCAGTATGTATCAATGGACAAATGGATAAAAAAAAAATGTGGGGAAAAAATGTTAGCTCTTTCCTCTTTCCCACAACCATTCACTCAGGGATTATCTCTTGAGTGCCACTGCATGCCAGGTCCTGTGAACAATAGGATTGTCATTTCCAATAGTCTCTCAGCAGTGGGAAGCACTTCTGCTTGTAGAAAGATACCCATGTACGTGGCAGTGTAGCTTAGTGGTCGAGAAGGGACTTTGAGGTCATAGACCTGGGTTCTAGTCACTGCTCTCTCATTTTTTGGCTGTGTAATCTTGGACAAGTTGTTTAAACTACGTTTCAGTTGCCTTGTTCATAAAGTGAGAATAATGAGGCTTCCTATTTGACTATTTGTGCCTAGATTCCCCATGCTCCACGTCACCCTGCTGACTTGAAGGCCTGCTCATGATTCCCTACTCCTGGAATGCTATTTTGTCCCTTCTCTTTGTATGCAAGTCCACATGTCCGTCTCCCTGGTGGCTTAAAACTCCCCCGGGCTATGAAGTAGTCATTTATCCTCAGCCTTTAGGGGAGCCATGCAGACTGTAGGTGCAGAGGGAGGAAGTGACCCAGCTGACGCCCACCTTGGGCTGGGTCGCTGCGTGGAGCAGGACTCAGCTTTCCTGACTCACGGCACAGACAGCCTGCGCTCTACTCTCCTGCCTCTGCCGCCTCCTCTCAGTTCCAGAGGGAGGAAAGGGTGGTGGTTAATTGCTATGCCCTGAAGACAAGTTAAATGTTACTTTGAAAGCAAATAATAAATATTTTGCCCTATTCGGAGAGAAAAATTAAGACTTCCTTAAATATTGAGCATATGTAGGTTTAAATAAGGTGAAGAGAGGCCAGAAGCAGATTCTAGAGGGAGGAAGCAGCATGTGCAAAGGCCCTGTGGGAAGAGGGTGCAGGATGAAGGGTAAGAGCCTGAGGACGCGGTGGTCCTGGGCAGGGAGTGCCAGGCGGGAGGCTTGAGAAGGGGAGGGCGACAGGCGGGGCCAGAGCACGTGAGAAGGGGAGGTTGCACTTGTAGATTGCACTTAAAACCACTGAACGTTTTAAACATGGAGGTGATTTGAGTTTTGGAAGGAGCAGTCTGGCTCGAGTGTGGAGGAGGTCATGGGTGAGGGTTAGAGTGAATGTAGGGAACTACTGCAGTGGACCAGGCAGGATGGGGCAGTGGCAGAGCCTAGGGTGGTCACGGTGGAGATGAGCAACAGGAGGAATATTCAACAGGACTTTGGATATTGGGTGGAAGAAGAGGCATCAAAGGTTATTCTTGAGTATTTGGCTTGTTCACCTGGTTGAATGGTCTAGTCATGCGGTGAGTAGTGGAAGATATCAGATGTCAGGTTTGGTGATGGGAGAGGGAGATTTAGGAAAGTCATGAGTCTGTTTGGGGTGCTCAGATGGGAAGTCTGGGTGGGAGATACAAAGGTGTGAATTACCAGCATTGAGGCCGTATCAGAAGGTGTGGGTGTGGGTGGATTTCCTGGGAAGAGGGTCCAGGTGAGGAAGGAAGGGGAAGGGCTGACCCTGGAAAACAGCTGCATAGGAGTAGAGAGTGCACAGAGAGGTGGAGGGAGAAGCAGTGGCCAGGCTGAAGGAGGGGACCCAGTAGAGTGGCGCCTCCCCAAAATGAATGCCGCTGAGAGTTCAAACAAGATAATTACTGAAAAATGCTGAGTTTAGCTCATTGTGGTCAGTGGCAGCTAAAATGAGAATGTTTTGTTGGAGTGGTGGGCAAGAACCCAAATTAGAGCAATTTAATTTCTAAAATTCCTTCTAGGTTTAATGCTTTATGATTATGCGATGTGGATGCACGTTAGTGTTTAGATAGGCAAAGACATGTCACACACACACAGGCACACATGCGTATACCTCCACATATATGTACATGTCTTTATGTACACCTCTATTTAGAACACATCCATGATTCTTTCTTTGAACTAAATGTGTTTTCTGAGGACACCACAATTTCTCCAGATGCTCAGTTGCTCACCACACCATATGATTTTTCAAGCTGGAAAGGCTGACTTCATTTTCCTTAGGATCATATATGAAAGAACTGTTTTTTGTTCCGTGGAGCAGTGAACCCACAAAATCCTGGCCAGCAGCTCGCTGGCTCCTCCCTCCCAGTGTAACCTGTGATCCGTGAACTAGGTGAACAGAACGACCGCCTTGCAGTGCTGAAAGCAAAGCCTTCTTGGAGGCACACATGAAGTGTCGGGCAGATGTTGTCCCCAGTCTTGTCCAAGGGGCAGATGTGGAGTTTTAGCTGACGAAGCTTTGGCAGGCTCTGCTGACGACCAGGAACAGAATCCGGCTACATCCCTCACCACAGTCTGGAAATCCATTTAACACCAGTGGCTTCCTCTCCTCCCCCTTCCCTCCCTCCACCCCTTCCAGCCTCCAGGCCCTGAATGGCTTTTTTTTTTTTTCAAAGAATTCATGAGGTTTCTGAACCTACATCTCAGTTGAGGCTGCTTGGGAGAGAGGCTCAGAGGGCCTTGCATGGCCCAAAGGTCACACGAGTGTGACTGGAGCTGACAGTATGTGACCACCCAAGTGACTTCCACTCTCTCCCTGGCCCCTGCCTCTCAGGCACAGACTTCCCAGGGACACGTTGGCACTAGTTAAAGAAGAAAGCTGCGTTGGTTTCTCTACTGACATCTGAGAGCAGAAGGAAAAATGCACCCCACCTCTTGTTTAATTCTGTTTTCTGGCTTGTGAGAGGGCCAGACCGTGGTGCTCAGACTTCCTCGAGCTCTTGCCGGCTCTGACTGTGCCCCGTGCTGGTCCTGCCCTTGGGCCTAGGCATTTGCTGCCTGCTGGCCACTCCACAATTCATCAGCACCTAGAAAAACCACTCTCCCTTCCTTGCCTCAGTTTCCCCATCTTTGAAATGAGGTGGCCTAACTAGGTCAGCTTGGTGCTCTTTACACTGACTCCCAAATGCCACCCACCCCTCACACGTTACCTGCCAAGTCAGAAACTCTGTGGCTGGTGCCTAGAAATGAGCATTTTCAAAACTCTCCCTGTGTTTGATACCATCAGCCCAAGTGCTGTGGTTTGGGAACTGCCACACTGGATGACCTCGAAGGCCATTTTGCTAATGCAGAGACGCTGCTGCTGTTTTTTTAACTACTGCAGTTCAAAAGTGGCCAGTAGAAGGGGAAAGCACAAAATGTGAAATTCGTAAGCCAGACATCCATGAGTCATCTATCTACTCTGGGGAAATATTGTAAATAGAATAGTTTGAAGCTATATCCAGATTTGGACATAAATTAGGAAATTAGGATAAGGAACAAAGTAGGAGTCGTGGGTTGTGGGCTGATATATTTCCCTTTTTTGTTGTTGTTGTTTTTTCAGGAGTCTGATTTGTAGATCTGAGGAAACATGGGTGATTTGCCTAACTTATGAGACTGTTTCCTCATCAGTAAAATGAAAATCATCCCTGGTTTGATTAAGTCACGTTGTGTGCCTGTGTCAAAACATCACATGTCCCCTGTGAAGATATACAACTATTGTGTACCCATAATGCTTTAAAAAATGGAGATAGTAATGTCTATAAGAACTAAGGAAATCAAAATACTGAAAGCACTGGCCATAGTGGCTGGCACATAGCAGACCTCAACAATGTTTGAGTTGTGTGAAATTATCCAACTAAAATCACTATCAAATGTCATTAGCTTGGGGGGAAGGTCTTCCTGATGCTAAATAAATTTATAATCATGGGGCATCTTTTTAAATTCAGGATTAGAAGACATGCTCATGACAACATAGTCCCATGTCTCCCCTCGTCACAGATTTCTCTCTACACATCCCATGCATTTGTGCACGCAGCTGGAAATTTACGTCATAGGTGCACGGGTCTTAGTTTTTAATAGTTTCTTATCTTGAATCTAAACACTGCCTCTTGAGTCCCTTCCAGATTGATCTCTGTGTTGTGGGTATATGTCCGTGTGGACATGTGTGTGCATGCATGAGAGAGAGAGAGAATGAAAGAGAAGGAGGAGGAGGGGAGGAAAATGCAGAAGCAGAAGCAACAGCAGCTCAAAAAGATCTCTCTGTTGGGTGGGGTAGAAGTGGTGCCTGAGGATTCTGGAAGTAACGCCCCCAGGGCATTGGGGGACTGTCATTGCTGTAGACCCGTGAAGAAGAGGCTCTAATAGAAAGGGAAGGGCCAGCAGCCATGGAGATCTTCCCTAGGAATTTGCTGGTAAGACAATTGCAGCACTAGTAGGGAAGATTGTCTCAATTTAAAACCAGGCTATTGAGTTCCAGTGTCCCTTCCCTGTCTTCTCCTGAGGTGTTGTCACCTGTCCGCATCCACAGGCTCTCAGGGCACAGAGGCAGGGCTACGGGACCCTGCTGGTGCCCCTCCCATGACCTCTCCTCCCTCTGGTCGGTCTGCAGGTCCCATCCTTTGTGGGTTGCTGAGCTCCCCCGATGTCCTGCTTTGCAATGTCGAAGACTGGAGGGGCTCCTCTGAGGCCCAGGCTAATGCCATGTGTCCTGGTGTGATGTATGACCAGGAGAGCCGCCAGGTGACATTGCGTCTGGGAGGCCAGGAGTTCATCAAGAGTAAGTCTGTGCCTTTTGTCTATATTCCTTCAGTTATCCTTCCCACCAGCAAGGCCCTCCTAATGGAAATGACATGTAGCATAGGCACTGCTCTGAGGCCTTGATTTGTGCTCATGAATCCTCAGCGTGATGCTTCAAGCGAGGCACTCTTATCATTATGCCCACTTTACAGCTGGAGAAACTGAGGCACACGGAAGTGATGTAATGTCCCAAGGTCTCAGAGCTTGTAAACAGGAGGGCTGAGATCTGAAATCACGTATTGCGGTTCCCAAACTGCCGTTCTTAACTACTCCTCTGCCTCAGCACTTGATGATAATATACATGAAGAACTTAGCAGAGTAACTATTGCATAGTATTAATTGTAGATGATATTATTATTGTTATCATTCTTTAAATTTGTCATTGCATTTTGTATTTTAAGATTGACCGTGTTTTATTAATGTCTGGATTCACACCATCGGGCATAAAGCCTGGCATAGAAAATAAATATACATATCCGTGGAGTGCATGGTTACTAAAGCCTGGAAAAAAATATTGCAGAATTTGGTAGAAATCCATGAGGCTTAAATAGTTTCTTTTGGGATAAATAAAATCAAACAGCTTATTTATATGATGCGTAGTAAACATATGGTATTCATTACTCTGAGAGGTAGCCCAGGGTGAAAACAGGCATTTCAAGAAAGACATATGAGAGATTCATGGGCAATAAATCCAGAATTGCTTAACTCAGAGCATGTGCTTGGGATGTGCCCAAGAAATGAAGACTGTGCCCTTGTCTGGCCTCCCAGAAAAGGAATAATTACTGAAAGACTTTTGAAGTTTTTAGTTTTTTTTCAGTGCCTGGTATGTGTGTGTGTATTCTGGGGTGAGGGCAAAGGTTCAAGAAAGGTGCACTATATTGGGGATTTTAGGCAGCCTGAGGTAGATTCTTGATATTCTAAAGTGGAGTTTCCCGTATACATAAGACTGATCAGGAGGCTAGCTCCAATTAAGAAAAATAAGGCACAAATGTCTCCATTCCCAAAGAAGAGGTTAGTCTTTAAGTACAATTAACTCCTGAGAAAGGAAACATAGTGGTTTTAATTCTTACTAAAGTGTGAACAGCTGATAGCCATGCTTTTCTAACAACAGAGATTGATGGAAGGAAAGAGGAGGAGGATTATAGGGATATGAACTACTGCAGGGGAAGGGATAGAATTAGAATAGATTGAGAGAACACAGGGACTGGGCTAGAGACAATAAAGGATAAAGTCTATCCCTGCCAAACCTGGGTGAAGGTTGGCCTCTTCATTCTCACTTTACAATTGTGGATAGATGTTCACATTTAGACTTTGGAATCTGACCCCAGGATTCAAATCACAGTGTGAATGTGTCCTCCTATATGGCCTGGCTGGCTTTCCAGGTATAAAGTGAGGATAGGGATGACCTCTGACCCTTAGGGCGGCTGGGAGGAGTAGAGAAGGAATGCATGTGGCGCAGCAGAATGGCGCGGGAGCAAGCAGGCACCAAGGCTGGGATTTAAAATTCTCAGAACTGAGTCCCCCATTTCCTCTTGCTCTGTGACCTTATTCGAGACACTTAACCCCACTGAGCCTCAGGGTCTCCATCTGTAAAATGGGCATGTGTTTATATATTACTGAATGAAGTGCTGGCATGCTCTGCAGGCTACAGTATAAGGCGTTGGTCCCTGGTCCCTGGTCTGCCAACTGCATACCCAACAGAGGCACTCACAAGGACCTCTGGGTATGGACGTCTGCTTCATTGATCAGCTCACTGGTTCTGCCAGGACCTAGTTCAGCAGGTGGCCTGGTTAATGGAGAATTAGCATTTACTTATAAAGCATAAGAGAATTTATTGCCAGGAGTAAGTAGGAAATACCAAGCCCGCAGAATATAGTAAATTCAAATAGTAAGCAAGTTGATATCTGTATTGCATTATACAAAGTCCTGCCATGTGCTCCAACTCAATTGATCTCTTTGACAATCTGGAAAGGCAGTGGGTTACATCACAGTTCCACCCGTGAGAGTGAAGCTCGGAGCTGTGACATGACACACTTCAAGGAACAGCCTTGGCATTAGTGCCAGGGCTGGGCTCAAGCCTTCGGCTTTGGAGGCAGCCCTGTCCGTGGAAGCTCCCCACCCATCTCTCGGTGCCGTGGTCCCATGTACAATTTCTGCTTCCGTGGTCTCATGTGTCATTTGCTGGAAGCAGAAAGGGCTCTTGAATTGTCATTGTACCATCAAATTAAGGAGTTTCCAATAACTGCGAGTTTCCCTCCTCAGATATCTCTTTGGGGCCTGCTACACTCCGGACATTGGTCTTAATGTCAGCTAACAGCATGTTCTATGGCAGGGATTTCAAAGGGCTGTTGGGAGAAGAGACAGAATATCCAGGAAAGCTGCAGGGTCAGTGTGAGTTGCAGAGGTGAGCTGGGCGATGTGTGAGCGGCTGGAAAGGAGGTGAGTGAGCTAGGAGTCCTCACACAGCGGCCACAGCCCTTGTGCTCACTCCTCCCTCCCTCACATCCGAGCACCTGCTAGGCAAGTATGTGGTCACCAGGCCACGTGTGGACTGCAAAGATGGGCAGAGTGGTTTCTGCTCTCAAGGAGTCACAGGTTAGTTGGGACGACAGATGGAGAAATTGTTGAATACAGCAAGCCTCCTCTTTGCCCATCTTAATGGACTGATGAGGATTGCAGGAACACAGAGTGTGTCAGCCTACAACAAACAAACAAAAACACAAACAACCCTACAAAACACCTAGAGGCCATTTCATCCAATTGGAAGACACAGCACTTTTTGCCATGAGGTTTCTCTTTCTTGTCATCAGCAACTAGCGATAGCTGAAAAGATGAGATTCCTACTTAAACCTTGGGCCTGGGTTGGTGTGTGTTCTCAAGAGAGGAACCCACCAAGGGCTGTGTCTCCCAGATTTCCAATGAGCATCTCTGAATGTTTGCAGCTATTTGGTGTCATCTAGATCAACCTTCCTACTTCTAAGAAAAATATCTTAGACAGCTCTGGAACTGCATATGGCTAGTTTAGGGAAATATCTTGACGTGAAAATGGATGAAAGATTAAATGTCCCCTTATGCTCACAAAAACTTAAAATTTGATAGGAGAAAAGACCTTGGCAAAAATACTACTGGGTTCATTCTGAAGCCAAAAGGCTTAATGTTGTTGAGCAATTGTGAAGCTCAGCCTGATGCCTGGTGTTCTCTTTATAGGAGGCTGTTTTATATCAGTGATTGTCATTATCTTGGGGTTCCAGGAACAAGGTGGAGAAACCTGCGATACATCTACAGTACCCATTATAACCAGATGCATCTAGAGTAGATGTCTGATGAGTACCTAAAAACAGGGTGAATCATTTAAAAATGACCCTGTTAGTTATGTACAATTGCTGCCATGGGTTGTGTATTGCCATGTGCACAGTACTATACTTTTCGTCTTAGCTTGGATTCTCCCAGAATTAACCATGAGACAAAGATCCAGGAGTGTGTTTACTTAGGAGGGGCAAGGAATATAAGCAGAGCAGTTGGGGTGGCGATGCAGAGAAGACAGCCAATAAAGGGTGCGCTTTGAGGTCAGTTGCGCTCAATCCCATGAATCAGTACAAAGCACACTCCAGAAGGATCCCAGCAGCAGGGCCAAGGAGCTGGCGTGTCTGTTCACCAGCGCTCTAGAGTGCTTGGTTGAGTGCTGCGGAAGGGGGCTGACTCCCGGTCCACCCCGCCTGCCACTGTGGCAAGGGCAGCTGTGGCTTCCTGCAGCTCCCCAGCAAGAGCCTGGGGCATCGACCAGCAGTTCATTCTGCGTATGTTTTCTCCATTAATCCCCTAAGACCTGGAGAGAAACAGTGTTTTCTGCACTTACCAAGGGAGAGAGTGAGACATAGAAATTTGAGCTAACTTCCTCGGGTTATTATGCTTCTGAGCAGCAGAACCCAGATTTCATTAACTCCAGGATCGGTCGTGTATTCCGCTCTGCTTCGTGCACATGTGGAGATGCTAGTGTCTGGCTCCTGTTAAGGCAGCTTACTGCCCAGGAGAGGAGAGAGGTAGACCCACCACCTTCTAGGCGAGTGCCATTGTATTGGTACAGCTGGCAAGGACCCCGGACACCATCTGAAGGGCAGAACCTTAGGGGACTGTCTCAGCCTCACCACGTGCCCCCAGGCCGTGGGCGTCAGGCCGTGCCTGGCCAGGCCTCCAGCAGCTACCACAGCTGTTCGGAAGCTGCCTAACCAAGCTGGAAACTCAGGATGGCTAGGTGAGTCTTAGGGATGGTAATCTTTGAGGACTAGAAGTCTCCCAGCTCACTAGTGGATTGTAATGCAAGCAAGTCCCTGAATTCTGCCACTTATCCAGGCAGCTATTAGCAAACAGGCACAGAGACTGTCACAACCTGTCGCTTGTTCAGTGAGCCCAATGAAGTCTCAGCTCTCTGCCCTTTTAGGTGTTCCTGTGACCCCTCATTTGAAAGGTTTATTTAAGACAGAACCTATAATATTCTCACAGTTGCACTCAACTCACCTTTTCATCAAAATCAGATGAACAAGCATCATTCAGATCGGTGACTAGTCACAGACTGACTTTGATATTGGGCTCAGGAAGCTGCACACTGTCTTCCTGTGGGGGTATGTGTGAGACCAGGACATATTTAGCCAATCCACGTGTTTTGAATGCTGCTAATCTGACTAATAAATATGTATATATCTCCAGCCTTCATTATACTAATTAGCAAAGCCCAGGGTTAATTGTGGATGGAGGGAGTTATCTGTGGCTGGGGTGGGGGCACTCCTGGACAGCCCCTTTCAGTGCTACAGGACAACTCCCAGAACGCGCAGTTTCCAGTTTAGCATCCTACCCACTCCGAGGGCGTAGATTAAAACTAACCACCGCAGATGGCAGCCTGAGATTTCCCTAGAAGTGTTCTGGGTGTTCCACATGACACCCATCAATGCTGAAGAATTGTGCCCATGCCAACCCCTCACGTCATAAGTGTGTGTGTCCCTGCAGCCTGGAGGCGTGCGTGTAGCAGGGCCGAGGAAGGAATGGAAGAGACCCTGGGTGGTCAGAGCCGTTAGCATTTATCAGGGAAGAGGAGCAATAACATCGGCTTTAGTTCTGCGTCCCTTCTCACTGCCAACGATATCGCATTAGGGAAGTTTCCGGGAGTGGAATGAAGGGTTGGAAGTCTACTTTAGGAAAACTGATTTGGTGGCTTATGCATGGGAGGACAAAGCTCCGTGTTTATCTGGGGAGCTCGGGGCATCACTGACTGCTTTGGTTCCCTTATGCATTTCTCCCACGCCCACCAATTCTGTATCAAGGATTGTGCCAGGACCAGAGAACGGAAAGTGGAACAAGGCCCAGTTCCTGACCTCAGGAGGCTCAAAGCACATCCAAGGGGCGGGGCAATAGCCACCAGGTGTGCGATGAGAGAAAGGTGCTCTCTGAGTTCTGTGCAAATCCAGAGAGGTGTGCGTAGCCTAGATGGAGGGTTCGGGGAAGCCTTCCAGGTGGAAGGGTGCAGGACCTGACTCTTAAAGAATGAGTAGAGGTCAATCAGGTGAAAGAAAACAAGGGTCCTAGGCAGAGAGAAAGGCATGTGCATTGCTGCAGAGACCTGATACCAAGCATTCGAGGTGACTGGGGGTGTGTACCGTGGAGGCAGAGCCAGGCATGAAGCTGCTCAGCTGTTGGGAACCAGATCACAAGGAACTGAATTCTGAAGTCTGTAGCTACTGCAGGATGAGGCCGGCTTACCTTTGAGGAAGGATGCTGAGGAAGGTGCAGCTGAGGGATGGGAAGAAGCCAAGGTCAAGGTGAGGGGTCAAAGTCTAATGACGTTAAGACATGGGTAAGGCCTGAGCTGGATGGTTCACGGGAACGGATGGACCAAAGAGCAGTCTAGGAGCTAACCTGGTGGACCACGCCTGGTGGGACGCAGAGACTGATGGGCGGGAGGAGTCCAGGATGGCCGGGGAAGAGGTGGCACCGGTTTCGAGAGCATAGGAAGAGGTGTGTCTGGATGTAGAAATGGAGATGGTAGCTGAGGAAGATGAGAGCACAAAGGGTGATATCCGTCCTTTTACCTGGGTGTTCTCTACACACTCCTATGGAGACTTGGCGACCATTTTAATAATGAAAACCAGCAAGTGGCTAAAATTCCCTTGTGGTGACTTACAACAATGCTTCCTAGGACATAGCAGTCTCTGTCTGTACTGGCCAGGTGACTTTGTGGACCTACCCAGATGCTCAATGTGTGGGCTGAATTTAACTGAATTCCATTGCACTGAATTGTATTGAAATGGGCAAAAACCAAGCCTGAAGTTAGGACACCATATTTCCTAGGCTGGAAGACACAGGGCTCCCTTGTCATGATACAGGCAAAGTATGCAAGAAGGCCTGGTTCCTATCACAGTTCAGTGCCCTCTGGGCCAAAAATACAGTCCGAAACCTGTGTGCACCTGTGCGGAGCGCCCGATTTTTCTCTGGTGATGGAAGGCACCTATGATTTTCCACTTTATGTAAAGCAGAACACACATACCTACAAAAATAAGATGGCTGGACAGAGTGAAAGCACATCAACCACCCTTTGCAGAGAGGCACAGACCCTCCTCTTGGGATTTCCTAAAGGAAAGGGGCAGTATGGGGATATTAGTGAGTTTTTGCTGAGGGCTCATAATCTAAATGCCAATATTACCCCACGGTAAGCCATTTCTTAAAGTGGGCATTGGTGTTAGTCTTTGATTTGAAAACAATAAGGCATCCTAGAGATAAGATGTTGTTTCTCCAATGTTTACAGGTTAAATGAGAATCACAAAGCATGACCTAAAGTATTTTTAAAACTTTATTTACTTTACATAAGTATTACTAAAGATTATTTGTATATATCTACATAGAATCTATGTATTTATCTATCTTGAAAAAAAATCAGTATATCAAATAGATTTGGGCATAAAAAGATTTAAAAAATAAATTATCTGATTTCCACTGTGAAAAGTCTAAAGCTTCATATGCTGACCTTTATAATAAGCAAATGATGCTGTCACGAGGAGACAGTGAAAACGGAACCCAAACCGAGCAGGTGGCCGCTGCTCGCACTGTGTTGGTGTCATAGGGGTATGTGGTGAGGTCTCCTCCTTAGTGCAGACAACAGGTCTCAGAATTTCAGAGATCCAAGCCCAGGTATCCCAGATCTCATAGGTTTTCAGATATTGTAGGTTTTAGCTTCCCCAAATTTTTGTAAATGACTTCTACCTTCTGAAGAAGGCTATGCGAGAATTATGAGTGGATCCTTTAAAGAAACTTGTTATTCTGTCATTGGGCAGCCTGAGAAGTTCTAGTATTCTTGTTTACTGCATTTCCAGAAGTAAAACCAAATGGAAATGCAACTCATTATCTGTGGGTCACCTCCATGTCATAGAACATGGTCAACCTTGAGGGGACTCATCACTTCGATAGCCAAATTTTCCAGATAGTTCAGTGTATACCTCTTTAAACACAAGAACTTCTAATATTTTCACCATTCTAGATGGATCAAATTCTAAAGTACAATCATGCACCTCATGATATTTTGAGCAATGGTGGACCACATACATGATGGGGGACACACATGGTTATAACAGAGCATGTCTAGAAACCTGATATATAGCACTTGGTATTGGCATTTCAGATCAAGTAGGGGAAATGACTGATATTCAATAATGATACTGGGACATTTTGTTTTCCACATAAAAATATATATATATGTGTGTGTGTGTGTGTGTGTGTATATACCATCTAGATTTATAGGTACATGCAACAAAATCCCATTTCTCAGACATATCCCTGTTGTTAAACAGTGCATGACTGTACATTATCTTATCTTAGTGTGGTGGATAAGAGAGAGCATGGGATTTGGAACCAAACAGATGGGGTTTACATCAATCTCTCTTGGCTTTAATTCTTCCACCTGGAAACTGGGGACCTTACCTTATAGCATGCCCATGAAATATAAGTTAGGTAATGTATGAAAGTTGCTCATTATAGATTTAGATAAATGATAATAACTGCTTATCAGTAACTGGCTCTTAATAGTAATAAACCCCAAACTTGATCATGCCTTGATGTCTCAGGTTGTCAGCCAGGCACCTCCTGCCACATGTGGGGCTTTTTGCCTCCAGACCCTGCACTTCCTAAGCGATTTCCTCAGCTTTCCATATCACATGGGGTGGGCAGGAACTAAGAACTGATTGGGGGCCAAAGAGGCAACACTGACCATCAAGAAATGGTGTGGCAAATCCAATGAAATCCAGGGTGGCACACAAGGGAGTATAGTTTGCTAGAAAGGAAAACTGCATATTAGTAATAAGTTAAATAGTGTCAGTTGCCAATAAGTGGTTGCATATCAAATGTTGAGGACTCCAGAAGACACTTTATACTCAGTATTCCCATCTTCACAATGACCACCCCTATTTACCAGTGGGGCAAAAGGGTCAGAGCAGTTAAGTGATGTGGAAAACGAACACAGCCCTCTAGTCTCCTAGGAGTTTTGTTTTTTTTTTCTTTAAGCCAATCTCCAATTCCTTAAGTGATTCTGTGTCACAGGTTCACAGCTCCCCATCAAAGTGGTCCCTTTGGTGCTCTGAGTGTGACACCTGAGGTCTGACCAGCTCTGGTTTGCACCGGGGAGCTGGAATAGGGCTCCAAAAAACTTTTGGGTTACATCTTGTGTGGGAAACAGAGTTCTCAGGCCCAGGAGGGGCCAGTGTGGGAGGAGACGGGGCAGTTGTGTTAATGGTGACTTCCCAGTGACTGCACACTCAAGCTCACAAAAATAAACATCTTCCTTTGCAGGTCTGATGCCCCTGCAAGGAACTCAAGACACCTTTGTCCGTTTCCAGCAGGTTTATCTCTGGAAAGGTGAGCTCCATGGTGGAAGCGAGGGTGGCTTGGCAGGACACTGGTTGCATGAGATTGTCTGGCCTCGCCTCTCATTCGCAGGGCACTCTGCTCCCCGTCAGGAAGTGTGGAGAGATTTATCCATACTTGCCAAGTGCGTGCTCTCTGTGGAATAAGAGGGCCTCAATCCCTCATCAGATAAGACACCAAAGTTTAAAAGAAAAATGAAAAATGTAGAAACTCAAGAAAGGATGGAGGGAGAAAGCACTAGATTCCCATGCGATAAAGTTCACTGACCACAAGCCGCCCTTGTAACCAAGAGGGGAGTTTGGAGCCATCACAAATGCAAGAGGCATTTGTCCCACTGGCACTGGCCCCGGCCCAGTGGGCCTCCTTCCCTGGGGCTCAGGGTTCAGGGACAGATCCCAGTCGGGTGGTGCCATGGACTCCTGTTTAAAGATCATATTGCTCTGGGCCGTGGGGCAGGATAGGACAAAACATGAGGCTCAGGCCAAGCATGCACTCGGCACTTCTTTTCTGCCTGTCTGTCCTCCTTCGAGTTTCAATATATTGGACAATAATAGTTCTATTATTGAGAGGTTGACTGATGTTCCATGAAAGGCCAAAGAGTGCTGACCTCTGCCAAGGGCTCTGCTCCAGATCTTGTCTCAAGCACCTGGCTGTGGGCCAGGAGGATTTCCCACTGCTGTTACTGTTTTGTTGACCTGAGGAGCACCATCCCTTCTCCCCAACATTACAGCTACCCTCCTCTTTTTCTTCCTAGATTCTGACATGGGGTCTCGGCCCGAGTCTGCAGAATGTAGAAGAGACACGGGACTGAGGCCAGCATCTCCAGCAGAAACAGGTACCAACCTCCAATCCTTTGTACACACTTGGGTGTCCACTTGGAGACAAAATGACTGTGCCGAGGATTTAATCAATGAATAGAGCCATTCACATCACTCTATTCTGCAGCCACAGACTCCTCTCTAAACTTCTAACCCGATTATCCATCTCACAAATATGGGCAGCTCCACAGATGGGTGGTTGGCATAGAAAGTAAGGCAAAATCATTGCAAATTCACTGCTGTTCTGGGAAACAAAAAAAGTCATGATAACAAAACCAGAAGAAAAAAATATATATTAAAAAGCAAGGTTCACCTGTCTGTGGTCAGTGGATTCACTTAAGTCAACCCTGAAGAGTGTAAAGACAATGAAAATATTCTGAAGTCGTTTAATGATGAGCCGTCTGTGCGAATCTGAGCGTCATGGCATGCAGCCAATCCAAACACTGATAGGGACAGCACATATGTGCATCTGAGGCTTCCCTAGCTCCAGAGTCTATGGTTGTTATTCCTGAGGCAGAGCTAAAACTCAGAGAGGGAGAGAGAAAAAGAAAGAGAGAGAGAGAGAGAGAGAGAGAGAGAGAGAGAGAGAGAGAGAGGTGGAAGGAGGGAGAGGGGGAGGAGGGAAAAGAGAGGCAGATGAGTCTGCTGGCACAGGAAGGCAGCATGGTGCAATGAGAGCCATTGTATCACAAAGCAGATAGACTAGAACTCTGTCACTGGCTAGCACCCGTGTGGCCATGGTAATTTACTTACCTGCTAAGAGCCTTGGATTCATGTGTAGAATAAAAGGATCTTGCCTACCTCTCATCTCATTAGGTGGCAAATGCTTGGCCTATTGCCTGGTACTTAACAGATGCCCCCAAACTGCCCAGCACCCAGCACTGCTGCTCTCCCCTGCCTGATCAGGGGCATTTGCTTCACTGAGTGCCAACCTTGGCTATGCCTTTTAGGGGCAGCCACACAGCACGTGACAATATAAATGTGAATGAGTTAGCGGCACTTGAGAACATTCTGTAAAATCCATCATTATACACTGGTCTAGGGCAGAGCCTGCAAAACTCTCATGTGACTTCCACAGGGAGGAATGTCTCCTACTTTTTTCTAGGCAGGGAGTTTGGACTCTGTCCAAGGCCTTGGAGAGATTCAGGGTGAATAAACAAAGCTCAGCTCGTTTTCCCCTTCTCAGTTGATTGCATTCCTGGGCTTACAAAGATAACAGTGCCTACAGAAGAAATTGCATTGAGCCTGGGCCCCGGGGCATCTCCAAGTGCTCATTTACTCGGGCTATGCTTCTCAGTGTCCCTGACAGTGGTCTCTCTGATTCAGAGCACAGGGAGGAATTTCCCCCTTTCTGTATCAGGTTACCACAATCAGTCTGTGAGACAAGCACAGGAA
Organism: Microcebus murinus; assembly: GCF_040939455.1. Taxonomy (NCBI): domain Eukaryota; kingdom Metazoa; phylum Chordata; class Mammalia; order Primates; family Cheirogaleidae; genus Microcebus; species Microcebus murinus. Next base: position 34,880,199 of record NC_134110.1, on the reverse strand, counting down.
GCCAGGGAGAGCGATTGCTATTGCCTTTAAGGGAGGGTGAAAAGATTTAAGAGAACAAGGAGGAAATGTGTTGTCCTCATATGGCATGTAAACTAGGTATAAAATGAAGTGGCTATAGTCTTCATTCATTCATCCAATAGATGTTTTGGAACACATATGCTGTGGGCTTGGACATGCACAGCCTAGTGAGAATTCCCACGTGCCAGCCACTGCATGACAATGTGGCCAGGCCTGCAATGTGACAGGTGTCAGGTGCAGTGGGAACACAGGGACTGAGGGAGGCTGGGCAGCCTGTAGGGGCTGGGAAAGGCTTCTCAGTGGAGCACAGAAGGATCTGCCAGACACTTCCAGGGGCCACCTGGGAGAAGGTATTCCAGGTAAGGGGAAGAACAACTGTGCCAAGTCTCTGAGGGCAAATGTGGTTGGGGGCACCTCAGGTGTGCCTTTATCTTGTATTGTACAAGCTGTCCTACTACCTTGTATTTTCTCCCTGACCTGCTGTCTTGAGAGGTGGCCTGTGCTCTCCCTGAGCTCCTGCCCTGTGCTAGGCACGTTTCAGTGGGGAGACGGGCACAGGAACTGGCCATTGTACAGTAATGCGTGATGAGCACTGGGGTGGCAACATGGTCTTGGGTCTCTGATAGCACCAGGCTTCTGGCCTTGACAGCTGATTATAAAGCTTTTATCCCACCTGGTGGTTATTGCTAGTGAGGACACTCTGTCTCCATGAGCCCGCTTTATGGAGTGCAGAAAGCAGGCTGCTGAGAGATGCCCCAGTCTATGGCAAAGTGGGGTGTACATGGATGGAATGCCCCTTATTTCAGAGCCCTGGGTGAATGAACATTGCAAACACGCCCCAGCTCATATTCTCTGATCTGCTTCATGCCCCCACCGTAAATCCATCTGGAAAGACAAAGGTCTTAAGGGCTACACAGCTATTCCTCTGGGCCTGGATGTTAGGGCCCTCAGCCCTGGAGAACCTCTTTATAGGGCCACAGATGTCAGAGCAGGAGGAGACAAAGCAGCTCCTTGAAGCACAAGCAGCAGGAGCAGTCATACGGGGACTGTCAGCAGCACGGTGATGAACTAGCATCACCAGGGTTGTGCAATGCTGGGGTGCAAACTGAGATAATCAGAGATGAGGCTCAAAATGCAGGTAGAGCCCAGACTGAGAACAGAGCTTAGACTTCTGTTTTGTAGGCAGAGTGGGGATCCCAGGAAGAGCCTTATGCTGGGATCATGGCGTACGAAGACACAAGGGAAGACTCAGGGAATGTTTGAGCTGGAACTTTCAGGTTTGGAGTTGAGCAAAGCTGAAAGCTGCTTCATAGATGAAGGCTGCCATGTGGGAAAGAGGTTGGGCTTCCACGTGGCTTCAGAAGACAGGAGGCTCAGTGGTTAAAAGTTACAAAGAGACAGATTTGATTCTACACCTTGCTAACAATAGGGTGGGCTGCTGTCGTTGGCACAGAGATGTCATGCAGGGCTATCAGCATATTAGCCAGAAATCCCAAGGGGAAAGATCCCATGTTGGGTGAAAAGGTGGAACAGGTGGCTCCCAAGGTTTCTTTCAAACAAAGATGCTAAGATTCTGCAATTCTACAATTTTTAGGACTTTCTGGGGCCTTCCGAATATTTCTTGCCAACCAGACTGCCAATTCTACGGATTTTAATCCTTCTCTGGCCTCATTTAGCCTAAAAATGTCTCTGTCTCTGACTCTGGTCTCTCTCTGTTTTTAATTCTTGTGTCTCTCTCATATTCACTTTATAGAGATAAAGGCAAGGAAGTTGACTCTCTCCTTTCTTTTCAGGGTTGACAACAGAACTCTTCTCCCCTGTGAACCTTGACCAGGTCATTGTGAATAGAAACCGATCCCTGCTCAGCCAACAGCACTGGCTTTTCAAACACCTATTTTCAGCCCAGCAGGCAAACCTATGGTGCCTGTCTCGTAAGTATCCTGAGACCCTATCCTTCTCCTCCAGACCCTGTAAGCAGGTGTAACAGGACCATTTAACAACTTCTGAGAAGCATAAGGTCAAACTCAGTGGTATAACTCAGGGATCACTATACTCCTAATACCATGGGTCACATACAAGAAAGATAGAACATAACCCTTATCGTCAAGAAGTTCACAGTATAGTTAGTCTTTACTCTGCTCCGAGAACTTACCATCCATCCATCCATCCATCCATCCATCCATCCATCCATCCATCCATCAGTTACTGAGTATGTATTCTGTTTTGGGCCTTGCGTTTGACTTCAGGGATGAAAAAGAGCCACCACCAAAAACATGAATCCACCATGTTCTTTGCCCTTGGAGAGCTCACGTATACTGGAGGCAGAGAGTGACATGGGTGTGGAGGCAGGGGGCATCATTCACAAAGTCCACAGATTTCACAGTCCTGTGGCCTTTGGTCTGCAGATTTTGACTGTCTCTGAGATGATCATGGTTAGACCCAATGCAATTTCATCACCCATATCGCCGAATGTGAGGCTTACCCCTCACCCCATTGGACTCTGCCTTTATTCGGGGCCACTCGGCCCCCTCCCCAGCCAGCAGAACCCCAGTGTTTTTGCTTGGGCCTTCCAGACAGGGTGGCCATGACTATCTTGGGTCTGCGCCCTAACCACGAGGGATCCCTGCCAGCTATTTCCCCCCAGAGAATCCTATAGAGATAATTCTCCCCTGCAGGCTCCCCAAGGACTAAAAACCAACTGTTCTCTTGCCCGTAGGATGTGTACAGGAGCCCTCTTTCTGTCAGCTCGCAGAGATAACAGAGAGCGCACCCTTGTACTTCACCTGCACCCTCTACCCGGAGGCCCAGGTGTGTGACGACACCATGGAGTCTGGTGCCCAGGGCTGCACACTGGTCCTGCCCGGTCGACCAAAGGCCCTGTTCCAGAAGAAAGGTGCGTGCTTGGTGGGATCTGCATAAACAGTATTTCCAGTGGGCTGCTGACTCTGTGGTTTTAGAGACGCCCAGATTAATGTCTTCCTTTTTAAAAAATAAAGTTGCCCTTGTAGAAATGTGAAGCCATTCAGAAATGCATTGGGTTGACTATAGAGAATTGTCCTGCCCGGGAATCTCCCTCCTCAGAGAGAGCCGCTGTGAACGGGTGTGTCAGTCAGCAGTAGCCCGTTCGACTGTGTGCTCCAGGGGGTTTCAGCCACGGCAACTGTAGCAACATGGAAGGTGATTTTTCTCTCCAAGAACATTACAGACAATATATATATGTATATATATATATATTTTTTATTTATTTATTTATTTATTTTATTTTTTTCACCCTGTACCATTTCTGTTTCCTCCAGAAGTTGTCCCCCTCCATTCACTGTTGGGCTAGAGGCCTTTCTCAGATGTCTGGAGACCCCTGTTTCACCACTCAAACATCCGAGGGGCCCGCAGCTGATCGGGAAGCTCAGAGTGTGTGGTGGAGCTTCTTGACTTTGGGTTCCTCTGTAGGATAATCTGCTTGGGACACCCTTTGGGGGATCCCCCATGTCAGTATTTTTAGGTCCTTTTCCTCTGGCTGCTAGTGGTTTAGGCGTCAAATAAAGTTGGAAGGAAGTGGGTGTCTCAGTATTGCCATGTTGTCTGACTTAAAAGAATCCCCTATTTTCAATGCGGTGCTTACACCATTCACCCTGCCTGATGCACCCAAGAGACGCACTCCAGAGAGTGAAACCTCTGCCTTCTCCCACGGTGGGGAGGGGGCAGTTGTCCACTGCGGAGAGCAGAGGAGGGCATCTGGAGACCTTGTTGCTTCTTAAAGACATTTTCAGTCAATCCTTCTGTTCTAGGCTCCCTTTACCCCAGTGCTGCCATCCTCAAACCCTGTGGGATTCTGAAAGGCATATTGAGTTGCTTTTTGGTTCTTCCCGCAGAGAACTTGAGTCGGCTTTTTTGGGTCTGTTAAGTCAATTTTTATTCCTCCATATGCTTTCTAGCTTCCAAAATCTCCTGTTATGTCCCTTTTCTTGTGCTCCTAGTCTTTGTGGGTTTATGCCTTTACAAGAATTCCTTTACTATCATTTTAGTGAGATTTGGATTGGGAGCTGAGAGTCAGTACATGATTTTAATGTGTCATCTTGAATTAGAAGCTTTTAGTCTGGTTTTTACTCCTTTGTTCTCATATTTTTGTGGATACAGCAAATATTTCTCTAAATAACATAATTTCTTTCTTCCTTTGTGTAGTGGTACTGAAAGATAAAGTGACGAACTTTTATACCCGCCTGCCATTCCAAAAACTGACGGGGATTTCCATTAGAAACAAAGTGCCTATGTCTGAAAAATCAATTTCTGATGGGTAAGCTACTTCTACCCTATCCCTATTTTTTATTATTAACATGCTTCTATTAATATTTCCTTAAAGAAGGTCATGCAATAACAGTTAAAGGCAGAAGCATTAAAAAAAAAATCTATACAGGTGTGATGGTGCACACTGTAGTCCCAGCTACTTTGGAGGTCAAGGCAGGAGGATTGCTTGAGCCCAGGAGTTCAGGGTTCAGCCTGGGCAACATCATAAGACCCTCATCTCTTAAAAACAAACAAAAAACTTTTTTAAAAAACTATAAAACCCAAAGATAAGGGGAAAAAAGACAATAAGGAGATAACCATATCAAAAACACCTTGGCTAAGGTAAGTTAATCATCTCAAACATAAAATTTAGCCCTAAACCTCTAGTTGGCTGATGGTAAAGAGACAGGTTGATCTTAGGTCCTGTATTATTGAAGAAAAAAAAAAAAAAAAGAGACAGGTTGAGCTACACCTTGCCAATTAATAAAAATTATCAAGCTCATAATAAACTTGATCCTCAAAGCCTCATAGTGCTGTATTCAGAATCTGAGAGCAAAGAGAACTTTTACTAGAACCACAGGCTTCTAAGGACTTTTTACTTAATTTTATTTATTATTTTAAAATTTCATTTTCTTATTTATTTATTTGCTTAGTTGTTCTTTAGTTGTTTTAATCTCACCCCTCAGAATCCCCAGAAGAGCTTTTTATAAACCACATTCCTGGGTCCTATTCTGGACATGCTGACCCGGCATTTCTGGGGTGAGGTTCAAGAATCTGATCTCTAAGAAAGTCCCCCGTGGTCATTCTTTTGTACTTTAAAATTCAAGAGTCATTGATTCATGAACTGTTGATGTAGGCAGTGTTGCTGGTGTTTACGATCTACTTTTGAAAATGGAGATAAAATGATGACTTGGTGAATCTGTCTTGAGATCCAGATGGACACCATTGTGTGGAAGAAAAGGAAGATTGGGGCCAGGGAGCAGCCTGACCACAGAGCGGGGATGGGAACCAGGGAAGCAGAATGTGTGCTTCTGAACTCAGGGGAGGGTAGTTGGCTGGAGAGTGCACTGCCCTGGCTGGAGCTTAGCAATGGGCTTCCAAGGAAGGAAAAAGAAGCGGCAGGTGGGCAGGTGGGCAGGAGGGCAGGTGGGCAGGGCCCCGGGAGAGGGAAGGGCAGGGAGGTGGCCCACAGGCATCAGGACACAGATGCAGCCATCACTGAAGAAGCTGCCCAGCAGTTAAAAGCTTCAGCTGCTGGGATGTGACTTGGGTTAGGTGAAGGAGAGTGGAAAGAATGAGGCAGGGTCCCTGAACCAAGAAGAGGCCAGGAAAGCTCTCAGGAGTCAGGAATGATTGGTCAGAATGTGACATGTGGTCAGGGCAAGGGGAACTTAGAACTGAGCTCAGGTGTGCTAAGTCCTTCCTGCCATGCCTGTTCCTAGAAGACGGGGCCGAGTAGCTACATTGAGTGGTGAGCAAGGTAGGTCCTAAGAGAGAGCCTTGGGGGGCTGACCCAGAAAACAGAAATGCATTGGTCAATGTGACGAGTCCACGCTGTGCAGCAAGTGGGAGAAGAAGCCAAGGGGAGCAGAGACTCAGCTCCTGCTGCTCCAACAACCCCTGGCTGAGTCACCCCAACTGCAAGCCCAGGAAGTCTCCCCTTTCTAAAAATTCTCCCATTACTACTTTTTCCTTTTCCCAGAATCCACAATGGAGACTTTCTGTTTCCCTGAAGGGATTATAGGAGCACATTCAGGATCTCGGGTTAGCGTGGCTTGGTGCCTGGCATACAACTGGCACAGAATATGTGCATGATGAATGAATGCAGGAATGATTGAAGAATAGCAAGACAGCATTCCTAAGAAAAGTAGAATTTTGTTTTGAGAAAGAAACTCAAAGCTAGGAATCTACTCATGCACATTGGTCAAAGCACTCCCGATTTAAGTAGTCATAAAAAAGCTGGTCCCCAGAAGTCAGAATGACCACAGCTTTGTAGGACCTGGGCCACCAGTGGAGACCTTCAGGCCTGCTCTTTCTCTCCTTGTGCCAGGTTCTTTGAATGTGAGCGCCTGTGCGACGTGGACCCATGCTGCACCGGCTTCGGATTTCTGAATGTTTCCCAGTTAAAAGGTAATGATGACATACCCACTCTCTTCTGTGTACAGCACTTTACAGTTTAGAAAACACATTCACATCTGTGACCTTATTTAATCCCCAGGATCCTCTCTAGGGGGTAGGGGGGAGTGATCTTCATTCACAGATAAGGAAGTGGGGGCTTAGAGAGAGAAGTGGCTAATAAATGTGACAGCCAGGACTCGGGTCCTGGCCCGGTGGTGGTCAGCTCTACACATGCAGTTCTACCCGACCAGACTTCCTTCCTTCCACGCGCCGCTGAGCCATCTTCTGCTCAGCTTTCAGGTCTTGGATCAATCAGCTTGGTGGACTGGACTTTGGATCAATGCCTGTGATCTGTATTTAATGCTTGGTTCAGTCCTTTACTAGTGGCGTGATTCTGGACACCTCAGTTAATTTCCCTAAGCCTCAGTTTCATCATCTCTACGTAGGGATACAAAAGCTACCTTCCTTCTAGGGTTGTGGGAGGATCAGATGAAATGATACAAACAGAGCCCCAGCCCAGCCCTGGGCACAGAATAGGTGCTTGGTAAATATTAGCTGCCTCTACCCCTGTGCTCTTAGATCAGAGGCTCCTTAAGTTCAGGTACCAGGTTTTTCGCAGTGGCTGAGAGATCATACCTGAAATACAGAGTTGCACCCCAGGTGACTGGTGAACAATGACTCTGCAGGATTTCTCATGCAATTCGAATATTCCATCATGCTCATTTTCTTGTTCCTGGCTGGTTTTCTACCCCAGGAGGAGAGGTGGCGTGCCTCACTCTGAGCAGCCTGGGACTTCAGATGTGCAGCGAGGAGAATGGAGGAGCCTGGCGCATTCTGGACTGTGGCTCTCCTGACATTGAAGTCCGCACCTATCCCTTCGGGTGGTACCAGAAGCCCAGTAAGTAGCCTGCCCCTGACAGCTGCGTGGGCACCTTTAGTTCACTATTTCCCAGCCACGCATAGGGCAGTGTCCTTGGATTGGGAAGTAGATTAGTCAGGATTCATTCAGTGCAAACAACAGAAACTGATTCTGTTTAACTTAAGCAGAAAGGGAATTTATTGGAAGTCTGCCCATTGCCTCTAAGGAAAGATGACAAAGTCAGCCTCAGAAAAGGTGGCTGTGGACCAGCTCCGTGCATATGGTTAGCAAGGGCAAACGGACAGCTTCTTCAGTGTGCCTCTGTTGTCACTGATCCGCTCCACAGGCTTCAGTTGTTGTAGTCAATTTGTAGATTCAGGGGGAGAGTTGGCCTCCTTGGGGTCTGAGTCCACCCACGGAGTGGGACAGCCTGACAGCGCCAGCGATCCTGCGTGCACTGGGGTAGGGGCGGCTTCTCAAAGCAGAGGAGGAACTGCTGCCGGACAGGCACAGTCAACAGGTGTGGACTCTGCCAGGTTCCCTTGTTTTTCTCACCTTGATTATTCATCAAGACAACGCAGCACATGGCAGTGTCAGGGAGGGGAAGGGGAATGACTGGTGTGTATTTGACAATACACGCAGAGTAAGAATTTCAAGGCCAAGGCGATATTGGCTCAATGTGGGTCCTTAAGGCATGTGTGGTGATTATGTCCTGGCATATTTTAGAAGCTCACTTCAAAATCAATGCAGGGATGAATGAATGGCCTCCACAGTGTGGTGGAGCAGCCACTGGACTCAGATGAGTAGACATTAGTGTTTCCCAACTATGTCACCCACTATGGATTTGTCCTTAGGAAAGCCAAACCACTTCTCCAGTTTCCCCACTGGTAAAATAAGTGAGACTCACTGTGGTCCTGTCACCTCTTACTTCCTGGGTGTTTCTGCTATGGCAGTTCCATGGAAATTAGACATCGTTTTTCCCTGTGTCCCAGAAGCAAATTCACAAAGACGCCCTAGATCCCAAAAGCCCTGTCAGTGTAGGAGGAGTCAGATGGAGAGGCTGAGCGGAAGTTTAGTGTTTCCAATCTCTCCCACTATTGGCTTCCTCCTGGGTTTCAGGATAGACATGGGATGGGTGCTGGCCCTTGCTTAGTACTTGCCCAAGAAATTAGAATCATGCAATGTCTGATCTGGGAGGAGTCTTGGACCCAATACAACACTTGGCCCAAAGTAGGCAGAGAGGAGAACTAACATTCTTCATGGGCCTACTATGTGCCAGACACATGATGGGTCATATCATTTCATACTCATGATAAACCTATGGAGTAGGTAGTATTTCTTCTACTTTAAGATGAGACAGGAGTGGCATGGAAAGTGGAAGTTAGTGAGCTAGTATGAAGCAGAATCAGGTTGCAAGCCCAGGTCTGATGATCCCAAACTTATATTCTTCCCTTTTACACTGTTGCCTCCTGGTGGGTCTTCAATATCCCATAAGTGACTGGTTATGAAACTGTCTAAATACCTTGTCTGGCTGGTTTTCCCCAAACTCAATTAACTAACAAAAAATTGAATAATAAATTGAAAAGAAAAAAGAATAATAAATTAACAAACCAAACCAGTTGGTGGTTTGGCCTTTTGTTCTGCAGCCAGGTCCAACCTGAAAGGTCCAGACAGGGCTCCTGGGCAGAATCTGGCCCCCGGCCCCTATTCCTGAGCCCACTGGTCCCTATGTGTTCCTTACTTGCCAGCAGATTGTTTTGAAGTTAATTATTACCAGGCTGAAATGGAATCTTCCTGCTCATGTCCACACCACCTTCAGCCTCCTGTGATTTGATCTGAATTTTCTCTGTTGGCTTTTTATTTTATTTTAACATCTTGAATTGTTTAAGGAGAAACATCAGGGTTGTATAATGAAATAGCCTCAGTGGGTTTCTATTTAGGGAAGATTTTTCCATACATAGCGGTTTCCTTTCTTTCACTCATAGGGACGGGGAGAAAATGCCTGCCTAGGACTTCAGTCCTGAAGTTAGCCCTGTGCCAGCTCTGGGTATTTGGAGGGTTTCGGAACTGAACTTTCACCTTTCAACTCCACCTTGCCCCATCTGCCCTCTCACTTCCTCACCTCACCAAAGCCTGAAAAAGGTCATTTTCCATCTTTGTATTACTCATGGAAGAGTTGGGTAAAAAGAAGCTTAGAGAGTAATTCATTTGTTCAGAGATATAATGGAAATAAGACCAGAGTGTTCCAACATTTTGACAGGAGTTGGCAAGGAAAAGAACCCAAGGTACTTATTGTCCCAACTCATTCCATCTGTTCTGTTTCTTTTCATCTGACTTCACGGACCACTAACTTTTTCCAACATATATTCTGTAGGGTCAGTCTGGGGACTCAGGAGTTTTGACCAGGAACTACAGGGCAGGGAATTAAAAATTCACAGAGGGGCACTCTTTCAACAAATACTGAGTGAGCATCAGACAAGCCTGGGCCCTCTGGCATTACACATCTAGCCTCCGTGTGTTGGGCTCTGACCATGTGCCTGGCTGGATGCCAAGCAGTCTATAAGCATTATCTCATTTAATCCTCACATCCAAGTCAGATGAGGAAATGTGGGCTCAGAGAGGTTAAGTCACTGACCCAAGGTCACACAGCAGGTAGATGACAGAGTTAGAATTTGAACCCAAGTCTTTCTGACTATAAGTCACTGTGTTATATGGCTGAGTAAGAATAAGACATGATTGCTGTTACCCAGGCACTCTCAGTCTAAGGAGGAGTTATAGACTGTAAAGAAATAAGCCATAAGCCATTCTTATGCTGGGTCTCTCTTATTAGAAGATGTTTTAAAGCCTTACTTAGTGTCTATTTTGGGCCATGCACTGTGCTGGGTACCAGGAAAAGTGGGATTAATAAGATATAGTCATTTTCCTTAGGTGCTTACAACAGAATGAAGAAGACATGAGGAAATATGACAGAATATAGCAGAAAAGACAGTACTAGAATGGTCTTATCAATAAAGTACCATGGGAACACAGGAGAAAGAAATTAATTCTGCCTGGGAGGTGTCTTAGTCCATTGTGTACTGCTACAATAGACTACACAGACTAGGTCATTTGTAATAAACAGAAATGTATTGGCCCACAGTTCCAGAGGCTGGGAAGTCCAATAATAGGGTGCCAGCATCTGGCAAAGGGCTTCTTGCTTCATAATCCCATGGGGAAAGGTGGAAGGGCAGAGAGAGAGAAAGGAGGCTGAATTGTCCCTCTATAGCCACATTAATCCCACCCATGAGGACAGAGCCCTCATAGCCTAATCACCTCTTAAATGTCCCGCCTATTATTACTATTGCAATGGCAGTTTAATTTCAACTTGTGTTTTGGAGGGGACAAGCACTGAGACCATGGAGGAGATTTGGAAGTCTGTTGCTGGAGGCTCCTCTGGGCCCTCCTTGTGGCCTTGATGACTACTAGCTCCTGCAAGTGTCCTCTGCCTGTTGGCACAGAGCTGCCCAAGCAGGTGGATTTCACAACACCACGTGCTGCCTGCTTTCAGTGTGTGGGCATGTGGGGAGAGAAAGAAAAAAGTGTCACAGTGGCATCGGTCTCTCATTCTTCCATCTGTGACCCCTGGGTAGGAGACAATTTGGGATGCACGTATTCTGGCATGTGTGGCTCTGCGGTTCCCATGTCAGAACTGGAGGGGGAGGTTTGGCTGTCGGAGTGTAGTGATGACGTGGTGTAATGTGACTCCATCAGAGCAGGATAAGGTTCTTTCTCCTCAAAGTCATCTTCATCAGAAGTGCATGGTGGGGGAAGTCATAAGAAGCTGTGGATTTATCTCCTCTCAAGAACTAGGAATCTTACTTCAGGAGACTAGGCTAATAAATAAAACTATTTTCCCAGTTGGGTCATGTTGGCCAGTACAAAACTATAAAAAATCGTTTGATTCATGATAATTTTGAGCCAAAACACATTAGCTGAGATCTGATTATTATTACAGTCCTGGATTCTAGTAGACAAAACTACACCAGTACGCTGTTGGAAAATCCCACCACTGAAGCTGACATTGCCATTACTTTTCTCCCACTCTTGTCTTTGTATTAGACAATTGCTTACGTAATAGTAGAAAATAGCCTCTATGGGGCTAGGAAGGGCTTTATGGAGCAAGAGCTGCTAGACCTGGGCCTTGAAAGATGACTAGGACCCCTCACCTCCACCTCTGAGGCAGTGCTGGCTCGTGAGATGTACATTTGCTAATGGAAAAAACTCCAACTGTGTAAAACAGTTTATTCTGACCCAATGAGTGACCCAATGAGTGGGGTTTATTCTGACCCAATGAGTGACCACGGCCTAGGGATCCATAAGTCCAAGAAGCCTTGAGTAAGTGGTCCCAAGGTGGTTAGGTTATAGTTTGGATTTATGCATTTTGGAGAGACAGGAATTTTAGGTAAAAAAAAAAAAAAATCGTAAATCAATACATGGAAGATATATATTGGTTTGGTCCAAAAAGGCAGTATGTCTTGAAGCCGGGGCTTACAGGTTATAGGTAGGTTCAGAGATTCTTTGATTGTAATTGGTTAAAAAAATAAAGCTTTATCTAAAAGCTTGAAATGTTGTAAGTTAAGATAAGAAAGTCTGCTAATCATAGACAAGCCAAAATATATCCACTCAAGTGATCTGCTAAGCAAATTGATAGCCTGCAAGTGTGAGTTAATATTTACCTTGCATGCCTTAGGTCCTGTTAATAATTTGGTATCTTATTGTCACAAAGAGTCTGTTTTGTCAGTCTTATGATCTCTGTTTTAACATTAGTGCTGGTCAGTTGTGTCTAACTCCAAAAAGGAGGCGGTCTAATGAGGTATATCTGATCTCTCTTCCCTTCATGGCTGGGAACTCAGTTTTAAGGTTTTTCTGGGGTTCCCTTGGCCAAGAGGGGGTCTGTTCAGTTGATGGAGGGCTTATAGTTTTATTTTTAGCTTACACATTTTTAAAAAGGAATTCTGATGGAGGATTTCAATTATAGACTTTGGCCTTGCTTCAAATCCATGGTTTGATTGTTCAGTGTAGCAATGTCTATACTGAGTGGTTACTATAATCCCATTAACCCTAGGTCCCCTGTTTCTGAGGACCTACCCCTAGAAAGGATCAGGAGCTTATGTTTATTGAACTCCTACAATGTGCCAAACACCATAGAGGCGCAAGGGGTTGAAGTCCCTGCCTGAGAAGGGTTGATGGTCTGGCTAAGGAGGCAAATTGAAAGAAAATGCACCTCTCTTAAGCACTCACTGTATGTCAGCCAAAACTCTAAAGCACTTCTCCCATGTGGATTTACTCACCCATCTCATGAGGCTGGTGAGATTCCTCTCCCATCCTGGGAGATAATCAGTCTGTGATCAGAAAATAACAGCACTGTGGCTTGTGTTGCTGTGGTGGAATCCCAGGGTAGAGTGGGCGTGGGGGTGGTACTCCTTCAGAGCATGAAAGGGGAACAGAACATTCTGCAGGAGTGACTTCAGGGGAAAGCTGGGCGTAGATACAGGGGAGTCAGGTGAGGGAGCAGTGGCCTAGCAATAGGCAGCAGGTGGGACGAGGTAAGCAGGTTCCTGCCATCGCACACCTCACAGCCTCAGAGGAAGAGACCTGTGCACAGGTGACTGCAGCATCACCTTCTTACTGGGCGTGTTCACAGAACAAAGGACGCAGCTAAGTCTCCCAATGTGTGGGAGGAGAAAGGCACCGACTAGAGCAGGGAGCACTGAGAGGGGAGCCTAAAGAGCCTGCAGGCACAGCCTTCTGCCTTTACTGCCTCAAATGAGCAGAAAGGTCCATGTATGCCTTAGCCCAGAACCACAGAGGCTCAGGCTTAGCAAAGGTGAATGCAAACGATGCTGTTTGAGAGCCCCTTCCTGGGAGTAGGGCCCAGAGAGGAAACGTCAGCCTTCAGAGGAGCAGGGTGGAAGTACAGGGGGTACTGAGGGGGCTGCTCTGTGGTCAGACAGTACCCTGAGCCCAGGTCTTCCTGGAAGGGGTCAGCCTTTGGGGCGCTGGTACCTCCTGTTCTTTGCAGAGAACTAAACTGGGACTGACTGTTCCATCTGCAGCTGCAGGGCAGGGTCTTTGGTTTGTTTACAAAGTCAAAAGTGACTTCTAAAATAACAAAGCCTCCCAGTTCCTCTCTTCTGCTGAGCAAATGCATTTGGACCTTGTTGCAGTTCTACACACAGGAACAGAACCTGGAGAGGAAATGACAAGTTGTCCTAATTATGCCTCTCTGCAGCCCACGTAGAAACTCCCACACGTAGGTAGCAGTTTACTGTACAAGCCGTTCTTCACCACCATTCACATCATCTCAACAACCGCTACCTTCTCCTGAGCACAGTCTGTTCCAGGCACAAGGCTAGCGGTTTTCCATGTAATGTGTCATTTAATTCCCCAACAGTCTGATGAGGTGGGGCCTATTTTTACCCCCATTTGGTGCTTGCTGGCAATATTTCACAAGTGCCAAAGGTGGGGGTGAGAACTGTTTTTGACTTCAGACACCAAATATGTTGGGTTTCCCCCCATACCAACCAATTCTACAACTCTCTGGACACCAGCTTGGTGTCCAGTGATTCAATTTAATTCATTCTGATACTAACTACCTGGAGTTGAAGTGAGATCCCATACATTAAGGGCTTAGTCCCGTGAGACTGCCCCTTCACTTCAGATGCCAATCACAGGGCCTGAGCCTCCTGTACTTCTGACCAACCAAGTTAAGTTGGGGGGGGGGTCCCATGGTTACCCCCTTGGGCTTGATAATGTGTTAGAACAGCTAATAGGACTCAGGGAAGCCATTACTACTGCCAGTTTATTATAAAGGATATAACTCAGGAAGAGCCAAATGGGAGAGAAGTGTAGGGGCTAGGGATGGAGCTTCCAAACCCTTATAGGAACACTCCCAGCACCTCTATCAGTTCCCCAACTCAGAAACTCTCCAAACCTAGTTGTCTAGGGGATTTGTGGAGGTTCCATTGCTTATGCATCACTGATTAAATCACTGGCCATTGGTGAAGGAGCTCTCTGGAGGGTTGGGGATAGGGCTAAAAGTTCCAACTATCTAATCATGCCTTGGTGTTCGTGGCCACTGGCCCCTATTTCTGAATCTGTCTAGGAGTCCCCCCAGCCACCAGCTATCTCATTAGTAAAAAGTAGATACTTTTTTCACTCCAGAGATCCCAAGGGTCTTAGAAGCTCTAGTGTCAGAAACCAATGACTAAGATAAAATAGTATAACAAAAGATGTTTCTGTCACCCCTATCACTCAGGAAATTACAAGGCTTTAGGAGCTCTATGCCAGGACCTGGGATGAAGACCAAATGTATATTTCTTATTATGTTACAATATCATAAGTGTCTGCCATGCTCCTATGGTGTAAATATTCCCATGATGGCCGATTTCAAGCTACCAACTTGAAGCTGCTGAAAGCAGGGTTGGGCAGGGCCGTGCACTATCTGCCGTTGGAAGCCTGTGTGAGTTGGCTTTAGCACACTGTTGCGTGAATCCTAGAAAGGTCAGTGTGCACCTGTTCAACTCCCCCAAGGTTACACAGTAAGCATCTCAGTAGGAGGGTCCCCGGGGGAGTTCTCAGTCCTCTCAGGGACTGAGGGTGTGGAGGTTTCCAGTGCCCTGGGGCAGATAAGCTGGGAACCCTCAGGGCTCAGCTTGGTCCTGTATAATGAAGAAGGTCCCACTCACGGGCTAATAAAACCTATTATTTTTTCTCACTTTTACTCACTGAGAAAAAGTTAGTAAAGCCACAGCAACAGAGCTACACGACAAGTGCTCTGCTGAAGTGAGGCGCATGGTCACCCCCCCCCCCCCCCCGGGAATGTTCTAGAGCCCATTCAAACACTCTCACACTGTCAGACTCTCATATAGTTTCCAGATTTCCCTTAGTATTGGGAAATGTTTCCTTGGTAAACCAAGCTTGCTTTGAATTACAAACTAAATTTCTAGAAGCTGATTTGCCGTATACAGGGGCGAGGACATTTGAATGGTCCTTGATATAGTTAGCCAAACTGTTTCCTGAAGATTGTATTCTTAGGATGCTTGTTCTGAGAATTCTTTCCAGGAAGAACAGACATTTTAAACAAATGACAACAAAACAAGGAGACAAGCGTCAAGCTGGCCAGCTGGGTGGAGTGGAGCATGGGAGTAGTTATTAGTAATTATGAATGTTGTTTGATGAGTTCAAAGAATGTGGGATGACAGAAGCCTGAGGTCAGTGTGGACCAGCAGCATCAGCATCTCCGGGCAACTTGCCGGAAATGTCAAATCTCAGGCCCTATCCCAGACCTGCCCTGGGGGTGGGGCCCTGCAAGGTGTATGTCACTGTGCCATCCAGGTGATTCCAATGTCTGTCAAAGTTTGAGAAGCAGTGGCTTAGGGTGATGGTAGCAGGTGCTTCCAGGCAGGTAGAGCCAAGCTGGAAAAGGCACAATACAGTTGAAGGCTCTAGAAACCAGAGAGGCTGGCTTTTGGTGTTTCTGATCAAAGTGAAGACAGTGGGGCAGGAGGTGGATGTGAGAAAACTCACGGTAGGGATGTCGGAGACTGGAATAGAGCATGACCCTGTCCTGAGACTTTTCATGGATGCACATATGGTCAAGAGACAAGATGATAGTTTGTTATTATAAAAGCAATAGTGAGAGTGAATAATGGACTTATTGAGTGCTTGCTAGATGCCAAAAACTGTACATATATCCATTCACCTAAAGTTCACAACTCTGAGAAAGACACTGTTATGACCTCCATTTTATAGACAACCTGAGGCCAGAGAGGTTAAGTAATCTGCTCAAGAACACATAGCAGGAAAGAGGCCAAGTCAATCTTACCCTCGGCCACTGAACCCAAAGCCCCTACTCTTGACTGCAGCTCCCAGTGAAGGAGGACATCCTGTGCACAGTCCTAGTTTGAGCCATTGGAAGAGAAAAGAATGATGAGAATTTGAAGACTTATATTTGTTCAGAAGAGGAAGAGGGAGGGGAAGAAGATAATTTGCACTTAGGTATCACACACTGGGTATGAATGGTTTCTCATTTAATTTTTACAGTTTCTTTATTTTACCAATGCTGGAAACTGGGGGTAGAGCACGTCGGTTAGCAGTCCCTCTACACTGCTCCCAAGTGGTGGATCAAGGTCCAAGTACAGGTCTGTCTGCCCACAAGTCCAGGCTGTCCACTGTGTTATGCCGCCTACTGGTAGTGGCTGATGTTTGTTAAGCTTGTACCATATGCCTGGCCCAGTGACAGGTGCAATACATTATATTTACTCCTGTAACCTCACAGTAATTCTTGAGGTAGGTAGTACTATCCCCATTATACAGATGTGGAAACCGAGGCCCAGAATGGTTAGGTGCCTTGGCTAAGTTCACAGGGTCAGTAAGTGCTGGCGGCAGGCATTTGTGTTGTTGACCACATGTTGCTGGCTCTCTCCAATCTCTGGGATGTGGTAGGACTACAATTCGTCACTCCTAGCTTTGGTCAATGTCACGGGCACGGAAGTGATGTGTGTCACTTCTGGGCAGAAGCTGTAAAAGCAAGACTAAAAGTTACTGCATAGACCTTGCCTTGCTCTGGCAATTGTTGAAGCCTGGGGCAAGAAGGAGCTTGTTCGGCCTGGAGCCTTGACGAAGAAAGACATAGAGCAAAGCCCAGGACATCTGCAGTAGTCACGTGGCAAGAGGGAGAGGGACCCTTTACTGTTTGTGGTGATGCTGAGATTGTTACCTTGGTATAACCAAGCCCATCCTGACTGATACAGGGTGGTGCAGTCTGTCTGCCTTCCAAGTCCAATTTCATGATCACCAGCTTGTACCTCTATTGATGCCTTCGGACTTCCTGATATTGAGGGGTAGAGAAGAACTAAAAGGCAGCCTTTTTTTTTTTTTTCTTTTCAGTCACTCAAAATAACGCTCCCAGCTTTTGCCCTTCGGTTGTTCTGCCTTCCCTGGAAGAAAAGGGTAAGTTTATTGCCTTTTCAGTCTCTATTATGAGAGTACTACCTGGTGCATCATCTCTTTCTTCTTTCTCCTCTTTCCAATTGCTTCTGTCTAGTAGTTTACAGCTTGCAAAGCACTCTCACATTCATTAATTCCAGCTGCTATGGATTATACATATGCGTAGGTAGGGCAAGAACCAGCAACATGCCCACTTTACAGATGTGGAAACCGACTCATGGAAATTCAACGATTTGCTCAAATAAGGCAGCTGATTGGAAGCAGAGTGGGACTTAAGACCAGTTCTCTCAATTTTCATTCTAAGGATTGTTTTACCCTATCAAGTAATGACTAGATGTGCACAGCCCTTGGAACTATGCCAAGAATGGTGGTATTTGTGGCCAAAAGTGAAAGACGTCAGCTCTTTACTAGTGCAAAAGAGTTGGGGCCCACA